>NC_091083.1:3750000-5000000 GCF_032405125.1 Capricornis sumatraensis
GACATTGCTGCTACAGCCTGGAAGGAAAGCGCACGTGCATGCCCCCACTCGAGAAGAGGCCTGACTCCCCTGGGGAGACTCCAGAAATACCCCCAGTTTCATGTCAGCACCGGAGGGGAATCCTCAGGTTCCGGTCGTGACTCCACACAAAAATTTTGGCCCCGTTATTGATGGGAGAGGAATTCCGAGAGGCCTCCTAGCAACTCGCACGGGGACTGGCCTTTCCTGAGGCCACCAGGGCGGGTCCCTGAGGTCCCCGTCATAACTTGAGAACACCTGCCGCAACTCGAGAAAATCCAGGAAGTTCTCCCTTCCAGGCGAGATGAGGTCTATTTCCGATGAGGCGCCTGGAGTCTAATGAAACCTAACCTCTGGAAATTTGAAAGGGTCTTTCACACCCTTGCTGCAACTCAAGAAGTTCACCGCCATACCCGTCTCCACTCGAGAGGAATCGCGATGGTCCCGCCCACATCCAGAGGAGCCCCGTTTCCCCCTCGTAGCTCGAGATTAGGGATCCTTTCCCTGCTTTCAACGGGAAACAATTCCCGGCGTTCCCGTCGCATCTCTAGAGGAGGCACTCTCAAGAGGAAAGGCGAGAGGAACTCCATGGTCCTACCACCATTCCAAGAGCCCCCCAGATGTCTCATTCCATTCCAGAGGAACGTCTTTTCCCTGCACTGGCTCATCTTTCACGCCAAGGATCGACTCACACCACGGTGGCACGAGGTACAGCCCTGTGGGAAAGCCTAGAGGGAAAGCCTCGATGGAAAACCACAGATCCTTTGTTCCACGCGACGGGAAGTGTGACATTGCTGCTACAGCCTAGAAGGAAAGGGCATGTGCATGCCCCCACTCGAGAAGAGGACTGACTCCCCTGGGGAGACTCCAGAAGTACCCCAAGATCCATGTCAGCACCAGAGAGGGATCCTCAGGTTCCGGCCCTGACTCCGTACAAGGATTTTGGAGCCAGTATAGACTGGAGAGGAATCCCGAGAGGCCCGCTAGCAACTCGCATGGGGACTGGCCTTTCCTTAGGCCACCAGGACGGGTCCCTATGTCCCCGTCCTAACTCGAGAACACCTGCCGCAACTCGACAAAATCCAGGAAGTTCTCCCTTCCAGGCGAGATGAGGCCTATTTCCGCTGAGGCGCCTGGAGACTAGTGACACCTAACCTCTGGAACTTCGAAAGGGTCTTTCACACCCTTGTTGCAGCTCAAGAAGTTCACTGCTTTACCTGTCTTCACTCGAGAGGAAACACGATGGTCCCGCCCACAGCCAGAGGAGCACCGTTTCCCCCTCGTAGCTCGAGATGAGGGATCTTTTCCCTGCTTTCAAAGGGAAAGAATTACAGGCGTTCCCCTCGCATCTCAAGAGGAGGCGCTCTCAACAGAAAAGGCGAGAGGAACTCCATGGTCGTACCACCATTCCGAGAGTCCCCCAGATGTCTCAGTCCATTCCAGAGGAACCTCTTTACCCTGCACTGGCTCGTCTTTCACGCCGAGGATCGACTCACACCACGGTGGCCCGTGGGAGAGACAATGGGAAAGCCTCGAGGGAAAGCCTCGAGGGAAAACCACAGATCCTTTGTTCCATGGGAAGGGAAGCGTGACATTCCTGCTGCAGCCTGGAAGGAAAGCGCATGTGCATGCCCCCACTCGAGACGAGGCCTGACTCCCCTGGGGAGACTCCATAAGTACATCAAAATACATGTAAGCACCGGAGAAGAATCCTCAGGTTCAGGCCCTGACTCCACACAAGGTTTTTGGCCCCGGTATCGATGGGAAACGAATCCCGAGAGGCCCCCTAGCAACTCGCATGGGGACTGGCCTTTCCTGACGCCACCAGGCCGGGTCCCGGAGTTCCCCGTCGTAAGGCGAGAACACCTGCGCCAACTCGAGAGAATCCAGGAAGTTCTCCGTTCCAGGCGAGATAAGGCCTATTTCCGATGAGGCGCCTGGAGACTAATGACACCTAACCTCTGGATCTTCGAAAGGGTCTTTCACACCCTTGCTGCAACTCAAGAGGTTCACCACCATACCCATCTCCACTTGAGAGGAAGCACGATGGTCCCGCCCACATCCGGAGAAGCCCCGTTTCCCCCTCGTAGCTCGAGATGAGGGATCCTTTCCCTGCTTTCAACGGGATGGAATTTCCGGTGTTCCCGTCGCATCTCAAGAGGAGGCACTCTCAACAGGATAGGCGAGAGTCACCATTCCAAGAGTCCCCCAGATGTCTCCGTCAATTCCAGAGGAACCTCTTTTCCCTGCACTGGCTCATCTTTCACGCTGAGGATCGACTCACACCACGGTGGCACGTGGGACAGCCCTGTGGGAAAGCCTCGAGGGAAAACCTCAGATGCTTTGTTCCAGGCGACGGGAAGCGTGACATTGCTGCTACAGCCTGGAAGGAAAGCCCACGTGCATGCCCCGACAGGAGACGAGGCCTGACTCCCCTGGGGATACTGCAGAAGTACCCCAACATAAATGTCAGCACCAACGAGGAATCCTCACGTTCAGGCCCTGACTCCTCACAAGGTTTTAGGCCCCGGCATCGATGAGAAAGAAATCCCGAGAGGCCCCCTAGCAACTCGCATGGGGTTTGGCCTCTCTGGAGCCCACCAGAGCGGGTCCCTGAGGTCCCCGTCGTAACTCGAAAACACCTGCCACAACCCGAGAAAATCCATGAAGTTCTCCCCTCCAGGCGAGATCAGGCCCATTTCCGCTGAGGCGTCTCGAGGCTAATCACACCTAAACTCTGGAACTTTTAAAGGGTTTTTCACACCCTTGCTGCAACTCAAGAAAATGCCTGCCATTCCCGATTCCAGTCGAAAGGAAGCAGGCTGGTCCCGCCCACATCCAGAGGAGCCCCGTTTCCCCCTCGTACCTCGAGATGAGGGATCATCTCCCTGCTTTCAACGGGAAAGGAGTCCTGGCGTTCCCAACGCATCTCAAGTGCAGGCTTCTCAATAGAAAAGGCGAGAGGCACTCCAGGGTCGTGCCACCATTCCAAGACTACCCAGGTGTCTCAGTTCAATCCAGAGGAACTTGTTTTTCCTCCACTGGCTCGTCTTTCATGCCGAGGATTGACTCACACCACGGTGGCACGTGGGACAGCCCTGTGGGAAAGCCCCGTGGGATTGCCTCGAGGTAAACCACAGATTCCTTGATCCACGTGACAGGAAGCGTGACTCTGCTGCTAGAGCTCGTGAGGAAAGCGCACGTGCATGCCCCCACTCTAGACGAGGCCTGATTCCCCTGGGGAGACTCCAGAAGTACCGCAATATGCTTGTCAGCACCGGAGAAAAATCCTCAGGTTCCGGCCCTGACTTCACACAAGGTCTTAGGACCTGGCATCAACGGGAGAGGAATCCCGAGAGGCCTCGAAGAAACTCGCATGGGGAATGGCCTTTACTGAGGCCACCAGGGCGGGTCCCTGAGGTCCCCGTCGTAACTCGAGAACACCTGCCGCAACTCGAGAATATCCAGGAAGTTCTCCCCTCCAGGCGAGATGAGGCCTATTTCCCCTGAGGCGTTTCCAGGCTAATCACACCCAACCTCTGGAAGTTCGAAAGGGTCCTTCACACCCTTGCTGCAACTCAAGAAGATCCCCGACATAGCCGCCTCCACTCGAGAGGAAGCATGATAGTACCGCCCACATCCAGAGGAGCCCCGTTTCCCCCTCGTAGCTCGAGATGAGGGATCCTTTCCCTGCTTCGTCAGGCAAGAATTTCCTGCATTCCGGTCGCATCTCAACACGAGGTGCTCTTATCAGGAATGGCGAGATGAACTCCTGGTTCATGCCAACATTTCAAGAGTCCCCCTGATGTCTCAGTCCATTCCAGAGGAACCTCTTTTCCCTTCACTGGCTCTTCTTTGAAACCGAGGATGGACTCATACCACTATGGCACGTGGGACAGCCCATTTCCAATGAGGCATCTCGAGACTGATGACACCTAACTTCTGGAACTTCGAAAGGGTCCTTCACACCCTGGCTGCAACTCAAGAAGTTCCCCGACATATCCACCTCGACTTGAGTGGATGCACAGGGGTCCCGCACACATCCAGAGGCGCCCCGTTTCCGCCATGTAGCTCGAGATGACGGATCCTTTCCCTGCTTCTTCGGGAAAGAATTCCCGGCATTCCCGTCGCAACTGAAGGGGAGGCGCTCTCAACAAGAAAGGCCAGAGGTACTCCAGGGTAGTGTTACCATTCCAAGAGTCCCCCAGATGTATGAGTCCACTGCAGAGGATGCTGTTTTCCCTGCACTGGCTCGACTTTCAGGCCGAGGATCGACTCACACCACGGTGGCACGTGGAACAGCCCTGTGGGAAAGCCTCGAGGGAAAGCCTCGAGAGTAAGCCACAGATCCCTTGATCCACGGTATGGGAAGTGTGACACTGCTGCTACAACTCGGGAGGAAAGCCCACGTGCTTGCCCTCACTCGTAACGAGGACCGACTCCCCAGGGGAGACTCCAGAAGTACCCGAAGATCCATGTCAGCACAGGAGAAGAATCCTGAGGTTCCGGCCCAGACTTCACGCAATGTCTTAGGCACCCCGCATTGAGGGCAGAGTTATCCCGCAATGCCCCATAGCAACTCGCATGGGGACTGGCTTTTCCTGAGGCCACCAGAGCGGGACCCTGAGGTCCCCGTCGTAACTCGAGAACACCGGGCTCAACTCCAGAAAAACCAGGAGGTTCTCCACTCCAGGCCAGATGAGGCCCATTTCCACTTAAGCGTCTCGAGGCTATTCACACCTAACCTCTGGAACTTGCAAAGGGTCCTTCACACCCTTGCTGCAACTCAAGATGTTCCCGGACATACCCGTCTCCACTCGAGATGAAGCACGAGGGTCCCGCCCACATCCAGATGAGACCCGTTTCCACATTGTAGCTCGATATGAGGGATCCTTTCCCTGCTTCGTCCAGAAAGAATTCCCGGCATTGCCATCGCATCTCAATAGGAGGCGCTCTCAACAGGAAAGGTGAGAGGAACTCCAGGGTCGTGCCACGAACCTTTGAGTCCCCAAGATATCTCAGTCCATTCCAGAGGAACATCTTTTCCCTGCACTGGCTTGTCTTTCACGCCAGGGTCGACTCACACCACAGTGGCACGTGGGACAGCCCTGTGAGAAAACCTCGTTGGAAAGCCACAGACCCCTTGATCCACCAGTCGGGAAGCATGACACTGCTCCTACAGTTCGGGAGGAAAGCACAGGTACATGCCCCCACTCGAGACGTGGCCTGACTCCACTGTGGAGACTCCAGAAGTACCCCAAGAAACAAGTCAACACAGGAGAGAAAACCTCAGGTTCTGGCTCCGATTCCACACAAGGTCTTAGGCACCGGAATCGATGGGAGAGGTATCCTGAGATGCCCACTTGCGACTCGCATGTGGACTGGCCTTAGCTGAGGCCACCAGAATGGGTCCGTGAGGTCCCCATCATAACTCGAGAACACTAGACGCAACTCGAGAAAATCCAAGATGTTCTCCCCTCCAGGCGAGATGACGCCCATTTCCGCTGAGGCGTCTCGAGGCTAATCACACCTAACCTCTGGATATTCGAAAGGGTCCTTCACACTCTTCCTGCAACTCAAGAAGTTCCCCGACATGCCCGTCTCCACTGGAGAGCAAGCACGAGGGTCCCGCCCACATCCAGAGGAGCCCCGTTTCCGCCTCGTAGCTCGAGATGAGGGGTCCTTTCCCTGCTTACTCGGGAACGAATTCCCAGCGTTCCCGTCACATTTCAAGAGGAGGCGCTCTCAACAGGAAAGGCGTGAAGAACTCCAGGGTCGTGCCACCATTCCAAGAGTATCCCAGATGTCTCAGTCCATTCCAGAGGAACCTCTTTTCGTGCACTGGCTCGTCTTTCACGACGTGGTTCAACTCCACACCATGGTGGCATGTGGGAAAGCCATGTGGGAAAGCCTCACGGGAAAGCCATGAGGGAAAGCCACAGATCCCTTGATCCACGTGACGGAAGGGGTGACACTGCTGATAAAGCCGGGAGGAAAGCGTACGTGCAAGCCCCCACTCAAGATGAGGCCTGACTCCCCTGGGGAGACTCCAGAAGTACCCCCAAGATCCATGCCAGCACTGTAGAGGAATCTGAGGTTTCCGACCCCGACTCCACACAAGGTCTCAGGCCGCAATATCAATGGGAGAGGTATCCCGAGTTGCCCTGGAGCAAATCGCATAGGGACTGACCTTTCTTGAGGCCACCAGTCGGGTCCCTGCGGTCCCCATCGTTACTCGAGAGCACCTGCCACAACTCGAGAAAATCCAGGAGGTTTTCCCCTCCAGGCGAGATGAGTCCCATTTCGGTTGAGGCATCTCGAGGCTAATCACACCTAACCTCTGGAACTTCGAAAGGATCCTTCACACCCTTGCTGCCACTCAAGAAGTTCCCCGACCAACCCGTCTCCACTCTTGAGGATGCACGCGGGTCCCGCCCACATCCAGAGGAGCCCCATATCTGCCTCATAGCTCGAGAAGAGGAATCCTTTCCCTGCTTCGTCGGGAAAGAATTCCCGGCGTTCCCTTCGCATTTCAAGAGGAGGCGTTCTCAACAGGAAAAGACAGTGGAACACCAGCGACCTGATCAGGTGGCCTCAGGAAAGGCCAATCCCCATGCGAGTTGCTCGGGGGCCACTTGGGATTCTGCTCCTGTCGATGCTGGGACCTATGACCTTATGCGGAGTCCAGGCCGGAACCTGAGGATTCCTCTCTAGTGCTGACTTTGATATTGGGGTACTTCTGGAGTCTACCCAGGGGTGATAGTCATTGTCTCGAGTGGGTTCACGCATGTCCGCATTCCTCCCGTGCTGTAGCACCAGTGTCACTCTTCCCGTCGAGTGGATCATGGAATCCGTAGCTTCCCTCGTGGCTTTCCCACGAGGCTTTCCCACGGGGCGTTCCACCGTGCAACCTTTTTGTGAGTTGATCCACGGCGTGAAAGTCGAGGCAGTGCAGGGAAAACAGGTTCCTCTGGAATGGACTGAGATATCTGGTGGACTATTGGAATGGTGGCACGACCCTGGAGTTCCTCTCACCTTTCCTGTTGAGAGCGCCTCCTCTTGATCTTCGACTGGAGCGCCAGGAATTCTTTCCCGACGAAGCAGGGAAACGACCCTCATCTCGAGCTACGAGGAGGAACAGGGCTCCTCTGGAGGTGTGCGGGACCCTAGTGCTTTCTTTCTAGTGGAGACGGGCTTCTGGGGGAACTTCTTGATTTTCTGCAAAGGTGTGGAGAACCCTTTCGAAGTCCAGAGGTTAGGTGTGATTAGCCTCGAGACGCCTTAGCAGAAATAGGTCTCATCTCTCCTGGAGGGGAGAACTTTCTAGATTTTCTCGAGTTGCAGCAGGTGTTCTCGAGATACGAAGGGGACCTCACAGACCCGCTCTGGTGGTCTCAGGAAAGGACAGTCCTCATGGGAGTTGCTAGGGGGCCTCTCGGGGTTCCTCTCCCGTAGATCCCGTGGCCTTAGAACTTGCGTGGAGCCGGGGCCGGAACTGAGGATTCCTATCAGCTTCTGACATGGATCTTGGGGTACTTCTGGAGTCTCCCCAGAGGAGTCAGGCCTCGTCTCGAGTCGGGGCATGCACATGCGCTTTCCTCCCGAGCTGTAGCAGGAGTGCCACGTATCAGATCGCAACATCAAGGGATCTGTGGTTTTACCTCGAGGCTTTAACACGAGGCTTTCTCACAGGGCTGTCCCACGTTCCACCGTGGTGTGAGTCGATCCTCGGCGTGAAAGATGAGCCAGTGCAGGGAAAAGAGGTTCCTGTGGAATGGACTGAGACATCTGGGGGACTCTTGGAATGGTGGCACGACCCTGGAGGGCCTCTCGCCTTTCCTGTTGAGAGTGCATCCTCTTGACATGCGACGGGAATGCCGGGAATTCTTTCCCATTGATGCAGGGAAAGTATCCCTCATCTCGAGCTACGAGGCTTGAACCCGGCGACTCTGGATGTGGGCGGGATCGTCGTGCCTCCTCAGGAGTAGAGACAGGTATGTCGCAGAACTTCTTGAGTTGCAGCAAGGGTGTCAAGGACCCTTTTGCAGTTTCAGAGAATAGATGTGATTAGCCTCGAGACGCCTCAGCGGAAATGGGCCTGATCTCGCCTGGAGGGGAGAATTACCTGGATTTTCTCAAGTCGTGGCAGGTGTTCTCGAGTTACGACGGGGACCTCAGGGACCCGCTCTGGTGGCCTCTGAAAAGGCTAGTCCACATGCAAGGTGCTAGAGGCCCTCTCGGGATTCCTCTCCCATTGAGGCCGGGGCCCAAAACCTTGTGTGGAGTCAGGGCCGGAACCTGAGGATTCCTCTCCGGTGCTGACATGGATCTTGGGGTACTTCTGGAGTCTCCCCAGGTGAGTCAGGCTTTGTCTCGAGTGGGGCCATGTGCGATTTCCTCCCGAGCTGTAGCAGCAGTGTCATGCTTCCTGTCACGTGGATCAAGGGATCTGTGGTTTCCCTCGAGCTTTTCCCACGAGGCTAACCCACAGGGCTGTCCCACGTGCCACTAAGGTGCGAGTCGATCCTTGGCCTGAGAGACGAGTCAATGCAGGGAAAACAGGATCCTCTGGAATGGACTGAGACATCTGGGCGAGTCTTGAAATGGTGGAACGATCCTGGAGTCCTCTCGCCTTTCCTGTTGAGAGTGCCTCCTCTTGTGATGCGACGGGAACGGCGGGAATTCTATCCCGTTGAAAGCAGGGAAAGAAACCCTAATCTCGAGCTTCGAGGGGGAAACAGGGCTCCATTGGATGTGGGCGGGACCACCGTGCTTCCTCTCGAGTGGAGACAGGTATGTTGGGTAACTTCTTGAGTTGCAGTAAGAGGGTGAATGACTCTTTCGAAGTTCCAGAGGTTAGGTGTGATTACCCTCGGGACGCCTCACCGGAAATGGGTCTCATCTCGCCTGGAAGGGAGAACTTCCTGGATTTTCTCGAGTTGCGGCACGTATTCTAGAGATACGACGGGGACCTCAGGGACCAACCCTGGTGGGCTCAGGAAAGGGCAGTCCCCATGCGAGTTGCTAGGGGGTCTCTCGGGATTCCTCTCCCTTCGATCCCGGGGACAAAAACCTTGTGTGGAGTCAGGGCCGAAAGTGAGGATTCCTCTCCGGTGATGACATGGATCTTGGTGGTAGTTCTGGAGTTCCTCCAGGGAGTCAGGCCTCGTCTAGAGTGGGGGCATGCACGTGCGATTTCCTTCCAGGCTGTCGCAGCAATGTCACTCTTCCCGTCGTGTGGAACAAATAATCTGTGGTTTTCCCTCAAGGCTTTCCCAAAGGGCAGACCCACGTGCCACCGTGGTGTGAGTCGATCCTCGGCGTGAATGATGAGCCAGTGCAGGGAAAAGAGGTTCCTCTGGAATGGACTGAGACATCTGGGGGACTCTTGGAATGGTGGTACGACCGTAAGGTTCCGCTCGCCTTTCCTGTTGAGAGTGCCTCCTCTTGAGATGCGACGGGAACGCCTGGAATTCTTTCCCGTTGAAAGCAGGGAAAGGATCCCTCATCTCGAGCTACGAGGGGGAAACGAGGCTCCTCTGGATGTGGGCGGGACCATCGTGCTTCCTCTCGAGTGGAGACGGGTATGGCGGTGAACTTCTTGAGTTGCAGCAAGGGTGTGAAAGACCCTTTCGAAGTTCCAGAGGTTAGGTGTCATTAGTCTCCAGGCACCTCATCGGAAATAGGCCTCATCTCGCCTGGAAGGGAGAACTTCCTGGATTTTCTCGAGTTGCGGCAGGTGTTCTCGAGTTACGATGGGGACCTCAGGGACCCGCCCTGGTGGCCTCAGGAAAGGCCAGTCCCCATGCGAGTTGCTAGGGGGCCTCTCGGGATTCCTCTCCCATCGATACAGGGCCAAATCCTTGTGTGGATTCAGGGCCGGAACCTGAGGATTCCTGTCCGGTGCTGACATGGATCTTGGAGTACTTCTGGAGTCTCCCCAGGGGAGTCAGGCCACGTCCCGAGTGGGGGCATGCACTTGCGCCTTCCTTGCAGGCTGTAGCAGCAATGTCACGCTTCCCGTCGCGTGAAACAAAGGATCTGTGGTTTTCCCTCGAGTCTTTCCCACAGGGCTGTCCCACGTGCCACCGTGGTGTGAGTCGATCTTCGGAGTGAAAGATGAGCCAGTGCAGGGAAAAGAGGTTCCTCTGGAATGGACTGAGGAATCTGGGGGTCTCTTGGAATGCTGACACGACCATGTAGTTCCTCTCGCCTTTCCTGTTGAGAGCGCCTCCTCTTGCGATGCGACGGGAACGCCGGGAATTCTTTCCCGACGAAGCAGGAAAAGGATCCCTCATCTCGAGCTACAAGGCAGAAATGGGGCTTCTCTGGATGTGGGCGGGACCCTCGTGCTTCCTCTCGAGTGGAGAAGGGTATGTCGTGGAACTTCTTGAGTTGCAGCAAGGGTGTGAAGGACCCTTTCGAAGTTCCCCAGGTTAGGTGTGATTAGCCTCGAGACACCTCAGCGGACATGGGCAGCATCTCGCCTGGAGGGGAGTACCTGCTGGATTTCCTCAAGTTGAGGCAGGTGTTCCCGAGTTACGACGGGGACCTCAGGGACCTGCTCTTGTGGCCTCTGGACAGGCCAGACTCCATGAGTGTTGCTAGGGTGCCTCTCGGGATTCCTCTCCTGTCGATGCCAGGGCCTAAGACCTTGTGTGAAGTCGGGGCCAGAATCTGAGGATTCCTGTCCAGTGCTGACATGGATCTTGGGGTACTTCTGGATTCTCCCCAGGGGATTCAGTCCTCGTCTCGATTGGGGGCATGCGAGTGCCCTTACCTCCCGAGCTGTAGCAGCAGTGTCACGCTTCCCGTCGAGTGGATCAAGGAATCTGTGGCTTTACCTCGAGGCCTTCCCATGAGGCTTCCCCACAGGGCTGTCCCACGTGCCACCGTGGTTTGAGTTGATCCTCGCTGTGAAAAGCGAGGCAGTGCAAGGAAAACAGATTTCTCCTGAAAGGACTGAGACCTCTGAGGGACTCTTGGAATGGTGGCACAACCCTGGAGGTCCTCTTGTCTTTCCTGTTGAGAGCGTCTCCTCTTGAGATGTGACGGGCACCCCGGGAATTCTTTCACGACGAAGAAGGAAAAGGATCACTCAGTTCGAGCTACGAGGCGGAAACGCGGCTCCTCTGGATGTGGGCGGGATCCTTTTGCTTCCTCTCGAGTGGAGACGGGTATGTCGGGGAACTTCTTGAGTTGCAGCAAGGGTCTGCAGCACCCCTTCGAAGTTCCAGAGGTTAGGTATGATTAGCCTCGAGGCGCCTCAGCAGAAATGGACCTCATTTGGCGTGGAGGGGAGAACCTCCTGGATTTTCTCGAGTTGCGGCAGGTGTTCTGGAGTTACGACGGGGACCTCAGGGACCCGCTCTGGTTGCCTCAGGAAAGGCCAGTCCCCATGCGAGTTGATAGGGGGCCTCTCGGGATTCCTCTCCCGTCGATGCCGGGGACTAAGACCTTGTGTGGAGACGGGGCCGAAACCTGAGGATTCCTCGCCAGTGCTGACATGGATCTTAGAGTACTTCTGGACTCTCTCCAGGGGAGCCAGTCCTCGTCTCGAGTGGGGGCATGCACGTTTGCTTTCCTTCCAAGCTGTAGCAGCACTGTCACGCTCCCCATCACATGGTCAATGGTTCTGTGGCTTTCCATCCAGGCTTTCCAACGATGCTTTCCCACAGGGCTCTGCCACGTGCCACCGTGGTGTGATTCGATCGTTGGCGTGAAAGACGAGCCAGTGAAAGGAAAGCAGGTGCCTCTGGAATGGACTGAGACATCTGGGGGACTCTTGGAATGTTGGCACGACCCTGGAGTTCCTCTGGCCTTTCCTGTTCAGAGCGCCTCCTCTTGAGATGCGACGGGAACGCCGGGAATTCTTTCTCGACGAAGCATTGAAAGAATTCCTGATCTCGAGATGCGAGGCGGAAATGGGGCTCCTTTGGATGTGGGCGGGACCCTCATGCTTCCTCTCGAGTGCAGACGGGTGTGTCGTGGAATTTCTTGAGTTGCAGCAAGGGTGTGATGGACCCTTTCGAAGTTCCAGAGTTTAGGTTTGATTAGCCTCGAGGAGCCTCAGAAGAAATGGGCCTCATTTCGCCTGGAGGGGAGAACTTCCTGGATTTTCACGAGGTGAGGCAGGTGTTCTCGAGTTACGACGGGAACCTCATGCACCCGCTCTGGTGGCCTCAGGAAAGGCCAGTCCCCATGCGAGTTGCTAGGGGGCCTCTCGGGATTCCTCTCCCGTCAATGCCGGGTCCTAAGACCTTGTGTAGAATCGGGGCAGGAATGTGACAATTCCTCTCGACTGCTGACATGGATCTTGGGGTACTTCTGGAGTCTCTCCAGAGGAGTCAGGCCTCGTCCCGAGTGGGGGCATGCACGTGCGCTTTGTTCCCGAGCTGTAGCAGGAGTGTCAGGCTTCCCGTCACGTGGGTCAAGGGATCTGTGGCTTTCCCTCCAGGCTTTCCCACCAGGCTTTCCCACAGGGCTGTGCCACGTGCCACCGTGGTGTGAGTCGATCCTTGGCTTGAAAGACAAGACAGTGAAGGGAAAAGAGGTTCCTCTGGAATGGACTGAGACATCTGGGGGACTCTTGGAATGGTGGCACGACCCTGGAGTTCCTCTCGCCTTTCCTGTTGAGAGCGCCTCCTCTTGAGATGTGACAGGAACCCCGAGAATTCTTTCTCGAAGAAGCAGGGAAAGGATCCCTCATCATGAGCTACGAGGTGTAAACGGGGCTCCTCTGGATGTGGGCGGGACCATCGTGCTTCCTCTCGAGTGGAGACTGGTATGTCGGGGAACTTCTTGAGTTGCAACAAGGGTCTGCAGCACCCCTTTGAAGTTCCAGAGGTTAGGTGTGATTAGCCTTGAGGCGCCTCAGCAGAAATGGACCTCATTTGGCGTGGAGGGGAGAACCTCCTGGATTTTCTCAAGTTGCAGCAGGTGTTCTGGAGTTACGACGGGGACCTCAGGGACCCGCTCTGGTTGCCTCAGGAAAGGCCAGTCCCCATGCGAGTTGATAAGGGGCCTCTTGGGATTCCTCTCCCGTCGATGCCGGGGCCTAAGACCTTGTATGGAGACGGGGCCGGAACCTGAGGATTCCTCGCCAATGCCGACATGGATCTTGGAGTACTTCTGGAGTCTCCCCAGGGGAGTCAGGCCTCGTCTCGAGTGGGGGCATGCACGTGCGCTTTCCTTCCAGGCTGTAGCAGCAATGTCACGCTTCCCGTCGCGTGGATCAAAGGATCTGTGGTTTTCCCTTGAGGCTTTCCCTCCAGGCTTTCCCACAGGGCTGTCCCACGTGCCACCGTGGTGTGAGTCGATCCTCGGCGTGAAAGATGAGCCAGTGCAGGGCAAAGAGTTTCCACTGGAATGGACTGAGACATCTGGGGGACTCTTGGAATGGTGGTACGACCATGGAGTTCCTCTCGCCTTTCCTGTTGAGAGTGCCTCCTCTTGAGATGCGACAGGAACGCAGGGAATTCTTTCCCGTTGAAAGCAGGGAAAAGATCCCTCATCTCGAGCTAGAAGGCGGATAGGGGGCTCTTCTGGATGTGGACGGGACCCTCGTTCTTTATCTCGAGTGGAAACGGGTATGTCGGGGAACTCCTGTATTTGCAGCAAGGGTGTGAAGGACCCTTTCGAAGTTCAAAAGGAATGTGTGATTAGCCTGGAGATGCATCAGCGTAAAAGGAACTCATCTCGCCTGGGTGGAGAAACTCCTGGATTTTCTCGAGTTGCCGCAGGTCCCTCTAGAGTTACGACGGGGACCTCAGGGACCTGCTCTTTTGACCTCACGAAAGGACAGTCTGCATGGGAGTTGCCAGGGGCCTCTGGAGATTCCTATCCAGTCGGTGCTGGGGCCTAAAACCTCGTGTTGTGTCACCGCCAGAACCTGAGGATTCCTCTCCAGTGCTGACATGGATCTTGGGGTACTTCTAAACACTCCAAAGAATAGCCAGTCTTTTTCTCAAAGGGCCAGATCCATGTCCCATTTCCTCCCGAGCTTTAACAGCAGTGTCTAGCTTCCCGTCACGTTGATACAAGGATCTGTGGCTTTCCCTGGAGGCTTTCCCACGAGGATTTCCCACAGGGCTGTCACAGGTCCCAACGTTGTGAGTCGATACTCGGCGTGAAAGTTGAGGCAGTGCAGGGAAGTCAGAATCCTCTCTAGGACATTTGTGGGCATTTTGGAATGGTGGTCCGAACCCTTGAGTTCCTCTCTACATCTCTGTTGAGAGCGCCTCCTCTTGAGATGCAAGGGGAACCCTGGGCATCCTTTCCGACGAAGCAGGAAATGGAAGCCTCATTTCAAGCTACGAGGCAGAAACCAGGCTCCTCATGATATTGGCAGTACCCTCGGTGTTCCTCTCGAGTGGAAACAGGTATTTCAGGGAACTTATTGAGTTGCAGTAAGGGTATGAAAGAACCTTTCTAAGTTCAAGTGGAAAGGTGTGATTTGCCTCCAGATGCCTCAGCAGTAAAGAGCCTTATCTCACCTGGAGGAGAGAACCTCCTGAATTTTCTTGAGTTGTTGCAGGTTCCTCTCGAGTTACGATGGGAACCTCAGGAACCCGCTCTTGTGGGCTCAGGAAAGGCCTATCTCCATGCGAGTTGCAAGGGGCCTCCCTGGATTCCTCACCAGTCGGTGCTGGGGCCTAAGACCTCATGTGGAGAAGAGGCGGAACCTGAGGATTCCTCTCCAGTTCTGACATGGATCTTAGGGGGCCCTGGAGTCTCCACAGTGAAGTCATGCGTCGTCTCAAGTGGAGACATGTACGTCCGCTTTCCTACTGAGCTGTAGCAGCAGTGTCAGTCTTCCCGTCGTGTTGACACAGGGATCTGTGGCTTTCCCTCGAGGCTTTCCCATAGGGCTGTCACACGTGCCACCGTGGGGTGAGTCGATACTCGGCGTGAAAGTCGAGGCAGTGCAGGGAAATCAGGTTCCCTGGAGTGGACTGAGACATTTGCGGGACTTTTGAAATTGTGGCACGACGCCTTGGGTTCCTTTCCACTTTCCTGTTGAGAGCGCCTCCTCTTGAGATGCGACGGGAACGCCAGGAATTCTTTCCTTAAGCAGAGAACGGAACCCTCATCTCGAGCTAGGAGGCGGAAACGGGGCTCCTCTTGATTTTGGCAGGACCCACAGTCTTCCTCTTTAATGGAGATGGATATGTCAGGGAACTTCTTGAGTTGCAGCAAGGATGTGAAGGACCCTTTCGAAGTTCAAGAGGGAAGGTGTGATTAGCCTTGAGATGCCTCATCAGAAAAGGGCCTCACCTCGTCTGGAGCGGAGAACCTCCTGGATTTCCTCCAGTTGGGGCATATCCTCAAGAGTTATGATGGGGACCAAAGGGAACCGCTCGTGTGGCCTCAGGAAAGGTCAGTCTCTATGCGAGTTGCAAGGGGCCTCTCGGGATTCCTCTCCATTCGGTGCCGGGTCCCAGGACCTCCTCAGGTGGAGGCCGGAATCTGGAGTTTCCTCTCCAGTGCTTACATGGGTCTTGTGGTTACTCTGGAGCCTCCACAGGGGATTCACCGCCGTTTTGATTGAAGACCTGCACGTCGGCTTTAATCCCGAGCTGTAGCAGCAGTGTCAGACTCCCCATCTCATTGTCACAGGGATCTGTGGCTTTCCCTCGAGGCTTTCCCACAGGACTGTCACCCATGCCACCATGGTGTGAGTCGACACGAGGCGTGACAGTCGAGGCAGTGCAGGGAAATTAGGTTTCTCTGAAGTGAGTTGAGTCATTTGGGAGACTTGTGGAATGGTGGCAAGAAGCCTGGAGTTCCTCTCGACTTTCCTGTTGAGAGCACCTCCTCTTGAGATCCGACTGGAACGCCGGGAAACTGTTCATTACGAAGGAGCTAGAGGAACCTTCATTTCCAGCTACGAAACAGAATTGGGGCTCCTCTTGATGTTGGCGGGACCGTCGGTGTTTCTCTCGAGTGGACACGGGTATATCGGGGAACTTCATGAGTTGCAGCAAGGGTGTAGAGGACCCTTTCGACGTTCAAGAGGGAAGGTGTGATTTTCCTCTAGACGCCGCAGCGGAAAAGGGCCTCATCTCGCCTGGAGGGGAGAACCTCCTGGATTTTCTTGAGTTGTGGCAGGTTCCTCTCGAGTTACAACGGGGACCTCTGTGACCCGCTGGTGTGACCTCAGGAAAGTGCAGTTTCCAAGCGACTTGCGAGAGGCCTCTCGGGATTCCTCTCCAGTCGGTGCCTGGTCATAAGTCCTCCTCGGGAGTCCAGGCCAGAAACTGAGGTTTCCTCTCCAGTGCTGACATGGACCTTGGCGTACCTCTGGAGTCTCCACAGGGGAGTCCGGCCCCATCTCGAGCGGAGACATGCACGTGCAATTTCCTCCCATGCTGTAGGAGCAGTGTCAGTCTTCCCCTTGCATTGACACAGGGATCTGTGGATTTCTTTCAAGGCTTTCCCACAGGGCTGTCGCACGTGCCACCGTGGTGTGAGTCGATACTCAGCATGAAAGTAGAGGCAGTGTAGGGAAATCAGATACCTCTGGAGTGGACTGAGACATATGGGGGACTTTTCTAATGGTGGAACGACCCCTGAAGTTCCTCTCGACATTTCTGTGGAGAGTGCCACATCTTGTGTTGTGACGGGAATGCCAGTAACCCTTTCCCGACGAAGCAGGGAAAGGAACCCTCATCTCGAGCTTTGAGGCAGAACCGGGACTCCTCTTGATGTTGGCGGGACTCTCGGTGTTCCTCTCGAGTGGACACGGGAACGTGGGTGAACTTCTTGAGTTGCAGCAAGGGTGTGAAGAACCCTTTCGAAGTTCAACAGGGAAGGTGTGATTTGCCTCGAGACGCTACATTGTAAAATAGCCTAATCTTGCCAGGAGGGGAGAACCTCCAGTATTTTCTCGAGTTGCAGCAGGATCCTCTCGAGTAAAGACGGGGACCTCAGGGACCCGCTCTTGTGGCCTCAGGAAAGGCCAGTCTCCATGCGAGTTGCTAGGGTCCTCTCGGGATTCCTCTCCAGTCGGGGCCTCGTCCTAAGACCTCGTCTGGAGTCTAGACCGGAGCCTGAGATTTCCTCTCCAGTGCTGCCATGTATCTTGGGGTTCCTCTGGAGTCTGCATATGTAGTCAAGCCTCGTCTTGACTGGAGATATGCACTTCTGCTTTCCTCCAGAACTCTAGACACAGTGTCAGGCTTCCTGTCGTGTTGACACAGGGATCTGGGGCGCATCCCCTGGAGTTTCTCTCGACTCTCCTGTTGAGAACGCCTCCTCTTGAGATGTGACAGCAACGCCAGGAATCCTTTCCCGACGAAGCAGGGAATGGAACCCTCATGTCGAGCTAGGAGGTGGAAACGGGGCTCCTCGTGATTTTTGCGGGACCCTCGGTGTTCCTCTTGAGTGGATACGGGTGTGTCGGGGAACTCTTGAGTTGCAGCAAGTGTGTGATGGACACTTTCGAACTTCAAGAGTAAAGGTGTTATTTCCCTTGAGATGCCACAGCGAAAAATGGCCTCATCTCGCCTGGAGGGGAGAACCTCCTGGATTTTCTCGAGTTGTGGCAGGTTCCTCTCGAGTTATGATGGGGACCTCAGGGAGCCGCTGGTGTGACCTCACGAAAGTCCAGTCTCCATGTGAGTTGTGAGGGGCCTCTCGGGATTCCTCTCAACGCGGTGCAGGCTCATAAGTCCTCCTAAAGAGTCGGGGCCGGAACCTGAATTTTCCTCTCCAGTGCTGAAATGGACCTTGGCTTTTCACTGGAGTCTCCACACTGGAGTCAGGCCTCATCTCGAGCGGAGACATGCACGTGAGATTTCCTTCCGCGCTGTAGGAGCAATCTCAGGCTCCCCGTCTCGTTAACACAGGGATCTGTGGCTTTCCCTTAAGGCTTTACCGCAGGGCTGTCACACGTGCCACCGTGGTGTGAGTTGATACTCGGCGTGAAAGTCGAGGCAGTGCAGGAAAATCATGTTCCTCTGGAGTGGACTGAGACATTTGGGGCACTTTTCCAATGGTGGAACGACCTCTGGAGTTCCTCTCGACTTTCCTGTTGAGAGTGCCTCCTCCTGAGATGCGACAGGAACGCCGGGAATCCGTTCCCAACCAAACAGGGAAAGGAACCCTCATCTCGAGCTTCGAGGCGGAAACGGGGCTCCTCTTGATGTTGGCAGGACCCTCGGTGTTCCTCTCGAGTGGAGACAGATATGTTGGGAAACTTCTTGAGTTGCAGCACGGGTGTTAAGGTCCCTTTCGAAGTTCAAGAAGGAAGGTGGGATTTCCCTGGAGATGCCTCAGCGGAAAAGGGTCTCATCTCGCCTGGAGGGAAGAACCTTTCAGATTTTCTCGAGTTGGGGCAGGTTCCTCTGGACTTATGACAGGAACCACAGTGACCGTCTTGTGTGGCCTCACTAAAGGCCAGTCTCCATTCTAATTGCAAGGGGGCTCTTGGGATTCCACTCCAGTCGGTGCCAGGTCCTAAGACCTCTTCTGGGGTCGAGTCCTGAAACTGAGGTTTCCTCTCCAGTGCTGACATGGACCTTGGGGGTACTTCTGGAGTCTCCACAGGGGAGTCAGGCCTCGTCTCCTGTGGACACTTGTACGTCCGCTTTACTCCAGAGCTTTAGCAGCAGTGTCAGGCTTCCCAACGTGTTGACACAGGGATCTGTGTCTTTTCTTCAAGGCTTTCCCACAGGGCTGTCACACGTGCCACCGTGATGTGAGTCGATACACGGCGTGACAGTTGAGGCAGTGCAGGGAAATCAGATTCCTTTGGAGGGGACTGAAACATTTGGGGGATTTTGGAATGGTGGCACGACCCCTGGAGTTCCTCTCGGCTCCCTGTTGAGAGCGCCTCCTCTTGAGATGCGACAGGAATGCTGGGAAACCTTTCCTGATGATGCAGGGAAAGGAACCCTCATCTCCAGCTACAAGGGGGAAACGGGGCTCCTCTTGATGTTGGGCGAACCCTCGGTGTTCCTCTCGAGTGGAGACGGGTATGTTGTGGCATCTTTAGTTGCAGCAAAGGTGTGAAGGACCCTTTTGAAGTTCAAAGGGAAGATGTGATTTCCCTCGAGACGCCGCAGTGGAAAAGGGCTTCATCTCACCTGGAAGGGAGAACTTCCTTGATTTACTCGAGTTGTGGCATGTTCCTCTCGACTTATGACTGGGACCTCAGGGACCCGCTCTTGTGACCTCAGGAAAGTCCAATTTCATGCGAATTTCGAGGGGCCTCTCGGTTTTCCTCTTGTCAGTGCCAGGTCCTAAGCCCTCGTCTGGTGTCAAGGCCGGAACCTGAGTGCCAGAAGCCAGCGTGAGGAATTCCACCCATGATAACGTCATGAGGAAGGAAGCTGACATACACAGGGTCGTGATCAGACTTCAGGAGTTCCCCCTGGCATTTCCTGAGCATCCACCCCCACCTCCCCCGAAATGTAAGAATCTGCCTGCTTTTCCACTCTTCTGATATTCTCTGGAAAAGAGTCAATTCAGGACTTTAGTCTTCTGCATTTGAAAGGGATGTTTCAGTTAAACCCCCTCTGATAGCTCTCTAGCTTGCCTAACAGGTTCCCCGGACCTCTTACAGCTTGTGAATTGCTTACAACCCCCCAACCATGAGTGGCACAAACCTTAAAAGCATCTTAAAGATACAGCGCCTTTTCTAGAGAGGTAAAAATTATATTGGTGACGGGTTTTCACTGTTGACTCAATGATTACCGCCAGGCCTCCATATTCTTTCTCTTTTAGGAACCTGAGAGGATGTTAATCAATGTAAACGGGATATGGAAAAAGATACATAATAGTTTTGATGTTAGCAACACTAGACTTTTGAGTTAATTACTTTTCTCTTTGTTATATATCACTGCACTCCTCTTGTGTCCTTGCTATGTAAGAATATATCTTTATTTAGTGCTTTCTGAGAATGGCACCAGACTTTGGGAAGATCAACACAAATAAGTCTTCTGGTTGACAAATCCTAATCAGAGAAAAGGTTGTAAAATGTTAATTGGCCCTTTTGGGTGGAAGATGATGTAAATTACCTAAGACTTGTGTATACAATTAGGTATGCAGAGAGAAAAGCCTGATTTTGATAAGAGTCTGGACTACAAACGCTGCAAAACTTTGTATTACCCATAGATCTCCATGTTTTATCAAACGTATAAAAGGCTTTCTAAACAATAGAAGATGGAGCCAGTCGCTGGATTGGTTTCCCCCGTGTCTCTCTCGCTCTCTCTCCTTTCCTCCCTCTCCTCTTTACTTTAATTTCAGGCTGAATTCCCATCTGAGGCACGGAGGCTCGCCAAATCTACTTACTTGCCCTGGCTGTTAAGACCCGCGTGAAAGGGAGCCTAAGGCGAGGCACCCTTAGATATTCAAGCGAGCGCTGATGGCCCAATGTAGATGGTGCAAATTCCTTGTCTGGAATTTTATTGGTCTTCCGCGTAATACAAGTTATTCAGCCCTCTTTTTCTACTTAATTTTTC
Source organism: Capricornis sumatraensis (assembly GCF_032405125.1). NCBI lineage: Eukaryota > Metazoa > Chordata > Mammalia > Artiodactyla > Bovidae > Capricornis > Capricornis sumatraensis. The sequence goes on from NC_091083.1 coordinate 3,770,484, forward strand.
TACTATACTATTATTTTTAATATAATCTTATATCAATCAATAAACAAGATTTTCTGACGTCAACACCATCCCCGCTTCGAATTCCCTGGAACCACCGGGGCTGGACCCCGGCAAGTGGCACTCCAAACAGGCTATTCGAAGGTAGGTTCCTCAGAGCAAAAGCTCCCCCCTGGAGCACTCTCTGTTTCTCCCCCCGGAGTGATTTAATCACTCCCCGTGGAGTACTTTCGGTTACTCTCCCAGTGTTGAGTGTTTGGGATGGCTAGGTCCCCACTCAGGGTGCCGCGGACCCCCCTGTAGGATAGACAGGGTGAAGAGGATTGAAAAGTGTTGAAGGGTTTAAGAGAAACCTGGTGCTCTAGAGGTTGAAAGAAACCTGCTATCTTAGGGTTAAAAAGAAACACTCCCCCCCACCCCCCCACCCCCACCCCCCCCGCCAAAGGTAAAATCTTTTGTTGAGGCAGACTTTTCTATAAATCTTAATTTTCTGACACGGGTAACAATGAGTCAAAAAACGACAACTCTTTATAAAAGTAATTTTGTAACTGTTAAACAAAATATAAATTAAAGATAAAAAGGCTACTGTTACGAGAGCAATGTCCTTGATTTCCAAAAAAAGGGATTTAGATACTTGGGTAAAGCAAAAAAAAAAAAAGAAAGAAAACAGCTAAAAACTTATTATACTTATTATACTTTGCATGAGCCAGAAAAAGTTCCTGTAAATGCTTTTGCTCTGTAGAATATGATTAAAAATGTTCTGGACCCCGGTCATGAGGCTGTTAGTTAGATAGCCTATGGGAGAGGCTATAGCGGTGGATGGTAGTGGGTCTCCACTTTCTACGCAGATCATATATTCTGCCATTGGCAAAGAAAAGGAGGGAGACTGTACTCTTCCTCCCGAGGAAGGAGAGTGCTTACAGGACGCAGCGGCCAAGCGCCCTGGAGAGCCCCCTCCCCCTCTACACAAACCAAACCTTTAAAAAACATCTATCTTATTTAAGGCGACAACTGCATTCTCTGCTTGCGCCTCCCCAGGGCTTAAGAACTCCCCACTTTGCATCCAAAGCCTCCCAGAACATGGCCTAAGGTTGAATAGGATAGGGATAATATTTTGAGCAAAAGAGCTTTTAAAACAGAGCCTGCTCCTTGCAGGAAACCCCCTCAGGGGGGCCTCACCCAAGCAAAAAAAAAAAAAAAGAGAGAGAGAGAGAAAGAAAGAAAAAAAAAGAGAGAAAAGGAAAAAAAAATAATCGCAATAAAAAGGATTTTACAAATAAAAAACTGTTTCTCTTGTGGCCAAATGGGACATTTTTGCTGGCAATGTCCTGCTAAACAGAGACAAAAAGCTACACCAATGAACCCCAGGACTTAGCAGCAGCAGCAGCTCAGGACTAGACCTCAGCTCCGCTATGGCAACAATATTAACCCCTGATGTGCCGGTTGCTCAGATTCCAATGGGAGTGGCTTGCCCCCTGCCCGAGGACATTGTAAGACTTGTGTTAGGGCGTAGTTTGCTTTCTTTTAAAAAAATTTTGGTGCTGCCTGGTGTAGTAGATTCTGATTATACTGGAAAAATTAAAGTTTTGATCTCGCCACCTGCTAAAACTGTGCAAATTCATAAAGGCCATATACTTCTTATATTTAGGTCTGCCAAAAGTTTTAAAAACTGATAATGTCCCTTTAAAGCTGCAGAGAGATTGTTTACTAACTTTAAATGATTTTCAGAAATCATTAGGGGATATTAATTGGATATGCCCACATTTAAAACTGACTACTGCAGATTTAAGGCCTTTTGTTTAATTGCTTAAAAAACAATCCTAACCCCAGTTTAAAAAACAAACAAAAAAAAAAGTTGATTAGTGAGACAGAGTTGGCTTTTGTTAAAGTGGATGAGGCTTTAAATGATCAGTTAATTAAGATTAATATTGCCAAAAGATGAGATTAAATTATTCTTGCTACAAAACAGGATGCTTGTAACAAAAAGGCCCATTGGTTCCATCTACCAGTGACCCCCAAAAAAGTAGTTTTGTCTTATCCCAACTTGGTGGCACAATTAATTTTAAAAAGAAGAAAAGGAACTGTGGAACTTTTTTGGAAAAGAAATAGCAAATATAGTAATTCCATTCAATAAGGATCAACTGCAAGTCTTTTACAGAATAGTGATGATTGGCAATTTGCCCTGATAGATTTCAGGGGTCAAATTTTGTCTCATTTGCCCTCAAGCCCCCACAGTAGTTAAAAGTACAAAAATGTAGATTGGCGGTTTGAGGATACCTGTGAAACTTTCCTAACTCTATGTAGTTCCTTTGCTCCCCTTTACCCTATGGGGGAGGGACGTGCTGTTTCAAATAGGAGTTGCTTGGAAAAGGGATTTCTCAATTTCTTAGTTCTCAGTAGGTGGTACAATTAACAGTACTTCATATATTTATATAAATCAGTAGTATAAATATATTTACCTAATTACAGTTTGCCTAATTGGGTATGGGTATAAATAAAATATAATAAAGGTATGAATGTCTAAACTGGAAGAAACTTGAAACCCTCATGTTAATTCTTAAATGTAGTATTTCTAACTTGTGACAAGACAGATTGGTAGGCAGCCATTTTTGTGTCTTAAAATAACTGGGGGCATAGTTAAAATTTTATACATCAAGTGATTGCTAGGGAATGTTGCAGGTGTGATGTGGTTATTTTTAGTTTATTTGAGATGTCTTAAGGTGGGGGAAGGAGGGAGAACAAATATTTTAAATTCGGAAAACCCTAAACCTTTTGATTAAAAAATTGTTATTTTCACCTTTATATATTTAAGGATATGAAAGGTTGATAAATTGGTGTAGTTAAATTGAGCCATAACTATTGGTGATCTTGGGGGCCGGTAATTAAACTTGCAGACAAAAATAATAATAATAAGATCCTAAAGATTTTGTTTAATTGCACCAATTTCTGTATTTTATGTGCATTTAAAAACTGCAGTAAGTTAAATGGGTTAATCTTATATAAGTAAATGAGTATGTAGACTATGATCTCCCCAAACTAAAAATACAGTACTTGAAATTGTGTTCTTTATGGTTGTAGTGTTGGTAAAGCACTGATGTGCAGAAAATGACGGAATTACACAGTGGAAAAAAAAAGGGGGGGGGCTTATACCTAATTTTATTTATAGATCTATACTTAATTAATTTATATATAAATTAAGATGTATACTATATATACATATTGAATATATACTGTATAATTATACTATATGTATGTATATTGCAGTAATATAGTATGTATGTGATGGATATTAATTGGTAAATTTGGCATGCTGTGATAACATATGTTATACATACTGTTTAATATATTGCATGTGTGAGACATGTATTATTACAATGCATTGATTTGTGTTGGTTGATATTGGCTGTGTGCATGTTGTATTGCTGCAATATATATATTAACTGGCATATTAATTATAAAGATTAATTCAAGTATATTGATTTATTAAATTGTTTAGAAAGGGCCATCAAAAATTGTAATTCCATATAACAGAGAACAATTTGATGCTTTTCAAATGTTTGATGATGATTGGCAGAATGCTATAGGAAATTATTGTGGTCAAATATTACATCATTTACCCTCAAATGCTTTATTAATTCAAAAATTAAGAAAGAATTTAAGTATAGTTTTCCCCCATCAGATTTTACAACATGTTCTCCTCGTAATAAGTTAAATGCTGATTCGTCTGGAACAGTAAAATGTAAAACCATTGATAAAGTGGAAAGATCTCCTCTTCAGACAAAAAAAAAAACAATCCAGACCCAAAATTAACTGCCTGTCGAGGAAGTGTTTATTTTTTTTCCACAGAATGCAGATTCGTCAATTTGGATCCCGGACAGGCTGACTTGCCATGTCACAGTCCCCCAGACAGCCTATTCACCACAAAAAAGAAAAAGAAAACTCCTCTGCTGCGCAAAACAGCCGCTCTCCAGGAGCCGTGGGTGGGGCCAGCCTGACTGACTGACGGAACCCAGTGCGCGGCACTCGCAGCCAGGTAGCAGCGCTAGCGTCCATCTGCAAAACTATGGGATAGAGACTTGATGGGGAAAGGAGATATATGGGAACTGTATACTATTTACTCAAGTTTTTGTGTCGCTTGGCCGCCGCGGTTTCAGCAGAGGGCGGGGCGAGGGCTACCGCTTGCACCGGCAGGAGAGGCAAGAAAAACATTGAGATCCTGGCGGAACTGACAGCGGCTGCAGCGCAAACTCCAACCAGAAAATAACTCTGTTTACTCTATTTTGGCTTGTCTATTCTCTCCTTATGTTTTTCTTTTCACCAATGATTCCAGAAAACTTAACGTATAGATGGACCTAATGTAGTGTCTTGTGAACCATGTATGCTTTCATCCTGTTTAACTCCTCAAAATAATGTTTGCTCTTCTGTTGTTTTAAAAACGTCCTGTAACTGTAACAACTTATTCATATGATAATTATGGTCTTGCTCTGTTACAACAACTGTTACTGTTATTGTTATTGTTACTATGGCAGCGATCATTGACTCAACAAGTAAAATACCCAATATGTTTTAGGTGTTTGGAACAGCTCAGATATTAGCTTAGACTTAGGGAAACTTCATAATCAGATTCAGACCTTGAAACACTCCCGATTAGATTTTATTGCCACAGGAGAAGCCAATGACTTTTTCCACACCTTCTCTAACTTCATTTCTGGAAAGACTACTCTGTCTACTGTTTTAGTTTGCTCTAAATCTTGCTCCTCGTAATCATTCTCTCGTGTATTGTCAGGATTCTTTGGCAGAGCATTCAGAATCTTTCGACAGAACTGCACCTGATTTAAAAAAGAAAGAAAGAAAGAAAGAAAGAAGGGGGAGATGCCTGGAGCCAGCGGGAGGAATTCTGCCTGTGATAAGGTCATGAGGAAGGAAGCTGACATATGCAAGGTTGTGATCAGACTTCAGGAGTTCCCCCTGGCATTTCCTGAGCATCCACCGCCCACCCCCAAAATATAAGAATCTGCCTGCTTTTCCACTCTTCTGATATTCTCTGGAAAAAGTCAATTCAGGGCTTTAGTCTTCTGCATTTGAAGGGGATGTTTCAGTTAAACCCCCTCTGATAGCTCTCTAGCTTGCCTAACAGGTTCCCTGGACCTCTTACAGCTTGTGAATTGCTTATAAGTCCCCAACCACAAGAGGCACAAAGCTTAAAACATCTTAAAGATACAGAGCATTTTATAAAGAGTTAAAAATTACATTGGTGATGGGTTTTCACTGTTGACTCAATGATTGCCACCAGGCCTCCATATTCTTTCTCTTTTAGGAACCTGAGAGGATGTTAATCAATGTAAACGGGATATGGAAAAAGATATATAATAGTTTTGATGTTAGCAACACTAGACTTTTAAGTTAATCACTTTTCTCTTTGTTATATATCACTGCACTCCTCTTGTGTCCTTGCTATGTAAGAATGTAACTTTATTTAGTGCTTTCTGAGAATGGCACCAGACTTTGGGAAGATCAACACAAATAAGTCTTCTGGTTGACAAACCCTTATCAGAAAAAAGGCTGTAAAATGTTAATTGGCCCTTTTGGGTGGAAGATGATGTAAATTACCTAAGACTTGTGTATACAATTAGGTATGCAGAGAGAAAAGCCTGATTTTGATGAGTCTGGACTACAAACGCTGCAAAACTTTGTGTTACCCATTGATCTCTATGTTTTATCAAAAGTATAAAAGGCCTTCTAAACAATAGAAGATGGAGCCAGTCGCTGGACTGGTTTCCCACGTGTATCTCTCTCTCTCTCTCTCATTCCCTCCCTCTACTTCTACTTTAATTTCAGGCTGAATTCCCATCTGAGGCTCGGAGGCTCGCCAAATCTACTTACTTGCCCTGGCTGTTAAGACCTGCGCAAAAGGGAGCTTAAGGCGAGGCACCCTTAGATATTCAAGTGAGCACTGGTGGCCAAAAGTAGATGGTAAATTCCTTGTCTAGAATTTTATTGGTCTTCCACATAATCCAAGTTATTCAGCCCTCTTTCTCGACTTAATTTTCCTACTACACTATTGTTTCTTAACCTAATCTTATATCAAACAATAAATAAGATTTTCTAACGTCAATGCCATCCCCGCTATGAATCCCCTGGATCCACCGGGGCAGGAACCCAGCACCTGAGGTATTCTCCCCAGGGCTGACATGGATCTTGGGGTTCCTCTGGAGTCCCCACAGGGGAGTCAGGCCTCGTCTCGAGTGCAGACATGCATGTTCGCTCTCCTCCTGAGCTGTAGCAGCACTTTCAGGCTTCCTGTTGCATTGACACAGGGATCTGTGGCTTTCCTGGAGGCTTTCGCTCAGGTCTGTCACACGTGCCAACGTAGTGTGAGTTGATACTCGGCGTGAAAGTCGAGGCAGTGCAGGGAAATCAATTTCCTCCGAAGTGGACTGAGATATTTGGGGGACTTTAGGAATGGTGGCACCACCACTAGAGTTCCTATCGACTTTCCTGGTGAGAGCGCCTCCTCTTGAGATGCGACGGGAATGAGGGAATCCTTTCCCAACGAAACAGTGAAAGGAACACTCATCTCAAGCTAGGAGGCGTAAACTGGGCTCCTCTTGATTTTGGCGGGTCCCTCGACGTTCCTCTCGAATGGAGAGGGGTATGTGGAGAACTTCTTGAGTTGCAACAAGGGTGTGAAGGACCCTTTCGAAGTTAAAGAGGGAAGGTGGGATTTCCGTTGAGACGCCTCAGCGGAAAAGGGCCTCACCTGTACTGTAGGGGAGAACCTCCTGGATTTTCTCGAGTAGCGGCAGGTCCCTCTCGAGTTACTATGGGGGACCTTAGGGACCCGCTATTGTGGCCTCAGGAAAGGCCAGTCACCATGTGAGTTGCGAGGGGCCTCTCGGGATTTCTCTCCAGTCCGTGCCCGGTCCTAAGACCTCGTCTGGAGATGAGGTCAGAACTTGAGGTTTCCTCTCCAGTGCTGACATGGATATTGGGATACCTCTGGAGTCTCCACAGGGGAGTCAGGCCTCGTCTCGAGTGGGGACATGCAAGTTCGCTTTCCTCCCGAGCTGTAGCAGCAGTGTCAGGCTTCCTGTCGCGTTGACACAGGGATATGTGGCTTTCCCTCGAGGCTTTCCCACAGGACTGTCACACGTGCGACCATGGTGTGAGTTGATACTCAGCGTGACAGTCGAGGCAGTGCAGGGAAATCAGGTTCCTCTGGAGTAGACTGAGATATTGGGGGGACTTTTGGAATGGTGGCACCACGCCTGGAGTACCTCTCGACTTTCCTGGTGAGAGCGCCTCCTCTTGAGATGCGACGGGAATGCCGGGAATCCTTTCCCGTCGAGGCAGGGAAAGGAAACCATCTCGAGCTAGGAGGCGGAAACGGGGCTCCTCTTGATTTTGGAAGGACCCTCGGTGTTCCTATCAAGCCGAGACGGGTATGTCGGGGAACTTCTTGTGATGCAGCAAGGGTGTGAAGGACCGTTTCGAAGTTCAAGAGGGAAGGTGTGATTTCCCCAAGACGCCTCTTGGAAAAGGGCCTCATCTCGCATGGAGGGGAGAACCTCCTGGATTTTCTCGATTTGGAGCAGGTTCCTCTCAAATCACGACGGGGACCTCAGGGACCCTCTTGTGTGGCCTCAGGAACTTCTTGAGTTGCCTCAAAGGAGTCAAGGACTCTTTCGGGGCTCAGGAGGGAAGGGGGGATATCTCTCGAGATGCCGCACCCGAAAAGGGCCTCAGCTAGCATTGAGGGGAGAAACTCCTGGTTTTTCGTGAGTTGCGGCGGGTACTCATGAGTTACAACGGGGAACTCAGGGACCCACTTGTGGGACCTCAGGGAGGTCCAGTCTCCACGCGAGTCACGAGAGGCCCCTCGGGATTCCTCTGCAGTCGCTGCCGGGGCCGAGGTCCTCATCTGGAGTTGAGTCTGGAACTACCGCTTTCCTCTCCAGGGTCGACATGGATCTTGGGGTTCCTCTGGGGCGTCCACAGGGGATTCAGGCTTCATCTCCTGTGGAGCCATGCAAGTCCGCTCTCCTCTCGAGCCGGAAAAGCAGTATCAGGCTTCTTGTCGGGTGGACCATAGGGATCGTTGGCTTTCTTTCAAGGGGCCACAGGGCCGTCACACCTGCCATCGTGTTTTGAGTCGGTCCTCGTTGTGACCGTCGAGTCAGTGCAGGGGAGTCAGTTGCGTCTGGAGTGCACTGGAACATCGGAGGTCTTTTGAAATGGTGGCACGATCCTTGGAGTTCCTCTCAAGCGTCAAGTAGAGACCACCTCCTCTTGAGATGCGACGGGAACCACGGGATTCCCTCCCCGATGAAGCAGGGAAACGAACCTTCTCTCGGAACGAGGAGGGAGAACCAGGGTTCTGTGCTCAGGAGGGAAGGTGGGATTTCTTTCAAGACGCCATAGTGGAAAAGGGCCTCAGCTCGCGTTGAAGAGAGAATCTCCTGGTTTTTCTCGAGTTATGACAGGGACCTCAGGGACTGGCTTGTGGGGACTCAGGGAGATCCAGTCTCCACGCAACTCACGAGGGGCCCTTGGGATTCCTCTGAAGTAGCCGCTGGGACGGAGTTCCTCATCTGGAGATGAGGCTGGAAACTAAGTGTTCCTCTCCAGGGCCGACATGGACCTTGGGGTTCCTCTGGGGCGTCCACAAGGAAGTCAGGCCTCCTATCGTGATGAACCATGCAATCCTTGCTCTTCTCGAACCGGAAAAGCAGTATCAGGCTTCGTGTCATGTTGGCCATAGGAATTGGTGTCTTTCTCTCGAGGTGCCACAGGGCTGTCACACCTACCATCGCGTTTTGAGTCGGGCCTCGGAGTGACTGTCTAGTCAGTGCAGGGGAGTAGGTTTGTTTGCAGTGCACTGGGACATCAGCGGTGCATTGAACTCCTGGCAGGAACCCTGGATTTCCTCTTGTGCATCAAGTGGAGACCGCCAGTCCTTCAGGTGTGACGGGAACCCCGGGATTCCCTCCCCAACGAAGCAGGGAAACGGGCCCTCCTCTCGGGATGAGGAGGGAGAACCAGGGCTCTTCTTGAGTTGTGGCAGGACCTTTGGTGTTCCTCTCGAGTGCAGACGGGGATGTTGAGGAACTTCTTAAGTTGCCTCAAGAAGGGCAACTGAAGGGTGTCAAGGACCCTTTCAAGTCTCTGGAGGGAAGGTGGGATTTCTCCTGAGATGCCGCAGCTGAAAAGGGCTTCAGCTCTCATTGAAGGGAGAATCTCCTGGTTTTTCTCGAGTTCTGGGTGGGTTCCTCTAGAGTTATGACGAGGACCTCAGGAACCCGCTCATGGGGTCTCTGGGAGGTCTAGTCCCCACGCGATTGACTAGGGGAGCCTTGGGATTCCTCTGCTGTCGCTGCCCGTGGCCGAGGTCCTCATCTGGAGTTGAGACCTTAACCTCAGGTTTCCACTCCAGAATTGATATGGATCTCAGGGTTCCTATGTAGTGTCCACAGGGGAGTCAGTCCTCGTATCGCGTGGATTCATGCAAGTCCACTCTCCTCTCAAGCCGGAAAAGCACTGTCAGGCTTCCTGTCGGGTTGACCATAGGGATTGGTTACGCTCTGTTGAGGTGCCACAAGGCTGTCACAATGGCCATCGTGTTTTGAGTCGGTCCTCGGTGTGACAATCGAGTCAGTGCAGGGGAGTCAGGAGTGTCTGGACTGCATGGGGACATCGGGGCTCTTTTGAAATAGTGGCAAGACCCCTGGAGTTCCTCTCGAGCATGAGGTGGAGATTGACTCCTCTTGAGGTAGGACGGGAATGCCGGGATTCCCTCCCTGAAGAAGCAGGGAAACGGACCCTCATCTTGGGATGAGGAGGGAGAAGCGGGGCTCTTCTTGAGTTGTGGCGGGACCCTCAGTGTTCCTCTCGTATGCAGACGAGGATGTCGGGGAACTTCTTGAGTTTCCTCAAGGGTGTCAAGGACCTTTCGGGGCTCAGGAGGGAAGGTGGGATTACTCTTGAGACGCAGCATTGGAAAAGGGACTGAGCTTGCGTTGAGGGGAGAATCTCCTGGTTTTTCAGGAGTTGCGGTAGCAAACTGTGGGTTCTTCTCGAGTTAAGACGGGGAACTCAGAGATCCGCTTGTGTGGAATCAGGGAGGTCCAGTCTCCAGGTGAGTCACGAGGGGCCCCTTGGGATTCCTCTGCAGTCACTGCCAGGCCCAAGGTCCTCATCTGCAGTTGAGGCTGGAACTTTAGGGTTCCTCTCCAGGGCCAACATGAATCTCGGGGTTCCTCTGGGACATCCACAGGGGAGTCAGGCCTCGTCTAGTGTGGAGTCATGCAAGTCCGCTATCCTCTGGAGCCTTAAACAGAGTGTCAGGCATCCTGTCAGGTTGACCATAGGGATCAATGGCTTTGTCTCGAGGTGCCCCAGGGCTGTCACACCTGACATCGTGTTTTGAGTCAGTCCTTGAAATGACTGTCGCGTCATTTCAGGGGAGTCAGTTTTGTCTGGAGTGCACTGGGACGTAGGGGGTCTTTTGAAATGGTGGCACGAACACTGGAGTTTCTCTTTAGCGTCAAGTGGAGACTGCCTCCTCTTGAGATGCGACGGGAATGCCGGGATACTCTCCCCAATGAAGCAGGGAAACGGACCCTCCTCTTGGGATGAGGAGGGAGAACCGGGGCCCACTTCAGTTGTGGCGTGTCACTCATGTTCCTCTCGAGGGAAGACGGGGATGTGGGCGAAATTTTTGAGTTGCCTGAAGGGTGTCAAGTACCCTTTCATGGCTCAGGACGGAAGGTGGGATTTCTCTCGAGACGCCGCAGCAGAAAAGGGCATCAGCTTGTGTTGAGGAGAGAGTCTCCTGGTTTTTCTCGAGTTGCGACGTGGTTCCTTTTGAGTTACAGCGGGGACCTCAGGGTCCCGCTCGTGGGGCCTCAGTGAAGTCCGGTCTCCAAGCGAGTTGCGAGTGGCCCCTCGGGATTCCTCTGCAGTGCTGGGGCCGAGGTCCTTATCTAGAATTGAGGCCAGAACCTCAGGGTTCCTCTCCAGGGCCAACATGGATCTTGGGTTTCCTCTGGGGCGTCCACATGGGAGTCAGGTCCCATCTCGTGTGGAGCCACGCAAGTCTGCTCTCCTCTCGAGCTGGAAAAGTACAGTCCAGCTTCCTGTCGGGTTGACCATAGGGATCGGTGGCTTCCCCTCGAAGCACCAAATGGGTGTCACGCCTGCCATCCTCTTTTGATTCAGTCCTCGTGGATACTGTCGAGTCAGTGCAAGTGCACGGGAGTCAGGTGTGTCTGGAGTGCACTGGGATATCAGGGGTCTTTTGAAATGACCCCTGGAGTTCTTCTCGAGCATTAGTGGAGACCATCTCCTCTTGAGGTGCGACGGGAACGCCAGGACTGCCTCTCAGAAGAAGGAGGGAAACTGACCCTCCTCGGGATGAGGAGGGAGAACCAGGGCTCTTCTTGAGTTGTGGCAGGACCCTCAGTGTTCCTCTGTAGTGCAGACGGGGATGTCAGGGAATTTCTTGAATAGCCTCAAGGGTGTCAAGAACCCTTTCAGGGCTCAGGAGGGAAGGTGAGATTTCTCTCGAGATGGTGCAGCAACAAAGGGCCTTAGCTCCTGTTGAGGGGATAATCTCCTGGTTTTTCTCGAGTTCCGGCGGGTTTCCTTTTGAGTTACGACGGGGACCTCAGGGACCCGTTTGTGGGGCCTCAGGGAGGTCCAGTATCCACGCGAGTCGCGAGGCTCCCCTTGGGATTCCTCTGCAGTCACTGCCGGGCCCAAGGTCCTCATCTGGAGTTGAGTCCAGAAACTCAGGTTTCCTCTCCTGTGCCGACATGGACCTCGAGGTTCCTCTGGGGTTTCCACAGGGTAATCAGGCCTCGTCTCATGTGGAGACATGCAAGTTTGATCTCCTCTTGAGCTGGAAAAGCAGTGTCAGGCTTCCTGTCGGGTTGACATAGGGATCAGTGGCTTTCTCTCGAGGCGCCACAGGTGTATCACATCCGCCACCGTGTTTTGAGTGGGTCCTGGGGGTGAACGTCATCAGTTGCAGCGGAGTCAAGTGTATCTGGACTACATTGAGACATCGGGGTCTCTGAAATAATGGCACGACCTCTAAAGTTCCTCTCGAGTGTCAAGTGGAGACCGCCTCCTCTTGAGGTGCGATGGGAACGCCAGGATTCACTCCCTGAAGAAGCAGGGAAACGGACCTTCCTCTCGGGATGAGGACGGAGAACCGTGGCTCCTCTTGAGTTGTGTCGGGACCCTCAGTGTTCCTCTCGAGTGCAGACGGGAATGTCGGGGAACTTCTAGATTTGCCTCAAGGGTATCAAGGATCCTTTCGGGTTTTAGGAGGGAAGGTGGGATTTCTCTTCAGATGCCGCAGCTGAAAAGGGCCTCAGCTAGCGTTGAGGGGAGAATCTCCTGGTTTTTCTCGAGTTGCGGGGTGGTTCCTCTAGAGTTAGGATGGGGACCTCAGGGACCCGCTCGTGTGGCCTCAGGGAGGTCCAGTCCCCACCCATTTGACGAGGGGCGCCTCGGGATTCCTCTCCTGTCACTGCTGGGGCCGAGGTCCTCATCTGGGGTTGAGACCGGAAACTCAGCGTTCCTCTCCAGACCTGACATGGATCTCGGGGTTCCTATGTAGTGTCCACAGGGGAGTAAATTCTCGTATCGTGTGGATCTATGCAAGTCCACTCTCTCGAGCTGGAAAAGCACTGTCAGGCTTCCTGTCGGGTTGACCATAGGGATCGGTTACACCCTGTCGAGGTGCCACAGGGCTGTCACACCTACCATCGTGTTTTGAGTCGGTCCTCCGTGTGACGGTCGAGTAAGTGCAGGGGAGTCAGGTGTGTCCGGACTACACTGGATCATCGAGGGTCTTTTGAAATGGTGGCACGACCCCTGGAGTTCCTCTTGAGCATCAAGTGGAGATTGACTCCTCTTGAGGAAGGACGGGAATGCCGGGATTCCCTCCCCAAAGAAGCAGGGAAACGGACCCTCCTCTCGGGATGAGGAGGGAGAACCGGGGCTCTTCTTGAGTTGTAGCGGAACACTCAGTGTTACTCTCAGGTGCAGATGGGGATATCGGGGAACTTCTTGAGTTGCCTCAACGGTATCAAGGAACCTTTCGGGGCTCAGAAGGGAAGGTGGGATTTCTCTCAAGATGCCGCATTGGTAAAGGGACTGAGCTCACACTGAAGGGAGAATCTCCTGGTTTTTCTCGAGTTGTGATGAGGTTCCTCTCGAGTTATGATGGGGACTTCAGGGACCCACTCGTGGGGCCTCAGGGAGGTCCAGTATCCACGCGAGTCACGAGGCTCCCCTCGGGATTCCTCTGCAGTCGCTGCCGGGCCCGAGGTCCTCATCTGGGGTTGAAGTCAAAATCTCAGGATTCCTCACCAGGGCCGACATGGATCTCGGTGTTTCTCTGGGTCGTCCGCAGGGGAGTCAGGTCTCATCCCCTGTGGAGCCATGCAAGTCCGTCCTCCTCTCGAGCCAGAAAAGCACTGTCCGTCTTCCTGTCGAGTTGACCATAGGAATCGTTGGCTTTCCCTCGAAGCACCAAACGGGTGTCACACCTGCCATCTTTTGATTCAGTCCTCCGGGATACCGTCGAGTCAGTGCAAGGGAGACAGTTGTGTCTGGAGTGCACTGCAATATCGGGGGTCTTTTAAAATTGTGGCACGACCCCTGGAGTTCCACTCGAGCGTCAAGTGGAGATCATCTCCTCTTGAGGTGCGACGGGAAAGCCGGGACTGCCTCTCCGACGAAGGAGGGAAACTGACCCTCCTCTCGGGATGAGGAGGGAGAACTGGGGCTTTTCTTGAGTTGTGGCAGGACCCTCAGTGTTCCCCTCGAGTGCAGACAGGGATGTCGGGGAACCTCTTGAATTGCCTCAAGGGTGTCGAGAACCCTTTCGGGGCTCAGGAGGGAAGGCAAAATTTCTCTCAAGATGCCGCAGTGACAAAGGGCCTTAGCTCGCGTTGAGGGGAGAATCTCCTGGTTTTTCTCGAGTTGCAGCGGGTTTCCTCTAGAGTTACGTGGGGACCTCAGGGACCCGTTCGTGGGGCCTCAGGGAGGTCCAGTCTCCACGCGAGTCGAGAGGGGCCCCTCGTGATTCTTTTGCAGTAACTGCGGGGGTCGAGGTCCTCATCTGGAGTGGAGGCCCGAAAATCAGGGTTCCTCTCCAGGGCCAACATGGATCTCGGTGTCCTCTGGGGCCTCCACAGAGGAGTCAGGCCTCATCTCGTGTGGAGCCATGCAAGTCCGCTCTCCTCTCGAGACCGAAAAGCAGTGTCAGGAATCCTGTAGTGTTGACCATAGGGATCGGTGGCTTTATCTCAAGGCACCAGAGGGCAGTCACACAAGCCATTGTGTTTTGATTAGGACTTCCGGGTGACCCCGTCAAGTCAGTGCAGGGGAGTCAGTTGTGTCTGGAGTACACTGGGACATCGGGGTCTTTTGAAATGGTGGCACGACCACTGGAGTTCCTCTCGAGAGTCAAGTAGAGACCGCCTCCTCTTGAGGTGCAATGGGAATGCCGGGATTCCCTCACCTACTAAGCAGGGAAACGACCATCCTCTCGGGATGAGGAGGGAGAACCCAGGCTCTTCTTGAGTGGTGCCGAGACCCTCGGTGTTCCTCTCGAGTGCAGAGTGGGATGTCAGGGAACTTCTTGAGTTGCCTCAGTGGTGTCAAGGACCCTTTCGGGGCTCAGGAGGGAAGGTGGGATTTCTCTCGAGACGCTGCAGTGGAAAAGGGTCTCAGTTCGCTCTGCGCGGAGAATCTCCTGGTTTTTCTCGAGTTGCAGTGGGGTTCCTCTCAAATTAAAACGGGGACCTCAGGGACCCACTCGTAGGGGCCTCAGGAACCTCCAGTCTCTATGCGAGGTGCGAGTGACCTCTCAGGATTCCTCTGCAGTCGCTCTCGGGGCCGAGGTCCTCATCTGGAGTTGAATCCGGTACCTCAGGTTTCCTCTCCTGTGCTGACATGGACCTCAGGGTTCCTCTGGGGTGTCAGCAGTGTAGTCAGGTCTCGTTTCGTGTGGAGACATGCAAGTCCGCTCTCCTCTTGAGCTGGAAAAGCAGTGTCAGGCTTCCTGTCGGGTTGACATAGGGATCGGTGCCTTTCTCTCGAGGTGCCACAAGGCTGTCACATCCGCCACCTTGTTTTGAGTGGGTCCCTGGGATGAACGTCGTACGTTGCAGGGGAGTCAAGTGTATCTGGACTGCATTGAGACATCGGGGTCTTTGGAAATCGTGGCACAACCCCTAGAGTTCCTCTCGAGTGTCAAGATGAGGCTGCCTCCTCTTGAGTTGCGACGGGAAAGCCTGGATTCCTTTCCAATGAAGCAGGGAAACGGACCCTCCTCTCGGGATGAAGAGGGGAAACTGAAGCTGTTCTTTAGTTGTGGCAGGACCCTCGGTGTTCCTCTCGATTGGAGATGGGTATTTCGGGGAACCTCTTGAGTTCCCTCAAGAGTGTGAAGGACCATTTTGAGGCTCAAGAGGGAAGGTTGTATTTCTCTTGAGACGCTGCAGTGGAAAAGGGCCTCATCTTGCATTGAGGGGAGAATCTCCTGGTTTTTCTCGAGTAGTGGCAGCAAACGTCGTGCCTCCATTGAGTTATGATGAGGACCTCAGGAACCAGCTCGTGTGGCCTCAGGAAAGCTGATAGTCTCCATGCGAGTTGCGATTGGCCTCTCTGTATTGTCTCCAGTCACTGTCGGGGCCGAGGTCTTCATCTGGATTTGAGGCCACAACCTCAGGGTTCCTCTCCAGGGCCGACATGGATATCGGGTCTCTTCTGGGGTGTCCACAGCAGAGTCAGGCCTCATCTCGTGTGGAGCCATCTGAGTCCACTTTCCTCTCAAGCCGCAAAAGCAGTGTCAGGCTTCTTGTTGGGTTAGCCGTAGGGATCAGTGGCTTTCTCTCGATGCCCCACAGGGCTGTCACACCTGCCAACGTGTTTTGAGTCTGTCCTAGGGGTGACCGTAGAGTCAATGCAAGGGAGTCAGGTGTGTCTGGAGTGCACTGGAACTTCGGGGGTCTTTTGAAATGGTGGCACGATCCCTGGAATTCCTCTCAAGTGTCACTTGAAGACAGCCTCTTCTTGAGGTGCGACAGGAGCGCAGGGATTTCCTCCATGACGAAGCAGGGGAAAGGACCCTCCCCTCGGGAAGACGAGGGAGAACCGTGGCTCTTCTTGAGTTGTGGCGGGACCCTCGGTGTTACTCTCGGGTGCAGATGAGGGTATCGGGGAACTTCTTGAGTTGCCTCAAGAGTGTCAGTGACAGGTTAGGGCTTCAGGAGGGAAGGTGGGATTTCTCTCGAGATGCTGCAGTGGAAAAGGGCCTCAGCTCGCATTGAGGGAAGAATCTCCTGGTTTTTCTCGACTTGTGGCAGGGTTCGTCTTGAGTTACGACTGGGAACTCAGGGACCCGCTCGTGGGGCCTCAGAGAGGTCCAGTCTCAACCCGAGTCGTGAGGGGCCCCTCAGAATACCTCTGCAGTCGCTGCCAGGGCTGAGGTCCTCATCAGGAGTTGAGGCCGTAAACTCAGGGTTCCTCTCCAGGGCCGACATGGATCTCGGGGTTCCTCTGGGGCATCCAGAGAGGAGTTAGGCCTCATCTCATGTGGATCCATACAAGCCCGCTCTCATCTCAAGCTGGAAAAGCAGTGTCAGTCTTCCTGTCAGGTTAACCTTAGAGATCGATGGCTTTCTCTCGAGGTGCTACAGGGCTGTGACACCTGCCATTGTGATTTGACTTGGTCCTTGGGGTGACCGTTGAGTCAGTGCAGGGGATTCAGTTGTGTCTGGAGTGCACTGGGACATCGGGGTTTTTTGAAATGGTGGCACGACCACTCGAGTTCCTCTCAAGTGTCAAGTGAAGACCGCCTCCTCTTGAGGTGTGACGGGAATGCCGGGATTCCTTCCCTGAAGAAGCAGGGAAACGAACCATCCTCTCAGGATGAGGAGGAAGAACCGTGGCTCTTCTTGAGCTGTGTCGGGACCCTCGGTGTTCCTCTAGAGTGCAGACGGGAATGTCGGGGGACTTCTAGAGTTGCCTCAAGGGTGTCAAGGACCCTTTCGGGTCTCAGGAGGGCAGGTGGGATTTCTCTTCAGATGCCGCAGCTGAAAAGGGCCTCAGCTCACGTTGAGGGGAGAATCTCCTGGTTTTTTCCCGAGTTGCAGGGGTTTCCTGTCAAGTTAAGATGGGGACTTCAGGAACCCACACGTGAGGCCTCAGGGAGGTCCAGTCCCCACGCGATTGACGACGGGCGGCTCGGAATTCCTCTGCTGTCGCTGCTGGGGCCAAGGTCCTCATCTGGAGTGGAGACCAGAACCTCAGGGTTCCACTCCAGACCTTACATGGATCTCGGGGTTCCTATGTAGCATCCACAGGGGAGTCAGTCCTCGTATCATGTGGATCCATGCAAATCCGCTCTCCTCTCGAGCCGGAAAAGCACTGTCAGGCTTCCTGTCATGTTGACCATAAGGATTGGTTACGCCCTCTCGAGGTGTTACAGGGCTGTCACACCTGCCATCGTATTTTGAGTCGGTCCTCGGTGTGACCGTCGAGTCAGTGCAGGGGAGTCAGGTGTGTCTGGACTCCACTGGGATATCGGGGGTCTTTTGAAATGGTGGCAGGACCCCTGGAGTTCCTCTCGAACATCAAGTGGAGATTGCCTCCTCTTGAGATGCGACGGGAACACCGGGATTCCCTCCCCGAAGAAGCAGGGAAACGCATCCTCCTCTCAGGATGACGAGGGAGACCCGGAGCTCTTCTTCAGTTTTGGCGGATCTCTCATGTTCTTCTCGCGGGCAGACAGGGATATCGTGGAAGTTCTTGAGTTGTCTGAAGAGTGTCAAGTACCCTTTCGCGGCTCAGGATGGAAGGTGGGATTTCTCTTGAGACACCGCAGCAGAAAAGGGCCTCAGCTCGTGTTGAGGGGAGAATCTCCTGTTTTTTCTCGAGTTGTGACGGGGTTCCACTCGAGTTATGATGGGGACCACAGGGACCCGCTCGTAGGGCCTCAAGGAGGCCCATCTCCAAGCGAGTTGCAAGAGGCCCCTCGGGATTCCTCTACAGTCGCTGCCCGGCCCGAGGTCCTCATCTGGAGTTGAGTCCGTTACCTCAGGTTTCCTCTCCCATGCCGACATGGACCTCGGGGTTCCTCTGGAGTTTCCACAGGGTAGTCAGGCCTCGTCTCGTGTGGAGACTTGCAAGTCCGCTCTCATCTTAAGCTGGAAAAGCAGTGTCAGGCTTCCTTTTGGATTTACATAGGGATCGGTGGCTTTCTTTCAATGTGCCACAGGGCTGTCACACATGCCACCATGTTTTGAGTGGGTCCCTGGGGTAACCGTCGTCAGTTGCAGGGGAATCAAGTGTATCTGGACTGCATTGAGACATCGGCGTCTTTGCAAAGTGTGGCACAACCCCAAGAGTTCCTCTCGAGTGTCTAGATGAGGCTGCTTTCTTTTGAGGTGCAACAGGAATGCCTGGATTCCTTTCCAATGAAGCAGGGGAACAGACCCTCCTCTCGGGATGAGGAGGGGAAACCAAGGCTGTTCTTGAGTTGTGGCGGGACCCTCGGTATTCCTCTCGATTGGAGATGGGTATTTCGGGGAAACTCTTGAGTTCCCTCAAGGGTGTCAAGGACTCTTTCGAGGCTCAAGAGGGAAGGTGGGATTTCTCTCGAGATGCCACAGTGGAAATGGGCCTCATCTCGCATTGAGGGGAGATTCTCCTGGTTTTTCTCGAGTTGTGGCAGCAGACGTGGGGCCTCCGTCGAGTTACGACTGGGACCTCAGGAACCCGCTCGTGTGGCCTCAGGAAAGTTGAGTCTCCATGCGAGTTGAGAGTGACCTCTCTGGATTGCCTCCAGTCACTGCCGAGGCTGAGGTCCTTATCTGGATTTGGAACCTCACCGTTCCTCTCCAGTGCAGACATAGATCTCGGGGTTCTTCTGGCATTTCCACATGGGAGTCAGGCCTCATCTCGTGTGGAGACATGCAAGTCTGCATTCCTCTCGAACTGGAAAAGTAGTGTCCAGCTTCCTGTCGAGTTCAATTTGGGATTGGTGGCTTTCTGTCTTGTTGCCACAGGGCTGTCACAAATGTAATCCTATTTTGAGTCGATCCTCGGGGTGACCATCAAGTCAGTGCAGGGGAGTCAGTTCTATCTGGAGTGGATTGGGACAGCGGGATCTTTTGGAATGGTGTCACAACAACTGAAGTTCCTCTCGAGTGTCATGTTGAGACCGCCTGCTCTTGACGAGCGAAGGGAAAGCTGGGATTCCTTTCCAGACGAAGCAGGGATATGGACCCACATCTCGAGATGAGGAGGGAAATCCGTGGCTCTTCTTGAATTATGGCGGGACCCTAGGTGTTCCTCTCAAGTGGAGAACGTTATGTCGGGGAACTTCTTGATTTGCCTCAAGGGTGTCAAGGACCCTTCCGAGGCTCCGGAGGGAAGGTGGGATATCTCTCGAGACACCAGAGCAGAAAAGGGCCTCATCTCGTGTTGAGGGGAGAATCTCCTGTTTTTTCTCGAGTTGTGGCAGCAAACTTGGGGTTCGTCTCCAGTTATGGCAGGGACCTCAGGGACCCCCTTTTCGGGCCTCAGGAAAGTCCAGTCTCCATGCGAGTTACGTGGAGCCTCTCAGGATTCATCTGCAGTCGCTGCTGGGGCCGAGGTCCTCATATGCATTTAAGGCCAGAACCCCAGGGTGCCTCTCCAATGCTGACATCAATCTCATGGTTCCTCTGGATTTCCACAGGGGAGTCAGGCCTCACCTCGTGTGGAGACATGGAAGCCCACTCTACTCTGGAGCTGGAAAAGTAGTGTCAGGCTTCCTGTCGGGTTGACACAGGGAACTGTGGCTTTCTCTCAAAGTGCCACAGGGCTGTCCCACCTGCCATTATGTTTTTATTGGATCCTCAGGGTGACCGTCGAGTCAATTGCATGGGAGTCAGGTGTATCTGGATTGCATTGGGACATGGGGGTGTTTTGACATGGTGGCACGACCCCTGGAGTTCCTCTCGAGCGTCAAGTTGAGACTGCCTCCTCTTGAGGTGCAACAGGAACGCTGGGTTTCCTTGCCCAACGAAGCAGGGAAATGGACCCATCTCTTGGGACGAGGAGGGAAACCCGGGGCTCTTTTTGAGTTGTGACGGGACCTTCCGTGTTGCTCTCAACTGGAGACAGGGAATTTCTTGAGTTGCCTCAAGAGTGTCAAGGACCCTTTCGAGGCATTAGAGGGAAGGTGGGAGAGATGCAGCAGCGAAAAAAGGCCTCATCTCGCATTGAGAGGAGAATCTCCTGGTTTCCTCGAGTTGCGGCAGCAAACTTGGGGTTCCCCTCTAATTAGGACGGGGAGCTCAGGGACCCGCTGGTGGGGCCTATGGAACGTCCAGTCTCCTTGCGAGTTGCGAGGGGCCTCTCGGGATTACTGAGCAGTTGCTGTCCGAGCCGCGGTCCTCATCTGGAGTTGAGGCCGGATCTTCAGGGTTCCTCTCCAGTGTGGATATGGATCTCGGGGTTCCTCTGTAGTTTGCAAAGGGGATACAGGCCTCGTCTCGTGTGCAGACATGTAACTCCGCTGTCCTCTCGAGCTGGAAAAGCAGTGTCAGGCTTCCTGTCGGGTTGACATAGGGGTCACTGGCTTTCTTTCGAGGTCCCACAGGGCTGTCATACCTGCATTCGTGTTTAAGTCGACTCCTCCGAGTCAGGGCAGTAGAGGCAGATGTATCTGAACTGCATTGGGACATCGGGGTATTTTGAAATGGTGGTGCGACCCCTGGAGTTAATTTCGAGGGTCAAGTTGAGGCCGCCTCCACTTGAGGTGTGACGGGAACGCCGGGATTCCTTTCCCCGCTAATCAGGGAAACGGACCATCCTCTCGGGATGAGGAGAGAAACCCGCGGCTCTTCTGGAGTTGTGGCTGAACCCTCGGTGTTATTCTCCAGTGGAGACAGGTATGTCGGGGACGTTCTTGAGTTGCCTCAAGGGTGTGAAGGACCATTTCAAGACCCAAGAGTAAAGGTGGGATTTCTCTCGAGACACCACAGCAGAAAAAGGCCTCATCTCACCCTGAGGGGAAAATCTCCTGGTTTTTCTTGAGTTACAGCAGAAAACTTGGGGTTCTTCTTGAGTTACGATGGGGACATCAGGGACCCGCTCATGCAGCCTCAGGAAAGTTCAGTCTCCATGTGAGTTGCGAGGGGCCTCTCGGGATTCCTCTGCAATTGCTGCCAGGGCCGAGGTCCTCATCTGGAGTTGAGGCTGGAACCTCATGCTTCCTCTCCAGTGCAGACATGGATCTCGGGTTTCCTTTGGAGTTTCCACAGAGGAGTCAGGCCTCGTTTCATGTGCAGACATGCCATTCTGCTCTCCTCTCGAGCTGGAAAAGCAGTGTTAGGATTCCTGTCAGGTTGACCTAGGAATCGTTGGCTTTCTCTCAATTTGCCACAGGGCTGTCCCACCTGCCATCGTGTTTTGAGTCGATCCTCGTGGAGACCGTCAATTCAGGGCAGGGGATTCAGGGGTATCTGGAGTGCTTTGGGACATCCAGGTCTTTTGAAACTGTTGCACGACCCCTGGAGTTCCTCTTGAATGTCACGTCGAGGCTGCTTCCACTTGAGGTGCGACGGGAATGCCGCGATTACTTTCTCGAATATGCAGGGAAATAGACCCTTCTTTTGGGATGAGGAGGGAAAACCGGGGCTCTTCTTGAGTTGTGACGGGACCCTCGGTGTTCCTCTCGAGTGGAGAAGGGTATGTCGGGGAACTTCTTGAGTTACCATACGTGTGTCAAAGTCCCTTTGAGTCTCAAGTGGGAAGGTGGGATTTCTCACGAGACTCCCCAGCGGAAAAGGGCGTTGAGGGGAGAATCTCCTGGTTTTTCTCGAGTTGAGGCAGCAAACTTGGGGTTCCTCTTGAGTTACGATGGGGACCTCAGGGAACCGCTCCTGTGGTCTCCGGAAAGTCCAGTCTCCATGTGAGTTTTGAGGGGCCTCTCGGGATTCCTCTACAGTCGCTTCCGGGTCTGAGGTCCTCATCTGGAGTTTAGGCCGGAACTTCCGGATTCCCCTCCAGTGCGGACATGAATCTCGGGGTTCCTCTGGAGTTTCCACAGGGGAGTCAGGCCTCGTCTCATGTGCAGACATGCAAGTCCGCTCTCCTCTCGAGCTGGAAAAGCAGTCCCAGGCTTCCTGTAGTGTTGACATAGGTATCGGTGGCTTTCTCTCCAGGTGCAATGGGGCTGTCACAACTGCCATCGTGTTTTGAGTTGATCCTCGGGGTGACTGTCAAGTCGGTGCAGGGGAGTTAGGTGTATCTGGATTTCATTAGGATATCGGGGTCTTTTGAAATTGTGGCACTACCCGTTTGGTTCCTCTCAAGGGTCAGTTTGAGGCCACTTCATGTTGAGGTGTGACCAGAACACCTGGATTCCTTTCCGAAGAAGCAGGGAAATGGACCTTCCTCTCGGGATAAGGAGGGAGAACCAGGGCCCTTCTTGAGTTGTGGCAGGACCCTCGCTGTTCTTCTCGAGTGGCGACGGGTATGTTGGGGAACTTTTTGAGTTGCTTCAAGTGTGCCAAGAACCCATTCGAGACTCATGAGTGAAGGTGGGATTTCTATCGAGATACCACAGTGGAAAAGGGCCTCATCTCTCGTTTAGGGGAGAATCTCCTGGATTTTCTCGAGTTGCGGCAGCAACCTTGGGGTTCCTCTTGACTTAGGACGGGGACTTCAGGGACCAGCTCCTGTGGCCTCAGGAAAGTCCAGTCTCCATGCAAGTTGCGAGGGACCTCTTGGGATTCCTCTGCAGTCGGTGCCAGGGCTGAGGTCCTCATCTGGATTTGAGGGGTAACATCAGGATTCCTCTCCATTGCCGACGTGGATCTCGGGGTCCCTCTGGAGTTTTCACAGGGGAGTCAGGCCTCGTATCGTGTGGAAACATGCAAGTCCGCTCTCCTCTCGAGCTGGAAAAGGAGTGTCAGGCTTCCTGTCGGGTTTACATAAGGATCGTTGGCTTTCTGTCGAGGTGCCACAGGGCTCTCACACCTGCCATCGTGTTTTGAGTCGATCCCCGTGGTGACCTCGAGTCAGAACAGGGGAGTCAGATGTATCTGGAGTGCATTGGGACATCGGGGTCTTTTGAAATGTTGGCTCGACCCCTGGATTTCCTCTTGAGGGTCAAGTTGAGGCCGCCTCCTCTTAAGGTGTGATGGGAAGGCCGGGATAACTTTCCCAGCGAATCAGGAAAATGGACCCTCCTCTCGGAATGAGGAGGTAAAACCGGGACTCTTCTTGAGTTGTGACTGGTCCCTCGGTGTTCCTCTCGAGTGGAGACGGGTATGTGGGGGGAAATTCTTGAGTTGCCTAAAGGGTGTCAACGACACATTCGAGGATCAAGAAGGAAGGTGGGATTTCTCTCAAGACGCTGCAGTAGAAAACGCCCTCATCTCGCGTTGAGGGGAGAATCTCCTGGTTTTTCTCCAGTTGCAATAGCAAACTTGGGGTTCCTTTCGAGTTACGACGTGGACCTCACAGAACCACTCGTGTGGCCTCAGGAAAATCCAGTCTCCATGAGAGTTGCGAGGGGCTTTTTGGGTTTCCTCTGCAGTCGCTGCAAGGGCCATGGTCCTCATGCAGATTTAAGGCCCGAACCTCAGGTTTCCTCTCCAGTGCCAACATGGATGTAGGGGTTACTCTAGAATTTCCATAGGGGAGACAGGCCTCGTCTCCTGTGGAGACATGCAAGTCCGCTTTCCTCTCGAGCTGGAAAAGCAGTGTCAGGCTTCCTCCCAGTTTGACATAGGTATCGGTGGCTTCTCTGGAGGTGCCACATGGGTGTCACACTTGGCACTGTGTTTTGAGTTGATCCTCGGGGTGACGGTCGAGTTAAGGCAGAGGAGTCAGGTGTATCTGGAGTGCATTGGGATATTGGGGTCTTTTGAAATAGTGGAACAACCCCTGGAGTTCTTCTCGAGTGTCAAGTTGAGGCCGCCTCCTCTTAAGGTGCTATGGGAACAATGGGATTCCTTTCCTGACGGAGCAGGGAAATGAACCCTTCTCTCGGATCAGGAGGGAAAACCGGAGCTCTTCTGGAGTTGTGTCTGAATCCTCGGTGTTACTATCGAGTGGAGACGGGTGTAACATCTTGAGGAAGGACGGGAGGAACATCTTGAGTTGCCTCAAGGGTGCGAAGGAACATTTCAAGGCTCAAGAGTGAAGGTGGGATTTCTCTCAAGATGCCGCAGCAGAAAAGGGCCTCATCTCGCGCTGAGGGGAGAATCTCTTGGTTTTTCTCTAGTTGCGGCAGCAACCTTGGGGCTCTTCTCGAGTTCCAACGGGGACATAACAGACCCGCTGGTGCTGCCTCAGGAAAGTTCAGTCTCCATGCGAGTTGCGATGGGCCTCTTGGATTCCATCTGTAGTCGCTGCCGGGTCTGAGATCCTCATACTGAGTTGAGGCCAGAACCTCAGGCTTCCTCTCCAGTGCAGACATGGATCTCGGGTTTCCTCTGGAGTTTCCACAGGGGAGTCAGTCCTCATCTCATGCTCAGATATGCAGGTCCATTCTCATCTCGAGCTGGAAAAGCAGTGTCAGGCTTCCTGTCGGGTTGACATAAGGAAAGGTGGCTTTCTCTCAAGGTGCCACAGGGCTGTCACTCCTGCCATTGTGTTTTAGTCGATCCTTGGGGTGACCGTCAAGTCAGGGCAGGGGAGTCAGGTGTATCTGGAGTGTATTGGGACATCAGGGTCTTTTGAAATGGTGGCACGACCCTTGGAGTTCCTCTTGAGTGTCAAGTTGAGTCTGCCCCTGCTTGACATCTGACGGGAACCCAGCGATTCCTTTCTTGAAGATGCAGGGAAATGGACCCTCCTCTCGGGATGAGGAGGGAAAACCAGGGCTCTTCTGGAGATGTGCTGGGACCCTCGGTGCTACTCTCGAGTGGAGACGGGTATGTAGGGGAACTTCTTGAGTTGCCTGAAGAGTGTCAAGGTCCCTTTTGAGGCTAAAGAGTGAAGGTGGGATTTCTCTCGAGACACCACAGCAGAAAAGAGCCTCATCTCGCGTTGAGGGGAGAATCTCCTGGTTTTTCACGAGTTGCGATAACAAACTAGTGGTTCCTCTCGAGTTACAACGGGGACCTCAGAGAACCGCTCAATTGGTCTCCTGAAAGTGCAGTTTCCATGCCAGTTGTGAGGGTCCTCTCGCGATTCCTCTGCAGTCGCTGCCGGGGCCGAGGTCCTCCTCTGGAGTGGAGGCAGGAACCTGAGTTCCTCTCCAGTGCTGACATGGACCTCGGGGTTCCTCTGGAATTTCCACAGGGGAGTCAGGCCTCGTCTTGTGGGGAGACATGCAAGTCCGCTCTCCTCGTGAGCTGCAAAAGCAGTGTCAGGCTTCCTGTCGGGATGACATAGGCAGTAGTGGCTTTCTCTCGAGGTGCCACAAGGCTGTCACACCAGCCATCGTGTTTCGAGTCGAACCTTGGTGTGACCTCGAGTCAGTGCAGGGGAATCAGCTGTATCTGGAGTGCATTGGGACATCGGGGTATTTTGAAATGGTAGCCCGACCCCTAGAGTTCCTCTCGAGGATCAAGTTGAGGCCGCCTCCTCTTGAGGTGCGACGGGAAAGTGGGGATTCCTTTCCCGATGAAGCAGGGAAATGGACGCTTCCCTCGGGATGAGGAGGGAAAACCGGGGCTCCTCTGGAGTTGAGGCTGAACCCACGGTGTTTCTCTCGAGTGGAGACGGGTATGTCAGGGAAATTCTTCAGTTGCCTCAAGGGTCTCAAGGACTTTTCGAGGATCAAGAGTAAAGGTGGGATTTCTCTCGAGATGCCGCAGCAGAAAAAGGCCTCATCTCGCCTTGAGGGGAGAATCTCCTGGTTTTTCTCGAGTTATGGCAGCAAACTTGGGGTTCTTCTCAAGTTACCATTGGGACATCAGGGACCCGCTCGTGTAACCTCAGGAAAGGTCAGTCTCCATGCGAGTTACGAGGGGCCTCTCAGGATTCCTCTGCAGTCGGTGCCGTGTCTGAGGTCCTCATCTGGAGTTGAGGCCAGAATCTCAGGTTTCCTCTCCATTGCCTACATGGATCTTGGGGTTCCTCTGGAGTTTCGACAGGGGAGTCAGGCCTCGTCTCGTGTGGAGACATGCAAGTCCGCTCTCCTCTCGAGCTGGAAAAGCAGTGTCAGGCTTCCTGTCAGGTTTACAAAAGGATTGGTGGCTTTCTCTGGAAGTGGCACAGGGCTGTCACACCTGCCATTGTGTTTTGAGTCGATCCTCAGGGTGACTTTCAAGTCGGCACAGGGGAGTGAGTTGTATCTAGAGTGCATTGGGACATCCGGGTCTTTTGAAACGGTGGCCCGACCCCTGGAGTTCCTCTCGAGGATCAAGTTGAGGCCGCCTCCTCTTGAGATGGGACGGGAATGCCAGGATTCCTTTCCCAACGAACCAGGGAAATGGACCCTCGTCTCGGGATGAGGCGGGAATACCAGGACTCTGCGTGAGTTGTGGCGGGACCCTCCGTGTTCCTCTTGAGTCGAGACAGGTATGTCGGGGGAATTCTTGAGTCGCCTCAAGGGGGTCAAGGACACTTTCGAGGATCAAGAGTGAAGGAGGGATTTCTCTTGAGACGCCACAACAGAAAAGGTCCTCATCTCGCGTTGAGGGGAGAATCTCCTGGTTTTTCTCGAGTTGCAGCAGCAAACTTGGGGTTCCTCTCGAGTTACGACGGCGACCTCAGGGAACTGCTCATGTGGTCTTAGGAAAATCCAGTCTCCATGCGAATTGCGAGGGTCCTCTCGGGATTCCTCTGCAGTCGGTGCCAGGGCCAAGGTCCTCATCTGGAGTTGAGGCCCAAACCTCAGGTTTCCTCTACAGTGCCGACATGGATCTAGGGGTTCCACTAGAGTTTCCACAGTGGAGTCAGGCCTTGTCTCCTGTGGAGACATGCAAGTACGCTTTCCTCTTGAGCTGAAAAAGCAGTGTCAGGCTTCCTGCCGGGTTCACATAGGGATCGGTGGCTTTCTCTGGTGGTCCCACAGGGGTGTCACACCTGCATTCGTGTTTTCATTCGATCCTTGGAGTTACCGACGAGTCAGTGTAGGGTAGTCAGGTGTATCAAGAGTGCTTCAGACATTGGGATCTTTTGAAATGTTTGCACGACCCCTGGAGTTCCTCTCTAGTGTAAAGTTGAGACCGCCTCCACATTAGGTGCGACGGGAAACCCAGGATTCCTTTCCAAACGAAGCAGGGAAATGGACTATCCTCTCGGGATGAGGAGGGAGAACCGGGCCTTTTCTTGAGTTGTTGCAGGATCCTCAGTGTTCCTCTCGAGTGGAGACGGGGATGTCAGGAAACTTCTTGAGTTGCATCAAGGGTGTCAAGGACCCTTTCGAGGCTCAAGAAGGAAGGTTAGATTTCTCTCGAGACACCACAGTGGAAAAGAGCCTCATCTTGCGTTGAGTGGAGAATCTCCTGGTTTTCCTCGAGTTGTGGTAGCAAACTTGGGGTTCCTCTCGAGGTACGACGGGAACTTCAGGGACTCGCTCTTGTGGCCTGAGGAAAGTCCAGTCTCCATGTGAGTTGCAAGTGGCCTCTCAGGATTCCTCTGCAGTCGGTGCCAGGGCTGAGGTCCTCATGTGTAGTTGAGGCTGGAACTTCAGGGTTCTCTCCATTACCCACATTGATCTCAGGGTTCCTCAGGAGTTTCCACAGGGGAGTCAGGCCTTGTCTCGTGTGGAGACATGCAAGTCCGCTCTCCTCGCGAGCTGGAAAAGCAGTGTCAGACTTCCTGTCAGGTTGACATAGGCAGTAGTGGCTTTCTCTCGAGGTGCCACAAGCCTCTCACGCCAGCCATCATGTTTCGAGTCGAACCTCAGTGCAACCTCGAGTCAGTGCAGGGGAATCAGCTGTATCTGGAGTGCATTGGGACATTGGGGTCTTTTGAAATGGTGGCCCGACCCCTGGAGTTCCTCTCGAGGATCAAGTTGAGGCCGCTTCCTCTTGAGGTGCGACGGGAATGCTGGGATTCCTTTCCCAACGAATCAGGGAAATGGACCCTCCTCTCGGGATGAGGTGGGGAAACTGGGGCTCTTCTGGAGTTGAGGCTGAACCCACGGTGTTTCTCTCGAGTGGAGACGGTCATGTCGGGGGAATTCTTGAGTCGCCTCAAGGGGGTCAAGGACACTTTCGAGGATCAAGAGAGAAGGTGGGATTTTTCTTGAGACGCCACAACAGAAAGGGTCCTCATCTCACATTGAGGGGAGAATCTCCTGGTTTTTCTCGAGTTGCAGCAGCAAACTTGGGGTTCCTCTTGAGTTACGACAGGGACCTTAGTGACCATCTCGTGTGTCCTCAGGAAAGTCCAGTCTCCATGCGAGTTACGAGGGGCTTCTCTGTATTGCTCTGCAGCCGGTGCCGGGGCCGTGGTCCTCCTCTGGTTTTGAGGCCGGAACCTCAGGTTTCCTCTTCAGTGCTAATATAGAACTCGGGTTTCCCCTAGAGTTTCCACAGAGGAGTCAGGCCTCGTCTCGTGTGGGTCATGAAAGTTCACTCTCCTCTCGAGCTCGAAAAGCAGTGTCAGGCTTCCTGTCAGGTTAACATAGAGATCGGTGGGTTTTTCTCTACATGCCACAGGGCAGTCACACTTGCCATTGTGTTTTGAGTCGATCCTTGTGGTGACCTTAGAGTCAGGGCAGGGGAGTCAGGTATATCTTGAGTGCATTGGTATATCGTGGTCTTTTGAAATCGTGGCACTACCCCTGGAGTTCCTCTCGAGTGTCATGTCGTGGCCGCCTCCTCTTGAGGTGCAACAGGAATGCCAGGATTCCTTTTCTGACGAAGCAGGAAATGGACCCTCCTCTCGGAATGAGGAGGGCAATCCAGGGCTCTTCTTGAGTTGTGGTGGGGCTCTTGGTGTTCCTTTCGAGTGGAGATGGTTTTGTCGGGGAACTTCTTGAGCTCCCTCAAGGTTGTCAATGACCTTTTCCAGGTGCAAGAGGGAAGGTGGGATTTCTCTCAAGACCCTACAGCGAAACGGGCCTCATCTTGCGTTGAGGGGAGAATCTCCTGGTTTTCCTCAAGTTGTAGCATCAAAATTCGTGTTCCTCTCAAGTTAAGTCA
The DNA here is from genome assembly GCF_032405125.1 of Capricornis sumatraensis. Classification (NCBI taxonomy): domain Eukaryota; kingdom Metazoa; phylum Chordata; class Mammalia; order Artiodactyla; family Bovidae; genus Capricornis; species Capricornis sumatraensis. The sequence continues at coordinate 3,799,607 of NC_091083.1, forward strand.
GGGACCTCTGGGGCCGACTCATGGGGCCTCTGGAAAATCTAGTCTCCATGTGAGTTGCGAGGGGCCTCTCGGGATTCCTCGGCTGTTGCTGCTGGGGCCGAGGTCCTCATCTGGAATTGTGGCCAGAACATCAGGGTATCTCTCTCGTGCCAACATGGATCTTGGGATTTCTCTGGAGTTTCTACAAGGGAGTCAGGCCTCATCTCGTGTGGAGTCATGCAAGACCCTTCTGCTCTCGAGCTGGAAAAGCAGTTTCATGCTTCCTGTCGGGTTAACATAGGGATCGGTTGCTTTCTTCAAGGTGCCATAGGGCTGTCACACCTGCCATCATGTTTTGAGTCAATCCTCAGGGTGACCGTCAAGTCACTGCAGGGGAGTCAGGTGTATCTGGAGTGCATTGAGACATCGGGATCTGTTGAAATGGTGGCACGACCCCTGGAGTTTCTCTCGAGTGTCAAGTTGAGGCTGCCTCCTCTTGAGGTGCGACGGGTATGCCGGGATTCCTTTCGCAATGGAGCAGGGAAATGAACCCTCATCTAGAGATGAGGAGGGAAAACCGTGGCTCTTCTTGAGTTGTGGTGGGACCCTTGGTGTTCCTCTCGAGTGGAGACGGGTATGTCTGGGAACTTTTGTAGTTGCCTCCACAGTTTCAAGGACCCTTTGAGGCTCAAGAGGGAAGGTGGGATTTCTCTCGAGACGCTGCAGTGGAAAAATCCTCATCTAGTGCAGAGGGGAGAATCTCCTGGCTTTTCTCGAATTGCAGTAGGAAGCTTAGGGTTTCACTTCACTTACGACGGTGACCTCAGGGACCCGCTCGTGTTTTCCCAGGAAAGTCCAGTCTCCATGAGAGTTGCTAGGGGCCATTCGGATTCCTCTCAAATCGCTGCCGCGGTCGGTATCCTCATCGGAAGTGGAGGCCGGAACCTCAGGTTTCCTCTCCAGTGCTGACATGGATCTCGCGGTTCCTCTGGAGTTTCCACAGGGTTGTCAGGCCTCCTCTCGTATTCAGTTCAGTTCATTTCACTCGCTCAGTCGTGTCCAACTCTTTGCGACCCCATTAGTCACAGCACGCCAGGCCTCCCTCTCCATCACCATCTCCCTGAATTCAATCAGACTCATGTCCATCAGGTTAGTGATGCCATCCAGCCATCTCATTCTCGATCATCCCCTTGTCCACCTGCTCCCAATCCCTCCCAGGATCAGAGGGAGTTCCGCTGAGTCAACTCTTCACATGAGGTGGCCACAGTACTGGAGTTTCAGCTTTAGCATCATTCCTTCCAAATAAATCCCAGGGTTGATCTCGTTCTGAATGGACTGCTTGGATCTCCTTGCAGTCGAAGGAACTCTCCAGTCTTCTCCAACAGCACAGTTCAAAAGCACCAATTCTTCTGCGCTCCGCCTTCTTCACAGTCTAACTCTCACATCCATACATGACAACAGGAAAAACCATAGCCTTGACTAGATGGACCTTAGTCGGCAAAGTAATGCCTCTGCTTTTGAATATACTATCTAGGTTAGTCATAACTTTTCTTCTAAGGAGTAAGCATCTTTTAATTTCATGGCTGCAGTCACCATCTGCAGTGATTTGGGAGCCCAAAAAAATAAAGTCTGACACTGTTTCCACTGTTTCACCATCTATTTCCCATGAAGTGATGGGACCTGATGCCACGGTCGTGGTTTTCTGAATGTTTAGCTTTAAGCCAACTTTTTCACTCTCCTCTTTCACTTTCATCAAGAGGCTTTTTAGCTTCTCTTCAATTTCTGCCTTAAGGGTGGTGTCATGTGCATATCTGAGGTTATTGATATTTCTCCCGGAAATCTTGATTCCAGCTTGTGTTTCTTCCAGTCCAGCATTTCTCATGATGTACTCTGCTTAGAAGTTAAATAAGCAGGGTGACAATATACAGCCTTGACGTACTCATTTTCCTATTTGGAATCAGTCTGTTGTTCCATGTCCAGCTCTAACTGTTGCTTCCTGACTTGCATACAGATTTCTCAAGAGGCAGGCCAGGTGGTCTGGTATGCCCATCTTTCTCAGAATTTTCCACAGTTTATTGTGATCCACACAGTCAAAGGCTTTGGCAGAGTCAATAAAGCAGAAATAGATGTTTCTGGAACACTCTTGCTTTTTCCATGATCCAGTGGATGTTGGCAATTTGACCTCTGGTTCCTCTGCCTTTTCTAAAACCAGCGTGAACATCAGGGAGTTCATGGTTCACGTATTGCTGAAGCCTAGCTTGGAGAATTTTGAGCATTACTTTACTAGCCTGTGAGATGAGTGCAATTGGGCGGTAGTTTGAGCACTCTTTTGCATTGCCTTTCTTTGGAATTGGAATGAAAACTGACCTTTTCCAGTCCTGTGGCCACTGCTGAGTTTTCCAAATTTGCTGGCATATTGAGTGCAGCACTTTCACAGCATCATCTTTCAGGATTTGAGACAGCTCAACTGGAATTCCATCACCTCCACTAGCTTTGTTCGTAGTGATGCTTTCTAAGGCCCACTTGACTTCACATTCCAAAATGTCTGGCTCTAGATTAGTGATCACATCATCATGATTATCTGGGTCGTGAAGATCTTCTTTGTACAGTTCTTCCATGTGTTCTTGCCACCTCTTCTTAATATCTTCCGCTTCTGTTAGGTCCATACCATATCGGTCCTTTATCGAGCCCATCTTTACATGAAATGTTCCCTTGGTATCTCTGATTTTCTTGAAGAGATCTCTAGTCTTTCTCATTCTGTTGTTTTCCTCTATTTCTTTGCATTGATCTCTGAAGAAAGCTTTCTTATCTCTTCTTACTATTCTTTGGAACTCTGCATTCAGATGCTTATATCTTTCCTTTTCTCCTTTGTTTTTCGCCTCTCTTCTTTTCACAGCTATTTGTAAGGCCTCCGCAGACAGCCATTTTACTTTTTTTCATGTCTTTCCATGGGGATGGTCTTGATCCCTGTCTCCTGTGCAATGTCACGAACGTCATTCCATAGTTCATCAGGCACTCTATCTATCAGATCTAGGCCCTTAAATCTATTTGTCAGTTCCACTGTATAATCATAAGGGATTTGATTGAGGTCATACCTGAATGGTCTAGCGGTTTTCCCTACTTTCTTCAATTTGACTCTGAATTTGGTAATAAGGAGTTCATGATCTGAGCCACAGTCAACTCCTGGTCTTGTTTTGTTGACTCTATAGAGCTTCTCCATCTTTGGGTGAAAAGAATATAATCAATCTGATTTCGGTGTTGACCATCTTGTGATGTCCATGTGTAGAGTCTTCTCTTGTGTTGTTGGAAGAGGTTGTTTGCTATGACCAGTGTATTTTCTTGACAAAACTCTATTAGTCTTAGCCCTGCTTCATTCTGCATTCCAAGGCCAAATTTGCCTGTTACTCCAGGTGTTACTTGACTTCCTACTTTTGCATTCCAGTCCCCTATAATGAAAAGGACATCTCTTTTGGGTGTTAGTTCTCAAAGGTCTTGTAGGTCTTCATAAAACCATTCAACTTCAGTTTCTTCAGTGTTACTGGTTGGGGCATAAACTTGGATAACTGTGATATTGAATGTTTTGCCTTGGAGACGAACAGAGATCATTCTGTCATTTTTGAGATTGCATCCAAGTACTGCTTTGCAGACTCTTTTGTTGACCATGATGGCTACTCCGTTTCTTCCAAGGGATTCCTGCCCGCAGTAGTAGATATAATGGTCATCTGAGTTAAATTCACCCATTCCAGTCGATTTTAGTTCGCTGATTCCTAGAATGTCGACGTTCACTCTTGCCATCTCCTGTTTGACCAATTCCAATTTGCCTTGATTCATGGACCTGACATTCCAGGTTTCTATGCAATATTGCTCTTTACAGCATTGGACCTTGCTTCTATCACCAGTCACATCCACAACTGGGTATTGTTTTTGCTTTGGCTCCATCCCTTCATTCTTTCTGGAGTTATTTCTCCACTGATCTCCAGTAGCATATTGGGCACCTAATGACCTGGGGAGTTCCTCTTTTGGTATCCTATCATTTTGCCTTCTCATACTGTTCATGGGGTTCTCAAGGCAAGAGTACTGAAGTGGCTTGCCATTCCCTTCTCCAGTGAACCACATTCTGTCAGACCTTTCCATCGTGACCCGCCCGTCTTGGGTTGCCCTGCAGGCATGGCTTGGTTTCATTGAGTTAGACAACACTGTGATCCTAGTGTGATTAGATTGACTAGTTTTCTGTGAGTATGGTTTCAGTGTGTCTGCCCTCTGATGTCCTCTTGCAACACCTATCATCTTACTTGGGTTTCTCTTACCTTGGGCGTGGGATATCTCTTCACGGCTGCTCCAGCAAAGCACAGCCGATGCTCCTTACCTTGGGTGAGGGATATCTCCTTACCGCCGCCGTTCCTGACCTTCAATGTGGGATAGCTCCTCTAGGCCCTCCTGTGCCTGAGCACCCACCACTCCTCGGGTTGCTCTTCTTGGCCACCGGCCCTGGCCTCGGGCGTGGGTGGCTCCTCCCAGCTGCCGCCCCTGGCCTCAGGCTTGGAGTGGATCCTCAGGGTCACCGCCCCTGGCCTCAGGTGGGAGGTGGCTTCTCCTTGCTGCCCCTGACCTCGGATGTGGGGTGTCTCCTCCCGGCCGTCACTGACCTCGGATGAAGGGTAGCTCCTCTCGGCCACTGCCCCTGACCTCGGACACAGGGTAGCTCCTCTTGGCTGCCCACAGTTTGCTGGCTCCCAGCCACATGTGCTCATGTGGAGACATGCAAGTCCGCTTTCCTCTCGAGATAGAAAACCAGTGTCAGGCTTCCTGTCGAGTTCACATAGGGATCAGTGGCTTTCCCTCGAGGTGCCACAGGGCTGTCACACCTGCCATCGTGTTTTGAGTCAATCCTCGTGGTCACCGTCGAGTCAGTGCAGGAGAGTCAGGTGTATCTTGGATGGATTGGAACATCGGAGTCTTTTGGAATGGTGACACGACAACTGGAGTTCTTTCAAGTGTCAAGTTGAGACCGCCTCCACATGAGGTGAGACGTGAAAGCCGGGAATCCTTTCCCATCAAAGCAGGGAAATGGACCCTCATCTCGAGATGGGGAGGGAAAACCGGGGCTCATCTTGAGTTGTGGCGGGACACTCGGTGTTCCTCTCGAGTGGAGAAAGCTATGCCTGGGAACTTCTTGAGTTGCCTGGAGGCTGTCAAAGACCCTTTCAAGACTCAAGGAAGGGGGAATTTCTCTCAAGACTCCATAGCAGAAAAGGGCCTCATGTCGCGTTGAGGGGAGAAACTCCTGATTTTTCTCCAGTTGCGAAAGGAAACTTGGGATTCCTCTCCAGTTATGACCAGGACCTCAGGGATCCGCTCGTGTGGCCTCAAGAAAGTCCAGTCACCATGCGAGTTGCGAGGGGCCTCTCGGGATTCCTCTCCAGTCGCTGCCAGGGCTGAGGTCCTCATCTGGAGTTGAGGACGGAACCTCAGTGTTCCTCTCCAGAGTTGACATGGATCTCAGGGTTCCTCTGGAGTTTCCACAGGGGAGACAGGCCTCGTCTCATATGGAGACATGCAAGTCCGATTTCCTCTTGAGCTGGAGAAGCAGTCTCAGGCTTTCTGTCAAGTTAACATAGAGATCGGTGGCTTACTTTCCAGGTGCCACAGGGCTGTTACACCTGCCATCGTGTTTTGAGTCGATCCTCTGGGTGACCATCGAGTCACTGCAGGAGAGTCAGGTGTATCTGGAGTGGATTGGGACATCGGGGTCTTTTGGAATGGTGGCACGACCCCTGGAGTTCCTCTCGAGTGTCAAGTTTAGACCGCCTCCTCTTGAGGTGCGACAGGAACACTGGGATTCCTTTCCCAATGAAGCATGGAAATGGTCCCGCATCTTGAGATGAGAAAGGAAAACCGAGGCTCTTCTTGAGTTGTGGCAGGACTCTCAGTGTTCCTCTCTAGTGGAGACGGGTATGTTGTTGAACTTCTTGAGTTGCCTCAAGGGTGTCAAGGAGCCTTTTGAGGCTCAAGAGGGAAGTTGGGATTTGTCTTGAGATGCCACAGTAGATAACGGCCTCATCTCGCGTTGAGGGGAGAATCTCCTGGTTTTTCTTGAGTTGTGGAAGGAAACTTGGGGTTCCTCTTAAGGTATGACCGGGAACTCATGGACTCAATCAAGTTGCCCAGGAAAGTCCAGTTTCCATGTGAGTTGTGATGGGCCTCTCATGATTCCTCTCCAGTCGCTTCTGGGGCCGAGGTCCTCAACTGGATTTGAGGCCAGAACCTCAATATTCCTCTCCAGTGCTGACATGGATTTTGGGGTACCTCTGGAGTTTCCACAGGGAGTCAGGCCTCGTCTGGTGTGGAGACATGCAAGTCAGCTTTCCTCTCGAGCTGGAACAGCAGTGTAAGGCATCCTGTCGAGTTGACATCTGGATCAGTGGGTTTCTCTCGAGGTGCCACAGGGCTGTCACACCTGCCATCATGTTTTTAGTCGATCCTTAGGGTGACCGTCGAGACAGTGCAGGGAAGTCAGGTGTATCTGGAGTGCATTGGGACATCGGGGTCTTTTGGAATGGTGGCACGACCCCTGGAGTTCCTCTCGAGTGTAAAGTTAAGACAGGCTCCTCTTGAGGTATGAAAGGAACGCCGGGATTCCTTTCCTGACGAAGCCGGGAAATTGACCCTCATCTTGAGATGAGGAGGGAAAACTGAGGCTCTCCTTGAGTTGTGGAGGGTCCCTCAGTGTTCCTCTCTAGTGGAGACGGGGATGTCAGGTAACTTTTTGAGAAGCCTCAAGGGTGTCAAAGAGCCTTTCGAGGCTCAAGAGAGAAGGTGGGAATTCTCTCGAGATGCCACAATGGAAAAAGGCTTCATCTTGAGTTGATGGAGAATCTCTTGGATTTTCTCGAGTTGCAGCAGGAAACTTGGGGTTCATCGAGTTATGACGTGGACCTCACAGATCCCCTCCTGTGGCTTCAGGAACGTCCAGTCTCCATGCGAGTTGTGATGGGCCTCTCAAGATTCCTCTGCAGTCAGTGCCGGGGCTGAAATCCTCATCTGGAGTTGAGGCCAGAACCTCAGGATTCCTCTCCAGTGCTCTCATGGATCCCGGGTTTCCTCTGTAGTTTCTACAGGGGAGTCAAGCCTCATCTCGTGTGGAGACATGCAAGTCCGCTTTCCACTTGAGCTGGAAAACAGTGACAGTCTACCTGTCGAGTTGACATAGGGATCTGTGATTTTTCTTGAGGTGCCACAGGGCAGTCACACCTGCCATCGTGTTTGGGTCAGTCTTTGGGGTGCCCGTCGAGTCAGTGCAGGGGAATCAGAAGTATCTGGAGTGGATTGGAACATCGAGGTCTTTTGGAATGGTGAAATGATCCCTGGAGTTCCTCTCGGGTGTCAAGTTGAGAACACCTCCTCTTGAGGTGCACTGGGAATGCCGGGATTCCTTTCCAGTCAAAGCAGTGAAATGGACACACATCTCGAGATGAGGACGGAAAACCGGGGCTCTTTACTTTTGGTGGGACGCAAGGTGTTCCTCTCGAGTGGAGACGGGTATGTCGGGGAACTTCTTGAGTTGCCTAAAGGGTGTCAAAGACCCTTTCGACACTCAAGAGGGAAGGTGGGATTTCTCTCGAGACCCCACAGCGGAAATGGGCCTCATTTGGCGTTGAGGGGAGAATCTCCTGGTTTTTCTCGAGTTGTGGCAGGAAACATGGGGTTCTTCTCAAGTAATGATGGGGACCTCAGGGACCCGTTCTTGTTGCCACAGGAATGTCCAATGTCCATGAGAGTTGCGAGGGGCAACTCGGGATTCCTCTCCAGTAGCTGCTGGGCCCGAAATCCTCATCTGGAGTTGAGGTCGGAACCTCAGGTTTTCTCTCCAGTGCTGACATAGATCTCGGGGTTCCTCTTGAGTTACCACAGGGGAGTAAAGCCTCGTCTCATGTGGAGACATGCAAGTCCGCTTTCCTCTTGAGCTGGAAAAGCTGTGTCAGGCTTCTTGTTGAGTTGACCTCGGGATTCATGGCTTTCTCTCGAGGTGCCTCAGGGCAGTCACACCTGCTATCGTGTTTTGAGTCTATCCTCAGGGTGACCTGCCTGGGTCCAGCCCCAGTGGATCCAGGGAAATCGAAGCATGGATGTCGTTGGTGAGGAAAAAACATTTATTTATAAATATTTGATTAGATTAGGAGAAATAGTGTAGTAAGAAAATTACGTGGAGAAAAGAGGCTGAATACCTTGGTTTACGTGGAAAGCCAATAAAGTTCCAGACAAGGAGCTTGCACCATCTACGTTTGGCCACCGGCTTCCATTTGAATATCAGAGGGTGCCCGGTCTTGAGCTCCCTCTCTTTCGGATCTTAGAATCTGGGGCAAGTAAGCAGATATGGTGAGCCTCCACTTCCCAGATGGGAATTCAGCCTGAAATTAAACAGGAGACACGGGGGAAACCAGTCCTTCCAATGACTGGCCCGGCCTCTGTTGTCTAGAAAGCCCTTTTATACCTTTTCGATTGTACATACAGATCAAGGGGTAATACAAAATTATGCAGCGTTAGCAGCCCAGACTCATCAAAACCAGGCTTTTCTCTCTGCATACCTAGTTGTATACACAAGTCTTAGGTGATTTACATCATCTTCCGGCCAAAAGGGCCAATTAACATTTTACAGCTTTTTTTCTGATAAGAGTTTGTCAACCAGAAGACTTATTTGTGTTGATCTTTCCCAAAGTATGGTGCCACTAAATAAAGTTACATTCTTACATAGCAAAGATACAGAAAATTATAACAAGTAAAAAGAGTACAGTGATTTATAATGAAAGAAAAGTAATTAAGTCTAGTGTTGCTAACATCAAAACTATTATATATCTTTTTCCATATCCTATTTACATTGATTAACATCCTCCCAGGTGCCTAAAAGATAATGAGCATGGAGGCCTGCTCTTGAAGAGCGAAGGGAACACCAGTATTCCTTTCCAGATGAAGCAGGGAAATGGACCCTCATCTCGAGATGAGGAGGGAAATCCGTGGCCCTTCTTGACTTGTGGCAGGACCATAGGTGTTCCTCTCAAGTGGAGACGGGTGTGTCTGGGAACTTCTTGAGTTACCTCAAGGGTGTCAAGGGCCCTTTCGAGGCTCAAGACAAAAGGTGGGATTCCTCACGAGTTATGATGGGGACCTCAGGGACCCAATCAAGTTGCCTCAAGAAAGGCCAGTCTCCATGCGATTTGGGAGTGACCTCTCGGGATTCCTCTCCAGTCGCTGCTTGGGCCGAGCTCCTGATCTGGACTGCAGGCCGGAAACTCAGTGTTCCTCTCCAGTGCTGACATGGATCTCGGGGTTCCCCTGGAGTTTCCATAGGGGAGTCAGGCCACGTCTTGTGTGGAGAGATGCAAGTCCGCTTACCTCTCGAGCTGGAATAGCAGTGTCAGGTTTCCTGTAGAGTTGATATAGGGATTGGAGGTTTTCTCTGGAGGTGCCACAGGCCTGTCACAACAGCCATCGTGTTTTAGGTCGATCCTCGGTGTTACCGTCGAGTCACTGCAGGGGAGTCAGGTGTATCTGGGTTGGGACATCAGGGTCTTTTGGAATGGTGGCACGACCCCTGGAATTCCTCTCGAGTGTCATGTTGAGACCTCCTCCTCTTTAGGTGCGACAGGAAGGCAGGGATTCCTTTCCCGATGAAGCAGGGAAATGGACTCTCATTCCGAGATGAGGAGGGAAAACTGACTCTTCTTGAGTTGTGGCGGGACCCTCGGTGTTCCTCTTGAGTGGAGACGGGTATGTTGGGGAACTTCAACCCTTTCCAGGCTAAAGTGGGAAGGTGGGATTTCTCTCGAGACACCGAAGTGGAAAAGGGCCTCATTTCACGTTGAAGGGAGAATCTCTTGGTTTTTCCCGGGTTGTGGCAGGAAATTTTGTGTTCCTCTGGAGTACAATGGGGACCTCAGGGACCCACTTGTGTGGCCTCAGGAATGACCAGTCTCCATGTGAGTTGCAAGAGGCCTTTCGGGATTCCTCTCCAGTCGCTGCCGGGGCCAAGGTCCTCATCTGGAGTTGAGGCTGGAACCTCAGGTTTCCTCTCGAGTGCTGACATGGATCTCGAGGCTTCTCTGGAGTTTCCACCGGGGAGTCAGGCCTCGTCTCATGTGCAGACATGCAAGTCCACTCTCCTCTCGAGCTGGAAAAGCAGTCTCAGGCTTCCTGTCAAGTTGACACAGGGATCGGTGGCTTTCTCTCGAGGTGCCACAGGGCTGTCACAACTTCCATCGTGTTTTGAGTTGATCCTCAGGGTGACCCTTGAGGCAGGGCAGGGCAGTAAGGTGTATCTTGAGTGTATTTGGACATCAGGGTCTTTTGGAATGGTGGCACGACCCCTAGAGATCCTCTAGCGTGTGAATTTGAGGTTGCCTCCTCTTGAGGTGCGATGGGAACACTGGGATTCCTTTCCAGACAAAGCAGGGAAATGGACACTCATCTTGAGATGAGGAGGGGAAACCAGGGCTATTCTTGAGTTGTGCAGGGACTCTCGGTGTTCCTCTCGAGTGGAGACAGGTATGTTAGGGAACTTCTTGAGAAGCCTCTAGGGTGTCAAGGAGCCTTTCGAGGCTCAAGAGGGTAGGCAGGACTTCTCTTGAGATGCTGCAGTGGAAAAAGGCCTCTTCTTGCGTTGAGAGGAGAATCTCTTGTTTTTTCTCCAGTTGCAGCAGGAAAATTGGGGTTCCTCTCTAGTTACGATGCGCACCTCAGTGACCCGCTCATGTGGCTTCAGGAACGTCCAGTCTCCATGAGAGTAGAAAGGAGCCTCTCGGGATTCCTCTCCAGTCACTGCTGGGGCTGAGGTCCTCATCCGGAGTTGAGGCCAGAACGTCAGGGTTCCTCTCCATTGCTGACATGAATCTCGGGGTTCCTCTGGAGTTTCCACAGGAGTTCAGGCCTCGTCTAGTGTGCAGATATGAAAGTCCGCTCTCCTCTTTAGCTGGAAAAGCAGTGTCAGGCTTCATGTCGAGTTGACATAGGGATCTATGGCTTTCTCTCGAGGTGCCACAGAGCTGTCACACCCGCCATCGTGTATTGAGGCGATCCTCGGGGTGACCGTCGAGTGGTACAGGGGAGTCAGGTGTATCTGGAGTGGATTGGGATATTGGGGTCTTTTGGAATGGTGGCACGATCCCTGGAGTTCCTCTCGAGTGTCAAGTAGAGACCATCTCCTCTTGAGGTGCGACGGCACCGCAGGGATTCCTATCCCGACGAAGCAGGGAAACGGACCCTCATCTCAAGATAAGCAGGGAAAACCGGGGCTCTACTTGAGCTGTGGCGGGACCCTCGTTGTTCTTCTTGAGTGGGGACGGATATGTCGGGGAAATTCTTGAGTTGCCTTAAGGCAGTCAAGGAGCCTTTCGAGGCTCCAGAGGGAAGGTGGGATTTCTCTCGAGACGCCGCAGCAGAAAAGGGCCTCATCTCATGCTGAGGGGAGAATCTCCTGGTTTTTCACGAGTTGCGGCAGGAAACTTGAGGTTCTCCTGGAGTTAAGACGAGGACCTCAGGGACCTGCTCGTGGGGCCTCATGAACGTACAGTCTCCATGCGAGTTGTGAGGGGCCTCTCGGCATTCCTCTGCAGTCGCTGCCGGGGCCGATGTTCTCATCTGGAGATAAGGTCGGAACCTCAGGGTTCCTCTCCAGTGGTGAGATGGATCCTGAGGTTCCTCTGGAGTTTCCACAGGGGAGTCAGTCCTCATCTCGTGTGCAGACAGGCAAGTCCGCTCTGGTCTCGAGCTGGAAAAGCAGTGTCAGGCTTCCTGTCTAGTTGACATAGGGATCGGTGGTTTTCTCTCGAGGTGCCACAAGGCTGTCACAACTGCCATTGTGTTTTGAGTCGATCCTCGGGGTGACCGTCAAGTCAGTATAGGGGAGTCAGGTGTATCTGGAATGGATTGGGACATCGGGGTCTTTTGGAATGTGGCACGAGCACTGGAGTTCCTCTCGAGTGTCAAGTTGAGCCGGCCTCCTCAGGAGGAGCGATGGGAACGCCGGGATACCTTTCCCGACGAAGCAGGGAAATGGACCTTCTTCTCGAGATGTGGAGGGAAAGCCAGGTCTCTTCTTGAGTTGTGGCGGGACCCTCGGTGTTCCTCTCAAGTGGAGACGGATATGTCGGGGAACTTCTTGAGTTGTGTCAAGGGTGTCAAGGAGCCTTTCAAGGCTCAAGAGAGAAGGTGGGTATTCTCCCGAGATGCCACAGCAGAAAAGGGCCTTATCTCGCATTGAGGGGATAATCTCCTGGTTTTTCCAGAGTTCTGGCAGGAAAATTTTTGTTCCTCTCGAGTACGGCGAGGACCTCAGGGACTCACTCGTGTGGCCTCAGGACCATTCAGTCTCCGTGCGAGTTGCTAGGGGCCTCTTGGGATTCCTCTCCAGTCGCTGAAGGGGCCGAGGTCCTCATCTGGAGTTGAGTACGGAACCTATGATTTCCTCTCCAGTGCTGACATGGAACTCGGGGTTCCTCTGGAGTGTCCACAGGGGAGTCAGGCCTCTCCTTGTGTGCACACATGCAAGTCCACTCCCCTCTCGAGCTGGAAAAGCAGTGTTAGTTTTCCTGTCCATTTGACATAGGGATCAATGGCTTTTTCTCGAGGTGCCACAGGGCTGTCACACCCACCATCGTGTTTTGAGTCGATTCTGGGGTTGACTGTCGAGTCAGTTAAGGGGAATCAGGTGTATCTGGAGTGGATTGGGACATCGGGGTCTTTTGGAATGGTGGCACGACCCCTTGAGTTCCTCTCGAGTGACAAGTTGAGACCTCCTCCACTTGAGGTGCGACAGCAATGCCGGGATTCCTTTCCTGAAGAAGCAGCGAAATGGACCCTCATCTCGAGATGACAAGGAAAAACGGAGGCTCTTCTTAAGTTGTGGTGGGACCCTCCATGTTCCTCTCGAGTGAAGATGAGTATGTCAGGGAAGTTTTTGAGTTGCCTCAAGGGTGTTATGGAACATTTCAAGGCTCAAGAGGGAAGGTGGGATTTCTCTAGTGATGCCACAGTGGAAAAGGGCCTCATCTTGTGTTGAGGGGAGAATCTCCTGGTTTTTCTCGAGTTGTGGCAGGAAATCTCGGGTACCTCTTAAGTTATGATGGGAACCTCAGGGACCCGCTCGTTTGGCCTCAGGATCGTCCAGTCCCATGCCAGTTGCGAAGGGCCTCTCAGGTTTCCTCTCCAGTCACTTCTGGGTCCGAAGTCCTCATCTGAAGTTGAGGCCGGTTACCTCAGGGTTCCTCTCCAGTGCTGGCATGGATCTCGGGGTTCCTCTTGAGTTTCCACAGGGGAGTCAGTCCTCATCTCATGTACATACATGCAAGTCCGCTCTACTCTCGAACTGGAAAAGCAGTGTCAGGCTTCCTGTCGAACTGACATAGAGATTGGTGGCTTTCTCTCGAGGTGCCCCAGGGTTGTCATACTTGCCATCGTGTTTTGAGTCGATCCTTGGGGCGACCGTCGAGCCAGTGCAGGGAGTCAGGTTTATCTGGTGTGGATTGGGACATCAGGGTTTTTGGTTTTTTTGTTTTGTTTTGTTTTTTGTTTTTGAATAGTGGCATGATCCCTGGAGTTCCTCTCGAATGTCAAGTTCAGACCGCCTCCTCTTGAGTTGGGATGGAAGATCGGGATTCCTATCCCAACGAAGCAGGGAAATGGACCCTCATCTCAAGATGAGGAGGGAAGCCCGTGGCTCTTCTTGAGTTGTGGCAGGACCCTCGAGATTCCTCTCGAGTGGAGATGGTATGTCAGGGAATTTTTTGATTTGCCTCAAGGGTGTCAAGGAGCCTTTCGAGGCTCAATAGGGAATGTGGGATTTCTCTCGAGATGCTGCTGTGGAAAGGGCCTCATCTCGCGTTGAGGGGAGAATCTCCAGGTTTTTCTCGAGTTGTGGCAGGAAACTTGGGGTTCCTCTCGAGTTACGATGGGGACCAGGGACACCCACTCATGTGGCCTCATGAAAGTCCAGTCTCCATTTGAGTTGCAACGGTCCTCTCTTTGGTCGCTGCCGTGTATGAGGTGCTGATCTGGAGTTGAGGCCGGAACCTCACGTTTCCTCTCCAGTGCTGACATGGATCTTGGGGTTCCACTGAACTCTCCATAGGGGAGTCAGGCCTCATCTCGTGTGGAGACATGCAAGTTCGCTCTCCTCTCTATCAGGAAAAGCAGTGTCAGGCTTCCTGACGTGTTGACATAGGAATGGTGGCTTTCTCTCGAGGTGCCACAGGGCTGTCACACCTGTCATCATGTTTTGTGTTGATGCTCGGGTTGACCGTCTAGTCAATGCAGTGGAGTCAGGTGTACCTGGAGTGAAATGGGACATTGGGGTCTTTTAAAATTTTGGCACGACCCCCGGAGTTCCTCTCGAGTGTCAAGTGAGGCCGCCTCCACTTGAGGTGTGACGGGAAAGCCAGGATTCCTTTCCTGAAGAAGCAGGAAAATGGACCCTCATCTTGAGATGAGGAGGGAAATCCGTGGCTCTTCTTGAGTTGTGGTGGGAGCCTCAGTGTTCCACTAGAGTGAAGATGGGTATGTCAGGGTACGGCTTGAGTTGCCTCAACGGTGTCAAGGAGCCTTCCGAGGCTCAAGAGGGACGGTGGGATTTCTCTGAAGATGCCACAGGGGGAAAGGGTTCATCTTGTGTTGAGAAGAAAATATCCTGGTTTTTCTCAAGTTGTGGCAGCAAACTTAAGGTTCCTCTGGAGCTACGGCGGGCAACTCAGGGACCCGCTCCTGTGGCCTCAGGAAAGTCCAGTCTCCATGCGAGTTGTGAGGGGTCTCTTGGGATTCCTGTCCAGTTGCTGCCAGGGCCGAGGTCCTCATCTGGAGTGGATGCCGGAACCTCAGGGTTCTTGTCCACTGCTGACATGGAACTCGGGGTTCCTCTGGAGTTTCCACAGGGGAGTTAGGCCTCATCTCGTAAGGAGACACGCAAGTCCGCTCTCCTCTCGAGCTGGAAAAGGAGCGTCAGGATTCCTGTCGAGTTTACATAGAAATCAGTGGCTTTCTCTCAAGGTGCCACAGGGCTGTCACACCTGCCATCATGTTTTGAGTCTATGTCCGGGTTGACCGTCATGTCAGTGCAGGGGATCAGGTGTATCTGGAGTGGATTGGGACATTGGGGTCTTTTGGAATGGTGAAACGACCCCTGGAGTTCCTCTCGAGTGTCAAGTTGAGAATGCCTCCTCTTGAGTTGTGACAGCAACACCGGGGTCCTTTCCCAACAAAGCAGGTAAATGGACCCTCATCTCAAGTTGAGGAGGGAAAACCATGGCTCTTCTTGTGTTGTGGCAGAACCCTCAGTGTTTCTCTCGAGTGGAGACGGGTATGTCGGGGAACTTCTTGAGTTGCCTCCGGGGTGTGTAGGAGCCTTTCGACGCACAAGAGGGAAGTGGGATTTCTCTAGTGATGCCGCAGTGGAAAGGGCCTTATTTCACGTTGAGGGGAGAATCTCCTGATTTTTCCGAGTTACGGCAGGAAACCTGGGGTTCCTCTCCAGTTACGACGGGGACCACAGCGACCCACTCGTGTGGCTTCAGGAACGTCCAATCTCCATGTGAGTTGCAAGGGACCTCTCTGGATTCCTCTCAGTCATTGCCAGGTCTGAGGTCCTCATCTGGAGTTGAGGACGGAACCTCAGGATTCCTCTCCAGTGCTGACATGGATCTCGGGGTTCCTCTGGAGTTTCTACAGGGGAGTCAGTCCTCGTTTCGTGTGCAGACATGCAGTCCCGCTCTCCCTGGAGCTGGAAATGCAGTGTCATGCTTCCTGTCGAGTTGACATAGGGATTGGTGGCTTTCTTTCGAGGTGCCACAGGGCTGTTACACCTGCCATCCTGTTTTGAGTCAATCCTCGGGGTGACCGTCGAGTCAGTGCAAGGGAGTCAGGTGTATCTGAAGTGGATTGTGACATCGGGGTCTTTTGGAATGGTGGCACACACCCTGGAGTTTCTCTCGAGTGTTAAGTTGAGACCGCCTCCACTTGAGGTGTGACAGCCATGCCGAGATTCCTTTCCTGAAGAAGCAGGGAAGTGGATCCTCATCTCGAGATGAGGAGGGAAAACCGAGGCTTTTATTCAGTTGTGGGACCCTCGGTGTTCCTCTCTAGTGGAGACGGCTATGTCGGCAAACTTCTGGAGTTGTCGCAAGGGTGTCAAGGAGCCATCGAGGCCTAGAGGGAAGGTGGGATATCTCTCTAGAAGATGCAGCGGAAAAGGACCTCATCTCGCGTTGATGGGAGAAACTCATGGTTTTTCTCGAGTTGCTGCTGGAAACTTTGAGTTCCTCTCAAGTTATGCCGGGATCTCAGGGACCCGCTCATGTGGCCTCACGAACGTCCAGACTCCATGCGTGTTGCAACGGTCCTCTCGGGATTCCTCTCCAGTTGTAGCCGGCGCCGAAGTCCTCATCTGGAGTTGAGGCCGGAAACTCAGGTTTCCTCACCAGTGCCAACGTGGATCTTGGGGATCCTCTGAAGTTTCCTAAGGGGAGTCAGGTCTCTTCTCATGTGGAGACATGCAAGTCCGCTCTCCTCTCGGTCTGGAAAAGCAGTGTCAGTCTACCTTTCAGGTTGACCATAGGGATCGGTGGCTTTATCTCGAGGTGCCACATGGCTGTCACACCTGCCATCGTGTTTTGAGTCGATCCTCAGGGTGATCGTCGAGTCAGTGCAGGGAGGTCAGGTGTATCTGGAGTGGATTGGGACATTGGGGTCTTTTAGAATGGTGACACGACACCAGGAGCTTCTGTCGAGTGTCAAGTTGAGACCGCCTCCACTTGAGGTGCAACAGGAAAGCCAGGATTCCTTTCCCAATGAAGCAGGAAAATGGACCCTCATCTCGAGATGAGAAGGGAAAACTGGGGCTCTTCTTGAGTTGTGGCAGGACCCTCGGTGTTCCTCTCGAATGGAGACGGGTATGTCGGGGAACTTTTTGAGTTGCCTCAACAGTGTCAAGGAGCCTTTCGAGGCACAAGAGGGACGGTGGGATTTCTTTTGAGACGCCACAGCATAAAAGGGCTTCATCTCGCACTGAGGAGAGAATCTCTTAGGTTTTCTCAATGTGCGGCAGTAAATATGGTTCCTCTCGAATTAATACAAGGACCTCAGGGACCCACTTGTGTGGCCTCAGGAATGTCCAGTCTCCATGCGAGTTGCGAGGGACCTCTCAGGATTCCTCTGCTGTTGCTGCCGAGGCCGAGGTCTTCATCTGGAGTTGAGGCCGGAGCCTCAGGTTTCCTCTCCAGTGCCGACATGCATCTCGGGGATTCTCTGGAGCTTGCAGAGGGGAGTCAGTCCTCGACTCGTGTGGAGACATGCAGGTCCACTCTCCTCTCGAGCTGGAAAAGCAGTGTCAGGTTTTCTGTTGGGTTGAAATGGGGATCGGTGGCTTTCTCTCGAGGTGCCACAGGGCTGTCACAATTTCTACCATGTTTCAAGTCGATCCTCGTAGTGACTGTTGAGTTATTGCAGTGGAGTCAAGTTATCTGGAGTACACTGGGACATGAGGGTCTTTTGAAATGGTGGCACAACCCCTAGAGTTCGTCTCTATGTCAAGTTGAGACCACCTCTTCTTGAGGTGTTAGGTGAACACAGGGATTCCTTTCCTGATGAAGCAGGGAAATGGACTCTCCACTCGAGATGAGGATGGAAACCCGGGGGTATTCTTGAGTAGTGGCGAGACCCTTGCTCTCCCTCTAGAGTGGAGACAGGTATGTTGGGGAACTTCCTGAGTTGCCTCAAGTGTGTCAAGGACACTTTCGAGGCTCAAGAGGAAAGATGGGATTTCTCTCTAGATGCCGCAGTGGAAAAGGGCCTTATATCGCGTTGAGGGGAAATCTGGTTTTTCTCAAGTTGCGGCAGCAAACTTGGGGTTACTCTCGAGGTACGACAGATACCACAGGGACCCGCTTGTGTGGCCTTAGGAAAGTCCAGTCTCCAGGCAAGTTGCGAGGGGCCTTTCGGGTTTCCTCTGCAGTCACTGCCGGGGCCGAGGTCCTCATCTGGAGTTGAAGACAT
This sequence comes from Capricornis sumatraensis, assembly GCF_032405125.1. Taxonomy (NCBI): domain Eukaryota; kingdom Metazoa; phylum Chordata; class Mammalia; order Artiodactyla; family Bovidae; genus Capricornis; species Capricornis sumatraensis. Next base: position 3,817,616 of record NC_091083.1, read on the forward strand.
AACCTCAGGGTTCCTCTCCAGTGCCCACATGGATCTCGGGGTTCCTCTGGAGTTTTCACAGGGGAACCAGGCCTCGTCTGATGTGAGACATGCAGTCTACTCTCCTCTCAAGCTGGAAAAGCAGTGTCAGGCTTTCTGTTGGGTTGACATAATGATTTGTTTCTTTCTTTCAAGGTGCCACAAGGCTGTCACACCTGCCATCGTGTACTGAGTCTATCCTCAGGGTGACCGTCCAGGCAGTGCAAGGGAGTCAAGTGTATTTAGGGGTCATTGGGACATCGCGGTCTTTTGAAATCGTGGCATGACACCTGGAGTTTCTCTCGAGTGTAAAGTTGACACCACCTCCTCTTGAAGTGCAACGGGAATGCCGGGTTTCCTTTCCCGATGAAGCAGGGAAATGGACCCTTTTCTCGAGATGAGGAGGGAAAGCCGGGGCTCTTCTTGAGTTCTGGCGAGAACCTCGGTGTTCTTCTCGAGTGAAGACGGGTATGTCGGGGTACTTCTTGAACTGCCTCAAGGGTGTCAAGGAGGCTCAAGAGGGAAGGTGGGATTTCTCTTGAGACCCTGCAGCGGAATCGGGCCTCATCTTTATTTCAGGGGAGAATCTCCTGGTTTTGCTCGAGTTGCAGCAGCAAACTTGGCATTCCTCTTGAGGTACGATGGTAAACTCAGTGACCCACAACACGTGTGGCCTCAGGAAAGTCCAGTCTCCATGCGAGTTGCGAGTGTCCTCTCGGGATTCCTCTGTAGTAGCTACCGGGGCCGGAGTCCTCACCTGAAATTGAGGCCAGAACCTCAGAATTCCTCTCCAGTGCCAACATGGATCTCGGCGAACCTCTGTAGTTTACAAAGGGAGTCACTCCTCGTTTCGTGAGCAGATATGCAAGCCAGCTCTCCTCTTGAGCTGGAAAAGCAGTGTTAGGCTTCCTGTCGGGTTGACATAGGGATTGGTGGCTTTCTCTCGAGGTGCCACAGGGCTGTCACACCTGCCATCGTGTTTTGAATCAATCCTTGGGGTGCCTGTCGAGTCAGTGCAGAGGAGTCAGGTGTACCTGGAGTGCATTGAGACATCGGGATCTTATGAAATGGTGGCACAACCCCTGGAGTTCCTCTTGAGTGTCAAGTTGAGACCGCCTCCTCTTGAGGTGCAACAGGAACGCTGGGATACCTTTCCCAACGAAGCAGGGAAGTGGACCCTCCAATGGACATGAGGAGGGAAAATGGGTTGATCTTGAGTTGTGGCGGGACCCTCGGTGATTCTCTCGAGTGGAGACGGGAATGTTGGAGAACTTCTTGTGTTGTCTCAAGTGTTCAAGGACCCTTTCAAGGCTCAAGAGGGAAGGTGGGATTTGTCTCAAGACGCCACAGCGGAAAACGGCCTCATCTTGCCTTGAGGGGAGAATCTCCTGGTTTTTCTCTAGTTGCAGCAGCAAAGCTGAGGTTCCCCTCGAGCTACGACGGGGACCTCAGGGACCTGCTCGTAGGGCCTCAGGAAATTTCAATCTCCATGCGAGTTGTGAGGGCCCTTTGGGATTCCTCTGCAATCATTGCCAGCGCCTAAATGCTCATCTGCAGTTGTGTCCAGAACCTTAGGGTTCATTTCCAGTGTCGACATGGATCTCGGGGTTCCTCTTGAGTTTCCACAGGGGAGTCAGTCCTCATTTCGTATGGAGGGAGACATGCAACTCCGCTCTTCTCTCGAGCTGGAAAAGCAGTGTCAGGCTTCCTGTAAGGGTGACATAGGGATCAGTGGCTTCCTCTCGAGGTGTCCCAGGCCTGTCACAATGGCCATCCTTCTTTGAATTGATCCTCGGGGTGACCGTCGAGTCAGTGCAGGGCAGTCAGGTGTATCCCGAGGGCAATGGGACATCGGGGTCTTTTGAAGTGTTGGCACAACCTCTGGAGTTCCTCTCCAGGTTCATGTTGAGACCGCCTCCTCATGAGGTGCAACGGGAAAGCCGGGATTCCTTTCCCAACGAAGGAGGGAAAAGAAGCATCCTCTCGAGATGAGTAGGGAAACCCGGGGCTCTACTTGAGTTGTGGTGGGACCCTCGGTGTTCCTCTCGAGTGCAGACGGGTTGTTGGAGAACTTTGTAAGTTGCCTCAAGGGTGTAAAGGACATTTTGAGGCTCAAGCGGGAAGGTGGGATTTCTCTCCAGACACCACAGGGGAAAAGGCCTAATCTCATGTTAAGGGGAAAATCTCCTGGTTTTTCTTGAGTTGCGGCAGGAAACTTGGGGTTCCTCTCAAAGTACGACAGGGACATCGTGAACCCGCTCGTGTGGCCTCAGGAAAGTTCAGCGTCCATTCGATTTGTGAGGGGCCTCTCGGTATTCCTCTGTAGTCACTGCCGGGGCCGAGATTCTCATCTGGATTTAAGGCTGGAACCTCAGGGTTCCTCTTCAGTGCCGACATGGATCTCGGGGTTCCTCTGGAGTTACCACAGGGGATTCAGACCTTGTATAGTGTGGAATTCAAATCCGCTCTCCACTCGAGCTGGAAAAGCAGTGTTAGGATTCCTGTCGGGTTGACATAGGGATCGGTGGCTTTCTCTCGAGGTGCCTCAGGGCTGTCACACCTGCCATCGCGTTTTGGTCGAACCTCAGGGTAACCGTCGATCAGTGCAGGGGAGTCAGGTGTATTTTGAGTGCATTGGGATTTCAGGGTCTTTTGAAATCGTTTCACGACCCCTGGAGTTCCTCTCGAGTGTCAAGTTGAGACCGCTTCCTCTTGAGGTGCAACGTGAATGCCGGGAATTCTTTCCCGTCAAAGCAGGGAAATGGACCCTCCTCTCAAGATGAGGAGGGACAACTGGGGTACTTCGTGAGTTGTGGCCGGACCCTCGGTGCTCCTTTTGAGCAGAGGCGGGTATGCCAGGGTACTTCTTGAGTTCCCTCAAGGGTTTCAAGGAGTCTTTCAAGGCTCAAAAGGGAAGGTGGGACTTCTCTCGAGACACTGCAGTGGAAAAGGGACTCATCTCCCTTTGAGGGGAGAATCTCCTGGTTTTTCTCGAGTTGCAGCAGCACACTTGGGGTTCCTCTCGAGTTACGACAGGTACCTCAGGGACCCGCTCGTGTGGCCTCAGGAAAGTACAGTCTCCATGCGAATTGGGAGGGACCTCTTGGGATTCCTCTCCAGTCACTGCTGGGGCCGAGGTCCTCATCTGGAGTTGAGGTCGGAACCTCAGAGTTCCTCTAGAGTGCCAACATGGATCTCGGTGTTCCTATGGAGTTTCCACAGAGGAGTCAGGCCTCGTCTCGTGTGGACAAATGCATGTCTGCTCTCCTCTTGAGCTAAAAAGACAGTGTCAAGCTTCCTGTCGAGTTGAGGTAGAGATCCGTGGCTTTCTCTCGAGGTGCCACAGGGCTGTTACACCAGCCATCATGTTTTGAGTTGATCCTCGGGTTAACCGTCGAATATGTTCAGGGGAGTCAGGCGTATCTGGAGTCCACTGGGAAATTGGGGTCTTTTGAAATGGTGGCATGACCCCTGGAGTTTCTCTTGAGTGTAAAGTTGAGACCACCTCCTCTTGAGGTGCGATGGAAATGCCGGGATTCCTTTCCCAAAGAAGCAAGAAAATGGACTCTCCTCTCGAGATGAGGAGGGAAACCCAGGGCTCTTCTTGATATGTGGCCGGACCCCCGGTGTTACTCTTGAGTAGAGACGAGTATGTTCGGGAACTTCTTGAGTTGCCTCAAGGGTGTCAAGGACCCTTTCGAGGCTCAAGAGGGAAGGTGTGATTTCTCTGGAGATGCTGCACTGGAAAAGGGGCTCATCTCCCGTTAAGGGGAGAATCTCCTGGTTTTTCTCGAATTTCAGCAGCAAACATGGGGTTCCTCTCGAGTTACAATGGAGAACTCAGGGACCGGCTCGTGTGGACTCATGAAAGTCCAGTGACCATGTGCATTGCGAGGGGTCTCTCAGGATTCCTCTGCAGTCATTGCCAGGGCCGAGGTCCTCATCTGGAGTTGAGGCCGGTACCTCAGGTTTCCTCTCCAGAGCCCACATGGATCTCGGGGTTCCTCTGGAGTTTTGACAGGGGAGTCAGGCTGTGTCTCTTGTGGAGTCATACAAGCCCGCTCTCCTCTCGAGCTGGAAAAGGAGTGTCAGGCTTCCTGTTGGGTTGACATAATGATCAGTGTCTTTCTCTCGAGGTGCCACATGGCTGTCACACCTGCCATCGTGTTTGAGTCAATCCTCGGGGTGACCGTCGAGTCAGTGCAGGGAAGTAAGTTGTATCTGGAGTGCATTGGGACATCGGGGTCTTTTGAAATGGTGGCACGTCCCCTGGAGTTTCTCTCGAGTGTAAAGTTTAGACCGGCTCCGATTGAGGTGGGACGGGGACGCCGGGATTTTTTTCCCGACGAAGCAGGGAAATGGACCCTCCGCTCGAGATGGGGAGGGAAAACCGGGGTTCTTCCTGAGTTGTGGCGGGACCCTCTGTGTTCCTCCTGACTGGAGACGGGTATGTTGGTAAACTTCTTGAGTTGCCTCAAGGGTGTCAAGGACCATTTTCAGGTTCAAGAGGGAAGGTGGGATTTCTCTCGAGAAGCTGCAGTGAAAAAGGGCTCATCTCATGTTGAGGGGAGAATCTTCTTGTTTTTCTCGAGTTGCAGCAGCAAACTTGGGGTTCCTCTTGAGTTATGAAGGGGACCTCAGAGACCCACTCGAGTGGCCTCAGGAAAGTCCAGCCTCCATGCAAGTTGCAAGAGGCCTCTCAGGATTCGTCTGCAGTAGCTGCCGGGGCCAAGGTCCTCATCTGGAGTTGAGAGCGAAACGTCAGGCTTCCTCTCCAGTGCCACCGTGGATGTCGGGGTACCTCTGGAGTTTCCACAGGGGCGTCAGGACTTGTCTCATGTGGAGACATGCAAGCCAGCTCTCCTCTCGAGTTGGAAAAGCAGTTAGGCTTCCTGTCGGGTTGATATAGGGATCGGTGGCTTTCTCTTGAGGTGCCACAGGGCTGTCACAACTGCCATCGTAATTTGAGTCAATCCTTGAGGTGCCCGTCTAGTCAGTGCAGGGGAGTCAGGTGTATCTGGAGTGCATTGGGACATTGGGGTCCTATGAAATGGTGGAACGACCCGTGGAGTTCCTCTTGAGTGTCAATTTGAGGCCGCGTTCTCTTGAGGTACAACTGGAATGCCGGGATTCCTTTCCCGACGAAGCAGGAAATGGACCATCCAAAGGACATGAGGTGGGAAAACATGGGTTCTTCTTGTGTTGTGGCGGGACCCTCGGTGTTCCTCTCGAGTGGCAACGGGAATGTTGGGGGACTTCTTGAGTTGCCTCAGTGTTGTCAAGGACCCTTTCAAGGCTCAAGATGGAAGGTGGGATTTCTCTCAAGACCCGGCAGCGGAAAAGGGTCTCATCTTGCCTTGAGGGGAGAATCTCCTGGTTTTTCTCTAATTGCTGCAGCAAAGTTGAGTTTCCACTTGAGTTACAACGGGGACCTCAGGGACCCGCTTGTGGGGCCTCAGGAAATTCCAATCTTCATGCGAGTTGCGAAGGCACTTCGGGATTCCTCTGTAGTCACTGCCAGGCCCTAAATCCTCATCTGAAGTTGAGTCCGGAACCTTATGGTTAATTTCCAGTGCCCACATGGATCTCGGAGTTCCTCTTGAGTTTACACAGGGGAGTCAGGCCTCGTCTCGAATGGAGACATGCAACTCCGCTCTCCTCTCGAGCTGGAAATACAGTGTCAGGCTTCCTGTCGGAGTGACGTAGGGATCGGTGGCTTTCTTTGAGTTGATCCTCAGGGTGACCATCGAGTCAGTGCAGTTCAGTCAAGTGTATCTCGAGGGCATTGGGACATCGGGGTCTTTTGCAATGGTGGCACGACCTCTGCAGTTCCTCTGCAGGGTCAAGTTGAGACCGCCGCCTCTTGAGGTGCGACGGGAACTCCAGGATTCCTTTCCCGACGAAGGAAGGAAAAGAAGCCTCCTCTCGAGATGAGTAGGGAAACCCAGGGCTCTTCTTGAGTTGCTGCGGGACTCTCAGTGTTCCTCTCGAGTGCAGACAGGTATGTCGGGGAACTTCTTGAGTTTCCTCAAGTGTTTAAAGGACATTTCGAGGCTCAAGCAGGAAGGTGGGATTTCGCTCTAGATGCCACAGTGGAAAAGGGCCTAATCTCACGTTGAGGGGAAAATCTGGTTTTTCTCGAATTGCGGCAGGAAACTTGGGGTTCCTCTCAAGTTACCACGGGGACCTCAAGGACCTGTTCATGTGGCCTCAGGAAAGATCAGTGTCCATTCGATTTGCGAGGGGCCTCTCAAGATTCCTCTGCAGTCGCTGCCAGGGCCGAGATTCTCATCTGGATTTGAGGCCGGAACCTCAGGGTTCCTCTCCAGTGCCGACATGGATCTCGGGGTTCCTCTGGAGTTTCCACAGGAGATTCAGGCCTCTTGTCATGTGGAGACATGCTAATCCGCTCTCCTCTTGAGCTGGAAAAGCAGTGTCAGGCTTCCTGTCGGGCTGACATAGGGATCGGTGGCTTTCTCTTGAGGTGCCACAGGGCTGTCACACCTGCTATCATGTTATGAGTTGATCCTCGGGGTGACTGTCGAGTCATTGCAGGGGAGTCAGGTGTATCTGGAGTGCATTGGGACATTGGGGTCTTTTGAAATGGTTGCACGATCCCTGGAGTTCCTCTCCCGTGCCAAGTTGAGACCGCCTCCTTGTGAAGTGCGACAGGAACACCGGGATTCCTTTCCCGATGAAGCAGGGAAATGGACCCTCCTCTCGAGATGAGGAGGGAAAACCGGGGCTCTTCTTGAGTTGTGGCCGGACCCTCGTAGTTCCTCTTGAGTGGAGATGGGTATGTCGGGAATCTTCTTGAGTTGCCTCAAGGGTGTCAAGGAGGCTTTCAATGCTCAAGAGGGAAGGCAGGATTTCTCTCGAGACACCACAATGGAAAAAGGCCTCATCTCGTGTTGAGGCAACAATCTCCTGGTTTTTCTCGAGTTGCAGCAGCAAACTTGGGGTTCCTCTGGAGTTACGACGGGAACCTCAGTGACCGGCTCGTGTGGCCTCATGAAGTCCAGTCTCCATGTGAGTTGCGAGGGGCCTCTCAGGATTCCTCTGCAGTCTTTGCCAGGGCCGATATCCTCATCTGGAGTTGAGGCCGGAACCACAGGTTCCTCTCCAGTGCCCACATGGATCTCAGGGTTCCTCTGGAGTTTTGACAGGGGAGTCAGGCTGTGTCTCGTGTGGAGTCATGCAAGCCCACTCTCCTCTCGAGCTGGAAAAGCAGTGTCAGGCTTCCTGTCGTGTTGACATAGGGATTGGTGGGTTTCTTGGAGGTGCCACATGGCTGTCACACCTGCCATCGTGTTTGAGTCGATCCTCAGGGTGACTGTGGAGTCAGTGCAGGGAAGTCAGGTGTATCTGGAGTGCATTGGGACATCGGGGTCTTTTGAAATGGTGGCACGATCCCTGGAGTTCCTCTCCCATGCCAAGTTGAGACCGCCTCCTCCTGAAGTGTGACGGGAACACCGGGATTCCTTCCCGAGGAAGCAGGGAAATGGACCCTCCTCTTGAGATGAGGAGGGAAAACCGGGATTCTTCTTGAGTTGTGGCGGGACCCTCGGTGTTCCTCTTGAGTGCAGATGGGTATGTCAGGGAACTTCTTGAGTTTCCTCAAGGGTTTAAAGGGCATTTCGAGGCTCAAGTGGGAAGGTGGGATTTCACTTGAGACGCTGCAGTGGAAAAGGGCCTAATCTCACGTTGAAGGGAAAATATCCCGGTTTTTCTCGAGTTGTGGCAGGAAACTTAGGGTTCCTCTCAAGGTACGACGAGGACCTCAAGGACCCGCTCGTGTGGCCTCAGGAAAGTTCAATGTCCATTCAATTTGCGAGGGGCCTCTCAGGATTCCTCTGTACTTGCTGCCAGGGCAGAGATTCTCATCTGGATTTGAGGCGGGAACCTCAGGGTTCCTCTCCAGTGCTGACATGGATCTCAAGGTTCCTCTGGAGTTACCACAGGGGATTCAGACCTCGTATAGTGTGGAATGCAAATCCGCTCTCCTCTCGAGCTGGAAAAGCAGTCTTAGGATTCCTGTTGGGTTGGCATAGGGAACAGTGACTTTCTGTCGAGGTGCCACAGGGCTGTCACACCTGCCATTGTGTTTTGAGTCGATCCTCGGGGTGCCTGTTGAGTCAGTGCAGGGGAGTCAGGTGTATCTGGAGTGCATTGGGACATCGGGGTCTTTGGAAATGGTGGCACGTCCCCTGGAGTTCCTCTCGAATGTCAAATTTACACAGGCTCCAATTGAAGTGGGCCGGGAACGCTGGGATTCCTTTCCCAACGAAGCAGGGAAATGGACCGTCCTCTCTAGATGAGGAGGCAAAACCGGGGTTCTTCTTGAGTTGTGGCGGTACCCTTGGTGTTCCTCTAAACTGGAGACAGATATGTCAGTAAACTTCTTGAGTTGCCTCAAGGGTGTCAAGGACCCTTTTGAGGTTCTAGAGGGAAGGTGGGATTTCTCTCGAGATGCCACAGTGAAAAGGGGCTCACTTCACATTGAGGGGAGAATCTCGTGGTTTTTCTCGTGTTGCCACAGCAAACTTTGGGTTCCTCTCGAGTTACGATGGGGACCTCTGTGACCTGCTCAAGTGGCCTCAGGAAAGTCCAGTCTCCATTCAAGTTGCAAGAGGCCTCTCGAGATTTCTCTGCAGTCACTGCCAGGGCCCAGGCCCTTATCTGGAGTTGAGGCCGAAACTTCAGGGTTCCTCTCCAGTGCCGCGATTGATCTTGGGGTTCCTCTGGAGTTTCCACAGAAGGTTCATTCCTTGTCTAGTGAGGAGACATGCAAGTCTGCTCTCCTCTCGAGCTGCAAATGCAATGTGAGAATTCCTGTCGGGTTACATAGGGATTGGTGGCTTTCTCTCGAGGTGCCACAGGGCTGTCACACCTGCCATTATGTTTTGAGTCGATCCTCGGGGTGACCGTGGAGTCATTGCAGGGGAATCAGGTGTACCTGGACTGCACTGGGTCATCGGGGTCTTCTGAAATTGTGGCACTAGCGTTGGAGTTCCTCTCGAGTGTCAAGTTGAGATGGCCTACTCTAGAGGTGGGACGGGAACGCCAGGATTCCTGTCCTGATGAAGCAGGTAGATCGACCCTCCCCTCGTGGATGTGACTGGTGATATCAGCAAAATCCACTGCTACGAAGGGCAATATTGCATAGGAAACTTCAATGTCAGGTCCATGAATCAAGGCAAATTGTTAGTGGTCAAACAAAAGATGGCAAGGGTGAACGTCGACATTCTAGGATCAGTGAAATAAAATGGACTGGAATGGGTGAGTTTAACTCAGATGACCATTATATTCCATTTGGGCAGGAATCCCTCAGAAGAAATGGAGTAGTCATCATGATCAACAAAAGAGTCCGAAATGCAGTACTTGGATGCAATCTCAATAACGACAAAATGATCTCTGTTCGTCTCCAAGGCAAACCATTCAATATCACAGTTATACAAGACCATGCCCCAAACAGTAACGCTGAAGAAATTGAAGTTGAATGGTTTTATGGAGACATACACGACCTTTTAGAACTAACACCCAAAAGAGATATCCTTTTTATTATAGGGGACTGGAATGCAAAAGTAGAAAGTCAAGAAACGACTGGAGAAACAGGCAAATTTGACCTTGGAATGCAGAATGAAGCAGGGCAAAGACTAATAGAGTTTTTCCAAGAAAATGCACTGGTCATAGCAAACACCCTCTTCCAACAACACAAGAGAAGACTCTACACATGGACATCACCAGATGGTCGACACCAAAATCAGATTGATTATATTCTTTGCAGCTAAAGATGAAGAAGCACTATACAGTCCACAAAAACAAGACCAGGGCCGGACTGCAGCTCAGATCATGAACTCCTTATTACCAAATTCAGAATCAAATTGAAGAAAGTAGGGAAAATTGATAGACCATTCAGGTATGACTTAAATTAAATGCCTTATGATTATACAGTGGAAGTGACAAATAGATTTAAGGGCATAGATCTGATAGACAGAGTGCCTGATGAACTATGGAATGAGGTTCATGACATTGTACAGGAGACAGGGATCAAGAGCATCCCCATGGAAAAGAAAGGCAAAGAAACAAAATGGCTGTCTGCGGAGGCCTTACAAATAGCTGTGAAAAGAAGAGAAGTGAAAAGCAAAGGAGAAAAGGAAATATAAAAGCATCTGAATGCAGAGTTCCAAAGAATAGCAAGAAGAGATAAGAAAGCTTTCTTCAGCGATCACTGCAAAGAAATAGAGGAAAACAACAGAATGGGAGAGACTAGAGATCGATTCAAGAAAATTAGAGATATCAAGAGAAAATTTCATGCAAAGTTGGGCTTGATGAAGGACAGAAATGGTATGAACCTAACAGAAGCAGAAGATATTAAGAAGAGGTGGCAAGAACACATGGAAAAACTGTACAAAAAAGATCTTCACGACCCAGATAATCATGATGATGTGATCACTAAACTAGAGCCAGACATCTTGGAATGTGAAGTCAAGGGCCTTAGAAAGCATCACTACGAACAAAGCTAGTGGAGGTGATGGAATTCCAGTTGAGCTGTTTCAAATCCTGAAAGATGATGCTGTGAAAGTGCTGCACTCAATATGCCAGCAAATTTGGAAAACTCAGCAGTGGCCACAGGACTGGAAAAGGTCAGTTTTCATTCCAATTCCGAAGAAAGGCAATGCAAAAGGTGCTCAAACTACTGCACAATTGCACTCATCTCACATGCTAATAAAGTACTGCTCAAAATTCTCCAAGCCATGCTTCAGAAATATGTGAACCATGAACTCCCTGATGTTCAAGCTGGTTTTAGAAAAGGCAGAGGAACCAGAGATCAAATTGCCAACATCCACTGGATCATGGGAAAAGCAAGAGAGTTCCAGAAAAACATCTATTTCTGCTTTATTGACTATGCCGAAGCCTTTGACTGTGTGGATCACAATAAACTGTGGAAAATTCTGAAAGAGATGGGCATATCAGACCACCTGACCTGCCTCTTGAGAAGTCAGTATGCAAGTCAGGAAGCAACAGTTAGAACTGGACATGGAACAACAGACTGGTTCCATATAGGAAAATGAGTACGTCAAGGCTGTATATTGTTACCCTGCTTATTTAACTTATATGCAGAGTACATCATGAGAAACGCTGGACTGGAGGAAACACAAGCTGGAATCAAGATTGCTTGGAGAAATATCAATAACCTCAGATATGCAGATGACACCACCCTTGTGGCAGAAAGTGAAGAGGAACTAAAAAGCCTCTTGATGAAAGTGAAAGAGGAGAGCGAAAAAGTTGGCTTAAAGCTCAACTTTCAGAAAACCGAGATCGTGGCATCCGGTCCCATCACTTCATGGGAAATAGATGGGCAAACAGTAGAAATAGTGTCAGACTTTATATTTTTGGGCTCCAAAATCATTGCAGATGGTGATTGCAGCCATGGAATTAAAAGATGCTTACTCCTTGCAAGAAAAGTTATTACCAACCTAGATAGTATATTCAAAAGCAGAGACATTACATTGCCGACTAAGGTCCATCTAGTCAAGGCTATGGATTTTCCTGTGGTCATGTATGGATGTGAGAGTGGAACTGTGAAGAAGGCTGAGCACCGAAGAATTTATGCTTTTGAACTGTGATGTTGGAGAAGACTCTTGAGAGTCGCTTGGACTGCAAGGAGATCCAGCCAGTCCATCCTGAAGATCAGCCCAGGGATTTCTTTGGAAGAAATGATGCTAAAGCTGAAACTCCAGTACTTTGGCCACCTCATGTGAAGAGTTGACTCATTGGAAAAGACTCTGATGCTGGGAGGGATTGGGGTCAGGAGGAGAAGGGGATGACCGAGGATGAAATGGCAGGATGGCATCATGGACTCGATGGACGTGAGTCTGAGTGAATGCCGGGAGATGGTGATGGACAGGGAGGCCTGGTGTGCTGACATTCATGGTGTTGCAAACAGTCGGACATGACTGAGAGACTGAACGGAACTGAACACGAGATGAGGAGGGACACTAGGGTCTCTTCTTGAGTTGTGTCTGAACCCTCTTTGTTCCTCTCGAGTGGAGAACTGTATGTCAGGGAACTTCTTGAGTTGCCTCAGGGTGTCAAGGACCCTTTCGAGGCTCAAGAGGGAAGGTGGGATTTCTCTCGAGATGCCTCAGCCGAAAAGGGCCTCATCTCGCATTGAGAGGAGAATCTCCTGGTTTTTCTCGAGTTTCGTCAGCAAACTTGGGGTTTCTTTCGAGTTACGATGGGGACCTCAGGGACCCGCTTGTGTGGCCTCAGAAAAGTCCAGTCTCCATGTGAGTTGCGAGGGGCCTCTCAGGATTCCTCTGCAGTCTCTGCCGGGGCCAAGGTCCTCATCTGGAGTTTAGGCTGGAACCTCAGGTTTCCATTCCAGGCTGACATGGAACTCAGGAATCCTCTGGAGTTTCCACAGGGGTGTCAGGCCTCGTCTTGTGTGGACTCATGCATGTCCGCTCTCCTATCAAGCTGGAAAAGCAGTGTCAGGCTTCTGGTCGAGTTGACGTAGAGGTCAGTGTCTGTCTATCGAGGTGCCATAGGGCTGTCACATCTGCCATCATGTTTTGAGTCGATCCTCGGGGTGACCATCGAATCAGTTCAGGGAAGTCAGGTGTATCTGGTGTGCACTGGGGTATCGGGGTCTTTTGAAATTGTTTCAAGACCCCTGGAGTTCCTCTCGAGTGTCAAGTTGAGACCGCCTCCTTTTGAGGTGCGACGGGAATGCCGGGATTCCTTTCCCGATGAAGCAAGGAAATGGACCCTCCTCTCGTGGATGTGACTGGTGATAGAAGCAAAATCCCCTGCTGCAAAGAGCATAATTGCATAGGAACTTGGAATGTCAGGTCCATGAATCAAGGCAAATTGGAAGTGGTCAAACAAGCGATGGCAAGGGTGAACGTCGACATTCTAGGAATCAGTGAACTAAAATGGACTGGAATGGGTGAGTTTAACTCAGATGACCATTATATCTAGTACTGTGGGCAGGAATTCCTCGGAATAAATGGAGTAGCCATCATGGTCAACAAAAGAGTCCGAAATGCTGTACTTGGATGCAATCTCAAAAATGACAGAATGATCTCTGTTCGTCTCCAAGGCAAACCATTCAATATCACAGTTATCCAAGTCTATGAACCAACCAGTAACGCTGAAGAAACTGAAGTTGAATGGTTTTATAAAGACTTACATGACCTTTTAGAACTAACACCCAAAAGAGATATCCTTTTTATTATAGGGGACTGATGCAAAAGTAGGAAGTCAAGAAACACCTGGAGTAACAGGCAAATTTGGCCTTGGAATGCAGAATGAAGCAGGGCAAAGACTAATAGAGTTTTCCCAAGAAAATGCACTGGTCATAGCAAACAACCTCTTCCAACAACACAAGAGAAGACTCTACACATGGACATCACCAGATGGTCAACACCGAAATCAGATTGATTATATTCTTTGCAGCCAAAGATGGAGAAGCTCTGTACAGTCCACAAAAACAAGACCAGGACCGGACTGCAGCTCAGATCATGAACTCCTTATTACCAAATTCAGAATCAAATTGAAGAAAGTAGGGAAAATTGATAGACCATTCAGGTATGACTTAAATCAAATCCCTTATGATTATACAGTGGAAGTGACAAATAGATTTAAGGGCATAGATTTGATAGATAGAATGCCTGATGAACTATGGAATGAGGTTCATGACATTGTACAGGAGACAGGGATCAAGAGCATCCCCATGGAAAAGAAAGGCAAAGAAACAAAATGGCTGTCTGCGGAGGCCTTACAAATAGCTGTGAAAAGAAGAGAAGTGAAAAGCAAAGGAGAAAAGGAAATATAAAAGCAGAGTTCCAAAGAATAGCAAGAAGAGATAAGAACGCCTTCTTCAGTGATCAATGCAAAGAAATAGAGGAAAACAACAGAATGAGAAAGACTAGAGATCTCTTCAAGAAAATTAGAGATACCAAGGGAACATTTCATGCAAAGATGGGCTTGATGAAGGACAGAAATGTTATGGACCTAACAGAAGCAGAAGATATTAAGAAGAGGTGGCAAGAACACATGGAAAAACTGTACAAAAAAGATCTTCACGACCCAGATAATCATGATGATGTGATCACTAATCTAGAGCCAGACATCTTGGAATGTGAAGTCAAGTGGGCCTTAGAAAGCATCACTACGAACAAAGTTAGTGGAGGTGATGGAATTCCAATTGAGCTGTTTCAAATCCTGAAAGATGATGCTGTGAAAGTGCTGCACTCAATGTGCCAGCACATTTGGTAAACTCAGCAGTGGCCACAGGACTGGAAAAGTTCAGTTTTCATTCCAGTTCTGAAGAAAGGCAATGCAAAAGAGTGCTCAAACTACCGCAAAATTGCACTCTCTCCCATGCTAGTAAGGTAATGCTCAAAATTCTCCAAGCCAGGCTTCAGCAATTCGTGAACTGTGAACTCCCTGATGTTCAAGCTGGTTTTAGAAAAGGCAGAGGAACCAGAGATCAAATTGCCAACATCCACTGGATCATGGGAAAAGCAAGAGAGTTCCATAAAAATATCTATTTCTGCTTTATTGGCTATGCCGAAGCCTTTGACTGTGTGGCTCACAATAAACTGTGGAAAATTCTGAAAGAGATGGGCATATCAGACCACCTGATGTGCCTCTTGAGAAATCTGTATGCAGGTCAGGAAGCAACAGTTAAAACTGGACATGGAACAACAGACTGATTCCAAATAGGAAAATGAGTACGTCAAGGCTGTATATTGTCACCCTGCTTATTTAACTTATATGCAGAGTACATCATGAGAAACGCTGGACTGGAGGAAACACAAGCTGGAATCAAGATTGCCGGGAGAAATATCAATACCCTCAGATATGCAGATGACACCACCCTTATGGCAGAAAGTGAAGAGGAACTAAAAAGCCTCTTGATGAAAGTGAAAGAGGAGAGTGAAAAAGTTGGCTTAAAGCTCAACATTCAGAAAACCGAGATCATGGCATCTGGTCCCATCACTTCATGGGAAATAAACGGGAAAACAGTAGAAACAGTGACAGAGTTTATTTGGGGTGGGGGCTCCAAAATCACTGCAGATGGTGACTGCAGCCATGAAATTAAAAAATGCTTACTCCTTGCAAGAAAAGTTATTACCAACCTAGATAGTATATTCAAAAGCAGAGACATTACTTTTCCGACTAAGATCCATCTAGTCAAGGCTATGGTTTTTCCTGTGGTCATGTATGGATGTGAGAGTGGAACTGTGAAGAAAGCTGAGCGCTGGAGTATTCATGCTTTTGAACTATGGTGTTGGAGAAGACTCTTGAGAGTTCCTTGGACTGCAAGGAAATCCAACCAGTCCATTCTGAAGGAGATCAACCCTGGGATTTATTTGGAAGGAATGAGGCTAAAGCTGAAACTCCAGTACTTTGGCCACCTCATGTGAAGAGTTGACTCATTGGAAAAGACTCTGATGCTGGGAGGGATTGGGGGTAGGAGAAGAAGGGGATGACCAAGGATGAGATGGCAGGATGGCATCATGGACTCGATGGAAGTGAGTCTCAGTGAAAGCCAGGAAATTGTAATGGACAGGGAGGCCTGGCGTGCTGCGATTCATGGGGTCGCAAAGAATCGGACACGACTGAGAGACTGAACGGAACTGAGCTCGAGATGAGGAGGGAAACTAGGGTCTCTTCTTGAGTTGTGGCAGGACACTCAGTGTTCTTCTCGAGTGGAGATGGGTATGTAAGGGAAATTCCTGAGTTGCCTCAAGGGTGTAAAGACCCTTTCGAAGCTCAAGAGGGAAGGTGGGATTTCTCTAGAGACGCCTCAGTGGAAAAGGGCCTCATCTCACGTTGAGGGGAGAATCTCCTGGTTTTTTCTCGAGTTTCATCAGCAAACTTGGGGTTCACCTAGAATTACGACTGGGACCTCAGGGACCCATTCGTGTAGCCTCAGGAAAGTCCAGTCTCCATGCGAGTTGTCAGGGGCCTCTCGGGATTCCTCTGCAGTCGCTGCTGTGGCTGAGGTCCTCATCTGGAGTTGAGGCCAGAACCTCAGGTTTCCTTTCCAGTGCTGACATGAAACTCGGAGTTCCTCTCTAGTTTCCACAGAGGAGTCAGGCTGCACCTTGTGTGGAGATATGAAAGTCCGCTTTCCTCTCGAGCTGGAAAAGCAGTGTCCAGCATCCTGTTGTGTTGACATAGGGATCAGTGGCTTTCTCTCAAGGTGCCACAGAGCTGTCACACCTGCCATCATGATTTGAGTCGATCCTCGGGGTGACCGTCGAGTCAGTGCAGGAGAGTCAGGTGTATCTGGGGTACACTGGGACATGGGAGTCTCTTGGAATGGTGGCACGACCCCTAGAGTTCCTCTCGAGTGTCAAGTTTAGACCGCCTTCTCTGACGTGCATCATGAACACCGGGATTCATTTCCCGACGAAGCAGGGAAATGTAATCCTCCTCTGCGGAGTAGGAGGGAGACCAGGGCTGCTCTTGAGTTGTGGCAGTACCTTCGGCGTTCCTCTCGACTGGAGACGGGTATGTCTGGGAATTTCTTGAGTTGCCTCAAGGATGTCAACGACCCTTTCGAGGCTCAAGAGGGAAGGTGGGATTTCTCTCGAGACGCCACAGCAGAAAAGGGCCTCATCTCGCTTTGAGGGGAGAATCTCCTGATTTTTCTCGAGGTGCCGCAGTGAACTTGGGGTTCCTCTCGAGTTACGATGGTAACTTCAGGGACCCGCTCATGTGGCCTCAGGAAAGTCCAGTCTCCAAGCGACTTGGGTGGAGCCTCTCGGATACCACTTCAGTCGCTGCCAGGGCCGAGTTCCTCATCTGGAGATGAGGCCAGAACCTCAGGGTTCCACTCCAGTGCCGACTGGATCTCAGGGTACCTTTGTAGTGTCCACAGGGGAGTCAGGCCTCTTCTCATGAGGAGACATGCAAGTCCGCTCTCCTCTCCAACTGGAATAACAGTGTCAGTCTTCCTGTAGTGTTGACATAGGTATTGGTGGCTTTCTCTCAAGTGGCCACAGGGCTGTCACAATGCCATCGTTTTTTGAGTCAATCCTTGGGGTGACCATCGAGTCAGTGCAGGGGAGTCAGGTGTATCTGGAGTGCATTGGGACATCAGGGTCTTTTAAAATGGTGGCACGATCCCTGGAGTTCCTCTTGAGTGTCAAGTTGAGATTGCCTCCTCTTGAGGTGCGACGGGAACACGGGGATTCCTTTCCCGATGAAGCAGGGAAATGGACCCTCCTCTCTTGATGAGGAGGGAAAACCTGGGCTCTTCTCGAGTTGTGGTGGGACCCTCAGTGTTCCTCTCGAATGGAGACAGGTATGTCGGGGAACTTCTTGAGTTGCCTCAGGGTGTCAAGGACACTTTCGAGGTTCCAGAGGGAAAGTGGGGTTTCTCTAGAGACGCCACAGTGGGAAAGGGCCTCATCTCGCATTGAGGGGAGAATGTCCTGGGTTTTCTTGAGTTCCGGCAGCAAAAGTGGGGTTCGTCTCGAGTTACGATGGGGAACTCAGGGACCCGCTAATGGGGCCTCACGAAAGTCAAGTCTACATGTGTGTTGCGAGGGGCCTCTCAGGATTCCTCTGCAGTCGCTGCTGGGGACGGGGTCCTCATCTGGAGTTGAGGCCAGAACCTCAGGTTTCGTTTCCAGTGCCGACCTGGAACTTGGGGTTTCTCTCGAGTTTCCACAGGGGCGTCAGGCCTCTTCTCATGTGCAGACATGCAAGTCCGCTCACCTCTTAAGCTGGAAAAGCATTATCAGGTTTCCTGTCGTGTTGACATAGGGATCGGTGGCTTTCTTTTGAGGTGCCACAGGGCTGTCTCACCTGCCGTCATATTTTGAGTTAATCTTCGGGGTGACCATCGAGACAGTGCAGGGGAGTCGGGTGTGTCTGGAGTGCTTTGGGATATTGGGGTCTTTTGACATGGTGACACAATGCCTGGAGTTCCTCTCGAGTGTCAGGTTGAGACCACCTCCTCTTGAGGTGTGACAGGAATAGCGGGATTCCTTTACCGACGAAGCAGGGAAATGGACTATCCTCTCAGAATGAGGAGGGAAACCGGGGCTCTTCTTCAGTTGTGGCAGGACCTTCGGTGTTCCTCTCGAGTGGAGACGATTATCTCAGGGAACTTCTTCTGTTGCCTCAAGAGTGTAAGAACATTTCGAGGCTCCAGACGGAAAGTGGGGTTTCTCGCAAGACGCCGCAGTGGAAAAGGTACTCATCTCGCCTTTAGGGGAGAATCTCCTGGTTTTTCTCCAGTTGCGGCAGCAAACGTGGGGTTCCTCTCGAGTTACGATGAGGACCTCAGGGACCCGCTCTTGGGGCCTCAGGAAAGTCCAGTATCCATGCGAATTGTGACAAGCCTCTCAGGATTCCTCTGCAGTCGCTGCCACAGCCGAGATCCTCATCTAGAATTGAGGCAGGAACCTGAGGGTTCCTCTTCAGTGCCGACATGGAACTTGGGGTTCCTCTGCAGTTTACACAAGGGACTCAGGCTTCGTCTCGTGTGGAGACATGCAAGTCCGCTTTCCTCTCAAGCTGGAAAAGCAGTGTCAGGCTTCCTGTCGGGTTGACATAGGGATTGGGGGCTTTCTCTCGAGGTGCCACAGGGCTGTCACACGTGCCATCATGTTTTGAGTCAATCCTCGGGGTGACCGAGGAGTCAGTGCAGGGGGGTCAGGTGTATCTGGAGTGCATTGGGATATTGGGGTCCTTTGACATGTTGGCACGAACCCTGGAGTTCCTCTCGAGTGTCAAGTTGAGACCACCTCCTCTTGAGGTGTGTCAGCAACGCCAGGATTCCTTTCACGAAGCAGGGAAATGAAACCTTCTCTCGGGATGAGGAGGGAAAACCGGGGCTCTTCTTGAGGTGTGTCGGGACCCTTGGGGTTCTTCTCGAGTGGAGACGGGTATATCAGGGAACTTCTTGAGTTACCTCAAGGGTGTCAAGGACCCTTTCGAGGCTCAGGAGGGAAGGTGGGATTTCTCTCGAGATGCCACAACAGAAAATGGCCTCATCTCGCATTGAGGGGAGAATCTCCTGGTTTTTCTCGAGGTGAGGCAGCAAACGTGGGGTTCCTCTCGAGTTACGACTGGGACATCATGGACCCGCTGGAGGGGCCTTAGGAAAGTCCAGTCTCCATGCGAGTTGCGCAGGGCCTCTTGGGATTTCTCTATAGTCACTGCCGGGGCCGAGGTCCTCATCTGGAGTTGAGGTCGGAACCTCTGGGTTCCTCTCCAGTGACGACATGGCACTCGGGGTCCCTCTGGAATTTCCACAAAGGAGTCAGGCCTCGTCTCGTGTGGAGACATGCAAGTCAGCTCTCCTCTCCAGCTGGAAAAGCAGTTTCAGAATTCCTGTCGGTTTAACATAGGGATCAGTGGCTTTCTCTTGTGGTGCCACAAGGCTGTCACACCTGCCGTCGTGTTTTGAGTTGATCCTAAGAGTGACCGTCGAGTCAGTGCAGGAGAGTCAGGTGTATCTGGACTGCATTGGAACATCGGGGTCTTTTGACATGGTGGCAAGACCCCTGGAGTTCCTCTCGAGTGTCTAGGTGAGACCGCCTCCTCTTGAGGTGCAACGGGTACGCCGGTATTCCTTTCCTGACGAAGCACGAAAATGGACCCTCCTATCAGGATGAGGAAGGAAAACCAGGGCTATACTTGAGTTGTGTCAGGACCCTCGGTGTTCCTTTTGAGTGGAGATGGGTTTGTCGGGGAACTTCTTGAGTTACCTCAAGGGTTTCAAGGACCCTTTCAAGGCTTAAGAGGGTAGTTAGTATTTCTCTCGAGACACCACAGCAGAAAAGGTCCTCATGTCGCATTGGGGGGAGAATCTCCTGGTTTTTCTCTAGTTGCAGCAGAAAACTAGGGTTCCTCTAGTGTTAGCAAGGGGAACCCAGGGACCTGCTTGTGGGGCCTCAAGAAAGTCCAGTTTCCATGCGAGTTGCGTGGGGCCTCTCAGGATACCTCTGCAGTCACAAGCGTGGCCGAGATCCTCATTTGCAGTTGAGGCCAGAACCTTAGGATTCCTCTCCAGTGCCCACGTGGAACTTGGAGTTCCTCTGGTGATACCACAGGGCAGTCAAGCCTCATCTCGTGTGGAGACATACAACTCCACTTTCCTCTTGAGCTGGAAAAGCAGCGTCAGTCTTCCTGTGGGGTTGACACAGAGGGGAAGAATGTTATCCAAGATGAGCAGAGAAGACTCTCTAGAGGAAGGGATAACTGAGTTGAGTGGTAGCCATGTGAGAGTGGAGGAGAGGAAAAGAGAAGAGAATTCCCAGCAGGGAAGACAATAAGCAAAGACACATGCGCCAGTAATAGCATGAGGGAGGGAGAAAACTATAGCTGGATGTAACCTGAGTGAAAAACAAGAAGAAAGAAATGATCACTCATAGGCAATAGCTTATCACTGTTAACTTCAACGGGATGCTTACCACATGCCTGGTATGTCTAAGATGTTTACATATATTATCCATTCATTTGTTCCACATATATTTATTGAACACGACAAGGGTGGGCTATATGACACCCAGGGCTCAGTACAGGGTTAAAATGCGGGGGCCCTTGTTCTAAAGCAAGAAGACTTTTACTTTCCTCTGTGGCTTCTCTCTCCACCGTCATGGTATCTTTTTCACTTGCTGTTTAATGTTGCATTCTTGAAGCAAAGACGTACTAGCAGCGCAAGCACAGACCATCGCAAGTGCCCCATGCCCCATCCTGATGCAATAAAGTGCGAGCGCGCAGCCATTATAGCGCCGCCGTTATCACGAGGTTGGAGGTCCCGCTCTGCCAACAGTAAGCCTGGAAGTGGTCCTTTTGGCAGAGAGTGGGGTGAGAGGTGGATCTCAGCCTTCTCTTGGCTTTTTCTCGAGGTGCAACAGGGCTATCACACATGCCATCGTGTAGTCGATCCTCAAGGTGACTGTCGAGTCAGTGCATGGGGGTCAGGTGTATCTGGAGTGCATTGGGACATCGGGGTTCTTTGACATGTTGGAAGTAACCCTGGAGTTCCTCTCGAGTGTCAAGTTGAGACGGCCTCCACTTGAGGTGCAAGAGCAACGCCGGGATTCCTTTCCCGACGAAGCATGGAAATGGACCCTCCTGTGGGGTTGAGGAGGGAAAACCGGGACTCTTCTTGAGTTGTGGAAGGACACTCGTGTTCCCCTCGAGTGGAACGGGTATATCGGGTAACTTCTTGAGTTGCCACAAGGGTGTCAATGTCCGTTTCGAGGCTCAAGAAGGAACATGGGATTTCTCTGGAGACGCCCTATGGGAAAGGGCCTCATCTCTCATTGAGGGGAGAATTTCCTGGTTTTTCACGAGTTACGGCAGCAAATTTGGGGTTCCCCTCGAGTTACGATGGGGGCCTCAGGGACACATTCTTAGGGTCTCAGGAAAGTCCAGTCTTCATGTGAGTTGCCAAGAGCCTCTCGGGATTCCTCTGCAGGCACTGCCGGGGACGAGGTCTTCATCTGGAGTTGAGGCCAGAACCTCAGGCTTCCTCTCCAGTGCCGACATCATCTCGGGGTTCCCCTGGAGTTTCCACAGGAGAGACAGGCCTCGTCTCATGTGGAAACATGCAAATCCGCTCAATTCTCTAGCTGGAAAAGCAGTGTCATCCTTCCTGTCATGTTTACATAGGGATCGATGGTTATCTCGAGGTGCCACAGGGCTGTCACCACTCCATCGTGTTTTGAGTCTATCCTGGGGATCACCCTCGAGTGAATGTAGGGGAATCATGTGCATGTGGAGTGAATTGGACATCGGGGTCTTTTGATATGGAGGTACGACCCCTTGAGTTCCTCCCGAGTGTCAAGTGGAGACCGCCTGCTCTTGAGACACGAAGGGAACGCCGGGATTCTTTTCCCGACGAAGCAGGGAAATGGACCCTCCTTTCGGGATGAGGAGGGAAAACCAAAGCTCTTCTTGAGTTGTGGCGTGACCGTTGGTATTCCTCTCGAGTGGAGACAGGTATGTCGGGGAACTTCTTGAGTTGCCTAAAGGGTGTCAAAGACCCTTTTGAGGCTAAAAAGGGACGGTGGGATTGCTCTCGAGACTCTGCAGTGGAAAAGGGCATCATCTCGCTCTGAGGGGAGAATCTCCTGCCTTTTCTCGAGTTGTGGCAGCAAACTTGAGGTTCCTCTCGAGTTACGATGGGAAACTCAGGGACCTGCACTTGGGTCCTCAGGAAATTCCCGTCTCCATGCGAGTTGCCAGAGGCCTCTTGGGATTCCTCTGCAGTCTCTCCTGGGGCAGAGGTCTTCATCTGGAGTTAAAGCTAGAACCTGAGGGTTCCTCTCCAGTACTGACATGGAACTCGGGGTTCCTCTAGAGTTTCCACAGGTGAGTCAGGCTTCGTCTTGTGTGGAGACGTGCAAGTCTGCTCTCCTCACGGGATGGAAAAGCAATGTCAGGCTTCCTGTAGGGTTGACATAGGGATCGGTGGCTTTCTCTCAAGGTGCCACAGGGCTGTCACACCTGCCATTGTGTTTTGATTCGATCCTTGGAGTGACCGTCGAGTTAGTGCAGGGGACTCAGGTGTATCTCAAGTGCATTCGGACATCGGGGTTCTCTTGAAATGTTGGCACGACACCTGGAGTTCCTCTTGAGTGTCAAGTTGAGACCGCCTCCTCCTGAGGTGGGACGGCAACTCCAGGATTCCTTTCCCGGTGAAGCAGGGAAATGGACCCTCATCTCGGGATGAGGACTCAAACCCGGGGCTCTTCTTCAGTTGTGGTGGGACCCTCGGTGTTCCTCTCGAGTGGAGACGGTTATGTCGGGGAACTTCTTGAGTTACCTCAAGGTTGTCAAGGAACCTTTTGAGGATCAAGAGGGAAGGTGGGATTACTCTCAAGAAGCCGCAGTGGAAATGGGCCTCATTTTGCTTTGAGGGGAGAATCTCCTGGTTTTTCTCAACTTGTGGCAGCAAACTTGGGGTTCCTCTTGAAAAAGGATGGGAACCACAGGGACCCGCTCGTGGGGCCTCAGTAAAGTCCAGTCTCCATGCGAGTTGCCAGGAGCCACTCGGTATTCCTCTGCAGTCGCTGCCGGGGCCGAGGTCCTCATCCGTAGTTGAGGCCGGAATCTCAGGTTTCCTCTCCAGTGCTGACATGGATCTTTGGATGCCTCTGGAGTTTCCACAGGGGAGTCAGGCCTCGTCTTGTGAGGAGACATGCAAATGCCCTCTCCTCTCGTTCTGGAATAGCAGTGTCAGGCTTCCTGTTGGGTTTACATAGGGATCGTTGACTTTCTCTCGAAGTGCCACAGGAATGTAACACCTTCCATCTTGTTTTGAGTCGATTCTTGGGGTGACTGTCGAGTCTGTGCAGGGGAGTCAGGTGTATCTGGAGTGCATTGGGACATCGGGGCCTTTTGAAATGGTGGCACGACCCCTGGAGTTCCTCTTGAGTGTCAAATTGAGACCGCCTCCTCTTAATGTGCGCCAGGAACGCCGGGATTCCTTTCCTGACGAAGCAGGGAAATGGACCCTCCTCTCAGGTTGAGGCTGGAAAACCGGGGCTCTTCTTGAGTTGTGGCGGGACCCTCAGTGTTCCTCTCGAGTAGAGACTGGTATGTCGTGGAACTTCTTGAGTTGCCTCAAGGGTGGCTAGAACCCTTTCGAGGCTCAAGAGGGAAGGTGGGATTTCTCTCGAGATGCAGCAGTGGAAAGGGGGCTCAGCTCGCGTTGAGGGGAGAATCTCCTGGTTATTCTCGAGTTGCGGCTGCAAAGTTGGGGTTCCTCTCGATTTAGGATGCGGACCTCAGAGACCCACTTGTGGGGCTCCAGGAAAGACCAGTCTTCATGCGACTTGCCAGGGGCCTCTCAGGATTCCTCTACAGTCACTGCCGGGGCCGAAGTCCTCATCTGGAGTTGAGGTCGAAACATCAGGTTTCCTACCCAGTGCTGACATGTATCTTGGGTTTCTTCTGGAGTCTCCACAGGGGAGTAAGCCCTCGCCTCATGTGGAAACATGCAAATCCGCTCACCTCTCCAGCTGGAAAAGCAGTGTCAGGTTTCCTGTCTAGTTTACATAGGGATCAATGCCTATCTCGAAATGCCACAGTGCTGTCACACATGTCATAGTGTTTTGAGTCGATCCTGGGGTCACCGTCGAGTCAGTGCATGGGAAGAGGTGTATCTGGAGTGCATTGGAATATTGTGATCTTTTGAAATGGTGGCATGATCACTGGAGTTCCTCTCCAGTGTCAAGTTGAGACCACCTCCACCTGAGGTGCGACGTAAATGCCGCGTTTCCTTTCCCGATGAAACAGGGAAATGGACCCTTCTTTAGGGATGAGGAGGGAAAAACGGGGCTCTTCTTGAGTTGTGCCGGGACACTTGGTGTTCCTTTCGAGTGGAACGGATATGTCAGGGAACTTCTTGAGTTGCCTCAAGAATGTCCAAAACCCTTTCGAGGCTCAAGAGGGAAGGTAGGATTTCTCTCGAGACGCTGCAGTGGAAAAGGGCCTCATCTCGCATTGAGGGGAGAATCTCCAGGTTTTTCTCGAGTTTCTGTAGCAAACTTGGGGGTCCTCTCGAGTTACAGCGGGGACCTCAGATACCCGCTCGTGGGGTCTCAGGAAAGTCCAGTCTCCATGTGAGTCGCCAGGGGCCTCTTTGGATTCCTCTGCAGCTGATGCCGGGGCTGAGGTCCTCATATGGAGTTGAGGCCGGAAACTCAGGTTTCGTTTCCAGTGCCGACATGGATCACAGGGTTCCTCTGCAGTTTCCAAAGGGTAATCAGGCCTCGTCTCATGTGGAAACATGCACTCCCGCTCTCCTCTTGAGCTGGAAAACAGTGTCCGGCTTCCTATCGGGTTGACGTAGGGATCTGTGGCTTTCTCTCGAGGTGCCACAGGGCTGTCACACATGCCATTGTGTTTTGACTCAATCCCTGAGGTGACCGTTGAGTCAGTGCACGGTAGTTAGGTGTATCTGCACTGCATTCGGAAATCAGGGTCTTTGAAATGGTGGCACGACCCCTGGAGTTCCTTTCAAGTGCAAGTTGAGACCGCCTCCTCTGGAGGTGCAATGAGAACACCAGGATCCTTTCCGGATGAAGCAGGGAAATGGACTCTCCTGTCGGGATGGGGAGCCAAAACCGGGGCTCTTCCTTAGTTGAGGCGGGACCCTCAGTGTCCCTCTCGAGTGGAGACGGGTATGTCAGGGAACTTCTTGTTTCCCCTCAAGGGTGTCAAGGAAATGTTCGAGGCTCAGAGGGAAGGTCAGATTTCTCTCGAGATGCCGCAGCAGTAAAGGGCCTCATCTCACGTTGAGGGGATAATCTCCTGGTTTTTCTCGAGTTGTGGCAGCAAACTTGGAGTTCCTCTCGAGTTACGACGGGAACCTCAGGGACCCGATCTTGGGGCCGTAGGAAAACCAGTCTCCATGCGAGTTCCAAGGGGCCTCTCGGGATTTCTCTGCAGTCTCTGCCGGGGCCAAGGTCCTCATCTGGATTTGAGGCCGGAACCTCAGGGTTCCTCTCCAGAACCGACATGGATCTTGGGGTTCCTCTGCAGTTTCCACAGGGAAGTCAGGCGTCATCTCGTGTGGAGACATGCAAGTCCGCTCTACTCTCGAGCTGGAAAAGCAGTGTCAAACTTCCTGTCGGGTTAAGATAGAGATCGGTGGCTTTCACTCGAAGTGCCACAGAGCTGTCACACCTGCCATTGAGTTGATACTCAGGGTGACCGTCGAGTTAGTGCAGGGGAGTCACGGGTATCTGGAGTGCATTGGGACATTGGGGTCTTTGAACATAGTGGCATGACCCCTAGAGTTTCTCTCGAGCGTCAACTGGAGAGCACCTCCTCTTGAGGTGCGACGGGAATGCTGAGAATCCTTTCCCAATGAAGCAGGGAAATGGACACTTCTCTCGGAATGAGGAGGGAAAACCGGGGCTCTTCTTGAGTTGTGGCGGGACCCTTGGTGTTCCTCTCGAGTGGAGACGGGTATATTGGGGAACTTCTTGAGTTGCCACAAGTGTATCAAGGTCCCTTTCGAGGCTTAAGAAGGAAGGTGGGATTTCTCTTGAGATGCCACACGGAAAAGGGCCTCATCTCACATTGAGGGGAGAATCTCCTGTTTTTTCTCGAGTTGCTGAAGCAAATTTGGGGTTCCTATCGAGTTACTATGGGAACCTCAGGGACCCGTTCGTAGAGTCTCGGGAAAGCCCAGTCTCCAGGCGAGTTGCGAGGGGCCTTTGGGGATTTCTCTGTAGTTGCTGCCGGGGCCAAGGTCCTCATCTGAAGTTGAGGCCAGAACCTCAGGATTCCTCTCCAGTGCCGACACGGACATCGGGGTTCCTCTGGAGTTTCCACAGGGGAGTCAGTCCTCATCTGGTGTGGACACATGCAAGTCCGCTCTCCTCTCGAGCTGGAAAATTAGTGTCAGGCTTCCTGTTGGTTTGACATAGGGATCGCTGTCTTTCTCTCGAGGTGCCAGAGAGCTGTCACACCTGCCATCCTGTTTTGAGTCGATCCTGGAGGTGACTGTCGAGTCAGTGCAGGGCAGTCAGGTGTATATGAAGTGGATTGGAACATTGGGGGTTTTGACACGGTGGCACGACCTGGAGTTCCTCTCGAGTATCAAGTTGAGACCGCCTCCTCTTGAGGTGCGATGGGAATGCCAAGTTTCCTTGCCCAACGAAGCAGGGTAATGGACCCTCCTCTCAGGATGAGAAGGGAAAACTGGGGCTCTTCTTGACTTGTGGCGGTACCCTCGGTGTTCCTCTTGAGTGGAGTCAGGTATGTCAGGGAACTTCTTGAGTTGCCTCAAGAGTGTCCAGGACCCTTTTGAGGCTCAAGAAGGAAGGTGGGATATCTCTCGAGTTGCCGCAGCAGAAAAGGGCCTCATCTTGCGTTGAGGGGAGAATCTCCTGGTTTTCATCGAGTTGTGGCAGCAAACTTGGTTTTCCTCTTGAGTTACGATGGGGATCTCAGTGACCCGCTAATAGGGCCTCAGGAGAGTCCAGTTTCCATGCGAGTTGCGAGGGGCTTCTTGGGATTCTTCTGCAGTCGCTGCTGGGGCCGAAGTCCTCATCTGGAGTTGAGGCCGGAACCTCAGGGCTCTGCTCCAGTGCTCACATTGAACTCGGGGTTCCTCTGGAGTTTCCACAGGGAAGTCAGGCCTCGTCCCATGTGGAGACATGCAAGTCGAATCTCCTCTCGATCTGGAAAAGCAGTGTCAGACTTCCTGTCGGATTGACATAGGGATCAACGGCTTTCTCTCAAGGTGCCACAGGGCTGTCACACCTGCCATCAGATTTTGAGTCGATCCTAGGGGTGACTGTCGAGTCAGTGCAGGGGAGTCATGTGTATCTGGAGTGCAATGGGACATCGGAGTCTTTGAAATGGTGGCATGACCCCTGGAGTTCTTCTCGAGTGTCAAGTTGAGACTGCTCCCTCTTGAGGTGCGATAGGAATGCAGGGATCCTTTCCCGATGAAGCAGGGAAATGCACCCTCCTCTCAGGATGAGGAGGGAAAACTGGGGCTCTTCTTGAGTTGTAGTGGAACCCATGGTGTTCCTCTCGAGTGGAGACGGGTATGTGGGGGAACTACTTGAGTTGCCTCAAGGTGTCACGGACCCTTTCGTGACTCAAGAGGGAAGAGAGGATTGCTCTCGAGACTCCACAGTGGAAAAGGGCCTCATGTCGCGTTGAGGGGAGAATCTCCTGGTTTTTCTCGAGTTGTGGCAGCAAACTTGCTGTTTGTCTCGAGTTATGATGGACACCTCGGAATCGCGCTTGTGGGGCCTCAGGAAAGTCCAGTCTCCATGTGAGTTGTCAAGGGCCTCTCAGGATTCCTCTGCAGTCGCTGCTGGGGCCGAGGTCCTCGTCTAGAGTTGAGGCCGGGACCTCAGGTTCCTCTCCAGTGCCAACATCATCTCAGGGTTTCTCTGGAGTTTCCACAGTGGAGTCGGGCCTCGTCTCGCGTCAACACATGCAAATCCGCTCACCTCTTGAGCCAGAAAAGCAGTGTCAGTCTTCCTGTCATGTTTACATAGGGATCGATGGCTATCTCGAAATGCCACAGGGCTGTCACACCTGTCATCGTGTTTTGAGTCGATCCTGGGGTCACCGTTGAGTCAGTGCACGGGAAGAGGTGTATCTGGAGTGCATTGGAACATTGGGATATTTTGAAATGGTGGCACGATCCCTAGAGTTCCTTTCAGTTTCAAGTTGAAACCGCCTCCTCTTCAGTTGCTACAGAAATGCCGAGTTTCCTTTCCCAATGAAGCAGGGAAATGGACCCTCATCTAGGGATGAGGAGGGAAAACCAGGGCTCTTCTTGAGTTGTGTTGGGACCCTTGGTGTTCCTCTCAAGTGGAGACGGATATGTCAGGGAACTTCTTGAATTACCTCAAAATGTCTAAAACTTTTCAAGGCTCAAGAGAGAAGGTGGGATTCTCTCGAGACGCTGCAGTGGAAAAGGGCCTCATCTCACGTTGAGGGGAGAATCTCCTGGTTCTTCTCGAGTCCCGGCAGCAAACTTGGGGTTCTTCTCGAATTACAATTGGGACCTCAGGGACCCGCCCGTGGGTTTTCAGGAAAGTCCAGTTTCCATGTGAGTTGCCAGGGGCCTCACGGGATTCCTCTTCAGTCAATGCTGGGGCCGAGGTCCTCATCTGCAGTTCAGGCTGAACCACAGGGTTCCTCTCCAGTGCCGACATGGATCTTAGGGTTCCTCTGGAGTTTCCAAAGGGTAGTCAGGCCTCAGCTCGTGTGGCGACATGCACGTCCGCTTTCCTCTCGAGCTGGAAAAGCAGTGTCAGTCTTCTTGTCGGGTTGACATAGGGATCGGTGGCTTTCTCTCGAGGTGCCACAGGGCTGTCACACCTGCCATCATGTTTTGAGTCGATCCTCAGGGTAATCGTCGAGTCAGTGGAGGGGAGTCAGGTGTATCTGCAGTGCATTTGGAAGTCAGGGTCTTTGAAATGGTGGCACGACTCCTGGAGTTCCTTTCGAGTGCAAGTTGAGACCGCCTCCTCTGCAGGCTTGAAGGGAACCCCTGGATTCCTTTCCCGAGGAGGCAGGGAAATGGACCCATCTGTCGTGATGAGGAGGGAAAACCGGGGCTCTTCTGGAGTTGTGGCGGGACCCTCAGTGTTCCTCTCGAGTGGAGACGGGTATGTCAAGGAACTTCTTGTTTTGCCTCAAGGGTGTCAAGGAAACTTTCGAGGCTCAAGAGGGAAGGTGGGATTTCTCTCGAGATGCTGCAGCAGATAAGGGCCTCATCTCGCGTTGAAGGGAGAATCTCCTGGTTTTTCTCGAGTTGCAGCAGCAAACTTGGTGTTCCTCTCGAGTTATGATGGGGACCTCAGGGACCAGATCTTCGGGCCATAGATAAGTCCAGTCTCCATGCAAGTTGCCAGGGGCCTCTCAGGATTCCTCTGCAGTCACTGCCGGGGCCAAGGTCCTCATCTGGAGTTGAGGATAGAACCTCAGGGTTCCTCTAGAGTGCCAACATGGATCTCGGTGTTCCTCTTGAGCTTCCAAAGGGGAGTCAGGCCTCGTCCCGTGTGGAGACATGCAAGTCTGCTCTACTCTCCATCTGGAGAAGCAGTGTCAGGCTTCCTGTCAGGTTGCCATAGGGATCAGTGGCTTTCTCTCGAGATACCACAAGGCTGTCACACCTACCATGGTTTTTTTAATCAATCCTCGGGGTTAGTCAGTGCAGAGGAGTCAGGTGTTTCTGGGGTGGGTTGGGACATCGGGGTCTTTTGGAATGGTGGCAGGACATCTGGAGTTCCTCTCGAGTGTCAAGTTGAGACCGCCTCCTCTTGAGGAGCAATGGAAATGCCGGGAATCCTTTCCCAATGAAGCAGGGAAATGGACCCTCTTCTCGGGATGAGGAGGGAAAACCGGAGCTCTTCTTGAGCTGTGGTAGGACCCTCGGTGTTCTTCTCGAGTGGGGATGGGTATGTCAGGGAAATTCTTGAGTTGCCTCAAGGGTATCAAGGACCCTTTCGAGGTTCAAGAGCGATGGGGGGATTTCTCTCGTGACGTCGCAGCAGAAAAGGGCCTCATCTCGCATTGAGGGGAGAATATCCTGCTTTTTATCGAGTTGCGGCAGAAAGCTTAGGGTTCCTTTCGAGTTACGATTGGGACCTCTGTGTCCCGCTGGTGTGGCCTCAGAATAGTCCAGTCTCCATGCGAGTTGTGAAGGATCTCTCGGGATTCCTCTCCAGTCTCTGCCAGGGCCGAAGTCCTCATGTGGAGTTTTCGCCTGAGCCTCAGGTTTCCACTCCAGTGCTGACATGGAATTCGGGGTTCCTCTGGAGTTTCCACAGCGGACTGAGACTTCATCTCTTGTGGAGACATGCAAGTTGGCTTTCCTCTCGAGCTTCAAAAAGCAGTGTCAGGATTCCTGTTGAGTTGACATAGGGATCGGTGGCTTTGTCTCTATGTGCCACAGCGTTGTCACATCTGCCATCATGTTTTGAGTCTATCTCAGAGTGACCATCGAGACAGTGCAGGGGAATCAGGTGTATCTGGAGTGTATTGGGACATTAGGGTATTTCGGAAAGGTGGCAAGACCCCTGAATTCCCCTGATTCCCCTGCACTGATTCGACTGTCAACCTGATGATCAACTTAAAACATGATGGCACGTCTAACAGCCATGTGGCACCTCGAGAGAAAGCCACAGATCTCTATGTCAACTTGACCGGAAGCCTGGCACTACTGTTACAGCTTGAGGAGGAAGCGTACTTGCATGTCTCCACATGAGAAGAAGCCTGACTCCCCTGTTGAAACTCCATAGGAACCTCGAGATACATGTTAGCACTGGAGAGGATACCTGAGGTCAGCTACAGATGAGGTCCTAGGACCCAGCACTGACTGGCGTGGAATCCCACGAGGCCCTTCGTGACTCGCAAGGAGACTATACTATCCTCAGGCAACACGAGGAGGTCCCTGACGTCCCCATCCTAACTCTAAGTGAACCCCAATTTTCCTGCTGCAATTAGAGAAAATCAAGGAGATTTTACCCTGAACACAATATGAGGCCCTTTTCTGCTGCGGTGCCTTTAGTGAAATCCCACCTTCATTCTTGAGTCTCAAAAGGGTTCTTGACACCCTTGAGGCAACTCAAGAAGTTCCCCAACATACACGTCTCCACTCAATAGGAACACCGAGGGTCCAGCCACAACTCGAGAAGAGCCTCGGTTTTCCCCCCTTCTCTCGAGATGAGGGCCCATTTCCCTGCTTCATCAGGAAAGGTATCCCAGTGTTCCTGTCACACCTCAATGGAGGAAGTCTCCACTTGAACGTTGAGAGGAACTCCAGGGGTCATGCCACCATTCCAAAAGACTCCAATGTCCCAATCCACTCTAGATACACCTAACTCCCCTGTACTGAGTAAGGGTCACCCCGAGGATTGACTCAAAACACGATGGCAGGTGTGACAACCCTGTGACACCTCAAGAAAGCCACCTATCCCTATGTCAACTCGACTGGAAAACTGACACTGAATATCCAGCTTGAGAGGAAAGTGGACTTGCATGTCTCCTTACGAGATGAAGCCTGACTCCCCTGTGAAAACTCCAGAGGAAACCCGAGATCCATGTCAGCACTGGAGAGGAAACCTGAGGTTCTGGCATCAACTCTGGATGAGTACAGCGGCCCCGGCAGTGACTGGAGAGGAATCACGAGAGGCCCCTCGCAACTCGCATGGAGACGACTTTCCAGAGGCAAGACGAGTGGTTCTCTGTGAGACCCTTCGTAACTTGAGAGGTACCCCAAATTTCCTGCAGCAACTCCAGAAAAACCAGGAGGTTCTCCCCTCAACACAAGATGAGGCCCTTTTCTGCTCTGGCGTCTCTAGAAAAATCCCGCCTTCCCTTTTGAGTCTTGAATGGGTCCTTGACACCCTTGAGGCAACTCAAGAATTTCCCCGACATACCCGTCTCCACTCCAGAGGAACACCGAGGGTCCCCCACAACTCGAGAAGGGCCCCGGATTTCCCTCCTCATCCTGAGAGGAGAGTCCATTTCCCTGCTTCGTCAGGAAAGGAATTCCAGCGTTCCCATCACACCTCAAGAGGAGGCAGTCTCAACTTGCCACTCGAGAGGAACTCCAGGGGTCGTGCCACAGTTCAAAAGACCATGATGTCCCAATCCACTCCAGATACACCTGACACCCCTGCAAGTGACTCGATGGTCACCCCAAAGATCGACTCAGAACACTATGGCAGTTGTGACAACCCTGTGGCACCATGAGAGGAAGCCACGGATCCTTATGTCAACTCAACAGGAAGCCTGACACTGCTTTTCCAGCTCTGTAGGGGAGCAGACTTGCATGTCTCCACA
This sequence comes from Capricornis sumatraensis, assembly GCF_032405125.1. Classification (NCBI taxonomy): domain Eukaryota; kingdom Metazoa; phylum Chordata; class Mammalia; order Artiodactyla; family Bovidae; genus Capricornis; species Capricornis sumatraensis. The sequence goes on from NC_091083.1 coordinate 3,849,956, forward strand.
CGAGACGAGGCTTGACGTCCCTATGGAAACTCCAGAGGAACCCCGCGATCCATGTCAGCACTGGAGAGGAACTCTGAGGTTCCGGCCTCAGCTCCAGATGAGGACTGTGGCCCCGGCCGTGACTGGAGAGGAATCCCAAGACCCCTCGCAACTCGTATGGAGACTGGACTTTCCTGAGGCAACTATAGCATGTTCCTGAGGTCCCTGTCGAAAGTCGAGAGGAACAACAAGATTCCTGCCGCAACTCGAGAAAAACCCGAAGAAACTCCTCTCAACGCGTGATGAGGCCCTTTTCTGCTACGGCGTCTCAAGAGAAATTCCACCTGCCCTCTTAAGCCTCAAAAGGGTCCTTGACACCCTTGAGACAACTCAAGAAGTTCCCCCACATACGTGTCCCCATAGGAGAGGAAAGCCAGGGGTCCCGCCAAAACTCGAGAAGTGCTCCGATTTTCCCTCCTCATCTCGACATGAGGATCCATTTCCCTGCTTCTTCGGGAAAGGATTCCTGGCGTTCCACATCTCAAGAGGAGGCAGTCTCAACTTGATCCTGGAGAGGAACTCCAGTGGTCATGCCACAATTCCAAAAGACCCCAATGACCCGATCCACTCCAGACACACCTGACTCCCCTGCAATGACTCGACAGTCACCCCGAGGATTGACTCAAAACACGATGGCAGGTGTGACAGCCCTGTGGCACCTCTAGAGAAAGCCACTGATCCCTATGTCAAAACGACATGAAGCCTCACATTGCTTTTCCAGCTCGAGAGGAGAGCAGACTTGCATGTCTCCTTACGAGAGGAGGCCTGACTCCCCTGTGGAAACCCAGAGGAACCCCGAGATCCATGTCAGCAGTGGAGAGAAACCCTGAGGTTCTGGCATCAACTCCAGATGAGGACCTCGGCCCTGGCAGCTATTGCAGAGGAATCCTGAGAGGTCCCTCAAAATTCGCATGGAGACAGTACTTTCCTGACGCCCCACAAGCGGGTCCCTTAGGTCCCCATCGTAACTCAAAGAGAACCCCAAGTTTGCTGCTGCCACTCAAGAAAAACCAGAAGATTCTCCCCTCAACGCGAGATGAGGCCCTTTTCCGCTGCTGTGTCTCCAGAGAAATCTCACCTTCGCTCTTGAGCCTCAAAAGGGTCTTTGAAACCCTCGAGGCAACTCAAGAATGTTCCCGACATACCTATCTCCACTCGTTAGGAACACCGAGGGTCCCGCCACAACCCAAGCAGAGCCCCAGTTTTCCCTCCTCATCTCGAGAAGAGGGTCCATTTCCCTGCTTTGTCGGGAAAGGAATCCGGCATTCCCATCACAAGAGGGAGGCGGTCTCAACTTCACCCTCGAGTGGAACTCCAGGGGTCGTGCCACAATTCCAAAAGACTCTGATGTTCCAATCCACTCCAGATACCCCTGACTCCCCTGTACTGACTTGACGGTCACCCCAAAGATTGAATGAAAGCACGATGGCATTAGTGACAGACCTGTGGAACCTCGAGAGAAATCCACCTATCCCTATCTCAACTCGAAAGGAAGCCTGACACTTCTTTTCCAGCTTGTGAGGAATGTGGACTTGCATGTTCACACCATTTGATGACTGACTCCCCTGTGAAATCTCCAGAGGAACCCCGAGATCCATATCAGCACTGCAGAGCATTACTGAAGTGCTGGTGTGCAGCCTTGGTGGATCCAGGGAAATATGAAGGGGAGACAGAGTTGGCATCCTAGGAAAAAGCTGTTTCATTAGAAATATTAAGAGAGATTTGAAAAGAATAGTGTAGTAGGAAAATTAGTGGAGATAAGATTCTGAATAACTTGGTTTACGTGGAAAACCAATAAAATTCCAAGACAAGTAATTTGCACCATCTACATAGCCCACTGGAGCCCGCTTGAATAGCGGAGGGTGCCTCACCTCGGACTCCCTCTCGCGTGGGTCTTAGAAGCCAGGGCAAGTAAGTAGATATGGCGAGCCTCCACACTCCAGATGGGAATTCTGCCAGAAACGAAGAGAATGAGAAAAGACCACATGGGGGAAACCAGTCGGCCCAGGAACTGGCCCATTTTATTTATTTTTCAGGTTTGCTTACATACTTTCTGTTATACGTAGAGATAGAATACAAAGTCACACGGAGTCAGCAGACCTGACCTTTATCAAAATCAAGTGCTTCATATAAATGTATACAAAAGGTCTTAGGTGGCTTTACATCATCTTTTGGCCATGAGGCCTGCTGACATTTTATGACCCTTTCTTTCTGATAATGGTCAGTAAATCAGAAAACTTATTTTCCAGGGGTGAATTTTCTTAAACCAGGGGCCACCCTCTGAAGGTACCAAATAAAGTTGCATTCCTATAGGGTGAAGGTTCAGTGGGTTATAATTGAGAATGGAATTTACTTAGCCTAAGGTTTACCATGATTAATACCAAAAGTTAATACTTATTTCTCATATATGGTTGTTATATTCATTAATGTGTATAAGGGCAAGGAATATGGAGACTGAGCAGCAAATATTGGCTCAGCAAATGAAAACCCTTCACCAGTATAATTTCTAACCAACCCACTATACTAATAATTTCTAACTTCTCAAAAGAATCTGTATTTAGAAAGTTTAAAGCATCTCGTGCCTCTCACGGTTGGGAGGCTGCAAATAATCACATGTGGCCGGATGAACCTGCTCAGGCAGGCTAGAGAAACTTCAGAGGAGTTTGTAAGTTGAAACACTCTTGTCACACTCAGGAATTTTTATTGGTTGTAGCTGCAAGTTAATTCCTTCTCCGAGAGAGGTGGTGCAGGACAGCCCTCTGTAAAGTCAGAGGTGTAGGTGAGAGCAAAAAGCAGTAAAGTAGGCAGACTGTGGCTTTGGGGGTGGATGCTCGGGAATAGGGGGTCTCCCGAGGCTTGATCCCACCTTTGCCTATGCCGAAGCCTCCTTCATCATGACTTTTGCCATGGGCGGAGTTCCTCATGCTGGCTCCCAGCACTGAGGTTCTGGCCTCAGCTCCAGATGAGGACCAAGGACCCGGCACTGACTGGAGAGGAATCCCGAGAGGCACCTCGCAACTCGCATGGAGACTGGACTTTCCTGAGGCAACACAAGAGTGTCCCTGAAGTCCCTGTCATAACTCGAGAGGAACCCCAAGTTTCCTGCCGCAACTCGAGAAAAACCAGGAGATTCTCCCCTCAAAGCGAGATGAGGCCCTTTTCCACTGTGGCTTCTTGCGAGAAATCCCACCTTCCCTCTTGAGCTTCAAAAGGGTCCTTGACACCCTGGAGGCAACTCAAGAAGTTCCCCAATGTACACGTCTCCACTCGAGAGAAACACTGAGGGTCCCGCCTCAACTCAAGAAGAGCCCCGGTTTTCCCTCTTCATCTCGAGGAGGCAATAAATACTTTCTCAGTAGAGGTTGAAGATCCCTGCAAAGAAGCTATCCCCTGTTCCTGGTCACAGAGCACCTTAATCTGTCCCCGGGTGGGTACAGAGGCTAGTTGGGTTGCCTGAGCTAGGCTTCCTGGTGGTCTCCTACAAGGCAAAGGATTAGGGGGAACAATATCTTTTATACAAAGTTGTGACATTTGTCTGGTGAGTGGGTCCATTCGCTGTTGATCTGGGGTCTCCGATATCAGTCGTACTAAGGTCAGCGGCTCTTCCCGTACTAGTGGAGGGAGTGGAGGGAGTGGAGGTATGGGATGCTTCTTCCTTTTCAGGGGTCACGGCAGCAAAGGAATCTGGTATCTGGGGACCTGAGACATGGCGAATCAGTCTGTCTGGGACCCAAATCAGAGAGTCTGCATCCTGTGGAAAAATAGAAGCATATCCTAGACTGCTGGTTAACAATGGGTTGGGACCTTTCCATTGTCTGGAGAGGAGGTCCCTCCATTTTACTAGTGGTTTTGCATTTGATTGCTCCGGGCACCAATGGCGAAGCATTGCAGTGTTTCTGAATGAATCAGCATAAGTTATTTATTACAAAGAAAGCATATTGCAAAATCTGATGGAGGGAACTATATTTAAATTCTCCTTCTTTTAGTTTTTGAATATGGATTTTTCATGTTTGATGTGCTCTTTCCACAATGACTTGTCCCTGAGAATTATAAGGGATGCCGGTGTTATGTTTAATTTTAAACTTTGTACAAAATTGCTGAAAAGATTTAGAAGTGTAAGCAGGAGCATTGTCCGTTTTTAAAGCTTTTGGCAAGCCCAGATATGAAAAACAAGTAGAGATGTTGTATCACATTTTTAACTGCTTCCCCTGTATGAGCAGCTGCAATAATAATATGAGAAAATGTATCCACGGTTACATGAACAAAAGACAATTTTTCCAAATGAAGAGACATGAGTTACATCCATTTGCTAGAGTGCATTAGGTTTGAGACCGCGGAGGTTAACTCCCATAGGCAGGCTATTCATGGTAGCAGGGCAATGTAAACAAGAAGGAACAATCTCTCGGGCAGATTCTCAAGGAATTAGAAAGTGGTATCTTAAGGCAGTGGCATTCTGATAATGAAGTGAGTGAGAAGTTCAGGCTTCTTTGAAAACAGAAGTCACTGTAGTCCTGGTTAGTGAATCTTCCAGATCATTGAAAGAATTTAAAGGGCCAGGCAGACCGGAATGAGCCCAAATGTGGCCAATAAAGAATGCTCGATTTATTTTCTAAATTTGCTGCTGTAATCTAGTTAACAATTGAAAGATAGCAGTTTTGTTTTCATGCAGAACTGCAGTCTCAATGTGTGGAAACAGCCTAACAACATACTGAGAGTCAGGGTAAAGGTTAAATTCCTCCTCTGTAAACATAACAAAAGCCTCTATAACAGCTGTGATTTCAGCTCTTTGATGTGAAGTTTCTTGTGTTTCCAAAACTTTCTGATGATTTCTTGTAACTATGAAGGCTTTACCGTTTGCTGACCTGTCAGTAAAGGCTATCTTAGCATCTGGAATAGAAGATTGTTTGCGTCTAACAGGAAAAATAACTGGAAGCTTAGACATAAAATTTAACAAAATATGCAAGGGCAAATGATGCAAGATTTGTCCAAAATAATTTCCTATAGCAATCTGCCAATCATCATCAAACAGTAGAAGAGCATCAAGCTGTTCCTTATTATATGGAATTACAATCTCTGATGGCTCTTTACCGAAAAATTCAATGCTCTGTTTCCTTCCATTTAGTATTAATGCAGCAATTAAACCGGAATGAGAAGCCATGACTTTCTTAGCTTGGGCGGGAAGATGGATCCACTCTAGAGGACCACTTTGCCACAGGACTCCCATAGGTGCTGTTGGAGTAGCTAGAGAAAGGATCTGCCAAGTTACCATGAAATCAATTCTTTTTACATAACTATTTGATAAGGCTGTTTCTACATTGCCTAGGGCTTCCCGAGCCTCAGCAGTTAATTGTCTTTTAGAAGTTGGATCTGGATCCCCGTGCAAAATGTTAAAAAGAGGTTTCAATTCGGCAGTGGTTAATTTTAAATAGAGTTTAATCCAAATAATATCACCTAAGAGCTTTTGATAATCATTTAAAGAAATAAGATGTTCTTTTCTCAATTGCAGCAGGACATGAGTCACTGTTTCTGAATTTATGACTCTTTCTAAATAGGTTATGGGCGGATTGATTGAATTTTTTCTGGGGCAATTTTTAGACCTCTATTTGTCAATGCCTTTGTCATGTCTTGGAGGAGAGTTTGTAAATGAGCTCTATCAGGATGAGCTATTAAAATATCACCCATATAGTGAATCATATATACCTGTTCATATTTAATCCTAGTATCTTCTAAAGCGGCATTAACAAATTTCCGGCATAGGGTGGGGATATTTTTCATTTTGGTTTCATGGTAGATGCTCAGGCAAGGACCCTTGAGACCTGACTCGACTTGCCCCTCAGGTCTCTCCACATGAACTCGTAATGGGTGGGACCTCCCATGTTGGACTGGGAATCCCTACATAACTCTCTCCACTTGAGAGGAACACCAAGGGTCCCACCACAACTCAAAAAGAGCCCAGTTTTCCCCTCCTCATCTCGAGATGAGGATCCATTTACCTGCTTCATCGGTGAAGGAATCCCGGGCTTCCCGTCACACCTCAAGAGGAGGTGGTCTCAACCTGAAACTCGAGAGGAAATCCAGGGGTCGTGCCACAATAATAAAAGAATCCCATGTCTCAATCCACTCTAGAGAAACCTGATTCCCCTGCAATGACTTGACTGTCACGCTGAGTATCGACTCCAAACATGATGGCAGGTGTGACAGCCCTGTGGCACCTCAAGAGAAAGCCATCAATCCCTATGTCAATTCGACAGGAAGCTTGACACTGCTTTTCCAGCTCAAGAGGATAGTGGACTTGCATGTCTCAACCCAAGACGAGGCCTGACTTCCCTGTGGAACTCCATAGGAACCCTGAGATCCATGTCAGCACTGGAGAGGAACCCTGAGGTTCCAGCCTCAGCTCCAGATGAGGACCTCGGCCCCGGCACCGAATGGACAGGAAGCCAAGAGGCCCCTGGAAACTCGCACGGAGACTTGACTTTCATGAGGCAACATGAGCGGGTCCCTGAGTTCCCCATCGTAACTCTAGGGGAACCCCAAGGTTCCTGAAGCAACTAGAGAAAAACCAGGAGATTCTCCCGTTAACGCTAGATGGGGTCCTTTTATGCTGTGGCATGTCGAGAGAAATCCCACCTTCCCTCTTGAGACTCAGAAAAGTCCTTGACACCCTGGATGCAACTCAAGAAGTTACCAGACATACCCGTCTCCACTCAAGAAGAACACCAAGGGTCCCGCCACAACTCAGAAGAGCCACGGCTTCCCTCCTCATCTCAAGATGAGGGTCCAGAAAGGAATCCCTGCATTCTCATCCCACCTCAAGAGGAGGCGGTCCCAACATGAAAATCGAGAGGAACTCCAGGGGTCGTGTCACAATTCCAAAAAAACACAATGTGCCAATCCACTACAGAGAAATCTGATTCCCCTGCACAGACACGACTGTCACCCCAAGTATCAACACCAAACCCAGTGGCAGGTGTCACAGCCCTGTGGCACCTCGAGAGAAAGCCACCGATCTGTATGCCAACTCAACAGGAAGCCTGACACTACAGTTACAGCTCGAGAGGAAAGTGGACTTGCATGTTTCCACCCGAGAACAGGCCTGATTCCCTAGTCAAATTCCATAGGAACCCCAAGATCCATGTTATCACTGGAGAGGAACTCTGAGGTTCCGGCCTCAACTCCAGATGAGGACCTCAGCCCCAGCAGTGACTGCAGAGGAATCCCGAAAGACCCCTCGCAACTCGCATGGAGACTGGCCTTTCCTGAGGCAACATGAGCAGGTCACTGAGGTCCCCGTCGTAACTCGAGAGGATCCCCAATTTTCTTGCCGCAACTGAAGAAAAACCAGGAGATTCTACCCTCAACGCGAGATGGGGCCTTTTTTCACTGCGGCATCTCAAGAGAAATCCCAACTTCACTCTTGAGCATTGGAAGGGTCCTTGATACCCCTGATGCAACTCAAGAAGTACCCCGACATACCCGTCCCCACTCGAGAGGAACACAGAGGGTCCCACCAGAACTCAAGAAGAGCCCCGGTTTTCCCTCCTCATCTCGAGATGAGGATACATTTCCCTGCTTCGTCGTGAAAGGAATCCTGGCCTTCCCATCACACCTCAAGATGAGGCAGTCTCAACTTGAAACTCAAGAGGAACCCCAGGGGTCGTGCCACTATTCCAAAAGACCCTGAAGTCCAAATCTCTCGAAAGAAACCTGACTCCCATGCACTGACTCGACAGTCACCCCGAGGATCAACTCCAAACACGATGGCAGGTGTGACAGGCCTGTGGCACCTCTAGAGAAAGCCACCAATCCCTATGTCTATTCAACAGGAAGCCTGACAAGCTTTGACAGCCCGAAAGGAAAGCAGACTTGCATGTCTCCATTCGAGACGAGGCCAGCTCCCCTGTGGAATCTCCATAGGAATCCGAGATTCTTATCAGCACAGGAGAGGAAACTAGAGGTTCCGGCCTCAACTCCAGATGAGGACCTCGGCACCGACTGGAGAAGAATCCGAGAGGCCTCTCGCAACTCGCATGAAGACTGGACTTTCCTGAGTCAACATGAGCAGGTACCTGAGATACCCGTTGTAACTCAAGAGAAACCCCAAGTTTGCTGCCACAACTCGAGAAAAACCAGGAGATTCTCCCCTCAACAAGAGATGAGGCCCTTTTCCGCTGTGGTATCACGAGAGAAATCCTACCTTTCCTCTTGAGCCTTGGAAGTGTCCTTGGAACCCTTCATGCAACTCAAGAAGTTCCCCGACATACCTGTGTCCATTTGAGCAGAACACAGAGGGTCCCACCTCTGGTATTCCCTCCTCTTCTCGAGATGAGGATCCATTTCCAGCTTCATCGAGAAAGGAATCCTAGCATTCCTGTGGCATCACAGGAGGAAACGGTCTCAAATCCAAACTCGAAAGGAACTCCAGGGGTCGTGCCACCATTTCAAAAGGCCCCAATTACCCAATCAAAGCACAGAAACCTGACTCCCCTACACTAACTCGACTGTCACCCTGAGGATGGACTCCAAACACGATGGCAGGTATGACAGCCCTGTGGCACCTCGAGAGAAAGCCATTGATCCCTATATCATCTCGACAGGAAGCCTGACACTGCTTTGACAGCTCGAGAGGAAAGCAGATTTACATGTCTCCACACTAGTCGAGGCCTGACTCCCCTGTCCAAAGTGCATAGGAACCTCGAGATACATGTCAGCACTGGAGAGGAAACTGGATGTTCTGGCCTCAGCTCCAGATGAGGACCTAGGACTTGGCACCAACTGGAGAGGAAACCCTAGAGGCCCCTCGCAACTTGCATGGAGACTGGAATTTCCTGAGGGAACACGAGCCAGTCCCTGAGATCCTCATCGTAACACGAGAGGAACCCCTAGTTTCCTGCCGCAACTTGAGAAAAAACAGGAAAATCTCCCCTCAATGCGAGATGGGGTCCTTTTCCACTGCGGGGTCTCAAGAGAAATCCTACCTTCCCTCTTGAGCCTCGAAAGTGTCCTTTACACCCTTGACCCAATTCAAGAAATTCCCCAACATACCCATCTCCACTCGAGAGGAACACCGAGGATCCCGCCACAACTCACGAAGAGCCCCGGTTTTCTCTCATCATCTCGAGATGAGGGTCTATTTCCCTGCTTGTCGGGAAAGGAATCCTGGCATTCCCGTCACATCTCAAGAGGAAGAGGTCTCAACTTGAAACTCAAAAGGAACTCCAGGGGTCTTTCCACATTTCCAAAAGGCCCTGATGTCCCAATCCACTCCAGAGAAACCTGATTTCCCTGCAGTGACTCTACTGTCACCCTGAGGATTGACTCTAACACGATGGCTGTTGTGACAGCCCTGTGGCACCTCAAGAGAAGCCACCGATCCCTATGTCAACTCGACAGGAAGCCTGACACTCCTTTGACAGCTCGAGAGGAAAGCGGACTTGCATGTCTCATACGAGATGAGGCCTGACTCCCCTGTCAAACTACAAAGGAATTCCTAGATCCATGTCACTACTGGACAGGAAACCTGAGGTTCTGGCCTCAGCTCCAGATGAGGACTTCGGTCCCGGCACTGACTGGAGAGGAATCCCAAGAGGCCCCTTGCAACTAACATGGACACCGGACTTTCCTGAGGCTACACAAGCGGGTCCCTGAGTTCCCTGTCTTATCTCGACAGGAACCCCAAGTTTCCTGCTGCACTTGAGAAAAACCAGGAAATTCTCCTCTCACTGCCGATGGGTCCCTTTTCTGCTGAGGCATCTCGAGAGAAATTCCAGCATCACTCTTGAGCCTTGAGAGGGTCCTTTACACCCTGGATGTAACTCAAGGAGTTCCCCGACATACCTGTCTCCAATCGAGAGGAACACCGAGGGTCCCACCACAATTCAAGAAGAGCCCCATTTTTCCCTCTCATCTCGAGATGAGGGTCTATTTCCCTGCTTCGTCAGGAAAGGAATCCCGGCGTTCCTGTTGCACCTCAAGAGGAGGTGGTCTCAACTACAAACACGAGAGGAACGCCTGGCATCATCTCAGCATTCCAAAAGGCCCCGATGTCCCAATGCACTCCAAATACACCTGGTTCCCCTGCACTGACTCGACTGTCATCCCGAGTATTGACTCATAACACGATGGCACGTGTTACACACCTGTGGCACCTCGAGACAAAGCCACAGATCCCTAGGTCAATATGGCAGAAAGCCTGATACTACTGTTTCAGCTCGAGAGGTAAGTGGAGTTTCATGTCTCCATACAATACGAGGCCTGACTCCCCTGTGGAAACTCCATAGGAGACCCAAGATCCATGTCAGCACTGGAGAGGAGCCCTGAGGTGCTGGGGTTCAGCCTCGGTGGATCCAGGGTAATTCGAAGTGGAGACGGAGTCAGCATCCTAGGAATAAGCTGTTTAATTGGAAAAATATAGAGAGATTAGAAAAGAATAGTGTAGTAGGAAATTTAGTGGAGAAAAGGGGTTGAATAACTTGGTTTATGTGGAAAACCAATAAAATTCCAAGACAAGGAATTTGCACCATCTACATAGGCCACTGAAGTCTGCTTGAAAATTGGCGAGTGCCCCGCCTTGGGCTCCCTCTTGCTTGGGTCTTACAACCCATGGCAAGTAAGTAGACATGGCGAGCCTCCTCAGTCCAGATGAGAATTCAGCCAGAAAAGAAGAGAACGAGAAAAGACCACACGTGGGAAACCATTCTTTCCAGGAACTGGTCCGTTTTATTTATTTTTCAGGTTTGCTTATATACTTTTTGTTTTACATAGAGACAGAATACAAAGTCACACGGGGTCAGCAGACCTGACCTTTGTCAAAATCAAGTGCTTCATATAAATGTATACAAAAGGTCTTAGGTGGCTTTACATCATCTTATGGCCATGAGGCCTGCTGACATTTTATGGCCCTTTCTTTCTGACAATGGTCAGTCAACCAGAAAACCTATTTTCCAGGGGTGAATTTTCTTAAACCAGGCACCACCTTCCGAAGGTACCAGATAAAGTTGCATTCCTATAGGTGAAGGTGCAGTGGGTTACAATCATGAAAGGAATTTACTTAGCCTAAGCCTTCAGCAATACATGAACCATGAATTCCTGATGTTCAAGCTGGTTTTAGAAAAGGTAGAGGAACCAGAGATCAAATTGCCAACATCCTCTGAATCATGGAAAAAGCAAGAGAGTTCCAGAAAAATATCTATTTCTGCTTTATTGACTATGCCAAAGCCTTTGACTGTGTGTATCACAATAAACTGTGGAAAATTCTGAAAGAGATGGGAATACCAGACCACCTGACCTGAGTCTTGAAACATCTGTATGCAGGTCAGAAAGCAACAGTTAGAACTGGGCATGGTACAACAGACTGGTTCCAAATAGGAAAAGGAGTACGTCAAGTCTGTATAATGTCACCCTGCTTATTTAACTTATATGCAGAGTACATCATGAGAAACCCTTGGCTGGAAGAAACACAAGCTGGAATCAAGATTGCCAGGAGAAATATCAATAACATCAGATATGCAGATGACACCACCCTTATGGCGGAAAGTGAAGAGGAACTAAAAAGACTCTTGATGAAAGTGAAAGTGGAGAGTTTAAAACCTGACCTAAAGTTCAACTTTCAGAAAACGAAGATCATGACATCTGGTCCCATCATTTCATGGGAAATTGATGGGGAAACAGTGGAAACAGTGTCAAACTTTGTGTTTTGGGGGGGGCTCCAAAATCACTGCAGATGGTAATTGCAGCCATGAAATTAAAAGATGCTTACTCCTTGGAAGAAAAGTTATGACCAACCTAGATAGTATATTCAAAAGCAGAGACGTTACTTTACCGACTAAAGTCCGTCCAGTCAAAGCTCTCGTTTTTCCTGTGGTCATGTGTGGATGGGAGAATTGGACTGTGAAGAAGGCTGAGCACCGAAGAATTGATGCTTTTGAACTGTGGTGTTGGAGAAGACTCTTGAGAGTCCCTTGGACTGCAGGAAGATCCAACCAGTCGCTTCTGAAGGAGATCAGTCCTGGGATCTCTTTGGAAGGAGTGGTGCTAAAGCTGAAACTCCAGTACTTTGGCCACCTCATGCGAACAGTTGACTCATTGGAAAAGACTTTGATGATAGGAGAGATTGGGGGAAGTGGGAGAAGGGGACGACAGAGAATGAGATGGCTGGATGGCATCACTGATTCGATGAACATGAGTCTGAGTGAACTTCGGGAGTTGGTGATGGACAGGGAGGCCTGACGTGCTGCGATTCATGGGGTCCCAAAGATTCGGACACGACTGAGTGACTGAACTTAACTGAACTGAAGGTTTAACATGATTAATACCAAAGGTTAACACTTATTTCTCTTATATTCTAGTTATATTCATTAATGTGTATAAGGGCAAGGAATATGGAGACTTAGCAGCAAATATTGGCCCAACAAATGAAAACCCTTCACCAGGATAATGTCTAAGCAACCCACTATACTAATGATTTCTAATTCTTAAAAGAATCTTTATTTAGAAAGTTTAAAGCATCTCGTGCCACTCATGATTGGGAGGCTGTAAACAATCACATGTGGCCAGACGAATCTGCTCAGGTAGGCTAGAGAACGTTTAGAGGAGTTTCTAAGTTGAAACACTCTTGTCACACCCAGGAATTTTTATTGATGGGAGCTGCAATTTAACTCCTTCTCCAAGAGAGTTGGTGGGGGACAGCCCCGCGTAATGTCAGAGGTGTAGGTGAGAGCAAAAAGCAGTAAAGTAGGCAGACTGTGGCTTTCGGGGTGGATGCTCAGGAACATGGGGTCACCTGAGACTCGATGCCACCTTTGTGTATGCCGAAGTCTCCTTCCTCATGACCTTTGCCATTGGCAGAGTTCATCATGCTGGCTCCCGGCACTAAGATTCCGGCCTCAGCTCCAGATGAAGACCTAGGTCCTGGCACCAACTGGTGAGGAATCCCGAGAGGCACCTCACAACTCGCATGGAGATTGGCCTTTCCTGAGGCAACACAAGAGGGTCCCTGAGGTCCCCGTCATATCTCTAGAGGAATCCCAAGTTGCCTGCCACAACACGAGAAAAACCAAGAAATTCTCCTCTCAAAGAGAGGTGAGGCCCTTCTCTACTGAGGTGTCTCAAGAGAAATTCCACCTTCCCTCTTGAGCCTCGAAAGGGTCCTTGACACCCAGGATGCAACTGAAGAAGTTCCCCGAAATACCCGTCTCCACTCGAGAGGAACACCGAGGGTCCTGCCACAACTCAAGAAGAGCCCTGGTTTTCCCTCCTCATCTCGAGATGAGGGTCCATTTCCCTGCTTCGCCGGGAAAGGAATCCCAGCGATCCCGTCACAACTCAAGAGGAGGTGCTCTCAACTTGAAAGTCGAGAGAAACTCCAGGGGTCGTGCCAACATTCCAAAACACCCCAAAGTCCCAATCCCCTCCAGATACACCTGACTCCCCTGCACTGACTCTACTGTCACCCCGAGTATCTACTCAAAACACGGTGGCATGTGTGACAGCCCTGTGGCACCTAGAGAGAAAGCCACAGATCCCTATGTCAACTCAACAGGAAGACTAACACTACTGTTACAGCTCGAGAGGAAAGCAGACTTGCATGTGTACACACGAGACGAGGCCTGACTCCCCTGTTGAAACTACATAAGAACCCCAAAATCAATGTTAGCACTGGAAAGGAAACCTGAGGTTCTGGCCTCAGCTCCAGATGAGGACCTAGACCTGGCAGCGACAGGAGAGGAATCCTGAGAGTCAAATCGCAACTCGAGAAAAACCAGGAGATTCTCCACTCAATGCAAGATGAGGACCTTTTCTGCAGTGGCATCTGGAGAAAAATACCACCTTCCCTCTCCAGCCTGGAAAGGGTCCTTGACACCCTGGATGCATCTCAAGAAGTTCCTCGACGTACATCTCTCCACTCGAGATGAACACTGAAGGTCCCGCCACAACTCAAGAAGAGCCCAGTTTTTCCCTCCTCATCTCGAGATGAGGGTCCATTTCCTTGATTCGTCAGGAAAGGAATCGTGGCATTCCCGTCACACCTTAAGAAGAGGCGGTCTCAACTTCAAAGTCTAGAGGAACTCCACAGGTCGTGCCACCAATCCAAAAACCCCAATGTCCCAATGCACTCCAGATACACCTGACTCCCCTGCACTGACTCGACTGTCACCCTGAGTATTGACTCACAACACGATGGCACGTGTGACAGCCTTGTGGCACCTCCAGAGAAAGCCACAGATCCCTATGTCACCTGGACAGGAAGCCTGTCACTACTGTACAGCACGAGAGGAAAGTGGACTTGCATGTCTCCACACGAGATGAGGCCTGACTCCCCTGTTGAAACTCCACTGGTAAGCCGAGTTCCATGTCATTATTGGAGAGGAAACCTGAGGTTCAGGCCTCAGCTCCAGATGAGGACCTAGGATCCGGCACCAACTGGAGAGGAATCCTGAGAGCCCCCTCGCAACTCGCATTTAGACTGGACTTTACTGAGGCAACAGGAGTGGGTCCCTGAGGTCCCCATCGTAAGTCGAGAGGAACCCCAAGTTTCCTGCTACAACTCGAGGAAAACCAGGAGATTCTCCCCTGAATGTGAGATGGGGCCTTGTACCACTGAGGCATCTCAAGAGAAATCCCACCTTCCCTCTCAAGCCTCGAAATGGTTCTTGACACCCCGGATGCAACTCAATAAATTCCCCGACATGCCTGTGTCCAGCCCCGTTGGATCCAGCGAATTCGAAATGGGGACAGATTCGGAGTCTGGGAAAGGACTATTTAATTAGAAATATAAAGAGAGATTAGGGGAAAAAAAGAGAGATTAGGAAGGAATAGTGTAGTGGGAAATTTAGTGGAGAATAGATGCTGAATAACTTGGCTTACGTGGAAAACTAATAAAACCTCAGGACAAGAGTTTTGCACCATCTATGTTAGGCCATCGGCACTTATTTGAATAGTGGAGGGTGCCCCACTTTGGGCTCCCTCTCTTGTGGGTCTTAAAAGCCAGAGCAAGTAAGTAGACTTGACGTGCCTCCAAGCTCCAGATCAGAATTCAGCCTGAAAAGGAGAGGGAGGGAGAGGGAGAAAGAGAGAGAGAGAGATTCGACACAGGGGCAGCCAGATTTCCAAGAAAGCAGTCCGAGAAGCTGGTCTGAGAAACTGGTCCATCCTTTATTGTCCGGAAAAGCATTTTATACATCTGATTGTACATAGAGATCAATGGATAATACAAAATTATGCAGCATCAGCAGCCCTGACTCTTATCATGACCAGGCTTTCTCTCTGCATTTTTAGCTGTATACACAATTCTTAGTTGATTTATATCATCTTCTGGCCAGAAGGCCAATTAATATTTCACAGCCCTTTTCTGATAAGGGTGATATTGTTGTTCTTCCCAAAGTCTGGTGCCACTCTCAAAAAGCACTAATAAATTTACATCCTTACATAGCAGGGACATAATAATTTATAACAATGAAACAGGAGTACAGTGATTTATAACAAAGAGAAAATTCATTAACTCAAAAGTTTAGTGTTGCTAACATCAAAACTACTATATTTCTGTTTCTGCATCCCGATTACATTGATTAATCTCCTCTCAGGTGCCTAAAAGATAAAGGATATGGAGGCCTGGCAGCAAACATTAACTCAATAAACACTTCACGAAACTAATTCTTAACTCTAAAAGGTTCTATATTTTTAAGAAGTTTTAAACTTCGTGCCTCTCATGGTTGGGGGACTGTAAACAATCACAAGTTGTAAAAGTCCAGGCAGACCAGTCAGGTAAGTTAAAAGCCATCAAGGGGTTTAAACCGAGGAAATACTTTTATATGCAGGAGACTGTTGGAGTTCTAAGCTGACTTTTTCAACAGAAAGGTGGTCGAGATAGCCACCTGTAATGTCAGAAGAGTATAGTATATCAAAAAGTAAACGATAGATTTTGGTTTTGGGCTAGATGCTCAGACAGAGGACACGTTGAGACCCGTCAGGTCTATCCACATGAATGTGTCAGGGGTGGTATCTACTTTTCTGGATCCCTGCACCGACATACCCATCTCCACTCGAGAGGAACACTGAGGGTCCTGCCACAACTCAGGAAGAGCCCCGGTTTTCCCTCCTCATCTAGAGATAAGGGTCCATTTCCCTGCTTCGACGGGAAAGAAATCCCGGCGTTTCCATTGCACCTCAAGAGAAGGCGGTCTCAAATTGAAACTCGAGAGAAATGCCACGGGTCGTGCCACCATTCCAAAAGACCCCGAAGTCTCAAACCACTCCATATACACCTGATTATCCTGCACTGACACAACTGTCACACCGAGTATTGACTCATAACACGATGGAAAGTTTGACAGCCCTATAGAATCTAGACAGAAAGCCACCGATCCATATGTCAACCCGACAGGAAGCCTGACACTGCTTTTCCAGCTCGAGAGGAGAGCGGACTTGCATGTCTCCACACGAGACGAGGCCTAACTCCCCTATGGAAACTCCATAGTAAGCCCGAGATCGATGTCACCAAGGGAGAGGACCTGAGGTTCCAGTCTCAGCTCCACATGAGGACAAAGGACCCGGCACCAACTGGAGAGGAATCCCCAGAGGCCCCTCGCAACACTCATGGAGATTGGACTTTCCTGAGGCAACACGAGCGGGTCACTGAGGTCCCCTTCATAACTCGAGAAGAATCCCAAGTTTCCGGTGGCAACTCGAGAAAAATCTAGAGATTCTCACCTCAACGCGAGATGAGGACTTTTAACGCTATGGCATCTCAAGCAGAATCCCACCTTCCCTTTCGAGCCTCAAAAGGGTCCTTGACACCCTGGATGCAACTCGACAAGTTCCCCGACATACCCGTCTCCAATCGAGAGGAACACTGAGGGTCCCGCCACAATTCAAGAAGAGGCTCAGTTTTCCCTCCTCATCTCGAGATGAGGGTCCATTTCCCTGCTTCGTTGGGAAAGAAGTCCCAGCATTCCCGTCGCACCTCAAGAGGAAGCAGTCTCAAGCTGACACTCAAGAGGATCTACAGGGGTCGGGCCACCATTCCAAAAGACCCCGATATCCCAATGCACTCCAGATATACCTGACTCTCCTGCAAAGACTAGACGGTCACACAGAGGATCGACTCAAAACACGATGGCAGCTGTGACAGCCCAGTGGAACCTTGAGAGAACGCCACCGATCCCTATGTCAACACGACATGAAGCCTGACACTGCTTTTCCAGCTCGAGAGGAAATTGAACTTTCATGTTTGCACAGGAGACGAGGCCTGACACTCCTGTGGAAACTCCAGAGGAACCCCAAGATCCAATTCGGCACTGGAGAGGAACACTGAGGTTCCAGTCTCAACTCCAAAGGAGGACCTTGGCCCCGTCAGAGACTGGAGAGGAATCTCGAGAGGTCCCTTACAACTCGCATGCAGAAGAGAATTTCCTAAGGCCCAACGAGCGGGTCACTGATGTCCCTGTCATAACTCGAGAGAAACCCCAAGTTTCTGGCCACAACTCGAGGAAAACCAGGAGATTCTCCCCTCAAAGCGAGATGAGGCCTTTTCCGCTGCGGTGTCTCGAGAGAAATCTAAGCAACCCTCTTGAGCCTCGAAAGGGTCCATGACACCCTTGAGGCAACTCAAGAAGTTCCCCGATATACCTGTCTGCACTCAAGAGGAACACCGAGGGTCGCGACACAACTTAAGAAGAGCATCGAATTTCCCTCATCATCTCGAGATGAGGGTCCATTACCCTGCTTCGTCAGGAAAGAAATCCCGGCGTTCCCGTCACACCTCAAGAAGAGGCGGTCTCAACTGGACACTCGAGAGGAACTCCAGGGGTAGTGCCACCATTCCAAAAGACACCAATGTCCAATCCACTCCAGATACACCTGACTCCCCTGCACTGACTCAACGGTCACCCTGAGAATCAACTCAAAACATGATGACAGTCTGACAGCCTTGTGGCACTTTGAGAGAAAGCCACCGATCCCTATGTCAACTTGACAGGAAGCCTGACACTGCTTTTCCAGCTCGAGAGGAGAGCGGACTTGCATGTCTCCACACGAGACGAGTCCTGACTCCAATGTGGAAACTTCAGAGGAACCCAGAGATCTATGTCAGCACTGGAGAGGAAACCTGAGTTTCCGGCCTCAAATGAAGATGAAGACATCGGCCCGGGCAACGACTGCAGAGGAATTCCAAGAGGCCCCTCGCAACTCGCATGGAGACTGGATTTTCCTGAGGACTGACGAATGGGTCGCTGCGGTCCCCGTCGTGACTCGAGAAAAACCCCATGTATGCTGCCCCACTCTAGAAAAACCAGGAGATTCTCCCCTCAACGAGAGATGAGGCCCTTTTCTGCTGCTCCATCTCGAGTGAAATCCCACCTTCCTTCTTGAGCCTCGAAAGGGTCCTTGACACCCTTGAGGCAACTCAAGAAGTTCCCTGACATACCCGTCTCCACCTGACAGTAACACCGAGGGTCCCACCATAACTCAAAAAGACCCCAGGTTTTCCCTCCTCATCCCGAGAAGAGGGTCCATTTCCCTGCTTCGTCAAGAAAGGAATCCCAGTGTCCACTCGTACCTCTAGAGGATGCGGTCTCATTGACACTCGAGAGGAAATACAGGGGTCGTGTCATCATTTCCAAAGACCCTGATGGCCCAATTCACTCCATATACACCTGACTCCCCTGCAGTGACTCAACAGTCACCCCTAGGATCGACTCAAAACATGATGGCAGATGTGACAGCCTTCTGGCACCTCAAGAGAAAGCCACGGATTCCTATGTCAAACGGACAGAAAGCCTGACACTGCATATCCAGCTCGAGAGGAGAGCGGACTTGCATGTCTCCAAACGAGACGAGGTCTGACTCCACTCTGGAAACTCCAGTGGAACCCCTAGATACATGTCAGCACTGGAGAGGAACCCTGAGTTTGCGGCCTCAACTCCTGATGAAGACCTCGGCCCCAGCAGCGACTGCAGAGGAATACCAAGAAGCCCCTAGCAAATCGCATGGAGACTGGAATTTCCTGAGGCCAAACGAGCGGGTCCCTGAGGTCCACGTCGTACTGTTAGTGGAACTCGAAATTCCCTACACAAATCCAAAAAAAAAAAAAAACAGGAGATTCTCCCCCCAACGCAAGATGAGGCCCTTTTCCACTGCGGCATCTCGAGAGAAATCCCACGTTCCCTCTTGAGCCTGGAATGGGTCCTTGACCCTCTTGGGGTACCTCAAGAAGATCCCGGACATACCCATCTCCACTCGAGAGGAACACCGAGGTTCCCGCCATAACTCAAGAAGAGCCCCCGGTTTCCCACCTCATCTCGTGATGAGGGTCCCTTTCCCGGCTTCATCAGGAAAGGAATCCCGGCCTTCCTGTCGCACCTCAGGAGGAGGCGGTCTCAAACTGACACTCGAGAGGGACTCCAGAGGTCGGACTCGCATTTCAAAAGACCCCAATGTCCCAAGCCATTCCAGATACACCTGACTCCCCTGCACTGACTCGACGGTCACCCTGAGAATCAACTCAAAACATGATGACAGTCTGACAGCCTTGTGGCACTTCGAGAGAAAGCCACCGATCACTATGTCAACTCAACAGGAAGCCTGACAATGCTTTTCCAGCTCGAGAGGAGAGAGGACTTGCATATCTCCACACAAGACGAGGTGTGACTACCCTGTGGAAACTCTAGAGGAACACCGAGATCCATGTCAGCACTTGAGAGGAAACCTGAGTTTCTGGCCTCAACTCCAGATGAAGACCTCAGCCCCAGCATCGACTGCAGAGGAATACTGAGAGGCCACTCACAACTCGCATGGAGACTGGACTTTCCTGAGGACGAAGAGCGGGTCCCTGAGGTCCCTGTCGAAACTAGAGAAGAACCCCAAGTATGCTGCCACAACTCGAGAAAAACCAGGAGGTTGTCCCCTCAACACGAGATGAGGCTCTTTTCCGCTGTGGCGTCTCAAGAGAAATCCCACCTTCCCTCTTGATCCTCGAAAGTGTCTTTGACCCCCTCGAGGCAACTCAAGAAGTTCCCCAACATACCCGTCTCAACTCAAGAGGAACATTGAGGTTCCCACCACAACTCAAGAAGAGCCCCAGGTTTCCCTCCTCATCTCGTGATGAGGGTCCATTTCCCTGCTTCGTTGGGAGAGGAATCCCGGCGTTCCCGTCCCACCTCAAGAGGAGGCGGTCTCAACGTGACACTCGAGGGGAACTCCAGGGGTAGTGCCACCATTTCAAAAGACCCCAATATCCCAATCCACTCCAGATACACCTGACTCCCTTGCACTGACTCGAAGGTCACACTGTGGATCGACTCAAAACACAATGGTAGGTTTGGCAGCCCTGTGGCTCCCCGAGAGAGAGCCACCGATCCCTATGTCGCCCTGACAGGAATCCTGACACTGCTTTTCCAGCTTGAGAGAATATACGAGTTGCATGTGTCCACACGAGACGAGGCCTGACTCCCCTGTGGAAACTACAGAGGAACCCAGTGATCCATGCAAGCACTGGAGAGGAACCCTGAGTTTCCGGCCTCAACTCCAGATGAGGACTTCGGCCCTGGCAGTGACTGCAGAGGAATCCCGAGAGGCCCCTGGCAACTCGCATGGATACTGGACTTTCCTGAGGCCCCACGAGCAGGTCCCTGAGGTCCCTGTCATAACTCTACAGGAACCCCAAGTTTGCTGCTGCAATTCAGGAAAACCAGGAGATTCTCCCCTCAACAAGCGATGAGGCCCTTTACTCCTGCAGCGTCTCGAGAGAAATCCCACCTTCCCTCTTGAGCCTCAAAAGGGTCCTTGACACCTTTGAGGCAACTCAAGAAGTTTCTCGACATACCCTTCTCAACTCTAGAGGAATAGCAAGTGTCCCGCATCAACTCAAGAAGAGCCCCACTTTTCCATGCTCATCGCAAGAGGAGGGTGAATTTCCCTGCTTCCTTGGGAAAGGAATCCTGGCATTCTCGTCACACCTCAAGAGGAAGTGGTCTCAACTGGACACTTGAGAGGAACTCCAGGGTCGTGCCATTATATCAAAAGACCCCGATGTCCCAATGCACTCCAGATACAACAGACTTCCCTGCACTGACTTGACAGTCACCCCGAGGATCAACTCGAAACATGATGGCAGGTGTGAAAGCCCTGTGGCACCTCGCAAGAAAGCCACGGATCCTTATGTCAACCCTACAGGAATCCTGAACAGAGCTTTTCCAGCTCGAGAGTAGAGCAGACTTGCATGTCTCCACAGGAAATGAGGCCTGACTCCCCTGTGGAAACTCCAGAGGAATGCCGAGATCAATGTTGGCACTGGAGGGGAAATCTGAGGTTCCGATCCCAACTCCAGATGAGGACCTCGGCCCCGTCAGCAACTTCAGAGGAATTCCGAGAGGCCCCTCCCAACTCGCATGGAGACTGGACTTTCTGAGGCCCCATGACGGGTCCTTGATCTCTGCGTCGTAACTGGAGAGGAACACCAAGTTTGCTGCCGCAACTTGAGAAAAACCAGGAAATTCTCCCCTCCAGGTGAGATGAGGTCCTTTTCCGTTGTGGCGTCGCATGAGAAATCCCACCTTCACTCTTGAGCCTCGAAAGGGTCCAGGACACCCTTGAGGAAACTCAAGAAGTTCCCCAAAATACCCGTCTCCAATCAAGAGGAACACCGAGGGTCCCACCACAGCTCAAGAAGAGCCCTGGATTTCCATCCTCATCCTGAGAGGAGGGTCCATTTCCCTGCTTCTTTGGGAAAGAAATCCCGGAGTTCCCGTCGCACATCAAGAGGAGGGGATCTCAACTTGAGAGTCGAGAGGAACTCCAGGGGTAGTGCCACCATGTCAAAAGACCCCGATATCCCAATGCACTCCAGATACACCTGACTCCCCTGCACTGACTTGACGGTCACCCCGAGGATCGATTCCAAACATGATGGCAGGTGTGACAGCCCTGTGGCACATGGAGAGAAAGCCACAGATCCCAATGTCAACCCGACAGGAAGCCTGACCCTGCTTTTCCAGCTCAAGAGGAGAGCGGACTTGCATGTCTCCACACAGGACGAGACCTGACTCCCATGTGGAAACTACAGAGGAACCCTGAGATCCATGTCGGCACTGGAGAGGAAACCTGAGGTTCCGGCCTCAACCTCAGATGAGGACTTCGGCCCCGGCAGCGACTGCAGAGGAATCAGGCGAGACCCCTCGGAACTCGCATGGTGACTGGACCTTCCTGAGGCCCCACCAGCGGGTCCCTGAGGTACCCGTCATAACTCGAGAGGAACCACAAGTTTGCTGCCACAACTTGAGAAAAACCAGGATATTCTCCCCTCACCACCAGATAAGGCCCTTTTCCACTGCGGCGTCTTGAGAGAAATCCCAACTTCCCTCTTGAGCCTCGAAAGGGTCCTTGAAACCCTTGAGGCAACTCAAGAAGTTGCCTGACATACCCGTCTCCACTCTAGAGGAATACCAAGTATCCCGCAACAACTCAAGAAGAGCCCCGCATTTCCACCCTCATCCCGAGAGGAGTCAATTTCCCTGCTTCGTCGGGAAAGGAATCCTGGCGTTCTCGTCGCACCTCCAGAGGAGGTGGCCTCAACTGGACACTCGAGAGGAACTCCAAGAGTCTTGCCACCATTTCAAAAGACCCCGATGTCCCAATACACTCCAGATACACCAGACACCCCTGCACTGACTCGACAGTCACCCCGAGGATCAACTCAAAACACGAAGGCAGGTGTGACAGCCCTGTGGCACCTCGCGAGAAAGCCATGGATTCCTATGTCAACCCACCAGAAAGCCTGAACACAGCTTTTCCAGCTTGGGAGGAGAGCAGACTTGCATGTCTCCACAGGAAACAAGGCCTGACTCCCCTGTGGAAACTCCAGAGGAACGCCTAGATCGATGTCGGCACTGGAGGGGAAATCTGAGGTTCCGGTCCCAACTCCAGATGAGGAACTCGGCCCCGTCAGCAACTTCAGAGGAATTCCGAGAGGCCCTTCCCAACTCGCATGGAGACTGGACTTTCTGAGGTCCCACGAGTGGGTCCCTGAGCTCCCCATTGTAACAGGAGAGGAACCCCAACTTTACTGTCGCAAGTCAAGAAAAACCAGGAAATTCTCCCCTCAAGGCGAGATGAGCCTTTTTCCATTGCAGCGTCACAAGAGACATCCCATCTTCACTCTTGAGCCTCGAAAGGGTCCTGGACACCCTTGAGGCAACTCAAGAAGCTCTGCAACATACCCGTCTCCACTCAAGAGGAACACTGAGGGTCCCACCACAGCTCAAGAAGAGCCCCGGATTTCCCTCCTCATACTGAGAGGAGAGTCCATTTCCCTGTTTCTTTGGGAAAGGCATCCCGGGTGTTCCCGTCACACCTCAAGTGGAGGCAGTCTCAACTTGACACTCGAGAGGAACTCCAGGGGTCGTGCCACCATTTCAAAAGACCCTGATGTCCCAATACACTCCAGATACACCAGACACCCCTGCACTGACTCGACAGTCACCCCGAGGATCAACTCAAAACACGAAGGCAGGTGTGACAGCCCTGTGGCACCTCGCGAGAAAGCCATGGATTCCTATGTCAACCCAACAGGAAGCCTGACACTGCTTTTCCAGCTTGAGAGGAGAGCGGACTTGCATGCTTCCACATGAAACGAGGCCTGACTCCCCTGTGGAAACTTCAGAGGAACCCCGAGATCCATGTTGGGACTTGAGAAGAACCCTGCGGTTCCAGCCTCAACTTCAGATGAGGACCTCGGCCATGGCAGAGACTGCAGAGGAATCCCGAGAGGCCCCTGGCAACTCGCATGGAGACTGGACTGTCCTGAGGCCCCACGAGTGGGTCCCTGAAGTCCCCGTCGTGGCATCTAGAGAGAACTCCCACCTTCCCTCTTGAGCCTCGAAATGGTCCTTGACACTCTCGATGCAACTCAAGGAGTTCCCCGACATACCCATCTCCACTCGAGAGGAAAACGGAGGGTCCAGCCACAACTGAACAAGAGCCCCGTTTTTGCCTTGTCATCTCGTGAGGAGGGTCCGTTTCCCTGCTTCGTTGGAAAAGGAATCCCAACATTCCCGTAGCACCTCAAGAGGCAGCGCCCTCAACTTGAAAGTCGAGGGAGACTCCAGGGTTCGTGGAACCATTCCAGAAGACCCCGATGTCCCCATCCACTCAAGAGACACCCGATTCCGCTGCACTGACTCGACTGTCACCGTGAGAATCTGTTCACAACATGATGGCACGTGTGACAGCCCTGTGGCACCTCTAGAGAAAACCACAGATCCCTGTGTCAACTCGAAAAGAAACCTGACACTACAGTCACAGCTCGAGAGGAAAGTGAACTTTCATGTCTCCAAACGAGATGAGGCCTGACTCCCCTGTGGAAACTCCAGAGGAACCCTGAGTTCTATGTCAGCACTGGAGAGGAACCCTGAGGTTCCAGCCTCATCTCCAGATGAAGACCTAGGACCTGGCACTGACTGGAGAGGAATCCCAAGAGACCCCTCACAACTCGCATGAAGACCAGAGTTTCCTGTGGCAACACGGTCGTGTCCCTAAAGTCCCCATCTTAACTCGAGAGGAACCCCACGTTTCCTTCTGCAACTCGTGAAAAGCCAGGAGATTCTCCCCTCAATGCGATATGAGGACTTTTCCTTTGCGGCGTCTCGAGAGAAATTTGACCTTTCTTCTTGAGCATCTGAAGTGTCCTTGACACATTTGCTGCAACTCAAGAAGTTCCCCGACATACACGCCTCCACTCGAGAGGAACACTGACGGTCCTACCACAACTCATGAAGAGCCCCGTTTTTCCCTCCTCCTCTCGAGATGAGGGTCCATTTCCCTGTTTTGTCGGGAAAGGAATCCCAGTGTTCCCATCGCATCTGAAGAGCAGGCGGTCTCCACTTGAAAGTCGAGAGGAACTCCATGGATCGTGCCATGATTCCAAAAGACTCCGATGTCCCAATCCACACCAGATACACCTGATTCCCCTGCACTGACTTGACGATCACCCTGAGAATCGACTCACAGCACGATGGCACATGTGACAGCCCTGAGGCACCTCGAGAGAAAACTACAGATCTCTTCTTCAACTCGACAGGACGCCTGACACTACTGTTACAGCTCAAGAGGAAAGTGGACTTGAATGTCTCCACATGAGACGAGGCCTGACTCCCCTTTTGAAACTCCATAGGAACCCCGTGATCCATCCCAGCACTGGAGATGAACCATGAGGTTGCGCCCTCAGCTCCAGATGAGGACTAGAATCTGGCACCTACTGGCGAGGTTCCCGAGAGGCCCCTCGCAACTCACATGGAGACTGAACTTTCCTGAGGCAACACGAGTGGGTCCCTGAAGTCCCCCTCTTCACTACAGAGGGACCCCTAGTTTTCTGCCACAACCCGAGAAAAACCAGGAGATTCTCCCCTCAAACCGAGATGAGGCCCTTTTCCCCAGAGGCGTCACCTGAGAAATTCCTCCTTCCCTCTTGACCCTCGAAAGTGTTCTTGACACCCTGGATGCAACTGAAGAAGCTCCATGTCATACCCATCTCCACTCGAGA
Organism: Capricornis sumatraensis; assembly: GCF_032405125.1. NCBI lineage: Eukaryota > Metazoa > Chordata > Mammalia > Artiodactyla > Bovidae > Capricornis > Capricornis sumatraensis. The sequence goes on from NC_091083.1 coordinate 3,875,526, forward strand.
GGAACCCCAAGGATCCCACCACAACTCAAGAAGAGCCCCGGGTTTCATCCTCATCTCAAGATGAGGTTCCATTTCCGTGCTTTGTCAGGAAAGGAATCCGGCTTTCCCGTCGCATTTCAAGAGGAGGCGTTCTCTGCTTGAACCTCGAGAGTAACTCAAGGGGTCGTGCCACCATTCCAAAAGACCCCAATGTCCCAATCCACTCCAGTTACACCTGATTCCCCTACACTGTCTCGACTGTCACCCCAAGTATCAACTCACAAGATGATGGAAAGTGTGACAGCCCTGTGGCACCTCGAAAGAAAGCCACCGATCCCTATGTCAACCCAACAGGAAGCCTGACACTACTGTTACAGCTCAAAAGGAAAGTAGCCTTTCATGTCTCCACACGAAGTGAGGCCTGACTGCCCTGCTGAAACTCCATAGGAACCCCGAGTTCCATGTCAGCACCAGAGAGGAACACTGAGGTTCTGGCATCAGCTACAGATGAGAACTTAGGACACGACACCCACAGGATAGCAATCCTGAGAGAGCCCTCAAAACTCGCATGGAGACTGGACTTTTCTGAGGCAACACGGGTGGGTCCCTGAGGTCCCCGTCATAACTTGAGAGGAACCCCAAATTTCCTGCCGCAGCTAGAGAAAAACAAGGAGATTCTCACCTCAACGGGAGATGAGACCCTTTTCCATATCGGCGTCTCGAGAGAAAACCCACCATGCCTCTGGATCCTCGAAAGGGTCCTTGACACCCTGGATACAGCTCTTTCGAGGCTAAAGAGGGAAGGTGGGATTTCTCTCAAGATGTCGCAGCGGAAAAGGATCTCATCTCGCGTTGAGGCGAGAATCTCCTGGTTTTTCTCGAGTTGCAGCAGGTTCCTCTCAAGTTACGAAGGGGACCTCAGGGATCCACTCGTGTTGCCTCAGGAAAGTCCAGTCTCCATGTGAGTTGTGAGGGACCTCTCGGGATTCCTCTCCAGTCGCTGTCTGGGTCGAAGTCCTCATCTGGAGTTGAGGCCAGAACCTGAGGTTTTGTCTCCAGTGCTGACATGGACCTCGGGGTTCCTCTGGAGTTTCCACAGGGGAGCCAGGCATCATCTCGTGTGGAGACATTCAAGTCCACTTTCCTCTCGCGCTGGAAAAGCAGTGTCAGGCTTCCTGTCCAGTTGGCATAGGGATCAGTGGCTTTCCCTCAATGTGTCACATGGCTGTCACACCTGCCATCATGTTTTGAGTCGATCCTCGGGGTGACCGTCGTGTCAGTGCAGGGAAGTCATGTGTATCTGGAATGGAATGGGACATCAGGGTCTTTTGGAATGTTTGCACGACGCTTAGAGTTCCTGTCGACTTTCAATTTGAGAGTGCCTCCTCTTGAGTTGTGACGGGAATGCCGAGATTTCTTTCCAACGAAGCCAGGAAATGGACCCTCATCTCCAGATGAGGAGGGAAAAATGGTGCCGGGGTCCAGCCTCGGTTTCTCCAGGGTAATTCGAAGTGGGGATGGCATGGCAAGGAATAACTTATTTATTTAAAATATATTGAGAGTTTAGGAAGATATACTATAGTAGGAAAATTAGTGGAGAAAAGAGGCTGAATTACTTGGTTTACGTGGAAAACCAATGAGTTCCAAGCCAAGGAACTTGCACCATCTATGTTAGACCACTGGCATCCTCTTGAATAGCAGGGAATGCCCCACCTTGTGATCCCTCTCACGTGGATCTTAAAAGCCAGGGCAAGTAAGTAGACATGGCAAGCCTCCACGCCCCAGATGGGAATTCAGCCAGAAAATAGAGTAAGAAAAGACACAGGGGAGACCAGTCCAGTGACTTGCCCATCCTCTATTGTATGAAAGGCCTTTTATACCTTTTTTTTTCTACATCGAGATCAATGGATAATATAAAATTATGCCACATCAGCAGCCCTGACTCTTATTGAGACCAGGCTTTTCTCTGCATACATAGTTGTATACACAAGTCTTAGGTGACTTACTTCATGATCTGGCCTGAAGGCCAATTAACATTTACGACCCTTTTCTGATAAGGGTTTGTCAATCAGAAGACTTATGTGCTCTAATAGTGTTGCTCTTCCCAAAGTCTGGTGCCATTCTCACAAAGCACTAAATAAAGTTACATTCTTACATACCAAAGACCCAACAAGAAAGAGGACTGCAGTGACATATAACAAAGAAAAGTAATTAACTAAAAAGTCTAGTGTTGCTAATATCAAAACTACTGTATTCATTTTTCTATATCCCAATTACATTGATTAATATCCTCCAGGTGCCTAAAAGATAAAGAATATGGAGGCCCAGCAGCAGTCATTGACTCAACAGTGAAACCCATCACCAGTATAATTTTTAGCTTTTTAGAAAAGGCTCTGTATCTTTAAGATGCTTTAAGCTTCATGCGTCACACGGTTGGGGGCCGTAAACAATTCACAAGTAGTTGTAAAGTCCGGCCAGACTGGTTAGGTAAGCTAGAAAGCCATCAAAGGGTACCAAGACATTCTTTTTATATGCAGGAGACTGTTAACTGAAGCCCTGAGTTAACTTTTTCCAGAGAAAGTCAAAGAGTGGAAAGCACAGTACTTAAAGGAGGCAGAATCTGGTTTTGGGGGGTAGATGTTCAGGAAAACCCTGGGGGAACCTCTGAAGCCAGATCACGCCTTTGCATTTTGTCAGGCTTCCTTCCTCATAACCTTTGCCACAGGCAGGATTCCTCACGCTGGCTCCTGGCAAAACGGGGCTCTTCTTGAGTTGTGGCAGGACCCTCGGTGTTCCTCTCGAGTGGAGACGGGTATGTCGGGGAACTTCTTGAGTTGCCTCAAGGGTGTCAAGGACCTTTTCAGGGTCCAGAGGGAGGTGAGATTTCTCTCGTGACGCTGCAGTGGAAAAGGGCCTCATTTTGCGTTGAGGGGAGAATCTCCTGTTTTTTCTTGAGTTGAGGCAGGAAACTTGGGGTTCCTCTCGAGTTAAGATGGGGACCTCAGGGACCCGCTCATGTGTCCTCTGGAAAGTCCAGTCTCCATGCAAGTTGCGAGAGGGCTCTTGGGATTCCTCTCCAGTCAGTGCTGGGTCCTGGTTCCTCATCTGGAGCTGAGGTCATAGCCTCAGGGTTCCTCTTCAGTGCTGACATGGATGTCGGGGTTTCTATGGAGTTTCCACAGGGGAGTCAGGCCTTGTCTCCTGTGGAGACATGCAAGTCTGCTTTCCTCCCGAGCTATAACAGTAGTGTCAGGTTTCCTGTCTAGTTGACATAGGGATCTGTGGCTTACCCTCCAGGTGACACAGGGCTGTCACACCTGCAATTGTTTTGTGAGTTGATATTTGGGGAGAAGTCGAGTCAGTGCAGGGGAATCAGGTGTATGTGGAGTGGATTGGGACATCGGGGTCTTTTGGACGGGTGGCACGACCCGTGGAGTTCCTCTCGATTTTCAAGTTGAGAGAGCCTCCTCTTGAGGTGGGATGGGAACGCTGGGATTCCTTTCCTGATGAGGCAAGGAAAGGGACCCCTCATCTCGAGATGAGAAGGGAAAAACGGGGCTCTTCTTGAGTTGTTATGGGACCCTTGGTGTTCCTCTCGAGTGAAGACAGGTATGTTGGAGAACTACTTAAGTTGCATCAAGGGTGTCAAGGACCCTTTCGAGGCTCAAGAAGGAAGGTGGCATGCCGGGGTCCAGCCTCGTTGGATATATAGTAATTCGAAGGGGAGATGGAGTAGGCGAGGAAAAATTTATTTATATAGAACCAAAAACAGAGATTAGGAAAGTATATTGTAGAAGGAAAATTTAGTGGAGAAAAGAGGCTGAATAAGTTGGTTTACTTGGAGAACTAATAAAACCTCGAGAAAGAGGTTTGCACCATCTACGTTAGGCCACCGGTGCCCGTTTGAATAGCAGAGGATGCCCTGCCTTGGACTCCCTTTCACGTGGATCTTAGAAGACAGGGCAAGTAAGAAGACATGGTGAGCCTCCACGTACAGATGGGAATTCAGCTTCAAAAGGAGAGGGAGGGAAAGAGAGAGAGAGAGAGAGAGAGAGAGATTTGCCACGGGGGAAACCAGTCTTTCCAGTGACTGGCCCCCCTTCTATTGTCCATAAATTCTTTTTATACTTTTGTTTGTACATAGAGGTCAATGGATAATACAAAATTATGCAGCATCATCATCCCTGACTCTTATCGAGACCAAGCTTTCTCTCTGCATACCTCGTTGTATACACAAGTCTTAGGTGATTTACATCATCTTCTGACCAGAGGCCAATTAACATTTTGCGTCCCCTTTCTGATAAGTGTCTGTCAAACAGAGAACTTTTTTGCCTTAATAGTATTGTTCTTCCCAAAGTCTCATGCCACTCTCAGAAGACAATAAATAAAGTTACATTCTTACATAGCAAGGAGACCACAATTTATAACTAGGAAAGAGGAGCACAGTGATTTATAACAAAGAGAAAATTCACTAACTCAAAAGTCTAATGTTGCTAATATCAAAACTAGTATATTCATATTTCTGCATCCCATTTGCATTGCTTAATACCCTCCAAGGTGCACAAAAGTTAAAGGATATGGAGGCATGGCGGTAAACATTAACTCAACAAACAAACTAATTCTTAGCTCTAAAAGGCTCTATATCTTTAAGATTTTTTCAGCTTCGTGCCTCTCGCAGTTGGGGGCCATAAATAATTCACAAGTGTATTTGTAAAAATTCGGACAGACCAGTCAGGAAATTTAGAAAGCTATCAGAGGGGTTTAATCCCAGACATTCTTTTTATATGCAGAAGACTGTTAACTGGAGCTCTAAGTTAACTTTTTCCAGAGAAAGGTGGTCAGGGATAGGCCGCTGTAATATCAGCAGAGTAGAGTACAGCAGACAGTAAACAGACAGGTTTTGGTTTCCGGGTAGATGCTCAGGCAGAGGACCCCCTTGAGACCTGACTCACCTTGCTGGTCAGGTCTCTGCACATGACCATGTCATGGGTGAGATCTCCTGTGCTGGCTCCCGGCAGTGGGATTTCCCGAAAGACGCTGCCACAGAAAAGGGCCTCAACTCGCATTGAGGGGAGAATCTCCTGGTTTTTCTCGAGTTGTGGGAGGAAACGTGGGGTTCCTCTCAAGTTATGACGGGGACTTCAGGGACCCGCTCGAGTTGCCTCAGGAAAATCCAGTCTCCATGCTTGTTGCAAGGGACCTCTCGGGATTCCTCTCCAGTTGGTGCCGGGTCCTAGATCCTCAACTGGAGCTGAGGCCAGAACCTCAAGTTTCCTCTCCAGTGCTAACATGGATCTCGGGGTTCCTATGGAGTTTCCAAAGGGGAGTCAGGCCTCATCTCCTGTGGAGACATGCAAGTCCACTTTCCTCTCGAGCTGTAACAGTAGTGTCAGGCTTCCTGTCGAGTTGAAATAGGGATCTGTGGCTTTCTCTAGAGGTGCCACAGGGCTGTCACACGTGCCATCGTGTCGTAAGTCAATACTCAGGGTGGCCGTCGAGTCAGTGCAGGGAAATCAGGTGCACCTGGAGTGGATTGGGACATCAGGGTCTTTTGGAATTGTGGCACGACCCCTGAAGTTCCTCTCGAGTGTCAAGTGGAGACCGCTTCCTCTTGAAGTGCGACGGGAACGCTGGGATTCCTTTCCCAATGAAGCAGGGAAATGGACCCTAATCTCGAGATGAGGAGGGAAAGCCGGGGTTCTTCTTAAGTTGTGGTGGGACCTTCGCTGTTCCTCTCGAGTGGAGACGGGTATGTCAGAGAACTTCTTGAGTTGCATCCAGGGTGTCAAGTATCCTTTCGAGGCTCAGGAGGGAAGATGAAATTTCTCCCGAGACGCCGCATTGGAAAAGGGCCTCATCTCGCCTTGAGGGGATAATCTCCTGGTTTTTCTCGAGTTGCACAAGGAAACTTGGGGGTCCTCTCGAGCTACAATGTGGACCTCATGGACCCACTCGTGTTGCCTCGGGAAAGTCCAGTCTCTATTCGAGGTGCGTGGGGCCTCTCAGGATTCCTCTCCAGTCAGTGCCTAGTCCTAGATCTTCATCTGGAGCTGAGGCCGGAACCTCAGGTTTCCACTCCAGTGCTGACATGGATCTCGGGGTTCCTATGGAGTTTCAAGAGGGGAGTCAGGCCTCATCTCTTGTGGTGACATGCAAGTCCGCTTTCCTCTCGAGCTGTAACAGTAGTTTCTGGCTTCCTATCGAGTTGATATAGGGATCTGTGGCTTTGTCTCATGTTGCCAAAGGGCTGTCACATGAGACATTGTGTTGTGAGTCAATACATGGGGTGACAGTCCAGTCATCGCAGGGGAATCAGGTATATCTGGAGTTGATTGGGACATCGGGGTTTTGAAAATGGTGGCACAACCCTTGGGGTTCCTCTCGAACTGCCTCCTCTTGAGGTGCGACGGGAACACCGCAATTCCTTTCCCAATGAAGGAGGGAAATGGACCCTCATCTCAAGATAAGGAAGTGAAAACGAGGCTCTTCTTAAGTTGTGGATGGTCACCCGGTGTTTCTCCCAAGTGAAAACGGTTATGATGGTGCCGGGAGCCAGCACAGGAGATCCCACCCATGACAAGGTCATGCGGAGAGACCTGACGAGCAAGGCAAGTCAGGTCTCAAGGGGTCCTCTTCCTGAGCATCTACCCCGAAACTAAAATCTGTCTGTTTACTGTCTGCTATACTATACTCTTCTGACATTACAGGGGGCTATCCCCTACTGCCTTTCTCTGGAAAAAGTTAACTTAGAGCTCCAACAGTCTCCTGCATATAAAAAGAATGTCTCGGTTTAAACCTCTTTGATGGTTTTCTAACTTAACTGACCAGTACGCGAGGATTTTTAAAACATGTGATTGTTTATAACCCCCCCAACCGTGAGAGACACGAAGCTTAAAACATCTTAAGGATATGGAGCATTTTACAGTTAAGAATTAGTTTGGTGAAGAGTTTGTTGTGTTACTCTTTGCTGCCAGGCCTCCATATCCTTTTCCTTTTAGGCCCTGAGAGGATATTAATCAATGTAATTGAGATCCAGAAATAGGAATATAGTAGTTTTGCTGTTAGCAACACTAGACTTTTGAGTTAATGATTTTCTCTTTGTTGTAAATCACTGTACTCCTCTTTCATTATTATAAATGTTGTGTCCTTGCTATGTAAGAATGTAACTTTATTTAGTGCTTTCTGAGAGTGACACCAGACTTTGGGAAGAACAAACTACTACCTTTACCTGAAATGGGCTGTAAAATGTTAATTGGCCTTCTGGCCAGAAGATGATGTAAATCACCTAAGACTTGTGTATACAGCTAGGAATGCAGAGAGAAAGCCTGGTCTCGATAGGAGTCAGGGCTGCTCATGCTGCATAACTTTGTATTATCCATTGATTTTTATGTACAATCAAAAGTATAAAAGGCTTTTCCGGACAATAAGGATGGACAGGTTTCTCAGACCAGCTTCTCTAACTGGTTTCTTGGAAATCTGGCTCCCCCTCTGTCGAATCTCTCTCTCTCTCTCTTTCTCCCTTTCCCTCCTTCCCTTTTCAGGCTGAATTCCCATCTGGAGCACGGAGGCTTGCCAAGTCTACTTACTTGCCCTGGCTTCTAAGACCCATGAGATAGGGAACCCAAGCAGGGGCACCCTCCGCTATCAAATGAGCGCCAATGGCCTAAAGTAGATGGTGCAAACCTCTTGTCCTGAGGTTTTATTAGTTTTCTGCGTAAACCAACTTATTCAGCCTCTTTTCTCCACTAAATTTCCCACTACACTATTCTTTCCTAATCTCTCTTTATATTTCTAATCAAGTAGTCCTTTCCCAGACTCTGACTCCGTCCCTGATTCAAATTCCCTGGATTCAACGGGGCTGGACCCCACATGCCACAAAACTTCTTCAGTTGCATCCAGGGTGTCAAGGACTCTTTCAAGGCTCAAGAGGGAAGGTGGGATTTCTCTCGAGACTCGGCATCGGAAAAGGGGCTCATCTCGTGTTACGGAGAGAATCTCCTGGTTTTTCTTGAGTTGAAGCAGGAAAGTTGGGGTCCCTCTCGAGTTACGATGGGGACCTCAGGGACCTGCCTGTGTGCCTCACGAAAGTCCAGTCTCCATGCTTGTTGCTAGGGGATTCTCGGGATTCCTATCCAATTGTTGCCTTGTCCTAGGTACTCATCTGGAGCTGAGGCCAGAATCTCAGGTTTCCTTTCCAGTGTTGACATGGATCTCGGAGATCCTGTGGAGTTTCAACAGGGGAGTCAGGCCTCGTCTAGTGCACAGACATGCAAGTCTGCTTTACTCTCAATCTGTAACAGTAGTCTCAGGCTTCCTGTCAAGTTGACATAGGGATCAGTGGCTTTCTCTCGAGGTGCCTCAGGGATGCCACATGTGCCATCATGTTTTGAGTCCGTCCTCAGTGTGACCGTCAAGTCAGTGCAGGGGAATCAGGTGTATCTGGGGTAGATTGAGATATCGGGGTCTTTTGGAATGATGGCACGACCACTGGCGTTTCTCTTGACTTTCAATTGGAGACCGCCTCCTCTTGAGGTGCGACGGGAATGCTGGGATTCCTTTCCCGACTAAGCAGGGAAATGGACCCTCATCACTTGATAAGGAGGGAAAAAGGGGGCTCTTCTTGAGTGGTGGCGGGACCCTTGGTGTTCCTCCTGAGTGGAGACAGGTATGTCGGGGAACTTCTTGAGTTGCCTCAAGGGTGTCAAGGACCCTTTTAAGGCTCAAGAGGGAAGGTGGGATTTCTCTCGAGATGCTGCAGCAGAAAAGGGCCTCATCTCACGTTGTGGGGAGAATCTCCTGGTTTTTCTTGAGTTGCGGAAGGACACTTGCAGTTCCTCTCGAGTTACGACGGGCACCTCAGGGACCCGCTCGTGTTGCCTCAGAAAAGTCCAGTCTCCATGCGAGTTGCGACAGGCCTCTCGGGATTCCTCTCCAGTTGGTGCCTGGATCTAGGTCCTAATCTGGAGCTAAGGCCGGTCCTCAGTGCCACTAACCAGCATGAGGAACTCCACCTATGGCAAAGCTCATGAGAAAGGAGGCTTTGGCATACACAAAGGCAGGATCGAGCCTCAGGAGACGCCCTGTTCCCAACCATCTATCCCCCAAACCAGAGTCTGCCTACCTTACTGCTTTATGCTCTAACCTACACCTCTGACTTTACAGGGGGCTGTCACCCACCACCTCTCTCGGAGAAGGAGTTAATTTGCAGCTCCAGTTGATAAAAATTCCTGGGTGTCACAAGAGTGTTTCAGCTTACAAACTCCTCTGAAGTTTCTCTAGCCAGCCTGAGCAGGTTCGTCCAGCCACATGTGATTGTTTACAGCCTCCCAACCGTGAGAGACACGAGATGCCTTAAACTTTCTAAATACAGATACTTTTGAAAATTTAGAAATTATTAGTATTGTGGGTTGGTTAGAAATTATACCGGTGAAGGGTTTTCATTTGTTGGGCCAATATTTGCTGCTAAGTCTCCATATTCCTTGCCCTTATACACGTAAATATAACTAGCATATAAGAGATATAAATATTAACCTTTGGTATTCATCATGTTAAACCTTAGGCTCAGTAAATTCCTTTCTCTATTGTAACCCAATGCACCTTCACCTACAGGAATGAAACTTTATCTTGTACCATCGGAAGGTGGTGCCTGGTTTAAGAAAATTCATCCCTGGAAAATAGAGTTTCTGGTTAACTGACCATTATCAGAAAGAAAGGGTCATAAAATGCCAGCAGGCCTCATAGCCAGAAGATGATGTACAGCCACTTAAGACCTTATGTATACATTTATATGAAACACCTGATTTTGATAAAGGTCAGGTCTGCTAACCACATGTGACTTTGTATTCTATCTCTATGTATAACAAAAAGTATATAGGCAAACCTGAAAAATAAAGAAAACGGACCAGTTCCTGGAAAGACTGGTTTCCCCGGGTGGTCTTTTCTCATTCTCTTCTTTTCTAGCTGAATTCCCATCTGGGCTCGTGATGACTATTTACTTGCCCTAGCTTCTAAGACCCACGTGAGAGGGAGCCCAAGATGGGGCACCTTTCGTTATCCAAGTGGTCTCTGGTGGCCTACGTAGATGGAGCAAATTCCTTGTCTTGGAGCTTTATTGGTTAGCCACGGAAACCAAATTATTCAGCCCCTTTTTTTCCACAAGGTTCCCTACTGCACTATTTTTTTCTAATCTCTCTTTATATTTCCAAATAAATAGCTTTTTCCTAGGACACCTACTCCATCTCCACTTCTAATTACCCTGGATCCACTAGGGCTGTACCCCAGCAGCTCAGGGTTCTTCTCCAGGGATGACATGGATCTCGGGGTTCCTCCAGAGTTTCCACAGGGGAGACAGACCTCATCTCGTGTGGAGACATGCAAGTCCACTTTGCTCTCGAGCTGTTACAGTAGTGTCAGGCTTCCTGTCAAGTTGACATAGGGATCGGTGGCTTTTGCTCTAGGTGCCACAGGGCTGTCACACGTGCCATCAGGTTGTGAGTCCATATTCGGGGTTACAGTCGAGTCAGTGCAGGGGAATCAGGTGTATCGGGAGTGGATTGGGACATCGGGGTCTTTTGGTATGGTGACACGACCCCTTGAGTTCCTGTCGACATTCAAGTGGAGACCGCCTCCTCTTGAAAGCCGACGGTAATGCCAAGATTCTTTAACCGATGAAGCAAGGAAATGGATCCTCATCTCGAGATGAGGAGGGAAAACTGGGGCTCTTCCTGAGTTGTGGCGGGACCCTCAGTGTTCCTCACGGGTGGACAAGGGTATCTCACGGAACTTCTTGAGTTGCATCAAGGGTGTCAAGGACCCTTTCGAGGCTCAAAAGAGAACGTGGGATTTCTCTTGAGATGCCACAGAGGAAAGGGGCCTCATCTTGCATTGAGGGGAGAATCTCCTGGTTTTTCTCACGTTGCAGCAGGAAAACTGGGGCTCCCCTTGAGTTACGACAGGGACCTTAGTGAATCGCTCGTGTTGCCTCAGGAAAGTCCAGTCTCCGAGTGAGTTGTGAGGGGCCACTCAGGATTCCTCTCCAGTTGGTGCCGGATCCTAGGTCCATCTCGGGGGTCCTATGGAGTTTCAACAGGGGAGTGAGGCCTTCTCTCGTGTGGAGACATGCAAATACACTTTCATCTCAGATGTAACATTAATGTTAGACTTCCTGTAGAGTTTTCCTAGGGATCTGTGGCTTTCTCTCAAGGTGTCACAGGGCTGTCACACGTGCCATCATGTTGTGAGTTGATACTTGGGGTGACTGTCTAGTCAGTGCAGGGGAATCAGGAGTATCTGGAGTGGATTGGGACATCGGGGTCTTTACGAATGGTGACACGACCCCTGGAGTTCCTCTCGACTTTCAAGTGGAGACCGCCTCCTCCTGAGGTGTGACAGGAACACTGGGATTCCTTTTCCTACGAAGCAGGGTAATGGAACTTCATCTTGAGATGAGGGGAGAAAAACGAGGCTATTCTTGAGTTGAGTTGGGAACCTCAGTGTTCCTCTCGAGTGGAGATGGGTATGTCGGGGAAATTCTTGAGTTGCATCAAGGGTGTCAAGGACCCTTTCAAGGCTCAAGAGGGAAGGTGGGATTTCTCTCAAGATGCCTCAACAGAAAAGGGCCTCATCTCGCGATGAGGGGAAAATCTCCTGGTTTTTCTCAAGTTGCGGCAGGAAACTTGAGGTTCCTCTCGAGATAAGACAGGGAGCTCTGGACCCGCTCGTGTTGCCTCAGGAAAGTGCAGAGTCCACCTGAGTTGTGAGGGGCCTCTCCGGATTCGTCTCCAGTCAGGTGTCGGTTCCTAGGTCCTCATCAGGAGCTAAGGCGGCAAACTCAGGGTTCCTCTCCAGTGCTGACATGGATCTGGGGTTCCTCTGAAGTTTCCGCAAGGGAGTCAGGCCTCGTCTCGTGTGGAAATATGCAAGTTCGCTTTCCTCTCGAGCTGGAAAAGCAGTGTCAGGCTTCCAGTCGAGTTGACATAGGGATTGGTGGCTTTCTCTGAAGGTGACACAGGGCTGTCACACCTGCCATTGTGTTTTGAGTGGATCCTCGTGGTGACCGTTGAGACAGTGCAGGGGAGTCAGGTGTATCTGCAGTGGATTGGGACATTGGGTTCTTTTGGAATTCTGGCACGACGCCTGGAGTTCCTCTCGAGGTTCAAGTTGAGACCGCCTCCTCTTGAGGTGCGATGGGAACGCCGGGATTCCTCTCCCGACGAAGGTGGGAAAGGGACTCTCATCTCGAGATGCGAAGGGAAAACCGCGGCTCTTCTTGAGTTGTGGTGGGACCCTCGGTGTTCCTCTCGAGTGGAGACGGGTATGTAGGGGAACTTCTTGAGTTTCCTCAAGGGTGTCAAGGACCCTTGCGAGGCTCAAGAGGGAAGGTGGAATTTCTCTCGAGATGTCGCAGCCTGAAAGGGCCTCATCTCGCGTTGTGGAGAAAATCTCCTGGTTTTCCTCGACTTGCAGCAGGAAACTTGCGATTTCTCTTGAATTATGACAGGGACCTCAAGGATTCACTCGTGTGGCCTCCGGAAAGTCCAGTCTCCATGCGAGTTGCAAGGAGCCTCTCAGGATTCCTCTCCAGTCGCTGCTGGGGCCAAGGTCCTCATCTGGAGTTGAGGCCGGAACCTCTGGGTTCCTCTCCAGTGCTGACATATATCTCGAGGTTCCTCTGGAGTTTCCACAGGGGAGTCAGGCCTCGTCTCATGTGCAGACATGCAAGTCCGCTTTCCTCTCGAGCTGGAAAAGCAGTGTCAGGCTTCCTGTAGAGTTGACATATGAATTGTTGGCTTTCTCTCGAGGTCCCACAAGGCTGTCACACCTGCCATCTTGTTTTGACTCGATCCTCGGGGTGTCTGTCGAATCATTGCAGCAGAGTCAGGTTTATCTGGAATGGATTGGGACATTGGGGTCTTTTGGAATGGTGGCCTGACCCCTGGAGTTCCTCTCGAGGTTCACATTGAGACCGCCTCCTCTTAAGGTGCGACAGGAACTCCGGGATTCCTTTCCCAAGGAAGCAGGGAAATGGACCCTCATTTCAAGATGAGGAGGGAAAACCAGGGCTCTTCTTTGCCAGGAACGAGTGTGAGGAATCCCGCCCATGGCAAAGGTAATGAGGAAGGAAGCTTGACAAAATGCAAAGGCAGGGATCATGCTTCAGGGTTTCCCCCTGGAAGTTCCTGAACATCTAACTCTAAAATCAGAGTCTGCCTGGTTTAGTATATTATGCTTTTCACCTACTCTTCTGAAATTAACAGGGTGCTGTCCCCTCACCACCTTTTTTTAGGGAAAAGTTAATTTAGAGCTTTTAGATAATAAGTCTCCTGGGCATATTAAGAGTGTTTCAATCCAAAAACCCATCCGATGGCTCTCTAACTTGCCTTACCCGGACTTTTAAAACTACACATGTGATTGTTTACAGCCCCCCAAATGTGAGAGGCATGGGAAGTCGAAAATATAAAACCTTTCAAAGAGTTAAAAGATATTAGAGTAGTGCTGGTGTAGGATTTTATTATTGGGCCAATGCTTGTTGGTAAGATCCCATATCTCTTATCCACTGTACACCTAGGAGCACATTTGTTAACATAGTTAGAATGTAAGAAAAAGCAAATGTAGCCTTGAAACTAACTACATCAGACTTTTGAGCTAATTGGTTCTTTCTTCGTTGTAACTTACTGTACCTTTGCTTCGTGAAAATGGATCGGTTTTTTTTTATAATTTCTGAGGTTGACATAGATTAGAAATATAAAGAAAAAATACTTCAAGTGAAAATAAGTTTTCTGATTGAACAGCCTTTATCAAAATAGGGTCTAAAATGTTTCACAGGCCTTCAAGGCCAGAAGATAATGTACACAACATCATTTGTGGGAAGGTATAAAAGTCCTTAAAAAAAAAAGTTATTGGGCCTCCCTCATTAAAGCAGCTTGGACACCCCATGTCTTCTTTACTCTATTTTCTGGCTGAATTCCCATTTGGGGCATGGAGGCTCGCCATGTCTACTAATGCCCTGGTTTCCAAGGCCCACACAAAAGGGAGCACAAGGCAGGACACCACACTATTCAAACGGGCGATGGTGGCCTAACATAGATGGTGCAAACCACTTGTCTCGAGGCTTTATTAGTTCTCCACATAAACCAAGTTATTCAGCCTCTTTTCTCCACTAAGTTCCTAGTACACTATTCTTTCCTAATCTAATCGTATATTTCTAATTAAATATATCTCTTGTCACCGACTCCGTCCACCCTTTGAAATCCCTGGATCCACCGGGGCTGGACACTGGTACTTTTGATTTGTGGTGGAACCGTCGGTGATCCTCTCATACCCGTGGAGACGGGTATGTCGGGGAACTTCTTGAGTTGCCTCAAGGGTGTCAAGGAACCTTTCGAGGATCAAGAGGGAAAGTGGGATTTCTCTCGTGACACCACAGTGAAAAAGGGCCTCATCTCGCCTTGAGGGGAGAATCTCCTGGTTTTACTCGAGTTGCGGCAGGAAACTTGGAGTTCCTCTCAAGTTACGACGGGGACCTCAGGGTCCCACTCGGGTGGCCTCAGGTAAGGCCAGTCACCATGCGAGTTGCAAGAGGCCTCTCAGGATTCTTCTGCAGTCGCTTCCGGGGCCGCAGTCCTCATCTGGAGTTGAGGCCGGAACCTCAGGTTTCCTAACCAGTGCCAACATGGATCTCGGGGTTCCTATGGAGTTTCCACAGGGGAGTTAGGCCTCGTCTCATGTGGAGACATGCAAGTCAGCTTTCCTCTCGAGATGGAAAAGCAGTGTCAGGCTTCCTGTAGAGTTGACATAGGATCAGTGGCTTTCTCTCGAGGAGCCACAGGGCTGTCACACCTTCCATCGTGTTTTGAGTGGATCCTCCGGGTGACCGTTGAGCCAGTGCTACTGAGTCAGTGGTATCTGGAATGGATTGGGACATTGGGGTCTTTTGGAATGGTAGCACAACCCCTGGCGTTCCTCTCGAGGTTCAATTTCAGACCACCTCCACTTGAGGTGGACGGGAATGCCGGGATTCCTTTCCCGACGAAGCAGGGAAATGGACCCTCATGTCAAGATGAAGAGGGAAAACCGGGGGTCTTCTTGAGTTGCAGTGGGACCCTCGGTGTTCCTCTCGAGTGGAGACGGGTATGTTGGGGAACTTCTTGAGTTGCCTCAAGGGTGTCAAGGAACATTTCGAGGCTCAAGAGGGAAGGTGGGATTTCTCTCAAGACACTGCAGCCGAAAATGGCCTCATCTCGCGTTGAGGGGAGAATCTCCTGCTTTTCTCGAGTTGCGGCAGGAAACTTGGGGTCCCTCTCGAGTTACAACCTGGACTTCAAGGACCCGCTCGTGTTGCCTCAGGAAAGTCAAGTCTCCTGCGAGTTGCGAGAGGCCTCTTTGGATTCCTCTCCAGTCGATCCCGGGGCCGAGGTCCTCATCTGGATTGAGGACGGAACCTCAGGGTTCCTCTCCAGTGCTTACATGGACCTCGGGGTTCCTCTGGAGTTTCCACAGGGGAGTCAGTCCTTGTCTCGTGTGGAGACATGCAAGTCCGCTTTCCTCTCGATCTGGAAAAGCAGTGTCAGGCTTCCTGTCGAGCTGACATAGGGATCTGTGGCTTTCTCTTGAGGTGCCACAGGGCTATTTCTAGGGTCTAGCCCCGGTGGATCCAGGGAATTCGAAGCGGGGATGGAGTCGGAGTCAGGGAAAGGACTATTTAATAGAAATATAACAGAGATTAGGGAAAAATAGTGTAGTAGGAAATTTTAATGGAGAAAAGAGGCTGAATAACTTGGTTGATGCAGAAAACTAATTAAACCATGAAACAAGAGTTTTGCAACATTTACGTCAGGCCACCGTTGCCCGCTTGAATAGCGGAGGGTGCCCCGCCCTGGGCTCCTTCTCGCCTCGGTCTTAGAAACCAGGGCAGGTAAGTAGACGTGGTGACCCTCCATGCTCCAAATGGAAATTCAGCCTGAAAAGGAGAGGGAGGGAGAGGGAGAAAGAGAGAGAGAGGTAGTCGACCCCGGGGAAGCCAGATTTCCAAGAAAACAGTTGGAGAAGCTGGTCTGAGAAGCTGGTCCATCCTTTATGGTCTGGAAAAGCTTTTTATACCTTTGGTTGTACATAGAGATCAATGGATAATACAAAATTATGCAGCATCAGCAGCCCTGACTCTTAGGGAGACCAGGCTTTCTCTCTGCATACCTAGCTGCATACACAAGTTTTAGTTGATTTACATCATCTTCTGGCCAGAAGGCCAATTAACATTTTACGGCCCATTTCTGATAAGGGTCTCTCAACCAGAAAACCTTAAAATTGTTGTTCATCCCAAAGTCTGGTGCCACTCTCATAAAGCACTAAATAAAGTTACATTCTTACATAGCAAGGACACAATAATTTATAACAAAGAAAGAGGAGTACAATGATTTATAACAAAGAGAAAATTAATTAACTCAAACGTCTAGTATTGCTAACATCAAAACTACTGTACTCCTTGTTCTATATCCCAATTATATTGATTAATATCCTCCAGGTGCCTAAAAGGTAAAGAACATGGAGACCAGGCAGCAATCAATGACTCAACAGTGAAACCCATCACCAACATAATTTTTAGCTTTTTAGAAAAGGCTTTGTAACTTTAAGATGTTTTAAGCTTTGTGCCTCTCGCAGTTGGGGATCTATAAACAATCACAAGTTGTAAAAGTCCAGGGGAACCTATCAGGCAAGTTACAGAGCCATCCTAGGGATTTGAAATGAAACATTCCTTCAATATGCAGGAGAAAGGTTGTAGCTCTAAGTTAACTTTTTCCAGAGAAAGGTGTTGGGGGACAGCCCCTGTTAATGTCAGAAGAGTGGAAAGCACAGTACAATAAGGCAGGAAGACTCTGTTTTGGGGGGTAGATGCTCAGGAAAATCCAGGAGTAACCCCTGAAGCCAGATCATACCCTTGTGTATGTCAGGCTTCCTTCCTCATGACCTTTGCCATGGGCTGGATGCCTCACGCTGGCTCCCGGCATGCTGTCATACATGCAATCGTGTTGTGAGTCAATACTCGGGCTGACAGTCGAGTCAGTGCAGTGGAATCAGGTGTATATGGAGTGGATTGATCATTAGAGTCTTTGAAATGGTAGCACAACCCCAGGAGTTCCTCTCGACTTTCAAGTTGAGACCCCCTTCTCTTGAGGTGCTACGGGAACGCCAGGATTCCTTTCGCGAAGAAGCAGTGAAATGGACTCTCATCTCGAGATGAGGAGGGATAAATAGGCCTCTTCTTGAGTTGTGTTGGGACCCGCGAGGTTCCACTCGAGTGTAGATGGGTATGTCGGGGAACTTCTTGAGTTGCATCAAGGGTGTCAAGGACCCTTTCGAGGCTCAAGAGAGAAGGTAGGATTTCTCTTGAGACGCCACAGTGGAAAAGTCCTCATCTCGTGTTGAGGCGAGAATCTCCTGGTTTTTATCGAGTTGCGGCAGAAAACTTGGGGTTCCTCTTGAGTTAAGACGGGGTCTTAAGGAACCCACTCATTTTGCCTCAGAAAGTCCAGTCTTCAGGCGAGTTGTGAGGGGCCTCTCGGGATTCCTCTCCAGTAGCTGCCAGGTCCTAAGTGCTCATCTGGATCTGAGGCAGGAACCTCATATTTCCTCTCCAGTGCTGACATGGATCTCTGGGTTCCTATGGAGTTTCAACACAGGAGTCAGGCCTCGTCTCGTGTGGAGACATGCAACTCCGCTTTCCTCTCGAGCTGTAACAGCAGTGTCAGGCTTGCTGTCGAGTTGACAGTGATCTGTGGCTTTCTTTCTAGGTGCCACAGGGCTGTCACACGTGCCATCATATTGTGAGCCAATACTCGGGGTGACAGTCAAGTCCGTGCAGGGGAATCAGGTGTATCTGGAGAGGATTTGGACATTGGGGTCTTTTGGAATGGTGGCACGACCCCTGGAGTTCATCTCTACTTTCAATTTAAGACCGCCTCCTCTTCAGGTGCGACGTGAACTCCGGGATACCTTTCCCGACAAAGCAGGAAATGACCCTCATATTGAGATGAGGAGGGAAAAACGGGGCTCTTCTAGAGTTGTGGCGGGACCATCAGTGTTCCTCTCGAGTGGAGATGGGTATGTTGGGGAACTTCTTAAGTTGCATAAAAGGTGTCAAGAACCCTTTTGAGGCTCAAGAGGGAAGGCGGGATTTCTCTTGAGATGCCGCAGCGGAAAAGGGCCTCATCTTTCATTGAGGTGAGAATCTCCTTTTTTTTCAAGTTGCCGTAGGAAACTTGGGGTTCCTCTCAAGTTACGATGGGAACCATAGGGATCCTCTCGTGTTGCCTCAGGGAAGTCCAGTCTGCATGCGAGTTGCGAGGGGCCTCTTGAGATACCTCTCCAGTCGGTGCTGGGTCCTAGGTTCTCATCTGGATCTGTGATCAGAACCTCAGGGTTCCTCTCCAGTGCTGACATGGATCTCGGGTTTCCTATGGAGTCTGAACAGGGGACTCAGGCCTCCTCTCTTGTGGAGACATGCAAGTCAGCTCTCCTGTGGAGCTGTAAAACTGGTGTCAGGCTTCCTTACGAGTTGACATAGGGATCTGTGGCTATCTTTCAAGGTGTCATGGGGCTGTCACATGTGCCATCTTGTTTTGAGTCGATACTCGGGCTGACAGTTGAGGAAGTGCCAGGGAATCAGGTGTATGTGGAGTGAATTGGGACATCGGGGTCTTTTGGAATGGTGGCACGACCCCTGGAGTTCCTCTCTACTTTCAACTTGAGACCTCATCCACTTTAGGTGCGACGGGAACATCGGGATTCCTTTCCCGGGGGAGCAGGGAAATGGACCTTCATCTCCAGATGAGGAGGCAAAAACAGGGCTCCACTTGAGTTGTGGCAGGACCCTCAGTGTTCATCGCAAGTGGAGACGGGTATGTTGGGGAACTTCTTGAGCTGGATCAAGGGTGTCAAGGACCCTTTTGAGGCTCAAGACAGAAGGTGGGATTTCTCTCAAGATCCCACAGCAGAAAAGGGCCTCATCTCACTTTGAGGCGAGAATCTCCTGGGTTTTTCTCGACCTGAGGCAGGAAACTTGGTGTTCCTCTTCAGTTTCGATGGGAACCTCAGGGACACATTCGTGTTTCCTCAGGAAAGTCCATTCACAATGCGAGTTGTGAGTGGCCATCGGGATTCCTCTCCATCTGTGCCGGGTCCTAGGTCCTCATCTGGAGCTGAGGCAGGAATCTCAGGGTTCCTCTCCAGTGCTGACATGTATCTCGTGGTTCCTATGGTGTTACAACTGGGGAATCAGGCCTTGTCTCATGTGGAGTCATGCAAGTCCAATTTCCTGTAGACCTGTAACAGTAGTACCAGGCTTCCTGTGGAGTTGACATAGGGATTTCCAGCTTTCACTCGAGGACGCACAGGGTTGTCACAAGTGCCATCGTGTTTTGAGTCGAACCTCTTGGTGACAGTCGTGTCACTGCATGGGAATCAAGTGTATCTGGAGTGTGTTGGGTCATCGGAGTCCTTGGGAATGGTGGCACGACCCCTGAAGTTCCTCTTGTCTTACAAGTTGAGAAAACCTCCTCTTAAGGTGCGACGGCAACACCGGGATTCCTTTCCCAACGAAGCAGGGAAATGGACCCTCATCTCGAGATGAGGAGGGAAAAGCAATCACTTCTTGTGTTGTGGCGGGTCCATCGGGGTTCCTCTTGAGTGGAGACGGGTATGTCAGGGAATTTCTTGAGTTGCATCAAGTGTGTCAAGTATCCTTTCGAGGCTTAAGAGGGAAGGTGGGATTTCTCTCATTACACCCCCAGCGGAAGAAGAACTCATCTCACATAGAGGGGAAAATCTCCTGATTTTTCTCGAGTTGTGGCAGGAAATTTGGGGTTCCTATCGAGTTACATTGGGGACCTCAGGGACCCGATCTTGTTGTCTCAGTAAAACAAGTCTCCATGCGAGTTGTGATGGGTCTCTCAGGATTCCTCACCAGTCAGTGCCAGGTCCTAGGTCTTCATCTGAAGATGAGGCTGGAAACTCATGGTTCCTCTCCAGTGTTTACATGGATCTCAGGGTTCCTATGGAGTTTCAACAGGGTAGTCAGGCCGCATCTCGTGTGGAGACCTGCAAGTCAGCTTTGCTCTCGAGCTGTAACAATAGTGTCAGGCTCCCTGTCGAATTCACATAGGGAGCTCTGGCTTTCTCTCAAGTTGCCACTGAGAGGTTGCTGGGGTCTAGCCCTGGTGGATCCAGGGAATTTGAAGTGGGATGGAGTTGTAATCTGGAAAAGAACTATTTAATTAGAAATATAAGAGAGATTAGGAAAAAATAGTGTAGTAGAAAATTTTAATGGAGAAAAGAGGCTGAATAACTTGGTTTACATGGAAAACTAATAAAACCATGAGACAAGAGATTTGTACCATCTACGTTAGGCAACTGGTGCCCACCTGAATAACAGAGGGTGCCCCACCTTGGGCTACCTCTTGTGTGGGACTTAGAAGCCAGGGCAGTAAGTAGAAGTGATGAGTTCCCACGCTTCAGAGGGGAATTCAGCCTGAAAAGGGGAGGGAGGGAGAGGGAGAAAGAGAGAGAGAGGAAGTTGACATGGAGGGGAGCCAGATTTCGAAGAAACCAGTTCGAGAAGCTGGTCTGAGAAGCTAGTCCATCCTCTATTGTCCGGAAAAACTTTTTATACCTTTGGTTGTACATAGAGATCAATGGATAATACAAAATTATGCAGTGTCAGCAGCCCGACTCTTATCGAGACCAGGCTTTCCCTCGGCATACCTAGCTGTATGCACAAGTCTTAGTTGATTTACATCATCTCTGGCCAGAGGGCCAATTAACATTTTACGGCCCTTGTCTGATAAGGGACTGTCAACCATAAAACCTTAAAATTGTTGTTCTTCCCAAAGTCTGGTGCCACTCCCAGAAAGCGCTAAATAAAGTTACATTCTTACATACCAAGGACAAAGCAATTTATAACAAAGAAAGACAAGTACAGTGATTTATAACAAAGAAAATTAATTAACTCCAACGTCTAGTGTTGCTATCATCAAAACAACTATAGTCATTTTTCTATATCCCAATTACATTGATTAATATCCTTCTGGTGCCTAAATGAAAAAGAATTTGGAGGCCAGGCAGCAGTCATTGACTCCACAGTGAAACCCATCACCAATATAATTTTTAGCTTTTTAGAAAAGGCTCTGTATCTTTAAGATGTTTTAAACTTCAGGCCTCTCACAGTTGTGGGGCTGTAAACAATCACATGTTGTATAAGTCTGGAGGAACCTACCAGGCAAGTTAGAGAGCCATCAGAGGGATTTGAGCTGAAACATTACTTCCATATGCGGACAACAGTTGGAGCTCTAAGTTAACTTTTTCCAGAGAAAGGTTGTGGGGGACATCCCATGTTAATGTCTGAAGAGTGGAAAGCACAGTACAATAAGGCAGGAAGACTCTGTTTTGGGGGGTAGATGCTCAGGAAAATCTAAGGGTAACCCCTGAAGCCAGATCACTCCATTGCGTATGTCAGGCTTCCTTCCTGATGACCTTTACCATGGGCTGGATGCCTCACGCTGGGACCCGGCAGGCTGTCAACGTGCCATCATGTTTTGAGTCGATACTTGGGCTGACAATCGAGTCAGTGCAGTGGAATCCGGTGTATATGCAGTGGATTGGGACATCAGGGTCTTCTGGAATGGTGGGACGACCCCTGGAGTTCCTCTCGACCTTCAAGTTGAGACCTCATCACTTGTGGTGTGATGGGAATGCTGGGATTCCTGTCCCGGGGAAGCAGTGAAATGGACCCTCATCTCCAGAAGAGGAGGCAAAAAGGGGGCTCTTCTTGAATTGTTTGGGGACCCTTGGTATTCCTCGAGTGGAGACGGGTATGTCGGGGAGATTCTTGAGTTGCCTCAAGGATGTCAAGGACCCTTTTGTGGCTCAAGAGGGAAGATGGGATTAATCTCGAGACCCCGCAGCAGGAAAGGGCCTCATCTCGCGTTGAAGCGAGAATATCCTGGTTTTCCTCGAGTTGCGGCAGGAAACGTGGGGTTCTACTCGAGTTACGACAGGGACCTCAGGTAACCACTCGTGTTGCCTCAGGAATGTTCAGTCTCCATGCGATTTGTGAACGTCCTCTCGGGATAACTCTCGAGTCGGTGCCGGGTCCAAGGTCCTCATCTGGAGCTGAGGTCGGAACCTCAGGGTTCCTCTCCATTGCTGACATGGAACTCAGTTTTCCTATGCAGTTTGAAAAGGGGAGTCAGGCTTCATCTCTTGAGGAGATGTGAAAATCCACTTTCTTCTTGAGCTGTAACAGTAGTGTCAGTCTTCCTGTTGAGTTGGCATAGGTATCTGTGGCTTTCTCTCGAGGTTCCACAGGGCTGTCACATGTGCCATCGTGTTCTGAGTCGATCCTCGGGCTGACAGTCGAGACAGTGCAAGGGAATCAGATGTATCTGGATTGGATTGGGATATTGGGGACTTTTGAAATGGTGGCCTGACCACTGCAGTTACTCTCGAAATTCAAGTTGAGAAAGCCTCCTCCTGAGGTGTGACGGGAACGCCGGGTTTCCTTTCCTGATGAAGCAGGGTTTTGGACCATCATCTCGAGATGAGGAGGGAAAAAGGGGGCCCTTCTTGATTTGTGGCAGGACCCTTGGTGTTCCTCTCGAGGAGATGGGTATATCAGGGAAATTCTTGAGTTGCCTCAAGGGTGGCAAAGACCCTTTCGAGGCTCAGGAGGGAAGGTGTGATTTTTCTCGAGATGCACAGCAGAAACGGGCCTCATCTGCCATTGAGGGGAGAATCCTCTGGTTTTTCTCGAGTTGTGACAGGAAATTTGGTGTTCCTCTTGAGTTAGGACGTGGACCTCAGGGACCCGATCTTGTTGCCTCAGTAAAACCAGTCTCCATGCGAGTTGCAAGGGTCTCTCAGAATTCCTCTCTAATCGGTGCCGGGTCCTATGTCCACATCTGGAGCTGAGGCCGGAACCTCTGGTTTCCTCTCCAGTGCTGTCAAGGATCTCAGGGTTCCTATGGAGTTTCCACAGGGGAGTCAGGCCTCGTCTCGTGTGGAGACATTCAAGTCCGCTTTCCACTCGAGCTATAACAATAGTGTCAGGCTTCCTGTCGAGTTGACATAGGGATCGGTGGCTTTCTCTCAAGGTGCCACAATGCTGTCACACATGCCATCGTGTTGTGAGTCGATACTTGGGGTGACAGTCGAGTCAGTGCAGGGGAATCAGGTGTATCTGAAGTGCATTGGGACATCAGGGTCTTTTGGAATGGTGGCAGGACCCCTGGAGTTCCTCTCGACTTTCCAGTTGAGACTGCCTCCTCTTGAGGTGCAACAGGAATGCCGGGATTTGCCTGAAGCCAGCATGGGGAATCCCACACATGGCAAAAGTAATGAGGTTAAGGGGTCCGACAGGCATAGGCGAGTCAGGCCTTAAGGGAGCCTTGCTGAGTTTTCTCGAACATCCACCCAAAACCCAGAATCTGCCTGCTTAACTGCATTATTCTTTCCACCTATTATTCTGACATTTCAGGGGGGCTATCCCCGACCACCTTTCTCTGGAAGAAGTTAACTTAGAGCTCCAGTTAACAATCTCCTGCATATAAAAGGAATGTGTCAGCTCAAACCCTATAATGTCTCTCTAACTTGCCTTACCTGGACTTTTACATCTATACATGTGATTGTTTACAGCCCCCCAATTGTGAGAGGCACAAGAAGCCTAAAACATAGAGCCTTTCAAAGAGTTAAAAGTTAATAGAGTAGTGCTGGTGTAGGATTTCATTAATGGTCCAATGCTTGTTGCTAAGTTCCCATGTCTCTTATCCACTATGCACCTGGGAGTACATCTGTTAACATAGGTAGAATGTAAAAAAACACAAATGTAGCCTTGAAACAACCACATCAGACCTTTGAGCTAATTGGTTCTTTCTTTGTTGTAACTCGCTGCACCTTTCCTTCGTGAAAATGTAACTTTGCTTGATACATTCTGAGGCTGATATAGATTAGAAATCTAAAGAAAATACACTTCAAGGGAAAATAAGTTTTCTGGCGAGCAGCCTTTATCAAAAGAAAGTCTGAAAATGTTCCCAGGCCTCCAAGACCAGAAGATAATGAACACAACATCATTTCTGGAAAAGGAATAAAAGTTCTTTTGAAATTAAAGTTATTAGCCCTCACTCACTGAAGCAGCTTGGTCTCCCTGTGTCAATCATTCTCTCTCTCTCCCTCTCACTCTCTTTTTCATCTGATCCCTTGGAGCATAGAGGCTCCTGGTGTTCACTTATCTGCGCGGGTTTCTAAGACCTGCATGGGAAGACATTCTGCATCTTCATTCCCTCGGGAGACTGGGAGGACACCTGAGGCCACCTTGAATGCAAACTTCTTCTCTCAAAGTTTTATTTGTTCTCTATGTAAACTAAGGAATATGAGCCTCATTCTCTCTTCCATTTCCTATTTACAACATTCTATCCTTATCTCTCTCTAAATCAATTGTCGACTCCGAAACATTTCGAATTACCCTGGATGCAACAGTGCTAGACCACAGCAGGGATTCCTTTCCTGAAGAAGCAGAGAAAAAGACCCTCATCTCGAGATGAGGAGGGAAAACCGGCACACGTTTTGTGTTGTGGTGGAACCCTCGGTGTTCCCCTCAAGTGGAGACGGGTATGTGGGGAACTTCTTGAGTTGCCTCCAGGGTGTCAAGGACCCTTTCGAGGCTAAAGAGGGAAGGAAGGTTGGATTTCCCTCGAGACGTCACACTGGAAGAGGGCCTCATCTTGCGTTGAGGGGAGAATATCCTGGTTTTTCTCAACTTGTGGCACCAAACTTCGGGTTCCTCATCTCGCGTTGTGGGGAAAATCTCCTGGTTTTTCGCGAGTTGTGGCAGCAAATTAGGGATTCCTCTCGAGTTACGACGGGGACCCTCAGGGACCCTCTCGTGTGGCCTCAGGAAAGTCCAGTCTCCATGCCAGTTTCGAGGGCCTCTCGGGATTCCTCTCCAGTCACTGCCAGCGCTGAGGTTCTCAGCTGTAGTTGAGGCCGGAACCTCAGGTTTCCTCTCCAGTGCTGACATGGATCTCGGGGTTCCTCTGGAGTTTCCACAGGGGAGTCAGGCCTCATCCCCTTTTCAGTTCAGTTCAGTTCAGTTCAGTCACTCCGTCATGTCTGACTCTTTGCGACCCCATGAATCGCAGCACGCCAGGCCTCCCTGTCCATCACCAACTCCCGGGGTTCACTCAGATTCATGTCCATCGAGTCCGTGATGCCATCCACCCATCTCATCCTCTGTCGTCCCCTTCTTCTCCTGCCCCCCAATCCCTCCCAGCATCAGAATTTTTCCAGTGAGTCAACTCTTTGCATGAAGTGGCCAAAGTACTGGAGTTTCAGCTTTAGCATCATTCCTTCCAAATAAATCCCAGGGTTGATCTCCTTCAGAATGGACTGGATGTATCTCCTTGCAGCCAAAGGACTCTCAAGAGTCTTCTCCGACATCACAATTAAAAAGCATCAATTCTTCAGCACTCAGCCTTCTTCACAGTCCAACTATCACATCCATACTTGACTACCTGAAAAACGGACCTTAGTCGGCAAAGTAATGTCTCTGCTTTTGAATATGCTATCTAGGTTGTTCATAACTTTTCTTCCAAGGAGTAAGTATCTTTTAATATCATGGCTGCAGTCACTATCTGCAGTGACTTGGGAGGCCAAAAAATAAAGTCTGACACTGTTTCCAAAAAAATAAAGTCTCACAGTTTCCAGTTTCTCCATCTATTTCCCATGGAGTGATGGGACCGGATGCCATGATCTTCATTTTCTCAATGTTGAGATTTAAGCCAACTTTTTCACTCTCCTATTTCACTTTCATCAAGAGGCTTTTTAGCTCCTCTTCACTTTCTGCCGTAAGGGAGGTGTCATCTGCATATCTGAGGTTATTGATATTTCTCCCGGCAATCTTGATTCCAGCTTCTGTTTCTTCCAGTCCAGCGTTTCTTTACTACATTTTATTTAGACCCATACCTAATTAGGAAAACTCTAATTAGGCAAATATATTTAGATTATGTATTTATAACAATATATAAAGTTATGTTAACTGTACCGCCTATTGATTACTAAGAAATTGAGAAATCCCTTTTCCGAGCAACTCCTATTTGAGACATCACATCCCTTCCCCATAGGGTAAAGGGGATCAAAGGAACTACATAGAGTTAGGAAAGTTTCACAGGTATCCTCAAACTTCCAACTTAATATTTTTGCATTTTTAACTACTGTGGGGACTTGAGGGCAAATGAAACAAAGTTTGACCCCTGAAGTCTATCAGGGCAACTTGCCAATCATCACTATTTTGTAAAAGACTTGCAGTTGATCCTCACTGAATTGAATACTACTTCCACTGAATGCTACTTCTTTTCTAAAAAGTTCCACGCTTCTTTTTCTTCCTTTTAAAATTAATTGTGCCACCAAGCTCGGATAAGATGAAACTATTTTTCTTGGGGTCACTGGTAGATGGAACCAATGGGCCTTCTTGTCACAAGCATCCTGTAGGTGTATGTTTTGTGGCAAGAATAATTGAATCTCATCTTTTTAATCCTAATTAACTCATATTAATCCTAATTAACTGATCATTTTAAGCCTCATCCACTTTAACAAGAGCCAACTCTGTCTCATTAGTCAACTTTCTCTTAGAACTGGGACTAGGATTGTGTTTTAAGCAATCAAACAAAAGGCTTTAAATCCGCAATAGTCAGTTTTAAATGTGGGCGTATCCAATTAATATCCCCTAATAATTTTTGGAAATCATTTAAAGTTAGTAAACAATCTCTCTGCATCTTCAAAGGGACATTATCAGTTTTCAAAACTTTTGGCAGACCTAAATATGAGAAGCAAATAAAGAGGTGTTGCACAATGTCTTTATAAGCTTCTCCAGTTATTCTTCCATAACCCAAATCTGGTCTATAGCTTTTTAGATGACAAAAAACCATCTAATCTTTGCTTGAATGCCTCCAGCAACGGAGAACTCACTACACGCCAAGATTTTAAACTCTCCCTTACCTTTTCCTCTGCCGCATTCCCAATCCACATATCACTTTCTCTAATCCCACCAACTCATTTTCAGTATGTGTATTGGCCAGGAGCTGGGCCAGTCTTTCCCAGCAATGCAAGAAACGTCTGTTCTAGTGTCTAACAGCCCCTACATTTTATATCCTTGAATTAAAAGATCTTTTAAAGGCCTAGAAGCTGTAATTCCCTGCACCCAAAAAGCTAGATCACCAGATCCAAATCTTCTGGGGCCCTTAGCTTGAGAAGTCAAGGTTTTTCTTGTCTAATAAGGTAAAAGCAAAAGCTGTGTTTTCTTTAATCTTTATTAATTTGCACAGTTTTAATAGGTGGTGAGACCAAAACTTTATTTTTTTCAGTATAATCGGAATCTACTACACCAGACACCACCGAAGTTCCTTGAAAAGAAAGCAAGCTACGTCCTAGAAAAAGTAATACAATGCCCTCAGGCAGGGGGTCAGCCACTCCCATTGGAATCTGAGTGACCATCACCTCAGGGGTTAATATTTTTGCAGTGTTGGAGCTGAGGTCCAGTCTTAAGCTACCTGGGGTTGATTGGCATGGCTTGTTGTCTCTGTTTAGCAGGACATTGCTGGCAAAAATGTTCTATTTGGCCATAAGAGAAACATGTTTTATTTGCAGAATCCTTTTTATTATGATTATTTTTCTTCCTTTTTTCTTTTTCTCTTTTTTTTTCCCTTGGGTGAGTCCCCCCCCGAGGGGGTTTTAGGCAAGGAGTAGGCTCTGTTTTAAAAGCTCCTTTGTTTAAAAATATTTCCTTATCTTTTTCAACCTTAAGCAATGTTCTGGTAGGCTTTGGATGCAAAGTGGGGAGTTCGTAAACCCTGGGGAGGTGCAAGCGGAGGTGGGTGGTCACCTTAAATCAGAAAGTGTTGGATACATTTTTAAAGGTTTGCATAGTGGGGGATGGGGCTCGCCAGGGCGCCCTGCTGCAGCGACCTGTAAACCCTCTCCTTTCTCCTGAGGTAGAGCACAGTATCCCTCCTTTTCTTCATCAATTGCAGAAAATATGATCTGAGTAGAAGGTGGAGACCCACTACTATCCACCGCTATAGCCTCTCCCATAGACTACCTAACAGCCTCATGACGGGGGTCCAGAACATTTCTAATCATATCCCACAGAGCCAAAGCATTTACAAGCCCATGCAAAGTGTAATAACTTTTTAGCTGTTTTGCTAGCTTCACCCAAGTATATAAATTAACACTGCCTTTTTGTGGAAACCAAAGACATTGCTCTTATACAAACTTAAGAAAGAATTGAAGACTAGCCTTTTTAACTTTAATTTCTCTTTTGTTTGGCAATTGCAAAATTAGTTCTATAAAGAGATTTCGGCCTTTTAAATCATTGTTATCCGTGTCAGAAATTAATGTTGATAGAAAAGTCTGCATTTTCAAGGGTTTTACCTTACCCAAGGGAGGTTTTCATTTCAACCCATAAAAGTCTGCCTTGTCAAGGTTTATATCCTTGCAAAAGGGGGTTTCTTTCACCCCATAGGAAGTCTGCCTTGTCAAGGTTTCTACCCTTGCCAAGGGGGGTTTTTTCCAACCCATCTACCCTTCACTAAGGGGAGGATTCTTGCAACCTGTCAGTTTCTTTCAACCCTTAAACACTTCCCACTCTTTCGAACCATACGTATCTTATGCAGGAGGGTACTACGAACAAGAGTGGCATCCTATGTGTCCCGAATTACTGAGAACTTCTGAGATCTACCTTCGAATAGCCTGTTCTGGGCACCACTTGCCAGGGTCCAGCCCCGGTGGATCCAAGGAATTCGAAGGGGAGATGGAGTTGGTGTCTTAGAAAAAATTATTTAATTAGATATATAAAGATTAGGATAGAATAGTATAGCAGGAAAATTGGTGAAGAAAAGAGGCTGAATAACTTGGATTACATGGAGAGGTAATAAAACCCCAAGACAAAAGGTTTGCACCATCTAAAGAGGCCACCAGTGCTGGCTTGGATAGCGGAGTGTGCCCCACCTTTGGATCCCTAACGCGTGGGTCTTAGAAGCCAGGGCCAGTAAGTATACATGGTGAGCCTCCACGCCCAAGATGGGAATTCAGCCTGGAAAGAAGAGCGAGGGAGAGGGAGAAAGAGAGAGAGAGAGAGTCTACACGGGGGAAACCAGTCTTTCCAGTGACTGGCCCATTTTTTGTTGTCCGGTAACGCTGTTTATACATTTGGTTGTACATAGATATCAAAGGATAATACAAAATTATGCAGCATCAGCAGCCCTGACTCTTATCAAGACCAGGCTTTCTCTCTGAATACCTACCTGCATACACAAGTCTTAGGTGATTTACATCATCTTCTGGCCAGAAGGCCAATTAACATTTTACAGCCTTTTTTCTGATAAGGGTCTGTCAACCAGAAAACTTATTTGCCTTAATAGTGTTGTTCTTCCCAAAGTCTGGTGCCATTCCCAGAAAGCACTAAATAAAGTTACATTCTTACATAGCAAAGACACAACAATTTATAACAAGGAAAGAGAAGTACAGTGAATTATAACAAAGAGAAAATTCATTAACTCAAAAGACTAGTGTTCCTAACATTAAAACTATGGTATTCCTTTTTCTATATCCCAATTAAATTGATTAATATCCTTCACGTGCCTAAAAGATAAAGATTATGGAGGCTTGGCCACAGTCACTGACTCAACAGTGAAACACATCACCAATAAAATTTCTAGCTTTTTAGAAAATGCTCGATAACTTTAAGATGATTTTAGCTGCATGCCTCTCGCGGTTGGGGGGCTAAACAATTCACAAGTTGTAACAGTCCGAGGGAAACTGTCAAGCATTTTAGAGAGCCATCAGAGGGATTTGAGCTGAGACACTGCTTTCATACACGGGAGAAGAGTTGCAGCTGTAAGTTAACTTTTTCCAGAGAAAGGTGGTTGGAGATAGCCCCCTGTAATGTCAGAAGATTATAGTATAGCAGACAGTAAACTCAAATTTCGGTTTCTGGGTAGATGCTCAGGCAGAGGACCACTTGAGACCTGACTCACCTTGCCCCATCAGGTCTCTCCACATGACCTTGCCATGGGTGGGATCTCCTGTGCTGGCTCCCGACAATCGGGGTCTTTTGGAATGGTGGCATGACCCTTGGAGTTCCTCTCGACTTTCAAGCTAAGACCGCCTCCTCTTGAGGTGCGACGGGAATGCCGCGATTCCTTTCCCAACGAAGCAGGGAAATGGACCCTCATCTAGAGATGAGGGTGAAAAATGGGGCTCTTCTTGAGTTATGGTGGGACACTCAGTGTTCCTCTTGAGTGGAGACGTGTATGTCAGGGAACTTCTTGAGTTGCATCCAGGATGTCAAGGACCATTTCGAGGCTCAGGAGGGAAGGTGGGATTTCTCTCAAGATGCCACAGGGGGAAAGAGCCTCATCTCACTTTGTGGGGAGAATCTCCTGGTTTTTCTTGAGTTGTGGAAGGAAACATGGCGTTCCTCTCAACTTACGATCGGGACATCAAGGACCTGCTCATATTGCTTCAGGAAAGTCCACTCTCCATGCGAGTTGTGAGGGGCCTCTCGGGATTCCTCTCCAGTCAGTGCCTGGTCCTAGGTACACATCTGGAGCTGAGGCCAGAACCTCAGGGTTCCTTTCCAGTGCTGACATGGATCTCGGGGTTCCTCAGGAGTTTCCACAGGGGTATCAGGCCTCATCTCGTGGGGAGACATGCAAGTCTGCTTTCCTCTCGAGCTGTCAAAGCAGTGTCAGGCTTCTTTAAAGTTGACATAGGGATCAGTGGCTCTCTATCGAGGTGCCGCAGGGCTGTCACACCTGCCATCCTGTTTTCAGTCGATCCTTGGGGTGACCATCGAGTC
This sequence comes from Capricornis sumatraensis, assembly GCF_032405125.1. NCBI lineage: Eukaryota > Metazoa > Chordata > Mammalia > Artiodactyla > Bovidae > Capricornis > Capricornis sumatraensis. Next base: position 3,906,403 of record NC_091083.1, read on the forward strand.
AGTGCAGGGGAGTAAGGTGTATCTGGAGTGTACTGGGACATCGGGGTCTTTAGGAATGGTGGCACGACCCCTGGAGTTCCTCGAAGCTCAAGTTGACACCGCCTCCTCTTGAGGTGTGAAGGGAATGCCAGGATTCCTTTCCCGACGATGCAGGGAAATGGACCCTTCTTTAGGGATGAGAAGGGAAAACCGGGGCTTTTCTTGAGTTGTGGCAAGACCCTCGGTGTTCCTCTCGAGTGGAGACGTGTATGTCGTGGAACTTCCTGAGTTGCCTCAAGGGTGTGAAGGACCCTTTTGAGGCTCGAGAGGGAAGGTGGGATTTCTCTCGAGACCCAGCAGTGGAAAAGGGCCTCATCTCGTGTTGAGCAGAGAATCTCCTGGTTTTTCTCGAGTTGCAGAAAGAAACTTGGGGTTCATCTCGAGTAACGAAGGGGACCTCAGGGACCAGCTTGTGTTGCCTTAGGAAGGTCAATTCTCCATGCGAGTTGCGAGGGGTTCTCTGGATTCCTCTTCAGTCACTGCTGGGGCTGAGGTGTTCTTCTGGAGTTGAGGCTGGAACCTCAGGTTTCCTCTCCAATGCTGACATGGAACTGGGGGTTCCTCTGGAGTTTCCACAGTGGGTCAGGCCTCCTCTTGTGTGGACACATGCAAGTCTGCTTTCCTCTCGAGCTGTCAAAGCAGTGTCAGGCTTCCTGTCGAGTTGTCATAGGGATCTGTGGCTTTCTCTCGAGGTGCCACAGGGCTGTCACACCTGCCATCGTGTTTTGAGTCGATCCTCGGGGTGACTGCCGAGTCAGTGCAAGGGAGTCAAGTGTATCTGGCGTGGATTGGGACATCGGGGTCTTTTGGAATGGTGGTATGACCCCTGGAGTTCCCATCGACTTTCAAGTTGAGACCACTTTCTCTTGAGTTGTGACTGGAACACTGGTATTCCTTTCCAGACGAATCAGGAAAATGGACCCTCATCTCGAGGTAAGGAGAGAAAAACGGGGCTCTTCTTGAGTTGTGACGGGCCCCACGGTGTTCTTCTCGAGTGGAGTTCGGTATGTTGGGGAACTTCTTGACTTTCATGAAGGTGTCAAGGACCCTTTTGGGGCTCAAGAGGAATGGTGGGATTTTTCTTGAGACCCTGCAGTGGAAAAAGGCCTCATCTCGCGTTGATTGGAGAATCTCCTGGTTTTTCTCTATTTGGGGCAGAAAGCTCGGGGTTCTACTCGAGTTATGATGGGGACCTTAGGGACCCATTCGTGTTGCCTCAGGAAAGTCCAGTCTCCATTGGAGTTGCGAGGAGCCTTTCAGGATTCCTCTCTCTTTGGTGCTGAGTCCTAGGCCCTCATCAGGAGCTGAGGACGGAATCTCAGGGGTCTTCTCCAGTGCTGTATGGATCTCGGGCATCCTATGAGATTTTAACAGGGGAGTCAGGCCTCTTCACGTGTGGAGACATGCAAGTTTGCTCTCCTCTCGAGCTGTAACAGTAGTGTCAGGCTTCCTGTAGAGTTGACATTGGGATCTTTGGCTTTCTCTAGAGGTGCCACAGGGCTGTCACACGTGCCATCATGTTTTGAGTCGATCCTTGGGGTGACAGTAAAGTCAGTGCAGGGAAATCAGGTATATCTGGAGTGGATTGGGTCATCAGGGTCCTTTGGAATGGTGGCACGATCCCTGGAGTTCCTCTCGACTTTCAAGTGCAGACTGCCTCACCTTGAGGTGCGACAGAATGCCGGGATTCTTTTCCTGATGAAGCAGGGAAATGGACCCTCATTTTGGGATGAGGAGGGATAAATGGGGCTCTTCTTGAGTTGTGGCACGACCCTCGGCATTCCTCTCGAGTGGAGACAAGTATGTCGGGGAACTTTTTGAGTTTCATCAAATGTGTCAAAGACCCTTTCAAGGCTCAAGAGGAAAGGTAGGAATTCTCTCGAGACCATGCAGTGGAGAAGGGCCTTACTTCTCGTTGAGGAGAGAATCTCCTGGTTTTTCTCAAACTGCAGCAGGAAACTTGGTGTTCCTCTCCATTTACGACAGGGACCTCAGGGATGCGCTCGTGTTGCCTCAGGAAAGTTTAGTCTCCCTATGAGCTGCGAAGAGCCTCTCATGATTCCTATCTACTTGGTGCCGGGTCCTATGTCCTCATTTGGAGCTGAGGCCTGAACCTCAGGGTTCCTCTCCAGTGCTGACATGGATCTTGGTGTTCCTATAGAGTTTCAACAGGGGAGTCAGGCCCCGTCTCGTTTGGAGACATGCAAGTCCGCTTTCCTCTTGATCTGTAATGGTAGTGTCAGGATTCCTTTCGAGTTGACATAGGGATCTGTGGCTTTCTCTCGAGGTGCCACAGGGCTGTCACACCTGCCATCGTGTTTTGAGTTGATATTCGGTGTGACAGTCGAGTCAGTGCAGGGAATCAGGTGTATCTGGAGTGGATTGGCACATTGGGTGCTGGGGTCCAGCCCCAGTGGATCCAAGGAATTCGAAGGGGAGACCTAGTTAGCATCTTAGAAAAAATTATTTAATTAGATATATAAAGATTAGGTTAGAATAGTAGTAGGAAATTAGTGGAGAAAAGAGGCTGAATAACTTGGGTTATGCGGAGAGTTAATAATACCCTGAGACAAGTGGTTTGCACCATCTACATAGGCCACCAGCGCTGCTTGAATAACAGAGGGTGCCCTGCCTTGGGCTTCCTCTTGCATGGGTCTTAGAATCCAGGGCAAGCAAGTATACATGGTGAGCCTCCACACTGCAGATGGGAATTCAGCCTGAAAAGGAGAGGGAGAGAGAGGGAGAAAGAAAGAGAGAGAGAGAGAGTTGACACGGGGGAAACCAGTCTTTCCAGTGACTGGCCCATCTTTTCATTTTCTGGAAAAGCTTTTTATACTTTGGTTGTACATAAATATTAATGGATAATACAAAATTATGCAGCGTCAGCAGCCCTGACTCTTATCGAGGCTTTCTCTCTGCATACCTACCTGCATACACAAGTCTTAGGTGATTTACATCATCTTCTGGCCAGAAGGCCAATTAACATTTTATGGCCCTTTTCTGATAAGGGTCTGTCAACCAGAAAATTTATTTGCCTTAATAGTGTTGTTCTTCCCAAAGTCTGGTGCCACTCTCAGAAAGCACTAAATAAAGTTACATTCTTACATAGCAAGGACACAACAATTTATAACAAGGAAAGAGGAGTACAGTGATTTATAACAAAGAGAAAATTCATTAACTCAAAAGTCTAGTGTTGCTAACATTAAAACTACGGTATTCCTTTTTCTATATTCCAATTACATTGATTAATATCCTTCAGGTGCCTAAAAGATGAAGAATATGGATACCTGGCCAGTCATTGACTCAACAGTGAAACCCATCACCAATATAACTTCTAGCTTTTTAGAAAAGGCTCTATATCTTTAAGATGCTTTAAGCTGCATGCTTCTCGTGGTTGGAGGGCTGTAAATAATTCACATGTTGTAAAAGTCCGGGGGATCCTGTCAGGCAAGCTAGAGAGCCATCAGAGGGATTTGAGCTGAGAAACCTCTTTTATATGCAGGAGACAAGTTGCAGTTCTAAGTTAATTTTTTTCAGAGATAGGTGGTTGGGGATAGCCCCCTGTAACATCAAAAGAGTATAGTATAGCAGACAGTAAACAGACAGATTTTGGTTTCGGGGTAGATGCTCAGGCCGAGGACCCCTTGAGACCTGACTCGCCTTGCCTTGTCAGGTCTCTTTGCATGACCTTGTCATAGGTGGGATCTCCCTTGCTGGCTCCGGCATCCCCCCCTATTTATTTCTTAAGGCAGCCATATGTAGTTCAGTTGTGAGCTTCTGAATGTTCTATCGAAGAATACTGAAGGAAAAATGATTATGAGAAGCAAAAGGAGAGCACCCACAGCAGCATAGCTGAAAATAATAGACAGAATGTTCTAAGTTAGAGAAGGTGAGGAAAAAGTCATTAGCTGCTCCTGTGGCAGTAAAATCCAATCGGGAGTGTCCCATGGTCTGTATCTGATTATGAAGTTTCCCTAAATCTAAACCAATATCTGAGCTGTTCCAAACACCTAAAATATGATTTTTCAACGTATTGGGCAGTATGCCCTTGTTGAGTCAATGATATTGCTGCCAAAGTAACAGTAATAGTAACAGTAACAGTAGCAGTAACAGTATTAATTGTTGTTATTAAAGCTGAATTCCCTAAGATTAATAAGCCCACAAATCATCCTGATCACATTAAATCTTGTAGTTGTTTTAACACAGAAGACCATAATTATCATACCAATAAGCAGTTACAGTTACAGGCACCATAAGATTGGGTGGACGTTTTAACACCACAAAAGAACAAACATTATATTGAGGAGTTAAACAAAATGAAAGCATACATTGTTCACAAGACACTACATTAGGTCCATTTGTACATTAAGTTTTCTGGAATCATTGATGAAAAGAAAAACAGAAGGAGAGGGTAGACAAGCCAAAACGGAATAAGTAGAATTATTTTCTGTTCGGAGTTTGCACTGCAGCAGCTGTGTCAGTCCCGAGGGATTTCAATATTTATCTTGCCTCTCCTGCTGGTGGGTGCGGCCCACTGGGTCTCATCAGTCAGGCTGGCCCCACCCGCAGCTCCCGGCGCACAGCTGTTTCGTGCTTCATGCTGCAGCGGCGGCAGAGGAGTTCCCTTTCTGTTTTTTGTGGTCGCGGCAGTGGAGGAACCAGGTGCCTGGGGGACTGCGACATGACGAATCAGCCTGTCTGGGATCCAAATTAGCGAATCTGCCTCCTGTGGAAAAAATACAAGCACATCCTCAACCACCAGGTAGTAATGGTTCTGGACCTTTCCATTGTCCGGAGAGGATGTCCTTCCACTTTACCAATGGCTTTGCATTTTGTTGTTCCAGACGAATCAGCATTTAAATTATCTATTACAAAGAGAGAATGTTGTAAAATCTGATGAGGGGAACTATATGTATTTATATTTGGCAATAAGTATAAACTTACTGACATATAATATATATAAATCAATATACTTGAATTAATATTTATAATTAACATTAATTAATATATATTGCAAAAATACAACATGCACACAACTAATACCAACCAACACAAACCAATGCACTGTAATAATATATGTCACACACACACAATATAATTATGCAATATATATAATATACATTATCACAGCACACCAATCTATACCAATAAATATCAGCCACATACATATTATCTTACCACAATATATGTATTATATATATAATATAATTATACAGTATATATTTAATATATACAGTATACATATTAATTTATATACAAATTAATTAAGTATAGATTTATAAATAGAATTGGGTATATCTTTATTATATTTTATTTCTGCCCATGCCTAATTAGGAAAACTCTAATTAGGCAAATATGTTTAGATTATGTATTTATAACAATATATAAAGTTATGTTAACTGTACCGCCTATTGATAACTAAGATTTTGAGAAATCCCTTTTCTGAGCAACTCCTATTTGAGACATCACGTCCCTCCCCCATAGGGTAAAGGGGAGCGAAAGAACTACATAGAGTTAGGAAAGTTTCACAGGTATCCTCAAACTTCCAACTTAATATTTTTGCATTTTTAACTACTGTGGGGGCTTGAGGGCAAATGAAACAAAATTTGACCCCTGAAGTCTATCAGGGCAACTTGCCAATCATCACTATTTTGTAAAAGACTTGCAGTTGATCCTCACTGAATGAAATTAATATATTTGCTACTTCTTTTCTAAAAAGTTCCATGCTTCTTTTTCTTCCTTTTAAAATTAATTGTGCCACCAAGCTCGGATAAGATGAAACTATTTTTCTTGGGGTCACTGGTAGATGGAACCAATGGGCCTTCTTGTCACAAGCATCCTGTAGGTGTATGTTTTGTGGCAAGAATAACTGAATCTCATCTTTTTAATCCTAATTAACTCATATTAATCCTAATTAACTGATCATTTTAAGCCTCATCCACTTTAACAAGAGCCAACTCTGTCTCATTAGTCAACTTTCTCTTAGAACTGGGACTAGGATTGTGTTTTAAGCAATCAAACAAAAGGCTTTGAATCTGCAGTAGTCAGTTTTAAGTGTGGGCGTATCCAATTAATATCCCCTAATAATTTTTGGAAATCATTTAAAGTTAGTAAACAATCTCTCTGCATCTTCAAAGGGACATTATCAGTTTTCAAAACTTTTGGCAGACCTAAATATGGGAAGCAAAGAGGTGTTGCACAATGTCTTTATAAGCTTCTCCAGTTATCCTTCCATAACTCAAATCTGGTCTATAGCTTTTTAGATGACAAACAACCATCTAATCTTTGCTTGAATACCTCCAGCAACGGGGAACTCACTACATACCAAGATTTTAAACTCTCCCTTACCTTTTCCTCTGCCGCATTCCCAATCCGCATATCACTTTCTCTAATCCCACCAACTCATTTTCAGTATATGTGTTGGCAGTATCTGGGCCAGTCTTTCCCAGCAATGCAAGAAACGTCTGTTCTAGTGTCAAACAGCCCTGACATTTTATATCCTTGAATTAAAAGATCTTTTAAAGGCCTAGAAGCTGTAATTCCCTGCACCCAAAAAGCTAAATCACTAGATCCAAATCAAATCTTCTGGGGCCCTTAGCTTGAGAAGTCAAGGTTTTTCTTGTCCAATAACTTGAAAGCAAAAGCTGTGTTATTCTTGACCCTTTATTAATTTGCACAGTTTTAGTAGCTGGCGAGACCAAAACTTTATTTTTTTCAGTATAATCAGAATCTACTACACCAGACACCACCGAAGTTCCTTGAAAAGAAAGCAAGCTACGTCCTAGAAAAAGTAATGCAATGCCCTCAGGCAGGGGGTCAGCCACTCCCATTGGAATCTGAGTAACTGGCACGTCAGGGGTTAATATTGTTATGGTCGTGGAGCTGAGGTCGTCCTAAGCTACTTGGGGTTGATTGGCATGGCTTGTTGTCTCTGTTTAGCAGGACATTGCTGGCAAAAATGTTCTATTTGGCCATAAGAGAAACATTTTTTTATTTGTAGAATCCTTTTTATTACGATTATTTTTTTCTCTTTTACTCTCTCTTTTTTTTTTTTTTTGGCTTGGGTGAGGCCTCCCCAGGGGGTTTTATGCAAGCAGCAGGCTCTGTTTTAAAAGCTCCTTTGTTTAAAAATATTTCCTTATCTTTTTCAACCTTAAGCAATGTTCTGGGAGGCTTTGGATGCAAAGTGGGGAGTTCTTAAGCCCTGAGGACGCACAAGCGAAGCTGGGGTGGTCGCCTTAAATCAGAAAGTGTTGGATACATTTTAAAGGTTTGCGTAGAGGGGGAGGGGGCTCGCCAGGGTGCCTGGCTGCAGCGTCCTGTAAACCCTCTCCTTCCTTGGGAGGTAGAGCACAGTATCCCTCCTTTTCTTCATCAATTGCAGAAAATATGATCCTGAGGTGGAGACCCACTACCATCCACCACTATAGCCTCTCCCATAGGCTCTCTAACAGACTCATGACGGGGGTCCAAAACATTTCTAATCATATTCCACAGAGCCAAAGCATTTACAAGCCCATGCAAAGTATAATAACTTTTTAGCTGTTTTGCTAGCTTCACCCAAGTATCTAAATTAACAGTGCCCTTTTCTGGAAACCAAGGACATCGCTCTTATAAAAGTTTAAAAAGAATTGAACACTAGCCTTTTTAACTTTAATTTCTCTTTTGTTTGACAGTTGCAAAATTAGTTCTATAAAGAGTTGTCAGTCTTTAAATCATTGTTACCTGTGTCAGAAAATTAAGATTTATAGAAATATCTGCCTTGTCGAGGGCTTTACCTTAGCCAAGGTGGGTTTTCATTTCAACCCATAAAAGTCTGCCTTGTCAAGGTTTCTACCCCCGCCAAGGGGAGTTTCTTTCAACCCATCTTCCCTTTACTAAGAGGGGGTTTCTTTCAACCCATCGGTTTCTTTCAATCCTTAAACACTTTGCAATTCTAACCGTACCTATCTTCTGCAGGGGGGTCCTAGGAACAAGAGTGGCGTCCAATCCATCCCGAATTACTGAGCACTTCTGAGACCTACCTTCGAATAGCCTGATTTGGGCTCCCTCTCGTGTGAGTCTTAGAAGCCAGGGCAAGTAAGAAGACATGGTGAGCCCCCACAAGCCAGATGGAAATTCAGCCTGAAAAAGAGACAGAGGGAGAGGGATAAAGAGAGAGAGAGAGAGAGCGAGTCGACAAGGGGAAAATCAGTCTTTCCAGTGACTGGCCCAACTTTTATTGTCTGGTATCAATAACCTCAGATATGCAGATGACACTACCCTTATGGCAGAAAGTGAAGAGGACCTAAAAAGCCTCTTGATGAGTGAAAGGGGAGAGCGAAAATGTTGGCTCAAAGCTCAACATTCAGAAAATGAAGATCATGGCTTGCGGTCCTATCACTTCATGGGAAATAGATGGGGAAATAGTGGAAACAGTGTCAGACTTTATTTCTGGGGCTCCAAAATCACTGCAGATGGTGACTGCAGCCATGAAATTAAAAGACACTTACTCCTCGGAAGAGAAGTTATGACCAACCTAGATAGTATATTCAAAAGCAGAGACATTACTTTGCCGACTAAGGTCCGTCTAGTCAAGGCTATGGTTTTTCCTGTGGTCATGTACGAATGTGAGAGTTGGACTGTGAAGAAGGCTGAGCATTGAAGAATGGATGCTTTTGAACTGTGGTGTTGGACAAAACTCTTGAGAGTCCCTTGGACTGCAAGGAGATCCCACCAGTCCATTCTGAAGGAGATCAGCCCTGGGATTTCTTTGGAAGGAATGATGCTAAAGCTGAAACTCCAGTACTTTGGCCACCTCATGCGAAGAGTTGACTCATTGGAAAAGACTTTGATGCTGAGAGGGATTTGGGGCAGGAGGAGAAGGGGACGACAGAGGATGAGATGGCTGGATGGCATCATGGACTCGATGGACGTGAGTCTGAGTGAACTCTGGGAGTTGGTGATGAACAGGAAGGCCTGGTGTGCTGCGATTCATAGGGTCGCGAAGAGTAGGACACGACTGAGCGACTGAACTGAACTGAACTGAAGGCTCTTTATACTTTGGGTTGTACATAGAGATTAATGGATAGTACAAAATTATGCAGTGTCAGCAGCCCTGACTCTTATCGAGACCAGGCTTTCTCTCTGCATACCTACCTGCATACACAAGTCTTAGGTGATTTATATCATCTTCTGGCCAGAAGGCCAATTAACATTTTATGGCCCTTTTCTGATAAGGGTCTGTCAACCAGAAAACTTATTTGCCTTAATAGTGTTGTTCTTCCCAAAGTCTAGTGCCACTCTTAGAAAGCAGTAAATAAAGTTACATTCTTACATCGCAAGGACACAACAATTTATAACAAGGAAAGAGGAGTACAGTGATTTATAACAAAGAGAAAATTCATTAACTCAAAAGTCTAGTGTTGCTAACATTAAAACTAATGTATTCCATTTTCTATATCCCAATTATATTGATTAATATCCTTCAGGTGCCTAAAAGATAAAGAATATGGAGGCCTGGCCACAGTCATTGACTCAACAGTGAAACCCATCACCAATATAACTTCTAGCTTTTTAGAAAAGGCTCTATATCTTTAAGATGCTTTAAGCTGCATGCCTCTCACACTTGGGGAGCTGTAAACACTTCACAAGTTGTAAAAGTCCGAGGGAAACTATCAGGCAAGTTAGAGAGCCATCAGAGGGATTTGAGCTGAGACACTCCTTTCATATGCAGGAGACCAGTTGCAGTTCTAAGTTAAATTTTTCCAGAGAAAGGTGTTGGGGATAGCCCTAGGTAATGTCAGAAGTGTATAATATAGCAGACAGTAAACAGACAGATTTTGGTTTTGGAGTAGATGCTCAGGCAGACGACCCCTTGAGACCTGACACACCTTGATCCGTCATGTCTCTCTGCAAGAACTTGTCATTGGTAGGATCTCCCATGCTGGCTCCTGGCAACTGGGGTCTTCTGAAATGGTGGCACGAACCCTGGACTTCCATTCGACTTTCAAGTTGAGACTGCCTCCTATTGAAGTGCTACTGGAAGGCAGGGATTCCTATCCCAAAAGCAGGGAAATGGACTCTCATCTCGAGATGAAGAGGGAAAAAATGTGCTCTTCTTGAGTTGTGCCAGGACCCTCGGTGTTCTTCTTAAGTGGAGACGGGTATGTCAGAGAACTTCTTGAATTGCATCAAGGGTGTCAAGGACGGTTTTGAGGCTCATGAGGAAGGTGGGAATTCTCTCAAGACGCCGCAGTGGAAAAGGGCCTCATCTCGTGTTGAGGGGAGAATCTCCTGGTTTTTCTCGAGTTGCGGCATGTAAATTGGGGTTACACTCGAGTAAAGATGGGGAACTCAGGGACCCGATCATGTGGCCTCAGGAAAGTCCATTACCCATGCGAGATGTGAGGAGCCTCTCGAAATTTCCCTGCAGTCACTGCCTGGGCTGAGGTCCGCATCAGGAGTTGAGGCCGGAAACTCAGGCTTCCTCTCCAGTGCTGACATGGACCTCAGGGATCCTCTGGAGTTTCCAGAGGTGAGTCAGGCCTCGTCTCATGTTGAAACATGCAAGTCTGCTCTCCTCTAGTGCTGGAAAAGGAGTGTCAGGATTCCCGTTGAGTTGACATAGGGATCAGTGGCTTTCTCTTGAGGTGTCACGGGGCAGTCACACCTGCCATCATGTTTTGAGTCAATCCTGGTGGTGACCGTCAAGTCAGTACAGGGGAGTCAGGTGTATCTGGAGTTTATTGGGACATCAGGGTCTTTTGGAATGGTGGCACGACCCCTGCAATTCCTCTCGAGTGTCAAGTTGAGATTGCCTCCTCTTGAAGGGCTATGGGAACGCCGGGATTCCTTTCCTGACAAAGCAGGGAAATGGATCCTCGTTTCAAGATAAGGAGGAAGAACCTGGGCTCTTCTTGAATTGTGGTGGGATCATTGGTGTTCCTCTCGAGTGCAGACAGGTATGTCGGGGAACATCTTGAGTTATCTCAAAGGTTTCAGGGACCCACTAGAGGCTCAAGAGGGAAGGTGGGATTTCTCTCGAGACACCGCAGGGGAAAAGGGCCTCATCACACGTAGAAGGGAGAGTATCTGGGTTTCTTTCAAGTTGCAGCAGGAAACTTGGGGTTCCTCTTGAGTTTCAATGGGACCTCAGGGACTCGCTCGTGTTGCCTCTGGAAAGTCCAGTCTCCATGCAAGTCGCGAGGAGCTTCTCGGGATTCCTCTCCAGTCGCTGCCGGGTCTGAGTTCCTCAACTGGATTTGAGGCCGGAACCTCAGGGTTCCTATACAGTACTGACATGGGTTTCGGGTTTTCTCTGGAGTTTACACAGGGGAATCAGGCCTCGACTTGTGTGGAAACATAAATGTCTGCTTTGCTCTCGAGCTGGAAAAGCAGTGTCAGGCTTCCTGTCGAGTTGATGAGCTACCACAAGGCTGTAACAACTGCCATGGTGTTTTCAGTCAATCCTCGGGGTGACCATCAAGTCAGTGCAGGGGAGTCAGGAGTATCTGGTGTGGACTAGGATATAGGGGTCTTTTGGAATGGTGGCACTAACCCTGTAGTTCTTCTCGAGTGTCTGGTTGAGACTGCCTCCTCTTGCAATGTGATGGCAATGCCAGGATTCCTTTCCTGAGGAAGCAGGGAAATGGACCCTCATCACGAGATAAGGAGGGAAATCTGGGGCTCTTCTTGAGTGATGGCCGGGCCCTCGGTGTTCTTCTCGAGTGGAGACAGGTAAGTCGGGGAACTTCTTGAATTGCCTCAAGGGTGTCGAGGACTGTTTCGAGGCTCAAGAGGGAAGGTGGGAATTCTCTCAAGACGCCACAGCAGAAAAGGGCCTCATTTCGCTTTGAGGGGAGAATCTCCTGGTTTTTCTCGAGTTGCGGTAGGAAAACTGGGGTTACACTCGAGTAAAGACGGGGACCTCAGGGACCTGCTCTTGTGGCCTCAGGAAAGTCCATTCTCCATTCGAGTTGTGAGGGGCTTCTCAGGATTCCTTTGCAGTAGCTGCTGGTGGCGAGGTCCTCATATGGAGTTGAGGCCGGAAACTCAGGCTTCCTCTCCAAAGCTGACATGGATCTCAGGGTTCCTCTGGAGTTTCCAGAGGGGACTCAGGCCTTGTCTAATGTTGAGATATGAAAGTCTACTCCCCTCTCTAGCTGGAAAAGGAGTGTCAGGATTCCTGTCGAGTTCACTGAGGGATCAGTGGCTTTCTCTCGATGTGCCACATGGCTGTCACATCTGCCATTGTGTTTTGAGTCAATCCTCGGGGTGACCATCGAGTCAGTGCAGGGGAATCAGGTGTATCTGGAGTGCATTGGTACATCGGGGTCTTTTGAAATGATGGCACGACCCCTGGAGTTCCTTTCGAGTGTCAAGTTGAGACTGCCTCTTCTTGAGGTGTGATGGAAATGCTGGAATTCTTTTCTCGACGAAGCAGGGAAATGGACCCTCATCTCGAGATGAGGAATGAAAACCGGGGCTCTTCTTGAGTTGTGGTGGAATCCTCTGTATTCGTCTTGAGTGTAGACGGGTAAGTTGGGGAATTTCTTGAGTTGCCTCAAGGGTGTCAAGGACCCTTTCAAGGCTCAAGAGGAAAGGTGGGATTTCTCTCGAGACGCTGCAGAGAAAAAGTGTCTCATCTCACATTGAGGGGAAAATATCCTGTTTTTTCTCTAGTTGTGGCAGCAAACTTGGGGTTCCTCTCGAGTTACGACACGGACCACAGGGATCCGTTCTTGTGGCTTCAGGAACGTCCCCTATCCATGCGAGTTGCGAGGGGCCTCTCGGGTATCCTCTGCAGTCCCTGCCAGGGCCAAGGTCCTCATCTGGAGTGAGGCCAGAACCTCAAGATTCCTCTCCAGTGCTGACATGGACCTCGGGGTTCCTCTGGAGTTTCCACAGGGGAATCAGGCCTCATCGCCTGTGGAGAGATGCAAGTCCACTCTCCTCTCAAGCTGGAAAAACAGTTTTAGGCTTCCTGTCGAGTTGACATAAGGATCGAAAACTTTCTTTAGAGGTGCCACTGGGCTATCACACCTGCCGTTGTGTTTGAGTCGATCCTCAGGGTGACCGCCGAGTCATTTCAAGGAAGTCAGTGTATCTGGAGTGGATTGGGACATTGGGGTCTTTTGGAATGGTGGCACGCCCCCTGGAGCTTCTCTCGAGTGTCAATTTGAGACCACCTCCTCTTCAGGTGCGATGGGAATGCCGGGATTCTTTTCCCGACGAGCAGGCAGTGGACATTCATCTCGAGATAAGAAGGGAAAACCCGGGCTCTTCTTGAGTTGTGGCTGGGCCCTCCGTGTTCCTCTCGAGTGGAGAAGGGGTTGTCGGGGAACTTCTTGAGTTGCCTCAAGGGTGTCAAGGACCCTTACGAGGCTCAAGAGGCAATGTGGGATTTCTCTCTAGATGCCGCAGAGGAAAAGGGCCTCATCTCACGTTGAGGGGAAAATCTCCTGGTTTTTCTTGAGTAGCGGCAGGAAACTTCGTGTTCCTGTCAAGTTACAACGGGGATCTCAGGAACCTGCTCATGTTTTTTTCAGGAAAGTTCATTCTCCATGCAAGTAGGGAGAGACCTCTAGGGATTCCTCTGCAGTCACTGCCGAGGCCGAGGTCCTCATCGGGAGTTGAGGCTGGAAACTCAGGCTTCCTCTCCAGTGCTTACATGGATCTCGGGGATCCTCTGGAGTTTCCAGAGGTGAGTCAGTCCTGGTCTCATGTTGAAACATGCAAGTCCGCTCTCCTCTAGAGCTGGAAAAGGAGTGTCGAGATTCCTGTCGTGTGACATAGGAATCGGTGGCTTTCTCTCTTGGTGCCACAGGGCTGTCACATCTGCCATCGTGTTTTGAGTCAATCCTGGTGGTGACAGTCGAGTCACTACAGGGGAGTCAGGTTTATCTGGAGTGTATTGGGACATCGAGGTCTTTCAAAATGGTGGTGCGACCCCTGGAGTTCCTCTCGACAGTTAAGCTGTGACCACCTCCTCTTGTGGTGCGACAAGAACGCTGGGATTCCTTTCCCAAAGAAGCAGGGAAATGGACCCTCATCTCGAGATGAGGAGGGAAAACCAGGGCTCTTCTTGACTTGTTGTGGGACCCTCATTGTTTCTCTCTAGTGGAGACGGGTAAGTGGGGGAATTTCTTGAGTTGCCTCAAGGGTGTCAAGGACCCTTTGGGGGCTCAATAGGGAAGGTGGGATTTCTCTCGAGATGCCGCAGTGGAAAACGGCCTCATCTCACATTGAGGGGAAAATCTCCTGGTTTTTCTTGAGTTGTGGCAGGAAACTTGGCATTCCTCTCGAGTTACGACGGGAACATCAAGTATCCACTCATGTGGCCTCAGGAACTTCCCGTCTCCATGCGAGTTATGAGGGGCCTCTCGGGATTCCTCTGCAGTCACTGCCAGGACCGAGGTCCTCATCTGGAGTTGAGGCTGGAACCTCAAGTTTCCTCTCCAGTGCCAACATGGATCTCGGGGTTCCTCTGGGAGTTTCCAGAGGGGAGCCAGGCCTCATCTCATGTGGAGACATGCAAGTCCACTTTCCTCTCGAGCTGGAAAAGTAGTGGCAGGCTTCCTGTCATTTTGACATAAGGATCGCTGGCTTTCTCTAGGTGTCACAGGGCTGTCACACCTGCCACCGTGTTTTGAGTTGGTCCTGTTGGTGACCGTCAAGTCAGTGTAGCAGAGTCAGGTGTATCTGTTGTGGATTTGGACATCGGGGTCTTTTGGAATGGTGGCATGGCCCCTGGAGTTCCTCTCGACTATCAAGTTAAGATTGCCTCCTCTTGAAGTGCGATGGGAACGCCGGGATTCCTTTCCTGATGAAGTAGGGTAATGGACCCTCATTTCATGATGAAGAGGAAAAACCGGGGCTATTCTTGTGTTGTGGCGGGACCCTCCGTGTTTCTCTTGAGTGAAGAAGGGTATGTTGGGGAACTTCTTGAGATGCCTCAAGGGCGCCAAGAACCCTTACGAGGCTCTAGAGGGAAGGTGGGATTTCTCTCGAGACGCCATAGTGGAAAAGGGCCTCATCTCGCGTTGAGGGGAGAATCTCCTGGTTTTTCTCGAGTTGCGGCAGGAAACTGGAGTTCCTCTCCAGTCACGACGGGGACCTCAGGGACTCGCTTGTATGGCCTCGGGAAAGTCCAGTCTCCATGCGAGTTGCGAGAGGCCTCTTGGGATATTTTGGCAATCGCTGCCGGGGCTAAGGTCGTCATCTGGAGTTGTGGCTGGAACCACAGTGTTCCTCTCCAGTGCTGACATGGATCTTGGGGTTCCTCTCAAGTTTCCACAGGGGAGTCAGGCCTTGTCTAGTGTGGAGATATGCAAGACTGCTTTCCTCTCGAGTTAAAAAGCAGTGTCAGGCTTCCTGTCAAATGACATAGGGATCTGTGGCTTTCTCTGGAGGAGCCACAGGGCTGTCACACCTGCCATCATGTTTAGAGTTGATCCTGTGGGTGACCGTCGAGTTAGTGCAGGGGAGTCAGGTGTATCTGGAGTGGATTTGGTGATCACGGTGTTTTGGAATGGTGCCATGACCCTTGCAGTTCCTCTCGAGTGTCAAGCTGAGACTGCCTAATCTTGAGGTGCGACGGGAACGCCAGGATTCCTTTCCCAACGAAGCAGGGAATTGGACCCTCATCTCGATATGAGGAGGGAAAAACGGGTCTCTACTTGAGTTGTGGAGGGACCTTCGGTGTTCCTCACGAGTAGAGACGGGTATGTCGGGGAACTTCATGAGTTGCCTCAAGGGTGTCAAGGACCCTTTCGAGGCTAAAGAGGGAAGGTGGGATTTCTTTCGAGATACCACAGCGGAAAAGGGCCTCATCTCACGTTGAGGGGAGAATCTCCTGGTTTTCCTCGAGTTGCGGCAGGAAACATGGGGTTCCTCTCATCTTACTATGGGAACATTAAGGACCCGCTCATGTTGCTTCAGGAAAGTCCAGTCTTCATGCCAGTTGTGAGGTGCCTCTCAGATTCATCTCTAATTGCTGCCGGGGCCGAGGTCCTCATCTGGAGTTTAGGCCAGAACCTCAGGGTTCCTCTCCACTGCTGAAATGCATTTTGAGGTTCCCCTGGAGTTTCCACAGGGGAGTCAGGCCTCGTCACATGTGGAGAAATGCACGTCCACTCTCCTCTCGAGGTGGAAAAGCAGTGTCAGGCTTCCTGTCAAGTTGACATAGGGATCAATGGCTTTTTCTCGAGGGGCCACAGGGCTGACACACCTGCCATAGTTTTTTGATTTGATCCTCGGGGTGACCATCGAGTCAGTGCAGGGGAGTCAGGTGTATCTGGAGTGGATTGGAACATTGGGGTCTTTTGGAATGGTTGCACGACGCCTGGAGTTCCTCTTGAGTGTCAAGTTGAGACCGCCTCCTCTTGAGGTGCGACAGGAACGCTGGGATTCTTTTCCCGACTAATCAGGGAAATAGACCCTCATCTCAATATGAGGAGGGAAAACTGGGGCTCTTCTTGAGTTGTGGCGGGACTCTCGGTGTTCCTCTCGAGTGGAGATGGGTATGTAAGGTACATTCTTGAGTTACTTTAAGGTTGTCAAGAACCCTTTCAAGACCCACGAGTTAAGGTGGGATTTTTCTCAAGACGCTGCAGAGGAAAAATGCCTCATCTTGCGTTGACGGAGAATCTCCTGGGTTTTATCGAGTTATGGCAGGAAACTTGAGGTTTCTCTCGAGTTACAATGGGAACATTAGAGACACGCTCGTATTGCCTTAGGAAAGTCCATTCTCCATGCGAGTTGCGAGGGGCCTCTCGGGATTCATTTCCAGTCGCTGCCAGAGCCGAGGTCCTCATGTGTAGTGGAGACGGAACCTCCAGATTCCTCTTCAGTGCTGACATGGATTTCGGGGATCCTCTGGAGTTTCCACAGAGGAGTCAGTCCTTGTCACGTGTGGAGAAATGCAAGTCCGCTTACCTCTCGAGCTGGAGAAATGGTGTCAGGCTTCCTGTCGAGTTGACATAGTGATCCGTGGCTTTTTCTCAAGGTGCCACAGGGCTGTCACACATTCCATCGTGTTTTGAGTCAATCCTCAGGTTGACCATCGAGTCAGTGCAGGGGAGTCACTGTATCTGGAATGCATTGGGACATCAGGGTCTTTTGAAAGGGTGGCAGGACACCTGGATTTCCTCTCGAGTGTCAAGTTGACACCACCTCCTCTTGAAATGCGACGGGAACGCCAGGATTCCTTTTCCAACGAAGCAGAGAAATGAACCCTCCTCTTGGGATAAGGAGGGAAAACCGGGGCTCTTCTTGAGTTGTGGTGGGACTCTCGGTGTTCCTTCGAGTGGCGATGGATATGTTGGGGAACTTCTAGAGGTGCCTTAAGAGTGTCAGGGACCTTTTCAAGGCTTAAGAGGAAAGGTGGGATTTCTCTCGAGACACCTCAGCGGAAAAGGGCCTCATCGCGCGTTGAGGGGAGAATCTCCTCGTTTTTCTCGAGTTGTGGCAGCAAACTTGAGGATCCTCTCAAGTTACGATCGGGACTTCAGGAACCTGCTCTTGTGGCCTCAGGAAGTTCAGTCTCCATGCGAGTTGCGAGGGGCCTCTCAGGATTCCTCTGCAGTCACTGCCTGGGCCAAGGTTCTCTACTGGAGTTGAGGCTGGACCGCAGGGTTCCTCTCCAGTGCCCATATGGATCTCGGGGTTCCTCTGGAGTTTCCACAGGAGAGTCAGGCCTCGTCTCGTGTGGAGACATGCAAGTCCACTGTCCTCTCGACCTGAAAAGCAATGTCAGGCTTCCTGTAGGGTTGACATAGGAATCTGTGGCTTTCTCTCGAGGAGCCACAGGGCTGTCACACCTGCCATCGTGTTTTGAGTCAATCCTTGGGGTAACCGTCGAGTCAGTGCAGGGGAGTCAAGTGTGTCTGGAGTGCATCGGGACCTGAAAGTCTTTCGAAATGTTGGCACTACCCATGGAGTTCCCCTCGAGTGTCATGTTGTGACCGCCTCTTCTTGAGGTGCGACGGGAAGGCTGGGATTCCTTTCCCGACGAAGCAGGGAAATGGACCCTCCTCTCGGAATGATGAGGGAAAACCGGGGCTCTTCTTGAGTTGTGGCGGATCCCTCGGTGTTCCTCTTGAGTGGAGACGGGTATGTCGGGGAACTTCTTGAGTTGCCTCTAGGGTGTCCAGGACCCTTTGGAGGCTTAAGAGGGAATGAGGGATTTCTCTTGAGACGCCACAGCGGAAAAGGACCTCATCTCGCATTGAGGGGAGAATCTCACTGTTTTTCTCGAGTTGCAGAAGAAAATTTGGGATTCCTCTCGAGTTACGAAGGGGACCTCAGGGAATCGTTCGTGCGGCCTAAGGAAAGTTCTGTCTTCATGTGAGATGCGAGGTGCCTCTCGGGATTCCTCTGCAGTCACTTCCGGGGCAGAGGTCCTCATCTGGAGTTGAGGCCGGAATCTCAGTGTTCCTCTATAGTGCCGACATGGATCTTGTGGTTCCTCTGGAGTTTCCACAGGGGAGTCAGGCCTTGTCTCGTATGGAGACATGCAAGTCCACTCTCCTCTCAACCTGGAAAAGCAGTGTCAGGTTTCCTGTCGGGTTGACATAGGGATCGGTTCTTTCTCTCAAGGTGCCACAAGGCTGTCACATCTGCCATCGTGTTTTGAGTTGATCCTCGGGGTGATTGTCGAGCCAGTGCAGGGGAGTCAAGTGTATCTGGAGTACCTCGGGACATCAGGGTATTCTGAAATGGTGGCACGACTCCTGGAGTTCCTCTCGAGTGTCAAGTTGAGACCGCCTCCTCTTAAGGTGCGACGGGAACCCCGGGATTCCTTTCCCAATGAAACAGGGAAATGGACCGTCCTCTCGGGATGAGGAGGGAAAATCGGGGCTCTTCTTGAGTAGTGATGTGACCCTCTCTATTCCTCTCAACTGGAGACGGGTATGTCGGGGAACTTCTTGAGTTGCCTCAAGGGTGTCCAGGATCATTTTGAGGCTCAAGAAGGAAGGTGGGATTTCTGTCGTGATGCCACAGCAGAAAAGGGCCTCATTTCACATTGAGGGGAGAATCTCCTGGTTTTTCTAGAGTTGCAGAAGCAAACTTGGGGTTCCTTTCGAGTTAGGAAGGGGATCTCAGGGACCCACTCCTGTGGCCTCAGGAAAGTCCTGTCTCCATTCGAGCTGTGAGGAACCTCTTGGGATTCCTCTGCAGTCGCTGCCAGGGCTGAGGTCCACATCTGGAGTTGAGGCTGGAACCTCAGGTTTCCTCTCCAGTGCCCACATGGATCTCGGGGTTCCTCTGGAGTGTCCGCAGGGGAGTCAGGCTTGGTCTCGTGTGGAGACATGCAAGCCCACTCTCCTCTCGAGCTGGAAAAGCAGTGTCAGGCTTCCTGTCGGGTTGACATAGGGATCGGTTGCTTTCTCTCAAGGTGCCACAAGGCTGTCACATCTGCCATCGTGTTTTGAGTTGATCCTCGGGGTGACCGTCGAGTCAGTGCAGGGGATTCAGGTGTATCTAGAGTGCATCAGGACATCGGAGTCTTTTGAAATGGTGCACGACCCCTGGAGTTCCTCTCGAGTGTCACGTTGAGACCACCTCCTCTTGAGGTGCATTGGGAACGCCAGGATTCCTTTCCTGACGAGCAGGGAAACGGACTCTTCTCGGGATGAGGGGGGAAAACTGGGGCTCTTCTTGAGTTGTGACTGGACCCTCAGTGTTTTTCTCGAGTGAAGACGGGTATTTCGGGGAAATTCTTGAGGTGCCTCAAGAGTGTCAAGGACCCTTTCGAGGCTCAAGAGGGAAGGTGGGATTTCTCTCGAGATGCCACAGCGGAAAAGGGCCTCATCTCGCTCTGAGGGGAGAATCTCCTGGTTTTTCTCGAGTTGCGGCAGCAAAATTGGTGTTCCTCTCGAGTTACTACAGGGACTCAGGGACCTCCTCCTGTGGCCTCAGGGAAGTCCATTCTCCATGCGTGTTGCGAGCAGCCACACGGGATTCCTCTGCAGTCACTTCCAGGGCCGAGGTCCTCATCTGGAGTTGAGGTCGGAATCTCAGGGTTCCTCTCCAGTGCCAACATGTATTTCGGGGTTCCTCTTGAGTTTCTACAGGGGAGTCAGGCCTCATCGCATATGGAAACATGCACGTCCGCTCTCCTCTCGAGGTGGAAAAGCAGTGTCAGGTTTCCTGTCAGGTACACATAGGAATCAGTGGCTTTCTCTCGAGGTGCCACAGGGCTGTCACACCTGCCATCGTGTTTGAGTCAATCCTCGGGATGACCGTGAAGTCAATGCAGAGGAGTCAGGGGTATCAGGTGTGGATTGGGATATCAGGGTCTTTTGAAATGGTGACACGATCCCTGGAGTTCCTCTCGAGTGTTAAGTTGAGGCTGCCTTCTTTTGAGATGCAATGGGAACACCGGGATTCCTTTCCCGACGAAGCAGGGAAATGTACCCTCCTCTCAGGATGAGGAGGCAAACCCGGGGCTCTTCTTGAGCTGTGGCGGGACCGTCGGTGTTCCTCTCGAGTGGAGACAGGTATATCGGTGAACTGGGTGTCAAGGGTGTCAAGGACCCTTTCGAGGCTCAAGAGAGAAGGTGGGATATCTTTCGAGACACCGCAGTGGAAAAGGGCCTCATCTAGCATTGAGGGGAGAATCTCCTTGTTTGTCTCAAGTTGTGGCAAGGAACATGGGGTTCCTCTCGAGTAACAGCGGGGAACTCATGGACACGCTTGTGTTGCTTCAGGAAAGTTCAGTATCCATGCGAGTTGTGGGGGGCCTCTCAAGATTCCTCTCCAGTCGCTGCCAAGGCCTGGGACCTCATCTGTAGTTGAAACTGGAACCTCAGCCTTCCTCTCCAGTGCTGACATGTATCTCGGGGTTCCTCTGGAGAGTCCACAGGGGCGGCAGGCCTGCTCTCATGTGGAGACATGCAAGTCCTCTTTCCTCTCGAGCTGGAAAATCAGTGTCAGGTTTCCTGTCAAGTTGACATAGTAATCGGTGGTTTTCTTTTGTAGTGCCACAGGGCTGTCACCCCTGCCATCGTGTTCTGAGTCGATTCTCAGGGTGACTGTCGAGTCAGTGCAAGGGAGTCAGGTGTATCTGGAATGGATTGGGACATAATGGTCTTTAGGAATTTTTGCATGACACCTTTAGTTCCTCTCAAGTTTCAAGTTGAGACTGCCTCCTCTTGAGGTGCAAAGGGAACGCCGGGATTCCTTTCCCGACGAAGCAGGGAAATGGACCCTTATCTCGAGATGAGGAGGGAAAACTGGGGCTCTTCTTGAGTTGTGGCGGGACCCTTGGTGTTCCTTTCGAGTGGAGACGGGTATGTCGGGAATTTCTTGAGGTGCCTCAAGGCTGTCAAGGACACTTTCGAGGCTCAAGAGGGAAGGTGCGATTTCTCTTGAGACGCTGAACCCGATAAGGGCCTTATCTCACGTTGAGGGGAGAATCTCCTGGTTTTATACGAGTTGCACCAAGAAACTTGGGTTTCCTCTCTGTTTACAAAGGAGACATCAGGGTCCCGCTCGTGTTGACTCAGGAAAGGTCAATATTCATGCGAGTTGCAAGGGGCCTCTCGGGACTCCTCTCCAGTCGCTGCCAAGGCCACAGTCCTCATCTGGAGTTGAGGCCGGAACCTCAGGGTTCCTCTACAGTGCTGGCATGTAACTCGGGGTTCCTCTGGAGTGTCCACAGGGGAGTTAGGCCTCGTCTCACGTGGAGACATGCAAGTCGGATTTGCTTTCGAGCTGGAAAAGCAATGTCAAGCTTCCTGTCGAGTTGACATAGGGATCAGTGGCTTTCTCTCAAGGTGCCACAGGGCTGTCACACCTGCCATCTTGTTTTCAGTCAATCCTCGGGGTGACCGTTGAGTCAGTACAGGGGAGTGAGGTGTATCTGGAGTGGATTGGGACATTGGGGTCTTTTGGAGTGGTGGCACGTCCTCTAAAGTTCCTCTCAAGCTTGAAGTTGAGACCGCCTCCTCTTGAGGTGCGACAGGAACGCCAGAATTTCTTTCCTGACAAAGCAGGGAAATGGATCCTCATCTCGAGATGAGGAGGGAAAACCGAGGCTCTTCTTGAGTTGTGGCAGGACCCTCGGTGTTCCTCTCGAGTGGAGACGGGTATGTCGGGGAATTTCTTGAGTTGCCTCAAGGGTGTCAATGACCGTTTTGAGGCTCAAGTGGGTAGGTGGGATTTCCCTCGAAACACCTCTGTGGAAAACGGCCTCATCTCACGTTGAGGGGAGAATCTTCTGGTTTTTCTTGAGTTGTGGCAGGAAACTTTGGGTTCCTCTCAAGTTATCACGAGGACCTCAGGGATGTGCTCGTGTTGCCTCAGGAAAGTCCAGTCTCCATGTGAGTTGTGAGGGGCCTCTCAGGATTCCTCTGCAGTTGCTGCTGGGGCTGCAGTCATCATGCGGAGTGAGGCCGGTACCTCAGGATTCCTCTCCAGTGCTGACATGCATCTCGGGGTTCCTCTGGAGTTTCCACAGGGGAGTCAGGCCTCATCTCGTGTGGAGACCTACAAGTCGGCTTTCCTCTCAAGCTTGAAAAGCAGTGCCAGGCTTCATGTCGAGTTGACATAGGGATCGGTGGCTTTCTCTAGGTGCCACAGGGCTGTCACACCTTCCATCGTGTTTTGAGTCGATCCTTGAGGTCAGTTCAGGGGAGTCATATGTATCTGGAGTGGATTGGGACATCGGGGTCTTTTGGAATGGTGGCACGACCCCTGGAATTCCTCTCGAGGTTCAAGTTGAGACGGCCTCCTCTGGAGGTGCGACGGGAATGCCAGGATTCCTTTGCTGACGAAGCAGGGAAATAGACCCTCATCTCGAGATGAGGAGGGAAAACCGGGGCTCTGCTTGAGTTGTGGCGGGACCCTCGGTGTTCCTTTCGAGTGGAGACGGGTATGTCAGGGAACTTCTTGAGTTGCCTCAAGGGTGTCAAGGACCCTTTCGAGGCTCAAGAGGGAAGGTGGGTGCTGGGAGCCAGCATGAGGAATCCCTTCCATGGCAAAGGTTTGAGGAAGGAATCCTGACCAGACGCAAAGGCGTGAACCAGCTTTGGGGGTTCCCTCTGAGTTTTCTTGTATATTTACCCCCAAAAATCAGAGTCTGCCCGCTTTATTACTGTGCTTTTCACTCTTCAACATTCCCTGGAAAAAAGTTAATTCAGGGCTTCAGTCTCCTGCATCAGCTCAAAACCCTCTGATGGTTCTCTAACTTCACAGGTTCCCCTGGACTATTTACAATTAGTGAATTGCTTACAGCCCCCTAACTGCTAGAGGCACAAAGCTTAAAGCATCTTAAAGATACAGAGCCTTTTCTAAAGAGCTTAAAATTATATTGGTGACGTGTTTTCACTTTTGAGTCCATGACTGCTGCCAGGCCTCCATAGTCTATCTTTTAGACACATGAAGGATATTAATCAATGTAATTGGGATATAGAAAGAGGAATGTAGTAGTTTTGATGTTAGCAACACTAGACTTTTGAGTTAATAACTTTTCTCTTTGTTATAAATCACTGTACTTCTTTCTTTGTTATAAATTGTTGTGTCCTTGCTATGTAAGAATGTAACTTTATTTAGTGCTTTCTGAGAGTGGCACGAGACTTTGGGAAGAACAACATAAATAAATCTTCTGGTTGACAAACCCTTATCAGAAAAAAGGCTGTAAAAAGTTAATTGGCCCTCTGGCCAGAAGATGATGTAAATCACCTAAGACTTATGTATACAGCTAGGTATGCAGAGAGAAAGCCTGGTCTTGATAAGAGTCAGGGCTGCTGACGCTGCATAATTTTATATTATCCATTGATGTATATGTACCAAAAAAAAGTATAAATGGCCTTCTGAACAATAGGTGATGGACCAGTCACTGGACTGGTTTTCCCCATGTCTTTACTCTATTTTCTGGCTGAATTCTCATCTGGAGCTTGCCAAGTCTACTTATTTGCCCTGGCTTTTAAGTTCTGTGAGAGACAGAGCCCAAGGCGGGGCACTCTCCTATATTCAAACAGGCACTGGTAGCCCAACATAGATGGTGTAGATCTCTTGTCCTGAGATTTTATTGGCTTTCCCCATAAACCAAGTTATTCAGCCTCTTTTCTCCACTAAATTCTGCTACTACACTATTTCTTCCTAATCTAATCTTATATTTCTAAATAAATAAGCTTTTCTCACCTACGCTGTTCACCCTTCGAATTTCCCTGGATCCACCGGGCCTGGACCCTGGTAAGTGGTGCCCAGAACAGGCTTTTTGAAGGCAGGTCTCCCCCAGTGTGCAGTTTTCGGGATGGCTAGGACCCCACTCAGGGTGTCGCGGACCCCCCTGCATAAGCTAGGTAGGGAAAGAGGGGTGGGAAGTTTTGGATTGAAAGAAACCCAGTTGAACGGTTGACAGAAACCAATGGGTTGAAAGAAACCCCCCTTGACAAATGAAAAAACCTTGACTAGGCAGACTTTTCTATAAATCTTAATTTTCTTAAACAGGTAACAATGAGTCAAAAGGATGACAATTCTTTACAGAAGTAATTTTGCTACTGTTAAACAAAAGAGAAATTAAAGTTAAAAAGGCTAGTGTTCAATTTCTTTTAAAATTTGTATAATAGCTATGTCCTTGGTTTCCAGAAAATGACACTGTCAATTTGGATACTTGGGTGAAGGTATGAAAACAGCTAAAAACTTATTATACTTTGTATGAGCCAAAAAAAGTTCCTGTAAATGCTTTCACTCTGTGGAATATGATTAGAAATGTTCTGGACCCCCGTCATGATGCTGTTAGTTAGTTAGCCTATGGAAGAGGCTATAGCGTGGATGGTAGTGGGTCTCCACCTTCTACACAGATCATATTTTCTGCCATTGACAAACAAAAAGAGGGAGACTGTGTTCTATCTCCCGAGGAAGGAGAGAGCTTACAGGACGCTGTGGCCAGGCGCCCTGGTGAGCTCCCTCTCCCTCTACACAAACTTTTAAAAATTTATCCAACACTTTCTGATTTAAGACGACTGACTGCCACCTCCGCTTGTGCCTCCCTAGGGCTTAAAAATTCCCCACTTTACATCCAAAGCCTCCCAGAACATTGCCTAAGGTGGAAAAAGGGATAATTAAAAAAAAAAGAGCTTTTAAAACAGAGCTTGCTCCTTGCAGAAAATCCCCTCAGGAGGGCCTCACCCAAGCAAAAAAAAAAAAAAAAAGAGAGAGAGAGAGAGAGAAAGAAAGAAACACAAAAAAAGAGAAAGAAAAATAATCATAATAAAAAGGACTCTACAAATACAAAATGTTTCTCTTGAGGCCAAGTGGAACATTTTTGTCGGCAATGTCCTGCTAAACAGAGACAACAAGCCACGCCAATAAACCCCAGGTAGCTCAGGACTAGACCTCAGCTCCACCATCACAACAATATTAACCCCTGATGTGCCGGTTACTCCGATTCCAATGGAAGTGGCTAGCCCCCTGCCTGAGGGCATTGTAGGACTTGTGCTAGGGCATAGCTTGCTATCTTTTCAAAGAATTTCAGTGGTGCCTGGTGTAGTAGATTCTGATTATACTGAGGAAAATTAAAGTTTTAATCTTGCCGCCTACTAAAACTGTGCAAATCAATAAAGATTAAACAATAACACAGCTTTTGCTTTTACCTTAATATCAGACAGGAAAAACCTTGACTTCTCAAGCTAGAGGGCCCCAGAGGATTTAGATCTAGCTTTTTGAGTGCAGAAAATTACAGCTTCTAGGCCTTTAAAAGATTTTTTAATTCAAAGAAATAAAATGTCAGGGCTGTTAGACACTAGAGCAGATATTTCTTGCATTGCTGGGAAAGACTGCCCCAGCTCCTGGCCAATACATACTACTGAAAGTGAGTTGGTGGGATTAGAGAAAGTGGTATGCAGGATGGAAATGCTATAGAGGAAAAGGTGAGAGAGAGTTTAAAACCTTGGCAAGTAGTGAGTTCCCCGTTGCTAGAGGTATTCAAGCAAAGATTAGATGGTTACTTGTCACCTAAAAAGCTATAGGCCAGATTTAGGTTACAAAAGGATAATTGGAAAAGGCTTATAAAGGTATTGTGTAACAGCTCTTTACTTGCTTCTTATATTTAGGTCCGCCAAAAGATTTGAAAACTGATAATGCCCCTTTAAAGTTGCAGAGAGATTGTTTACTAACTTTAAATGATTTCTAGAAATTATTGAGGGATATTAATTGGATATCCCCACGTTTAAAACTGACTACTGCAGATTTAAAGCCTTTGTTTGACTGAAAAACAATCCTAATCCCAGTTCTAAGAGAAAGTTGACTAGTGAGACAGAGTTGGCTTTTGTTAAAGTGGATGAGGCTTTAAATGATCAGTTAATTAAGATAAATATTACCAAAAGATGAGATTAAAGTATTCTTGCCACAAAACAGGATGCTTGTGACAAGAAGGCCCATTGGTTCCATCTACCGGTAACCCCAAGAAAAATAGTTTCATCTTATCCGAGCTTGGTGGCACAATTAATTTTAAAAGAAAGAAAAAAAAAAAAAGGATGTGGAACTTTTTGGAAAAGAAGTAGCAAATATAGTAATTCCATTCAATGTGGATCAACTGCAAGTCTTTTACAGAATAGTGATGATTGGCAAGTTGCCCTGATAGATTTCAGTGGTCAAATTTTGTTTCATTTGCCCTCAAGTCCCCACAGTAGTTAAAAGTGCAAAAATATTAAATTGGCGGTTTGAGGATACCTGTGAAATTTTCCCAACTCTATGTACTTCCTATGCTTCCCTTTACCCTATGGGGTAGGGGCGTGCTGTTTCAAATAGGAGTTGTTTGGAAAAGGGATTTCTCAATTTCTTAGTTATCAATAGGCAGTACAATTAACAATACTTCATATATTGTTATAAATACATAATATAAATATATTTGCCTAATTACAGTTTGCCAAATTGGGTATGGGTATAAATAAAATATAATAAAGGTATACCTACTAGCGTTTTAAATTACTAGTGTTTTAAAGGATTACATATAAGGTACATAAACATGGGTTATACAAATATCAATGTTAGAGTAACATCCGGAAGCGACAAGCACAATGGTATAAATGTCTAAACTGGAAGAAACTTGAAACCCTCATGTTAATTCTTAAATTTAGTATTTGTAACTTGTGACAAGACAGATTGGTAGGCAGCCATTTTTGTGTCTTAAAATAACTGGGGGAATAGTTAAAATTTTATACATCAAATGATTGCTAAGAATATTGCAGGTGAGATGTGGTTATTTTTAGTTTATTTGAAATGTCTTAAAGTGAAGGGAGGAGGGAGAGCAAATATTTTAAATTCGGAAAACCCTAAACCTTTTGATAAGAAATTGTAATTTTCACTTATGTTATCTTTAAGGATATAAAAGGTTGATAAATTGGTATAGTTAAATTGAGCCATAACCATTAGTGATCATGGGGACCAGTAATTAAGCCTGCAGGAAAAAAATTACAATCTAAGAATTTAACAAAAAATAAGATCCTGAAAATTTTGTTTAATTGCATCAATTTCTGTATATTATGTGCATTTAAAAACTGCAGTAAGTTGAATGGGTTAATCTTGTCTAATATAAGTAAATGAGTCTGTAGATGGTGATCTCCTCAAACGAAAAAGTACAGTACTTGAAATTGTGTTCTTTATGGTTGTAGTGTTGGTAAAGCACTAATATGCAGAAAATGAAGGAATTACACAGTGCAAAAAAAAGGGGGGTATACCTAATTCTATTTATAGATCTATACTTAATTAATTGGTATATAAATTAATATATATACTATATATGCATATTAGATATATACTGTATAATTATATTATATATATATAACATATGTATTGCAGTAATATAATGTATATGTGGCTTATATTAATTGGTAGAGATTGGTATGCTGTGATGATATATGTTATATATACTGTATAATTATATTGTGTGTGACATACGTTATTACAGTGCATTGGTTTGTGTAGGTTGATATTAATTGTGTGCATGTTGTATTGCTGCAATATATATTAATTAATATGTTAATTATAAAGATTAATTCAAATATACTGATTTATATACATTATATGTCAATGAGTTTATACTTGTTGCCATACATATATATATATGTATTATTTAGGTATATCTGTATACCTAAATGAGATAAAGAGGTTATACATTTATCATTTAAATTTATACAGAGACTTAAACTAAACATTAGACCTAAATTAACATATCCCTAAATTCATGTCGTTAAAACACAAACTTTAAAAAATTTTAAAATTAAATTGACAACTGCAATGCTTCGTCACTGGTGTCCAGAGCAACAAAATGTAAAGCCTTTGATAAAGTGGGAAGATCTCCTCTCCACATAATAGAAAGGTCCCAACCCAATATTAACTGGTGGTCGAGGAGGTGCTTATATTTTTTCCACAGGATTCAGATTTGTCAATTTGAATCCCAGACAGGCTGATTCGTCATGTTACAGTCCCCCAGGCACCTGGTTCCTCGGCCACCGCATGCCAGGAGCCGTGGGCGGGGCCTGCCTGACTGACTGATGAGACCCAGTGTGCCACGCTCACAGCAGGTAGCAGCGCCAGCGTCTGCAAAACCATGGGATAGAGGGTTGATGGGGGAAGGAGATATATGGAAACTGTATACTATTTGCTCAAATTTTTGTCTCGCCAACGCTGTTTCAGCAGAAGGTGGGGCAAGGGCCGCCACGCCTGCCAGCAGGAGAGGCAAGATAAACATCAAGATCCCAGTGGGACTGACAGAGCTGCTGCAGCGCAAACTCCAACCAAAAAAATGACTCTATTTACTCTATTTTGGCTTGTTTATCCTCTCTTTATGTTTTTCTTTTCACCAATGATTCCTGAAAACTTAATGTACAAATGGACCTAATGTAGTGACTTGTGAACAATATAAGCTTTCATCTTGTTTAACTCCTAAATATAATGTTAGTTCTTTTGTGGTGTCAAAATGTCCACCCTACCTTATGTAACTTATGTAACTTATGTAATAGTAACTATTTATTGGTACAATTTGTCAGCTTACTAATCTTAGAGAATTCAGCTTTAATAACAACAACTGTTACTGTTTCTACTACTGTTATTGTTACTGTGGCAGCAGTATCATTGACTCAACAAGTGTATACTGCCCGATATATTGATACTATGCCTGGAAATGTTTCTTTAGTGTTGGCAACAGAAGAGGTTGTAGAAAAGAAGCAAGAAGTGGGGGTGGATGCCCTAGAGGAGGCGATGATGCATGTTGGGACTGAATTGTAGGTTTTGAAAGTAGAGTTAACATTGTCTTATAGTGCTGATTGCGGTGGATTTGTGTGGCATCCCTGAGGGTAAATGAGACGGATTGTGGCTAGGAGGGAACTGGGAATCAGGTTTTGAGGGTATAAAAAGGCTCCAACATTGTTTTGGATTCAGGAAAACTTCATGGTCAGATCGAGACCATGAAACACTCGTGATTAGATTTTACTGCCGCAGGAGCAGCTAACGACTTTTTCCACACCTTCTCTAACTTCATTTCTGGGAAGACTATTCTGTCTACTGTTTTCAGCTATGTTGCTATGGGTGCTCTAATCTCGCTCCTCATAATCATTCTTCCTTGTATTGTCAGGATTCTTTGACAGCATTCAGAGGCTCACAACTGAACTACACCTGGCTGTTTTTAAAAAATAAAAAAAAACGGAGGGGATGCCAGGAGCCAGTGTGAGGAATCCCGCCCATGGCAAAGGTCATGAGGAAGGAAGCCTGACAAAATGCAAAGGCGTGGACCGGCTTCGGGGGTTCCCCCTGAGTTTTCTTGTATATTTACCCCCAAAAACCAGAGTCTGCCTGCTTTATTACTGTGCTTTTCACTCTTCAACGTTCTCTGGAAAAAAGTTAATTCAGGGCTTCAGTCTCCTGCATCAGCTCAAAACCCTCTGATGGTTCTCTAACTTGTCTGACAGGTTCCCCCGGACTATTTACAATTTGTGAATTGCTTACAGCCCCCTAACTGCTAGAGGCACAAGCTTAAAGCATCTTAAAGATACAGAGCCTTTTCTAAAGAGCTTAAAATTATATTGGTGACAGGTTTTCACTTTTGAGTCCATGACTGCTGCCAGGCCTCCATAGTCTTTATCTTTTAGACACATGAAGGATATTAATCAATGTAATTGGGATATAGAAACAGGAGTAGTAGTTTTGATGTTAGCAACACTAGACTTTTGAGTTAATAACTTTTCTCTTTGTTATAAATCACTGTACTTCTTTCTTTGTTATAAATTGTTGTGTCCTTGCTATGTAAGAATGTAACTTTATTTAGTGCTTTCTGAGAGTGGCACGAGACTTTGGGAAGAACAACGTAAATAAATCTTCTGGTTGACAAACCCTTATCAGAAAAAAGGCTGTAAAAAGTTAATTGGCCCTCTGGCCAGAAGATGATGTAAATCACCTAAGACTTATGTATACAGCTAGGTATGCAGAGAGAAAGTCTGGTCTTGATAAGAATCAGGGCTGCTGATGCTGCATAATTTTATATTATCCATTGATGTCTATGTACAAAAAAAAAGTATAAATGGCCTTCTGAACAACAGGGGATGGACCAGTCACTGGACTGGTTTCCCCCATGTCCTTACTCTATTTTCTGGCTGAAGGCCCATCTGGAGCGCGGAGACTCGCCAAGTCTACTTACTCTCCCCGGCTATTAAGTTCCGAGAGAGAGAGAGCCCAAGGCAGGGCACTTTCCAATATTCAAACGGGCGCTGGTGGCCCAACGTAGATGGTACAAATCTCTTGTCCTGAGATTTTATTGGTTTTAAACCAACTTATTCAGCCTCTTTTCTCCACTACATTTTGCTATTACACTATTTCTTCCTAATCTAATCTTATATTTCTAAATAAATAAGCTCTCCTCACCTATGCTGTTCACCTTTCAAATTTCCCTGGATCCACCAGGGATGGACCACAGCAGGTGGGATTTCTCTTGGGATGCCACAGCAGAAAAGGGCCTCATCTCACGTTGAAGGGAGAATCTCCTAATTTCTCTCGAGCTGCATCAAGAAACATGGGGTTCTTCTCGAATTACAATGGAGACCTCAGAGACCCGCTCGTGTTGCCTTGGGAAAGTCCAGTCTCCATGCAAGTTGCGAGGGGCCTCTCGGGATTGCTCTCCAGTTGCTACCAGGGCCGCAGTCTCATCTGGAGTTGAGGCTGGAACTTCAGGGTTTCTCTCCAGTGCTGACATGGATCCCGGGGTTCCTCTGGAGTTTTCACAAGGTAGTCAGGCCTCGTCTCATGTGGAGACATGCCAGTCCGCTTTCCTCACAAGCTGTAACAGTAGTCCTGTCGAGTTGACCTAGGGATCTTTGGCTTTCTCTCAAGGAGACACAGGGCTATCACATGTGCCAACTTGTTGTGAGTCAATATTCGGGATTACAGTTGAGTCAGTGCAGGGTAATCAGGTGTATCTTGAGTGGACTTGGACATTGGGGTCTTCTTGAATGTTGGCGCAACCAGTGGAGTTCCTCTAGATTTTCAAGTTGAGAGCGCCTCCTCTTGAGTTGCGACAGGAATGCCATGATTCCCTTCCCAATGAAGCAGCAAAAGGTACCCTCATCTCGAGATGAGGAGAGGAAAAAAGGGCTCATCTTGAATTGTGGTGGGACACTCGTTCCTCTAGAGTGGAAACGGACATGTCGAGAAACTTCTTGAGTTGCATCAAGGGTGTTAAGGACCCTTTTGAGGCTCAAGAGGGAAGGTGGTATTTCTCTCGAGACACCGCAGCAGAAAAGGGCCTCATCTCGCATTGAGGGGAGAATCTCCTGGTTGTTCTCGAGTTGCGGCAGGAAACTTGGTGTTCCTCTCAAGTTGCAATGGGGACCTCAATGACCCGTTCTTGTGGCCTCTGGAGAGTCCAGTCTCCATGCGAGTTGCGAGGGGCCTCTCGGGATTCATCTTCAGTCGGTGCCGGGTCCTAGGTCTTCATCTGGAATTGAGGCCGCAACCTCAGGCTCGTCTCCAAGGCAGACATGGAACTCGTGGTTCCTATGTAGTTTCCACAGTGGAGTCAGGCCTCGTCTCGTGTGGAGACATGCAAGTCCGCTTTCCTCTCGAGCTGTAACAGTAGTCAGTCATCCTGTCGAGTTGACATAGGGATCTGTGACTTTCTCTCGAGGTGCCATAGGGCTGTCACATGTCCCATGATGTTGTGAGTTGATACTCTGGGTGAAAGTCCAATCAGTGCAGGGGAATCAGGTGTATCTGGAGTGGACTAGGACATTGGGGTCTTTTGGATTGGTGGCATGACCCCTGGAATTCCTCTCGACTATCACGTTGAGAGTGCCTCCTCTTGAGGTGCAATGGGAACGCTGGGATTCTTTTCCCAACAAAGCAGGGAAATGGACCCTCATCTTGAGATGAGGAGGGAAAAATGGGGCTCTTCTTGAATTGTGGCAGGACCCTCGGTGTTCCTCTTGAGTGGAGACGGGTATGTCGGGGAACTTCTTGAGTTGCCTCAAGGGTGTCAAGGACCCTTTTGAGGCTCAAGAGGGATTGAGGGATTTCTCTCATGGTGCTGCAGCGGAAAAAGGTCTCATCTCGCATTGAGGGGAGATTCTCCTGGCTGTTCTCGAGGTGCGGCAGGAGACTTGGTGTTCCTCTTGAGTTACAATGGGGACTTCATGGACCTGCTCGTGTTGCCTCAGGAAAGGCCAGTCTCCATGCGAGTCGTGACAGCACTCTTGGGATTTCTCTCCAGTTGGTGTTGGGTCCGAGGTCCTCATCTGGAGCTGAGGCTGGAACCTCAGGGATCCTCTCCAGTGCTGACATGGATCTCGGGGTTCCTATGGAAATTCAACAGGGGAGTCAGGGCTCGTCTCATGTTGAGACAGGCAAGTCTGCTCTCCTCTCGAGCTGTGTCAGTGTTGCCAGGCTTCCTGTCGAGTTGACATAGGGATCTATGGCTTTCTCTCCAGGTACCACAAGACTGTTGCCAGTGTCCAGCTCCGGTGGATCCAGTGGACTCGAAATGGGGACGAAGTTGGAGTCTGGGAAAGGACTATTTAATTAGAATATAAAGCTGTTTAGAAAAAAATACTGTAGTAGGAAAATTTAATGGAGATAAAAGGCTGAATAACTTTGTTTAGGCAGAAAATGAATAAAACCTCGAGAAAAGAGGTTTCCACCATCTACGTTAGGCCACAGGCACCCGCTTGAATAGGGAGGGTGCCCCGCCTTGGGCTCCCTCTCGTGTGGGTCTTAGAAGTGAGGGCAAGTATGTAGATGTGGTGAGCCTCCGCGCCCCAGATGAGAATTCAGCCTGAAAAGGAGAGAGAGGGAGAGGGACAAAAGAGAGGATTTCGACATGACAGGAGCCAGATTTCCAAGAAACCAGTTCGAGAAGCTGGTCTGAGAAACTGTTCCATCCTTTACTGTCCAGAAAATCTTTTTATACCTTTGGTTGTACCTAGTGATCAACGGATAATACAAAATAATGCAGCATCAGCAGCCCTGACTCTTATCAAGATCAGGCTTTCTCTCTGCATACCCAGCTGTATACACAAGTCTTAGGTGATTTACATCATCTTATGGCCAGAGGGCCAATTAACATTTTATGGCCCTTTTCTGATAAGGGTCTGTCAACCAGAAAACCTTAAAAGTGTTGTTCTTCCCAAAGTCTGGTGCCACTCTCCGAAAGCACTAAATAAATTACATTCTTACATAGCAAGGACACAACAATTTATAACAAAGAAAGAGGAGTACAGTCATTTGTAGCAAAGAGAAAATTAATTAACTCAAAAGTCTAGTGTTGCTAACGTCAAAACTACTATATTCATTTTCTATATCTCAATTACATTGATTAATATCCTTCAGGTGCCTAAAAGATAAAGAATATGGAGGCCTGGCAGCAGTCAATGACTCAACAGTGAAACCCATCACCAATATAATTTGTAGCTTTTTAGAAATGGCTCTGTATCTTTAAGATGATTAAAGCTTCGTGCCTCTCGCAGTTGGGGGGCTTTTAACAATCACAAGTTGTAAAAGTCCCAGGGAACCTGCCAGGAATGTTAGAGAGCCATCAGAGGGATTTGAGCTGAAACATTTCTTTAATATGCATGAGACCGAATGGAGCTCTAAGTTGACTTTTTCCAGAGAAAGGCGGTGGGGGACAGCCCCTGTTAATGACAGAAGAGTGGAAAGCACAGTACAATAAGGCAGGCAGTCTCTGTTTTGGGGGATGGATGTACAAGAAAATCCTTGGGGAAACCCTGAAGCCAGATCATGCCTTTGTGTATGTCAGGCTTCCTTCCTCATGAACTTTGCCAAGGGCGGGATTATTCACGCTGGCTTCCAGCAGGCTGTCACACATGCCACTGTGTTGTGAGTCGATACTCGGGGTGACAGTCGAGTCAGGGCAGGGCCATCAGGTGTATATTGAGTGGATTGAGACATCTGGATCTTTTGGAATGGTGGCATGACCCCTGGAGTTCGTCTCCGCTTTCAAGTTGAGACCGCCTCCTCTTGAGGTTCGACGGGAACAGCAGGATTCCAACCGGACGATCAGGGAAATGGACCCTCATCTCGAGATGAGGAGAGAAATACGGGGCACTTCTGGAGTTGTGGTGGTACCCTCGGTGTTCCTCTTGAATGGAGACAGATATGTCGTGGAACTTCTTGAGGTGCATCAAGGGTGTCAAGGACCCTATCAAGGCTAAAAGGGAAGGTGGGATTTCTCTCAAAATGCCGCAGCGGAAAAGGGCCTCTTCACGCAGTGAGGGGAGAATCTGGTTTTTCTCAAGTTGCAGAAGAAAACTTGGGGTTCCTCTCGATTTACAATGGGGAAGTCAGGGACCCGCTTGTATTGCCTCAGGAAAGTCCAGTCTCCTTGCGAGTTGCGAGGGCCTCTCAGGATTCCTCTCCAAGTCGCTGCTGGGTACTAGGTCCTCATCTGGAGCTGAGGCTGCAACCTCAGGATTCCTCTCCAGTGCTGACATGGATCTCGGGGTTACCTGGAGTTTCCACAGGGGAGTCAGGACTCGTCTCGTGTGGAGACATGCAAGTCTGCTTACCTCCCGAGCTGTAAGAGTACAGTCAGGATTCCTTGTGGAGCCAACATAGGGATCTGTGACTTTCTCTCGAGGTGCCACAGGGCTATCACACGTGCCATCATGTTGTGAATCAATAATCGAAGTGATAGTCGAGTCAGTGCAGGGGAATCAGGTGTATCTGGAGTGGACTGGGACAATGGGGTCTTTCAGAATGGTGGAACGACCCCTGGAGTTCTCTTGACTTTCAAGTTGAGAGTGTCTCCTCTTGAGGTGCTAAGGGAATCCTGGGATTCCTTTCCCAACAAAGCAGATCTCGAGATGAAGAAGGAAAAACGGGGCTCTTCTTGAGTTGTAGCGGGAACCTCAGTGTTCCTCTCAAGTGGAGGCAGGTATGTTGGGGAACTTCTTGAATTGCATCAAGGGTGTGAAGGACCCATTCGAGGCTTAAGAGGGAAGGTGGGATTTCCCTTGAGACGCTGCAGTGGTAAGGGCCCCATCTTGCATTGAGGGGAGAATTTCCTAGTTTTTCTCGAGTTGCAGCAGGAAACGTGGGGTTCCTCCCGAGTTGTGACGGGGCACTCAGGAACCGGCTCCGGTGGCCTCAGGAAAGTGCAGTCGCCGTGAGAGTTACGAGGGGACTCTCTGGATTCTTCTCCAGTCTGTGCCGGGTCCTAGGTCATCATCAGGCTGAAGCCTCAACCTCAGGGTTCCTCTCAAGTGCTGACATGGATCTCAGGGTTCCTAGGGAGTTTCTACAGGGGGATCAGGCCTCGTCTCGTGTGGAGACATACAAGTCTGCTTTCCTGACGAGCTGTAACCATAGA
Organism: Capricornis sumatraensis; assembly: GCF_032405125.1. Classification (NCBI taxonomy): domain Eukaryota; kingdom Metazoa; phylum Chordata; class Mammalia; order Artiodactyla; family Bovidae; genus Capricornis; species Capricornis sumatraensis. The sequence goes on from NC_091083.1 coordinate 3,942,242, forward strand.
GTCAGGCTTCCAGTAGAGTGCACATAGGGATCTGTGTCTTTCTCTCAAGGTGACACAGGGCTGTCACACGTGTCATCGTATTGTGAGTTGATACGCAGGGTGACATTTGAGTCAGTGAAGGAGACTCAGATATATCTGTAGTTGATTGGACATCAGGGTCTTTCGGAATGGTGGCATGCCCCTTGGGGTTCCTCTCGACCTTCAAGTTCAGACCGCCTTTTCTTGACGTGTGACGGGAACTCCTGGATTCCTTTCCCGACGAAGCAGAGAAAGGGACCCTCATCTCGAGATGAGGAGGGATAAACGGGGCTCTTCTTGAGTTGTGGCAGGATCCTCTGTGTTCTTCTCGAGTGGAGACGGGTATGTCAGGAATTTCTTGAGTTGGCTCAAGGGTGTGAAGGACCCTTTCGAGGCTCAAGAGGGAAGGTGGGATTTCTCTCGAGACATCCCAGTGGAAAGGGCCTCATCTCATGCTGAGGGGAGAATCTCCTGGTTTTTCTTGAGTTGCAGCAGGAAACTAGAGGTTCCTCTCGAGTTATGACGGGGACCTCAGGGACCCGTTTGTGAGGCCTCAGGAAAATCTAGTCTCCATGCGAGTTGCGAGGGCCCTCTCGGAATTCCTCTCCAATTGATCCCGGGTCATAAGTCCTCATCTGGAGCTGAAGCCACAACCTCAGGGTTCCTCTCCAGTGCAAACATGGATCTCAGGGTTCCTCTAGAGTTTTGACAGGGGAGTCAGGCCTCGTCTCATGTGGAGACATTCAAGTCTGCTTTCCTGCTGAGCTGTAACAGTAGAGTCAGGCTTCCTGTCGAGTTCACATAGGGATCTGTGGCTTTCTCTCAAGGTGCCACAGGGCTGTCACACAGGAAATCGTGTTGTGAGTCAATACTCGGGGTGACAGTATAGTCAGTGCAGGGGAATCAGGTGTATCTGTCATGTACTGGGACACTGTGGTCCTTTGGAATGATGACACAGCCCCTGCAGTTCCTTTCGACTTTCAAACTGAGACTGGCTCCTCTTGAGGTGAGCCCGGAATGCCAGGATTCCTTTCCTGATGAAGCAGGGAAAGGGACCCTTATCTCAAGATGAGGATGAAAAAACGGGGCACTTCTTGAGTTGTGGCGGGACCCATGGTGTTCCTCTCCAGTGGTAACGGGTATGTCGGGGAACTTCTTGAGTTGGTCAAGGGTGTCAAGGACCCTTTCGAGTCTCAAGTGGGAAGTTGGGCTTTCTCTCGAGACTCTACAGTGGAAAAGGGCTGCATCTCACTTTGAGGGTCGATCTCCTGGTTTTTTTTTTTTTGAGGTGCGGCAGGAAACTTGGTGTTCTTCTCGAGTTACCACAGGGACTTCAGTTACCCGCTCGTGTGGCCTCAGGAAAGTCGTCTGCATGCGAGTTGCGATTTGCTTTTTGGGATTCCTCTCCAGTCGGTGCCGGGTCCTAGGTCCTCAACTGTAGCTGAGGCTGCAACCTCAGGGTTCTTCTCCAGTGCTGACATGGATCTCAGGGTTCCTATGAAATTTCCACAGGGGCATCAGATCTCATCTCATGTGGGAACATTCAAGTCTGCTTTCCTCCTGAGCTCTAACATTAGAGTCAGCCTTCTTGTCGAGTTTATATAGGGATCTGTGTCTTTCTCTCGAGATGCCACATGGCTGTCACACGTGCCATCATGTTGTGAGTAGATACTCAGGGTGACATTCGAGTCAGTGCAGGGGAATCAAATGTATCTGTCATTGACTGGGACATCAGGGTCTTTTGGAATGGTGGCACGACCCCTGGAGTTCCTCTCGACTTTCAAGTTCAGACTGACTTTTCTTGACATGCGACGGGAATGCCGGGATTCCTTTCCCGACAAAGCAGGGAAAGGGACCATCATCTCGAAATGAGGAGGGGAAAACGGGGCTCTTCCTGAGTTGTGGCGGTACCCACGGTGTTCCTCTCGAGTGGAGACGGGTATGTCGGAGAACTTCATGAGTTGTATCAAGGGTTTCAAGACCCATTCGAGGCTCAAGAGGAAAGGTCGAATTTCTCTCGAGACTCTACAGCGGAAAAAGGCCTCATCTCCCGTTGAAAGGAGAATCTCCTGGTTTTTCTCTATTTGCGGCAGGAAACTTGGGGTTCCTCTCAAGTTACGATGGGGACATCAGGGACCAGCTCGTGTGGCCTCAGATAAGTCCAGTCTCCATGCGAGTTGCAAGGGGCCTTTCGGATTCCTCTCCAGTGTGTGCTGTGTCCTAGGTCCTCATCTGGATCTCAGGCCACAACCTCAGGGTTCCTCTGCAGTGCAGACATTGATCTCAGGGTTCCTATGATATTTTCACAGGGGAATCAGGCCACGTCTCGTGTGGAGACATGCAAGTCCGCTTTCCTGCCGAGCTCTAACATTAGAGTCAGCCTTCCTGTCGACTTGACATAGGAATCTGTGGCTTTCTCTCAAGGTGCCACAGGGCTGTTGTCGTGGTCCAGCTCCGGTGCATCCAGGGAATCCGAAGTGGGGATGGAGTTGGAGTCTTGGAAAGGACTATTTAATTAGAAATATAAGAGAGATTAGGAAAAATAGAGTAGTATTTAAATTTAATGAAGAAAAGATGCTGAATTACTTGGTTTACACGGAACACTAATAAAACCTTGAGACAAGAGTTTTGCAGCATCTACACTTGGCCACCAGCACCCACTTGAATAGGGAGGGTGCCACGCCTTGTGCTCCTTCTTGCATGGGTCATAGAAGCCAGGGCAAGTAAATAGACGTGGTGAACCTCCACACTCCAGATGGGAATTCAGCCTGTAAAGGAGATGGAGGGAGAGGGAGAAAGCGAGATGGAGGAAGTCTACAAGGCGGGAGCCAGATTTCCACGAAACCAGTTCAAGAAGCTGATCTGAAAATCTGGTCCATTCTTTATCATCTGGAAAATATTTTTATACCTTTGGTTTTACACAGAGATCAAAGGATAATACAAAACTTGCAGTGTCAGCAGCCCTGACTCTTGTTAAGACCAGGCTTTCTCTCTGCATACCTAGCAGTATACACAAGCCTTAGGTGATTTACATCATCTTCTGGCCAGGGGCCAATTAACATTTTACGGCCCTTTTCTGATGAGGGTCTCTCAACCAGAAAACCTTAAAAGTGTTGTTCTTCCCAAAGGCTGGTGCCACTCAGAAAGCACTAAATAAAGTTACATTCTTACATAGCAAGGACACAACAATTTGTAACAAAGAAAAAGGAATACAGTGATTTATAACAAAGAGAAAATTAATTAACTCAAAAGTCTAGTGTTGCTAACATCAAAACTACTATATTCCTTTTTCTATATCCCAGTTACATTGATTAATATCCTTCAGGTGCCTAAAAGTTAAAGACTATGGAGGCCTGGCAGCAGTCATTGATTCAACAGTGAAACCCATCACCAATATAATTTTTAACTCTTTAAAAAGGCTTTTTATCTTTAATATGTTTTAAGCTTCGTGGCTCTCGCAGTTGGGGGGCTGTAAACAATCACAAGTTGTAAAATCCTGGGGAACTTGTCAGGCAAGTTAGAGAGCCATCAGAGGGATTTGAGCTGAAATATTCCTTTCATATGCAGGAGAACGGTTGGTGCTCTAAGTTAACTTTTTCCAGAGAAAGGTGGTGGGGGACAGCCCCTTTTAATGTCAGAAGAGTGGAAAGCACAGTACAATAAGGCAGGAAGACTCTGGATTTGGGGGGTAGATGCTCAGGAAAATCAGGAGAAACCCCTCAAGCCAGATCATGCCTTTGCGTATGTCAGGCTTCCTACCTCATGACATTTGCGAAGGGCGGGATTCCACACGCTGGCTCCCCACAGGCTATCACACGTGCCATCATGTTGTGAGTCGATACTCGGGCTGACAGTCGAGTCAGTGCAGAGGAAAAGGGTGTATCTGGAGTTGATTGGGACATCAGGGTCATTTAGAATGGTGGCACGACACCTGGAGTTCCTCACAACTTTCCAGTTGAGAGCACCTGCACTTGAGGTGCATTGGGAAGGCCGGGATTCTTTTCCAGATGAAACAGGAAAAGGGACCCTCACCTCGAGATGAAGAGGGAAATACGGGGATCTTCTTGAGTTGTGGAGGGATCCTCTGTGTTCCTCTCAAGTGGAGACGGGTATGTCGGGGAACTTCTTGAGTTGTGTCAAGGGTGTCAAGGACCCTTTTGAGGCACAAGAGGGGAGGTGGGATTTCTCTCGAGACACCACAGCGGAAAGGGGCCTCATCTAGCGTTGAGGGGAGAATCTCCTGGTTTTTATGGAGTTGTGGCAAAAAATTTGGGTTCCTCTCAAGTTACGAAGGGGACTTCAGGGACCCAGTCGTGTGGCCTCAGGAAAGTCCATTCTCCATGTGAGTTGCGAGGGGCCTCTCACGATTCCTCTCCAGTCGGTACCCGATTCTAGGTCCTCATCTGGAGCTGCAGCCACAACCTCAGTGTTCTTCTCCAGTGCTGACATGGATCTCGGGGTTCCTATGGAGTTACCACAGGGGAGTCAGGCCTCGTCTTGTGTGGAGACATGCAAGTCCGCTTTACTGCCGAGCTGTAACAGTAGAGTCAGGCTTCCTGTCAAGTTGAAATAGGGATTGGTGTCTTATTCTTGAGGTGCCACAGGGCTGTTAAATTTGCCATTGTGTTGTGAGTCGATACTCCATGTGATAGTCGTGCCAGTGCAGGGAAATCAGGTGTATCTGGAGTGGACTGGGAAATCAGGGTCTTTTGAAATGGTGGCAGGACCCCTGGTGTACCTCTCGACATTCATCTGGAGACCGCTTCCTCTTGAGTTGCAATGGGAATGCTGGGATACCTTTTTGATGAAGCAGGGAAAGGATCCCTCATCTGGAGATGAGGAACAACAATGGGGCTCTTCTTGAGTTGTGGTGGAACCCTCAGTTTTCCTCTCGAGTGGAGACGAGTATATGGTGGAACTTCATGAGTGGCATCAGGGATGTTAAGGACCCTTTCAAGGCTCATGAGGGAAGGTGGGATTTCTCTCGAGATGCCGCAGAAGAAAAGGGCCTCATTTCGCGTTGAGGGGAGAATCTCCTGGTTTTTCTCGAGTTGTGGCAAGAAATTTGGGGTTCCTCTCGAGTTGCAATGGGGACTCAGGTACCCACTCGTGTTGTCTCAAGAAAGTTCAGTCTCCATGTGAGTTGTGAGGGGCCTCTCAGGATTCCTCTCCAGTCACTGCCATGTCCTAGGTCCTCATCTGGAGCTGAAGCGGGAACCTCAGGCTTCTGCTGCAGTGCTGACATGAATCTCGGAGTTCCTATGATGTTTCAACAGGGGAGTCAGGCCTCGTCTCTTGTGGAGATATGCAAGTTCGTTTTCCTCTTGAGCTGTAACAGGAGTGTCAAGCTTCCTGTCGATTGACATATGTATTTGTGGCTTCTCTCATGTTGCCACATGTCTGTCACAAGTGCCATCCTCTTTGGAGTCAATACGCGGGTTGACAGTCGAGTCAGCGCAGGGGAATCAGGTGTACCTGGAGTGGACTGGGACACCGGGATCTTTTGGAATGGTGGCACGACCCCTGGAGTTCATCTCGACTTTCAAGTTGAGACTGCCTCCTCTTGAGTTGGGATGGGAATGCTGGGATTCCTTTCCCAACGAAGCAGGGAAATGGATCCTCATCTCAAGATGAGGAGGGAAAAACGTGGCTCTTCTTGAGTTGTGACGGGACCGTCGGTGTTCCTCTCGAGTGGAGACGGGTGTATCGGGAACTTCTTGAGTTGCATCAAGGGTGTCAAGGACCCTTTCGAGGCTCAAGAGGGAAGGTGGGATTTCTCTCGAGATGCTGGAGCAGAAAAACGGTTCATCTCGCATTGAGGGGAGAAACTCCTCGTTTTTCTCAAATTGCACCAGGAAACATGGGGTTCCTCTTGAGTTACGACGGGGACCTCAGGGACCTGCTTGGGTGGCCTCAGAAAATTCCAGTCTCCATGCGACTTGTGAGGGGCCTCTCGGTATTCCTCTCCAGTCGGTGCCAGGTCCAAGTTCCTCAACTGGAGCTGAGACCGCAATCTCAGGTTTCCTTGCCAGTGCTGACATGGATATTGGGTTTCCTGTGGAGTTTCCAAAGGAGAGTCAGGCCTCGTCTCGTGTGGCTACATGCAAATCTGCTTTCCTCCCAAGCTGTCAGTAGAGTCAGGCTTCCTGTCGAGTTGATATAGGGATCTTTGGCTTTCACTTGATGTGCCACAGGGCTGTTACACGGGCCGTTGTGTTGTAAGTCGATACTCCATGTGACAGTCGATTCGGTACAGGGGAATCAGGTGTATCTGTAGTGGACAGGGAAATCAGGGTCTTTTGGAATGGTGGCAAGACCCCTTGAGTTCCTCTCGACTTTCAAGTTTAGAGCACCTCTTCTTGAGGTGAGACGGGAACGCCGGGGTTCCTTTCCTGACAAAGCAGGGAAAGGGACCCTCATCTAGAGATGAAGAAGGAAAAACAGGGCTCCTCTTGAGTTGTGGCGGGACCCTTGGTGTTCCTCTCAAGTGGAGTCGGGTATGTCGGTGAACTTCTTGAGTTGCATCAAGGATGTCAAGGATCCTTTCAAGGCTCAAGAGGTAAGGTGGGATTTCTCTCGAGACACCGCAGCAGAAAAGGGCCTCATCTCGCATTGAGGGGAGAATCTCCTGGTTTTTCTTGAGTTGTGGCAGGAAACTTGGAGTTCCAATCCAGATACGATGGGGACCTCAGGGACCCGCTCGTGTGGCCTCAGGAAAGTCCAGTCTCCATGTGAGTTGTGAGAGGCCTTTCAGGATTCCACTTCAGTTGGTGCCGGGTCCAAGGTCCTCATCTGGAACTGAGGCCTCAACCTTGCCTAGAGCCAGCACGGGAGATCCCACACATGACAGAGTCATGCGGAGACGCCTGATGGGCAAGGCGAGTCAGGCCTCAGGTATTCCCCCTGGATTTCCCTGAACATCTACCCTCAAAAAACCAGAGTCTGCCTGCCTTATTGTACTGTGCTTTCCACTCTTTGCCTCTAAAAGGAATTAACTTAGGAGTCCAGTTAACTGTCTCCTGCATATAAAAAAGTGTCTCGGTCTGGGCCCCCTTTGATGGCTCTCTAACTTGCCTGACATGTTCCCCTGGACTTCTTACAACTTTTGAATTGTTTACAGCCCCCCAACCATGAGAGGAACAAAGCTTAAAGCATCTTAAAGATACAGAACCTTTTCTAAGAGCTAAAAATCATATTGGTGATGGGTTTTCACTGTTGACTCAATGACTGCTACCAGGCCTCCATATTCTTTATCTTTTAGACGCCTGAAGGATTTTAATCGATGTAATTGTGATATAGAAATAGGAATATAATAGTTTTGATGTTAGCAACACTAGACTTTTGAGTTAATTACTTTTTTATTTATAAATCACTGTACTCCTTTTCATTGTTATAAATTATTGTATTTTTGCTATGTAAGAATATAACTTTATTCAGTGCTTTCTCAGAGTGGCACCAGACTTTGGGAAGAACAACACTGTTAGAGCAAATAAGTCTTCTGGTTGTCAAACCCTTATTAGAAAAAGGGGCCGTAAAATGTTAATTGACCCTCTGGCCAGAACGTGATGTAAATCACCTAAGACTTGTGTATACAACTAGGTATGCAGAGAGAAAGCCTGGTCTCTATAAGAGTCAGGGCTGCTGATGCTGCATAAATTTATATTATCCATTGATCTCTGTGTACAAAAAAAGGTGTAAAAGTCCTTTCTGGACAATAGAGGAGGGGCCAGTCGCTGGACTTGTATCCCCCATTTCTTCTCTTTACTCCATTTTCTGGCTGAATTCCCATCTGGACCAAGGAGGCTCGCCATGTCTACTTACTTGCCCAGGCTCTGAAGTCCCGTGAGAAAGGGAGCCCAAGGTGGGGCACCCTCCACTATTCAAACGAGTGCCAGTGGCCTAAAGTAGACGGTGCAAGTTTCTTGTCTTGAAGTTTTATTGGCTTTCCCTGTAAACCAAGTTATTCAGTCTCTTTTCTCCAGTAAATTTTCCTACTATACAATTTCTTCCTAATCTAATCTTATATTTCTAAATAAATAAGTTTTTCCTCACCACGCCGTCCCCACTTCGAATGTTCCAGGATCCACTGGGGCAGGACCCTGGCAAGAGGATTCCTCTCCAGTGCTGACACGGATCTCGGGGTTACTGTGGAATTTCTACAGGGGATTCAGGCCTCGTCTTGTGTGGAGACATGTAAGTCCGCTTTCCTCCCGAGATATAACAGTAGTCACGCTTCCTGTCGAGTTGAATTAGGGATCTGTGATATTCTCTCAAGGTGCCTCAGGGCTGTCACACGTTCCATCGTGTTTTGAGTCGATACTCGGGGTGACAGTCAAGTCAGTGCAAAGGGATCAGGTGTATCTGGAGTGGACTGGGACACCAGGTCTTTTGGAATGGGGGCACGACCCCTGGAGTTCCTCTAAACCTTCAAGTAGAGAGTGCCTCCTCTTGAGGTGCAACGGGAATGCCGGGATTCCTTTCCTGAAGAAGGAGGGAAAGGTACCCTCATCTCGAGATGAGGAGAAAATAACGGGGCTCTTCTTTAGTTGTGATGGGATCATCGGTGTTCCTCTCAAGTGGAGACGGGTATATCGGGGAACTTCTTGAGTTGTATCAAGGGTGTCAAGGACTCTTTCGAGGCCCATGAGGGAAGGTGGGATTTCTCACGAGATGCCACAGTGGAAAAGGGCCTCATCTCGCCTTGAGGAGAGAATCTCCTGGTTTTTCTCGAGTCGGCAGAACACTTGGGGTTCCTCTAGAGTTACGACTGGGACCTCAGGGACCCACTCGTGTGGCCTCAAGAAAGTCCAGTCTCCATGTGAGTTGCGAAGGTCCTCTTGGGATTCCTCTCCAGTCGCTGCCGGGTCCTAGGTCCTCATCTGGAGCTGAAGCCGCAACCTCAGGTTTCCTCTCCAGTGCTGACATGGATCTCGGGGTTCCTATGGAGTTTCCACAGGGGAGTCAGGCCTCATCTCGTGTGGAAACATGCAATTCTGCTTTCCCTCCGAACTATAACAGTAGCATCAGGCTTCCTGTCGAGTTGAAATAGGGATCTGTGGCTTTCTCTCGAGGTGCCCCGGTGCTCTTCCTGGGGTCCAGCTCCAGTGGATCCAGGGAATTCAAAGTGGGGACGGAATCGGAGTCTGGAAAAGTGCTATTCAATTTGAAATATACAAGAGATTAGGAAAAAATAGTGTAGTAGTAAAATTTAAAGGAGAAAAGTGGCTGAATAACTTGGGTAGGCGCAAAAGTAATACAACTTTGAGACAAGAGGCTTGCACCATCTACGTTAGGCCACAGGCATCCGCTTGAATTGTGGAGGGTGCCCACCTTGGGCTCCCTCTCGCGTGGGTCTTAGAAGCCAGGGCAAGTAAATAGACGTGGTGAGCCTCCACGCTCCAGATGGGAATTCAGCCTGAAAGGAAAGGGAGGGAGAGGTAGAAAGAGAAAGAGAGGAAGTCAACAAGAGGGGAGCAAGATTTACAAGAAACCAGTTCGAGAAGATGGTCTGAGAAACTGTTCCATCCTTTATTGTCCGGAAATTCTTTTTATACCTTTGGTTGTACATAGAGGTCAATGGATAATACAAAATTATGCAGCATCAGCAGCACTGACTCTTATTGAGACCAGGCTTTCTATCTGCATACCTAGCTATACATTCAAGTCTTAGGTAATTTGCATCATCTTCTGGCCAGAGGGCCAATAAACATTTTATGGCCCTTTTCTGATAAGGGTCCGTCAACCAGAAAACCTTAAAATTGTTCTTCTCAAAGTCTGGTGCCACTCTCAGAAAGCACTAAATAAAGTTACATTCTTACATAGTAAGGACACAACAATTTATAACAAAGAAAGAGGAGTACAGTGATTTATAACAAAGAGAAAATTAATTAACTCAAAAGGCTAGTGTTGCTAACATAAAACTACTATATCTTTTTTTCTATATCTCATTACGTCGATTAATATCCTACATGTGCCTAAATGATAAAGAATGTGGAGGCCTGGCAGCAGTAATTGACTCAACTGTGAAACCCATTACCAATATAATTTTTAGCTTTTTAGAAAAGGCTCTGTATCTGTAAGATGCTTCAAGCTTCGTGCCTCTCGTGGTTGGGGGGCTGTAAACAATCCCAAGTTGTAAAAGTCCAGGGGAACCTGTCAGGTGAGTTAGAGAGCCATCAGAGGGATTTGAGCTCAAACATTCCTTTCATATGCAGGAGACCTGATGGAGCTGTAAGTTGACTTATTCCAGAGAAAGGTTCTGGGGGACAGCCCCTGTTAATTTCAGAAGAGTGGAAAGCACAGTATAATAAGGCAGGCAGACTCTGGTTTGGGGGAGTAGATCCTCAAGAAAATCCATGTTGAAACCCTGAAGCCAGATCATGTCTTTGTGTATGTCAGAATTCCTTCCTCAAGAACTTTGCAACTGGCAGGATTCCTCACGCTGGCTCCCGCAGGCTGTCACACGTGCCATCGTGTTGTGAGTCGATACTCGGGGTGACAGTCGAGTCAGTGGAGGGGAATCAGGTGTATCGGGAATACACTGGAACATCGGGATCTTTTGGAATGGTGGTGTAACCCCTGGAGTTTCTCTCGACTTTCAAGTTGAGTCAGCCTCTTCTTGAGGTGCGGCGGGAACGTCATTATTGCTTTCCTGACGAAGCAGAGATATGGACCCTCGTCTTGAGATGAGGAGGGAAAAACCAGGAACTTCTTAAGTTGTGGTGAGACTCTCCATGTTCCTCTCAAGTGGACACGGGTTTGTCAGGGAACTTCTTGAGTTGCATCAAGGGTGTCAAGGACCCTTTCAAGGCTCAAGAGGGAAGGTGGGATTTCTCTCGAGACGCCATAGCTGAAAAGGGCCTCATCTCTCCTTGAGGGGAGAAACTCCTGGTTTTTCTCGATTTGAAGCAGGAAAATTGGGATTCCTCTTGAGTTATGACAGGGACCTCAGAAACCCGCTTGTAATGCCTCTGGAAATTCAAGTCTCCATGCGAGTTGCATGGGGCCTCTTGGGATTCCTCTCCAGTCGGTGCTGGGGCCTATGTCCTCATCTGGATTTGAGGCCAGAACCTCAGGATTCCTCTCCAGAGCTAACATGCATCTCGGGATTCCTAAGAAGTTTCAACAGGTGTGTCAGACTTAGTCTAGTGTGGACACATGCAAGTCCGTTTTCCTCTCAACCTGTAACAGTAGTATCAGGCTTCCTGTCAAGTAGACATAAGGATCTCTGTCTTTCTCTCGAGGTGCCACAGGGCTGTCACCCCTGCCATCGTGTTTTGAGTCGATCCTCGGGGTGACAGTCGAGTCAGTGCAGGCAAATCATGTTTATCTGGAGTGGATTGGGGCACTGGGTTCTTTTGGAATGGTGGCACGACCCCTGGAGTTCCTCTCGAGTTTCACGTTAAGATTGCCTTCTCTTGAGTTGCAACAGGAACGCCATGATTCCTTTCCCAACGAAGCAGGGAAATTTACGCTTACCCGGGTCCAACCCCGGTTGCATCCAGGGTATCCGAAGCATGGATGGCGAGGTGAGAGAGATATATAGTATAGAGAGAGATAAGGAAAGAATTTGCAGTTGAGAGAATAGAGGACAGAACAGAGGCTGATATACCTTGGTTTACACAGAAAGCCAATAAAGTCCCAAGACTAGCAACTTACACTGTTCACATAGGCCACTAGCACCCGCTTGAATAGCAGAGGGTGCCCCGCCTTGGGCTCCTTCTCGCCTGTGTCTTAGAAGCCCAGGCAGAGAAGTGAACACAGAGGGCCCCTGCACCCCAAGGGATCAGCCTGAAAAAGAAGTAAAGAGAGGAAGAAAGTACGACACGGGGAGGCCAAGCTTGTGCAAGACCCATAGCTTTATTTTCAAATGGAGATTATATACCCTAAGTTTTACATAAGGGAAGATGCAGAGTCATGCAGGGGCAGTAGTCCTGACCCTTATCAATACCAGGCTTTCTTTCTGCATACTTTTCCATATGCAAAAGGTCTCAGGTTATTTACATTATCTTCTGGCCAAGAGGCCTGTTAACATTTTATGGCTCTTTTCCTTGATGAATGTTAATCAACCAGAAAACTCATTTGCCTTTGAAGTGTTTTTTTCTTTAATCTGCATCACCCTCAAAGTACTAAATAAAGTTAAGTTACATTCCTACAGAACAAAGGTGCAGTGGGTTACAACAAAGTACTTAACTCAAAGATCTAATGTTGCTGATGTCAGGGCTACTACCTATTTTTTCTATATACCAACTATATCAACAAATACAAAATATGAAAACTTGGCAGCAAGTATTGGCTCAACAATGAAACCCTTAACCAGTCTATTCTAATGATTTTTAACTCCTGAAAAGTCTCCACATTCCTAGAATGTTTTAAGATTCCTGTGCCTCTCGCAGTTGGGAGGCTGTAAACAATCACATGCGGTGTTGAAGAAGTCTGGATAAAGGCAAGTTAGAAAGCTATCAGAGTTGTTTGAATTGAAACACTCCAATCACATGCCCAGGAGACCCATAAATTAGAGCTCTAAGTTAATTTGCTTCAGAGAAAGGTGGTCGGGGACAGCCATCCATTGGTAACAGAGGTGTTGGTGAAAAGTGGCAGAACAGCCAGATTCAGGTTTTGGGGTAGATGCTCGAGCAGGTCCAGAGGATTCCTCAAGTCCTGGGTCGTTTTTGCCTGTAAGGCCTTGTCCTCTTGACCTTTGTCATGGATGCGATCTCTGGTGCTGGCTCCCAGCAGACCCTCATGTCAAGATGAGGAGGGAAAAACGGGGCTCTTCTTGAGTTGTGGCAGGACACTCGGTGTTCCTCTCAAGTGGAGATGGGTATGTCAGGGAACTTCTTGAGTTGCATCAAGGGTGTCAAGGACCCTTTCAAGGCTCAAGAGGTAAGGTGGGATTTCTCTCGAGACGCCACCGAAAAGGGCCTCGTCTCGTGTGGAGGGGAGAATCTCCTGGTTTTTCTTGATTTGTGGCAAGAAACTTTGGGTTCCTATCGAGTTACGACGGGGACCTCAGGCACCCGCTTGTGTTGCCTCAGGAAAGCCCAGTCTCCATGAGAGTTGTGAGGGGTTTCTTAGGATTCTTCTCCAGTTGGTGCAGGGGACAAGGTCCTCATCTGGAGTTTAGGCCAGAACCTCAGAGTTCCTCTCCAGTGCTGACATGAATCTTGGTGTTCCTATGGAGTTTCATAGGGGAGTCAGGCCTCGTCTCATGTGGAGACATAGAAGTCCGTTTTCCTCTCGAGCTGTCAAAGTAGTGTCAGGTTTCCTGTCAAGTTTACATAGGGATCTGTGGCTTTCTCTAGAGGTGCCACAGGGCTGTCAAAACTGCCATCGTGTTTTGAGTCAATACTCAGGGTGACAACGCAGAGGAATCAGGTTTATATGGAGTGGATTTTGTCATCAGGGTCTCTTTGTATTCTGGCATGACCGCTGGAGTTACTCTCGAGATTCAAGGTGAGACCGCCTCCTCTTGAGATGTGACAGGAATGCCGGGATTCCTTTCCCAACAAAGCAGGGAAGTGGACCCTCATCTCGAGTTGAGGAGGGAAAAGCAGGGCTCTTCTTGAGTTGTGGCAGAACCCTCGCTGTTCCTCTCAAGTGGAGGTGGTTATGTTGGGAAATTTCTTTGGTTGCATCCAGGGTGTCAAGTAACCCTCGAGGCTCAAGAGGGAAGGTGGGATTTCTCTCGAGATGCCACAGTGGAAAAGGGCCTCATCTCATGTTGAGGTGAGAATCTCCTGGTTTTTCGAGTTGCAGCAGGAAATTTGGAGTTCCTCTCGAGGTACGACTGGGACCTCAGGGACCTGCTCGTGTTGCCCCAGGAAATTCAAGACTCCATGTGAGTTGCCAGGGTCCTCTCGGGATTCTTGTTCAGTCAGTGCCGGGGCCGAGGTCCTCATCTGGAATTGAGGCTGGAAACTCAGGTTTCCTCTCCATTGCTTACAAGGATCTTGGGGTTCCTATGGAGTTCCAACAGGGGAGTCAGGCCTCGTCTGGTGTGGAGACATGCAAGTCCAGTTTCCTCTCAAGATGTAAAGGTAGTTTCAGGATTCCTGTCATGTTAACATAGGGATCGGTGGCTTTCTCTTGAGGTGCGACTGGGCTGTCACACCTGCCATCGTGTTTGGAGTCGATACTTGGAATGACGGTCGAGTCAGTGCAGGAAATCAGGTGTATCTAGAGTGGATTGGGACATCAGAGTCTTTTTGAATTGTGGTACGACCCCTGGAGTTCTGCCAGGAGCCAACCTAAGGAATCTCGCCCGTGACAAAGGTCATGAAGTTGGAGGCCTGACATATGCAAAGGCCAGAACAGACCTCAGGGGTCCCCCTGGACATTCTCAAGCATCTACCCCAAAACCAGAGTCTGCCTACCTTACTGCATTATTCTTTCTCTTACACTTCTGACATTACCAGTGGCTATCCCCCACCACCTCTCTCTGAAAAGGAGCTAACTTAGAGCTCCAGTTAATAAATCTCCTGGGTGTAACAAGAGTGTTTCAGTCCACAAGCTCCTCTGATGGCTCTCTAGCCTGCCTGATAGGTTGATCTGGCCACATGTGATTGTTCAAGGCTCCCAACTGTGAGAGGCACGAGATGCTATAAACTTTCTAATTACAGATTCTTTTGAAAAGTTAGAAAATTATGAGTATAGTATTAGCGAGTTAGTTAGAAATTATACCAGTGGAGGGTGTCATTGTTGAGCCAATATTGGCTGCTTAGCCTCCATATCCCTTGCCCCTTATACACACCAACTGATATAACTAGCATATAGGAGAAATAAGCATTAACCTTGATATTAATCACGTTAGACCTTAAGTTCACTTCAGTCGCTCAGTCGTGTCCAACTCTTTGTGACCCCATGAATCGCAGCACACCAGGCCTCCCTGTTGATCACCATCTCCCAGAGTTCACTCAGAATCACGTCCATCGAGTCTGTGATGCCATCCAGCCATCTCATCCTTGGTCGTCCCCTTCTCCTCCTGCCCCCAATCCCTCCCAGCATCAGAGTCTTTTCCAGTGAGTCAACTCTTTGCATGAGGTGGCCAAAGTATTGGAGTTTCAGCTTTAGTATCATTCCTTCCAAATAAATCCCAGGGTTGATCTCCTTCAGAATGGACTGGTGGGATCTCCTTGCAGTCCAAGGGACTCTCAAGAGTCTTCTCCAACACCACAGTTCAAAAGCATCAATTCTTCGGCACTCAGCCTTCTTCACAGTTCCACTCTCACATCCATATATGACCACAAGAAAAACCATAGCATTGACTAGACGGACATTAGTCAGCAAAGTAATGTCTCCATTTTTGAATATACTGTCTAGGTTGGTCATATCTTTTCTTCTGAGGAGTAAGCGTCTTTTAATTTCATGGCTGCAGTCACCATCTGCAGTGATTTTGGAGCCCCAAAAATAAAGTCTGACACTGTTTCCACTGTTTCCCCATCTATTTCCCATGAAGTGATGGGACCAGATGCCATGATCTTCGTTTTCTGAATGTTGAGCTTTAAGTCAAGTTTTACACTCTCCTCTTTCACTTTCATCAAGAGGCTTTTTAGGTCCTCTTCACTTTCTGCCATAAGGGTGGTGTCATCTGCATATCTGAGGTTATTGATATTTCTCCCGGCAATCTTGATTCCAGCTTGTGTTTCTTCCAGTCCAGAGTTTCTCATGATGTACTCTGCATATAAGTTAAATAAGCAGGGTGACATTATACAGCCTTGACGTACCCCTTTCCCTATTTGGAACCAGTCTATTGTTCCATGTCCAGTTCTAACTGTTGCTTCCTGACCTGCATACAGATTTCTCAAGAGGCAGGTCAGGTGGGCTGGTATGCCCATCTCTTTCAGAATTTTCCACAGTTTATTATGATCAACAGAGTCAAAGGCTTTGGCAGAGTCAATAAAGCAGAAATAGATGTTTTTCTGGGACTCTCTTGTTTTTCCCATGATCCAGCGGATGTTGGAAATTTGATCTCTGGTTCCTCTGCCTTTTCTAAAACCAGCTTGAACACCAGGGAGTTCATGGTTCACGTATTGCTGAAGCCTGGCTTGGAGAATTTTGAGCATTACTTTACTAGCATGTGAGATGAGTGCAATTGTGCAGTAGTTTGAGCATTCTTTGGCATTTCCTTTCTTTAAGATTGGAATGAAAACTGACCTTTTCCAGTCCTGTGGCCACTGCTGAGTTTTCCAAATTTGCTGGCATATTGAGTGCAGCACTTTCACAACATCATCTTTCAGGATTTGAAACAGCTCAACTGGAATTCCATCACCTCCACTAGCTTTGTTCGTAGTGATGCTTTCTCAGGCCCACTTGACTTCACATTCCAAGATGTCTGGCTCTAGATTAGTGATCACATCATCATGATTATCTGGGTCGTGAAGATCTTTTTGTACAGTTTTTCCATGTATTCTTGCCACCTCTTCTTAATATCTTCTGCTTCTGTTAGGTCCATACCATTTCTGTCCTTTATCGAGACCATCTTTGCATGAAATGTTCCCTTGGTATCTCTAATTTTCTGCTAAGTAAATTATTTTCTTGATTATAGCCTACTGCACCTTTTCCCTGTAGGAATGCAACTTTATCTCGTGCCTTTGGATGGTGGTGCTTGACTTAAGAAAAATCACCTTTGGAGAAAACAAGGTTTCTGGTTGACTAATCATCATCAGAAAGGGTCATAAAATGTTAGCAGGCCTCTTGGCCAGAAGATGATGTAAATCACCTGAGAACTTTGTATATCGGAAGGAATGCAGAAAGAAAGAGTGGTTTCAATAAGGGTCAGGACTGCTGACTCCACATGACTTTGTATTTCCCATTTATCTTCAGGTATGTCTTAAAGTATACAAGCGGCCCTGGAAAATAAAGAAACAGGACCAAAGACTGGTTTCCCCCATGTCATGTTTTTTCTCTGTCTTCTTTTCTGGCTGAATTCCCATCTGGAGCATGGAAGCTTGCACACCCTACTAATTTTGCCTGGGCTTCTAAAATCTGAACGGGGAGGCACTTTATGTCTCCACTCCTCCGGGAGCCCAGGAAGATGCCTGTGGCCTCCGAAGGTGGTGCAAACCCCTTGTCCCGGGGTTTTATTGGTTATCCGTGTAAACCAAGTTATTCAGTCTCTTTTCTCCACTAATTTTCCTACTACACTATTCTTCCCTAATCTCTCTCCATATCTTTAATTAGACAATTTTCCTCTAGACACCGACTCCGTCCCCACTTCAAATTACCCTGGTTCCACTGGGGCTGGACCCTGGCAAGTGGTGCTAGAACAGAATTAAAGTTAAGAAAGCCAATATTCAATCCCTTTTTACATTTGTATAAGAGCAGTATCCTTGGTTTCCAGAAGAGGGCACTGTTAATTTAGATTCTTGGGTGAAGCTAGGAAAACAGCTGAAAACTTATTATACTTTGCATGGGCCTCTAGATGCTTTTGCTCTGTAGAATATAAGAAATGTTCTGGACTCCTGTCATGAGGCTGTTAGATATCCTGTGGGAGAGGCTATAGCAGTGGATGATGGTGGGTCTCCACCTTTTACGCAGATCATATTTTCTGCCATTGACGAAGAAAAGGAGGGAGACCGTGCTCTAACTCCTGAGGAAGGAGAGGGCTTACAGGACACCGTGGCCAGATGTTCTGGCGAGCCCCCCCCCCTACACAAACCTTTAAAAATTTATCCACCACTTTCTGATTTAAGGCGACCACCCCACCGCCACCTCCACTTGCGCCTCCCCACTTTGCCCCCAAAGCCTCCCAGAACAATTGCCTAAGGCTGAAAAAGATAAAGAGATTTTTTAAAAAAAAAACAAAAAACAGAACCTGCTCCTTGCAGAAAACCCCCTCAGGGGGGCCTCACCCAAGCAAAAAAGAAAAAAAAAGAGAGAGATAAAAAAGAAGAAAGAAAGAAAATAATCGTAATAAAATGGATTTTACAAATAAAAAATGTTTCTCTTATAGCTAAATGGGGCATTTTTTCCAGCAACGTCCTGCTAAACAGACACAACAAGCCATGCCAATCAAGCTCAGGTAGCTCAGGACTGGACCTCAGTTCCACCACCTCAACAATATTAACACCAGATAGCCCCACTATTAAAATCCCTACAAAGGTTAAAGGCCCATTACTGACAGATTTGGTGGGAATTATATTAGGCAGAAGCTCTTTAGCCATGCAAGGCCTCACAATTATCCCTGGAGTAATAGATTCAGACTATACGGGAGAAATTCAGATAATGATTTCACCCCCAACTAAAACTTTACAAACACATCAGGGACAAAGAATAGCTCAACTTTTATTTTTGCCTTATCACACTGCAATTGGGCATACAGCTACTCAGAATGAAAGGCAAGACAAAGGATTTGGGTCTAGTGACATAGTTTTTTGGGTAACAGAAATTACTCAGAAATGCCTTATGGAAACTGTTCTGGTCAGTGGCAAGTCTATTGTGGAGTTGTTAGACACAGGAGCAGATGTTTCTTGTATTTCAGGAAAATACTGGCCCAGTTCCTGGCCAACTCATACTACTGAAAGTGAGTTGGTGGGATTAGGAAGAGCCCCTGCAATAGCTAAGAGAGCAAAAATCTTAGATTGGCAATTTGATGATACTCGTGGAACTTTCCAACCGTATGTAATTCCTTCACTCCCCTTTACCCTGTGTGGGAGGGATGTACTGTCTCAAATGGGAGTGTTACTTTTTAGCCCCAATGATAATATGACCTCTCAAATGCTGCAAATGGGCTATGATCCATCAAAGGATTCAGTAAACAACAGACAGGAATAATTGAGCCAATTTGCCCAACTCCTAGACAGCTCCATACTGGATTGGGGTATCCAAATTTATAATGGAGGCCATTGTTTTTGCTTCTGACCCCATTACATAGAAATCTCAAGACCCAGTGTGGGTGGAACAATGGCCTCTGCCTAAAGAAAAATTACTGGCAGCTAAAACGTTATTTTCTGAACAACTGGAATTGGGACATATTGACCCCTCCATAGCCCCTGGAACACTCCTATTTTTGTTAAGAAAAAAATCTGGTAAATGGCAACTTTTACAGGATTTGAGAGCAATTAATGCCACCATGGAGGATATAGGGGCCTTACAACCTGGGCTCCCTTCCCCAGTAGCCGTTCCAGAGGAATATAATATAATTGTAATTGATTTACAAGATTGTTTTTTCACCATTCCCTTAAGTGCTGAGGATATAAAGCCATTTACCTTTAGTCTGCCATCAGAAAACCTTAAACAGCCTATTTAAGGTTTCAGTGGAAAGTTACCTCAGGGAATGAAAAATAGCCCTACCTTATGTCAAAAATTTGTCAATGCAGGTTTAGAAAATATTAGAGCAAAATATGAATAAGTATATATGATTCACTATATGGATGATATTTTAATAGTTCATCCAAATAGAGCTCATTTACAAACCATCCTCCAAGATTTAATTCAGGCATTGTCAGCTAGAGGCTTAAAACTTGCTCCAGAGAAAATTCAAACTAACCCACCCATAACTTACTTAGGAAGGGTTATAAATTCAGAAACAGTGACTCATGTCCCGCTACAATTAAGAAAAGACCATCTCATTACTTTAAATGATTATCAAAAACTTTTAGGTGATATTAATTGGATTAGGCCCTATTTAAAATTAACCACTGCCGAATTAAAGCCTCTTTTTAACATTTTGCACGAGGATCCCAATCCAACTTCAAAAAACAATTAACTGCTTAGGCTCTGGAAACCCTAGGCAAAGTAGAAAAAGCCTTATCTGATAGCTATGTAAAAAGAATTGATTTAGCAGCAAACTGGCAATTCCTTTGCCTAGCAACCCCTACTGTACCTACGGGAGTTTTATGGCAAAATAGCCCCCTAGAATGGGTCCATCTTCCCACTCAAGCTAAAAAAAAATAGTGGCTTCTTATCCAGGCTTCATAGCTACATTGATATTAAAAGAAAGAAAGCAGAGCATTGAATTATTTGGTAAAGAGCCATCAGAAATTGCAATTCCATATAATAAGGAACAGCTTGATGCTCTTTTAATGTTTGATGAAATTTGGCAGATTGCTATATGAAAGTATTTTGGTCAAATTTTGCATCATTTACCCTCATATGTCTTGTTAAATTTTATATCTAGACACCCAGTCATTTTTCCTGTTAGATGCAAAAAGTTCCCTATTCCAAATGCTCAGAAAGCTTTTACTGATGGGTCGGCTAATGGGAAAGCTTCTTATAAGGATGTAATACAACATGTCTTTACTTGTTTTTCATATTTGTGTCTGCCAAAAGCTTTAAAAACTGATAGTGCTTCTTCTTATACTTCTAAGTCTTTCCAAGAATTTTGTATAAAATTTCAAATAAAACATAACACAGGCATCCCCTATAATCCAAAGGAACAAGCCATAGTTGAAAGAGCACATCAGACAATAAAAAATACAAAATCAAAAATTAAAAGAAGGGGAATTTAAATATAGCTCTCCCCATCAAATCTTTCAACATGCTCTCTTTGTAATAAATAACCTAAATGCTGATTCGTCTGGAACCACTGCAATGCTTTGTCATTGGTGTCCAGAGCAACAAAATGTAAAGCCTTTGGTAAAGCCCCTCTCCAGACAATGGAAAGGTCCTGACCCATTATTAACTAGCGGTTGAGGATGTGCTTGTATTTTTCCACAGGATGCAGATTCACCAATTTGGATCCCAGACAGACTGATTCACCATGTTGCAGTCCCCCAGACATCCGGTTCCCCCACTGCTTTGATCACAAAAGAGGAAGGGCACTCCTCTGCCCCTGCCGCCGCCACCGCCTCATGGAACAGCTGTGTGCCGGGAGCCATGGGCGGGGCCAGCCTGGCTGCCAGGGCCCAGTGTGCCATGCTCACAGCCAGTGGCCCCGCCAGTGTCCGTCTGCACTCGCTTGGCCACCACTGGGCCCAAGACCAGTTTAGCGAGGGGTTGAGGGTGGCGCCCGTGCACTCGCTGGCAAGAGAGGCAAGATAAACATCGAGATCCCGGTGGGACTGACAGAGCTGCTGCAGCACAAACTCCAGCAAGTCCATGGGCTGGTGCCTCAGGACCTCCTCGGTTGCTCCCTCAGATATCATATGGAACACTATAGATGATCATTCAGGGTATCCGATTTGGAAATCTTGTACTTATAATTCAAGGATTGATTACAGAATACCAGGAGGAGAAAAAAATTATTCTATTTACTCTATTTTTGCTTGTCTACCCTCTCCTTATGTTTTTCTCTTTGCTAACAATTCTGGAAAACTTAATATACAAATGAATTATTCAGGTGGACCCAATGTAATGACTTGTGAACAATGTATGCTTTCATCTTGTTTAACCTCTCAATACAATGTTTGTTCTTTTGTAGTGTTGAAATGGCCACCCTGTCTCATGATAACTGTAACTGTAGCTATTCATTGGTATGATAATTATGTTCTTGCTGCGTTACAACAACTACAGGATTTGATGCAACAACAGCGATTTGTGGGCTTACTTATTTTAGGGATATCAGCTTTAATAGCCTCAATCACTTCTGTTACTCTGGCAGCAATATCATTGACTCAACAAGTGCATACTGCTCAATATGTTAATACTATGTCTAAAAATGTTTCTTTAACACTGGCAACACAAGAAGCTATAGATAAAGCCGTCCTAAGATGGCAGAGGAATAGACCACTTTCTCCCTCACAAATTCATCAAAAGAACATTTCAACTCTGAGTAAATTCCACAAAACAACTTCTGAATGCTGGCAGAGGACATCAGGCACCCAGAAAAGTAGATCATTGTCTTAAAAAACAGGTAGAAAAAATATAAAAGATGAAAAAGGAGACAAAGGAGGTAGGGAGGGAGCTCCATCCTGGGAAGGGAATCTTAAGAAAAGAGGTTTCCAAACACCAGGAAACACTTTTGCTGCCAAGTCTGTGGCGAGCCTTGGAAGCACAGAGGGCAACATAACAGGGAGGAAAAACTAAATAAATAATTAAAACCAACAGATTATGTGCCCAACAGTAACTCTCCCAGTGGAGAAGCAGCGCAGATGCCTGCATCCACCACTAGCAAGTGGGGGCTGGGCAGGAAGGTGTGGGAGGCGTGGGCTTCAGTGCTTTGTAAGATTCGGGCTGGAATGCCCCGCACATAACCAGAGTGAACTAACTTGGGCTAGCAAACCAGACTGTGGGATAGCTACCACACAAAAAGCTTGAACATAAGACACTGCCAGGACCGTGAACAGAACAAAGGATGGAACAGAAATAGCCAGCTGAAGACCATCCCCCTCTGGTGACAGTCAGCCAGAGCTGTAAGGGCTGGAAGAGGGCAATCGTAGACCAAGAGAGACATTACCTACCAAAATGCAAGCAGGCTTCTTTGCTAACTAAGACTTCTGGGGTTTCTGGACAGTCATCATCCACCTGAGAAGGGACACCAGCAATACACCCAGAAAACTGAGCAGCAGAGATAGGAAAGGCGATAAGTCACAGAGACTGCGCTTGCCAAACACCTGAGCTACTCGGATCTGGGAAGGGCACAAAACACAGGCCCAACCGAATCTGCGCCTCTAAGGGCTACCTGAGCACCAAACCTGAGCAGCTTAGACCAGGGAGGTGCATGCAGCCTAGGGCCGGCCTTAGATGGTTCCTGGTGGAGCAATGTAGAGCCTGAGCAGTGTGCGCCGTGAGCAGGGGCAGGCCCAGCGGGGCAGAGACACTGCAAGCACACGCCAGTGTTATATGTTTGCAGCATCCCTCTCTCCCCACAGCGTGACTGAACAAGTGAGCCTAAAAAAAATAAAATGTCCACCACCGCCCCACCCTGTGTCAGGGTGGAAATCAGACACTGAAGAGAGCAGCAAACAAAAAAAAGTTAAACAGAGGGAACCGCCTTGGAAGTGACTCCACACTGCCAACAACACCAGGGAAGGGGCCAAATATATCTTTACTATTTTTACGATCATTCTTTTTGTTATTGCTGTTGTTGATATTGTTCTGTGATTTTTTTTCTTTTCGTTTTCTTCTTTTTTTAACCTTTTTAAATTTTTAAGTCCTCTATTTCTCCTTTAATTTTTATTTTTATAACCTACTATTACTTTTCAAAAAAAAGACCCTATTTTTAAAGCAAATGCCCTATATAGTCTTTTTGTGATTGTTGTTGTTGTTGTTTAATAATTCTTGTGGCTTTTTTTTCCCTCCTTCTTCTTCTTTTCTTTAATATTGTATTTTTGAAAATCCAACCTCTACTCTAGATTTTTAATCTTTGCTTTTTTGTATTTGTTGTCAATTTTGTACATTTAAAAACCCAATCTTCAGTACCCAAATTTACCTGAGAGAAAGATTACTGACTTGACCACTCTCTCCTCCTTTGGACTCTTTTTTCTAAACCAGGTGGCATCTGTCTCTTCCCTCCCCTTTCTCTTCTCTACCCATTTCTGTGAATCTCTGTGTGTTCCAGACGGTGGAGAACACTTAGGGAACTGGTTACTGGCTGGATCTGTCTCTCTCCTTTTCATTTCCCTCTTTTATCCTCCTGGCCACCTCTGTCTACTTCCTCCTTCTCCTCTTCCCTGTATAACTCCGTGAACACCTCTGAGCTGTCCAGATTGTGGAGTGCACATAAGGAAGTGATTACTGGCTAGCTTGCTCTCTCCTCTTTTGATCCCACCTCATCTCATTCCAGTCACCTCTAACTACCCCCTCCCTCTTCTCTTCTCCATGTAACTCAGTGAACCTCTCTGAGTGTCCCTCAATGTGGAGAAACTTTTCATCTTTAACCTAGATATTTTATCATCAGTGCTGTATAGATGGAGAAGTCTTGAAGCTACTGTAAAAATATAACTGAAAACCAGAAGCAGGAGGCTTAAGCCCAAATCCTGAGAACATCAGAGAACTCCTGAATCCAGGGAACATTAATCGATAGGAGCTCATCAAACGCCTCCATACTTACACTGAAACCAAGCACCACCCAAGGGCCAACAAGTTCCAGAGCAAGACATACCACACAAATTCTCCAGCAACACAGGAACACACCCCTGAGCTTCAATATACAGGCAGCTCAAAGTTACTCCAAAACCATTGACATCTCATAACCCATTACTGGTCACTTCATTGCACTCCAGAGAGAAGAAATCCAGCTCCACCCACCAGAACTCCAACACAAGCCTCCCTAACCAAGAAACCTTGACAAGCCACTGATACAACCCCACCCACAGTGAGGAAACTCCATAATAAAGAGAACTCCACAAATTCCCAGAATATAGAAAGGCCACCCCAAATGCAGCAATATAACCAAGATGAGGAGACAGAGGAATACCCAGTAGGTAAAGGAACAGGAGAAATGCCCACCAAACCAAACAAAAGAGGAAGAGATAGAGAATCTACCTGGGAAAGAATTCTGAATATTGATAGTGAAAATGATCCAAAATCTTGAAATCAAAACGGAATCACAGATAAATAGCCTGGAGATAAGGATTGAGAAGATGCAAGAAAGGTTTAACAAGGACCTAGAAGAAATAAAAAAGAGTCAATATATAATGAATAATGCAATAAATGAGATCAGAAACACTCTGGAGGCAACAAATAGTAGAAGAACGGAGGCAGAAGATAGGATTAGTGAAATAAAAGATAGAATGGTAGAAGTAAATGATTCAGAAATGAAAAAATAAAAACGAATTAAAAGAAATGAGGACAATCTCAGAGACCTCCAGGACAATATGAAACGCTCCAACATTCGAATTATAGGAGTCCCAGAAAAGGAAGACAAAAAGAAAGACCATGAGAAAATACTTGAAGAGATAATAGCTGAAAACTTCCGTTAAATGGGGAAGGAAATAATCACCCAAGTCCAAGAAACACAGAGAGTTCCAAATAGGATAAACCCAAGGCAAAACACCCCAAGACACATATTAATCAAATTAACAAAGATCAAACACAAAGAACAAATATTAAAAGAAGCAAGGGAAAAACAACAAATAACACACAAGGGGATTCCCATAAGGATAACTGCAGATCTTTCAATAGAAACTCTTCAGGCCAGGAGGGAATGGCAAGACATACTTAAAGTGATAAAAGAAAATAAGCTACAGCCCAGATTACTGTACCCAGCAAGGATCTCATTCAAATACGAAGGCGAAATCAAAAGCTTTACAGACAAGCAAAAGCTGAGAGAATTCAGCACCACCAAACCAGCTCTCCAACAAATGCTAAAGGATATTCTCTAGACAGGAAACACAAAAAGTGTGTATAAACCAGAAACCAAAACAGTAAAGTAAATGGCAATGGGATCATACTTACCAATAATTACCTTAAACGTAAATGGATTAAATGCCCCAACCAAAAGGCAAAGACTGGCTGAATGGATACAAAAACAAGATCCCTATATATGTGGCCTACAAGAGACCCACCTCAAAACAAGGGACACATACAGACTGAAAATGAAGGGCTGGAAAAAGATATATCACGCAAATAGAGACCAAAGAAAGCAGGAGTAGCAGTACTCATATCCAATAAAATAGACTTTAAAACAAAGGCTGTGAAAAGAGATAAAGAAGGCCACTACATAATGATCAAAAGATCAATCCGAGAAGAAGATATAACAATTATAAATATATATGCACCCAACATAGGAGCACTGCAATATGTAAGACAAATGCTAACATGAAAGGGGAAATTAACAGTAACACAATAATAATGGGAGACTTTAATACCCCACTCACACCTAAGGACAGATCAACTAAACAGAAAATTAATAAAGAAACGCAAACTTTAAATGATACTATAGACCAGTTAGACCTAATTCGTATCTATAGGACATTTCACCCCCAAAACAATGAATTTCACCATTTCCTCAAGTATGCACAGAACCTTCTCCAGGATAGATCACATCCTGGGTCATAAATCTAGCCTTGATAAATTCAAAAAAATCTAAATCATTCCAAGCATCTTTTCTGACCATAATGCATTAAGATTAGATCTCAATTACAAGAGAAAAACTATTAAAAATTTCAACATATGGAGACTGAACAACATGCTTCTGAATAACCAACAAATCATAGAAGAAATCAAAAAGGAAATCAAAATATGCATAGAAACAAATGAAAATGAAAACACAACAACCCAAAACCTGTGGGACACTATAAAAGCAGTGCTAAGAGGAAAGTTCATAGCAATACAGGCATACCTCAAGAAACAAGAAAAAAGTCAAATAAATAACCTAACTCTACACCTAAAGCAACTAGAAAAGGAATAAATGGAGAACCTCAGAGTTAGTAGGAGGAAAGAAATCTTAAAAATTCGGGCAGAAATAAATGCAAAAGAGACAATAGCAAAAATCAACAAAGCCAAAAGCTGGTTGTTTGAAAGGATAAATAAAATTGACAAACCATTAGCCAGACTCATCAAGAAACAGAGAGAGAAAAATCAAATCAATAAAATTAGAAATGAAAATGGAGAGATCACAACAGACAACACAGAAATACAAAGGATCATAAGAGACTACTATCAGCAATTATATGCCAATAAAGTGGACAACGTGGAAGAAATGGACAAATTCTTAGAAAAGTACAACTTTTCAAAACTGAACCAGGAAGAAATAGAAAATCTTAACAGACCCATCACAAGCCCGGAAATTGAAACTGTAATCAAAAATCTTCCAGCAAACAAAACCCCAGGTCCAAGATGGCTTCACAGCTGAATTCTACCAAAAAATTAAAGAAGAGCTAACACCTATCCTACTCAAACTCTTCCAGAACATTGCAAGGGAATTGCAAACTCATTCTATGAGGCCACAATCACCCTAATATCAAAACCTGACAAAGATGCCACAAAAAAAAAAGAAAACTACAGGCCAATATCACTGATGAACATAGATGCAAAAATCCTCAACAAAATTCTAGCAATCGGAATCCAACAACACATTAAAAAGACCATACACCATGACCAAGTGGACTTTATGCCAGGGACGCAAGGATTCTTCAATATCTGCAAATCAATCAATGTAATTCACCACATTAACAAATTGAAAAATAAATGCCATATGATTATCTCAGTAGATGCAGAGAAGGCCTTCGACAAAATTCAACATCCATTTATGATAAAAACTCTGCAGAAAGCAGAAATAGAAGGAACATGCCTCAACATAATAAAAGCTATATATTATAAACCCACAGCAAACATTATCCTCAATGGTGAAAAATTAAAAGCATTTCCCCTAAAGTCAGGAACAAGACAAAGGTGCCTACTTTCACCGCTAGTATTCAACATAGTTCTGGAAGTTCTGGCCACAGCAATCAGAGAAGAAAAAGAAATAAAAGGAATCCAAATTGGAAAAGAAGTAAAACTCTCACTGTTTGCAGATGACAAGATCCTCCACATAGAAAACCCTAAAGACTCCACCAGAAAATTACTAGAGCTAATCAATGAATATAGTAAAGTTGCAGGATATAAAATCAACACACAGAAATCCCTTGCATTCCTATACACTAATAATGAGAAAGTAGAAAAAGAAATTAAGGAAACAATTGCATTCACCATTGCAACGAAAAGAATAAAATACTTAAGAATATACCTACCTAAAGGAACTAAAGACCTATGTATTGAAAACTATAAAACACTGGTGAAAGAAATCAAAGAGGACACTAATAGATGGAGAAATATACCATGTTCATGGATCAGAAGAATCAATATAGTGAACATGAGTATACTACCCAAAGCAATCTACAGATTCAATGCAATCCCTATCAAGCTACCAGCAGTATTTTTCACAGAACTAGAACAAATAATTTCAAGACTTGTATGGAAATACAAAAAAACTCGAATAGCCAAAGCGATCTTGAGAAAGAAGAATGGAACTGGAGGAATCAACCT
Organism: Capricornis sumatraensis; assembly: GCF_032405125.1. Taxonomy (NCBI): domain Eukaryota; kingdom Metazoa; phylum Chordata; class Mammalia; order Artiodactyla; family Bovidae; genus Capricornis; species Capricornis sumatraensis. Next base: position 3,970,109 of record NC_091083.1, read on the forward strand.
GCCTGACTTCAGGCTCTACTACAAAGCCACAGTCATCAAGACAGTATGGTACTGGCACAAAGACAGAAATATAGATCAATGGAACAAAATGGAAGGCCCTGAGATAAATCCACACACCTATGGACACCTTGTCTTCGACAAAGGAGGCAAGAATATACAATGGAGTAAAGACAATCTCTTTAACAAGTGGTGCTGAGAAAACTGGTCAACCACTTGTAGAAGAATGAAACTAGATCACGTTCTAACACCACACACAAAAGTAAACTAAAAATGGATTAAAGATCTAAATGTAAGACCAGAAACCATAAAACTCCTAGAGGAGAACATAGGCAAAACATTCTCCGACATAAATCAGAGCAGGATCCTCTATGATCCACCTCCCAGAATACTGGAAATAAAAGCAAAAATAAAAAAAATGGGATCTAATTAAAATTAAAAACTTCTGCACAACAAAGGAAACTATAAGCAAGGTGAAAAGACAGCCTTCTGAACGGGAGAAAATAATAGCAAATGAAGCAAGAGACAAACAACTAATCTCAAAAATATACAAGCAACATATGCAGCTCAATTCCAGAAAAATAAACGACCCAATCAAAAAGTGGGCCAAAGAACTAAATGACATTTCTCCAAAGAAGACATATGGATGGCTAACAAACACATGAAAAGATGCTCAATATCACTCATTATCAGAGAAATGCAAACCAAGACCACAATGAGGTACCATTTCACACCAGTCAGAATGGCTGTGATCCAAAAGTCTGCAACCAATAAATGCTGGAGAGGGTGTGGAGAAAAGGGAACCCTCTTACACTGTTGGTGGGAATGTAAACTAGTACAGCCACTATGGAGAACAGTGTGGAGATTCCTTCAAAAACTGCAAATAGAACTGCCTTATGAACCAGCAATCCCACTGCTAGGCATACACACCGAGGAAACCAGAATTGAAAGAGACACATGTACCCCAATGTTCATCGCAGCACTGTTTATAATAGCCAGGACATAGAGGCAACCTAGATGTCCATCAGCAGATGAATGGATAAGAAAGCTGGGGTACATGTACACAATGGAGTATTACTCAGCCATTCAAAAGAATACATTTGAATCAGTTCTAACGAGATGGATGAAACTGGAGCTGATTATACAGAGTGAAGTCAGCCAGAAAGAAAAACACCAATACAGTATACTAACACATATATATGGAATTTAGAAAGATGGTAACGATAACCCTGTATGTGAGACAGCAAAAGAGACACAGATGTATAGAATGGACTTTTGGACTCTGAGGGAGAGGGAGAGGGTGGGATGATTTGGGAGAATGGCATTGAAACATGTATACTATCATGTAAGAAATTAATCGCCAGTCTATGTTCAATACAGGATACAGGATGCTTGGGTCTAGTGCACGGGGATGATCCAGAGAGATTATATGGGGTGGGAGGTGGGAGAGGGGTTCAGGATTGGGAACTCATGTACACCCGTGGTGGATTCATGTCAATGTATGGCAAAACCAATACAGTATTGTAAAGCAAAATAAAGTAAAAATTAAAATTAAAATAGAAAATAAATAAATAAAATATTTATCCCCTAAGGAAAAAAAAAGAATCTATAGATAGGAAGTTAGAGATGAGGGTAGGTGCCTTAGAAGAAGCAATAATGCATATTGGGACTGAACTGTAAGCCCTAAAAGTGAAAATGGCTCTGTCTTGTCACGACGACTACCGGTGGATATGCATAACATCCTTGATAGTAAATGAGACAGATTATGAATGGAAAAAATTAAAAATCATAATTCAGGTGTTTGGAACAGCTCTGACATTGCCTGGATTTAGGGAAACTTCATAATCTGATACAGACCATGGAACATTCTCGATTGGATTTTACTGCCGCTGGAGCAGCTAATGACTTTTTCCACAGTTTCTCTAAGTTCATTTCTGGAAAGAACATTCTGTCTACTATATTCAGTTATGCTCCTGTGGTGCTCTAATCTAGCTTCTCATAATCATTCTTCCTTGTATTGTCAGGATCCTTCGGCAGAGCATTCAGAAGCTCGCAACTGAACTGCATCTGGCTGTTTTAAGAAATAAAAAAGGGGGAGATGCTGGGAGCCAGTGTGAGCAATTCTGCCCATGGCAAAGGTCATGAGGAAGGAGGCCTGACATACACAAATGTGGGATCAGGTCTCGGGGGTCCCTATGGACATTCTCGAGCATCTACCCCCAAAACCAGAGTCTGCCTACCTTACTCCATTATGCTTTCACCTACACTTCTGACATTACGGGGGGCTATCACCCACCATGTCTCTCTGAAAAGGAGCTAACTTAGAGCTCCAGTTAATAAAACTCCTCAGTGTAACAAGAGTGTTTCAGTCCACAAGCTCCTCTGATGGCTCTCTAGCCTGCCTGATAGATTTGTCTGGCCACATGTGATTGTTCACAGCCTCCCAACTGTGAGAGGCACGAGATGCAATAAACTTTCTAAATACAGATTTTTTTGAAAAGTATAAAATTATGAGTATAGTATTAGCGAATTAGTTAGAAATTACACCGGTGGAGGGTTTTATAGTTAAGCCAATATTGGCTTCTAAGCCTCCATATCCCTTGCCCCTTATACACACCTACTGATATAACTAGCATATAGGAGAAATAAGTATTAACCTTTGCCGGGTGCCAGCGTGAGGAATTCCACCCATGACAAGGTCATGTGGCAGAGCTCTGATGGCAAGGCTAATCAGATCTCAGGTTTTCCCCATGGAATTTCCTGAGCATCCACCCCCCAAAAAATATAAGAATCTGCCTGCTTTTCCACTCTTCTAATATTCTCTGGAAATAGTCAAATCAGGGCTTTAGCCTTCTGCATTTGAAAGGGATGTTTCAGTTAAACCCCCTCTGATAACTCTCTAGCTTGCCTAACAGGTTCCCCCGGACTTCTTACAGCTTGTGAATTGCTTACAGCCCCCCAACTTTGAGAGACACAAAGCTTAAAATCATCTTAAAGATACAGAGACTTTTCTAAAGAGTTAAAAATTATATTGGTAGAGGGTTTTCACAATTGACTCAATGACTGCTGCCAGGCCTCCATATTCTTTATCTTTTAGGCACCTGGGAGGATGTTAATCAATGTAAACAGGAAATGGAAAAAGATATATAGTAGTTTTGATGTTAGCAACACTAGACTTTTGAGTTAATTACTTCTTTTCTTATATATCACTGCACTCTTCTTGTGTCCTTGCTATGTAAGAGTGTAACTTTATTTAGTGCTTTCTGAGAGTGGCACCAGACTTTGGGAAGATCAACACAAATAAGTCTTCTGGTTGACAAACCCTTATCAGAAAAAAGGCTGTAAAATGTTAATTGGCCCTTTTTGGCCTGAAGATGATGTAAATCACCTAAGACTTGTGTATACAATTAGATATGCAGAGAGAAAAGCCTGGTTTTGATAAGAGTCTGGACTGCTAACACTGCATAATTTTGTATTACCCATTGAGCTCTATGTACAAAAAGAAAAAGGTATAAAAGGCTTTTCTAGACAATAGGGGAGGGAGCCAGTCACTGGAATGGTTTCCCCCGTGTCTCCTCTTTACTCTAATTTCAGGCTGAATTCCCATCTGGAGCGGGGCGGCTCACCATGTATACTTACTTGTCCCGGCTTTTAAAATCCATGCGAGGGGGAGCCCAAGGTGGGGCACCCCCCCCAATATTCAAGTGGGCGCCAGTGGCCCAATGTAGATAGTGCAAGCTCCTTGTCTGGAACTTTATTGGCCTTCCCCGGAAGCCAAGTTATTCAGCCTTCTTTCTCCACTTAATTTTCCTACTACACTATTTCTTCCTAATCTAATCTTATATTAATAAATAAATAAGTTTTTTCCTCGCCGACGCCATCCCTGCTTCGAATTCCCTGGATTCACCAGGGCTAGACCCCGGCAAACCTTGATATTAATCACCTTAGACCTTAGGCTAAGTAAATTCTTTTCTTGATCATAGCCCACTGCACCTTTGCCCTGTAGGAATGCAACTTTATCTCGTGCCTTCAGAGGGTGGTGCCTGACTTAAGAAAAATCACCTTTGGGGAAAATAAGTTTTCTGGTTGACTAATCATCATCAGAAAGGGTCATAAAATGTTAGCAGGCCTCTTGGCCAGAAGTTGATGTAAATCACCTGAGAACTTTGTATATCGGAAGGAATGCAGAAAGAAAGAGTGGTTTCAATAAGGGTCAGGACTGCTGACTCCACATGACTTTGTATTTCCCATTTATCTCTATATATGACTTAAAGTATAGAAGCGGCCTTGGAAAACGAAGAAACAGGACCAGTTCCTGGAAACACATTTACCCGTGTCGTGTTTTCTCGCTCTCTTCTTTTCTGGCTGAATTCCCATCTGGAGCGTGGAAGCTTGCCAGAACTACTAATTTTGCCTGGGCTTCTAAGATCTGAACGGGGAGGCACTTTGTGTCTCCACTCCTCCGGGAGACCAAGAAGATGCCTGTGGCCTAATAGGCGGTGCAAACCCCTTGTCCCAGGGTTTTATTCGTTCTCCACATAAACCAAATGTTCAGTCTCTTTTCTCCACTAATTTTCCTACTACACTACTCTTCCCTAATGTCTCTCCATATCTTTAATTAAACAAATTTCCTGTAAATGCCGAGTCCATCCCCACTTTGATTTACCCTGGATGCACCAGGGCTGGACCCCAGCAGAGTTTCTCTTGAGTTTCAAGTGGAGACCGCCTCCTCTTGAGGTGCGACGGGAACGCCAGGATTCTTTTCTGTCGAACCAGGGAAATGGACCCTCACCTTGAGATGAGGAGGGAAAAACGGGGACCTTCTTGAATTGTGCCAGGACACTCGGTGTTCCTCTCAAGTGGAGATGGGTATGCAACTTCTTTGAGTTGCATCAAGGGTGTCAAGGACTCTTCTGATGCTCAAGAGGGAAGGTAGGATTTCTCTCAAAATGCTGCAGAGGAAAAGGGCCTCATCTCACGTTGAGGGGAGAATCTCCTGATTTTTCTCGAGTTGCAGCATGAACTGCGGGGTTCCTCTCAAGTTACGACGGGGACCTCAGGGACCCGCTCATGTTGCCTCAGGAAAGTTGTGAGGGTCCTCTCGGGATTCCTCTCCAGTTGGTGCCAGGGCCTAGCTCCTCATCTGGAGGCCAGAACGCCTGTGTTCCTCTCCAGTGTTGATATGGATTTTGGGGTTCCTATACAGTTTCAACAGGGGAGTCAGGCCTCGTCTCGTATGGAAACATGCAAGTCCGCTTTCCTCTCGACCTGGAAAATTAGTGTCAGGCTTCTTGTCGAGTTGACATAGGCATCTGTGGCTTTCTCTCGAGGTGCCACAGGGCTGTCACACCTGCCATCGTGTTTTGAGTCGATACTTGGTGTGACAGTCAAGTAAGTGCAGGGGGATCATGTTTATCTCGAGTTGATTTGGACAATGGGGTCTTTTTGAATTGTGGCACAATGCTGGAAGACCATACGTGAAATCCCACTCATGACAAGGTCATGTGGAAGAGCCTGACGTGGCAAGGCGGATCAGGTCTCTAGAGGTCCTCTGCCCGAGCATCTACTCAGGAACCAGAATCTGTCTGTTTTATTATTTCATGTCTCTCACCAACACATCTGACATTAACGGGACGGGGGGTGGGGGGGCTATCCTCGACCACTTTTCTCTAGAGACAATTAACTTAGATCTTTAGTTAGTAAGTCTCCTGGGCCTTTTTGGAGTGTTTCAATTCAGACCCATCTGATAGCTTTCTAACTTGCCTGACAGGTTTATCCGGACTTTTACTGCTATGTATGTGATTGTTTACAGCCACCCAACCCCGAGAGGCACAGGTTGCTTTAAAAAAATCTAGGAATGTAGAGCCTTTTGAGGAGTTAAAAAATCATTAGAATAGAACTGGTTAAGGGTTTCATTGTTGAGCCAATACTTGCTGCCAAGTTTTCATATCCTTTATTTGTTGTGTACCCGGGAGTGCATTAATTAATATAGTTTGTCTAGAAAAAACAAGTAGCAACATTAGATCTTTAAGTTAAGTACTTTCTTTGTTATAACCAATTGCATCTTTGTTCTATAAGGATGTAACTTTATTTAGTACTTTGAGGGTGATGCAGATTAAAGAAAAGACACGTCAAGGGAAAATGAGTTTTTTGGTTGATTAACATTTATCAAGGAAAAATGCCATAAAATGTTAAGAGGCCTCCTGACCAGAAGATAATGTAAATCACCTGAGACCTTTTGTATTCCAAAAGGTATGCAGAAAGAAAGCCTGATATTGATAAGAGTCAGGACTGTTGACCCTTCATGACTCTGCATCTTCCATTATGTAAAACTTAGGGTATATAAGCACCTTTTGAAAATAAAGTTATGGGGTTTTTGCACAAGCTAGACATCTCTCATACCAATTATTTCTTTCTTTCTCCCTCTCACTCCCTCTCTTCTTCAGGCTGATACATTCGAACACAGAGGCTCTCTGCGTTCACTTTTCTACCTGGGCATCTAAGACCCATGCGAGAGGGAGCCTAAGGCGGGGCACCCTCTGCTATTCAAGCGGGCGCCTGTGGCCTACGAGAACAGAGCAAGTCTCTTGTCTTGAGACTTTATTAGCTTTCTATGTAAACCAAGGAATATCAGCCTCTTTCTCTCCTCTAATATCTTAACAGTTGTCTTACCTTACCCTATAACTCTACGTCTATAGATCTATATCTATATACCTCTCTTGCCTAGCCGTCAGGCTTCAGATACCCTGGAACCAACTGGCACTGGACCCCGGTAGCATGCCCCCAGTTCCTCTCGAGCTTCAAGTGGAGACCGCCTCCTCTTGAGGTGCAACGGGAATGCCAGGATTCCTTTCCTGACGAAGCAGGGAAATGGACCAACATCTTGAGATGAGGAGGGATAAACGGGGCTCTTCTTGAGTTGTGGCGGGACCCTCGGTGTTCCTCTAGAGTGGAGACGGGTATGTCGGGGAACTTCTTGAGTTGCATCCAGGGTGTCAAGGATCCTTTCAAGGCTCAAAAGGAAAGGTGCAATCTCTCTCGAGACGCTGCAGTGGAAAAGGGCCTCATCTCGCGTTGAGAGGAGAATCTCCTGATTTTTCTAGAGTTGAGGTTGGAAACTTGGAGTTGCTCTCGACTTACCATGGAAACCTCAGGGACCTGCTCGTGGGGCCTCAGGAAAGTCCATTCTCCATGCGAGTGTGAGGGGCCTCTCGGAATTCCTCTCCAGTTGGTGCCGGGTCCTAGGTCCTCATCAGGAGCTGAGGCCAGAACCTCAGGATTCCTCTCTAGTGCTGACATAGATCTTGGGGTTCCTATGAACTTTCAACAGGGGAGTCAGGCCTCGTCACGTGTGGAGACATGCAAGTCCACTTTCCTCTCAAGCTGTAACAGCAGTGTCAGGCTTCCTGTGGAGTTGACATAGAGATCTGTGACTTTCTCTCAAGGTGCCACAGGGCTGTCACATGTACCATTGTGCTGTGACTCGATACTCGGGGTGACAGTCGAGTCAGTGCAGGAGAATCAGTTGTATCTGGATGGATTGGGACAACAGGGTCTTTTGGAATTGTGGCACGACCCCTTGCATTCCTCTTGACTATCAAGTGGAGAACGCCTCCTCTTGAGGTGTGATGGGAACGCCGGGATTCCTCTCCCAACAAAGCAGGGAAATGGACCCTCATCTCGAGATGAGGAGGAAAAATGGGGCTCTTCTTGAGTTGTGGCAGGACCCTCGGTGTTCCTCTCGAGTGGAGACGGGTATGTCGGGGAACTTCTTCAGTTGCATCAAGGGTGTCAAGGACCCTTTTGAGGCTCAAGAGGGAAAGTGGGATTTCTCTCAAGATGCCACAGTGAGAAAGGCCTCAGCTCGCATTGAGGGGAGAATCTCCTGATTTTTCACGAGTTGCGGCAGGAAACTTGGAGTTCCTCTCGAGTTAAGATGGGGACCTCAAGGACCCACTTGTGTTGCCTCAGGAAAGTCCAGTCTCCATGCGAGTTGCAAACGGCCTCTCAGGATTCCTCTCCAGTCGGTGCTAGGTGCTAGGTCCTCATTTGGAGCTGAGGCCGGAACATCAGGGTTCCTCTCCAGTGCTGACATGGATCTTGGGGTACCTATGGAGTTTCAACAGGGGAGTCAGGCCTCATCTCGTGTGGAGACAAGCAAGTCTGCTATCCTCTCAAGCTGTAACAGCAGTGTCAGGCTTCCTGTCGAGTCAACATAAGGATGTGGCTTTCACCAAATGTGCCACATGGCTGTCACATCTGCCATCGTGTTGTGGGTCGATACTCGGGGTGACAGTCGAGTCAGTGCAGGGGAATCAGGTCTATCTGGAGTGAATGAGTAGTTAGGGTCTGTTGGATTGTGGCACGACCCATGGAGTTCCTCTCGAGTTTCAAGATGAGAGAGCCTCCACTTGACGTGCAATGGGAACGTTGGGATTCCTTTCTTGAAGAAGCAGGGAAATGGACCCTCATCTCGAGATGAGGAGGGAAAAACAGGCCTCTTTTTGAGTTGTGGCAGGACCCTCGGTGTTCCTCTCGAGTGGAGATGGTTATGTTGGGGAACATCTTGAGTTGTATCCAGGGTGTCAAGGACCCTTTTGAGGCTCAAGAGGGAAGGTGGATTTTCTCTTGGGATGCCGCAGCATAAAAGGGCCTCATCTCACGTTGAGGGGATAATCTCCTGGTTTTTCTCGAGTTGCGGAAGGAAACTTGGGGTTCCTCTCTAGTTCCAACTGGGACCTCAGGGACCTGCTAGTATTGCCTCAGGAAAGTCAGGTGTCCATGCGAGTTGTGAGGGGTCTCTTGGATTCCTCTCCAGTCAGTTCCAGGGCATATTTTCTCATCTGGAATTGAAGCTGGAACCTCAGGTTTCCTCTCCAGGGCTGACATGGATCTTGGGGTTCCTATGGAGTTTCAACAGGGGAGTCAGGCCTCGCCTCTCTTGGAGACATGCAAGTCCATTTTCCTCTCAAGCTGTCAAAGTAGTGTCAGGCTTCCTGTCTAGTTGACATAGGATCTGTGGCTTTCTCTCGAGCTACCACATGGCTGTCACAACTCCATCGTGTTTTCAGTTGATATTCAGGGTGACAGTCGAGTCAGTGCAGGGGATTCATGTGTATCTGGAGTGCATTGGGACATCGGAGTCTGTTGGAATTGTGGCACTACCCCTCGAGTTCCTTTCGAGTGTCAAGTTGAGAGTGCCTCCTCTGAGGTGCAACGGGAATGCCGGGATTCCTTTTCCTGACGAAGCAGGGAAATTCACCCTCAACTCGAGATGAGGAGGGAAAACCGGGGCTCTTCTTGAGTTGTGGCAAGACACTCGGTGTTCCTCTCAAGTAGAGACCTGTATGTTGGGGAACTTCTTGAGTTGCATCAAGGGTGTCAAGGACCCTTTCAAGGCTCAAAGGAAGGTGGGATTTCTCTCGAGACACCTCACCAGAAAAGGGACCCATCTCGCATTGAGGGGAGAATCTCCTGGTTTTTCTCAAGGTGTGGCAGGAAACTTGATTTTCCTCTCGAGTTATGACAGGGACCTCAGAGACCCACTCATGTTGCCTCAGAAAAGTCCAGTCTCCATGTGAGTTGCGAGGGGCCTCTCAGGATTCCTCTTCAGTCATTGCCCAGGCCGATACTGATCTGAAGTTGAGGCCAGAACGTCAGGGTTCCACTCCAGTGCTGACATGGATCTTGGTGTGCTGAGGTCCAGCCCCGGTGGATCCACATAATTAGAAGTGGGGACAGAGTCGGTGAGGAAAAACTTATTTATTTGGAAATATAAAGAGAGATTAGGAAAGAATAGTGTAGTAGGAAATTTAGAGGAGGAAAGAGGCTGTATTCCTTGGTTTAGATAGAAAGCCTATAACGCCCCGAAACAAGGGACTTGAACCGTCTATGTAGGGCCACAGGCGCCCCCTTGAATAGCGGAGGGTGCCCCGCCTTGGGCTCCCTCTCACATGGGTCTTAGAAGCCCGGGCAAATAATAGACACGGCTAGAATCTATGCCCCAGATGGGGATCAGCCAGAAAATAGAGTAAGAAAGAAAAGACACGGGAGAACCAGTCTTTCCAGGAACTGGCCCATTCTTTATTGTTCAGGAAAGCTTTTATACTTTTGGTTGTACATAGAGATCAATGGATAATACAAAGTTATGCAATGTCAGCAGCCCTGACTCTTATCGAGACCAGGCTTTCTCTCTGCATACCTACCTGCATACACAAGTCTTAGGTGATTTACATCATCTTCTGGCTAGGCCTATTAGCATTTTATGGCCCTTTTCGGATAAGGGTCTGTCAACCAGAAAACTTATTGGCTTTAAAAGTGTTGTTCTTACTAAAGTCTGGTGCCACTCTCAGAAAGCACTAAATAAAGTTACATTCTTACATAACAAGGACAAAACTATTTATAACAAAGAAAGAGGAGTACAGTGATTTATAACAAAGAGAAAATTCATTAACTCAAAAGTCTAGTGTTGCTAACATCAAAACTACTATATTCCTATTTCTGCATCCATATTACATTGATTAATATCCTCCAGGTGCCTAAGAGATAAAGAATATGGAGGCCTGGCAGCAGTCATTGACTCAACAGTGAAAACTATCACCAATATAATTCTTAGCTCTTTAGAAAAGGCTCTATATCTTTAAGATGCTTTAAGCTTCATGCCTCTCGCGGTTGAGGGGCTGTAAACAATCACAAATTGTAAAAGTCTCTAACTGTCAGGCAAGTTAGAGAGCCATCAGAGGGGTTTGAGCTGAGACACTCCTTTTATATGCAGGAGACTGTTAACTGGAGCTCTAAGCTAACTCTTTCCAGAGAAAGGTGGTCAGGGATGGCCCCCTGTTATGCTAGAAGAGTGGAAAACACAGTACAATGAAGCAGGCAGACTCTGGATTTGGGGGTAGATGCTCAGGAAAAACCAGGGGTATCCCGGAGGCCTGATCTCAGCCTTTGACTTCTGCCAGACCATCTTCAAAATGACCTTTGCAATGGGCAGGATTCCCCATGCTGGCTCCAGGCATTGGGGTTCCTACAGAGTTTCTACAGGGGAGTCACGCCTTGTCTCATGTGGAGACATGTGAGTCTGCTTTCCTCTAGAGCTGTAAATGTAGTGTCAGGCATCCTTTCGACTTGACAAACGGATTGGTGGCTTTCTCTCGAGGTGCCATAGGGCTGTCACACCTGTCATCGTGTTTCGAGTTGATACTTGGGATGACAGTGGAGTCAGTGCAGGGGAATCAGCTTTATCTGGAGTGGATTGGGACATCGGGATATTTTGGAATTGTGTCACGACCCCTGGAGTTCCTCTCGAGTTTTAAGTTGAGACCACCTCCTCTTGAGGTGTGATGGGAACATTGGGATTCCTTTCCCGATGAAGCAGGGAAACAGACCCTCATCTCGAGAGGAGGAAGGAAAACGGGGCTCTTCTTGAGTTGTGGTGGGACCTTCGGTGTTCCTCTCGAGTGGAGACGGGTACATCAGAGAACTTCTTGAGTTGCATCAAGGGTGTCAAGGACCCTTTCGAGGCTCAAGAGGGTAGGTGGGATTTCTGTCGAGACTCCACAGCCGAAAAGAGCCACATCTTGCGTTGAGGAGAGAATCTCCTGGTTTTTCTCGATTTCAGGCATGAAACTTGGGGTTCCTCTCGAGTTAGGACAGGGACCTCAGGGAACCACTCATGTTGCCTCAGGAAAGTCTAGTCTCCATGCGAGTTGCGAGGGGCCTCTCGGGATTCCTCTCCAGTCAGTGCCAGGGCTGAGGTTCACATCTGGAGTTGAGGCTGGAACCTCAGGTTTCCTCTCTAGTGCTGACATGGATCTCTGGGTTCCTATGGAGTTTCCACAGGGGAGTCAGTCCTCGTCTCATGTGGAGACACGCAAGTCCACTTTCCTCTCGAGCTGTCAAAGCAGTGTCAGCCTTCTGTCGAGTTGACATAGGGATCAGTGGCTTTCTCTCGTGGTGCCACAGGGCTATCACAACTGCCATCGTGCTTGGAGCCAATACTCGGGGTGACAGTCGAGGCAGTGCAGGGGAATCAGGTTTATCTGGAGCAGATTAGGACATCGGGGTCTCTTGGAATTGTGGCATGACCCCTGGAGTTCCTCTCGAGTTTCAAGTTGAGATGGCCTCCTCCTGAAGTGGGACGGGAACACCGGGATTCCTTTCCTGATGAAGCAGGGAAACGGACCCTCATCTCGATATGAGGAAGGAAAATGGGGCTTTTCTTGAGTTGTGGCGGGACCCTCGATATTCCTCTCGAGTGGAGATGGGTATGTCAGGGAACTTCTTGAGTTGCCTCGAGGGTGTCAAGGACCCTTTTGAGGATCAAGAGGGAAGGTGGGAAGAGTCCCTCATAGCTGGGTCTGGGCCTGGAAAAAAGCCTGGCCTCAAAACACTCATCTTTCAGAGTGCATCAGTGTAATCAGAGTGCATCCTATGCTGGGTATTCTTTGTGATTCTCTGGGTAGCTTTCTGTCCCCTTATACACACATCAAAATGCTGACAATGGGTAACCTTCCCTTCTCTCACAGCTCTAGCACTGGCCTCTCATTACAACCAGACTCCACTTCCAAGTCCTGTCCCTACAGCAGTGGGTGCTACAGGTCCAGGACCCAGGGATCTACTGAGGGGAGATCGAGACCTGAGACTTCAAATCCCAAAGACACCAGGCCAGCTGGGTACTGGTCAGCACACTGGGCATATCGGACGTCTGTGCCTGCAGGACCCCCAGCTACAGGCACCGATGTCCCACCCCCTCAGCGAGAATATCCACTTCCACTTGCACCTGTACCTGCTCAGGTTTTGGTAGGAGATCCCGAGTCAGGGGATGAGTCACCACCTCTGCAGGGAGAGACTGCCCTGCCCTCTGCCCAAGACCCAGATGCCCACTATGACTGACCCACCCTTGCAGGGAGAATGGGCCCCCGTTCTGGACAAAGACCCAGAGCCCTTTCAGGAAACATGTCGTCCAGTGGAGCAGTTGGCTCTGAAGCCTCTGTCCCTGCCTGCTTCACGTGGATGCCATCAACTCGCTCCTCACCCAGGGCAGATTGAGTGCCCTTCCCCTGAGCTTATTTGCATCTGGTGTGTGTGTAGCTTTCTTGTGATGTTTTATTTTTTCATGGATTCATGTATTTTTTCTGTTAAGTTTTGTTAATAAATTTTATTTTAATTGATGTAATTTGGGAATATTAAGGCCTTCACAATGCTGTGTAACCATCACCAATGTCTACATTCGCATCTTCTCATTCTATCCCCCCACTTCCAGCAAAGCCTAGATTCATGTCAAGCACGCCCCATTCCTCCCTCCCCCACCTGACAACATTCAGTCTTCTTCTTTCTCCATTTCTTCCCATATTTTGGGTGTCCACAATCAAGGCCAATCACTGAAATGATAGAAAAATTGATTATTTTTCTGACAGAAAGGGAACATTATGGGTGCTTAGTCTTGTTAGACTCTTTGCAGTCCCATGGTTTTTACAGTCCATGGAGTTATCTAGGCCAGAATATTGGAGTGGGTAACTTTTTCATTCTCCAGGTGATTTTTCTGACTCTCCATATATTGTAAGACTAAGCTTAAGAATTCTTTTTATTTCATTTGAAGTACCATTTGGGTAACTGAAAGGACAGTGTAGGTACTTTCAGGATGTCATCTGCAAAACCAAGCCCTTTCGGCAAACGTAATCCATATAGGCATTCCTGTTGTAAATGTGACATCTCAGTCAGAAGGGAGATGCAGAGCTCTTCCTGATCCACAAACAAATTCACAGAAGAAGCCAAAAGAGAGAGCTGGACAATGAATAACACCAACAACCAAAAAAGTGTTCCTCATTGGACAAAGCTAGAGAAAACACAACATCCTGTGGCCCAAAAACCCTCTCGGAAATGAATGTTCAATTAGGAAGAGAAGAAACATGTGAGGGTGGACAGGCCATGCCCATGGCCAGTGTAGTTTTGAGACGGCCTGACTTCTCAGATGAAGACACATGCCAGTGTAAACCCTTTGCAGAGAGCAGTGATGGTCATCACCGTGTAAGTGTTTACTCTGGTGTCAACATGCCCTGGGTACCACACGAGGGAGCAGACGTGGGTCTCTTCCTCTGCCTCACTCCCTCCTTCAGGAAGGCAGCTCAGGTGCTTTCAGGACCTGCCTGCCTGTCTAGCTCAGCCATGAGCTGCGACCACCTCCAGGGTAGACTCCAACTTCTCTTCTCTATGCACCGTGAACCTGCACACAGTGGGCCTTCAGAACCTCAAGAAACTCGCCCCACCCTCACTAGAGCCAGAAGTCTCCCCTGGCATCCTAAAGCCTGTGGAGTCACTTTGGCCCAAGCCCTAGTTCTGGACCCCTGGAGCCTACTTCAACCTTTACAGTGTGAATAATCAGGTCCTTTATACACAGATTCTCAGCTGTCAGATCTGAGCTTTGGATTCACAGTCAGCTCTGTCCCTCCCATGGCAGCCAGGTGGGCCACCATGCAGGCAAAGGAGCACATGAGCTGAGTTTCAAGGGAGGCATTGAAAGGACAGCACTGGATACAACTTGTTGCAAAATGAGGGAGGGTGCCTGCGCATCTCAGAAAAGGCCGCTGGTATTTAAGGGTGGAGGAGGGCCTCGATGGTGCAAAGGAAAGAGAGATACTCAGGGCCAAAGGCTCTTTGCCTCTGTTTTAGCAGCTCCAATGGTAGCCTGTGAACATTGAACAGGCAATGTGGTCACATGAGCATGACTCTAATTTCCTCAGAAAGCAAGAGAAAGGGAGCAGGGTGTGGGAGGACCCAGAGGGTGTGGCGGGGTGGATGAAGGGAGGTGCCATTCCTTTCTTCAGTGCAAACTGACTTTGTGAGTCTCCAAGCTGCCAGACAGCAGTTACCAAGTCAGGTCCCCGCAGCACCCAGTGTGGGCTGGGTCCCTTAGCCCCTGTCACACAGACAAGCTTCACCATGTGGCCTCCCTGAGTTCTAACAGCAGGAACTGCGGGGTTTGTCTGCATACACACTTCCTTGCTATACCTGAGTTACCCCCTTCTTAGAGCTCTAGTTTTGTCCTCTAGAATAAGGCCATTGATTGCTACCTTAATAGGTTGGTACCTTAAACCTGTGACGACTCTTTAGGGTAATCCTACAATTAGTAGCTGGTGTTAAGAGATATTGGGCTTCCCTGATACCTCAGCTGGTGACATAAACTCCTGCATTGCAGGAGAGCCCAGTTTGGTTCCTGGGTCAGGATATCCTGATCTGCTGCAGAAGGGTCAGGCTACCCAGTCCAATAATCTTGGGCCTCTTTGTGGCTCAGGAGGTAAAGAATCTGCCTGCGTGCAGAGACCTGGGTTCGACCCCTGGGATTGGAAGATCCCCTGGAGAAGGGAAAGGCTGCCCACTCCAGTATTCTTGCACGCAGAATTCCATGAATACAAAGTCTATGGGGTCGAAAAGAGTCGGACACGATAGAAGGACTTGTCCCTTCACTTTCAAGAGATATCGCCTGAATCCAGATTAGACTGAAGTCTCCCAGTGCCATCTGGCGTTTCTTCCCTGAAGCCAGCCAAAACCAACACACTTGTATTTGCAGGGTCTCCACTTAGCCCACTGGACAGAAAACCAGCGTGGTTCCACAAGCTCACAGATAAGCAGGAGGGCTCACCGGCAAACGGCTTCCCTCCAGCCTCAGATGGAGCTTCAAGACCACAGCAGGAGCCAGCGCTCCCAAAACCTGGGCTCAGCAGCGCCCTCTTTCTCAATCCAGTGCCTCTGCCCTGACGGGAGCAGAAAGGTCACCAATTGCCCCAGGCTGACCTCACACTCCTCCCACTGCTGTAGACTGACCTCACCAGCCCCGCCCCTTTCAGCAGAACCAGAGCTCTGCTTCCCCTTGATTGCAGCCTGAGTCCCAGGCCTGGGTCCCGATTGGTCACTGCCCAAGTCCTGAGCCCATCACGGTAGCAAGGGAGGATGGAACACACAGATTGGACAGATTCAGGTCATGTGCCCATACTCTTCAGGACACCTGTGAGGGCCTCACCATATGTCAGGGTAGAGACAGTGCAATGCCCCAAGAGCAGGGCTGAGAACCAAGTCACTGTGTCCTTGTGCTCCGTGTCCTGGGACGAGCTTGCACAACGTCTCTACACAGCACTTTGTTCTCTGCAGACAAAATATTCATGACACACCTCTTCCCTTCCCAAGCGTAGTTTCACGCAACACTATTCAAAGGAGCAAGGCCTCCTGTTTGAAGATAGGCTTGGAGATCGCCCTCCTAGCATCTAGGCTTCTTCTGTGTGTCATGGTAGAATAATTGATTCAGTGAAAAAATGCCCACTAGCACCACTGCAAGCTGCTCTGGGCTTTCAGAATTCTTCCCTGTTCTGAGTGCAGGACATGTTCCAGGGGCCCCTCAAATGGAGTGAATTTTGTCCAAGGAAGCCCCTGAGACACTGAATTCCTCAATCACCTTGCTCTATGCCCTAAACTAACAAATGTTTAAAAATGCATTATATCTTGATTATAAAGTAAGGTATTCACTCATCACAAATTGTTATAAAATTTCTCAAGTTTTCCTTTCAATTGTTGGTTCTTCGTATGTGTCTTAATTGCTATGGTGGTGTTTTGTGAGGCAGGGATCCAACTTACTTTCCCAATGGGTGCAAAATAGCCCAAATGGGCCTACTCTCTTCCTTTACATATTCAGTTCAGTTCAGTTCAGTGGCTCTGTCGTGTCTGACTCTGCGACTCCAAGAAACACAGCACGCTAGGCCTCCCTGTCCATCACCAACTCCTGGAGTTCACTCAGATTCACGTCCATCAAGTCAATGATGCCATCCAGCCATCTCATCCTTTGTCGTCCCCTTCTCCTCCTGCCCCCAATCCCTCCCAGCATCAGAGTCTTTTCCAATGAGCCAACACTTCGCATGAGGTGGCCAAAGTACTGGAGTTTCAGCTTTAGCATCATTCCTTCCAAAGAAATCCCAGGGCTGCCCTCCTTCAGAATGCACTGGTTGGATCTCCTTGGAGTCCAAGGGACTATCAAGAGTCTTCTCCAACACCACAGTTCCAAAGCGTCAATTTTTTGGAACTCAGCATTCTTCACAGTCCAACTCTCACATCCATACATGACAACTGGGAAAACGATAGCCTTGACTAGACGGAACTTTGTTGGCAAAGTAATTAATGTCTCTGCTTTTGAATATGCTATCTAGGTTGGTCATAACTTTCCTTTCAAGGAGTAAGTGTCTTTTAATTTCACGGCTGCACACACCATCTGCAGTGATTTTGGAGCCTCCTCAAAATAATGTCTGACACTGTATCCACAATTCCCCATCTATTTGCCATGACGTGATGGGAAAGGTGCCATGATCTTCGTTTTCTGAATGTTGAGCTTGAAGACAATGTTTTCACAATCCTCTTTCACTTTCATCAAGAGGCTCTTTAGTTCCTCTTCACTTTCTGCCACAAGGGTTTGTCATCTGCATATCTGAGGTTATTGGTATTTCTCCTGGCAATCTTGATTCCAGCTTGTGCTTCTTCCAGCCCAGCCTTTCTCATGATGTTGTCTGCATAAACGATATAAAAGCAGGGGGACAATATACAGCCTTGACGTACTCTTTTCCCTACTTGGAACCAGTCTGTTGTTCCATGTCAAGTTCTAACTTTTGCTTTGTGACCTGCATATAGGTTTCTCAAGAGGCAGATCAGGTGATCTGGTATTCCCATCTCTTGAAAATTTTCCAACACTTTATTGTGATCCACACAGTCAAAGGCTTTGGCATAGTCAATTAATCAGAAACAAATGTTTTTCTAGAACTCTTGCTTTTTCGATGATTCAGCAGATGTTGGCAATTTGATCTCTGGTTCCTCTGCCTTTTCTAAAACCAGCTTAAATATCTGGAAGTTCACGGTTCATGTATTGCTGAAGCCTCGCTTGGAGAATTTTGAGCATTATTTTACCAGCGTGTGAGATGAGTGCAACTGTGCGGTAGTTTGAGCATTCTTTGGCCTTGGAATGAAAACTGACCTTTTCCAGCCCTGTGGCCACTGCTGAGTTTTCCAAATTTGCTGGCATATCGAGTGCAGCCCTTTCATAGCATCATCCTTCAGAATTTGACAGAGCTCCACTGGCAATCCATCACCTTCACTAGTTTCTTCGTAGTGATGCTAAGGCCCACTTGACTTCACATTCCAGGATGTCTGATAATACATGAGTGATCACACCATCGTGATTATCTGGGTCGTGAAGATCTTTCTGGTACAGTTCTGTGAATTCTTGTCACTTCTTCTTTATATCTTCTACTTCTGTTAGGTCCACACCATTTCTGTCTTAATCGAGCTCATCTTTGCATGAAATGATCCCTTGGTATCTCTAATTTTCTGGAAGAGATCTCTAGTCTTTTCCACTCTGCTGTTTTCCTCTATTTCTTTGCATTGTTCGCTCCTGAAGGCTGTCTTATCTCTCCTTGATATTCTTTGGAACAATGTGTTCATTGCTTATATCTTTCCTTTTTTCCTTTGCTTTTCTTTTCTCTTCTGTTCACAGCTATTTGTAAGGCCTCCTCAGACAGCCATTTTGCTTTTTCGCCTTTCTTTTTCTTTGGGATGGTCTTGATCCCTGTTCCTGTACAATGTCACGAACCTCCATCCATAGTTCATCAGGCAGTCTATCAGGTCTAATCCGTTAAATATATTTCTCACTTCCACTATATAATCATCAGGGATTTGATTTATGTCATACCTGAATTGTCTAGTGGTTTTTCCTACTTTCTTCAATTTAAGTCTAAATTTAACAATAAAAAGTTCATGGTCTGAGCCACTCAGCTGCTCATCTTGTTTTTGCACACTGTATGCAGCGTCTCTGCCTTTGGCTGCAAAGAATATAACCAGTCTGATTTCCGTGTTGACCATCTGATGATGTCCATGTGTAGAGTCTTCTCTTGTGTTGTTGGAAGCAGGAGTTTGCTATGACCAATGTGTTCTCCCGGCAAAATTCTATTATTTGCTCTGCTTCATTCTGTACTCCAAGGCCAAATTTATTCCAGGTGTTTCTTGACTTCCTACTTTTGCATTCCAGTCCCCTAGAATGAAAAGGACAACTTTATGGGGTGTTAGTTCTAAAAGATCTTGAAAGTCTTCATAGAACCTTTCAACGTCAACATCTTCAGCATTACTGGTTTGGGCATAAGCTTGGATTACCTGATATTGAGTGGTTTGCCTTGGACAGGAACAGAGATTATTCTGTCATTTTTGAGAGGGCATCCAAGTACTGCATTTCAGATTCTTTCGTTGACCACGATGGCTACTCCATTTCTTCTAAGGGACTCCTGCCCACAGTAGTAGATATAATGGTCATCTGACTTACGTTCTCCCATCCCAGTCCATTTTAGTTCGCTGATTCCTAAAATGTCAGTGTTCACTCTTGCCATCTCCTGTTTGACCTCTTCCAATTTGCCTTGATTCCTGAACCTAACATTCCAGGTTCCTATGCAATATTGCTTTTTACAGCATCGGACCTTGCTTGTTTCACCAGTCACATCCACAACTGGGTATTGTGTTTGCTTTGGCTTCATCCCTTCAGTCTTTCTGGAGTTATTTCTCCACTGATCTCCAGTATCACATTGGGCACTAACCGACCTGGGAGTTCCTCTTTCAGTATCCTCTCATTTTGCCTTTTCATACTGTTCATGGGGTTCTCAAGGTAAGAATACTGAAGTGGTTTGCCATTCCGTTCTCCAGTGGACCACATTCTGTCAGCCCTTTCCAACATGTCCGGTCCACCTTGGGCGGCCCCTCATGGCATGTCCTAGTTTCATTGAGTTAGACAAGGTTGTGGTCCATGTGATCAGATTGGCTAGTTGTCTGTGATTATGGTCTCAGTGTGTCTGCCTTCTGATGCCGTCACACAATGCCTACCATCTTACTTGGGTTTCTCTTACCTTGGTCGTGGAGTATGTATTCATGGCTGCTCCAGCAAAGTGCAGCCACTGCTCCTTACCTTGGACGAGGGGTATCTCATCAGGGCCGCCCCTCCTGACCTTGAACGTGGAGTAGCTCCTCTAGGCCCTCCTGCACCCGCACACAACCTTTAGTGGTGTTGAAACTACAAATCTGTGTGTCAACCACAGGTAAAGTGTAGTCGCTCAGATGTGTCTGACTCTTTGTGACTCCATGGACTGTAGCCCACCAGGCTCCTCCATCCGTGGAATTTTCTAGGCAAGAGTACTGCAGTGGGTTGCTATTTCCTTCTGCAGGGGATCTTCCCATCCCAGGGATCAAATCATGGTCCCACATTGCAGGCAGACGCTTTACCATCTGAGCCACCAGGGAATCAAGCTTTCACAAATCAAAAAGATAGTAAACTGAACATAAGAGACGACTTGCAAGTGATGTATCTGATAAGTGGTTCCTATGTAAAATAGACTAAGAACAAACAGCACTCAAGTCTCCAAGAAAAAAAGCACTACTCTTGTCCCATCCCCCAACACCAACTCCAAACTAAACACTTTAGCTCACTCTAACCTATCCCTAAATCCTATCCGTAATCTAACAATATCCATGTGCATTCAAAGGCATCCATCCATCCACAGGAGAGACAGAGAGAAAGAGAAAAAGGAAGACAGAGACTGAATTTCGAAAGGAAAAGAATGACATGTCTAGAGAGAGACACTGAACAAAAGAGAGGAAATGAGTAGATTTTACAGACTTTTTCATAAATCTATCTCAAGTTAGAAGTAATTACAGTGCCCATCCACTGCAGAAGTGGGAAAATGACCCAAGCTTATGAGAGTAAAGGAGAAGAATGCAGGGAGCCATTATAGGCTCAGCCACCCACAGAAGCCAAGATGGGGCACTTGAACCAGAATCTCAATGGAAAAAAGAGGACCAGAAAGTTGGGTCCTCTTTTAAATAAGAGAAGGCGACCTTCCAGTCTTCCTTTCAGTCTTCCATTGGTGGAGGGAGAGAGCTGGGTCCCAAAATGGCAGGAAGGGGGATTGCCTTTTCCGAGGTCCCAGAGCCCATCCAGCCCTGTTTCTGCCCCATTCTGTGCTAGGTCAGCCATGTATTGAATATTGCCTTTGGAAAGTCCCAGGGCACAAGCTCCATGTGATATCAGCCCCATGAAAGGCATGTAGGTGTTGTAGGCTGACAGACCAAGGCAGTAGATGAGAGATTGACCCCACTCTGCAGATGGAGAGACTAGGGAAACCCTGAGGGGCATATGGCTTGTCAAGGGCCACATCACAGATGAGAAGAAAGAGCCTGTCTGAAAGAGCTGTGCCATCAGAGCTCAGGCCCTGGCTGCACCCAGGCCTGCCAAAGCTGTGGGGTGAGCAGTGTGGGTGTCACTGTGCCTGCACATGGCCTAAGGGGGTGGGTGAACAGACAGAAACCCATAGGTTTGCTTGGGGAGCTTTGTGTAAGGGACCTCAGCAAGGAACCCAGGAAATGACGTCACTTCCTGGCAACAGAACCCAACAGAACACAGAAAACGGATCTCCAGGCCTCATAGCAGAGAGGAGCCCCCAGCCAGTTCACAGGCAGCCGGGATGTTTAGCTGTTTGCCCCTTGCCAGAGGCTGGGGCCTCGGGAGAGCTCACCAGCAGAGTGTGTTGGAATGCAGTCAGTGCTGCCTAGGACACCCCGCCCGAGAGGCCTCTGGCCTTTTGCCCAAAGGAACAGAAAGGTAACACGGGAGCTCCAGCCTGGGCCATGTCCCCTCTCCCATCCCATCCAGGTAAACCTGAGTCCTTTCCCTGTGTGTGTGGATGGGGGTTTCCTGGGGTATCTCTGCCTCAAGCAAGCCCCTCGGATGTGGCTCAGAAATCTGTGGGCTGGGTGTGTCCACACACCAGGGGAGAGCAGGCTGGGCAGAATGGGGAGAGTCCAGGAAGCACCAGCTGCCCAGGAAGACCCCACACCCTCAGGGGCGTCTCCTTCGTCCAGGGTGGGTACCTGAGCAGACACATGTTTCTGCTGGCAGCAGAATTTCGAGCAAGCAGAAGCAGCTGCCATACTGGTCAGGCCCAAGTCAGTAAACTCCAGGCAGGGCTGGCTGACAGTCAGTGTCATTTCAGAGCTTCCCAGTTGATGTGGTCAATGAGGGGGGCACTCCAGTAACCTCCCAGAGGGAAGTGTCGGATCACCATCCCCCTGCCCGTGAAGCCCAGTGCAGGGTCCAGGTGAGCGTGCCCATGTAGGGATCAGCCCAACTGGGAATGAAGAGGAAGTGGGGAAGGCCTGCTCCACACACCACCCAGGACACACCCCGGGGCCCAGTCTCAGGCTGCTATGGAGCTCAGCGCACCCGGCTCTGACCCTGAGCCCCGAGAACCCCAGCCTCTGACGCATCAGGTGGACCTGGAGCACAGCACCACAGAATACAGAGGTGAAGAGGCTGGGGCTATCCATGTGAGTGTGTGGGGAGGGGGTGCTGAGGTACACAGGGAGAAGTCCCCCAAAGCTGGGTCTGGGCCTGGAACAAAGCCTGGCCTCACACCACCCATCTTTCACACTGCAGTCAGAGTGCATCCTACCCTGGGTATTCTTTGTGATTCTCTGGGAAGCTTTCTGTCCCCATATACACACATCAAAATGCTGGCGATGGGTAACCTTCTCTTCTCTCACAGCTCTAGCACTGGCCTCTCATTAGAACCAGACTCCACTTCCAAGTCCTGTCCCTACAGCAGTGGGTGCTACAGGTCCAGGACCCAGGGATCTACTGAGGGGAGATCGAGACCTGAGACTTCCCTTCCCAAAGACACCGGGCCAGCTGGGTACTGGCCAGCACTCTGGGCATATCGGACCTCTGTGCCTGCAGGACCCCCAGCCACAGGCACCGATGTCCCACGCCCTTAATGAGAACATCCACCTCCACCTGCACCCCGAGTCAGGGGATGAGTCACCACCTCTGCAGGGAAAGCCTGCCCTGCCTCCTGCCCAAGACCCAGATGCCCACTATGACTGACCTACCCCTGCAGGCAGAACGGGCCCCCGCTCTGGACAGAGACGCGGAGCCCTTTCTGGAAACACCTCATCCAGGGGAGTGGTTGGATCTGCAGCCTCCATCCCTGCCTGCTTCCCGTGGATGTCATCAACTCGCTCCCCACCCGGGGCAGATTGAGTGCCCTTCCCCTGAGCTTATTTGCATCTGGTGTGTGTGTAGCTTTCTTGTGTTTTTCTTTATGGCTTTATGTATTTTTTTCTGGATACAAGTTATGCTTTTAGGCTGGTTTAGAGACCATAGATTCACAGCTTGTATATTTTTTATACTCAACTAGATTCAACATTTAGCCAGAATCAAGAATCACTTTGAACTTTCTTTCAGGAAGTCTGAGAATTATTTCTCCTTCTGGATACTCACTTCTCCTTCTGCTTTCTCATTTTCATACCAATACATTCTCTCTTTTAAACGATTACACTCCTTGATCAACTACTTTGTTTCTTTCCTCTAGCATCAGACCTTGTTTCTTGCGTTCGGCCTGAAGTTTTCTCACGATCTGCTGAAACTGGTCTTGGATGCTAATGACCGTCTTCTCTTTACTGTCGGCTCTGTTTTGTGCATTACCCAGTTGCTGTCAGAGCAACACGTTTTTCACTCTGGAGTTGGGATAATCTCTTCTCTAAGGATTTCTGCTTTCCAAGGTATGTATTCACTTTGCTGTGTTCATTCTGATATATGTGTTCAATTTCCTGCTTTTGACACTCTGATTGGCTTAGATCTCTCTGGACACGTTCTAACATCAAAGTCTTTTCTCTAAGATCATCTCTCGTGTGATGCAGCTTGATTTTCAGCTTATTGAAGATACTTTCCACTGTAGATAGTTCTGGGAAAGCTTCTCATTGTTATCGCTTAGATTAGCCAGATCAAACTTCATTTTGTCCTGCAAGCATAACCACTCGTCTCTCGCTCTCTGGAAGGCAAGTTCCAGGTCTCTTCTTGATGTCTGACCTTGATCATGATCGTGTAAGGCAGCAGCCAGTCTAGAACGGTAGGATTTCACGTCCATTTCCAGTCTTTGTTTACTTTCTTTTTTGTTCTCCAGCTTAGAGGTTAGCATTGTATTCTCAGCTGTCAGAGCATTAAGCTGGCCTGTATAGTGGGATATAGTCTTTGTTAACGTTTACTCACTCAGTTTTACTGCCTTTTGTAGATCATCATCCTTTACTTTGAGAATTTCCATGTCCTCAAAATAGTTCTCTTCCTTTTCCCGGTGCTGATGTTTCAGCGCATCTATCTCCAGTCTCAGCGTGGCAAGTTCATCCTGCAGCTTGTGGTTTTTGTGCAACAGGTCTTTTGCTTCTTCACAACTATCAGAAACCTAAGTGAAACAAAGGAGATTTTTAGCTAGTACTCAATAAAGTGACATTCCATGATTTCCTCTGAAATGAAAGACTAACTTGTATGTTTATGCAATGAAAAGACTGCACCAAGTGTGTCTCCAACAGGGAAAAATAAGGTTCAATTCAATCCTCAGACTTTATACAAGCAGAAATTCCCAAAGATTCAAACATTTAATGGAAGACAATGAATCCACGAAAGTAAAAAAGAAATCCCAAGAGACTTTTCAAGAAGCCCAGAACTGGAAAGGCTTCTTTCTGAACTACAACAAACCCAGAAGGCTTAAAATAAAAGATTCATAGATCTGACTACACTTAAAAATTGCATCTGATGTGGAATATTTATATAATGGAAAACTAGTAAGCCATAAAAAAGAAGGAAATAATGCTATTTGCAGCAACAGGGATGGGCCTAGACATTATCACCCTAAGTGATGTAAGTCACACAAAGACAAGTATTATATCATACTGCTTATATGTAGAATCTAAAGTGAACTTATTCACACAACAGAAAAAGACTCATGGACACAGAAAACAAACTTGTGGTGACCACAGGGGAAAGAGGGGTAGGGAAAGGGATATATTAGGATGTTGGGATTAACATATACACACTAGTAGATAAAAAATAACCAAGAGACATGTACTGTACAACATAAGGAACTACACTTAATATTCTGCAAGAAGAATCTGAGACAGAATATGTGTGTACGTGTGAGTGTGTGTGTGAGTGTGTATGTGTATTAGTCACTCAGTCATGTCCAACACTTTGCGACCCCACAGACTATAGCCTGCCAGGCTCCTCTGTCCATTGGATTTCCCAGGCAAGAATACTGGAGTGGGTAGCCATTTCCTTCTCCAGGCTGCTGCTGCTAAGTCGTTTCAGTCGTATCTGACTCTGTGAGAACCCATAGACTGCAGCCCACCAGGCTCCCACATCCGTGGGATTCTCCAGGCAAGAACACTGGAGTGGGCTGTCATTTCCTTCTCCAATGCGTGAAAGTGAAAAGTGAAAGTGAAGTCGCTCAGTCGTGTCTGACTCTTAGCAACCCCACGGACTGCAGCCTACCAGGCTCCGCCGTCCATGGGATTTTCCAGGCAAGAGTACTGGAGTGGGTTGCCATTGCCTTCTCCACCTTCTCCAGGGGATCTTCCCAACCCAAGGACTGAACCCAGGTCTCCTGCACTGCAGGCAGATTCTTTACAGTCTGAGCCAGCAGGAAAGCCCCATTTATATAATATACACACACATATACATATATATCTGAATCACTGTGCTGTATACCTGAAACTAACAGAATATTGTTAATCAACTATAATTCAATAAACAACACCACTTGCTAGGTTTATAAACACTGTATTTGATACCTCTATACATCTACTTCACAGTAAGAGCCTTACCTCTGTATAAATAGACTAAATTTTGTACAAAAAGTTTTTCCTTGAGAATATGCTACCTTCTAACATTTTAATAGGCAATTACAAGAATTACACCTATTAACAACTGTACTAGGCAGCTGTACAAATATTAATTAACTCATTTGCTGTAATGATTCTGGAAAGGAAAAAGTTAAAAATATGAGTAAGCTGCAGCCTTTTCGCCATGTCTTTGGACTCTACTAGTCTTCTTACATCAAAACACATGTCTCTAGTACAAACACATCAATACAAAATAAGCTTCCTATTTCATTCATGGTACATACACTAATGGTAAATAAGGTAAAATTTAGAAAGCTCTTAGAAAACTATGAGATTATTTTCTGCTGCAATAACTTTCATTATCTGTCCATAATGTTTAAAATAGTAAGATGGGGAAAATACAATGAAAAACACTTAATATCTATCACTAAATATATATTATGGCATATCTATCACTGTTTTCAAAAGTTCCTTGTACTGAAATAAGACACTCACAGAGCAGAGTGCTCATTTTCTCACAAGCAGAAGAATGACATTCAAAATGTGGTCTCTGAACTGCCTATAGCTTCCTCCTTACCATCAGGGGAAGTGATAAACTAACCTAATGATCAATCGAGGAAGTGAAATCATTACCAAAACCCAGAATATCTTTAATTGGTAGCAAGAGTTCTCTTTTTTTTTTCTCCCATTGGTGTGGGGGAGGCACTTTTATATGTTGTTCTAAAGAAACAACTTTTTAAAGTGTTCAAAAGTGTTTTAACAACTGATGTTGCAGTTTTTACAAAACGAAAAACAGTAAATGATGTGAAAAGGTCGCTGACAGGATATCGGTTAAAGAAATGACAGTGGAGCCAAAAACGGACTCTGATTTAGACACTGAAGGTGATGATATGCATGGAGTAACCGACACATTCACTCCAAGGCAGAGGGACTTGGTCAGGTAGTGCAGTCAATGGTGGACCACACACGGTCTTCCTTGCCCTAAACCACAATCAGGGTCCTGGCTCCCCCAAGATAGTCACAAAAGATTTGAGATCGATTCCTATGGAAAACATTAAAGGCCTCTCCTTGGATGAGGCCATCGTATGTCACTACCTGACTGCTCTAGACAAATGGATTTGAATTACAAATACTACTTTCCCAAGCTCTTCCTGAGAGCTTTTCATTGTGGGAGATCTGCTGCTAGGACCTCGGGGATGGGACCCAGTCCATGTTTGAGAGGGACATCGGGTGTGGGAGCATATACCTCTGCTCTGAGATGCCACTTGAGAACTCTGCAGAAGGAAGGATAACCAACTTCAAGAGTGTCTGGTTTCTACCAACTGCTGGAAAAAAATTCCTGCACCTCTCAAGGACGCCAGTTAACACCTGTCCTTGAGGACTCAGCTGGGGTAGCTGGAGCCAGCTCTGAGCTGTTCATGGGGCAGGTGGACTGGAGGGTGATGGGCACAGAGGGAGAGGGGTCCACGACCCTCAGCCGCCTGCCAGATTGAAGGCCAGAGGCAACCTGATGTAAAATTAGGCATGATGGTCCCTCCCAGCACCCCTTCTCTTCTAGACCTATTCACTCATGAGTGGTCTGTCGAGGCTGAAGGATCAGTTGCCTGAGGTGGGCTGAGAGCTTAACCTCCAGTTTCTACACCATTCTCAACCCTGTGGTTTCTCTGTGACCTCTTCCTCCCTCTGCTTGAAAAAGTGCACCCAGCATGTCAGGATCATACAATTCTTATTTCTAGCCTTGTTTCTTTGGGAACTGAATTTCTTTTGTTTTGTTTTTAACAATTAACCTAAAATTTCCTATAACACTGAACAAAATGACACTAAATAAATGGCAATTTTTTAAAAAAGGGGATATTATAAATAATATTGATAAAATCATGTTAGAAATTTGAAATTTTCACCAAAGATTACTCTACCTGATTCAGATTATTTCTCTCAGGCTTCAGTTTCATTTCTATTGCTTGGAGAGTGTGTTCTAGGTGCTGTTTCACTTCAGCTTCTTTATTATATTGGTCTTCTTTTCTTCTTAAATGTTCCCTCATTTTTTCATATAACATCTCGGCATTTCTTCTATTCTCTTCTTGCTTTAAGGTGAATCTGCAAAATTTAAACCTCTTCTTAGAAAATCATGAGATTATTCACTGCTGCAATAACTTTCATTCCCTCTTCACAATGTTTAAAATAGTAAACGTGGGGGGGAAATACAATGAAAAACATTTAATAATGGTCACTGTTTTCAGACAGAGGGTTAAGAAAAAAATTGCATAAATTTTTGTTTTCATTTTCTCTTGAGAAAAATGGCTACTTCATAAATCTATGGGTGGGAATGTAAAGTAATAAAAACTTTCCTAAGAATAGTTTAGAAATATAGATCACAGATCTTTTTTAAGTTCTCATACTTTGACCAAATTATACGATATTATTAAAGAAAATGTAGTTAAAATAATTAGAAAGGTAGAAATGCATTTATAAAAAGGTGTTCCTTGCAGTATTAAATAGAACACAGAAAAGTGAAAAACAACTGAAAGTCAATTTGGTAAATATTTAATGGGGTTTCCATTATGGCAGACTTTTGTATGGTCATGAAAATGATGATTTGGAAAAATATACATTAAGGTATTAGAAGCATTTAGTGTTAAGAACTTGATATATTATTTCTAAGAATTTCACATTCCACAATACTAATAACACTTTCTCCTCTGTAAAATCCTAGAGGATAAGTTAGTCCTTATAACACGTCTATGTCTCTGCAGTATTAAAGCAAACAATAGTTCAAATATTTCTTTAAAAGTGAGGTGTACAGTGCCTCAAGCTGCTGCGCTCATGTTCCCACTTCACTTTCTGATGCTCTAACTGTGATTTCACTTCTTTGGTTTCTGACAGCTCTTTTTGTAGCCCACGAACCTTACTTTTCATTCTGTAAAATTCTCCTCTAAGTAGTTCACAGTGGCTTCTTTGGCTTCTTTGAAAATCTACTAATCTTTCATGCGACAGAATTGTATCTTGAATTTTCAACAAGCTAACAGAATCTGCATGATGAAGAAAACAAAGACAGAAACAAACGAAAAATTATGTGAGTAATTTTTGAGTATAAAGGACTGTGCCTTTCACGTTCACTCATCCATGCACTGAACAAGTATTAAGGGTCTATAATGTGGAAGACATTATTATTCTAAGCTCTCCAAATAAAACAGATGTCCCTGGCTCTTGTTTAGCTTGAAACCTAGTAGCAGACAAAGACAAATAAAATAAATATGAACTCAGATAGATACTCTAAGAAAAGAGAGTTCTATGATCACATAACAGAACTTGACATAGACTGGGTCCAGGAAAGATTTCCCTGGGGAAGAGATGTCACACTGAGAAATGAAGGATGAGCAGGAAGTAGTAAGCAGAGTAGGAGGAACAACCCTGTGAACAGT
Organism: Capricornis sumatraensis; assembly: GCF_032405125.1. NCBI lineage: Eukaryota > Metazoa > Chordata > Mammalia > Artiodactyla > Bovidae > Capricornis > Capricornis sumatraensis. The sequence continues at coordinate 3,999,265 of NC_091083.1, forward strand.
CTCCAGCTGCCATATGTTTTAACCAAGACAGAGTGAACAGCTACTGATTTACCTTCCTGAGTGGAGCGAGCAAAAACAATGCCGAAAAAATACATTAAACAATGATTTTCATTATAAAGGGCTTCAGGGAACGAAAGACAATGATCCTGGAAACACTCAAGGTTAGCCTAAGGAATGCCCCAGCTCACTGCCTGGAGAGAATTTCCAGGCCCCAACACGGGGAGAAGGAATGGAAGCTGAGTCAGCCAGACTCCCTGACAGGAGGTAATGAAGCTGATAGTCTGGTGAAACCAAAGTGGGCAGAGATCACAGATCAGAACTGTGGAGAGGAGAGTGTGGAACAGAGAGGAAAAGGACCCTGGAGATCTGAGGAGGAGCCCCTCAGGCATTTAACAGAGGAACGAATAGCACCCATCTGGGAGAAACCACCTGAGACCAGGGAGAAACCACCTGAAAAGACTACAGGAACCTGTGACTGGTGCTCACTCAGTCCCAGGAATTCTATCTATTCTCATGAGCCAGGCTGGAAAAACTCCTATGTACCAGCAGAATGAACAGGGTAGTCAGCAAGGTCTTGCTTCCAAGGCAGGAAATAATCAGCCCTAGCCCCAGGGCCCCTCTGGATGCACCTAACGAATCATGAGAAGCAAGAGCACAGAAGGATCTCTGGAAAACTCAATATTTGGAAACTAAATCACACGGACCTAAATAACCCTTGGATCAAAGAGGTAATGAAAAGAGAAAGTACAAAGTATTTTAAACTGAAGGAAAATGAAAACGTTAAGACCAGCAGACATTTTAGGAAACTGACAAGCTGATTCTAGAATTCATGTAGAAAGAAGGGTGAAAACTAAAACCAGATGGAACTACACAATTTTGACCTTTAACCAGGCAGCAAAGAGAGGCAACAGTTGGGCTTGAAGCAAGGGGGTAGCATGATGAGACCTGAATGTTTAAAAATAGGCAATAATTACAGTTGCTGTGCAGACCAAGGTTCTGCCAGGTGGAGTGGCAGGGAAAGAAGTCCTGACATCATTTCAGTTACTCTAGGAGGAAAATGATGCTGACCTGACCGTGGGTGGAGGCATAGGAAAGAAGAGTCAACAGAAGGTACAGTGAGTGAGAGGATCATAGGCCTGTGGCTCAGAGTATACACTCACTTTCATGTCCTTTTAATGCAAAAGAAACTTCTGAGATGCACAGCACTGTAACATATCCCTGGCTCTAGAGCAGTACTGAGAAGGTGTGCATATATCACTACTCTATATACAGACAGGCTTTCCGTTAACATTTACACTGCGGTCCTACCTTTACACCCCATATCAAGAGGTTCTTGCAATGTGGAATTTGTAAAGCACATCCCATACTCAGAATCAGTCTCGGACGACTGAGTTAAGTCATCCAAGTTGTTCACATAATTGATTTGTTCTTTGACCTACACGTAAACAATACTGTTTCACAATGTCTTTAAAATATGTATAAATACACCAAGTGTACAGAGGTGATAAATCTCAGTATCAAAACAAAAACAGACATTTCTTAAAACAAGAGATTTTTATCAAAAGGATAACTTTATCAACAGTTTTTTCTAAATGATGTGTTCAAAGTAAACTTCTCTACAACAAAGGATGATTTTCTTTTTTACCACTATTCCTTTGACAAAGTATTTTCGATAAGGATAATATTTTTTAAAGTTCATTTTTTTTTACTATACCTTCTTCTTTTCATACCGTGTTTTCCTTGCAGGCCTAAAAGAACAAATGATTCTTTTCAGGCGAATATTAAATATTCAAAAATACAAACAATACCTAAACTTTTCTTTTTTATATAAACTCTTTGCATTGACAAGTAATTGTCTATAAAGGATGCAGAAATAAATAAAAGCAGCATTAAAGGACACAGAAAATATATCAGTAATATTAATAAAGTATTAAAGTTAGATCCAAGGAAAGGAAAAACATAAAGTTACTTGCATTGTATGATAGGAAACAGTATACAAGTGTTTTTTGCACCTGTCCTTTTCCATAAGAACTAACTTTTATGGCAATACTACCTATCTGGGAGGTATTCCTTCAGTCCTTCTAAGAAAGAAATCCATTTGAATAACCAAGATATTAGCTTTCTGAGGATGTCCTATGCATCGGCCATGCATTATTAGAAACACCTGACATGTCCTAAAGGCATTTTAATCCTCACAGTCATTCTGGGAGATAGGTATAGGAGGAAATGGAGCACACAAAGGCTGAGGAACTTGCCCAAGCCCATTCAGCATGTCACCAACAGACCCAGAATTCAAACCCAGGAAGTCTGGCTTCAACACTGCTCTTCCAAAATATGTTGAGAAAGTAATATTGAAAAGCCTTTTAAAGTAATATGATAGCAAATGAATCTATGGTATTATTTCAGGTCTAGCTATAGCTATAAGTAATGATTTCTGAATCTTAAAACATATTTATCAAAAATTAAAAAGACTTCAGAGGTAGGCAAGCCTGCAAATTACTGTCAATAAAGTTTTGTTTTCTGTAAAGAAATCCATCAATAGGCATTCATTCATCCATTCTGCTGTTTCTTCATGCATCTGACATACATGTATTGAGCACACAATATGTGTTAATGACACGCTTAGTAAAGGAAGCACGGGTTTTGTCATTTAAATCTTTATCATGCAAAAGGAATAATTTGTGAAAGACTGCTAATAATGTTTTTCTATTGAATATAAACAAAATCTTCCCCTTTTCCTTGGAATCTATAAACAACTATGAAGTTAATATGATGTGATGTTTCAGAGCACCTTACAGAATCATAGTTACTCACCATGTTACTATCAACTAGAATCATCAAGGAATGACCATATCCTATTCAGTACAGCCTAAGTGTTTGTAAATTCACAATTACATAATTTTTGAAAATCTATATATGATAGAATTAACTTAAGCAATCATCTGCATATTCCATTACATAGAAATATTACACTTCAGAACCAATGAACAAGCCCTTACCATAAAACTATACATGAACAGAAGTATTATGTACAATTAGTTTACTGTGATAGTTTAAAGATAATGTCATACAATCAATAAGCTTCCTACTATTGGAAATGCAAACAAGACTAAACTAAATAATCACACCCTCTGCTGGCTCATTTCCAATACCATGCTGCTGCTACTGCTAAGTCACTTCAGTCGTGTCCAACTCTGTGCGACCCCATAGACGGCAGCCCACCAGGCTCCCTCATCCCTGGGATTCTCCAGGCAAGAACACTGGAGTGGGTTGCCATTTCCTTCTCCAATGCATGAAAGTGAAAAGTGAAAGTGAAGTCGCTCAGTAGTGTCTGACTCCTAGCGACCCCATGGACTGCAGCCTACCAGGCTCCTCCATCCATGGGGTTTGCCAGGCAAGAGTACTGGAGTGGGTTGCCATTGCCTTCTCCTTCCAATAGCATACATACTCTAAAAGCTCCCTTCTTAACATAAAATAAGTAACACCTGTGAACTCCACATTCCTCTTCAGTTACCATCCAGTTCTTCATTTCCTGTCCCAATAACATTCCCTACTGAATGTTTACATGTATTCATTACAGTCCAGCTTCCAAGGGGACTGTTTACTGAAATGACTTCTGGCCAAAGGCACTGGTCCTCACCTTAACCTTTAAGCAGTATTCGTCCACTAGAGTTGAGCAGTCTTAGCCTGAGCACTGTATATTGCTGCTCTATTTCCAGAAGAAGTATTCAGTGTTAATATTTCTTCCCCTACAAACATGGAATCTGGAGAATGTACCTGTCATCACCCTGATCCACTTCCCTTAAAATGCTGTCATCATTCACATGCAGCAGACCACCAGTCAATGAATCAGTCTTTTCAAATATTGGTGCAATCACACATTCTTCTGGTGTCCATTTGTCATCATTCTTTTTCTTTACTTCCTTCCTGTGCACACCAGGATAGCTACTTTTACAAGTCCACAAAAAAGCCAATGTTTTCTAATAATTCAACTGGTAAAGAATAAAAAACAATCAGTTCTTATAAAATTCCAACTCTTACCCATCTTAAGTCATTGATTAATTCACAAGACAGTTATAGAGTACCAACCATATGCAAGAAAACAAATTCTTCTTTCAAACACAGATATGATTATGATACAATTATGATGTATAAAACTTGACATATGAAAGTATAAGTGAAATAAGGAAAGATTTGCAGAAGAATTGAAGAGAGGAGGTCATGAGAAACAGAAAAGGGAGAAAATCATTCTACTTGGAGACTCGAATGTGAGCACAAACATCAGGCACAGGACATCTGGGTTGTTTCTGAGAAACCTGGAAGGAAGAGCACAAAATACATGGAAAAAAGTAGAGAGATGCATCTGGAAAGACACTGAGAAGAACCTCAAGGGCTATGTTGAAAACCTGGAGTCCACTGGCTAAGCGCCTTGACTCTTAGACATGGGAGTCATAAGTAGATTTACATTATATTTTTTATTTTGCTACTAAATATAATAATGGTGAATTTAGGGATTTCCCTGGTGGTCCAGTGCTTAGGAGTCCACCTACCAATAAAGGGGGCAGGTGTTCCACTCCTGGTCAGGGAAGATCCTGCATGCCATGGTGCAACTAAATCGTGCTCCACAGCTACTGAAGCCAGCACCCTAGAGCCCACGCTCAGCATCCAGAGAAGCCACCACACTGAGAAGCCCAAGCACTGTGGCAGCAAAGACCCAGCGCAGCCAAAAATAAGTCAAAAAGAGAATTCACAGAGAAAAGCCACACTTAATTTAGGTGGTATTTTAAATGACATGAGGCACGTATACCATGAAAGAAGAAACAAAGGAAATATTTGGCCAGGGGAGGAGAGTTCACTTTTAAACCACCTGCATAATGTGGTGACAGCGGCATCATGGCTGAAAGACCGATGCCTCATCAGTTCTCCTGCCACCAATGCAATCTCGCCTCCATCCATGGACACACTCAAACAGCTAGGAGAGAAAAACCAGCCAGCCAAGAGTACTCTTTCCAGAAAAGTTGTCTTTCAGAAATGAAAGAGAAATAAAGACTGTCCCAGACAAAGCAAACCTGATGGAGTTCATCACCACTAGTCCCGCCTCATGAGAAATGCTGAAAGAAGTCCTCAAACTGAAATGAAAGGATGTTCATTAGCGACGAAACAAATTTAACTATACAACACACTGATTAAGACAAGTATGCAGTCAAATCCAGAATATTCCAATATGTAACATGGTGGTATGTTAACAAAGGAACTCTAGTAAATAAGGCCAAGAGTATTAAAAAATAACTATATCTCTAGTAAAATATAAAATCTGTACATCACAAACATTAGCTCAAGTTAGAAATTATTTTCTAGGAAAATAACAAGGGATGTGCTGTTAAATATTGATATAGGATTACCTATCAGAACCCTCATTCTGCATAGCAGGAAACTCCTGGTTGCTATTTCCTCCACGCTTTCTCTGCTGAAACAATCCATTCTCATCAGCAGCATTGCATACATTCTCTGATACTTCCACTTCACTACTTTTGTGCTTCTTTTCTTCTTCAACCTTTAATGGAAGTTTGACACTAAGAATAATTGCTATGTACTGATTATAAAGATCTTTGTTTTCAATTTTATTATTTGACTCAGTGCTTGCCCTGAATTTAAGTGATAAAAATATTTCTGTGTTTATTTTAATTTTATCACTTACAAGTCACTGAAATGTTTGTAAAATCTGCTCCTTTCTGTTTGAGGAATTTTGAAAATTTGAATTTTGAAAATTCCCAAAATTTCAAAAATGGCTTTCTTAATAAGATGCAATTATTCATATTCAGTCTTCCCCATCTGACTGGCAGAGACAGAGAAATACAAAGACAAAGACACAGAATCTGTCCTCTTTGGTCTTTACCACCTGGAGTTTCCATTAAACAGCCAGATGTAGAGGATGTGACACCTTCATGCCTCAGAAAGGAAACATTCTTCTCTCTGCACTAAAGCTATTCTTTCCCCTCTGCCTTTTACAATTCATTTTTCACTTCCATCTGGGAGATAGCAAAAAAAGTCATGGTGAACCAGAGTTTACCAAAACACAAGGAGCAGAATGAAACTGAGGAGTTGTTAGTTAGTGTGGAATTCTGGAATATAAGTAATGCCTCCCAATTCCACATTCAATAACCACCAAACCTTACAGCTAGAGGATATAGAAATAATTTCCTAGTATTGCCTCACTATTTACCAAAAACAGCAATAAAATCAAAAAATGTTCAAGGTTTTCTTTAAGGCCCCTAAACAGGCACTCCATAGCATTTTATGCCACCAGAAGAGATGATACAATTCTGGAATGTCAAATGTTATATATTACCAAATGAATTCATCAGATTAATCAGATAAGTTAAAAGTGTGATTTTGGCACAGTAACTCAATGCCTTAGTTGGGGGTAAGGTTCATCTTTTTTTTTTTTTTAAACAGGAGAATACATAAGAGTTTTTTTGTTTGTTTGTTTCTTTCTTTCTTTCTTTTTTTGTCTTTTTGTCTGTTCAAACTCAGTCAGAGCACCTCTTACACAAAAGAGTAAACGAACAATTTAAAAAACCTTATTACTGAATAAAGAAAAATCTCATAGCATCTCAGAACTCAGTCTTCTCCTTTGTAGAGAAACACTTATTTTTTTTTTCTTTTTTGCTCAGGGTTTATACTACATATGGTCTTCCCGGGTGGCTCAAATATTAAAGAATCCACCTTCAATGCAGGAGACCTGGGTTCAAACCCTGGATTAGGAAGATCCTCTGTAGAAGGGAACAGCTAGCCACTCTGGTATTCTTTCTAGCCTGGGGAATTCCATGGACAGAGGAGCCTGGAAGGCTACAGTCCAAGGGTTTGCAAACAGTTGGACATGACTGAGCAACGTTTATACACACACACATACACACTATCTATGTAACAAAATCACACATGTCAAAACTTTCTACATTTTAGTAAACAATATAATGGAAAGGTCTGTCTCAAAAGAAACATCTGAGAGTGCTGATTAAAGCATATGTGGGAGCACATGTATTTGTTATTTAAAAGATGCTGAAGCGGCCATACTGGAAATCTAAGTGCCCAGCGATTCCAGAAAGCAGAGAAGATCACACATATTCAACCACAATGAAGAGATTAGAGGGAACACATGTTCATGTCTCATCTCTCAGTCATTCTTCCCATTCTATGGAAATATAACTTATATTTAACCCAACAGAGTTAAAGGGGGGAAAAAAAGACACAAAACCCTAGCTGATTATTATTCTTAAGCAATTTCCTTGGTGCTTATTCTGGCTCAGAAGACCACATAGCACATAGCTAAATGAGTTTCCCAGTCCATATGAAGACTGATGGAGAAGAATTAGATATTAGAATTGATTGAAGAACAAAAGCCATGAAAATAGTTTCCTGAATTCCTGTTATTGAGATAATAATAGATTTCTACACAATTACTTCTTTGGATGACCCCACTTTATTCATAAATGGAAAATCAAAATGGACCACATCATCAAGAAAGAGAAAAATCAAAGCAAGAGAAAATGAAAAACTCTTTTGGAAGTTAAATTTTATCTTTTTCAGAGCCAGCAACTCTACTCGAAACATGCCTATTTCATTCTTAAACATATCCTTCTCTAATTCTTAATTTACATGCACTTCAGATGCGCTGTGACTATTAGGTGGAGAAGAATTCCCATTTTCTAATTCGGGTTCCATGCTTTTATTGTCACTAGCACTGCAATTATCTGCATGCAGTGGCTTCTGGAACCAGTCCTGTATTGCTTTACTTTTCAGATCAGTTTTTTAACAACAGCAAGGGGAACGTGAATTTTTATTTGAATTTGATGTTTCATCTTACCAGAGTAGACAAGCCACAGACTAGAATGACATGCCTGTCCCATGTCTAATTTCTGATTAGTGGGATCTTGCTTCATTTTTGTGACATCTGCATATCAATCTCTTGGTCTTTCACTTCGAATATAACTACCGGCTCCCCTACTTTTATATTTTCTGTATCATTACAAAAACTCTCCTCAATTTTCATAAACACATGTTCAATGTCTAGCTGATATTTTTCAAAGTCTACTGTATTTTCAGGGAAACAAAGCTTTGAAGATGACCCACGAGCCTATCCAAGGGACCCAGACTTTACAGACTACAGAAAAACATTTTTGAGACTGGGTTCTTTTTGTTCAGGAAATGCTTGGAATACTAGAGAGACAGATATTCCAAATGCATCTTTTTCCTCACAATCAGGTATATTATTTGTAAGATTAGGAGATATTTCCTTTTGGTTTGCTCCTTCTTTAAGGTTATCACGTAGTGGATCTTCCTCAGGAGAAACGGTAATTTGGCATTCCTCACAAAATTTCACTGAACTTCCACTTTAACTCATTCGTGATGGACTTTAACTTATCTTTCCATTCTAATTTGCCTTGTTTGATACACATTTTATTATACAGTACTACACCAGATATTGAAATTTACAGTTTTACATACCTGTGCATGGTTTTCTCATCTTCATCAAGTTTTTCTTGTTCTTCCTCTGTTATCATTTCCAAGTCTAGTTCTCTTGACAGATCTGCAGGTTTAGTTAATATTATTTTGAATGTTTAGATAAAAGACATAATCCTCACTTAAAACATAGATCTAAAACATTGTGTGAAATGACATTAAATCAATCTTAATCTTCAGCTGAATATTTACTTCTTTAAGAACTACTTCCAATGACCTAAAAACTTCAACAAACCATTTGGGAAATACTAGATGTCACCAGGTTGCAGGCACACAAACAGCTCAAAGATTCAGTCACTGCTGCTGCTGCTAAGTCGCTTCAGTCGTGTCCGACTCTGTGCGACCCCATAGATGGCAGCCCACCAGGCTCCCCCGTCCCTGGGATTCTCCAGGCAAGAATACTGGAGTGGGTTGCCATTTCCTTCTCTAATGCATGAAAGTGAAAAGTGAAAGTGAAGTCACTCAGTCGTGTCCGACTCCTAGCGATCCCATGGACTGCAGCCTACCAGGCTCCTCCATCCATGGGATTTTCCAGGCAAGAGTACTGGAGTGGGATGCTACTGCCTTCTCAATCCAAACAGCAGTGAACAAAACAATAAGAAACCAAACAAAATACAGGACAGACATATAAAGTCACCATACATTCTCTTCTCTACTTCATAACAGGACCTTTTTAACAACATGCCAAGCATCAACTGCAACATTATTCAGGGTTTACAAAATTCCTCTTGCTTTTAGCTTTAATCAGTTCCTTCATCTGAAATGCTTCCCTCTACTTTTCTGACAAATTACTTTTCATCTTTTAAGGCTCAACCTGCTTTGTGAAGTTGTCTTTGATTACTGCCATCTTTCCCCTGATAAAGAGGTATGCCTTTCCTTGTGGCTACCTTAGTACTTTAAAGATTTTTCTAGTGTATCTTTCTAGATTTTCCTAGTGATAGATATAGACATGAACAGTAAATTATTCCTTTATATGCCTATCTTCTTGGCTCCTAGACTGCAGAGGACAGGCTCTTAAAAGTCATCTCGGTAAATATAGATTTTTTTTTTTTGAAGGATAACTGCTTTACAGAATTTTGTTGTTTTCTGTCAAACCTCAACATGAATCAGCCATAGGTACACATATATCGCCCCTTTTGAACCTCCTTCTCATCTCCCTCCCCATCCCACCCCTCTAGGTTGATACAGAGCCCCAGTGTCTCTCATTCAATAATTATTTCTCGGGTTTCCGCTCAGTACTAGACACTGGAGTTTAACGAAAAATGTAGAAAAAGGTGTCAGGGATGGCTTTTCTAGAGATAAGGCCTGAGGGCAGACTTACACAGTTCAAGGGAACAGAGGGCAGGAGAGGGAGAGCATTTCAGGCTGTAGCAAGATGGGGAGAGAAGCACACACACCACAGGGTAGATATTTGTCCAAAGTGAAGGGATGGGACTGACGAAGGTCATGGCATCCATTCCCATCACTTCGTGGCAAAGAGATGGCGAAACAATCAGAACAGAAACATACTTCATTTTCTTGGGCTCCAAAATCAATGCAGATGGTGAATGCAGTCATGAAATTAAAGGACACCTGCTCCTTAGAAGAAAAGAAATGACAAACTTAGCATATTAAAAAGCAGAGACGTTACTTTGCTGACAAAGGTCGTCTAGTCAAAACAAAGGCTTTTCCAGTTGTCATGTATGGATATGAGAGTTGGACCAAAAAGAAGATTGAGCACCCAAGAACTGATGCTTTTCAACTGTGGTGTTCGAAAAGACTCATGACAGTGCCTGGACTTCAAGGAGATCAAAACAGTCAATCCTAAACAAAATCAGTTTTGAACATTCATTGGAAAGACTGACGCTGCCACTGAAGTTCCAGTACTTTGGCCACCGGATTCGAAGAGCTTACTTATTAGAAAAGACTCTGATTCTGGGAAAGGTTGAAGTCGGGAGCAGAAGGGAATGACAGAGGATGAGATGTTTGGATGGCATCACCAACTCCATGAATGTGAGTTGAGTAAGCACCAGGAGATGGTGAAGGACAGGGAAGCCTGGAGTGCTGTGGTCCCTGGGGCCACGTAGAATCATACACCACTGAGCAACTGAACAACAGCAGGGACAAGTGACGAAGGTGCCAGCAGCAGTTCAGAATTCTAGAGCAAAGGACTGAAAGGGCTAGAGATAAAGGGTCAGGCAGAAGGCAGATTATGAGAGCATCAATGGCGCCTTAAGAGGTCTAGACATTAATGTGACTCAGAGTGCCTCATGGTCACGTTTGCTTTTGAGACTGGTGGCTCTAAACACCACAGGAGGGAGGAATCTGAAGGGCATAAAAATAACCGGAGGAAGGTGAATCTGAAGGCATTAATACTTGGAATAACAAGGTGATGCAGGCCTGAACTGAGGGAGTTTTTACAGAAATATTTAGGGTATAAAACTTTTAGGGTACAGTATAGACTAAATCTTTAAGAAACAAATAAATGTACAAATCCAGGGACCCTGAAGGATAAAATAATTGCTCATTATTTTATAAAATGTATTGACTGAGAAGAAAATGATCCACATGAACTGACTGAAGTGGCTTCTATCTATTCTGTAGTTTTCCTATCTCACATCGTCCAGTGTTGAAGGGACTCCTGTAGGCATTTTATTTGAATTTGTTTTTCTTGGACCTACCAAGCTCACAGAGAAACAAGAGCAAACAACTCAGTTGTATAGATTAAAAGAAAAAAAAGACAAACATGTTGAGTTTAGAGCCTGTAGTCACTATTCTAGGAGATAACTGAGAATATTCTGTAAATGCAAGATGAGGATAGAAAAGAAAAAAGTACAGGAGTGAAAAAAGAAACAGTGGATGATTTCTTACCATAGTCCTGACCATATGCTAAATTAATTAGTATTTATGGACAATACATTCTTAGACATGGTTACTCAAAGACTGGGCATCCTAGTAGAATTAGAATTGACTTTCTATATACTGCTTTTAAGTGATACACCACTCCTTTATACCAAGCTCCCTTGTGAACTCTTAATTCATTACAAATACTAAAACAAGTTGATATACTATGTGGACACAGCTGAGAAGGAGGTACTATATAGCAAATTTCCCATGACTCCCATTCCCACTGGGAAAGTCAATTCCAAAAAATACGAAGTCATAGAAAACACAAGAAATATTTTACTATTTGGTATCAGAGTTGATTTTGCAGTTCTACTGAATATAATCATAACTAATACTTATGAATTGACAGCCATATAAAAACATCACTACGAAGTCCCATTTTGAGAAGGCAGTCTCTAGATGGTACCTAGTCTCCCAACTAGTCTCAGAGTTCTAAACAGAATCCTGCTACCCACTCTCAGGTATATGCTAAATACCAGCCTGAACGAACTTACTTTTTCCTAACTCTCTTTATTATTTATTATATTACTATGGTCAGAGGGAGAATGCAAACACCTTGCTAAGAGGTATTGATTGGCTGTAGGTTGCATAAATGGAGAAGGCAATGGCACCTCACTCCAGTACTCTTGCCTGGAAAATCCCATGGGCGGAGGAGCCTGGTAAGCTGCAGTCCATGGGGTCGTGAAGAGTCAGACACGACTGAGTAACTTCACTTTCACTTTTCACTTTCATGCATTGGAGAAGGAAATGGCAACCCACTCCAGTGTTCTTGCCTGGAGAATCCCAGGCACGGGGGAGCCTGGTGGGTTGCCATCTATGGGGTCGCACAGAGTCGGACAAGACTGAAGCAACTTAGCAGTGGCAGCAGCAGCAGGCTGCATAAAAGGAGTCAGCACAAGGTAGACTTTGCCACAAAATCTAATTTGGAACCATCAGAAGGAAGGTAAGGCTGTGCCCAAGTGGCCCACAGCTGAGTGCTCTGGGCTTCTGCATTACCTTCTTTGCTTCTTCTGTTTCCTGGCAGCTCTGACTTGCATAGCTGATGGAGCGAGTAATTCCCTACCGGGAAAACCGCTGCAGTCTTCATCTTTGTTTTATCTATTACAGTCTTCTGTCCAAATTCTGTGGATGCTGACTGATTTTTGGTCATTGAATGGGACACGAACGCACACTGACCATCAACTTTCAAATGCCTGGCTCTTTGATAAGTCTCATTATTGAGGCTCAGAGCGGCAGAAGCCCAATTTGAAAAATGTGAAAACAAAGTCTCAATTTATTAGAATGTGAGAATACAACTCTGACTAACTTGTACAAAGTCTTTCTTCAGAGAATCAGTTCCATGTCCTCCTCTCCCCTGAAACTCACTAGTCCTTCACAGCTTAGAGTATCTCACATGTCACTGTCATTCATGAAGAGATGTAAACTAGTGTGTCTCATTTCTTCTACTTTTTCATTGCCTAGTATTACTGATTTTGATTCACTCAACTTCTATTACATATTCTATATTCCATAAGAACTTTACCAATAATTATTTTCTCAACATCAGTTCAGTTCAGTTCAGTCACTCAGTCGTCTCCAACTCTTTGCAACCTCATGAACTGCAGCACGCCAGGCCTTCCTGTGCATCACAAACTCCTGGAGTCTACCCAAACTCATGTCCATTGTGTCAGTGATGCCATCCATCTCATCCTCTGTCGGCCCCTTCTCCTCCTGCCCTCAATCTTTCCCAATATCAGGGTCTTTTCCAATGAGTCAGCTCTTCACATCAGGTAGCCAAAATATTGGAGTATCAGCTTCAACATCAGTCCTTCCAATGAACACCCAGGGCTGATTTCCTGTAGGATGGACTGATTGGATCTCCTTGCAGTCCAAGGGACTCTCAAGAGTCTTCTCCAACACTGCAGTTCAGAAGCATTAATTCTTCTGCGTTCAGCTTTCTTTATAGTCCAACTCTCACATCCATACATGACTATTTTTCAACATACAAATATATTATTAAGAAAATTTATATCTACCTTCTTTTACACTTAATTATGCCTTATAATACTGTGTGCTCTAGAGACCATGGTTTTAAAAACACTTTTAATGAATGCTACTACTTTAATTAATGTTACAAACCTAGACAACATTAAAAAGCAAAGACATTAAAAAAAAAAAAAAGCAAAGACATCACTTTGCTGACAAAAGCCCATAGAGCCAAAGCCATGGTTTCTTCAGTAGTCACGTACAGATGTGAGTATTGGACCATAAAGAAGGCTGAGTGCCAAAGAATTGATGCTTTCAAACAGTGGTGCTAGAGAAGACATCTGAGAGTCCATTGGACAGCAAAGATCAAACCAGTCAAAAATCCTAAGAGAAATCAATGCTGAAATCAATGCAGAAATCACTGGAAGGACTGATGCTGAAACTAAAGGTCCAATACTTTGGACACCTGATGTGAAGAGCTGACTCACTGGAAAAGACCCTGATGCTGGGAAAGATTGAGGGCAGGAAGAGAAGGGGATGGTAGAGGATTAGATGGTGGGATAGCATCACTGATGCAATGGATATGAACTTGGGCAAACTCTGGGAGATGGTGAGGCACAGGGAGGCCTAGCGTGCTGCAGTCCATGGGCTCACAAAGAGTTGGACCTGACTTAGCGACTGATCACCACCACCAATGACAACTTCTTTAATTACAATGAGATGGTCTTTCCTCAGATTATCAATATCTTCAGAACTGATTTTTAAGCCCTGGATAGACATCATAAACTTATATGAGACATGATACTCTTGTGGGTGACCAATTGTTTCCACGTGAAAATAGGATAAGTCTAGGACCACACTGGATCACAGAGCACCATGAGGGAAGAATGAATGCAACACAGAAATATTTTCTTAACAAAAAAAGGGAACTCTCCGGTCTAAATTCGTCAAGAGAAATCAAAGAAACAAGCAATAAATGTAAAAGTGAAACTTTAAACCCCGTGTCAACACAAGGGTCCCTTTATCATTTCACATCCAACCATGCCAATGGTTTAAAATGCTGGTTCTGTAGTGTGCCCTGAGAATTCCTGAAGTCCAGAGACCCACTGGGCCAGAGGATCCAAGAGGTCAAAACTCTTTTCACAACAACTCTAAATGTTATTTCCATGCTCAGTTATGTTCTGAGTGCACACAGGAGTTCTCCAGAGACAGGATATGTGACATCAGAACTCTAATGACTAGTGGAATTAGCCATTATGATTGTGTGTGCCTGTATTTTTACCATTTTTAGTTTATTTTACAGGATTCTCTGGCTGAGGCGAGGGTTGGAGGTGGCTTGCTGCACAGTCAGGGTCACTGAGTGCAGTAGTGCATGCATGGGACCTGTTGAAGGAGGTGCCATTATCTTCATTACCTCCACCATAGTTTGGCCTCAGGTCAAACAACAGGGAGGGAACACAGCCCCACACATCAACAGAAAATTGAATTAAAGATTTACTGATCATGGCCCTGCCCATCTGAACAGGATCCAGTTTCCCCTTCTGTCAGTCTTTCCCATCATGAAGTTTCCATAAGCCTCTTATCCTTATCCATCAAAGGGCAGGCAGACTGAAAACTTCAATCACAGAAAACAAACCAAACTGATCACATGGACCACAGACTTGTCTAACTCAGTGAAATTATGAGCGAGCCATGCTGTGAAGGGCCATCCAAGACAGACAGGTCATGCTGGAACGTTCTGACAAAACACGGTCCACTGGAGAAGAGAAGGGAAAACCACTTCAGTATTCTTGCCTTAAGAACCCCATGAACAGTATGAAAAGGCAAAAAGATAGGACACTGAAAGTTGAACTCCCCAGGTGAGTAGGTGTCCAATATGCTACTAGAGATCGGTGGAGAAATAAATCCAGAAAGAATGAAGAGACGGAGCCAAAGCAAAAACAACACCTAGCTATGGATGTGACTGGTGATGGGAGTCAAGACCAAGGCTGTAAAGAGCAATACTGCATAGGAACCTGGAATATTAGGCCCATGAATCAAGGCAAACTGGAAACGGTCAAGCAGAAGATGGCAAGAGTAAACATCGACATTCTAGGAATCAGTGAACTAAAATGGACTGGTTTGTGGTTTAGGACGTATGTCATGTCCGACACTTCTGACCCCATTGGCTATTTGTAGCTCACCAGACTCCTCTGGTGATAGGATTTTCCAAGCAAGAATGCTGGAGTGGGTTGCTGTTAGGTAGGTAGAATAGGGAAAAGGAGTCCAAAATGGCAGTGGCTAAAAGACAAGGAAGGGAAAAACCCATGAAAATAGAACAAAAAAGGTTCCAGGACCAGAGTGAAGACTTCAGGTAGAACAAACAACACTCCTGGCTAAGCCCAATTTGCATAGGGCAGGCCCAGGTGGAAGAAAAACATATAAAAGGAGGAGCCAAAGCACTCTCTCCCTCTTTCTCTCCCACGTGCGTGTGCTCTTTCTCTCTCTCTCCCTCCCCCACACACTCCTCCACTCTCTTCCCTTCAAGTCTTTGGGTTGGCATGCCCTCACGCTTCAAGGATGGAATCTCCTGCTAACTTCTAATAAGATAGAGCTGTAACACTGATTTGCCTAAGCGCTATAACAAGGTTTGTCCAAGACCCAAGAGCTGTGATGAGCCGAGGGCTTTAACGTCCATCGCTCCAAATCTTTGTTGTGACAAGACAAAGAATGGAGGAACATACACTCCCATGACAGTTGCCATTTCCTTCCTCAGGAGATCTTCCTGACCTTGGCATCGAACTCGGGTCTCCTGCACAGCAGGTAGATTCTTTACCAACTGAGCTACCAGGGAAGACCCCAACTGGACTGGAATGGGTGAATTTAACTCAGATGACCATTATGTCTACTACTGTGGGCAAGAATCCCTTAGAGCAAATGGTGTAGCCATCACAGTCAACAAGAGTTCCAAATGCAGTACTTGGATGCAATCTCAAAAATGACAGCATGATTTCTGTTCATTTCCAAGGCAAACCATTCAATATCACAGTAATGCAAGTCTGTGCTCTGACCAGTAACGCTGAACAAGCTGAAGTTGAACGGTTCTATGATGGTCTACATGACCTTCTAGAACTAACACTGAAAAAAAAGATGTTCTTTTCAATATAGGGGACTGGAATGTACAAGTAGGAATTCACAAGATACCTGGAGTAACAGGCAAATTTGGCCTTCAAGTACAAAATGAAGCAGGACAAAGGTGACCAGAGCTTTGCCAAGAGAACGTACTGGTCATAGCAAACAACCTCTTCCAACAACACAAGGGAAGACTCTACACACGGACATCACCAGATGGTCAATGACCAAATCAGACTGATTCTATTCTTTGCAGCTAAAGATGGAGACATGCTATACAGTCAGCAAAAACAAGACCGGGAGCTGACTGTGGCTCAGATCATGAAATCCTTATTGCCAAATTCAGACTTAAATTGAAGAAATTAGGGAAAACCACTAGACCATCCAGGTATAACCTAAATCAAATCCCTTAGGATTATACAGTGGATGTGACAAACAGATTCAAGGGATTAGTTTTGATAGACAGAGTGCCTGAAGAACTATGGACGGAGATTCGTGACATTGTACAGGAGGCATTGATCAAGAACATCCCAGAGAAAAAGAAATGCAAAAAGGCAAAATGGTTGTCTGACAAGGCCTTACAAATAGCTGAGAAAAGAAGAGAAGCTAAAGGCAAGGGAAAACAGGAAAGATATACCCATTTGAATGGAGAGGTCCAAAGAATAGCAAGGAGAGATAAGAAAGCCTTTCTCAGTGGTCAATGCAAAGAAATAGAGGAAAATAATAGAATGGGAAAGACTAGAGATCTCCTCAAGAGAGTAAGAGATACCAAGGGACCATTTTATGCAAAAATGGACACAATAAAGGAGAGAAATAGTATGGACCTAACAGATGCAGAAGATATTAAGAAGAGTTGGTAAGAATACACACAAAAAAACTGTATGGAAAAGATCTTCATGATCCAGATAAGCATGATGGTGTGATAAGCAGATGGCTCTTTACTTAGAACCAGACATCCTAGAATGTGAAGTCAAGTGAGCCTTAGGAAGCTTCACTATGAACAAAGCTAGTGGAGGTGACGGAATTGCAGTTGAGCTATTTCAAATCCTAACAGATGATGCTATGAAAGGGCTGCACTCAATATGCCAGCAAGTCTGGAAGTCTCAGCAGTGGCTACAGGACTGGAAATGGTCAGTTTTCATTCCAGTCCCAACGAAAGGCAATGCCAAAGAATGCTCAAACTACTGCACAATTGCCCTCATCTCACACGCTAGCAAAGTAATACTCAAAATTCTCCAGGCCAGGCCTCAACAGCACATGAAACGTGAAATTCCAGACATTCAAGCTGGATTTAGAAAAGGCAGAGGAACCAGAGATCAAACTGACAACATCAACTGGATCATCAAAAAAGCGAGAGTTCCAGGAAAACATGTACTTCTGTGTATTGACCACCCCCAAAGCTTTGAACAGTGTGGATCACAACAAACTGGAAAATTCTTCAAGAGATGGGAATACCAGAACACCTGACCTACCTCCTGAGAAAACTGTATGCAGGTCAAGAAGCAACACTTAGAACTGGACATGGAACAACAGACTGATTCCAAATAGGGAAAGGAGTATATCAAGGCTGTATACTGTCACCCTGTTTATTTAACTTATATGCAGAATACATCATGCAAAATTCCGGGCTGGACGAAGCACAGGCTGAAATCCAGATAGCTGGAAGAAATATCAATAACCACAGATATGCAGATGACACCACCCTTATAGCAGAAATCGAAGAACTAAAGAGCCTTTGGATGAAAGTGAAAGAGGAGAGTGAAAAAGTTGGTTTAAAACTGAACATTCAAAAAACTCAGATCATGGCACCTTGTCCCATCCCTTCATGCAAATAGATGGGGAAAGAATGGAAACAGTGACAGACTTTATTTTGGGGGCCTCAAAAATCACTGCAGATGGTGACTGCACCCGTGAAATTAAAAGACATTTGCTCCTTGGAAGAAAAGCTATGACCGACCTTGACAGCATATTAAAAAGCAGAGACATTACTATTCCAACATCAATCTGTCTCGTCCAAGCTATGGTTTTTCCATTAGTCATGTATGGTTGTGAGAGTTGGACTGTACAGAAAGCTGCACACTGAAGAATTGATGGCTTTTGAATTGTAGTGTTGGAGAAGACTCTTGAGAGTCCCTGGGACTGCAAGGATATCCAACCACTCCATCCGAAGGGAATTCAGTCCTGAATATTCATTGAAAGGACCAATGCTGAAGCTGAAACTCCAATACTTTGGGCACCTGATGTGAAGAACTGACTCACTGGAAAAGACCCCGATGCTGGCAAAGACTGGAAGCAGGAGGAGAAGGGGAAGATAGAGGATGAGATGGTTGGATGGCATCACCAACTCGATGGTCTTGAGTCTGAGTAAACTCCAGGAGTTCTGATGGACAGTGAAGCCTGGTGTGCTGCAGTCCATGGGATCGCAAAGAGTCGGACACGACTGAGTGACTGAACTCAGCTGAACTCCCATATAGTAAACATCAATAGACATAAACAAAAGTTCCTTGGAATTCTCAATAGTTTTTAGAAGTATAATTGGATCCTAAAGCCAACAACTTTCAGAATCACTGTTTCAAAAGATCATATCTATCCAATAGCCATTAAAGTATGATTACTTTCCCTACTTCTAATAATCAAAACCACAAACTCACACACACACACACACACACACACAAAAAAAAAGAAACACATGCACATACAACACACACACACACAGTCTGCTCATCAAAACATCTGATTGGCCTACATTCATCTGTATAATGATACTATAATGAAACAATTATAAGCTGAAATACAACTGACATATTAGCAAGTGAAGTTTTACTCTAGGGAAAGGTTAGAGTTAAAACAAGCATTTTTGGACATTAGAAAAAACTTAGAGTCTAAAGTTTAATCTCGGAGAGTTCCTGAGACGTATAGAGATTCCAAACTGAGAACTTCAGAGTATCAAAGCATATACAGAAACATGTTGAGCTGAAGCTTACAATTTTAAATTTTCTTGTTCTTATCCTTGTAAATATCTTTTGTTTCAAAACACAGGTATCAACAATAACATTTGTTTTATGTATGTCCAATTCTTCAATTAAATTTGCAAAGAAAATATTAGAAGTATGAAGACTGAGCATTTCAAATAGTTCAGTGTCCCTCTTTCCAGAGTTAACTGTGTACTTCAAAATTTATCTGAACTGGAAGTTTGTAAATCCTTCATTCTGACTGTTTTATTAGGAATAGACTCTTTCATTCTGACTGCTGACTGAATGGGGTTTGGAAACAAGTTGATTACTAAGTAATGTACATAGGAGACGATCCACAGTTCAGAATTCAAGATAAAATCATAAACATTTTTGCCTTCACGTTAGGGTATTTCCCAGGAGAATCTAAAAGGAAAAAGGGACACAAAGTTATTTACATGTAAATATGAAATCTAGCTGTACATTCATGCAGAGTTAGTACCGAGCAGAATCCTCGTGCTCAGCCTTGGCACTGAATACATTCAGTTTTAGTGTCTTGTTTTTAGGGGGATCTTAGCACACTGGTAAGACAGACATAGGAATCTACTAAAGATAGTGAAAAGGAAATACTACATTTAATTGCCACAGAATTATTAGAAATTAAAAATCTTACATGTTTCAAAATCAGTGTAGTATTTATTAGAAGTATTTCTAGCATGTAGGGAATGAACCCTATTAATCTGTTTGGCTTCAAAATTTAGTTTGGTTTGGTACATCATGCTAATGCTTCAAAGGATTTTGATGAAACAACTTTCAAAGAATCAGCTATCTTTAAAAAAAAAAAGTCAATCCCTCTTTTTTCAAATTAATCTAATTTGAGTAACAAATACCAGCACAACATATATCTTTGATGCCTAAGAGTTACTCGGGAGAGGCTGTGGTTTCCCCCACTTCTTGCACCCCCTCCCACCTCCAGGATTCTCTGGAGCAATAATGATCTTATCTCTTTTCAGGGCAAATACACTGCAGTGATCTAGAAGGAGTTCTCTCAAGTGTCCTCATCAACTCCAAACTCACCTCCCTAAGGCCTTCCTTTCCTCCTTTTGTCCTTTCACTAGATTCTCTCCTATCCAAAGGGTAGTAATCTCTGCATCTGCAGACTTAAATCTTCCCCATTGACATCCTTTCTATGGATCATATCTACCTGCAGTCTTCTTTACAGCCTGGGGCCTGGTGGACCGGAGTCGATGAAAAGAAAGCAAAAGAGAGAGACTAATATTCCCTGGGTTACATGGAAAACCAATAAAGCCCTAGAACAAGGCTTGTACTGCTCACTAAGGCACAGGGCATCCTCTCAAGGAGGTCTTGAAAGCCCGGGTGGCAAAGTGAGCTCGGCAGGCCTCTATGCTCCAAAGAACTAGCCAGGGAGAGAAGGAAGGACACGGGAGCCCCAAGTCTCTAGTGGAACAAGGGTGCATTATTCGTGTTTGTGTGAGTTTATATATTGTTATACAAGGAAGCTTTAGGCAAAAAAATAAAGTTAAGAAAACAACAAAAGCCAGACGTACAACAACCGTTACCAATGGAATAACGAGGAATAACAATCGTCACAAGGCCAGAAGTAAATCCATATCTTGAGTAAGAGGGTCGTGACTAAACAGTTTTACTGTAGGGTAAAAGTTACTGAAGGAAATCCATGTATGCATTCCATCCCATGACCTCAGTCCTGGGAACAGCGTGCTGCTACACTTGTTCCTGGAATACCAGGAACTGATAAGGAACAGAGGGTTAATGAGAAACAGAAAACAACATACGGGAGTCTTAAAGTTAAACATTCCCTGACACCTACCATTTCTTTCTCCCTCTTTGCTTAGCAATGGTATCTTACACCTATAACTGCTACTTCAACTCTTTGCTTCCCTCTGGCTATAAACAAGCTAAGAAAGAAACACAAAATAATGCTTTTCTTTGATCCTGTTATGTCCTGCACTATCCAATGCTCTTCTTCCAGATTTCGCTATATGCAAGGCTACACCCTTGCTACTCAGAGAGCTTGTCAAAAACACAGAATCTCAGACCTCATCCTCAGCACGTGCACTTCACACATGGTCCCCAAGCAACTAATTAAAATTTGAGAAACTCTGGCCTACACGGAGTCTGCTTCTACATGACTTCAACTTAATTCATTCTCTGGAAATCTCAGCCTCCATTTCCTCACGCAAACACGCCCCCCCAAACTGAAATGGCATTAGAAGTTGGAAACCTTCCAGTGGACTCTCTCTGAGGCTGTGGGATCCTTGGTCTCCCCATCACGCCCCCTGCTCTCTCCTTCTTTCCAGCTCTCTTGTTTTGTCCCATGTGACACCATGCTGGAAAGCAGCAACATTTCGTATGACACTGATCTGCACACATTACAGCTGAGCACCTATGGCGATGCTCCCCCAGAGGATGACACACCGCTCTGCACGCTCAGGGACCGCAGTTCTGAACGTCTTCCTAATTACGAGTAAACAGGAAGAGGCAAGAACTTTGCTATTCTTCTCTGACAAGTTTTGGTGCCAGAAGCTCACTTCAAATTCACCATCCATGTCAAATACTCTCCCTTTATCTAAAGACCTTCATTACTTATTGCCCCCTTCCCCTACAGACCTGTGCTTCCTTTTCTTCATTTCCTCCCTGTACCCTCTGCCTCTCTCATCCTTCATTCCCTCTTGCCTCTTAATTCTTGACCTTCCTTAGGTCATAGAGTATCTTGAAACAGAACTAATAATTTTTTTTTAATTATGTGTCACATGGAATCTTAATTCCTTGAGCAGGGATCAAAACTGCACCACCTGCATTGGAGACTCTTAACAGGACAAAGTTTTAAACATTGGACCGTGAAGTAAGTCTAAGAACTAATACTTTAGCTCCTTAAACTGGATTCTCAACGTAATCTGTGGTAGATACCTGATAAGATACATAATTGCCCTCCTTTTCTCATCCTTTTTCTCACTACCCATCCGACAGGTGATTTTCTTTGCTATTAGAATGTATCAGCATTCTCATTTTCAATCAACATTCTGTCAAATTATTTTTCTGTAAAATATAGTTCTTACCTTCTACTTGTCCATTTAATGTCTTTTTTCCTCTTTGACCAGCAGTTCCAAGTAAATGATCCACATACTTCCATGGAAGGCTCTCAGAGATACTCTGCTAGAATGGATGATAACAATGAGTTGCATGCAGTTTTCCTAATCACTTTTGAAGAAATACCCTACTTTTAACCTGGGTAAGACAGGTGGTGGGATCTTTTTTGTCACCATAAGGATCAGGGGACTGGTTTGTGAACAAATACAGTGAAAGAAGAGTTACAAACAGAACAACTTACCTTGGTACGACCAAGGCCTGCTACAGACTTGAGAAGTTTTGAAACAGGCTCAGGCTATAGGAAGGCAGGGTTATAGAAAATAACTATAACCTAAATATAGGAAACATATTTAGAATTTATATACAATAGATCAGTAACATATCAGTATTCATAAGCCTTATACTATTCAGTATTCTCATGCTTATATTATGAGCAAAGCCTCTGTTCCATATGATTTTATTAATATGCATCTACACTGTTCTTCAAATTTTATGACAGATGCCCTCCAACCAGGGTGATGGTTTGGGAAATGTTTCAACCACATCTTCAACGTTACTATCAGAATTACTGTCCTGAGAGAAAGTTGTACTCTCTGGTCTCAAAACGCCATGTTTTGCTTCTGCTACAGTGAAAACAGAAAAGAGTACATGAGAACATGTGTCATTTCAAATCAAGGAATAACACCAGGAAGACAGTCCTCAAATAACTTACTGTTTCTCCTGGATTGCTGAGAAGCCTTCATTAGTTTCGTTAACTTTTATTTCAGGACATGCTGGAGAAGAAAATAAGAGCTTGAAGAATATAACAAGTACCAACCTGAATAAAAGAATTATAGCATCCCCCATTCCTCTATGATCTAACACAAAGAGCACAGGCTCTGGAGTCATTCAGATGTGGATTCAAATCCCAGTTCTGTCACTGACTGACCTGCTCATGGGGAAAGGATTATGACAGATGACATCAGAAGCCCCAGATGTTCCTCTCCGTACCCCTAATCGACTGCTATACAAATACTAGGACACCCACTAGATTACTTTCTCTTCCAAAATGTTCTAGGGTAATAATTTATGCCCAGCAGTTTAGAGCACTATTGAAAAACTAAGACATTTAAATTAACTGCTTTATTTTGAAATTTACTTCCATGATTAATATATACATAGATTATCACTTGTGAAGGGAAATATGAAAGTTTAGGTTTTAACAGCACCTTATTTAGATGGGCTAGAACTGCAAACAGGATAAGCTACTTCTATTCTGTTTGTCAAACAGCTAGAGACCAATGAAACAGGGGAAAAAAATCAGCTGCTTCCATGAAACAGGGAAAAAACAAGGTTAAACCCATAGGAAAATGATCATGAATGAAAGCCACACTCTAAATAGAAAGCCATAAGCAAACAGGTTCACAATAAAGACAGAGAGAGGGACTGAAAGAACAGACACTGAAGAAATGTGTTCTGCAAGGAAAAATTAGGTTAACAGTAAATATTTTTTAAAAAAATTTTAAAGAGGAGGAAGAACAAAGGAAAAAGTGAGACATTTCTAGTCAAGAACAAACTTTATGGAAAAAAAAACCAAGTATAATAATGTATGTGGAGAAACATATTTAGAATTTATATACAATAGATCAGTAACATATCAGTATTCATAAGCCTTATACTATACAGTATTCTCATGTTTATATTATGAGCAAAGCCTCTGTTCCATATGATTTTATTAATATATTTTTATGCATCTACACTGTTCTTCAAATTTTATGAAAATATCAACCTAAGTTCAGCTCAGTTCAATTGCTCAGTTGTGTGCAACTCTTTGCGATCCCATGGACTGCAGCACACCAGGCTTCCCTGTTCATCACCAACTCCCAGAGGTTTTACAGACTCTTGTCCATTAAGTCGGTGATGCCATCCAACCGTCTCATCCTCTGTCGTCCCCTTCTCCTCCCGCCTTCAAACTTTCCCAGAACTGGTATTTTCCAATGAGTCAGTTCTTCGCATCAGATGACCAAACTATTGGAGTTTCAGCTTCAGCATCAGTCCTTTCAATGAATATTCAGGACTGATTTCCTTTAGAATGGACTCATTGGATCTCCTTGCAGTCCAAGGGACTCTGAAGAGTCTTCTCCAACACCACAGTTCAAAAGCAGCAATTATTCGGCACTCAGCCTGTTTTATAGTCAAACTCTCACATCCATACATGACTACTAGAAAAACCATAGCATAGACTACTAGAAAAATCATATGAAACCATAGCTTTGCCAGAACTTTGCTGGCAAAGGAATGTCCCTGCTTTTCAATCTGCTGTCTAGGTTGGGCATAGATTTTCATCCAAGGAGCAAGCATCTTTTAATTTCATGGCTGCAGTCACCATTTGCAGTGATTTTGAAGCCCCAGAAAAGAAGTCTGTCACTGTTTCCATTGTTTCCCCATCTATTTGCCATGATGTGATGGGACCAGATGCCATGATTTTCTGAATGTTGAGTTTAAGCCAACTTTTTCACTCTCTTCTTTCACTTTCATCAAGAGGCTCTTTAGTTCTTCTTCAATTTGTGCCACCATGGTGGTGTCATCTATGTATCTGAGATTATTGATATTTCTTCTTGCTATCTTGATTCCAGCTTGTGCTTCATCCAGCCCGGCATTTCACATGATGTACTCTGCATATAAGTTAAATAAGCAGGGTGACAATTTACATCATTGATGTACTCCTTTCTTGATTTGAAACCAGTCTAACGTTCCATATACAGTCCTAACTGTTGCTTCTTGTCCTGTATACAGATTTCTCCAGAGGCAGGTCAGATGGTCAGTTATTCCCATCCCTTGAAGAATTTTCTACAATTTGTTGTGATCCACAGAGTCAAACAGTTTAGCACAGTCAATAAAACAGAAGTAGATGCATTTCTGGAACTCACTTGCTTTTCTATGATTCAGAGGATGTTGACAATTTGATCTCTGGTTCCTCTGCCTTTTCTAAAGCTAGCTTGAACATCTGAAGTTCCTGGTTCACGTACTCTTGAAGCCTGGCTTGGAAAATTTTGAGCATTACTTTGCTAGCATGTGAGATGTGTGCCATTATGTGGTAGTTTGAACATTCTTTGGCATTGCCTTTCTTTGGGATTGGCAGGAAAACTGACCTTTTCCAGTCCTGTGGCCACTGATGAGTTTTCCAGACTTGCTGGCATATTGAGTGCAGCACTTTCACAGCATCATCTTTCAGGATTTGAAATAGCTCAACTGCAATTCCATCACCTCCACTAGCTTTGCTCATAGTGATGCTTCTTAAGGCCTACTTGACTTCGCATTCCAGAATGTTTGGCTGTAGGTGAGTGATCACACCATCCTGGTTATCTGGGTCATAAAGATCTTTTTTGTACAGTTCTGTGTATTCTTGCCACCTCATCTTAATATCTTCTGCTTCTGTTATGTCCATACCATTTCATCCTTTATGGTGTCCATCTTTGTATGAAATGTTCCCATGGTATCTCTAATTTTCTTCAAGAGATCTCATTCTATTGTTTCCTCTATTTCTCTGCATTCACCACTGAAAAAGGCTTTCTTATCTCTCTTTGCTATTCTTTGGAACTCTGCATTCAAATGAGTATATCTTTCCATTTCTCTTTGCCTTTTGCTTCTCTTCTTTCCTTAGCTATTTGGAAGACCTCCTCAGACACCATTTTGCCTCTTGCTTTTCTTTTTCTTGGGGATGGTCTTGAGAACTGCCTCTTGCACAATGTCATGAATCTCCATCCATAGTTCTTCAGGCAGTCTGTTTATCAGATCTAATCCCTTGAATCTATTTGTCACTTCCACTGTCTAATCATAAGAGTAAATACTACATGAAACTAATTTCAGAGCAGGAAAACTAATTTCACAACAGAACACTTTACCTTAGTATTAAAATCTAAGACATCATCATTTCATGTAGGCCTTAAATCAATGCCATGTTTGTTGGGAAACCTTTAAAGCAAAAACATACAATAAAAATAAGTGATCTCATGTCCTTGAACAAAAGGAAAAAAAAAGTGAAAGTTTGTCTATATATTAAATGAACTTTCTTGACATGAATAAAATTTGGCCTGTTTTAAAACAGCTTTTTTTTTTAATTTTTTAAAGATTTCTTGATGTGGATCACTTTTAAAGTCTTTACTGAATTAGTTCCAATGATGCTTCTATTTTATTTTTTGGCTGTCTGACCCCGGGTCATGTGAAATCTTAGCTTCTCTGACCGATTATCAAACCCACACTGCCTATATTGGAAGATGTCTTACTAACCATCTTAACCATTGCACTCCCAGGGAAGTCTCCAAAAAAGTTTTTTGTTACCTATTTCTGCATCCATCTCTCCCAACCTATGAAATATCTAGTGAACACTCATTCTTAGTTTCCATAACAGAGAGTAACAGCCAATGTATCGGCAGAGCCTAGAAATAATTTGTTTTCACTAAAAGTTCTAATAGCTGAACTGAAAATCCAATTGATGGATTGCAATAATTCTTGTTTGCCCAAACTGGAATAAACCTGATGACTTAAAACAAAGTGGAAGAATAGGCTTTTCCTTCTCCATTGTCTGTTCAAGGTTCAGAGACAAATCTGAGTCCATCCAAAATGGGAGTCTTGGTCTGTCAGCAGGGATAGCACTTACTGAGATGGCACCACTTTTCTCCTTTACTCTAAGGGAGTACAGGGAGTTTCCCCACAATGTCGAAACTTAAAATGTACTCAAGTCAAAGAACTAATTTATATCTTTAACTTATATGCTACATGGGTACTTCTCAGTCTCTGCTGAGGGCAATGGGAGTGGACCTGAGAGCCAGGAAGGCCAATTGTCAAACCTCCTAAAACCACAGTTGCATAATTAAGTAAAAGTAGGACACAGCTACTTTACAAAGCTGCTATGATGACTCTATGAGATCATAAATGTTAAGCACATAATGCAGTGTCTAACCCAGAGTAGAACACTCAACAAACATTAGTTTCTCTTCTCCATGTTCCCTTAGTTAAACATAATTTAAAACATCCATAAAATCCTACCTCCTTGAAGAGTCCTCTTCAGAACTCTCACCCACTATTAAAGAAAAAAGCAATATACATTTTAAATCAATGGAAGAAAAATACAGACTATTAAAACTTCAAGACCGAGGCTTTGTTTAAAAGTATTCCTTTCAAACCACACCCGGAGGCCACACTAGAGGAAGGGAACAGTGGTTGTACTATACACGTAGGCCACTAATGCCTAAGAACCACTCCTCCCCTTTAGAGTCATCAAATGCAAAACTAAATAACAAAGAAAAGAACTGCTCTTTACAATGACCATAATCCTAACCAAACTCCAGGAGACTGACAGAAAATGATACTATACCATGAATACAATCAGTGCTATAAGCTGACAATAGCACGCTTAAACAGCCCAGTATTTCTGGATTTCTATTGCCTGGAGCACTGAACAGAGACTATAGGTGTCTTGCTGGGACACGACAACTTCTCTGGCTCTTCAGTTCACAATGAAAACGCCCTATCACAGGGAAGCTTGGTCAAAGGCACTGAACCTCAGAGAAAGGTAAAACATTGGAAACAAAAATCTTCTCTTCCTGGCCCTCTTTCCAAAGGCAAGAGAAGCATGAAAGACGTAGTGATTCCAGGTTTAGAAAGGATAATCTCTAGAAAGGCAGGTAGGGGAGGGCAAATGGGTAAAGGGGCTCAACTCAGTGGTGAGAATGGGGAATAGACTTGTAGTGGTGAGCTTCTGTAGGGTACACAGAAGCTGAACTTTTTTTAAAAATTCTCTCTCTAACTATACATATATAGATATGGAACTTCTTTAAAAAAGTTCAGCTTCTGTGCATATATATATACTAACATGTTTAAAAAGAATCTCTTGAGACTATCTCCTTCCATTGCTCAAGAGTATCTGGACCACACAGAGCAGGATGGTCCAAAGAGTGGTGTGTACTAGTGAGGGATATCATTATATCAATCCTTCCCATTATATGACTAATGTTTATAGAAATCATGCTTTTTCACCTTGGAAGCCATACATCATCACATCCTAAGCTGATGAACAAGGGGAGGGAGGGAAGGATGGAGGGAGCCACAGACTCTGGTGCTGTTGGACAACATTTCCCAGGGGTCGTCATGATCTGATGCTGGAGGGATGACTCACATGCAGTGACTACATGGGGAGAGGAGCACTGCAAGCTTGAGCAAAGAAAGCAGGGGCAGTTATTTTTCAATGTTTGCACCCTGTGGCATCAGAACAATGCTTAGTACATAAAAGACACTTGAAAGTTATCTGTTTAGTGAACAAATGAACAAACAAATAAGCATGTTTTTTTGAAATTTTTCTTTAGAAAAATACAGAAATTAACCAGAGATAACTCTATTCTGAGCGTATTTAAGACCAAGACACTGTCATCTCTGTATCTCCTCTGACTAGTGTAATAAACCAACCTACAGTTTTTGTTGTTCAGTCACCAAATCGTGTCTGACTCTTGTGACCACATGGACTACAGCTCACCAGGCCCTTCTGTCCATGGGATTTCCCAGGCAAGAGTACTGGAGTGGGTTGCCATTTTCTTCTCCAGGGGATCTTCCCAACACAGGGATCAAACTGTATCCCCTGCATTGGCGGGTGGATTCTTTACTAATGAGCCACCTGGGAAGCCCCCTTTGATTAGATCGCAAAGAGTCAGACACGACTGAGTAACTTCACTTTCACTTCACTCAATTAAAGGAATCATTGGATACCCTGTACAATGTGCTAGATGCTACATCCAGTGGACCTAATGCTGTTTTTGTGAATGCAAAGTATTTTTGTGCTTTTATGAGAACCTGCAGAGTCCCAAGTTGTTCTATTTGAATATCTATTATGATAATCTTTTAACTGATGGCAAGAGAACATCTTGTTCTTACAAAACTACACTCTCATGACAATTGTCCAACACACAAAAGAAAATATCTGATCCTAATGAAGTCAACCTATCTCATTCTCTCTGGATCTGTAAGGAATGAAGTTGGTAATCTAGACCTGCTTGGTACAAGAGGCAAAATAACTTGTTCTCAACAAGGCATTGCTTTTCTGCCTTCTGTATAATTGGTAGGTATCTTTCAGAAATAATCTCTCACTACTATGCTGCACACTGGCTCAGCTTTGCAGTTATTGTTTATCATTTCTTATCTTACCAGGAAGGGATTATTCAAGTTCCCAGTTTTAATGATGGTAACTATTTTAGTGAGACTAATCACTACACAGTAACTACTAACTATTCATTCACTAAATGCAAACCATTTCTAAAAATGAAAGCTCACTTTCATAAGATGTCCAATCTGCTATGCTATGACTATAGATGAAATATACATCATACTCACTTAAAAATTTTTTTCTGATTTACACAAAGATCTAAGGACTTTAGGGGCCATACTAAAGAGATGTATTTCTTTCCAGGCAATACTGTCTTTGATATTAAATCACCTAGAATTAACTTCTTAAAGAATTCTGAATACTAGAGTATAAAGAAATTAATTTAAAAAATAAAATTCACATGCAATTTCACTAATTTTTTCACAGTTCTTTCATTATTGAAACTTCCTCATTTCTACTTTATCTATGGTAGAATCACTGAGAGTAATTTGGTGTCAGATGACGTATCTGGGTTGCTATTTTCAGAAGTTTTAGATCTCTTTTCTTTACATTCAGAAATCAGTTGGCGAAAGCTATGTATTAAAAATACGATAAATAATATTTTAACACTGATATGAAAAACAACTACCAAATTCTTAGATCATTTCAGGCAATACCAGAGATAATATCAAAACTTCAATTGTCGCATACTTTTCAAGTTTCTAAGTTCTATAAACTTTTATTTAGCATGTAGTAAAGGAAAAAGTAAAGGTATATTTTTACCCTGCTTATTTAACTTATATGCAGAGTACATCATGAGAAACACTGGGATGGATGAAGCACAATCTGGAATTAAAATTGCCAGGAGAAATATCAATAACCTCAGATATGCAGATAACACCACCGTTACGGCAGAAAGTGAAGAAGAACTGAAAAGCCTCTTGGTGAAAGTGAAAGAAGAGAGTGAAAAAGTTGGCTTAAATTTCAACATTCAGAAAACTAAGATTATGGCATCCGGTCCCATCACTTCATGGCAAATAGATGGGGAAACAGTGACTGACTTTGTTTTTGGGGGCTCCAAAATC
The DNA here is from genome assembly GCF_032405125.1 of Capricornis sumatraensis. NCBI lineage: Eukaryota > Metazoa > Chordata > Mammalia > Artiodactyla > Bovidae > Capricornis > Capricornis sumatraensis. Next base: position 4,030,026 of record NC_091083.1, read on the forward strand.
ACTGCAGATGGTGACTGCAGCCAAGAAATTAAAAGATGCTTACTCCTTGGAAAGAAAGTTAGACCAACTTAGCATATTCAAAAGCAGAGACATTACTTTCTCCACAAAGGTCTGTCTAGTCAAGGTTATGGTTTTTCCAGTAGGCATGTATGGATGTGAGAGTTGGACTATAAAGAAAGCTGAGCACACAAGAATTGATGCTTCTGGACTGTGGTCTTGGAAAAGACTCTTGAGAGTCCCTTGGACTGCAAGGAGATCCAACCAGTCCATCCTAAAGGAAGTCAGCCCTGGGTGTTCATTGGAAGGACTGATGTTAAAGCTGAAACTCCAATATTTTGGCCAACTGATGTGAAGAGCAAACTCATTTGAAAAGACCCTGATGCTGTGAAAGATTGAAGCCAGGAGGAGAAGGGGATGACAGGAGATGAGATGGTTGGATGGCATCACCGACTCAGTGGACATGATTTTGGGTAAACTCTGGGAGTTGGTGATGGACTGGGAGGCCTGGCATGCTGCGGTTCATGGGGTCCCAAAGAGTTGAACGCGACTGAGCGACTGAACTGAAAGGAAAGGAGATAGAAAAGGAAGATGAAGTAATCATGAACTCAGGGCCGTACAGCTCCAGTAATTAACTAGATTTAGCTTGGCATATGAAAAATCTCTCGAGCTTGCAAATCCTAGTTCTATAACCAACTGCTCTTTGTTCCTGGAGGAGTTGTTTCTCTTCAGTTCAAAGTCTTCCTCTACACAACTGGGATATTACTACCTTATTTCACAAGAGGGTTAACAGGATGTAACGAGATAATATGCCCCCAAAATGCTTGCAGAAACAGTCAAAAAGTGGAATAATTTTATCTTCAACTTTATTGCTGTAACTACTTTGGAATTCCAAGTAAATCCCAATGTGTGCCTTTTCATATGTTTAACATTCAAGTGTTGCATGAAACTGTTGGTGATTAGCTGTTCTTTGTGGTTTGTAATGTAGGGAATCTCAGCTTTTAGATAATGTGTACCTAAATTTATTTATAACATAGGCATTCGCTACATTAGAGAACATAATGATCCCCCATTATTGCAGATAATTACACCAAGAGCAGAAAACTAATCACAATCAAGACCTGCCCTGGACCACTACTCTTCCTTCTCTACCTACTCAAACTCTGAACCAGCAGATCTTTCTGACAATGATTTTTAATCTCTATGTTCCTCTCCAATTCACTTGGAAGACATATCCCTACTCTTACAGTGGGTACTGGCAAGCTCTAGACAGGGCTTACCTCTCTGAATTCCAACTATCTTACTTGAGATTTAGGGATTCCTGCTGAATGGGTTCCTTATAGGGCAGATTCTGAACATTTAAGGTGGAGGCAGACAGAAATCCATTGGAAGATTTTCATTATTACAGGAAACAGATCCCTTGAGGGGCCAAGCATAATTAGGGAATCTCAGGCAAGCTGGCACCCACTACTCTGGGAAGGATGACAGGGAACCTGTGACCTAAGAAAAGGTGCCCCCGCAGGACAAAAAGCCGCCTTGAGGTTCAAGTCTAGATACAAAGGGGAAGGGGAAGTCTGCTCAATCTCTACAGGAGCACTTGACCCCCTCTGACAGCCTAAAATGGTCCCCACTGACATCTGCTAGCAGAAAAGATAAATAAGAGCCTCAAGGGCACCTCATCGGGAAGATCTAGGCTTCCACATGAGCTCCACATAAGATCTCTGAGTGAAAGGGGAAGCTAGGCGGCCCGGCTGCCCGAACTGGGTGCTGGTGCTTTGTTTGCAATAGTGACTGAGTGACAAGCGTATATATGAGAACAAAGGAGCTCTCACTCTGAAGTTGACGTGTGCATCACCTTAAAGGCTGGGGAACCTGGACCCAGAGGGGCGGCCTGGGAGCAAAGGTCAATCGTGAGCCCACTGCAGGATGAGTTTCTTTTTTTTCCTTTTAAAATGATTTTATTAAAGGTCTTTATAGAGCCACATCCAGACTCCAGATCCAGCTTCCAAGCAGACCCTGTCAAGACCAGCTGTAGCAGCAGTGCTGCAGCAGTAGAATCAATGCAAGCAACAGAATGATGAGAAGGAACTATTTTCTCCCCTCCAAATGACTAGTGGAAGAGGACTGTCTCATTGACCTTAGGGAATCCTCCGGGTTCTTGGAAAATTCAAGCAGAAGCATATAGAAAGGCAAGTCCTTAAGGGAAAACAGGATTTGCTGCTAAACTAAGTATTTCAAGACCCAAAGAACTAGTTAGAAATATCACAACTGTGACACTGTTCATATGCCATACCAAGAGGTCACACTCAGAATGAAATGGCTAATGTCAAGCTTTCTAAGGATTAAGGTCTACATGTCCTGAGATAAAGCACACGAAGCCCACAGCCAAGAGTAACTAATTGGCCTTTGCTTGGCTTTCAGCTCTGGAGGGGGAACATCTCACCACCATTCTCCAAACTGCCTGCACCAAACTGGAACTCTCACTGGTCATGTAGCAAGTAACAGTCAAAATTATTTTTGGCTGCAGTTTAGTGAGAACTAGCATTTTAATGTGAACACTTACATATTAAAGCCACCAATAACAGCATATTCTTCTACAGTCCATCCAAAAACATCTTGAGAAAAGATGTCAGCACCTTGTTGAAGGAGAAGCCTGACGACATTTGCTGATTCATACTTGACAACAAGCATGAGGGCTGTTCTAAAACAACAGAGAGATGACTTCAGACTCAGGAAGTTGAGCTGACTTCCTTAAACAGTTAATTTGATATGCTTTAGCAAGTGAACACCTTGCCCTTTCATGAAGAATTGACCATTTACAGGCTCAAGTGTTCATCTTTGCAAATTATCTCCAAGGCTAAAATGAAGGGAAGGAAAAGAAGCCTCCTGTCCCACTGGGATGCCAGGTAGGAGTACTTACTATTTCAAAAGTCCCTGATGGGGACTTCCCTGGTGGGCCAGTGGATAAGACTCCAGGCTCCCAATGCAGGGGGCCTAGGTTCCATCCCTGGTCAGGGAACTTGACCCCATATGCTGCAACTAAGAGTTCCCACAACTAGGACCCCACGCAGCCAAATAAATAAATATTTTTTAAAAAATAATAATAAAGTCCTTGATGGACAAGAAATGATACTGAGGTCACTTATCTGAGGCAGATGACTATTTAAGGGATAAATTCCCCATTTCTTCCTTAGTCTGATATATTCAGCTTCAAAGTCAGCTAGAGGTTGGGTTAAGGAAAGGCTACTTGCAGGTTTAAATCAAAAATATTGATAATAATGGGAATAAACATAGTCATGGTGGCAGTTAATGCTGTGGACAAGCATGTGATAGGCATTAAAAATGAAATACTATATATGAAATCTTTCTTACACACAGGCACCTTTGAAAGATGCATTACTATTTGCCTTTTTTATCAGGAAACTTATTTGCTGATGATAACCCTAATTGGTAGGAAACCTAGGAATTGAACCTAGCCTGAATCTAAAGCCCATCATTTTCATCTGTATCATCCACCTCTGACTTGTCTTTGTTAAAGGAACTGTTTATCCAATCAAAGCTACCTTTCTTCCTTCTACCTGCATTAAAAATGAAAATATCAAAATGTACTAAAATGAGAAAGGATAAAAACTGATGAGCCCACAGGATCTGGTGACAGTGAGTAATAATTACCTTTTTGTGGCTGTTGTTATTTAGTCGCTATGTTGTATCTGACTCTTTTGCAACCTAGTAACATCAGCATTCTTCAAACAAAGTAATTTAAAACCAAGAATTATCCAAAAGGCAAAATCAAGTCTTTTAGGTTTACTATGCATCTTATAAAAATATCTACATATAAAGTAGAGGTTAAAGAATTCTTTTAAAAGAATTAAGAAACTCAATATTGTCATGAAGTAAACTAAAAAGCAAAATCCATATTTCACAAAGCTAATAAAACTAATTTGAAATCCCTCAACTATTACAAGATGAACCATCCAAACAAAAAGAGGTTGCATATGACATCAGTCAATATTATGAAGGAATATGAATCCTGCTATACATTCCTGCTATATACTGCTCATAATTCCTAGTCAGAATAATTGATTTTCTACCCAAGTGATGATGTGCTGATCACAAATGAACCCTCTTATTCATTTAACCTTGATATTACAATCCTAGAATAGCACTAAGGGTTTTAAAAAGAAAAAGAACAACAGTACCTTTTCATCTTATCAACCACATGTATATTTGTTTCTTTCTTCACTAAAAACTCCACCATTTGCCCTCTCCTTTCACGTATCACAAGTAACAGTGGTGTCAGGTCATCCTGTAAAACAGGGAAAACCATTTCTAATGTACCAGTTAACCTATTTCTAAACTGAAATTAAAATCGTGCAATAGATTCTCTGAACTTAAGAATAAAAGTCAGAAAGTAAATGAAAGAGAGCCCCTGCCTCACTGCCCTGTGCACCTTCTTTCTCTTTAATATGCTCCTCCTCTGGGCATTCCCTGGTGGTCCAGTGGCTAAGTGTCAAGCTCCCAATGCAGGGGGTGCGGGTATCATTTAGCTACTGTATCAACTGCATATTTTAGGGACAATGCTGAGGCAGAAATATATAATTCTATCTGTAGCATGCATAACCTCTCCAAGGATGACCATGAGTAAACTCAAAGGTTTACAGACATTCCAGTGGGAATATTACTCTCTACATGAACATGCAAAGAGAGAAATTGTTTTTCTTTTCTTTTCTTTTTTTTTTTCAAAAAATCAACTGTAGGAACCCTGTTTTACTGCTTTCTCAGAAATGTCTCCTGGAATTTAATCTTACTCATTCTCTCTTCCTTGCTTGCTCTTTCCACTGCCCTTCCTTAAGTTAGACGTTCTGGCTGAGAGGTCAGCATTAGCTAGATGCTAACTGCATACAGAATGAGTGCCCTCCCCACCTTATCTTCAAAGACCCTTCTTGATGACTCTCATGTGATTACCTCCAGACGGCCAGGAGGAAGCTTCCAAAATCCTAAAGTTCTGGTGTCTGTCTTGCTTTACTGCTCTTAGTTAAAGACTGCAGCATAAAATTACCAATAAATACACGCTCAACATTTTCTCGGGGAGTTGCTCTTCCACCAGCTCTCCCTGCGCTGTCTCTTATAATCTTGTGTATTTGTGAGAGTTATTCAGTGTGAAACTGCCACAACCAACTTAACAATTCTAATTTGAAAAATTCAATCCCTTTCTTAAGAGATTTTTTTAGATATGAAATCAATTATAGATTAATTAGACTGTCTTTAAAAACCTTCAAATATTTATCAAAATGAACTATCAATCAAAAATTGGAAACTCAAATGCTTATGGATGGAAAGCTGATGACCTGAGTAAGTGAAAAAGCCAGGTGACACCTGTAACCCTAAAAACACATGTCCCACACAGAAGGGGTGGCCTCTGCACATAGACCAAACAGTAGGAAGGACTCAAGGGGGTCTAGATTTGGTCCTTGGAGAAGCCTGAAATTCTGCATGAGCCTCCTAAATTTGAAATGTTGACTCAGTTTGTGGAGGTAAACTAAACATATCCAAGGGCCATGTTTGATTTACGGCCCACTTTTGGTTTTATGTTTGCTGTTTCCAAACAGGTGGGTATAAAGCAAATATTGGTATGTGAAGCTTTTCCTTTCTTTAGTATCATATGTTTCACAAAAAGTGTGGGTCCCAATATGTAATAAATATGGCTATTAAGACTCATAATTCAAGTAAACATAAATTCTTTTAAAAAGACTCATAATTCACAGTCATGAATGTTTCTACTGCCTGTTGAAACTACAGTCTATCTCTAGAATTCTTCTAGATTGTTAATAAAAGGGATCATGAGTTACCAAGCCTGCTGGAAATAAATGCTTAAAACAATTCTCCTCTGTACTGTTACTAACTTCACGGGTTTTAAATCTCTCATCTGCTTATGCCAGGGATCAGCAATTCTAACAGACAAACTGCAAGAGTCTGTCCTGCAGCTGACACTAAAAAAAGCTCATGAGTTACTATTACTTCAATCAGGAAAAGCCTGTTAGTAACAAACATCTGTTGACATAATGACTTGAACGATAAGTGAAGGTGCAGAGTCCTTAAAGGGTCAGACTCTGTAGACGAAGTGACTTCACCATGAGCAAATCGCTAAAGACTCTCAGAGTGTCACTGAATGATGAGTGATTGGAAGGAAAAGGAGTTATTGTTCAAGCCCATAGATATTGTCAAAGATACTCCTTTTAATGTCTCAAACACAGGGGCAGAGAAAAAGTCAGGCTAATATTGTTGGAAAGGAGGGAGCTGATGGAAGTAGCTAGCATTGATCAAACTCCAACACTTCAGGAGACTACTTTCTTTTGTGAAGGGTGCATTTAGAAATTGCATGTATTCACTCCATAGTTATTCATCAAGGATTGGATCAGAATCTCAAGGGAATAATTCTACATACACACGCCCAAGCATTCCTCAATTTACTCAGTCAAAATCTACAGCAAACAGCCTAGGCTAATACATTTTAAAAATAAGTTTTCCCAAATAACTGTGGTTCACCAGCAGAATATAGCTGAGAATTAGTGCAGCAACCACTCCAGTATCATCTCATACTCACACGGCCAATTCCTTCTCTTACATGAAGGTCTGAATGAAAAAGAAAAGTGTAAGAGGCAAGAGTCATCAAAACTTCAGTTTTTTTTAAATTTTCCTGGGTAAACAGTGGTAGAACAGGGACTAGCAAAACCAAAAGGCAACCTGATCTCATTATTTATAAACCCCTTATTTCCTTCCTATCAAGACATTCTAGATGGGAGAGCAGAGTCTAGACTCTTATCTAAATGGATGGTTCTGCCAGAATAGGGTAATATCAGGTAGTTATTTGCTCTTCAGTAAAGTAGCTCAGTCGTGCCCTACTCTTAGCAACCCCATGGACTGCAGCCTACCAGGCTCCTTTGTCCATGGGATTTTCCAGGCAAGAGTACTGGAATGGGTCGCCATTGCCTTCTCCAGCTCCTCTCTCTTAATTCCCACTTAATCACCACCTGTTCACTGTCAGTCTGTTTGTATCAGAGTCTTCTTAAAACTGGCACCTAGGCAAGTTTACAATTCACTCACACTCTTTTTCAAAATAACAACTATTTTCCCTGAAAACAGAAAAGTGTATAAGAAATATATAAACTGAAGGGAATAAAAAGCACAAAACAAAATCTTGGGACTTCCGTGGTGGTCCCATGGCTGGGTCTCAATGCTCCCAGGAAAGACGGCCTGGGTTCGACCCGTGGTCAGGAAACTAGATCCTACATGCTGAAACTAAGCCCAGCTCAGCCAAATAAATAAGTATTAAATAAATAAATCCTCTTCTTGGCATTTCCCAACTGCCAAAATTCCAGCTTGGCTTGCACTTTTCACTTGCTCCTTTTCCTTTCCTTTTACCCTCTTAAGACTTGGGAAATGAGAGAGAAACTGTGTTTATATAAACCATTTTTCATAAAATGGGAATTTGTGAACAGCAGCAAGATTTCTCATATGTTGTAAAATGCTTTTGTTATGTTTGAATTTCAAGACAAAGTCTACTGAGGCAAATTTTGCTTTACTGTGTTATTTTAGACTGATTACTAAAAAAAAAAAAACATTTAAGTGGAGGAAAATATTTGGAAAATGTTTTACCTTTAACAAGTGCAGTGTTATCACAAATACCAGTCATAAACACACAAAGGAATGCTTTATTCTCTAATGCTTGAGAAATATCATGATTTAAAGTGAAATCATAGACAATTTGGTTCTTCAAAATACTTTGACACAAGGAAGGCTGGAGCTTCCAAAGATGAAAAACTGAGCCCACCTGTGAGAGTGGAGGGAGTTCCTGGTGGGGCTGCAGCTGCAGGACGTCACGTGTGTCCTGGAGAAAGCAAGAGAGGCGGCTTCGCCACCACCAGCTCCACACGTACAGCTGCAACCCCACTGAGCAGCTCCCCGGGGCTGAGCGTGGGAGACCCCGAGGTGTACATCACGAACCAAGTGGTCACCAGCACAAGTGAACACCCTTGCTGGGTGTCAAACATGACCTGACCCTCTTGGCTGGATCTCAGAACCAGGGTCCTGGAGGGCTCAGGGCTCTAGGCCTGCTGCCTCCCAGGCCCACTTACACTCACCTGGCTCCCCCTCATGGGCACTGGGTCTCCTTCCTCCTCCCACCCACCCTCAGGGGCACCCATTCCCTGAGCCCCTGGAAGCAGCCACTCCTCACATCACTTCACTTCCCCCAGGCCTTCATCATTTGTGGGCTCCGAGCCTACCACCCACTCTCTGGCACGTTCTGATGGGAAATCTTCCTTCTGGGGTAGACGGCTGGCTAGGAGACAGAGCTTTGCCCTCTCTGTGGGCTCCAACATTTTTCCCCACCCCTGCAGTGGCTTTGGAGTTGTTTCCACGGTAACAGGGCTTGATGGACACTATTCAGTTTACCTATTTACATAGTTAGAAATAAAACACTTCTAGTTTAAAAAAATGCTTTGCAAATATTTTGTAAATAAAGTTAGTTGAGATATACCTTGTTCCTGGTTTTTATATTGGCATTGCAGGAAAGCAGCTTTGCTGCGAGTGATATATTCTGGCAAAAGACAGCGTAGTGGAGAGCGGTGTTCCAACTGACGTCCATGACATTTGGGTCAGCACCATGCTCCAGCAGAAGATTCGCATGCTCCTCTTCTTGGCATTCTACGGCCTGTAAGTGTTGCACCAAGAAACAGAGTGTAAATTCTAGGAATTCAAAGTAAATGGTCCACAAGCTTCACTGGTTTGCTATATCTAAATGAGATACATTCACTATAGTCTCAGTAGTTAAATCACATCCACCTCATGTGGACACGGTTCGCTGCCCCATACCTTCATCAGCACTGTCCTATTTTCATTGTCACAGAGGTTAAGCAGGCATTGTCTTTCCAGGAGCAGAGTTACCACCGCTGAATGGCCATTGGCACAGGCCAAGTGGAGGGCAGTCCTATGAAAGCAAGAGGAGTTTTCAGGAAACTGTAGTGTTCCTGTTTCAAAACAAACAATTGTTCTTGTAATTGAAAACATTCAATAGCATGCTATTCTTATCGCTCTAAAACAAATATTTCATTTCCTTCTGGAGAAAGAACATTATATATTAGCTTTAGCTCCTCTTAACACAGTAATGAAAGAACAATTTACTTGAATTGAATGACCATTACCTTGAGATTCAGCTCAACTTGGGTTTGAATTTGACTTTCACTCCGTCACTTAGCTGTCGCTCAGCCTCTCTGTGCCTCAATTTCCTCAACAACAAAATGGAGAGAGAGAAGTAGTTCTCTCACAGGATAGCACTGCGATGCTTAAATGAGATCCATACAAAGAGCTTAGAACCATTCCTGGCACAAGTAACAGCTCAGTAACTGTTAGATAATATAATCATACTTATTATTATTACTACTATTTTACAAGGACAACATCTCAATGAAGTCAAAGGACACCATACCTCCTTTGCAGATACATTTTGAGGATTAGAGACAACAATGTACTTCAATGATTCTAATATGTTCATTTTCTGACATTTTAATATCTCTGACATTGGAACAAAATGTATAATTCATAATGTCTGTACAACTATAATTGGTAGCATTTTTGTTTGCTCATTTCTCATTTTTCCTGTTGATCTAATTACCATAAGGTCTTTTTGTCTAAGGTTTCTTCTTTTTAATTAAAATATAGATGATGCATATTACATATTATTATATATTACAGGTACACAACATAGTGATTCACAATTTTTATAGGTCATACTCCATTTAAAGTTATCATATGACATTTGCTATATGCCCCATGTTGTGCAATATATCCCAGTAGCTGGCAGGATTTTAGTTCCCCCACCAGGTATTGAACACTGAGCCCACAGCAGTGGGTCTTAACCACTGGACGACCAAGGAACTCCCTAGATTCCCTTGACTTCTGAAAAGGCTGGTAGTTGTCAGAAAATATCAATCCTCAAAAAAAATTCTTAAAAAAAAATTGAAAGTGAGAAATCATTTTTATCTGTGCCACATTCCTATTAGTGCCAAAAAGACAAGCCCTGTCTGCTAATCTGACTTGCCTATAGACAGCTTGATCTACAGAGAGTTTTAAATTGTTTGTGTTGTTAAAATGTTAAATCAACATCCAGATTTCTTTTCTTTTGTTTCTTTGTGTTTGTGTGCCAAAATCCAGGAAACTCCAGAATTCTTCCTTCTGAAATCATTCTTAGAAAGGTCTTTGGGGTGGGAGGGAGGCTCACAAGGAAGGGGATGTATGTATACTTACAACTGATTTATGATGTTATACAGCAGAACACAACACAACATTGTAAAGCAATTATTCTCCAATTTAAAAAAATTAAGGTTAAGAAACAGTAGAAATAGAAAAAGCAGAAGGTCTCCGTCAGCAGATAAAAAATGTATAAATAGGAATCTGAGTTTTATTCTGGTACTTTTCTCACTGTGCATATTTGAAATATTTGATACATACTCTACCTGAAACTTTTTGGTGAGATAAAAATTGAGTTACTTTTCTCTTTTACCAGGTTATTTCTCCACCATCTACACACAGTTTATCATTTCTCACAGAAAAGGTCATCATTTTCAAGTTCTAAAGTTTTACATACATTTGGGTGTTTGGGCATTCTGTTCCATTCATTTATCTATCTTTTCAGTCGTTAGTAAATGAACACTTTGTGGGCACTTATAGCACATTTTGATATCTAGAAGGGCAAATCTTCCTCTACTATACAAAACTTTTAATTTCATCACAACACTTAAAGACAGCACATGTAACCCAAAATCTTTAAAACCATGAAATGTTGATTTGCTTTAAATATAGAAAGACCATACATCCTAAGAAAATGCCTTCCTATGCAAGGACACAGCCAGCTTCCAACTTCAAAGCTGTCTTCTAAGGTCCTTCATCAAAGAACACATATACCTAAGTGTACACTAATATAAAATGGATATTGAATTGTATCTGAAGAATTTTTAATCCAGAAGTTGATTTGGCATGGGAATTATTTTGCTCACTATGCAGTTTTCTGTAATATATAACCTTACAGTATAAAAAATATATACATTAAAAATAAGATATTGACAACATCAGAAATCTCTCCACTGCCATGATCCACAATAGGCGATCCATGAAGAAGTGCTTTCATAGATCACATGAGAAAAAATGTGAGAGCCAGAAAGTTCAGAAGATTTCTTGAAGGCTATATAACTTGAGAGCTTTTACTCATAAGTACATCATGCTAACCCATGCAAATAAAAAGCAGGAGGAAGAAAGGAAAAACAGATGCTATTCATGTTTCATTTCATTTCTGTGATTACCAACATGTAGTTAAATGACTTCAAAACTATCAGTAAAGCTCTATAAGAGGAATTATAAGTGGGCCCAAAACCAGCTAAGGCTTTTTGCTGCCTATAAAGTCTGCGGGGTACTGGATCCCAGGAAGGTGTCCAGGAGCCTTGGAGGGGAAACTCACAGGAGGGGACCTCTGCCAGGCCCTTCCACCCTGCTTACCTGTTCATCTTGTCCCTGTCGTTCAGGCCATTTTTTCCAAACAACAGAACATGCTGCACTTTGGCTACGTTGCCCACAATGGCAGCTTTGTGGATCTTTCTGAGGTCTTTGTCTTGGATGTGGTACCTGGGCTGGAAGTTGATTCCATGACCACTGTCTCTCACCAGGTTGATCGAGGAGCCAAAGGGCGACACACCCTTCTTACTCCCGAAGCCAAAAATCTTCTTCATCGCAGAACCTATGGACTCTAAGCACACCTCACCTCTCCCTCGGCTCTTCACAGTCCCCTAAACCCAACACAAGCACTACAGGTAAGCCAGAGCCATCCCGCCACAACCTCCCAGCTGGGAAGCTCAACAGTTTGGAATCTTTCATCCCAGAATGATTGTTGCTAAGCAACACCTCTAAACACATTGCCCATGTGCACAGAGGCCTGCTGTGCCAGCCCAGTGCTCATATGCAAGAACTGTAAGTTCATTTCCGAAAGAAACAAACAATATCAATAAACCCTTACCTAAACTAAGAAGAAAAGAGAGGAAACTGAAATACAGAAATGAAAGTGACATTATAACTGTATAACTGTCAAAATAACTATAGTATACAAAGCAATCTACAGATTCAGTGCAATTTCTATCAAATTACCAATGGCATTTTTCACACAACTAGAACAAAAAATTTTACAGTGTGTATGGAAACAAAAGACCCCAAATAGACAAAGCAATCTTGAGAAAGAAAAGCAAGAGCCAAAAGAATCAGGTACCCTGACTGCAGACTACTCTGCAACACAGCACTAGCACAAAAACAGAAATATACTGAATGATCAATGGAACAAGACAGAAAGTCCAGAGAGAAGCCTACGTACCTGTGGCCAATTAATCTAGGATAAAGGAGGCAAGACTGTATACAAAGGAGAAAAGACAGGCCCTTCAATAAGTGGTGCTGAGAAAACTCAACAGCTACATGTATAAGAAGGAAATCAGGACACTCCCTAACATCGTACACAAAAATAAACTCAAAGTGGACTAAGCACCTAAATATAAGACAGGTCCTGTAAAACTCAGAGGAAGATATAGGCAGAACACACTCTGACATAAATTATAGCAGGATCTTTTTTCATCCACCTCTTAGAGTAATGAAAATAAAAACAGAAATAAGCAAATGGGATCTAATTAAACTTAAAAGCTTTTCCACAGTGCAGGAAATCGTAAACAAGACAGACAACAACCCACAGACTAATTGCAAATGATGCGATTGACAAGGGATTAATCTCCAACATATTCAAACACCTCAAAGAGCTCAATATCAAAAACCAAACAACCTGATCAAAAAATGAGTATAAGATCTAAATACACATTTCTGTAAGGAACACCTACAGATGACCAAAAAGCACACGAGGGATGCTCAGAAAGGAAGCTTCCCATCACTAATTATTATAGAAATGCAGAAATACTATAATAAGGTATCATTTCACACCAATCAGAATAGCCACCATGAAAAAATATACAAACAATAAATGCTAGAGAGAGTGTGGAGAAAAGGGAACCCTTCTACACTGCTTATGGAATGCAACTAGGTACACCCACTGTAGATATAAAGTTTTCTATAAAAACTAAATATAGAGTTGCCATATGATTCAGCAATCTCAGTCCTGGGCATATATCTGGAGAAAACAATAATTCAAAAAGGTACATGCACCCCAATGTTCACTGCAGAACTATTTACAATAGCCAAGACATTGAAGCAACCTAAGTGTCCATCAACAGAAAAATGGATAAAGAAGATGCGGTATACACACACACACACACACACACACACACACAACGAACTTGGAATATTACTAGGCCATAAAAAGAAATAATAATGCCATTAGCAGCAACACAGATGGATCTCGAAATTGCAATCCTAAGTGAAGTAACTCAGACAGAGAAAAACAAGTATCACATCACTTACACGTGGAATTTAATAAAAATAAGCTTATTTACACAACAGAAACCAACTCACAAGATCTCAAAATCAAATTACGGTTATGAAAGGGGAAACATGAGGGGAAGGACAAGTTAGGAGATTGATATTAACATATATACACTATTTTCTAGTAGTCATGTATGGATATGAGAGTTGTATAATAAAGAAGGCTGACTGAAAAAGAATTAATGCTTTTGAACTGTGGTGTTGGGAGTAGATTCTCGACAGTCCTTGGACTGCAAGGAGATTAAACCAGTCAATCCTAAAGGAAATCAATCCTGAATACTCATTGGAAGGACTGATGTCGAGGCTGAAGCTCCAATACTTCAGCCACTTGATGTGAAGAGCTGACTCATCAGAAAAGACCCTCATGCTGGGAAAGATGGAAGGCAGGAGGAGAAAGGGGACAACAGAGGACAAGAGGGTTGGATAGCATCACCAACTCAATGGACATGAATTTGAGCTAACCCCACAAGATAGTGGAGGACAGAGGAGTCTGGCGGGCTGCAGTCCATTGGTCACAGAGTCGGACATGACTGAGTGACTAACACTTTCACTTTGAATATGGAAAACTTAACAGTGCTGGTTTTTAAATCGCTTAAGTTAGCTGCAGAGAAAATACATGGGGTACTTAGATACTACTGTTTACATCAAAAGTACCTAGATACTACTGTTTAAAAGTAGTATTAATACTAATTAAAAGTAGTATTTTTAAAATACCATATAAATTTTCATCATACACACAAAAATATTTTCCTTTAATAAAGATTTTTGCATCATGTTTAATTAGAAACAACTAAAATGTCACGAAAATAGTCCAGAAGGGAAATTTTTACTATTTATCTTTCAGATCATTTTTCTTCAAAATCTGTACATATTCTTGTGATGTTTTCAAAAGCAGGTTCTGAAACAGATTTGACCCATCTGTAGCTCCTAGGAGAGACAATCCATGGACTCAGATTTAAATTCAGCAGCAGCTGGAAAGAAAAAGGATTACATTCTTTATCTAAAATACTTGACTTAACTCAGTAAAAAAAAAAAAAAACCCTGAGATATTTCTAAGTGCTCTGAAAAAATGAAACATATCTATAAATGACAGAAAACAAAATACAAGATTACAATTATATAATCAGCCCATGGTCCCACATGTGGCTGAGTATTCTGGCTTTCTCATTCTTCATTCATTTACTCAATAACTATCTGCTAAGGTGTTGTGATAAACACTGGAATTACAAGATGAAGATGACCCAGTCACCCTGAGAAATGATAATGCAATAAACTGTAAAAATAGATTAACAGACAATTTCCATACAGAGTCATAAATACTAAGACAGGTATACAAGATGGCACAAGGAACACTCAGAAGGACAGCCGGCTTTGTGTCAATACTGCCAGCTTTTTGGTGGAGGTGCTATGGAAGTAGCTACCTGAAGGACAGGAAAAAGTACAAGAGTCAGAGGGGAGAAGCATGTACAAAGACCAGAGGTGAGGAAACGAATCTGTGGGATCCTGTACAGTCTGGCTGGTTAGATGCACAGCTAAGGGGCAGAGTAAGGTGGTAAAGAGATAAGGCCAACTACTTTGGAAGGACCCAAATTGATGCAGGTGTTTGGAGCTTTTCCTGATGGCAAGAGATAAACTAGTGACAAAGTCAATGAAACAGAAATTATAAAGTCACCCACCAAGTGACAGCTACATAAAAATGACTGCTTGAGTCTGGGTGTTCTATCCTTAACCACTACCAGACACTTGAGACGTTGATGAACTCCACGCTTTCTGAGAATGGTGTCAGGGTGCAGATGGGCAGTTCCACAGCGATGGCAGTAGTAGAAAAAGGATACAGCCAGAAATAAATAGAAATGCATAAACTTTTGGGGATTTTTTTTTAATTATGGAACATGACGAATAAATGAGGAAGAAGAATATTTTTCACTATGACTGCTCATGCTTTCACATTTTTTATTAGCTATGTATAAGAAGAAAACATTTAACATAGCATCTGTTATCCAAACAATGGAAAGAGATGCCATTTATTATTTACAGTGTATTTCAGAAATCAATATCTAAATTTAATTCATACATTTTGGCAACATATCTTCTCTTAGTTCTCTAGTTATACTCCTGTCCAACTCCCGCCACATCTGAAGTAAGTCAAATATTATTTATCTTTAAGTTAAGCAAGAGATATTATCATAGGAATGTTATATAGCTTACTAAATGTGACATTTAAATAATACTTTTAGAGACTAGACCTAATTTGAAGATTACTTAAGTAGAAAAATAATCACATAAATAAAACAAAATGTATTCCAACTTATTCTGCTTATAAATAACAGAGAACCTATATATGGAACGTTAATCTGGTAAAAAGTACAATAAATATCAGTCTATTGAGTACACATAAATTTAAAGAATTAGAGAATGACCCATGATCCTAGGAATGACCGACAAGATTACTATCTTTTCCCCCTAACAGCTCCTGCCCTAAATACACCTTTATTTTGATTTCTAGGTGAGGATCCTGTTCAAATGGAGGAAGTAGTTTGAGCTAAATGTTATTAAGGAGAACACATCTGCTGTTTTCTTTAAACTTTTCCATTTAAAAAACCACAGGACCTCTGGCCACTCCTTTGGCTAAAAGGCTTTATACTTGTCTCCATTTTATATAATATGATTCCACACAAAAGTTTGTTTTTTTTTTTTAAGAAAGGTTTTTACTTTGAAAAAAAAAAAACTTTTTTTAAGATATGAGAGTCATGATTTAGGCAAAGTTCATAATTCTACAAAAGAAGTAAGAAAGCCAATGACTTTCTTACTGAGTCCAGAGTCCTATGCCAGTTTTTTCTTCAGATTAAGAAAAAACACATAGATTCTTAACTATAATGCAGAGAAAATGGATATGTAAAACCTTCTTGCATAGTTCAATAATATTTGTGGCATGACATGACATAGTAGCTTTCTAACTAAATCATGTTTTAAAGGCAAGAACAAGAATAAATTATTGTCAAACTCCTATAAGTCGCAGCCAGGTGATACAGTTAATTTATAAAGCATAAATTAAAAAAAAAAACACGACAGGGAACTTGAAGGAGAAAAGTTTCAAAGTGAGGACTTGTACTCCTACCCTCCTTATGAGAGGTGAGGAGATTTACCTAACAGCTGAGTTTTGGGAGAGTGCTTGCTTGGTTCCAAATCTCTACTTTGAAAAGATGTATGTGCCTACAGCACCATGAACTTGGGTTTGCAGTAGGCAGCCTGTGTCTGGGACGGGGGTCAAGCATTTGCTTCCTCCTCTTAGGCCTGTGTAGGCAAGTGTCTGACTTGGGATGAAGTGTTCGGAGGCCCACTGTGACTGCATAGCTAAAGCATGTCCTCCAGGTTCGCAGCTCTCAAGTACTAAGACCCAGTGTAGATGCAGTGCGGTGAAAGAAACCTTAATTGCTCTCCTACGGTGGCAAGAAACCAAATGAGAAAACAAGTTGAGACTGCATTTAACAAGGGCTACTTTTCCATGCATCCCAAACATCAGGAAAACACCATTAAAACTATAAAACTGTACACATTGACTGAAATGGATATTTTAATCACAATGATTGAACAGTGAAAACTGGTTGCAATTTCAAGACTCCCCATCACTGCTATCTTAGATACCATTTATCCAGGTGATGTCAAGATACAGATAAAGTGAGCTTCATTTATAATATTTAAATGTTTGAATTAACTACATATCTAGAAATATTCTACAAATGCTCAGCAAGATTCTTTTTAAATTTTAAATTAAAATGCTATAGGTAAAATAGCAATTAAAGAAAATGACAAAAATGTCATTTTTGTAAGAAATGACAAAATTTATGTAAGAAAATGACAAAAAAATGTTAAGCTAAAACTAGAAATTAATGTTTTAGTTTAGTATTATAAGTTTATTTAATTCATAAAAAAGATTTATCTAGGCTTCCTTTAAACAAAAAGCATCCATATGTGGTTAGTGTTTAGATGCCAGTGATTCACTTATGCTTAGAGATAAAAAAACTTCGTTGAGTACAGCAGACCTTGGAAATGATTATGAACCATTGCCAACTGAAATCAATTAGAAAGGAAGTGAAACATCTGAAAGAATACTTTTGGATACTAGGCAATAAGATTTCATTTCTAAAGTAGAATTTAAACGCAGCTTTTCAAGAAATTTAATAATTTAGTAAGTATCTCTAAAAATCAAGAACTTTGGGACAAAAGAATCATAAAATTTCTGTCTCCTTTATTAGCACAGCTAATTATCACTTTTACTTAGTGTGCATTAAGTCAAATAAATAACTCAGAAGTTCACCAAATTAAAAACAAGGATCATTCATATCAGAAATCTGAAACCCAGTGGAAAAAAGATAATAGAATTAACCTTGGTCAAGTAAGTCTCCATGCTGTTATTCAAAGGGCGTGGAATTGAGGTAGGAAACCCTATGTTTGCTCTTGGAGTAAGATTTCCGTTGGGCACTAAAGGATTATTGAAATTTCCGACACAAAAGGGCTCCAGGACTGGCCTCGTGCTAAGAGTGCTGAGTAAAGATTTGTTCTGCTCTTTCTCCACCTCAAGTTTGGTGCTGATCACTGCCAGCCTCTCATGAGTCCTGGGGAAGATGGAAAACACCAGCTTAATGATTTGCATTTTTAAAGCTGCCATATAGTAAATGGAATTCTCAATAAACTGTTTGAACACTGAAAACACAGAGCAGACCTCCTGTAAACAATGATAGTTGTAACCTTGCTCTAAAGAAGTAGACGTATCTAGGGCTCCTTAAGTAACAAGTCACAATTGGGAGAGGAGAGAAAGGGCATCAGAGAGAAAGGGAGGTGGCCTCACAGTGAAACCTGCTGTCCTCTGGGACACACCTGCCTCCAGGAAACAGTTCAGGGATGAAGAGACACTGCATCCCACAAAGCCACTTTCAAGCATTTGCTTTCACCACCCTTCTATACAGGTTTCACTAATGACCTCAGAGAAATTAAGCTTTTGGCTCTGAGGAGTCATCTAGAGTCACAATCTAGAGAGGAGGACAAGAAAGTCAATGGGTGATTGAAAAGAGCTAAACCAGCCCCAGGAACAATTACAAGCATCCCCTGCTTTTCCAAAGTTCACTTTATGTTACTTCACTTCTAGGAAAGGCCTACGTAAGCATCTGTTTTAGAAAAAAAAAAATTTTTTTTGAAGGGACTTTTTGATTTCATATAAAAAGGTTCAGTGCACGTTTTACAGTGAGAGGCATCACGCTCCCCAAGCAGGGAGACTGGCCCCACTGAGCTCCTTCCCTGGAAGCCACACCCCACATCTCAGTGTCAAGTCACCACAACCCTGAACCCTACCTGGGAACACCTGTGCTTCACTTGTGCGTATTCACTTTAGGCTTCAACTAGCAGAACGTGCCCTCAGGTACCTGCTTCTTTGCTGTATGCTGCTTTGGCTTATGAAAGGCTTCATAGGAGTGTTCTGCTTTCAGACAGTGGGCAAACCTGGACTAGGCACTGGAGGTGGGATCTGCCCTTTCCATCCTCGACACCCTGCCTCAGTCAGGTCACCATACTATTTCTAGCCGCTCTGTGAATTATCCTGCCTTTCACCCCTGTGGTAATTGCCCCCAGTTTCACAAGCATGCCTTTATACAGTGTGCTGCTGCTGCTAAGTCACTTCAGTCGTTTCCGATTCTGCGGTAAAACTTAAAAGGACACAGTATTGATAGTTTGTCTTAGGGCGCCCTCTAGCAGTGACCATCTAGTTAGCTTTCACTTCCTACTAATCTCATGAACAGCGCTCTATAAAAATTAGGCTTTAGAGACAAATTGACGAACTAAATTTACTTTCTGTGATTTTATGTTTTGACTTACTTGTCTAGTTTACCTTCCAATCACTTTCTAACTTCTAGTTCTACTAGGCAGAGTTGCTTATATTTTTCCAACTCTGCTTTATGAGAATCTTCTTGCAAAGTTTTCACCTTGGAGAGTTCAGATTCCAAGTCTTTAATTCTGAGTTCCATCTGACTTCTTATGGAAGCATTACCCTTCTCTTGTAACTGCTTTAAGTTCTCCTGAGATGCTGCTTGTATCTAAGGCAAATTTTAAAAGATAACATTTTTAAGATAATCATTAACCTGGAAAATGATATTTGCTCCCTTTAGTTTTGAGTCAGTGATTCAGAGAGCAATTTTAAAGGTAAAAAAAAGAGAGAGAGCAGAAGTTTAAAACAATTATTGTCAATGTGAAGTGAATTAAATGTGAATTATAAAATTAAAGTGGAATTATTGTTATAGCGGTGCTTATATAACCTGGTAATTCAAAGAACAAGAGAACTTAAAATTTCAAAAATTGAACAAGACAACTTAAAAATAATTCAAGAGGATGGTACCAGTTCTAAACCACAGTGTTTTCTTTTCCTCCTAGCAGTCTTGTTTTATGCCAAATGGTCTTATAAATGAAAGGATTCTCTAGTGAGAATCATTCTGATAGGTCAATGTGGTAATAACTGTGATGGAAACGGAAATATTTAAAGGGAGAAACAAGTGGCCCCTTCTTTCCAGAAAACTACCAAACCAACTGCTTTAAGGGAAGTAGAGGAAACACATAAGCTGTATAGATCCAAAACGTAATTTACAATGAGGTGAACTCAAGCACATGACAGATGAACAAATTAACCTGCAAAATAAGTTGACTTCCTTTAATTTCTCTACAAGATCCTGTCTCGCCCTTTCTTCAGTCTCCCGTTTATACTGCTCTACTTGACTGTGTTCTATCACATTCATTTCTATGACTTCTGAGGTTCACTGCTTCTTGGTCCAACTTCTTTTTATTCTTCTCTAGTTTTTCACACTTCTTTTGCATTCCTTTCATAGATAATAACTCCTCTCAAAGAACTTGATTTTTTGCATCCAGGTGCAGACATTTTGAAGATGCGGTTTCCAGTTCTGCTGTAAGATCATCAATCGGCAAGAATAAAATAATACTGTTTGGTAATGAGGCAAGTGGACTGAGCACAGCCTAACTCAAACCGAGGATCAAGTAGATACGATGGTATCTGTATTGTAGAGTGTAGAACCAGGGATTACTCAGAGAATCAAGAAAGAAGTTCAAACCACCAAGAGTCACAAAACATATTCTTCACCATCATCATCTTTGTCACACAACATTTGCACT
Source organism: Capricornis sumatraensis (assembly GCF_032405125.1). Lineage (NCBI taxonomy): Eukaryota > Metazoa > Chordata > Mammalia > Artiodactyla > Bovidae > Capricornis > Capricornis sumatraensis. Next base: position 4,050,714 of record NC_091083.1, read on the forward strand.
TGATTTTACACTCTTTTATATTTTTTCTGCATAAAATGACTACAAGTAACCTCTTAGCAGAATGTCTATTACTCCTTCCCCCCATCTTAATGCCCCATATGTTAAAGAAGTTTGAGGGATACTGTATTCAGTTATCTAGGGCTGAGTTAATAAACGTTTCCCAAAAGAAGATTGTGAAAATAAGACTCTCATTGATAAATCTTATAAATATGGATTCTAATCCCATAAGTCTTTTTCTGACCTATGAATAGCTTTTGCTAATTTGAACTGTATTCCAAAGAAAAATAATTAAAAAGGTTAAAGAAATTCCATCTCCTAATAGCTTAGTGAGATGACCTATACATTTTTCTGAACAACAACAAAAAAAAAAAGCCTAATTTTTGTAATCACTTGTTACTTTTCATAAAACAGACCATACCAAACAAAATAACAAACAAATTTTGCGGGGAATTTCAGTGACACCGAGTTGCAAAGAACTTTCCTTTAGACAGAATGATTACTCGGTAAGTCGAGGTGAGTGGAGGTGGTGGTATTGAAACTGTCTACAAATTCTTTGACACTTTTCTCTGAAATTCCCTCCCCTTAAATATGTGCTGGCCTCAGTAACTGATTTCTACTGGACAGAGTCTGGGGAAACTGACTTTTGCTCTGTGGGAAAGCTCACCCTTAGCAGCAGTCACTATGCTGCGAAGAAGTCCAGACCACATACTGAGCACCTTGTCAGTGCCCCCACTGACCCCCCCCCCAACTAATGTCCCATCCAAAAGCCCACTCCAACTGCCAGACATTTGCATGAACTAATCTTCAGATGACTCTGGTCCCCAACTTCACGACATCCCAGCTGATGCCGACTGGAAAAGAAACGTGCTGGCCTCACTCACTGAGCCTTGCCCCAACACAAATTTGTGAACAAAGTAAATGCTGCCTTGAGCCACTAGGCTTTGACGTGGTTTATTATACAATTTGCTGGCAATAAATACCTGGCATAGATACTGTTATTAAAAATGCCATTCAGTTCAGTTCAGTTCAGTCGCTCAGTCGTGTCCAACTCTTTGCTACCCCATGAACTGCAGCACCCCAGGCCTCCCTGTCCATCACCAACTCCTGGAGTTCACTCAAACTCACACCCATCGAGTTGGTGATGCCATCCAGCCATCTCATCCTCTGTCGTCCCCTTTTCCTCCCAGCATCAGAGACTTTTCCAATGAGTAAACTCTTCGTATGAGGTGGCCAAAGTACTGGAGTTTTAGCTTTAGCATCATTTCTTCCAAAGAACACCCAGGGCTGATCTCCTTTAGGATGGACTGGTTGGATTTCCTTGTAGTCCAAGGGACTCTCAAGAGTCTTCTCCAGCACCACAGTTCAAAAGCATCAATTCTTCGGCGCTCAGCTTTCTTCACAGAAAAGAACTAAAAGATGTGAGAATGCCTTTCAACCTGGAGGTAGGTGAGGTCTGAATGGATGCAGAGAAAGAAATGAAAACCCAAAGGGCTTCATGACATTGTAAACTGAATCCTGATGCCCCTTAAAGAGTCTGCTGATGACAGCTTCTAGGCAAGACAAGAAAATGACACTGAAACACAGTGGAAAGGAGACTCTTGCTACGAACCAGCTGAAAGCAACATCAATGAGAGGGAGAAGCTATCAAAAAAAGGGGGGAGGGGACTATTAAATATAAAGGAACCAGGCCCAATCATATTTGGGTTCAATATCTGTTATCTCCTTTACAGCATCTCCACATGTCCAGTGGTCATATGATGCTAAAAGAGAGAAAAAGCTTCTGGGCTAAGATCAAATCTAGGGTGTTGCCAGGAAAACATGGTCTAAAGGTGAAGCCTGTAGATTGTAAAAGCCTTCATTAAGATCTTGGAAAGACTTAAGGTGGTGCCTCAAATTCCTTTAAAGATCTTAAGGGCATAAGCATTTTAAAGGCATCATCCTACAAAGCTTCACAAGAAGCCCAAGGTGCAGAGCTTCTCTCAAAAAAGATTTGTGAGGGTAGCCTCTCCAATGACGTGAAGCCCAATCCAATTCACAGGACACTAAAAGCTTTAAAGATAAACTTGGCAGCAAAAAACAGTGCTTGGCCTAACAGAGACCAAGACATACAAATGAGAATAGGCCTTTGGGATTTTCTTAGAAGTTCAATAAAGAGGAAGCTGGCTTAAGAAACATGACTCAGCTACAGACAGAGGTCATTTCTTTTGAAAAGGACAGCACACAGAGCTCAGAGGGTAGAGCAAAGGAGAAGCACTCCTATGAGTAGGACCAAGTCCTCATCAAAGAGCTGGCAGCACCAAACTGGACCTCAAGGTGCCATGGACTATGGTGCCTCCCGTTTCCCATTTCTGGATGGGAGAGTCCCATCTAGTCATTCAGCAGAATGGTGGGGGTGTGGGTGGCAGATAACTTGCCCCTTTAGTTCTCAAGTCAGTACTGAGAGGGTTGTGCTCACAGGGTCACACTCTAGAAATCACACCCAGAAATCACACCCATCCCCATGTGCCATCTGTACCTGATGAAGATGGTAAGACCTCGACTTGAGCCTGGGCCTGACACTTAACAACTGAGACTTGTGAGGGAATGAGTAGGGAAAAGGGTATTTTTCATTGGAAGGAATATGAAAAAATTGTGGCCAGTGAGTAACTGTGCTAGTTTTTAAATGTACCCATTAGTTTTAAAATCTTTATTCGGTAAAAAAAAAAAAAAAAAAAGTAGAATATAGGCCAAGTATAACTGACTTGCTCCTGTTGAACAGAAGATGAAAGCGATGCTGTGTGAACTGCAAAGCAAGGTTAGACAAGGTGGCAGAGCTTCTGTGTGGCTCTCAACCTGGGAACCAAGCTCCATGTTGCGAGTAAGCCCAGGCTACAAAGAGAGCCTAGGTGTTCAGGGTAGGTGTTTCACTTGTCTGCCTTCACCAAAGTCCAGCCAACCACAGATACCAACTATCAAGCATGGGAATGAGCACACCTTCACCCGATTCCAGCCCCCAGCCCTCGAGCTGACCCACCTGAAGCTGAGGGGACGAGAAGCCAGCCATCCTGGCCACCTTTTCCTAAGTGTAGATTTTGAACGAAACCAATGTTGTTTATTGAAGCCACTAAACTTAAAGCTGATTAGGAAAAAACAGAAAAATGGATTTTTGAAAAAGAAAATAAAAGCATAACTTAAATGCAGGTAGAAACTGATCTCCTATAAAGTGCAATATAATAAAGGGTGAAATTTTTAATGACAATGTTGATGAGAAGAAGCAAATAACTAGAAGAAAGAGTTAAGAACTATTCAGGAAGAAGTTTTTTTCAAGGTGCCCTTCAATTACAATTTCTTACAAATAGGCAGGTGTGACTCTTTAGAATTTCTGCTCAAGTTTGGAAACAATGAAGACTAGTAAGCAATGAGACCTATGATTTGAACTATAAGAAATAACTAGAAATAGTTTAATTACCAAAATCAGACTTTTGACCTCATCTCAATTTACTGAAATTCTAAAAGAGATGGGTAGCTTTGAGTAGTTACTAATCTAGAACTCAATCTTCATTGTCCTCTCCTCAGAGAGAGAAATAAAACACCACGAGATGCCACTTCATACTTGCTAGGATGGCTATACTCACAGACAGGTAATGACTAGTGTTGACAGGAATGTATAGAAATGAGAATGTTTTACGTACTTTGGATAAAAATATAAAATGATGCAGCCATGCTGGAAAACAGTATGGCAGGTCCTCAAAAGGTTAAACAGAGTTGCTGTGTAATACAGCAATTCTATTCATAACTGTATTCCAAAAGAAGGGAAAAAATATGTTCACACCAAAACTTAGACATAAATGATCACAGCAACATTACTGACATTAGCCAAAAAGTAGAAACAACCCCAAAGGTCCATCAGATGATGAATGGATAAATAAAATGTGGTACATCCATACAATAGAATATTTTTGAGCAAAAAAAGCAAGGAAATACTGATACATGTTAGATGTACCTTGAAAATATTATGCTAAATGAAAGAAGGCAATCACAAAGGATCCCATATTGTGTGATTCCACTGACACGAAATGTCCAGAAAAGGGACAGCTCCACAGTCAGGGAGTGGAGTCATGGTTCCCTCAGGCTGGGAGACCGGGAAGGGAAAAGTGGCACAGGGTGATTTCTTTGGAGGGTGATGAAAATGTTCTAACGTGGTGATGCCTGTATAACTCTTTAAACACAATAAAGTTACTGAACTGTACAGTTTCAATGAATGAACTGCATGGTATGTTCATTAGATTTCAACAAACCTGTCACCAAAAACAATGGATGCTTTGGGGTCATTAATGCTATGCTGCTCAGCTTCAGATCACCAGCCAGGGTTTAAGACAGAGAGAGTCAAGAGTGTGCCCTTTTTATCTAAAAATGGTATATGGAAAAGCTGTCCTTTTTACTGGTGTCCAACCTAAAAAATTAATAGACCAATCTGTGTTTCACTGCTCAAAGCATGGAATGATTTATATTTTCCCAAATTAAGTGATTTTGGGGTTCTAAAACTGATTAAAAATTACCTTATGTTTTACATATTAATTTGAATATCCATTTCAGTTTGACTGGTTTTTAAATCTCCATGGAAACTAAGCTCTCCATTTTCATATTCATTTAACTTCCTTCTTGTCATTTTTAAGAGTTTCTTAAATCTGTAGTGGAGAAGGCGATGGAATGTATAGAATGAGTAAGTTCTTTAAGAGCAGATATTTAATAATTAAACAGATATATGTTCTATCAGATAAAACAAACAAATCTATAAGTTAGAATCCTTTGTCATTGTTCAAATATAATATTCCTTGAAAGCATAATAACTAAATTCTAATCTTAGATAAATGTTATGAAAACAAATTTTATCACATTTAAATAGACTGTGTGTGATATATGTAATATATGAGTTCTTATAAATAAGTTAAAGTCAATTTTTAGCATGCTAGTGTGAAATAATTTATTATTAAATATTAGTTATAAACCAGAGATCAGTATTCAAGCTAAAGATGAAGAGATATGATATATGAATGTTTTTTGAAAAGACACAAGACACGTTTGTTCCTACTGACCACAGGCTCTACAAAAAGAAAAGAAAATAGATTAAAAAAAAAAAAAAAAAGATTCTCGCTTAAAATTGAAAAAAAAGAAAAATCTTTGGTGCCTGAGTTAAGCGTGAAAAAACCCAGGCTGAGAAGGAAATCAGAAGAGAGAGAGAGTGTACCAGTCTCTTCAAGACTGTTTTAAGAGATGTAGAAATCTTGCCCAGCACATTGTTAACAAAATGCAAGGCAATGTAGAGAAAATTAAAAAAGAAAAATATTAATAAGAATCAGAGAAGAACCCTTTGTATAATCATCACTTGGCATCCACAGAGGATTGGTTCAAAAATCCCCCAACACTCCGTGGATACAAAATCCATGGATGCTCAAGTCTCCCTAAGCACATCTTCCCTATACTTTCAGTCATCCCTAGATCACTTACATTACCTAATATAATGTAAACACTTTGTAAATAGTAATAAATACAGCGTAAACACTATAGAAATAGTTGCCAGCTTGAGACAAATCCAAGTTTTGCTTTTTGGAACTTGTCAAATTTTTTTCCCTGAATATTCTTTGTCTTGGGTTGGCTGAATCTGTAGATGATGAGGATTAACTGTACTAAGCAAAAAAAAAAAACAGAAGCAGTTTTTTATCTTACTGATCAAAACATGGTCACTAATTTTATTATTCTTTAGGTTACACATAGATTTTTGTATGTACATTTTATAACTAAAATTTGGGGGCAAAAAGAAAATATAAGCTAAATCAAGATACTTTTTACTGTTGTTCAACAATAACACAAGGAGGTTTTTAGATAATAAATTACTTGAATGATGAAGGGAAGGAACATAGTTAAAAGAAGGCAGGATTACCAAAAAGAACAAAGATACTTTGCGGAAGTAAAAATTCAGCATAGGTGATGAGGAAGAGAGTGACATTACTATATGCAGAGTCACGGTTGTTACTGTTTTAGAAATCATTACAGATAAGTACAACACTGCTTCACTCAAAACCATTTCAGATCGTGCTGACTTTCCACAGTAAACTTTGAAATAGGATAATGTGTTTAATTATGAAAATACACATGAAAATGAATTTGTGTCTAAGGTTTTAAATAAAATAAAATTATACTTTTATTAATAGTTGAAATTATCAGAAATATTAAAATCTTACCCAGTAATCTCTTTTCCTAACTCACTGTTTTTTTTCTTTTCTTGGTCCAAGCTATTTTCCAGAGATTGTTTTAATTCAATGTATTTAATTGTTCCTTTTTATCCTCAGACTTAGAAAAAAAACAATTTAAGAAAATTATTTTTAAACACCTGGAGAGACTTATTCTTTCTTAAGAATATTATTTCTCATGGGCTCACAAGTTAACATGAATTTATAGTAAACACAGTTTTTAAACCTGATTTGATGCCAATAACAGATTTCAAAATGATGACTTTTCTTAAAACAACTTAAAATGATTTTTCATTTCATCATTTTTCTGGAATTTAAATTGCCAACATTTATTTGTTAAAAATAGAAACTTTTACACACAAAATACTAAATGTTAATGAAAGTTTTTTTAAAGACTGCCTATATTTACATTTTACTTCCTAGAGATGCTCTAAAATCATTTTCATCAATGGTTCAAGATATTCCAGGTTTTGTTAAGTCACACCTTACTAAAATAATCTTTGAAATTTGAAAAATTCCCATGCAACCCCCATCTCTTAAAAAAAATCCAACAAATGAAAAATACATTCGTTCAGAAAAATGGTTCTATACAGACATAGTATTCATTCTTAATGAGGAGAACAAACTACAATATTTAAAATGATTCATTCTCAAAAATCTCACAGAAAGATCTGGATCACAAAAGAAACTCAAAATTCTCAATCAAATCATTACTCAAATTTCTGGACTCAAATAGATGTTTGTGTACCAATGTTCAAAGCAGCATTATTAACAATAGTCAGAAGGTGGAATTTCATTGACAGATGAATGAACAAACAAAATGTGGTCTATATAAAATATTGCTTTTGGACTGCCACAATTTTTTTAAATTAAAATCTTACTATAAAAATCATTAATTTTATGAATTCAGTTGACTTCTTCTATAGAAGAATCACAGTACTAGTAGCAAGAAGTACCAATAAAAATACAATAAGCTAATCAATGAAACTTTTTACATTGTCCAACATATTCTTATATATTATTAGTAAAAAAAAAAAAAAAAGTTAAAATCCTTTCTCAGTATGACAGAAATTAAGAGGTTGACTTACTGATCTTGTACTTGACAGGTTTTTCTGAAGCTGTTCATTTTCGCCCGCTTGCTTTTTGACTGTAGTTTGTAACTCAGCATTTTCCATTTCAAGCCTAAAATGCAGATTTTAAAATAATTATTTTCACACATAGGCTTTTTTTAAAGATTTTTTTTTACATAGGCCATTTTCAAAGTCTTTATTGAATTGACTGCAATATTGCTTCTGTTTTATGTTTTGTTTTTTTGGCTGTGAGGCACGTGGGGTCCTAGCTCCCCAACCAGGGATCAAACCCACACCCTCTGCCTTGGAAGGCATAGTTTTAACCCTTGGACTGTCACGGCATTCTTTCACACGTAGATTTTTAACATATCACACTGTTTTTGAACAAACATCTGCAGGTTCAATTACATAGGTTCTTAGAATTTTGAAAAGTAGATGATTTGGCAACTGTACTGTTTTTCTATTTGTGACTAATCACCTTCCCTGGTGGCTCAGATGGTAAAGAATCTGCTGGCAACACAGGAGACCCAGGTTCAATCCCTGAGTCAGGAAGATCCCCTGGAGAAGGGAATGGCAACCCACTCCAGGATTCTTGCCTGGAGAATTCCATGGACAAAGGAGCCTGGACGGCTAGAGTCCACGGGTTGCTAAGAGTCAGACATGACTGAGCGATTAAAACTTTCACTTTTCACTTGTGGATAATGTGCAAAATATGGAAATAATGGGGGGGTAATTATGCATCTCAACACAGCTCAAAGGTGAAATGTTACACAGCTTCACGATAATGTGTTTATTATCACTGTTGATCTGTTCTTAGATTATACTGTTTATCTGCTTTATATTTATTTTCAACGCTGCTTTAAATCGTACTTTTTGACGTGATCCTGTGTTTTCCAGCACATCTCACAGCCTCTGTAAGTTGATCCTGTGCTTCTTGCAACAAAAAAAAAGAAGGAAAAAACAACTGTTTTAACTACTAATAACCTAGTAAACCCGCCATCATTGGTTTTTGTCTCTTTTGTCTGCATACTGTTAACAGCTACTTTCCTGCCATACAGCAGAGATGAGTTGTTACAAGAGACACCTTACAGTGCACAAAGTGAAAATATTTCCTGCCTGCCCTCTGCAGGTTACTGACCTCTCTTCCAGCACTCAAACACAACATCATCCATGTTTTAAATCAGATTTTCTCAAATAAACACACAAATTTATAAACAACTCAAATGCGGAAAGACAGAAAACTACCTTATGGTAAACAATTTTTTTTTTAATCCAGGCTCTGCATCGGCCATCACTTTAAATATCCACATATGTAAATGACCACAGATCTTCCAGTAGTTATGACAGCTAACACTGCTGTTGGTGACAACCTGGTGTGAGGCAGTAGCTACACAGGAGCCAGAATGTGTGGGCCTCTGTCACAGTTCCATCAGTTCTGAGCTGCGTGTCCTAGAGCAAATCACTTAACCTTTCTGTATCTCAGTTTCTCCATCCATAAAATAGAGATAATGGTAGCATCAACCTCAGTGGGATGTTTGGAAGATTATATTGCGGAGTTTACATAATGTACTTGAGAGAAGGAAATGGCTCCAGTATTGCCAGAAGGAAACCTGCTCCAGTATTCTTGTCTGGAGAATCCCATGGACAGAGGAGCCTGGTGTGCTACTGTTCATGAGGTCACAAAGAACTGGACATGACTGAGTGACTAACCACATACATAAACTATTTAAAAGAGAAGTGGCATAGAATAAGAACTGTTTGTAATTGGTGTTATTACAGTTGCTGTATTTTATCTGCAAAACAATTTGATATATCAGGCAGATGTCATGCCAACAAAAGTCATTTTCAACACAAGTCACACTGAAATCCCTCTCCATACCATTACAAGTGGCAGTAAGGGTGAGCACGAGGCCCAGAACATATACATCCAGTACTTCAAAAATGTTCACTGACTCCACTAACCAACTAGCAGTGTTCTCCGCTTATAATAATTTGTAACTTACTTCCTCTCTGTACTACTCAGTGGACAATGACCATGGGTTAATATGCAAAGAGCACCTCCTGGATGGAGTGGTATAGAACTTAACATAACCATCAGAGGAAGGGTGAAGTCACTGCCATGGAAATGTTACCCTACTGCTAAATCAAAGTTCTGAATCAATTCATTCCCAGGAACTGTTAATGTCTAGCAAGTACTCAGATGAGAAAATTAAGGTTACAAGCTATGGGTATCAGAGAAGCCAACTCCAGAACCTCACAGCTGGTGAAAGGCTAGAAATCCATAAATCCCACTTCTGGCTACATAATGAAGGAAGGAAAATTTACATTTTTATTCCAGAGTCAGGGAAAAAAATGAGCATTTAATTGAACAATTCTATTCTATTAGACTAATAGAATTTAGTTTCTTAATAAAAGTTTTACTATACCAGTATCTCCAAGAAGAAATTATTGGTATGGTAAAAAGTAGTTAGTTGTATCCTAACAATTGTTAAGCTAAAATATTTTCTGTTTATGCAGACAAGTATTGTGCATATCAATAAATATTCCCTGTTAAACCAATGTATACTTAGACAAGATTCTCCCTCATGAAAAAAAAAGGACAACAATATAAAATTAAGGGCTAAAATATTCTTCACAGACTAGATGAGAAAGGCTGAAGAGAAAAAGCTCAATGAGAACTGGACAGTCAGGAAAGCTCCATGGATGAGAAGAGACTGAGCACCAGGTCTGAATAAATGGAGGACTAACCCAAGAGAAAACAAAACTGTGAACACTGAAAGGACAGTCTGAGCAAAGGCCAAGAAAAGGTGAAATCAGCCAGTTAACTCTGAGGATAAAATCCAACCACAGGAAAAGAAAAGTGTGTCCACACAGAAACCTGTAATTCAGTGTTCACAGCAGCATTATTAATAGACTCAAAGTGGAAACAACCCAAAGCTTCATCAACTGGTGAATGGATAAACGGCTTAGCCACATACTGTTTATTGTTTGACAATTGACAGAAATAGAAGAAATGATAACATTCTATAATATGGATGAAAATCAAAAACATGACATCAAATGAGAAAAGCTCATCACAAAGGAGCACACACTGTGTGATTCCATTTATAAGAAAGCCCAAGACAGATACTACACTGGTGTTTGCCTGGGGCTGAGGGAGATTGGGGGGCCATGAGGGGCAGCTAAGGGATGCAGGGTTTCCTTTTTGGGGTGATGGAAAGGCTCTAAAATTGGTCACAGGTGACACCTTTCTACACTAAGAGATAGTGAACAACACATTTTCAGTGGGTGAATTATATGATACATGAATTATATTTCAATAGCTTTTTTTAAAAATCCAATGGCAGAGTCTAAATAATTTTCTTAATTCTCTATTTTGGATGTACATACTATACACCATCTGAGTACCTCCAGGCTTTTATAATATATCTAAAATGAAAAGATGGCAAAGCTTAACTTTAACTAGTTTGTATAATACCCTTTCCGCACAAATTATTCTGAAATCTATGAAATAAATATATATATAAAACTCTACAGTCATTGACATAAGTGAAGATGAGAAAAGATAATTTCCTGAAACATTCCATTAAACATCCTCTGATTTCATCTGGCTTGCCTTACCATCTTTTCCAATGAGTCGACTGAACTGAACTGACTGACTGCCTGCCTTATCATGGCAATACAGGTATCACACACAAAAAATGTATTGTTTCAAAGAAATAGTCTCTCAACTTCTGTGAAGAATGCTGCACAATTCTTAACTTTTCTAAGGGTAAATAATGTAAGAAAAAATATATAATGCAAATGGCAGAATGAAAGTCAAGTTTTAGAAATGAGTGCATTAAAAAGATAATAAAATTGTAGTATATTACTTGCAATGAAAATACAAAAGAAAGCTGTCCATGAAAACGAGTGTCCTAAAACACTTTATCCTACATATAAACAGTCAACATATTCACTTTCATACACACCTGACTTGTGAGTTGACATAACTTCTTCTTTAAATCCTGTGCCTCAGCTTCTAAGTTGGCACAATAACGTGGCAACCTCCAGTGACGCCTATGACATAGACTGCCTTTTGAGGGTATCAGCCAGTTCTTGTTGAAGTTGTCTCACAACTGCCTAATAAGATGCTCTGTCACTGAGTTTATCAAATCACTTTACTATTATATTATGTTAATAATAGATAACTCCAACATAGGTACTTTGAAAATTATCACCACAGACAGCAACTCACTTTCTTTTTCCTCCTCACTGAGTTTGGTTACAACTACAGAAGGGGCCACCCTCCAGCCTTCCTGATATTAAGTTACTCAGACAAAGGATGTGGCCCCACTGTCCATGCCCTGCCCCTCCCAATAAATGTGCAGAGCTTCACCACCTCACGTCCAGAAAGAAATGAGCGTGTAGGTGGGAAAAGTGATGGAAAATTCCACACTGTGGAAACATTTTCCTTTCCTTTTTTTATTAGAAGCTTTCATTAACTCAGAGATCTTCACATATTCCAACCAGTGCTCAGATGTTTCCAATAGATTCCTACCTCAGCAGAAAAATGAGGCCATTCCCTTGTTGCTTATCTATTTTATATCTAGTAGTATGTCTATATTAATCCCAAACTCCTAATTTATCCCTCTTCCCCAACTTTGCCCTTGGCTAACCATAAGGACCTACTGGAGAGCACAGGGAACTCTACTCAATATTCTGTAGTCACCTACCTTGGAAAACGAACTGAAAAATAATGGATATACGTGTAGGAATAACTGAATCAATTTCCTGTACATCTGAAACTAACACAAAATTGTAAATCAACCATATTCCAATATAAAAGAAAAATGAAATTTTAAAAATGAGGTTGCTCCATGGCCTTCAAGGAACCTCGATATCCTGGCCTCCACCTGCCTCCAGACTGCAGCCCCTACGACCTTCTCCCTGACTCTATTCCTGCTGCTCACGAATCCTGTCATCCTTCATTTTTAGTGGACAAACTTGTATTCAAATGATACTAATTGATCCTTAAAACGAGAATTACGAGCAAATTGTTTGTAAAAATGCTCTAAGTAAATAACATAAATAGCAGTGGGAAGATTAAATCAGTAATAGTTTGGCTAAAGCTCACCACTCGAGTCCCAAATTATGATTCAATGACAAATAGATGCCTTTAAAGCATTGAGAGGTCATAAGAAAAAATGATTCAAGGCTGAAATTTTCCCAAATTAATTCAAATTGATATAAATAAAATTAAAATTATACCAACAAATATGACAAAAAGGTATGACAAGCTACTGAAGCCAAAGTACAATATATAAAATACATGAACCATGTACACCCGTGGTGGATTCATGTCAATGTATGGCAAAACCAATACAGTATTATAAAGTAAAATAAAGTAAAAATTAAGTTAAAAAAAATAAAATAAAATACAGCATCTGGGAAACCTGGAATTGACTGTCAAGGTAATCCATGTAACTGAAAATTAATTTTGAAATATTCATTTTAGGTTTGAGCATTTCACTTCTCTGCTTCATCATGATACTGAAATGTGGTAACATAAAGATTAAAATTCTTATCCTAATAGTAAAAGAGTAAATTACTAACACTATCTATATTAACAATTTAGAACTGAATCTCTTAACATTTCATAAGCAATACGATGCTCTACTCAAAGTAAAGCATCTCTTGGGTCTAATTTTTATTTGCTGGATACAAGGTGTACTTTTAGGCTGGTTTAGAGACCACAGATTCACAGCCTATGTATTTTTTATGTTCAACTAGATTCAACATTTAGCCAGAATCAAGAATCACTGTGAACTTTCTTTCAGCAAGTATGAGAATTTCTTCTTCTGGATACTTACTTCTCTTTCTGCTTTCTCATTTTCGTACCAACACATTCTCTCTTTTAAATGATTACACTCCTTGATTAACTCCTTGTTTCTTTCCTCTAGCATCAGAAATTGTTTCTCACGTTCGGCCTGAAGTTTTCTCACGATCTGCTAAAACTGGTCTTGGATGCTAATGATCGTTTTCTCTTTACTGTCAGCTCTGTTTTGTGCATCATCCAGTTGCTGTCGGAGCAACATGTTTTCACTCTGGAGTCAAGATAATCTCTCCTCTAAGGATTCCTGCTTTCCAATATATTTATTCACTTTGCCTTGTTCATTCTGATACGTGTGTTCAGTTTCCTGCTTTTGACACTCTGTTTGGCTTAGGTCTCTCTGGACACGTTCTAACATCAAAATCTTTCCTCTGAGAGAATTTCTTGTGTGATAGAGCTTAATTTCTAGGTGATTGAACTTACTTTTCTGCTCTAGAAAGTTGCTGGGAAAGCATCTCGTTGTTATCTTTCAGGTTAGCCACATCGGTCTTCATTTTGTCCTGCAAGTGTAACCACTCATCTCTTGCTCTCTGGAAGGCAAGTTCCAGGTCTCTTTCTGATGTCTGACATTGATCATGATCGTGTGAGGCAGCAGCCAGTCTAGAACGGTAGGATGCCACTTCCGTTTCCAGTCTTCGTTTGCTTTCTTTTTCATTCTCCAGCTTAGAGTTAAGCATTGTATTCCCAGCTGATGGAGCGTTAACCTGACTTAATATACTGGGATATAGTCTTTGTTGACATTTCCTCATTCAGTTTTATTGCCTTTTGAAGATCATCATTCTTTCCTTTTACAATTTCAATGTCATCAAAATATGTCTTTTCCTTTTCCCGGTGCTGATGTTTCACTGCATCTATCTCCAGTCTCAACGTGGCAAGTTCATCCTGCAGCACGTGGTTCCCGCACAACAGGTCTTTTGCTTCTTCACAACTATCAGAAACCTAAGTGAAACAAAGGAGACTTTAATTAGCACTCAATAAAGAAGTGATGGAATTCCAGTGGAGCTATTTCAAATCCTGAAAGATGATGCTGTCAAAGTGCTGCACTCAATATGTCAGCAAGTCTGGAAAACTCAGCAGTGGCCACAGGACTGGAAAAGGTCAGTTTTCATTCCAATCCCAAAGAAAGCCAATTCCAAAGAATGCTCAAACTACCACACAATTGCACTCATCTCACATGCTAGTAAAGTAATACTCAAAATTCTCCAAGCCAGGCTTCAGCAATATGTGAACCATGAACTTCCTGATGTTCAAGCTGGTTTTAGAAAAGGCAGAGGAATCAGACATCAAATTGCCAACATCCACTGGATCATCAAAAAAGCAAAAGAGCTCCAGAAAAACATCTATTTCTACTTTGTTGACTATGCCAAAGCTTTTGACTGCGTGGATCACAATAAACTGTGGAAAATTCTGAAAGAGATGGGAATACCAGACCACCTTACCTGCCTCTTGAGAAATCTGTATGCAGGTCAGGAAGCAACAGTTAGAACTGGACATGGAACAACAGACTCGTTCCAAATAGGAAAAGGAGTACGCCAAGGCTGTATATTGTCACCCTACTTATTTAACTTCTATGCAGAGAACATCATGAGAAATGCTGGACTGGAAGAAACACAAGCTGGAATCAAGATTGCCGGGAGAAATATCAATCACCTCAGATATGCAGATGACACCACCCTTATGGCAGAAAGTGAAGAGGAACTAAAAAGCCTCTTGATGAAAGTGAAAGAGGAGAGTGAAAAAGTTGGCTTAAAGCTCAACATTCAGAAAACAAAGATCATGGCATCCAGTCCCATCACTTCACGGGAAATAGATGGGGAAACAGTGGAAACAGTATCAGACTTTATTTTTGGGGGCTCCAAAATCACTGCAGATGGTGACTGCAGCCATGAAATTAATAGATGCTTACTCCTTGGAAGAAAAGTTATGACCAACCTAGATAGCATATTCAAAAGCAGAGACATTACTTTGCCGATAAAGGTCCGTTTAGTCAAGGCTATGGTTTTTCCTGTGGTCATGTATGGATGTGAGAGTTGGACTGTAAAGAAGACTGAGTGCTGAATAATTGATGCTAAAGCTGAAACTCCAGAACTTTGGCCACCTCATCCGAAGAGTTGACTCATTGGAAAAGACTTTGATGCTGGGAGGGATTGAGGTCAGGAGGAGCAGGGGACGACCAAGGATGAGATGGCTGGATGGCATCACTGACTCAATAGATGCGAGTCTGAGTGAACTCCGTGAGTTGGTGATGGACAGGGAGGCCTGGCATGCTGCGATTCATGGGGTTGCCAAGAGTCGGACACGACTGAGCAACTGAACTGAAAGTGACATTTCATGATTTCCTCTCAAATGAAAAACTAACCTCTATGTTTATACAATGAAAAGACTACACGAAGTGTGTCTCCAAATGGAAAAAATAAGGTTCAAACTCAGACTTTATACATGCACAAATACCTAAAAGTTCAAAAATTTAATTGAAGACAATGAATCCGTGAAAGTAAAAAAGAAACCCCAAGAGACTTTTCAAGAAGCTCAGAACTGGAAAGGCTTTTCTTTGAATTACAATGATCTTGGGAAGGCTTAAACAAAAGATGTATAGATCTGACTACACTTAAAAATTGCATCTGCTATGGTTTATTTGTACAATGGAATACTACTATGCCATATAAAAATGAAATGCTATTTGTAGCAACAGGAATGTTGGACCTCGACATTATCACACTAAGTGAAGTAAGTCAGACAAAGACAAGTATTATATCATACTGCTGACATGTGGAATCTAAAAATGAACTTATTTACAAAACAAAAAGATCTTCACAGACACCGAAAACAAACTTACGGTCACCATAGGTGAAAGGGAGGTATGGGAAGGGAGAAATTAGGATGTTGGGATTAACATATACACATCAGTATATATGAAATATATTAATTGTTACTTTTGAACTGTAGTGTTGGAGAAGACTCTTGAGAGTCCCTTGGACTGCAAGGAGATCCAACCAGTCCATCTTAAAGGAAATCAGTTCTGAATGTTCATTGGAAGGACTGATGGTAAAGCTGAAACTCCAATACTTTGGCCACCTGATGGGAAGAACTGACTCATTTGAAAAGACCCTGAAGCTGGGAAAGACTGAAGGTGGGAGGAGAAGGGGATGACAGAGGATGAGATGATTGGAATGGTATCACCAACTCAGTGGACATGGTTTGAGTCAACTCTGGGAGTTGGTGATGGACAGAGAGGCCTGGTGTGCTGCAGTCCATGGGGTCGCAAAGAGTCAGACACGACTCAACTGAAACTGAACTGATATATAAAATAACCAACAAGGATCAACATAAGGAACTACACTTAATAGTCTACAAGAAAAATCCTCTGCCCATGGAGTTCTCCAGGCAAGAATACTGGAGTTGGTAGTCATTTCCTTCTCCAGAGGACCTTCCCAACCCAAGGATCAAACCCAGGTCTCCTGTATTGCAGGCGGATTCTTTACAGTATGAGCCAGCAGGGAAACCCTATATATGTGTGTGTGTATATATATATATATATATATATATATATATATATACACACACATATACATATATAGCTGAACCACTGTGCTGAATACCTGAAACAACATAATACTGTAAATTAACTATAATTCAATGAACAGCACTACTTGCCAGCTTTAAAAACACTGCATCTGATACCTAACCTACACAGCTACCTCACAGTAACAGCTTAGCTCTCTATATATTTAAATAGACTAAATTTCATAAAAAAACTTTTCTGAGACGATGCTATCTTTCTAACATTTTTACAGTCAATTAGAAGAATTATCCCTTTTGATAACTGTATTAAGCACTTCTACAAACATCAATTAACTCATTAGCTATAATTCTGGAAAGGAAGAAGTTAAAAATATAAATAAGCTGCAGGCTTTTCGCCAGGTCTTCTGACTCTAGTAGTCCTCTTACATCAAACCACAGTTACTTCTTTAGTACAAACATACAAAGTAAGCCTCTTATGTCACTCATGGTACACACACTAATGGTAAATAAAGTAAAATGTAGAGAGCTCTTCTTAAAAAATCATGAGATTATTTGCTACAGCAATAACTTTCATTATCTCTTCATAATGTTTAAAATAGTAACATGGGGGAAATACAATGAAAAACACAATAATCATCACTAATATATATTATGGCGTATCTATCACTGTTTTCAAAATTCCCTGTACTGAAACAGGACACACAGAACAGAGTGCTCATCTTCTCACAAGTAGAAGAATGACATCCAAAATGTGGCCTCAGAACTGCCTATAGATTCCTCTTTACCATCAGGGAAGTGATAAACTAACCTAGTGATCTTCTGAGGAAATGACATCACTACCAACAACCAGAATATCTGTCAGTAGCAAAGTGTGTTTTCTTTAGAGGGGGAGGGGGGACTTTTATAAGTTTGTTCTATAGAAACAACTTTTTAAGGTGTTTAAAAGTGTTTTAACAACTGATGGCACAGTTTTTACGAATTGAAAACCTGTAAATGATGTGAAAAGGTCATTGATAGGGTACTGGTTAAAGAAATGACAGTGAAGCCAAGAACGGACTCTGATTTAGACACTGAAGATGATGCCGTGCATGGAGAGACCGACACGTTCACTCCGAGGCAGAGGGACTTGGTTGGGTAGTGCAGTCGATGGTGGACCACACACGGTCTTCCTTGCCTAAACCACAATCAGGGTGCCGGCTCTTCCAAGATAGTTGCAAAAACTTTGAGATCAATTCCTATGGAAAATATTAAAGGCCTCTCCTTGGATGAGGCCATTGTGTGTCACTACCTATCTGCAGCAGACAAACGGATTTGAATTACAAATATTACTTAATCCAACAGATGGAAAATGTTTCCCTCCTCAAAATATAGATATATAGGCCTTCAAAATCCTCTACACTTTCTATGATGTGTAGTGTTGGTTTCTAAAATATATACATACACAGAGACATATACACATATTTGAAAATGACTATAGAAAATACCTCAGTTCATTTCCTTATTAGCCATTTCTATATCTTTTTTTTTTATTTTTGCCAAGGTGATTAGCCAGAATTCCATCCTGTAACATTCTGGCATTCCATTCTCGAGAAAGCTGCTTCTGAGTGTCATT
This sequence comes from Capricornis sumatraensis, assembly GCF_032405125.1. Classification (NCBI taxonomy): domain Eukaryota; kingdom Metazoa; phylum Chordata; class Mammalia; order Artiodactyla; family Bovidae; genus Capricornis; species Capricornis sumatraensis. Next base: position 4,069,020 of record NC_091083.1, read on the forward strand.
TTGCTCTTCTATAACCTGGAGAGACATTATATGAAGTTTTGGGCCTATACATTAAAAAAAAAAAAAAGTTAAAAGCTTAGGAGAAGAATCTAAAATGAAAAAAAAAAAAAAACCTGTTTAAAGGAAGTAGCCTTTTTAAGCACAAGGATTCCCAGATGAATAACTCAGATCTTAATTTAAATGCCTGTTAAATTTATCACAGAGCAAAAACATAGGCAGACATAGTATTGTGAAGGAAAATTTCTTTACAAAGCACTTAACTAGTTTCTTCACAGTGTCAACGCAAGTTAGCTTGTATTTTAACATAAAAAAGCCAAAATTAATACATGGATTGGAATTAAGAATACTACTTTGTCTAATTTATCAAAAATGCCAACCATTATGTTAATGATTAAGCTTGATTTATGTCCATTCCTCCACTCAGAAAACATACACAGACCATCTATGAGAAGCCAAGAATGGCAAGAAATTAATAACTTAAGCTCTAAATGTCACAGTTCATTCTTCAGATAACAATTTTGTTCTAAACCTAAAAATACATATTAAATTAAAGGGATACTATACATAATATTGACATAGTGTCAGAAATTTGAAAATTTCACCAAAGATTGTTCTACCTGATTCAGATCATTTCTCACAGTCTTCAGTTCCATTTCCAGTGCTCTGAGAGTGAGTTCAAGTTGCTGTTTCATTTCAACTTCTTTACTATATTGGTCTTCCTCTTCAGTTCAGTTCAGTTGCTCAGTCCTGTGTGACTCTTTGCGACCCCAATGCCATTCTCCTGAATCATCCCACCCTCTCCCTCTCCCACAGAGTCCAGCAGACTGTCCTATACATCTGTGTTTCTTTTGCTGTCTCGCATAGTGGGTTATTGTTACCATCTTTCTAAATTCCATATATATGTGTTAGTATACTGTATTGGTGTTTTTCTTTCTGGCTTACTTCACTCTGTATAATCGGCTCCAGTTTCAGCCACCTCATTAGAACTGATTCAAATGTATTCTTTTTAATGGCTGAGTAATACTCCGTTGTGTATATGTACCACAGCTTTCTTATCCATTCATCTGCTGATGGACATCTAGGTTGTTTCCAGGTCCTGGCTATTATAAACAGTGCTGCGATGAACACTAGGGTACACGTGTCTCTTTCAATTCTGGTTTCCTCCGTGTGTATGACCAGCAGTGGGATTGCTGAGTCATAAGGCAGTTCTATTTCCAGTTTTTTAAGGAATCTCCACACTGTTCTCCATAGTTTGAGTTCCCTGAGTCATACAGCAAATTCCCACTGGTTGTCTATTTACAAATGTCAGTGTACATGTATCCATGCTGCTCTCTCCATTCATCTCACCCTCTCCCTCTTGTTCCCCACCCTTGTCCGTAAGTCTGTTCTCTATGTCTGCATCTCCGTTGTTGCTATGTGAACAGATTCGTCAGACCCATCCTTCTAGATTCCATGTTTTTCTCTTTCTGACTGACTTCCCTGTTTAATATGCTCTAGGTTCATCCCCTTCATTAGAACGGACTCAAATATGTTCCTTTTTATGGCTGCATTCCATACAGGCTCTGATTGTTCCTTAGCCATGTTTTGAGGAGGGTCATGGAGCTATTCTGCTCCATTTCATTTTGGGCCTCCAGTCTGAGTGCTCACGGCAGAGCTGCTTCTGGGTGAGCCCTCTGAGGTCTGTGAGCGTGGGGCTGCCCGCTCTTCTCTGGCGGCCCGCAGGGGGCGCCAAACCCCCTCTGACCCGCGGGGGCAGGACGCTTTGCCTTCAGACTGGGCTCGGTGACCAGCTGGTGGGAGCTTTGTCTCCTCAGGGCCCTCAGGGCTTGGGCTCCTGGATAACGGGGCATGGCGACCCCATGAATCCCAGCAGTGCTCCCTAATTTTTTCATACAACATATCAGCATTTCTTCTCTGCTCTTCTTGCTTTAAGTTGAACCTGCAAAATTTATACAGCTTTTCTTAGAAAATCATGAGATTATTCATTGCTATAATAACTTTCATTCCCTCTACATAATGTTTAAAATAGTAAAATGGGGGAAAATATAATGAAAAACACTTAATAATTCTCACAGTTTTCATGCAGAGGGTTAAGAATAAAACTCCATCCATTATTTTTTTTCTGTCTTGAGAAAAATGACTACTGTATACATCTGTGCATGGGAATGTAAAGTAATATAAACTTCTTAAAGAACGGTTTAGAAATATAGATCACAGACCTTTTTTAAGTTCTCATACTTTGACCAAATAATACAATATTATTAAAGAAAATATTCAAAATAATTAGAAAGGTAGAAATGAATTTATAGAAAAAAGCATTTCTTGTAGTATTAAATATAATACAGAAAGTGAAAAACAACCAAAAGTCAATGTGCTAAATAATTAATAAGGTTTCCATTATGGTGGACTTCTTTATGGTCATGAAAATGATGATTAGGAAAAACATACATTAAGTTATTAGAAGCATTCACTGTTAAGAACCTGCTATATTTCCAAGAATTTCACACTCCACAATACTAGTACCACTTTCTCCTCTGTAAAATCCTAGAGGATAAGCTAGTCCTTATAACATGTCTACATCTCTGCAGTATTAAAGGAAACAATAGTTCAAATATTTCTTTAAAAGCGAGATGTACAGTACCTCAAACTGCCGAGCTCTTGTTCCCACTCCACTTTCTGATGTTCTAACTGTGATTTCACTTCTTTGGTTTCTGACAGCTCTTTCTGTAGCCCACAAACCTTACTTTCCACTTTTTAAATCTTTCCACTAAGCAGTTCACAGTCGCTCTTTTTTAAGTCCCACTAATCTTTCATACATGTGCAAAATGACGGGTTTTACTTCGATTTCTGTTAGATGATCTAGAGGATGACCTTCACTGATGTTCTTCCATGTAGGTGACCAGTTTTCCTGTCACTGTTTCTTAAGAAGACTGCCATTTCCTCTTCGCTCACTCCTGGTTTGATTTTCATGAACTGACCACATACATGTGGCTTCATCCCTGGGCTCTATTCTTTCCTGGAGTCCATGTGTCTATGTTCCTGCCAGTTCCTAACTGGGATGGTTACTACAGCTCCTTGATGTACTTTGAAGTCGAAGAGGAAGATGCCTCCAGCTGTGTTCATCATTGTCAGATTCTTTTTGGCCGTTTAAGGTCCTGTTCAATATTCAGATCAGTTCGGTCGCTCAGTCGTGTCTGACTCTTTGCAATCCCATGAATTTCAGCATGCCAGGGTTCCCTGTCCATCACAAACTCCAGGAGTTCACTCAGACTCACGTCCATCGAGTCGGTGATGCCATCCAGCCATCTCATCCTCCCTCGTCCCCTTCTCCTCCTGCCCTCAATCCCTCCCAGCATTAGAGTCTTTTCCAGTGAGTCAACTCTTCACATGAGGTGGCCAAAGAACTGGAGTTCAGCTTTAGCATCATTCCTTCCAAAGAACATCCAGGGCTGATCTCCTTCAGAATGGACTGGTTGGATCTTGTTCCAGTCCAAGGGACTTTCAAGAGTCTTCTCCAAAACCACAGTTCAAAAGCATCAATTCTTCAGCGCTCAGCTTTCCTCACAGTCCAACTCTCACATCCATACATGACCACTGGAAAAACCAAAGCCTTGAGTAGACAGACCTTTATTGGCAAAGTAATGTCTCTGCTTTTCAATATGGTATCTAGGTTACTCAAACTACCGCACAATTGCACTCATCTCACATGCTAGTAAAGTAATGCTCAAAATTCTCCAAGCCAGGCTTCAGCAATACGTGAACCGTCGACTCCCTGATGTTCAAGCTGGTTTTAGAAAAGGCAGATGAACCAGACATCAAATTGCCAACATCCACTGGATCATCAAAAAAGCAAAAGAGCTCCAGAAATACATCTATTTCTGCTTTATTGACTATGCCAAAGCTTTGACTGCGTGGATCACAATAAACTGTGGAAGATTCTGAAAGAGATGGGAATACCAGACCACCTTACCTGTCTCTTGAGAAATATGTATGCAGGTCAGGAAGCAACAGTTAGAACTGGACATGGGACAACAGACTCGTTCCAAATAGGAAAAGGAGTATGCCAAGGCTGTATATTGTCACCCTACTTATTTAACTTCTATGCAGAGAACATCATGAGAAATGCTGGACTGGAAGAAACACAAGCTGGAATCAAGATTGCCAGGAGAAATATCAATAACCTCAGATATGCAGATGACATCAACCTTATGGCAGAAAGGGAAGAGGAACTAAAAAGCCTCTTGATGAAAGTGAAAGAGGAGAGTGAAAAAGTTGGCTTAAAGCTCAACATTCAGAAAACAAAGATCATGGCATCCAGTCCCATCACTTCACGGGAAATAGATGGGGAAACAGTGGAAACAGTGTCAGACTTTATTTTTTTGGGCCACAAAATCACTGCAGATGGTGACTGCAGCCATGAAATTAAAAGACGCTTACTCCTTGGAAGAAAAGTTATGACCAACCTAGATAGCATATTCAAAAGCAGAGACATTACTTCGCTGATGAAGGTCCATCTAGTCAAGGCTATGGTTTTTCCAGGACTTCCCTGGTGGCTCAGACGGTAAAGTGTCTGTCTACAATACAGGAGACCCGGGTTCGATCCCTGGGTGGGGAAGATCCGCTAGAGAAGGAAATGGCAATCCACTCCAGTACTATTGCCTGGAAAATCCCATGAACAGAGGAGCCTAGTAAGCTACAGTCCATGGGGTTGCAAGAGTCGGACACGACTGAGCGACTTCACTTATTTCACTTATGGTTTTTCCAGTAGTCATGTATGGATGTGAGAGTTGGACTGTGAAGAAGGCTGAGCACTGAAGAATTGATGCTTTTGAACTCTGGTGTTGGAGAAGACTCTTGAGAGTCCCTCTGACTGCAAGGATATCCAACCAGTCCATTCTGAAGGAGATCAGCCCTGGGATTTCTTTGGAAGGAATGATGCTAAAGCTGAAACTCCAGTACTTTGGCCACCTCATTCGAAGAGTTGACTCTTTGGAAAAGACTTTGATGCTGGGAGGGATTGGGGGCAGGAGGAGAAGGGGATGACAGAGGATGAGATGGCTGGATGGCATCACTGACTCAATGGACGTGAATCTGAGTGAACTCCAGGAGTTGGTGATGGACAGGGAGGTCTGGTGTGCTGCGACTCATGGGGTCGCAAAGAATCAGACACGACTGAGCGACTGAACTGAACTGAAGTGAATCTTTCATACGCAAGAATCGTATCCCAGATTTTCAACAAGCTAACAGAATCTGCATGATAAAGAAAAAAAGATAAAAACAAACAAAAAAATTATGTGAGTAATTTTTGAGTATAAAGGACTGTGCCTTTCACATTCACGCATCCAGGCATTGAAAAAATATTAAGTGTCTACAATGTGGAAGACATTATTCTAAGCTCGGCAATTAAAACAGACTCCCCTGGCTCTTGTTTAGCTTGAAGTATAGTAGAACAGAAAGATAAATAAAATAATTATGACCTCAGAGGGTACTTTAAGAAAAGAGAGTTCTATAATCACATAACAGAACTTGACATAGATTGGGTGCAGGAAAGATTTCCCTGGGGAAGAGTTGTCACATTGAGAAATGAAGGATGAGCAGGAAATAGTAACTAGAGTAGGAGGAACAACCCTGTGCACAGTCTCCAGCTGCCAAATGTTTTTAACCAAGACAGAGTGAACAGCTACTGATTTACCTTCCTGAGTGGGGCAAGCAAAAACGACACCAAAAAACACATTAAACGATGATTTTCATGACAAAGGACTTTAAGGAATGAAAGACAATGATCCTGGAAACACAGGAGGTTAGCCTAAGGAACGCCCCAGCTCACTGCCTGGAGAGAATTTCCAGGCCCCGACACGGAGAGAAGGAATGGAAGCTGAGTCAACCAGGCTCCCTGACAGGAGGTGATGAAGCTGACAGTGTGGTGAAACCAAAGTGGGCAGAGATCACAGATCAGAACCGCAGAGAGGAGAGAGTGGAACAGAGAGGAAAAGGACCCTGGAGATCTAAGGAGGAGCCGCTTGGCATTCAGCAGAGGAATGAACAGCACCCATCTGAGAGAAACCACCTGAGACCAGGGAGAAACCACCTGAAAAGACTACAGGAACCTGTGACTGGTGCTCACTCAATCCCAGGAATTCTATCTATTCTCATGAGCCAGGCTGGAAAAACTCCTAGGTACCAGCAGAATGAACAGAGTGGTCAGCAAGGTCTTGCTTCCAAGGCAGGAAATAATCAGCCCTAGCCCCAGGGTCCTTCTGGATGCACCTAACAAATCATAAGAAGCAAGAGCACAGAAGGATCTCTGAAAAACTCTCAATATTTGGAAACTAAATCACACAGATCTAAATAACCCTTGGATCAAAGAGGTAATGAAAAGAAGAATTACAAAATATTTTGAACTGAATGAAAATGAAAACACAAGACCAGCAGACATTTTAGGAAACTGATATGCTGATGCTAAAATTCATGTGGAAAGAAGGGTAAAAAATAAAACAAGATGAAGCTAGACAATTGTGACCTTTAACCATGACGCAAAGAGAAGCAACAGTTGGGCTTTAATCAAAGGGGTAACATGAAGAGATCTGAACTTTTAAAAATAGATAATAATTGTAGTTGCTGTGTGGACTGAGCTTCCGGGAGGTAGAATGGCAGGGAAAGAAGTTCTGAGATTATTTCAGTTATTCCAGGAGGAAAGTGATGCTAACCTGACCTTGGGTGAAGGCACTGGAAAGAAGAGTCAACAGAAGGTACAGTGAGTGAGAATGATCATAGGCCTGTGGTGCAGAGTATACACTCACGTTCATGTTCTTTTCATACAGAACCTACTTCTGAGATGCACAGCACTGTAACATATCCCTGGCTCTAGAGCAGTACTAGACAAGGTGTACATGTATTGCTACTACACCATACACAAATAGGCATTGTATTTATATTTACACTGCAGTCCTACCTGTACACGCTGTGTCAAGTTGTTCAATTAGCAACATGGAATTCTCATAGTAAAGCAACTCACCATCCTTGGAAGCTGTTTCAGATGACTGAGTTAAGTCATCAAGGTCATCCACAGAATTAATTTGTTCTTTCACCTATGCATAAATAATACTATTTCATAATGTCCTTAAAATACTTATAGAACATACTAACTGTACAAAGGTGATAAATATCTCTTCATTAAAGCAAAAACAGACACTTTTTAAAAGGACAGATTTTCTTTATCAAAAGGATAACTTTATCAATGTGTTTCTAAATTAAGTTGTCAAAGTATATGTCTCTACAACAAAGCAAGATTTTATATTTTGCTACTATTCCTTTTCCAAAGTATTTTTTACTAGGAAAATATTTTTTATAGTTAACTTTTTCACTATACCTTGTAATTTTCATTAGATTTTATCTTTGCAGGCCTAAAAAAAATGATTCTTTTCAGACTAATAGTAAATACTTAAAAATACAAATACTTAAACTTTGTTTTTTATATAAAATCTTTGCATTTGCATTGGTAAGTAATATTTTTATAAAAGGATTAAAACAATAAAGAAGAGTAACATTAAAGGACGAACAAAATACATTTATAATATTAATAAAGCATTTAATTTAGATCAAAGAAAAGGAAAAACATAATATTACTTGCATTATGTGAAGGGAACCAGTATACCAGGATTTCTTGCAGTTATTATTTTCAATAAGAACTATGTTTCACGCAATAAAACCTATCTGGGAAGTATTCCTTAAATTCTTATAAGAAAGAAGCCCAGCTTTAATAACCATGATATTAGCCTTCTGAGGACATCCTATGCAACTGCTATGCATTATTATAAGCACTTTATATGTCTTAATGTCATTTTAATCCTCACAAATATTCTGGGAGATAGGTAATACATTAGGTCCTCTACATAGGAAGAAACGGAGCACAGAAAGGCTGAGTAAGTTGCCCAAGCCCACACAGCAGGTCACCAACAGACCCAGAGTTCAAACTCAGGAAATCTGGCTTCAACACTGCAGTACAAAAATATGCTGAGAAAGTAATATTTAAATAAGTCTTATTAAGTAATATGATAGCAAATGAGTCTATATTATTATTCCATGTCCAGTTATAACTATAAATAACAATTTCTGAATTTTAACACGTTTCTCAAAAAATAAAAAGACTTTAGAGGTAGGCAATGCTGGAAATCTACTTTCACTAAACACGTGCTTTTGTAAAGAAATTCATCAGTAGGCATTCATTCAACCATTCTGCTGTTTATTCATGAATCTGATATACACTTATTGAGGACACAATACGTTTTGATAATACTCTTATTATGGGAAGCATAGTTTTTCTAATTTAGAACTTTATAAACCAAAATTAATTAATTTGTGAAAGATTGGCAGTAGTTTTTTTTTCTGCTGAATATAAACAAAAAATTTCCCTTTTCCTTAGAATCTACAAACAACTATGACGTTGATATGATGTAATGGTTCAGTGTACCTTACAAAATCATAGTTACTCACGATGTTACTATCAAATAGAATCATCAAGGAATGATCAAATCCTATTCAGTATAGCCTAAGGGTTTGTAAGTTCATGATTACATAATTTTTTATTTTATTTATTTTTTTAATTTTTATTTTTACTTTATTTTACTTTACAATACTGTAATGGTTTTGCCATACATTGACATGAATCCACCACGGGTGTACATGCGTTCCCAAACATGAACCCCCCTCCCACCTCCCTCCCTATAACATCTCTCTGGGTCATCCCCGTGCACCAGCCCCAAGCATCCTGTATCCTGCGTTGGACATAGACTGGCGACTCATTTCTTACATGATAGTATACATGTTTCAATGCCATTCTCCCAAATCATCCCACTCTCTCCCTCTCCTTCAGAGTCCAAAAGTCAGCTCTACACATCTGTGTCTCTTTTGCTGTCTCACATACAGGGTCATCATTGCCATCTTTCTAAATTCCATATATATGTGTTAGTATACTGTATTGGTGTTTTTCTTTCTGGCTTACTTCTCTCTGTATAATCAGCTCCAGTTTCATCCATCTCATTAGAACTGATTCAAATGTATTCTTTTTAATGGCTGAGTAATACTCCATTGTGTATATGTACCACAGCTTTCTTAACCATTCATCTACTGATGGACATCTAGGTTGTTTCCATGTCCTGGCTATTATAAACAGTGCTGCGATGAACATTGGGGTATATGTGTCTCTTTCAATTCTGGTTTCCTTGGTGTGTATGCCCAGCAGTGGGATTGCTGGGTCATAAGGCAGTTCTATTTGCAATTAAAATCTATGTAGGATAGAATTAGCTGAACTAATCATCCACACATGCAATTACATAGGAATATTACACTTCAGAACCAACAAACAAGCCCTTACCATACAACTATATATAACAGAAGTATTATGTAAATTAGTTTACTGTAATAGTTTAAAGATAATGCCATACAATCAATAAGCTTTCTAATATTGGAAATGCAAACAAGATTAAACTCAATAAACACGTCCTCTGCTGGCTCATTTCTAACAGCATACATACTCTAAAAGCTCCCATCTAACATAAAACAAGAAACTCCTTTGAACTCCACATTCCTCTTCAGTTACCATCTAGTTCTCTATTGCCTGTCCCAGCAAATATTCCCTTCAGGGATGTTTACATGAATTCAGTACAGTCCAGCTTTCAAGGAGACTATTTACTGAAACGATTTCTGGCCAAAGGCATCAGTTTTCACTTTAATCTTTCAGCAGTGTTTGTCCACTATAGTTGAGGAATTTGTTGTCTTGGTCTATACACTATATTATGCTGCTCTATTTCCAGAAGAAGTAGTCAGTGCTTATTTCTTCCTCTAGAAATAAAGAATTTGTAGATATTACCTGTCATCATCCTGATCCACTTCACTTAAAATGCTGTCATCACTAACATGCAGCAGACCTCCAGTCAGTGAATCGGTCTTTTCAAATATTGGTGCAATCACACATTCTTCTGGTGTCCATTTGATAGTGTCCTTTTTCTTTACTTCCTTCCTATGCATGCCAGGATCACTTTTTAAAAAATCCACAAAAAAAGCCAATATTTTCTAATAATTCAACTGATAAAGAATAAAGAAGAAATTCTTGTAAAATTCCTACACTTACCCATCTTAAATCATTGATTAATTCACAAAATAGTTATTAAGTACCAACCATATGCAAGAAAACACAAATTCTTGCCTCAAAGACGGATATACAATTATGATATGATGTGATATGTAAGAGTTGATATATGAAAGTGATCAGTGAAATAAGGAAGGCTTTACAGAAGAAGTGAAGAGAGAAGGTTACAAAGAAGAAAAAATGGAGAAAATCATTCTACTTGGAGATTAGAATACGGAGCACAAAGATCAGGCACGTAGCATCTAGTCTGTTTCCTAGGAACCTGGAAGGAAAAGTACGAAACACATGATAGAAAGCAGAGAGGTGCATCTTTGGAGAGACATTGGGAAGAACCTCAAGGGCTACACTGGAAACCTAGAGTTCACTGCCTAACACAACGACTCTTACCCATGGGAGTCATAATTAGATTTACACTTTATTTTCTGTTTTGCTTTTATTTTTTTTTTCTTTTAAATACAATAATGCTTAATTTAGGGGTTTCCCTGATGGTCCAGTACTTAGGAGTCTGCCTGCCAGTGAGGGGGCACTGGTTCGATCCCTGGTCCAGGAAGACCCCACATGCCACGGGGCAACTAAACCCATGCTGCACAATTACTGAAGCCAGCACCCTAGAGCCCATGCTCAGCATCAAGAGAAGCCACCACACTGAGGAGCCCAAGCACTGCAGCTGCAAAGACCCAGCACAGCCAAAAAGGAAAAAAAAAAAAAGTAACGCTTAATTTGGGTGACTTTTTAAATGACATGAGGCACATACACCATGAAAGAAAAAATCAAGGAAATATTTGGGGTGGAGGGGCGGCGAGGCAGTTTACTTTTAAACCACCCACATTATGGGGTGATTTCAGCATTATGGCTGAAAGACCAGTACCTCATCAGTTCCCCCACCATCAACAACAATTTGGCTTCCATCCATGAACATACTCAAAGTGATATGAGAAAAAAAACCTGCCAACCAAGAATACTTTATCCAGAAAAGTTATGTTTCAGAAATGAAGGAGAAATAAAAACTTTCCCAGAAAAATCAGAGGTGAGGGAGTTCCTCACCACTAGACCTGTTTCATAAGAAATGCTGAAAGAAGTCCTCAAACTGAAATGAAAAGATGTTAAGTAGTGACATAAAATATATTTAAATATACCAAACACTGGTAAAGGCAAGTAGGCAGTCAAATTCAGAATACTCTGATACTGTAATATGGTGGTATGTTAAATTAACTTTAGTATTATGTCTAAAGGACAAAAAATAAAAATAACTATATCCCTTGCAAAATGTAAAATGTGATCATCACAACCATTAGCTCAGTTCAGTTCAGTTCGGTTTAGTCACTCAGTCGTATCTGACTCTTAGCAACCCAATGGACTGCAACACGCCAGACCTCCCTGTCCATCACCAACTGCCGGAGTTTACCCAAACCCATGTCCATTGAGTCAGTGATGCCATCCAACCATTTTCTCCTCTGTTGTCCCCTTCTCCTCCTGCCCTCAATCTTTTCCAGCATCAGGGTCTTTTCCAATGACTCAGCTCTTCGCATCAGGTGGCCAAAGTATTGGAGTTTCAGCTTCAACATCAGTCCATCCAATGAACACCCAGGACTGATTTCCTTTAGGATGGACTTGTTGGATTTCCTTGCAGTCCAAGGGACTCTCAAGAGTCTTCTCCAACACCACAGTTCAAAAGCATCAATTCTTCTGCACTCAGCTTTCTTTATAGTCCAACTCTCACATCCAAACTTATTTCAGAGAAAAATAACAAATGACCTGCTGTTATTCTGAAGGAGATCAGCCCTGGGATTTCTTTGGAAGGAATGATGCTAAAGCTGAAACTCTAGTACTTTGGTCACCTCATTCGAAGAGTTGACTCATTGGAAAAGACTCTGATGCTGGGAGGGATTGGGGGCAGGAGGAGAAGGGGACGACAGAGGATGAGATGGCTGGATGGCAACACTGACTCGATGGACATGAGTCTGTGTGAAGTCCGGGAGTTGGTGATGGACAGGGAGGCCTGGCGTGCTGTGATTCATGGGGTCGCAAAGAGTTGGACACGACTGAGTGACTGAACTGAACTGATCAGAACCTTCATTCTCCATAGCAGCAAACTCCTGATTGCTGTTTCCTCCACTCTTTCCCTGCTGAATCAATCCACTCTCATCAGCAGTATCACATACATTGTCTGATACTTCCACTTCACTACTTTTGTGCTTCTTCTTTTCTTCTTCAACCTTTAATGAAAGTTTGACACTAAGAAATTCTGTTACTTAATTATAAACATCTTTTTTGTTGTTGTTTTCATTAATTTTATTATTTGACTCAGGGTTTGGCCTGATTTTAAGTGATAAAAAAATCTTTTTGTGCTTACTTTAATTTTATCATTAACAAATCACTGAAATATTTGTAAATCCTACTTCTTCTTGTTTGACGAAAAGAAACAAAATTTCCAAAAAGGCTTCCTTAAGATGATGCAATTATTCATCCCCAGTCTTCCCAATCTAACTGGCAGAGACAGAAATAAAAAGACAAAACACACAAAATCTGTCCTCTTCAGTCTTTACCACCTGGATTTTCCATTAAACAGACAGATTTAGAGGATCTGACACCTTAGTGCCTCAAAAACACTAAAGCTATTCTTTCCCCACTGCCTTTTACATTTCTTTGTTCATTTGGATCCAGGATATAACAAAAAAGTGATGGTGTTCACTAAAATATATGAACCAAACTTTACCAAAACACAAGGAGTAGAGTGAAACTGATGAGTTGTTAGTGTGGAATTCTGGAATATAAATAATGCTTCCCAATTCCACATTCAATAACCATCAAACTTTATAGCTAAAGGGTATAGAAATAATTACCTATTGTAGCCCCATTATTTACCAGAAATAGGAGTAAAACTAAGAAAGGTTAAATGATATTTTTTCTTTTTTTTTTCAAATTATTTTTTAATTGAACAAAATTGCTCTACAAAATTTTGTTGTTTTCTGTCAAATCTCAACATAAATCAGCCAAAGTTATACTATATCCCCTGCCTTTTGAACCTGCGTCCATCTCCCCTTCCCCCCATCCCACCCCTCTATGTTGATAGAGAGCCCCTGTTTGAGTTTTCTGAGCCATACAGCAAATTCCTGTTGGCTATCTTTTTACATATGGTAATGTAAGTTTCCATGTTACTCTTTCCATGCATCTCAACCTCTCTTCCCCTTGCTCCAAGTCCATAAGTCTATTCTCCATGTCTGAATCTCCACTGCTGCTCTGTAAATAAATTCTTCAGTAACATTTTCCTAGATTCCATATATATATATGTCAGAATACAATATTTATCTTTCTCTCTCTGACTTACTTCACTCTGTATAATAGGTTCTAGGTTTATTCACCTCATTAGAACTGACTCAAGTGCATACCTTTTCATGGCTGAGTAATATTCCACTGTGTGATGAACCACAACTTCTTTATCCATTCATCTATCAATGGACATCTAGGTTGCTTCCATGTTCTAACTATAGCAACAGTGCTGCAATGAATGATGGGATACATGTGTCTTTTTCAGTTTTGGTTTCCTCAGGGTATATGCCTAGGAGTGGGATTGCTGGGTCATATGGTAGTTTTATTCCTAGTTTTTTAAGGAATCTCCATATAGCCTTTCATAGTGACTGTATCAATTTACATTCCCACCAACAGTGCAAGAGTGTTCCCTTTTCTCCACACCCTCTCCAGCATTTATTGCTTGTAGACTTTTTGATGATGGCCATTCTGACTGGTGTGCAGTTATCTCTCATAGTAGTTTTGATTTGTATTTCTCTAATAATGAACGACGTTGAGCATCTTTTCATGTGTTTGTTAGCCATCTGTATATCATCTTTGGAGAAATGTCTATTTAGGTATTTTCCCCACTTTTTGATTGGACTGTTTTTCTGATATTGAGTTGTATGAGCTGCTTGTATATTTTGGAAATTAATCCTTTGTCAGTTGTTTCATTTGCTATTATTTTCTCCCATTCTTAGGATTGTCTTTTCACCTTGCTTATAGTTTCCTTTGCTGTGCAAAAGCTTTTAAGTTTAATCAGGTCCCACATGTTTGTTTTTATTTCCATTACTCTAGGAGGTGGGTCACAGATGATCTTGCTTTGATTTATGTCATCGAGTGTTCTGCCTATGTTTTCCTCTAAGAGTTTTATAGTTTCTAGTTTTACGTTTAGGTCTTTAATCCATTTTAGTCCAATCAAGCCAGAGAAATCAACCTTCTTGACTTCAGATTATACTACAAAGCTACAGTCATAAAGACATTATGGTACTGGCACAAAAACAGAAATATAGACCAATAGAACAAGTCTGAAAGCCCAGAAATAAACCCATGCACCTATGGGTACCTTAGTTTTGACAAAGGAGGAAAGAATATACAATGGGAAAAAGACAGCCTCTTCAATAAATGGTGCTGGGAAAACTGGACAGCTACATGTAAAAGAATGAAATTAGAACCCTTCTTAACATCATACACAAAGATAAACTAAATGATTTCTTCAAAGCCCCTACAGTGGCATTCCCTAGCATTTTATGGCACCAAAAGAGATGATAAAATTCTGTAACCTTGAATCTGATAAGTTATCAAATGAATTAATCAAATGAATCGGATCAGTTAAAAGCATGACTGCCCAAGTAATTTAATGCCTTAGCTTGGGATAGGGCTGATCTCCTTTCCCTTTTAAAGGAGAATACCCACGGATTTTTGTCTGTTGTTAAAACTCAGTCAAGGCACCTCTTACACAAAAGAGCAAGCAAGCAAAGAAATTTAAAAATCTATTACTGGAAGGAAGAAAAATCGTACAGCATCTCAAAACTCAGTTTTCTCCTTTGGAGGTAATTTTTGGGGGGTGGGAGTTTATACTACCTATGTGACAAAATCACAGGTGTCAAAACTTATTACATCTTATTAAACAACATAATGTAAAAGTCTGTCTCAAAAGAAATATCTGCAAGTGAAGATTAAAGAATATGTGGGAGTACATGTGAAAGTTAAAGTGAAAGCCACTCCATTGTGTCTGACTGTTTGCAACCCTATGGACTGTACAGACCATGGAGTTCCCCAGGCTAGAATACTGGCGTGGATAGTCTTTTCTTTCTCTAGGGGATCTTCCCAACCCAGGAACTGAGCCCAGGTCTCCTGCACTGCAGCCAAATTCTTTTCCAGCTGAGCCACAAGGGAAGCCTTATACATATATTGGGAAGGCAGTACATGTATTTGTATTTGTTATTAAATTTTTTTATTTTTTTAATTTATTTTATATTGTTTATCCTATTTTTAATTTTATTTTTATTGTTATTAAAATTGTTATTAAATACATAAAAGGAAGGAAGTACATGTATTTGTCATTAAAAATATCCTGAAGTGTCCATGTTGGAAATCTAAAATTGTTAAAATTTAACACTAAACTTCTTAATCTATGCTTAGCTACTCACAAACCACCGGATCACAAGTAAGAAGTGAAAAATAACTTGCCTTAGCCTAAAATAGAGGAAAAACATGAACTCACAAACCCAATTTTGTCACTGTTTGAATTAAGTAATTCATACGTTAAATCTACCAAAAATTAATTAGATGATTTTTAATGTTATAAAGGCTTCCTCACTTAAAAATATTTCACCTCACTATATCTTAAATAGAGAGTCCCTACAGCACATTTGCGGAGAAGGCAATGGCAGCCCACTCCAGTACCCTTGCCTGGAAAATCCCATGGATGGAGGAGCCTGGTAGGCTGCAGTCCATGGGGTCGCTAAGAGTCGAACACGACTGACCAACTTCACTTTGACTTTTCAGTTTCATGCATTGGAGAAGGAAATGGCAACCCACTCCAGCGTTATTGCCTGGAGAATCCCAGGGACGGGGGAGCCTGGTGGGCTGCCGTCTATGGGGTCGCACAAAGTCGGACATGACTGAAGTGACTTAGCAGCAGCAGCAGCAACAGCACATTTGTAAGATTTTTTTCTAACGACTAATACATGCAAAACAGACAAACTTTATATTACTAGAAACCAAAATCAAATTAACAACAATCAGAAAGAGGAACAAATCCCTAAATTTTAATGCAAATTATATATTATGATAGTGTTACTCATCAATACATATTACCTGCTTACATTCAGTTATGTCTATGCTCAGTCATGTCTGGCTCTTTCCATCCCTAAGGACTGTAGCCCGCCAGGCTCCTCTGTCCATGGGGATTCTCCAGGCAAGAACCCTGGAATAGGTTGCCACATCCTCCTCCAGGGGATCTTCCCAACCCAGGGATTAAACCTAGGTCTCACACATTACAGGTGGATTCTTTACCATCTGAGCCACCAGGGAAGCCCAACAATACTGGAGTGGGTAGCCGAACCCTTCTCCAGGGGAATTTCCTGACCCAGAAAATGAACTGGGGTCTCCTGCATTGCAGGTGGATTCTTTACCAGCTGAGCTACGAAAGAAGCCCCTACATTCAGTTCTATTCTAATATCTACCAATGAAAGTGGATAAAGCATTTTTAGTAATATTTATTGATTTCTCACCCCAAAATGAGATAAATTAGAAAGTTATTATTTGTGTCCTAACAACAAAGGTCCAATCTGGAAGCTTTGATTCTCTTAATAGGTAACTGGGTTGATTCTATGACCCCACTCTCTCCCTGAATGTACATCCCTAATCAATTACACCGAGATCACAGACAGAATGACTCTTTCATCTTGGCATCACTGACTGGCAATTTCAATGGAAAACCCTGAACCACTGGGAATGATTTCTCTCTACATGTATCTAGGTCAGGGATCATCATTGTCATATTGTTCATAATTGCAACTGTTTACTCTTACAATTCAGTATTTGATATCACCTTCTTAATCATGTAATGAAGTTATAAAGCTGGAAGAAGTAAACAATAGTCAGGAATTGTTTTCCCTCAATTCCAAAAACAAACAATAAATATAATAGATTCTAACAATATGTGAAGTTTAATAATTAAGGTGCCATAAAAACTATTAAATTATTATCTGTTGATTCTAAAAGGCTAATTTTGAAAGGTAATTTTGTTATGACCTCTGCTACACACTGTATTATGCTGTTGAAGCATAGGAAATAGTATTAAAACAGAAATTTAAATTTGCATTTTTACATACCTGGGAATGGCTATTTTCATCTCCAACAGGTTTTTCTTCTTCTTCCTCTGATGTCATTTCTAAGTCCAGTTCTGCTGACAAATCTGTATGTTTAGTTAAAATTACTTAGAATATTTAGATAAAAGACATAATCTTTATTTAAAACATGTATTCAAAATACGATATCAAATGACATCTTAAATCAATCTTAATCTTCAGCTGAATATTTACTTCTTTAAGACACATTTTCAATGATCTAAAATTTCAACAAACAATTTGGAAAATACCAGATGTCACCGGGATACGGGCACACAAACAGCTCAAAGATTCATTCACAAAATCATCCAAACATCAATGAACAAAACAATCAGAAACAAAACAAAATTTCAAAATACAGGACAGACATATAAAGTCACAATACATTCTCTTCTCTACTTCATAACAGTACCTTTTTAACAACATGCCAAGCTTCAACTGCAACATTATTCATGGTTTACAAAATTCTTCTTTTTATGCTTTTATCAATTCCTTAATCTGAAATGCTACCCTGTACTCTTCTGACAAATTACTTTTCATCTTTTAAGACTCAACCTGCTTTGTGAAGTTGTCCTTGATTACAGCTGTCTTTTCTCAGATAAACAGGTATCCCTTTCCTTGTAGCTACCTTAGTATTTTATAGATTTTTCTACTGTATCTTCATCACCTGAATTGTAAATTATTTTTTCACATGTCTATCTTCTTGGCTCCTAAACTGCACAGGACAAGCTCTTAAAAATCACTTTTTAGCCCTTATTTATTTTATTCAATAATTATTCATCAGCTTTCTGATCTGTACTAGACTCTGGAGTTTAAAGAAAAATGTAGATAAAACATGTCAGGGAATGCTTTTCTAGAGATTATCCCTGAGAGGAGACTTACACAGTCCAAGGGAAGGAGAGGGAAGGCATGCAAGGCTGTAACAAGACAGGGAGAGAAGCACACACACAACAGGGTAAATATCTGAGAAAGTACAGAGACAGGTCAGGAGGGTGTCACCAGCAATTCAGAATTCCATAGCAAACGGCAGAAAGGGCAAGAGACGAAGAGTCAGGCAGAAGTCAGATTATGAAAGCCTCATGTGTCACTTTATGATGCTTGGACATTAATGTGATTTGAAGAGTGGTTCACAGTCACACTTGCTTTTGAGAGAGGTGACTCTAAATGCTACAATAGGAATGAATTTGAAGGGCATACAAACAAATGGAGGGAGATGAAACTGGAGGCATTATTAATGGAAAACAAAAACAAAGGTGATGCAGGGCTGAATGGGGGGAGCATTTCCAGAAATATTTAGGATATAAAATTTTCTGAGTCCAGTATAGAATAGATCTTTATGAAATGAGTAAATGTACAAATCCAAGGACCCTGAAGGAGTAGACTCTGCTGGTTACTTTATAAATGGTATCGACTGAGATGAGAAATGATCTACATGAATGGTCTGAAGTTGCTTCTATTTATTTTGTAGTTTTCCTATTTCACATCTTCCTCTGTTGAAAGGACTAGATAGGTTTTATCTGAATTTGTGTTTCGTGGACATAGCAAGCTAATGGAGAAACAAGGGCAAACAAGTCACTTCTATAGATTAAAAAAAAAAACACTTTGTATTTATAGCTTGTAGTCACTATTCTAGGAAATAACTGAGAATCTTTTGTAAATGCAAGGCTAACCCTATAGGTGAGGATAGAAAAGAAAAAACTAGGAGTGAAAAAAAGAAGCAGTATATGATTTCTTACTATAGCTCTGACCATATGACTGATTAAAGGTGCTAAATTAGTTGGTATTTATGGACAACATATACATGGTTACTCAACAGACTGGGTAGAATCAGAATTGACTTTCTATATACTGCTTTTGAACTGTAGTGTTGGAGAAGACTCTTGAGAGTCCCTTGGACTGCAAGGAGATCCAACCAGTCCATTCTGAAGGAGATCAACCCTGGGATTTCTTTGGAGGGAATGATGCTAAAGCTGAAACTCCAGTACTTTGGCCACCTCATGCGAAGAATTGACTCATTGGAAAAGACTCTGATGCTGGGAGGGATTGGGGGCAGGAGGAGAAGGGGACAACAGAGGATGAGATGGATGGATGGCATTACTGACTCGATGGACGTGAGTCTGAGTGAACTCTGGGAGTTGGTGATGGACAGGGAGGCCTGGTGTGCTGCGATTCATGGGGGTCGCAAAGAGTCGGACATGACTGAGCAACTGAACTGAGCTGATACTGCTTTTAAATGATACAGTACTCCTTTAATATTGCTATGAAGTTACATTTTGAAAAGGCAATCTCTAGATGTCTACCTAAGTCTCCCAACTAGTCCCAGAGTTCTAAATATAATCCTGCTACCCACTCTCAGCTGTATGCTAAATACTAGGCTAAACAAACTTAGGTCCTAACTCCCTTAGTATTTATTGTATTACTATGGTCAGAGAATGCAAACACCTTGCTAAGAGGTATTGCTTGGCTGTAGGTTGCATAAAAGGTAGGTTTTGCCACAAAATCTAATTTGGAAGTGTCAGAATGATGGTTAGGCCGTACCCAGGTGGCCCACAGCTGAGTGCCCAAGGCTTCTGCATTATCTTGTTTGCTTTTTCTGTTTTCTGGCAGCTGAAACTGGCACAGGTCATGGAGCATGTAATTCCCCAGAAACACCTCTCCAATCATCATCTTTTATCTATTACAGTCATCTGTCCAAATTTTGTGGATGCTGACTGATTTTTGCTCATTGATTGGGACACCGGTGGACACTAATCAACTTCTCAATGCCCCGCTCTTTGATAAGTCTCATTATTGAGGCTCACACTAGGAGAATCGGAATCTGAAAACTCTGAAAACAGTTTCCATTTATTAGAATGTCAGTAAGAATACTACTCTGACTAACTTGTACAGTCTTACTTCAGAGATCAGTTCCATGCCCTCCTCTCCCCTCACTCACTAGTCCTTCAGAGCTTATTATATCTTACACTTCACTGCCATTCATGAAGTGATGTTAACTAATGTCTCATTTTTTCTACTTGCTAATTTTCTAGTATTACTTACTTTGATTCACTCAGTCTCTACTACATATTCTGTATTCCATAAGAACTTTATTAATAATTATTTTTCCTCAACATACAAATATTTTATTAACAAACTTTATGGCATTTATTTTACATTGAATTATGCATGACAATATTGTGTGGTTTTAAAAACACTTTTATTGAATAGTTCAGTTCAGTCGCTAGGCCATGTCCGACTCTTTGCGACCCCATGAATCACAACACACCAGGCCTCCCTGTCCATCACCAACTCCCGGAGTTCACTCAGATTCACGTCTGAGTCAGTGATGCCATCCAGCCATCTCATCCTCTGTCTTCCCCTTCTCCTCCTGCCCCCAATCACTCCCAGAATCAGAGTCATTTCCAATGAGTCAACACTTCACATGAGGTGGCCAAAGTACTGGAGTTTCAGCTTTACCATCATTCCTTCCAAAGAAATCCCAGGGCTGATCTCCATCAGAATGGATTGGTTGGATCTCCTTGCAGTCCAAGGGACTCTCAAGAGTCTTCTCCAACACCACAGTTCAAAAGCATCAATTCTTCAGTGCTCAGCTTTCTTCACAGTCCAACTCTCACATCCATACATGACCACTGGAAAAATCATAGCCTTGACTAGACAGACCTTCGTCATCAAAGTAATGTCTCTGCTTTTGAATACGCTATCTAGGTTGGTCATAACTTTTCTTCCAAGGAGTAAGCATCTTTTAATTTCATGGCTGCAGTCATCATCTGCAGTGACTTTGGAGCCCCAAAAATAAAGTCTGACACTGTTTCCACTGTTTCCCCATCTATTTCCCATGAAGTGATCGGACTGGATGCTATGATCTTCATTTTCTGAATGTTGAGCTTTAAGCCAACTTTTTCACTCTCCTCTTTCACTTTCATCAAGAGGCTTTTTCGTTCCTCCTCACTTTCTGCCATAAGGGTGATGTCATCTGCATACCTGAAGTTATTGATATTTCTCCCAGTAATGTTGATCCCAGCTTGTGTTTCTTCCAGTCCAGCATTTCTCATGACGTACTCTGCATATAAGTTAAATAAACAGGGTGACAATATACAGCCTTGACATACACCTTTTCCTATTTGGAACCAGTCTGTTGTTCCATGTCCAGTTCTAACTGTTGCTTCCTGACCTGCATACAGATTTCTCAAGAGGCAGCTCAAGTGGTCTGGTATTCCCATCTCTCTCAGAATTTTCCACAGTTTAGTGTGAGGTACTACCTCAATTAATGGTACAAACCAAGACAATGTATTAAAAAGCAAAGACATCACTTTGCCAACAAAGGTCTGTACAGTCAAAGCTACGGATTTTGCAGTAGTCACTGAGGGATGTGAGAGCTGGACCATAAAGAAGGCTGAGTGCTGAAGAATTGATGCTAGAGAAGACTCTTGAGAGTCCCTGGAGAGCAAAGAGATCAAGCCAGTCAATTCTAAGGGGAATGAACCCTGAATACACACTGGAAGGACTCATGCTGAAACTGAAGCTCTAATACTTGGACACTTGATGTGAAGAGCCAACTCACTGGAAAAGACCCTGATGATGGGAACGATCGAGGGGAGGAGAGGGGGACAGCAGAGGGTGAGATGGTTGGATAGCATCACTGATTCAGTGGACATGACTAGGCAAAGTCAGGGAGATGGTGAGGGACAGGGAGGTCTGGCGTGCTAAAGTACATAGCGTCATAAAGAGTTGGACATGATTTAGCGACTCAACATCACCAACAACAACTACTTTAATTACAAATAGACAGCCTTTTTTCAATCTATCAATATCTTCAGAACCCATTTTTTAAGCCTTGGATAAACATTACAAACATATAAGAAATGATAGGCTTGTGTGTGACTAATTGTTTCCACGTGAAAATAGGATAAGTCGAGGACAACACTGGATCCAAAGAGCACAGAGCACCATGAGACAAGAATGAATACAACACAAAAATGTTTGCTTTTAAAAAAAAAAAGCTGTCAGGTCTAAATTTCTTAAGAGAAGTCAAAGAAACAAGAAATGTATAATTGAAACTTTAAACCCCGTTTCAACTCAGGGCCCCCTTTATCATCTCACATCTAACCACTTCAACAGTTTAAAACTGTGGTTCTCAAGTGTGCCCTGAGAATCCCTGAAATTCAGAGACCATCGGGTCAGGGTGTCCATGAGG
The DNA here is from genome assembly GCF_032405125.1 of Capricornis sumatraensis. Lineage (NCBI taxonomy): Eukaryota > Metazoa > Chordata > Mammalia > Artiodactyla > Bovidae > Capricornis > Capricornis sumatraensis. Next base: position 4,091,506 of record NC_091083.1, read on the forward strand.
TCAGAACTATTTTCACAACAACTCTAAATGTTACTTCCATTCTCATTCTCTTCTGAGTGCACAGTAGAGTTCTTCAGAGACAAGATATGTGATATTATAACTCTAATGACAAATGGAATTAGCCATTATCATTCTGTGTTCTTGCATTTTAAGTTTTTCAGCTTTGTTTTCCAATATGGTGAACATCAATAAATACAACCGACTTAAACCAAAGTTCCATGGCATTCTAATAATTTTTAGAAGTACAAAAGGATCCTAAAGCCAAAACTTTCAGAATCACTGTTTTAAAAGATTATGTCTACCAAAAAGTCATTAAAGTATGAGTACTTCCCCTACTTCTAATAACCAAAGACACCACAAACACAGCACACACACAAAGTCTGCAAAACAAAACATCTGGTTGGCCTACATTAATCTGTATAACAACACTAAAATGAAATAATTATAAGCTGAAATATTAGCAAGAGAAGCTTTACTCTAGGTAAAGGTCAGAGTTCAAATAAGCATTTTTGGACACTGGAAAAATCTTAGGATCTAATAATTAATTTCTGAGAATCCCTAAGAAGTATACAGATTGCAAACTGAGAACTTCAGGGTATCGAAACATATACGGAAACATACTGAGTTCAAGTTTACATTTTTAAAATTTCTTGTTCTTATGCTTGTACCTATCTTTTTTCAAAACATGGATACCAATAATAACATTTCCATTATGTATGTCAAATGCTTCAATTAATTTTGCAAAAAAAAAAAAATTTAGCAGTATGAAGACTGAGCATTTCAAATACTTCAGTGTCCCTCTTTTCAGAGTTACGTGTGTATTGCAAAATTTACCTGAAGTGGATGTTTGTAAATCCTTCATTCTGACTGTTTTACTAAGAACAGAATCTTTCACTAAGACTGCAGGCTGAATGGGTTTGGAAACAAGTTGGTTAATAAATAATGTACCTTTGATAAAATCACAGTTCATAATTCAAGATAAAAACATAAATGATTTTACCTTCACATTAGGATATTTCTCAGGAGAATCTAAAAGGCAAAAGGGACATAGAGTTAATTACATGTAAACATGAAAGCCAGCTCTACATTCATGCAGAGTTAGTACTGAGCAGAAATCCCTGTGCTCGGCCTTGACAGTGAATACATTTGGTTTCAGTGTCTTATTTTCAGGGGGATGTTAGGACACCAGCAAGACAGACTATGAACCCAGTATACATAGTGAAGAAAAAATAGAAATAAAGGTTTAACAAAACATACAGTTAAGATTTCAAAAGTAACATTACATTTTCAATGACTTTATAAAATATTAAAGTACACACAAAGCAATGTGAACATGCCAACTGATGAGGAGAAAAGTGATTTTAATCAGAGGAACAAATCATGACCCCAAGAAGATAAATGTGAAAGTAGATGGTAAAATGCAACGGCATTATCTAGAATGCACTACAGCAGTATCATTTACACCATTATACTATAAGTATTTATCATATTCTTCAATCTGTCCAGTCATTTAAGAAGTGCACAGCTGGGATAACAGTTCAACTGAATGCATAATTCATTGCTCATCAGAGAAAGAGTAATGAACTGATTAGCTGGGATACACACTTGTAGAATAATGGTTCATAAAAATATTCACTTTTTCACATACCCATATGGGCTACTGGTATGCCTACATGTCTTGGCTCCTCTAGATTAGCCATGTTAAAGTTTCTCAATCCAATCATGCAAGAAGGTATATAAGACACATCTAGAAAATAATCTATAATAAGTTCTCAATATTGAGATACAATCATCAAAAAAGATTTAATAAATTTAACTGTCACACAATTATTAGATATTAAAAATCTTGCATGTTTCAAAATCAGTGTAGTACTTATCAAAAATTAACAATTCTAGTATTTATGTGGTCCACTGGAGAAGGAAATGGCAAACCACTTCAGTATTCTTGCCTTGAGAACCCCATGAACAGTAGGAAAAGGCAAAATGATAGGATACTGAAAGAGGAACTCCCCAGGTCAGTAGGCGCCCAATATGTTACTGGAGATCAGTGGAGAAATAACTCCAGAAAGAATGAAGGGATGGAGCCAAAGCAAAAACAATACCCAGCTGTGGATGTGACGTGATAGAAGCAAGGTCCGATGCTGTAAACAGCAATATTGCATAGGAACCTGGAATGTCAGGCCCATGAATTAAGGCAAATTGGAAGTGGTCAAACAAGAGATGACAAGGGTGAATGTCGACATTCTAGGAATCAGCGAACTAAAATGGACTGGAATGGGTGAATTTAACTCAGATGACCATTACATCTACTACTGCGGGCAGGAATCCCTCAGAAGAAATGGAGTAGCCATCATGGTCAACAAAAGAGTCCGAAATGCAGTACTTGGATGCAGTCTCAAAAATGACAGAATGATCTCTGTTCGTCTCCAAGGCAAACCATTCAATATCACAGTTATCCAAGTTTATGCTCCAACCAGTAATGCTGAAGAAGTTGAAGTTGAACGGTTCTATGAAGACCTACAAGACCTTTTAGAACTAATACCCCAAAAAGATGCCCTTTTCATTATAGGGGACTGGAATGCAAAAGTAGGAAGTCAAGAAACACCTAGAGTAACAGGCAAATTTGGCCTTGGAATGCGGAATAAGGAGGGCAAAGACTAATAGAGTTTTGCCAAGAAAATGCACTGGTCATAGCTAACACCCTCTTCCAACAACACAAGAGAAGACTCTACACATGGACATCACCAGATGGTCAACACCGAATCAGATTGATTGTATTCTTTGCAGCCAAAGATGGAGAAGCTATATACACTCAGGAAAAACAAGACTAGGAGCTGACTGTGGCTCAGCTCATGAACTCCTTATTACCAAATTCAGACTGAAATTGAAGAAAGTAGGGCAAACTGTTAGACCATTCAGGTATGACCTAAATCAAATCCCTTAGGATTATACAGTAGAAGTGAGAAATAGATTTAAGGGCCTAGATCTGATAGATAGAGTGCCTGATGAACTATGGAATGAGGTTCGTGACATTGCACAGGAGACAGGGATCAAGACCATAACCATGGAAAAGAAATGCAAAAAAGCAAAATGGCTGTCTGGCGAGGCCTTACAAATAGCCGTGAAAAGAAGAGAAGAGAAAAGCAAAGGAGAAAAGGAAAGATATAAGCATCTGAATGCAGAACTCCAAAGAATCCAAGAAGAGATAAGAAAGCCTTCTTCAGTGATCAATGCAAAAAAATAGAGGAAAAGAACAGAATGGGAAAGACTAGAGATCTCTTCAAGAAAATTAGAGATACCAAGGGAACATTTCATGCAAAGATGGGCTCGATAAAGGACAGAAATGGTATGGACCTAACAGAAGCAGAAGATATTAAGAAGAGGTGGCAAGAATACAGAGGAGAACAGTACAAAAAAAGATCTTCACGACCAAGATAATCACGATGGTGTGATCACTCATCTAGAGCCAGACATCCTAGAATGTGAAGTCAAGTGGGCCTTAGAACGCATCACTACCAACAAAGCTAGTGGAGGTGATGAAATTCCAGTGGAGCGCTTTCAAATCCTGAAAGATGATGCTGTGGAAGTGCTGTACTAAATAGGCCAGCAAATTTGGACAACTCAGCAGTGGCCACAGGACTGGAAAAGGTCAGTTTTCATTCCAATCCTAAAGAAAGACAATGCCAAAGAATGCCCAAACTACTGCACAATTGCACTCATCTCACATGCTAGTAAAGTAATGCTCAAAATTCTCCAAGCCAGGCTTCAGCAATACGTGAACCGTGAACTTCCTGATGTTCAAGCTGGTTTTAGAAAAGGCAGAGAAACCAGAGATCAAAGTACCAACATCCACTGGATCATGGTAAAAGCAAGAGAGTTCCAGAAAAACATCTATTTCTGCTTTCTTGACTATGCCAAAGCCTTTCACTGTGTGGATCACAATAAACTGTGGAAAATTCTGAGAGAGATGGGAATACCAGACCACCTGACCTGCCTCTTGAGAAATCTGTATGCAGGTCAGGAAGCAACAGTTAGAACTGGACATGGAACAACAGACTGGTTCCAAATAGGAAAAAGAGTACGTCAAGGCTGTATATCGCCACCCTGCTTATTTAACTTCTATGCAGAGTACATTATGAGAAACGCTGGACTGGAAGAAGCACAAGCTGAAATCAAGATTGCCGGAAGACAATCAAAAAATGGGCCAAAGAACTAAATAGACATTTCTCCAAAGAAGACATACAGATGGCTAACAAACACATGAAAAGATGCTCAACATCACTCATTATCAGAGAAATGCAAATCGAGACCACAATGAGGTACCACTTCACACCAGTCAGAATGGCTGCGATCCAAAACTCTGCAAGCAATAAATGCTGGAGAGGGTGTGGAGAAAAGGGAACCCTCCTACACTGTTGGTGGGAATGCAAACTATTAGAGCCACTATGGAGAACAGTGCGGAGATTCCTTTAAAAATTGCAAATAGAACTACCTTATGACCCAGCAATCCCACTGCTGGGCATACACACCGAGGAAACCAGAAATGAAAGAGACACATGTACCCCAATGTTCATTGCAGCACTGTTTATAATAGCCAGGACATGGAAACGACCTAGATGTCCATCAGCAGATGAGTGGATAAGAAAGCTGTGGTACATATACACAATGCAGTTTTACTCAGCCATTAAAAAGAACACATTTGAATCAGTTCTAATGAGATGGATGAAACTGGAGCCGATTATACAGAGTGAAGTAAGCCAGAAAGAAAAACACCAATACAGTATACTAACACTTATATATGGAATTTAGAAGGATGGTAATGATAACCCTGTATGTGAGCCAGCAAAAGAGACACAGATGTATAGAATGGACTTTTGGACTCTGAGGGAGAGGGAGAGGGTGGGATGATTTGGGAGAATGGCACTGAAACATGTATACTATCATGTAAGAAACAAATCGCCAGTCTATGTTCGATACAGGATACAGGATGCTTGGGGCTGGTGCATGGGGATGATCCAGAGAGATGATATGGGGTGGGAGGTGGGAGGGGGCTTCAGAATTGGGAACTCATGTACACCCATGGCGGATTCACGTCAATGTATGGCAAACCCAATACAGTATTGTAAAGTAAAATAAAGTAAAAATAAAAATTAAAAAATAATAATAATAAATAAATAAATAAAAGAGGTTGTTCAAAAAAAAAAAAAAAAGATTGCCGGGAGAAATATCAATAACCTCAGATATGCAGATGACACCACCCGTATGGCAGAAAGTGAAGAGGAACTAAAAAGCCTCTTGATGAAAGTGAAAGAGGAGAGTGAAAAGTTGGCTTAAAGCTCAACATTCAGAAAACAAACATCGTGGCATCTGGTCCCATCACTTCATGGGAAATAGATGGGGAAACAGTGGAGACAGTGTCAGACTTTATTCTGGGGGCTCCAAAATCACTGCAGATGGTGACTGCAGCCATGAAATTAAAAGATGCTTACTCCTTGGAAGAAAAGTCATGATCAACCTAGACAGCATATTCAAAAGCAGAGACATTACTTTGAGGACTAAGTTCCATCTAGTCAAGGCTATGGTTTTTCCAGTAGTCATGTATGGATGTGAGAGTTGGACTATGAAGAAGGCTGAGCGCCGAAGAATTGATGCTTTTGAACTGTGGTGTTGGAGAAGACTCTTGAGAGTCCCTTGGACTGCAAGAGATCAGCCCTGGGATTTCTTTGGAAGGAATGATGCTAAAGCTGAAACTCCAGCACTTAGGCCACCTCATGCGAAGAGTTGACTCATTGGAAAAGACTCTGATGCTGGGAGAGATTGGGGGAAGGAGGAGAAGGGGACAACAAAGGATGAGATGGCTGGATGGCATCACTGACTCGATGGACGTGAATCTGAATGAACTCCGGGAGTTGGTGATGGACGGAGGCCTGGCATGCTACGATTCATGGGGTCACAAAGAGTCAGACACGACTGAGCGACTGAACTGAACTGAGTATTTAGGGAATGAACCCTATTAATCTGTTTTGTTTCAAAACTTAGTTTGGTTTGGTACACCATGTTACTGCTTCAAAGGATTTCTGTGAAACCACTGTCAAAAAAACTCAATGCCCCCATATTCACATTAGTCTAATTTGAATAACAAATACCAATACAACATATATCTTTGATGCCTGATAGGTATTTGGAGTGGCTGGCGTTTTCCCCACTTCTAGCACCCCCCCTACCTCCACTTTTCTCTGGAGCAACAATGATTTTATCTCTTCTCATTGCAAATACACTGAAGCCATCTAGAAGGAGTTCCTTCAAGTTTCCTCAATTCCCAACTCACCTCCCTAAGGCCTTACTTTCCTCCCTTTGCCCTTTCACTAGATTCTTTCCTCTATAAAGGGTAATCTCTGGATCTGTGGTCCTAATTCTTCCCCCTTTACATTCTTTCTATGGATCATTCCCACCACTTCTTTTTCCCTCTTTGCTTAGCAATGGCATCTTACACCTGTAATTGCTACTTCAACTCTTTGCTTCCCTCTGGCTACAGACACGTTTAGAAAGAAAACAAAATAATGCTTTTCCTTGTCCTGAACTCTCCAAAGCTCTACTTCCAGATTTCTCTAAATGTAAGGCTACACCCTTGCTACTTGCAGAGCTTGTTAGAAACACAGATTCTCAGACTTCCTGCTCAGTATGTGCACTTCACACAAGGTCCCCAGGCTACCAGTTAAAATCTGAGAAACTCTGGTCTATACTGAGACTGCTTCTACATTACTTCAACTTAATTTATTCTCCTGAAATCTTAGCCTCAACTTCCTCACTCTAACACTTCCCCCCAAAGTGAAACTGCATTACAAGTTGGAAACTTTCCAGTGGACTCTCTATCAGGCTGTAGGTTCCTTGATCTCTTTATCATGCCCCCTGCTCGCTCCTTCTTTCTAGTTCTCTTTTGTTGGCCCATGTGACAGCATCCTATAAAGCACCAACATTTTGTATGACACCAATTTTCAAACATTTACAGCTGAGCACCTATGCCAGTGCTCCTCCACAGAGGATAACGCACAGCTCTGCATGCCCAGGGACTGCAATCCTGAATGCCTTCCTAAGAATGAGAAAAACAGGACGAGGGGAAAGCTCTGCTGTTCTTTTCTGACACATTTTGGAGCTGGACGCTCACTTCAAATGCATCGTCTATATCAAATACTCTCCCTTTTTCTAAAGCGTTATCTTACTTATTGCCCCCTTCCCCCACAGACCTGTGCTTCCTTTCCTTCATTTCCTCCCTACACCGTCTGCCTCTCTAATCCCTCATTCCCTTTCCTCTTGTTCCTCAACCTTCCTTAGGTCATAGAGTATCTTGAAATAGAATTAATTTTTTTTTTTTGGCCCATGTGTCAAATGGAATCTTAGTTCCCTGAATATGGATCGAACCAGCATCCCCTGCACTGGAGACTCTTAATTGCACAGAGTCCTAACCACTGGACTGCCAAGGAAGTCCAGGAGCTAAGTCACTTAGCTCCTTAAACTGGATTCTCAATTTAATCTGTGGCTGACACCTAATAAGATACACTATTTCCCTCCTTTTCTCGTCTTTTACCTCACTACACATCTGACAGGTGATTTTCTTTGCCTATTAGAATATATCAGCATTTCCTTTTTAAATTAACATTCTGTCAAATGACTTTTCTATAAAACATAGTTCTTACCTTCTACTTGTCCATTTAACATAATTTTTCCTTTTTGACCAGCAGCTCCAGATAAAAGATCCACATACTTCCATGGAAGGCTCTCAGAGATACTCTGTTAAAATTAATACTGAGTTGCAGGAAGATTTCCTAATTCCTTTTGAAGAAAACATCTTACTTTTAAAAACTGCCTACATTTAACCCAGTTAAGACAGGTTTGCCAAGATCCACAGCTGCTAAGTGACAGATTCAGGATGCTAACTTCAAACACGGTGCTGTATCAGCAGGCAGCAGCTCCATGCACCTAAGAGATCAGGCCCTTCTCATCTCCTTCCATAGCTGCTGCCTTCAAACAGAGCACTGCTACTTCATGCTACTTCAAGGACGGCTGCCATAAAGGTTCTCTGCGCGTGCTGGTTAAACTATCCAAAATGGTTTGTACTTACTAAAACATCACAAAGCAAGGCTAACTGCTGTTATTATGCCACATATTTCTTACTATTCGCTATGCTTTTGCTTCTCTAGAAATGTTCCTTGCAGATTAACTTGACAATCCAAACCTAATAATACCTTCAAGTTTCAAGCACTATCTTTTCAATGTTGACATGGTAAAAAACCACAATTCAACCTGTTTCTCTCTGGCCCTCTCCAGCAGTTTTACACATGCACATGTGCCAAAGAAATATACATTTGCTTGGGAGATTGGGGATGACACAAACACACTACACACTACAGTGTATAAAACAGATAACTAGTAAGGACCTACTGTATAGTACAGGGAACTCCACTCAACATTCTGTACTGGCCCATGCAGGAAAAGAATCTAAAACAGAGGCGATATACATATAGAGAGATATAACTGATTCACTTTGCTGCACACCTGAACCTAACACAGTATTGTAAATCAACTGTACTCCAACAAAAATCGAAGGAAGAGAGGAAGAAAGAAAGAAAGGAACATTTCATCATAGACTCACCTGGAACAATGCTTCAGTTTTTAGATAAATGTAACTTCAGAACACAAACAGATTCCTTATGACTTCTAAGCCTCGATTTCTGTATTACACTGATTTCATTATGTAAACCTTGATAATTAGCTAAAGTGTACTATATGGTAGTATTTAGCACAGAATTATCTTCTTGATTAAAAATCAATAATTAAAAATAAAGATTAATATCAGATTAAAAATAAAAAAAAATGTTGATGGGCAAATCCAAAGGTGAGAAAGTCACAGCATCTTCTGCGTTTATGTTTTTACATCACTCCGTTGTTTACATTTCAAAATAATAACAGAAGACAGTACCTCAGAATCCCGAGGTGATTCTATATCTTCCTCTTCTCTTATGTCATATCTGTAAAATAGAATCACAGATACTACTATGAATTTTAATACATATATGTCTATCTCTATCCACAAATAGTTCAATAAAATGAACTAGTGGAAAAGAATTTCAGAGGGTTGAAGCATTTTCAGGAAGAAAAAGTTGGTAGTACTTGGGACACTTCTGAAGAAAGAAAGCAAAAGAAACGCACTTAAAAAGAAATGGATGCCATATTTGCATCTATACACTTTAAAGGTTTTTATCTGAGCTTTTAAGCATAGAAAAAAATCCACAGACATTCACGAACTTACCACTTCTATTATTTTTGTGCGTTCCATCAACAGAACTCAAACGGTCATGATTTATTTGCTCTTGGGGAGCCCTTTCAGTAATATCTGTATCACTTTCTTTGTCTACAATCTCTGGCTTTGTGGCTCCTTCCTACAAAAACAAGACAAAATAAAACAAAAACCCAACTTCAGATAACATATTCATTTATTTGGTCATTCAGTCAATCCGTAAGATGACATTCACTGTTGTCTAAGAAATTATAGACGCTGTCCTCAGAGAAGTTAGAAATGTAAAGAAAAGAGAGATTCTGTTCTATGTTCTAGGCAAGGCAGAGACATGTAAAAACAAACAAGAGGGCAGAAAAGTGTCCTTCAACAGCTCTGCAACTGAAGTGGACCAAGCACAGGAAGGACACAAAGGAGAGAGGAGGCAGGTGAGCCCGTGAAGCTCAAGGAACGCTGTGACAAAGGGCTGTGTCTCAGAAGACAGAGTACAGAGCCGGGGTGTGAGGGAGATTCTGCGAAGGGCAGCCCAAGAAAAGGACGAGGTGTGAAACAATGTGAATAAGTCACGTGGAAAACTAGAGCACAGTTACTGGGAACCCTACAGAGAGACAAAACAGAAGGACCGGGTCAAATGGCAAAAAGTAAGTGTCACCTTTTTTCTTCATGTGACAGGCATCTAGTTACACAAGTAAAGGGTTACATCATCACAAATATATTTTATTTTATTTGGTGCCATGCTTTTTTTCAAATGAAAGGGGAAAGACTACACTGCACCAGGGAGTAGCAAACATGACATTATTTTACAGGACAGCATTGTAAAAAAAAAAAAAAAAAAAAAACACTACAAGCAATGCTCCAGAGTGGACAGGAAGCAAACTAAACACTGCTCATTACCCAGAGTTTCCATGAAACTGTAATTAAAAAGTTGAATTTGGCTTTAGAAACAGCCAAATAAAAACAGTAAAAATCATTCTAAAACAAACTTCAAAGCCAAGAGGAATGAAAAGATTGACAAATATATTTTCTGGCAGCAACATAAAGATAAACATCAGGGAAGCAAAACTTGAATATTTCAAGATTGCAGGTGAGAAAGTAGATTATGATAATAAGACATGAAAAATGATAAACAGGTGGAAAATACTGAAGTTGCTGAGTGACTAGATGCAGTAATTTCAAGGAAGTTTGGAGTCCGATATCTTTCCTGCTGCAGCATTTCAGTGATGCTGTCTACGGATGGGGAAAACAGATAACAGTGTAAGTTACAAAGAGTCAGGGAAAAGGGAAGCGTCAGGAACAAGGCCTTCAGTTTGGGGAGTAATTAATTAATCTGAGGCACGCAAGGGGCTCAGAAAAAAAGGATTTGGATAAATACCTTTGGATTAGAAATAGATAGCCTTATTCAGGAAAAGCATAGCTGTTAAGATAACTATTTGTAAAATATGCTAACTTGGTATAATCAATGCAAACCTATGCAGAATTCTGAACTTTTGAAAATAAAACAACACCAGGGGAAGAAAACTATGACATTAAAATTTTCAGTTATATATTTTAACACCTATTTCAAGGACATAAAAATATATTTTTATAAATATGTGCAAATATTCATGTCTGGGATATTACAATTATAAGCATTTTTTAGTGTAATGAAAAGGTTTAATAGTAAAACACCAGTTCAAGATGCTACAAGAAGATTCCTTTTTAAAATTGATCTTAAAAGATAACTTTTAAATTGTAGATGAGAAATGCTTTTGTGAGTATGGAATTATGAGTCATTTTAAAGTACTACTATGAGCTAAGAAAGAAATATAAAACCCTATTTGAAAATTCACAAGGTTTTCTTCTTATTTCCCTGTAAACAGCACACTAACAACTCTAATTTCCTATCTGTGCCTTTTGGAATAGTAGGTAAAGATTGAAGGAATGATCTAGATATTAAAAATAGTAGTAAAATTATGATTATCCTAGCTGGAGATATAAAGGTTTTCAAATACATCTATGATTATCAAGCAGGACTCAAACTTCATATCAGGAAAAAACAAACAAACTAAAAAAATCAAGTAACCATAATTTCTGAGTTTTGGATACAAAAGAATTGATATGTTAGTTTCATATGTATAACAAAGAATTGACAGGCTAGTTTAACACCTATAAATACTGAAGTTAATATAAAGTTTCTTAAGAATAACATGGCGTATACATATGGCTAGAGATATTTTAAACAGTAAAAAATTATCTTCCAGAGATAATTTTTAAACCCTGTTGGTAATTTTTCTTTCCTTATGATTTTATAATAACAAGTAGTCTGCATAAGAAAAAATATCATAAATTGTGGTTTCATTCATTTACTGTAAGTGCCATTACATGTAGATATTAGGAAAAGACAAATCAGAATCTCTTCAGCAAAAAAAAAGTTCTACATTTTTTTCTTTAAGACTACTGCAGCTGAAAATTTTCTCATTGAATGAAGAGAGAGTAAGAATCTATTTATATAATTATAACTTTTGTAAAAAGACTAGATAAAATGCTTATTTATTAAACACCCACCAAGATTATACCAAACAGTAAGATAAATTAGTTAAGTACATTAAGTATTTATCAAACAGTAAGTTAGAAACCATAAGAAACAGAAAGGTCAAAAATTCTTAAATCATAATAAATCTGCTAAGGCCTAAAACAGAACTCACCTTGAATTGTCTATGAACTAAAGTTTTGCTATATTAAATAGCAGGCATCGCTTCATTACTTTCACAGTGAGAATTTGTTTAAAAAGACAAATCACTTCAAACTGAAATGAACTTCCGGAGGGGACTATATTCAATACAGATACATACATACATGTGTGTGTGTCAGTCCCTCAGTTGTGTCTGACTCTTTGTGACCTCATGGACTGTAATCCACCTGACTCTTCTGTTCATGGAATTCTGCAGGCAAGAATACTGGAGTGGGTTGCCATTTCCTTCTCCAGGGGATCTTCCCGACCCAGGGATTGAACCCAGGTCTCCCACATTGCAGACAGACTCTTTACCAACTGAGCCACCAGGGAAGCCATATATACATGTATAAGTATAACCAAGTCATTTTGCTGTACACCTGAAACTAACACAATATTGTAAATTGATTATACTGCAATTAAAAAAAAAAAACAAGAACCACCACCAACCTCAAAAACAACCACCAAAAAAGGTAAAGAACAAATTTTCTTTCAGTTCTTCATAAAAATCAGCTATATGTCATTCAAAAGAGTATGAGCATTGCTTTTTCACGACCTCACTGTCTCCTCTTAAGTTGAATTTCAAATAATTCTTCTCATATTTATAATATAGAGTTCCTCGTCTGACATACCCTATTTCTGTTGTGTTTGTGCCATAATCTGTCTCATCCTGACCCTCATTCCATTTCATATTCATCTTGTCCTTCTTAAATGGATTCTTCCCCTTCATCCCCCTCCCCATCTTCATATTCATCTAGCTGCTCTTCCTAATTGCTTTGTAATTCTTTTCTTTCATAATGGCCTACTTAGTATGCCAGCATTTATAAATCTGAATCATGCACATATATTGCTCTTATTATCACACCATTTTGTATCATGACTTTGAAGACTTCCACTTCTGTGTTAGGATCCCTTGTGTCATATAAGGGGACATGACATGCGAATGGCATGTGAAAAAGTACAGGGGAAAAAAGAGTTACAAACAAAACAACTTGCGTTTGTGAGACCAAGGCCCGCGAGAGACATGAGAGGTTGTGGAAGAGGCTCAGGCGATGGCAAGGCAGGATGAGAGAAGCCCCGGGCTCCAGGTGATGGTTCGGGAATGGTTCCAACCACATCTTCAATTTCACCATCAGAATTATTGTCCTCAGAGAAGGCTGTACTCTCTGGACTCACAATGCCGCATTTTGCCTCTCCTACAGTGAAAACAAGGGAGAGTACATGAGAACATCTGTAATTTCAAATCAGTGAATAAAACCAGGAGGACAGTCTTAGATAACTTACTGTTTCTCTTGGATTGCTGAGAAACATTCATTAGCTTCGTTAAATTTGGTCAGGACATTCTGGAGAAGAAAATAAGAACTTTAAGAATAATAAGGGTCAAATTTAAGAAAATAATTATAACATCCCCCCTTACTCTATGATCTAATACAAAGAGCACAGGCTCTGGAGTCATTCAGATGTGGATTCAAATCCCAGTTCTGCCACTAACTAACCTTCTCATGGGGTAAGGATTATGACAGATGACATAGGAAGCCCCGGATGTTCCTCTCCTTACCCCTAATATACTGCTATACAAATACTATGACACCCACTAGATTACTTTCTCTACTAAAATGTTCTAGAATAAAAATTTATCCCCAATACTTTAGAGTACTATGCTTGAAAAACTAAACTATTTAAATTAGTTGCTATGTTTTTAAATTTACTTGCATGATTTCTCTATGCATGAATTATCGCTTGGGAAGGGAAATATGGAAGTTTAGTTTTTAGTAGAACCTTATTTAGATGGGTTAGAACTGCAAATAGGAAAAGTTATTTCTATTCTGTTTGTCAAAGAGCTAAAGACAAATGATTTTTTAAATTCAGCTCATTCTCAGAAAGAGGGAAAAAAATAAGAGAAAAAATGTAGGGCAACGATCATGAATGAAAGCCACAAACACTCTAAACAAAAAGCCGTAAGCAAACATGCTAACAACAGAGGCAGAGAGAGAGAGAGACTCAAAGAACAGACACTGAAGAAATGTATTCTGCAAGGAGAAATTAGGTTAACAGGAAATATTAAAAATGACAAAAGGTAGGGTAGGAAAAAGAAATGAAAAAGTAAGATATGCCTAGCGAAGTACAAACTTAAGGGGAAAAAAAAAGAAAAGCATAAGTATAATGAGGTATGTGGGAAAACATATATATTTAGAATTTATATAGAACAAATCAGTAAAATATCAGTATTGTTAAGGATACACTATGAACAAAGCTTGTGCTTTATATGTTATTAATACATAAATTATAGCTACACTGTTCAAGTTGTATGAAAATATCAACATAAGTTATATATAAAACATATATTTAAAACAGAGGCTTTTGTTCATTGTATATCCCTAATAATAGTGATTTATATTAGTTTAGAACTGTTTATAAATAATACTGCAATCAAGAATTTAATTTTGCCACTATAAAAAAAGCCATTCAATTAGCCACACATGGTCATCTATCACTACCTGAATGCTGTCAAGTATTACTAGAGGGAGAGGAATTGATAAAGAAATATTCCTAACATTTCACTGGGAACAAGGACTGGTAGTCAGAATTCTAAGGAGACTATGCTGTTTGAAAAAAAAAAATTAATGGAATACATGATGGAGCTAAAAAGCTATGGGGTGGGAGAAGTTTTGGGTTGGCTAAAAAGTTTGTTTGGGTTTTTCCATAAGATGTTAATGAAAAACATGAATGAACTTGTTGGCTAACCCAATATATGGGAGCTCTCTGCACTGTCTATTCAATTTTGCTGTGAACCTAAAAGTGCTCTAAAAAATAAAGTCTATTTTTTTTTTAAAGAAAACAAAAACAATGGTTGGATAAAATACTGAAACATGCTATAACACTTAGGACCCTTGAGAACATTATACCAAGTGAAAGAAGCCAGTCATAAAAACCACATATAGCATGATTTCATGTATATGAAATGTCTAGAAGAGGCAAATCTATAGAGACAGAAAATAAATTAGTGGTTTCCCTGGGCTAATAGGGGTGGGGTGTCTGAATGAAATGGGGAATGATTGCTAATGTGGGATTCTTTTGAGATGATGAAAGTGTTCTGAAAATTGTTGTGGCCACAGTTGCACAACCCTGTGAATATACTAAAAACCACTGAATTATACATATTAAATGGGTGAACTGATGGTATGTGAATTGTATCTCAATAAAACTGTCATTTTCTTAAGTAAAGCTGCAATTTTTAAAAAGTAAGTGGTCAGAACCCATAGCATGCATACTTTAAACATCAGAATGCTGAAGAATACTGAAGAAGTCTCTAGACTTCTAGAGATAGCAGATAGACTTCTCATAGTGATAATTCAGCAGGAAGGCATGTCATAAATATCCACATGCCTAACAACAGAGCCTCAAAACAAACAAAGCAAGAACTGAAGGAACCAAAGGTAAAAACAGACAGAAATTTTAAACACCAGTTTCTTAACAGGTAATAGAAGTAGATCCAAAGGGGAGGGGGGGGGAAGTGGGGGGCAGGGATATAAGTAATGTACACAATACCATCACCCACCTTGTCTAAAATAAATATGTTGAGAATTGACACATGTACAGTACTGATGTATAAAAGAGATAACTAATGAGAACGCATTGTATAGCTCAGGGAACTCTATCCAATGCTCTGTGGTGACTTAAGTAGGAAAAGAAATCTAAAAATGAGGGAATATATGTATACATATAACTGAGCCACTTTGCTGTACAGCAGAAACTAAAGTAAGATTGCAAAGCAACTCTACTCCAATAAAAATTAATTTTAAAATACGTTGAGTATAACAAGCAGTGGTTAAGCATTCACTTCATAATAATTTTTTGTCTCCTGGGACCCTCTAAGTATCTTTCAGTGGTCTGAAACCTCTCTTTAAGATTTCCTATTATCTTCTTTCCTCTTATTATTTATGTATTTACTCTGGGCCACGCCAGGTCTCCGTGGCCGCACATGAATCTTCTCTGGCTGCGGCAAGTGGGCGCCGCTCTCTGGTTGCTGTGTGCGGGCTTCTCGCTGCGGGGGCCTCTCTGGCTGCGCAGCACTGGCTCTAGGCTGCATGAGCTTCAGACGTTGCAGCCTGAAGGCTCTGGAGCACAGGCTCAGAGGTTGTGGTACACGGGCTTCGTTGCCCTGCAACATATGGAATATTCCTGGACCAGGGATGGAACCTGTGTCATAGGCAGATTCTTAACCACTAGATGAACCATCAAGGCGGTCTTCTGAAAGGAGGTGACCAAGGTAATTTGCACAGATGCCTTTTTCCTTCGTAACACCCTTTCCAAACATGAAGACTTATTCAAAACCATCCTATTTTCCCCAAGACACAAAACCTGTATTCTTTCCTCTTAGATGTTTTAATTCTCTACTCCCTGGAACCCGGGTGGTTTTGACAAGAAGCCCTGCTCCCCTGCAGAAATGTGTTGGGGGCCAATCACAAGCCATCAGCCAGAGACAGACAGCATCCAGGCGGGTGGGTCTGGAGTGCTGCAAACGGCACAGCAGAGGAAATGGGCTTGGGCTGCACCCCCGTCTCATCACACAGCAGTGGCACCTGGCAGGCACGTGTTCATTTCCTATCAGCAAGCAGCAAAGGCGAGGCATGAGCTGGAGCCTCCTGCTTTTCCCAGGAGGTGGTTTCACTGCCAGCACCTTGTGATGCTCTCCAGGGTCTTAGGCTCCATAGTACAGTTGCTTTTCAACACTTACCTGCCAGCTTCTGACTCATGAGACCTGTACAACCTCCTTCAACAGATTGTGCTTAGTCACTCAGGTGTGTCCAACTCTTTGCGACCCCATGGACTGTAGCCCACCAGGCTGCTCTGTCCATGGGGATTCTCCAGGCAAGAATACTGGAGGGGGGGCCATACCTTCCTCCAGGGGATTTTCCCAACCCAAGGCTCAAACCCAGGTCTCCTGCACTGAAGGTGGATTCTTTACTGTTTGAGGCACCAGGGACTATCATATAACGACCTGCATAAGACCTGAAAGGGCAGGCCTGTGTCGGGGCATCAGCACATCAGACGGCCTTCCTTCACACAGAAGAGACCATGTCAGGGGCCCGTCCTTCTCCATCCTAAAGCTCAAGGGTCCCAGAGCATTTCATTTCCCTCAAATCACTTACAGGTAGTAACAGCACACTCTGTAGCTTTAGGTCCAAGCTAGGATGACAGTGTGCATGTGTGCTAAGTCACTTCAGTTGTGTCCAACTCTTTGTGACCCCAGGGACTGTAGCCTGCCAGGCTCCTCTGTCCATGGGATTCTCCAGACAAGAATACTGGAGTAGGTTGCCATTCCCTCCTCCAGGGGATCTTCCTGACCCAGGGATTGAAGCTGGGGCTCTTGTGTTTCCTGCCTTGGCAAGCAGGTTCTTTACCACCAGCACCACCTGGGAAGCCCAAGGATAGCAGGGGGAACATGAAAAGAGAGGAGGTGCCCGGTGTTGTTATGCACACCATGGGAGAATGTCAGGGTCAACTTCTTTTTAAAAAGGAAGAAAACCAAGTTGCAAAACTCTTCTTTCATCCAAGAAATATTTACTGAGGAAATTCCCTGGCAGTCTAGTGGTTAGGACTCCATGCTTTCACTGCTGAGGGCCTGGGTTCAATCTCTGGTCAGGGAACTAAGATCCCACAAGCTGTGCAGCAAGGTAAAAAAAAATATAATATACTGAGCATGCACCATTCTAGGTACTTAGGACACTGCAACTAACTAAACAGACAACCTGGCAAATAAGCAAACCCTATCTTAAATGGTGATAATATAAGAGAAACAGAGCAGGAGGAGGCGGGGTATCATCGACTCACAGCCTTAAATGGGGTAGATGGGGAAGGCCTTCCTGAGAAGGGGACCTTTCTGCACGTCTGAAGGTCGTGTATCTTGGTCTGCAGACGTATGCCTGGTGCTTCCCTGGTGATTCAGTGGTTAACATCTCCCTTGCAATGCAGAGAACAAAGGTTCGATTCCTGGTTGGAGAACTAAGATCCCACATGCCATGGAGCAACTAAGCCAACAAGCTGCAACTAGAGCGTCCACAGCGAAGATTCCACGTGTGGAAACTAGGACTTGACATAACCAAATAGGTAAATAAATATTAAATATTTTTGAAAAGCCAACCTGGCTGCAAATGATTTCAAGGTGTTCCTAAACCCCCGAGTATTCCCCTGCCTTCTTCCAAAGCCTGAAATTTTTTTAATGAGGGGAGAAAGAAACCTATTTAATTCCATTTAATTCTATTAAATTCCTATTTAATTCTGTACTATCAAAGAGAAATATCTGATGGTTTTGGAAAAGCTGGCGCATAGCGCTCCCATGTTACCAGGTGACCGTGAAAGCGTATGGTTGATGTCTGGACTTTGCTCCATCACAAGGGAAGGGGAGCACAAATTTCAAGAAGATAGGTGGGTCACTGAGTCAGAAGGAGCAAAGGTAGCTATCAGACGGCACTCGTCCCAGTTCAGCTGCCTCTGCCTCTTTGGCACAGGACAGGGCAGCTGTCTGCCGTGTGGTGCACATGTCCTGTGACTGAAACCAGGCAATTCCAGTACACTAACCATGACGTTCACACAAGGCAATTTAGCAGTGACCGGGCATCCTGGACACTCACTGATCAGCAGCGCTACGCTGAATCCTCACCTTCTGTACCATCTGCACTAAAGCGAGCAGGGAGCTCTCTAGCAGACCCACTAAGAAAGAAAGGCTAAAGGAAATTCTTCAGGTTCAAAGAGAATAATACCAGAGGGAAACAAATTTCAAGAATAAAGGAAGAGCAATAGAAATGGCAAATAACTATGTAAATACACTTCCCAGGATCCTCCTAGCTGGAATCCATCTTGGCTGAGTGATGTGTGTGCCCCCAGGAAGGATCGCAATTCAGAATGACTGGCAAGAGACAAACCAGAAACTAACCCAATGACCAGAAAATGAGACTGTGAGCCACATGGCAGAACAGTTCTCTCCATTTCCCTCACCCTCCTGCCCTCCGCCCCGGCAGCCCTTCCCAATAGTCTCTTGCTTGGACGGCACTCCTCTCCTTGGACGATTCATTTCCAAGTATCAGAAAAGAAGCCACTCTCAAGCCCTGGAAGGGATCCCCCTTCCTTCACCAAAACCACAATCCAGGAGAAAATATCTTCCAAATGCTACCTTGTAGAGAAGGAAATGGCAACCCCTCCAGTATTCTGGCCTCAGAACCCAGGGACAGAGGAGCTTGGTGGGCTACAGTCCATCAGCAGGGCATTTCTGAGGGGAGGAAACAGTCCCAGGGAAGCTGAGGTGCTCGCCAAAGGCCCCAGAGCTTTGGATGGCACAGCCAGAACTGTGGCTGAGGGCTCCCAGTGGCCATGCCTCTTGATCCTGGCCTCTCTCACCAGGTACATGTGTGGAAAACTAGAATCAAAAATATGCCTGAGGGCTTCCCTGGTGGCTCCGTGGTAAAGAATCCGCCTGCCAGTGGGGGACATGCAGGCGTGATCCCTGCTATGGGAAGATCCCACATGCTATGGAGCTCATGTGCCACAACTGCCGAGCCTGTGCTCTAGATCCTGGAAGCCACAATGCCAAGCTCACATACTGCAGCCACTGAAGCCCGTGAGCCTGTGCCCCGCAGCAAGAGGAGCTGCTGCAGTGAGAAGCCCACACACCACTAGTTATGGCCCACGCTCGCCCGAACTAGGGAAAAGCCCACACATGAAGACCCAACACAGCCAAAAATACATACAATTGTTTTCCTAAAAAATGCATATCTGACAAAGAATCTCTGCTCAAATTGTCCAAGAACACTAGAGCAAACAAGCCCATTCATAATTGGTAAAGATTGAAATAGACACCTGGCCACTGAGGGTATACTGATAGCAAACTATTATACAGAAACATACTCCAGATACTGGTGGGAGGCATGCACAGCCCCCTTTGGAAGACAGTCTGACAGTTTTTTCAGTAACCACATGGGACAAGCACTGAATTCTATACCTGACAAGTGGTAGAAGCCAGGTGTCTTACCATTGGAACGGGAAATTATGGAGAAACAAAAGGAAAGGCTACAAGATCCATTGAGACATCATCACAAATTACCTTTAACTGAATATGTTCAAAGATAAGCTGGAATACATGTATATATTTCCAAGTATTGTCAGCTGAGCATCTTTAGCGCTTACATGTTTTACATATCATTCTATAGTGAAAGGGAACAGGAAATGTCCCTGGTGGTCCAGTGGTAAAGGGTCTGCCTACCAATGCAGGGAACATGGGTTTACTCCCTGGTGCTAGAAGATTCCACATGCCCAGAGGCAACTAGGCCCCCGTACAACTATTGAAGTACTGGCATGCTCCAGACCCCAAGTTCTGCAACCAGAGAAAGCACTGCAATGAGAAGCCATGGCATGGCAACTAGAGGGCAGCCTCTGCTCACTACAACTAGACATCTAGCAACAAAGACCCAGCATAGTAAAAAGTAATTTAACGTTAAAAAAAAAGAAAAAGGACAGATGATCTTTGAATAAATGACGGAGATTAGGGTGAGGCAGTAATTATATGAGCCAGGATAATCCTAAAGTATGAGAAAGTAAAGAAAGGAAAGACAATTGTCAAGCTGTCCAAACTGATAAAATTGAATGATTACACACTTTTATCTCTATACACTAGCAAATAATATTCTGAAAAGGAATTTTAAAAAACAATTCCCTTTCAATACTGTCAACATCAATAAAATACTTTGCCATGGATGTAACGAGGATGACAAGACTGGCACACTGAAAATTATACACGATTGCTGAAAAATATCCTGAAGACATGTATGGATATGCCATAACTATGGAATGACTTACGATGGCAATACCATGGAATGCATCTTCAATCTGAAATGAAGATTCAATATGAATTACAAAAGACTGAAAGGTCATTGCTGAACCATGAAAGATGCCAGGATTCTTGGCCTCCAGAGGAGAAGAATTCAATCCAGAGCCAGTTGATGAAGCTTGATCTCTCAGAGCTTTTGTGTCATAAATTTTATTAAAGTATAAAAGAGATACAGAAAGCTGTTGATATAGATTCCAGACGGGGGCAGTAAGAGTACCCCCTGCTGATCTTTGGCCAGATGTTATACAGCCACTAGCAGTCTGCTAAGGAAAGAAAGGCAATGGCTCAGAGAATGGCACCAGGCCCCTCACCCACAACATGCATTGAGATAACAGTGGCAGCAGGTGAGTCACCCCGGGCCATAAATTGACATGAATTTTGAAGAAAGGCAGATTTCCAGGCAAATATATCATTTCACTAACATAGATTAAGAGAACAAGGTATGAGTAAAACATACTGATTTGTCAAGTTGGTTCTGAGCCTTTAGGGGGAACCGACCTGAAGACAGAGTCTAGCGGAAATACATAGTATATTAACATAGCTTAAGACAAACATTTCCTTATGAAAAAATGCACTGCTTAACTCAACGTTTGAGAAAAATTAAGTTCAGGTGGAGCCAGGAGTCATCACGGCAACACAGAATTTTCAGAGAAAACTCCTTTTAAATTTGTATCAAGAAGGGGAAAAAAATTAACACTAGTTAGTTTCCTCAGGCTGCTTAAGAGAGATGCAAAAAAAGTTTGACACTTGCAGCCTATTCCCTCTGTCTGGAGACCCAGGCCTTCCTGCCTGTTACCCTCTCGGGGACTTTAGGAAGCAATACACAAGCTGACCCTAACATACACGTGGAATGACAAGGGATTCCAAAGAGCCAGAGCAATCACGTGAGTCTGCAGTTCTAAGGTCCTCTGGCACATGCAATCGACTGTGTTAAGTCGCTTCAGTCACGTCTGACTGTCAGAGCCCGCCAGGCTCCTGTGTCCATGCGAATTTTCCAGCAAGAATACTAGAGTGGGTTGCTGTGCCCTCCTCAAGAGAATCTTCCCAACTCAGGAATCGGATTCCGGCATTGGCAGGTAGGTTCCTTACCACTAGCCCCACCTGGGGCAAAAGTGCCTAAGTGGAGATCAGGGAAACCCAGTTAGGAGAAGGGACTCAGAGGAAAGGAAGTGAGGGAAGGAGACTCTTGGTCACACTCAGAGAAGCCCGGCAGGTAGTTCTGCAGGTGGAAGAGGAGGAGGAAACAGGCTGGAGCTGTTTAGAAGATGAAAGAGGGAACTAAAGCAGGGGCCCCCAACCTCAAGGATCTAATGCCTGAGGCTCTGAGGTGGAGCTGATGAAATCATACTAGAAATAAGTGTTCGGTCATTCAGCCGTGTCCAGCCTTTTGTAGCCTACCAGGCTCTTCAGTCCATTGAATTCTTCAAGCAAGAATACTGGACTGGGCTGTCATTTCCTTCTCCAGGAGATCTTCCCGACCCAGGGATTGAACCTGTGTCTCCCTCACTGCAGGCAGACTCTTTACCAGCAGAGCCACCAGGAAACAGAAATAGAAATAGAGTGCACAGTAAATGAACTGTGCTTGACACATCCCAAAACCTTCCCCTACCCCTGTCTGTCAAAAAATTGTCTTCCAAAAACAACTCCCAAGGTCAAGGAAGGAACTTCAAGTGTACTCAGTTGTCCCAGGTTGCTGGCTTAAAAAGATGCTGAAGAAGGGTGTCCTGAGAGGTAGAACCTCCCTTGCGTGAGGTCAACACACCAATAACCTTGGTGACGATGGGAAAGATTTGTTTCATTTTTAAAAAATGTCCTTGTGGAATAAACTTAAAACTTAGCAATTCTCTTACAGTCTTCCTAATAAAATGTTTTCTTTCCTTACTGATCTGTGAAGTACCAACTGTGACAATCACTGCTCTAATATACCTCATAGTGTTGCTGACACTATGGATATAATTATGTGAAATAGAATTTATTCAATAAAAATGAGGCATCTGCCCTGTGCCCAGCACATTCCAAGGGCTGGGGAGGAAATGAAATACTCCATAAGATGCACAGCCGGTAGACACATTCTTTAAAGGAGCCTTTTACATTTCCACCCTAGTTTATTCTCAATGTCAACACTTGCCAGTTAATGACCATGCTGCGGGGGAAGCTTATTAAAAACTCAGAAGCCAGGGTTCCTGGAAGGATATCCCATTCTCCCTTGGACAGTGCCTTTCCAGTCAAACTAGGCACCAGGTCTACTTGGAGAGGGGTTGAGGTCCCGTTGTCTCCAAACTGCCAAGGGTTAGAGCGGTGGGAGTTCCATCAGAGTTAAGGAAAGAGAAATCGGATGGATTTTTAATCTGTTGCTCAGGTGCACAGCTACAGTGCCCCATGGAGATAATCAGGCTCCCTGTGCCCCTTTATTGTGTATGCACTTTCACACACAGAGTGAGATTCCTTAGGAGCAAAAATTGTTCCTGACAGACTTAGGTTCACTAGAGTTCTCCTCCAGAGCAAGTTCATGTGGATGTGGTTTTGTCTTCCCCTGTGAGTTTGTGTCCCCTAGCTCGGCCCCAGCTCCAGGGAAACCGCCCCTAAGAAAAGACCTCCAAGAAGCACTTTTCCCCCAGGCTGGGAAGCGGAGTTTGCAGGTTGTGGGGAAAAGGAGCCTCTTTCAAGGAAGAAGAGGCAGCAAACCTGCATATGTTTGCAAGCCTTTATTTGGAAGAAACGTGTTAGCTTCTACAAGGGGAGGTCTCCAGATCCGCTCAGAGGACTGATATTGTAGAGTCATGGCCGAGACACTCCTCTGCCCTTTGCGAGCCTTGCAAAGACATTCCTAGCTTCTAGTGTTACTGTCTTTGAAGGAGCAGGCTGCGGGAGTGTGTGAGACATTACTGGTGCCTTACAGGCCTCAGCTCCACTACTGCCTTTCCATTCGAACTAGGACCCAGGCCTACTTGGAGAGGGGTTAGGGTCCGGATGTTTCCAAACTGCCAAGGGCTATAGCAATGAGACCTCTGTCAGAGGTAAGGGAAGAGCAATTGGATGGATTCTCAAGCTGTTGCTTGGCCACACAGCTTCAGTGCCACACAGCTCCCTGTGTCCCTATGTTGGGTATGGAGCTTCACACACACAGTGAGACTCTGCAGGAGCCAAAACTGTTCCTGACAGACTTAGGTTCACTAGAGCTCACCTACAAGAGCAAAGACATGTGGGTGTGGTTTTGCCTTGCCCTGTGAGTGTGGTCCCCTACTTCAGCCCCAGGCTCAGGGGAAACAGCCCATGAGGAAAGACCTCCAAGAAGCACTTTTCCCACAAGCAGGGAAACTGAGTTCACAGATGGCGGGGAAAGCTAGCCTCCCTCGGGGAAGAAGAGGCAGCCAACCGGCGTATGTTTGGAAGCCTGTATTTGGAAGGAATGGGTTAGCTTCTACAACAGGAGCCCTC
This sequence comes from Capricornis sumatraensis, assembly GCF_032405125.1. NCBI lineage: Eukaryota > Metazoa > Chordata > Mammalia > Artiodactyla > Bovidae > Capricornis > Capricornis sumatraensis. Next base: position 4,115,830 of record NC_091083.1, read on the forward strand.
CAGATCTGCTCAGAGGACCAAAATTCCAGAGTCAGGCCCAGATTCTCCCCTGCCCTTGCGAGCCTTGCAAAGACATTCCTAGCTTCTAGCATTACTCTCCATGAAGGAGCAAGTTGCAGGAATGTGTGAGACATGACTGGTGTCTTAGTGGCCTCAGCCCCACTATTGCCTTTGCATTCCCAAATCCAGGCCTACTTGGAAAGGGGTTAGAGTCTGGTTGTTTCCAGACTGCCTAGGGCTACAGCAATGGGCGCCCTAGGTAAGGGAAGAGCAATTGGATGGATTCTCAAGCTGATGCTTGGCCTCACATCTTCAGTGCCACACGGAGAGAATCAGGCTCCATGTGCCCCTATGCTGGGTATTCAGCTTCACACACAGTGTGTCTCCATAGGGGCCAAGAATGTTCCTGACAGACTTAGGTTCACTAGAGCTCTCCTACAGAGCAGAGGTTGCGGATGAAGTTTTGCCTTACCCTGCATGTGTGGGTCCCCTACCTCAGCCCCAGGATCAGGGGAAACAGCCCATGAGGAAAGACCTCCGAGAAGCGCTTTTCCCACATTCTGGGAAGTGGTGTTCCCAGGATGTGGGGAAAGTGAGCTTCCTCCGGGGAAGAAGAGGCAGCCAACCCACGTGTGTTTGCAAGCCTGGATTTGGAAGGAACAGGTTAACTTCTACCACGGGAGACCTCCAAATCTGCTCAGAGGCCCGAAATTCCAGAGTCAGTGCTGAGCATCTCATCTGCCTTTGCGAGCCTTGCAAAGACATTCCTAGCTTCTAGCATTACTGTCCATGAGGGAGCAGGTTGCAGGAATGTGTGAGACATGACTGGTGTCTTAGTGGCCTCAGCCCCACTATTGCCTTTGCATTCCCGAATCCAGGCCTACTTGGAAAGGGGTTAGAGTCTGGTTGTTTCCAGACTGCCTAGGGCTACAGCAATGGGTGCCCTAGGTAAGGGAAGAGCAATTGGATGGATTCTCAAGCTGATGCTTGGCCTCACATCTTCAGTGCCACACGGAGAGAATCAGGCTCCATGTGCCCCTATGCTGGGTATTCAGCTTCACACACAGTGTGTCTCCATAGGGGCCAAGAATGTTCCTGACAGACTTAGGTTCACTAGAGCTCTCCTACAGAGCAGAGGTTGCGGATGAAGTTTTGCCTTACCCTGCATGTGTGGGTCCCCTACCTCAGCCCCAGGATCAGGGGAAACAGCCCATGAGGAAAGACCTCCGAGAAGCGCTTTTCCCACATTCTGGGAAGTGGTGTTCCCAGGATGTGGGGAAAGTGAGCTTCCTCCAGGGAAGAAGAGGCAGCCAACCCACGTGTGTTTGCAAGCCTGGATTTGGAAGGAACAGGTTAACTTCTACCACGGGAGACCTCCAAATCTGCTCAGAGGCCCGAAATTCCAGAGTCAGCGCTGAGCATCTCATCTGCCTTTGCAAGCCTTGCAAAGACATTCCTAGCTTCTAGCATTACTGTCCATGAGGGAGCAGGTTGCAGGAGTGTGTGAGACATGACTGGGCGCCTTACTGTCTTCAGCTCCACTATTGCCTTTTCAGATGAATGAGGCCGCAGGCCTACTTACAGAAGGGTTAGGGTCCGGTTGTTTCCAAACTGCCAAAGGCTACAGCAATGGGAGCTCTGTCAGAGGTAAGGGAAGAACAATTGGATATATTTTCAAGCTGTGGCATGGCCTCACAGCTTCAGGGTCACACGGAGAGAATCAGCCTCCCTGTGCCCATATCCTGGGTATGCAGCTTCACACACAGAATCTATCTCCATAGGAGCCAAGAATGTCCCTGACAGACTTAGGTTTACTAAAGGTCTCCTACAGAGCAAAGACGTCTGGATGTGGTTTTGCCTTCCCATGAGTATGGGTCCCCCTACCTCAGCTCCAGCTCAGGGGAAACAGGGCACAAAGAAAGAACTCTAAGAAGCGCTTTTCCCACAACCTGGGAAGTCGAGTTCGCAGGACACATTTAAAGTGATCCTGTCTGGGGAAAGAGGCCCTAAGAGTGTGTTTTTGCAATCCTATATTTGGAAGACATGGGTTAGCTTCTATAATGGGAGACCTCCAAATCTGCTCAGGGGATCGAAATTCCAGAGTCAGGGCCGAGTTTCTCCCCTGACCTTTGCAAGCCTTGCAAAGATATTCCTAGCTTCTAGCGTTACTGCCCATGAAGGAGCAGGCTTGGGAGTGTGTGAGACATGACTGGCGACTTACTGGCCTCAGCTCTGCTATTGACTTTCCGTTCAAACTAGGCCCCAGGCCTACTTGGAGAGGGGTTGGGGTCCGGTTGTTTCCAAACTGCCAAGGGTTAGACCAATGGGAGCTCTGTCAGAGGTAAGGGAAGAGCTATCAGATGGATTTTCAAGCTGTTGCTGGGCCACACAGCTTCAGCACCACACGGAGAGAATCACGCACCCTGTGCCCCTAGGTTGGGTATCCAGCTTCACATAGCCACCTTTTAAATCAAACGTACATCTTTTTTGTTTGTTTGTTTAAGTGACATTTCTTTCTTCACATAATTGTTTTAGGAAGTGCCTGTGAAAAGAATGTGCATAACATAAAGCAGGGTAGATTAGATGCAAGGTCCAATACCCCATCTCCAGTCTGGATTACTGCTGTTTATGGCTTTAATCTCCTAACTGGTCTTCTTGTCTTTGGTTGCTCCCTTCAACAACCCAGTGTGTATATGGTTGCCAAAGTAATCTGCCTAAACCACACCTTTATCCTTTCCGGGCCTTACTCCCCGCAGTTGACAGTGGGACTTGAACCATTTTCTCTGGGAAGTCTGATGTCTCATGAGCTGAACCAAGGTTGTCTGCCCTTGTGACCTTTCCCCAATTTATAGAGAAAGGAACATTTAATGGGTAGAATTTCCTCAACGTGCAAGTTCCCCCCACCCCCACCCCATCTGTTTTTCTATAGTAAGGATCCAAACGTTTTATCTACTAGCATTGAAGTCACTCAGTCATGTCTGACTCTTTGCGGCCCCATGGACTGTAGCCCACCAGGCTCCTCTGCAATTTTCCAGGCAACAGTACTGGAGTGGGTAGCCATTCCCTTCTCCAGGGGTGGGGGGTGGGGGTCTTCCCCCTGAAGACCCAGGGATTGAACCAGTGTCTCCTGCATTGGCAGGCAGATTCTTTACTGTCTGCACCACCAGGGAAGCCCATCTGCTCACATTAGCTGATGACAAACTGGACGAATGAGCAGCAAGTAAATAATAAAAGAGTTGGCAATTGCAAGGTCGTATTTATTTTAACAGCTTGGTTTTCTCCCAGGCACTCGGGCTGGTAGTTGCAATCATTACAATGTTAAAGATACAGTCTTTTTCTTTCTTAAAAATTGTTTCTCTTTGGGATGATGGAATGAAATATATCAAAATTTCATCATGGCACATTAGAGAAAACACTGCCCTCCAGCTTCCCTGGTGGCTCAGAGGTTAAAGCATCTGCCTGGAATGCTGGAGACCCGGGTTCAATCCCTGGGTAGGGAAGATCCCCTGGAGAAGGAAATGGCAACCCACTCCAGTACTCTTGCCTGGAGAATCCCGTGGAGGGAGGAGCCTGGTAGGCTACAGTCCATGGGGTCGCAAAGAGTCGGACACAAGTCAGCGACTTCACTTCACTTCCCGAGTAAATACTTTGGCCTCTTCTTCAGAGTTTATTCAACCTTATCACTACTACTTGTCAGGAGCCATGTTAGCCATTACTGACAAAATGGAGGCACGGTCCCCAGCCCCCTCTCCTCATTCCGCAGGCACGGACCCAGGATTAAGGAGTTAGGCCTTGTAATTCTGACTTGTCTTTTCCTCTCCTCAGCTGAGTTGACTGTAAAGGAATATTAAGGTGCTTTTTGTTCTTGAGAGGAGCATGAGAAGGCACAAAGCCTTCTGCAGCTGTGCTCAGAAAATAACTCATAAAGTTAATCATTGACATTTGTTCAAGGACTTTTACAAAAGAGTGTTCCAGGATGAGCACATAGGCCGCAGCTTGAGGCCATGGGAGGGACTGCTATCTGAAGCCTATTTGTGAGAAAAATGTTTATGACAAAGGAGTTTACTGAATTTAGGGTTTATAAATAATTAAAATAGTTAGAAGTTAAAGATTTAAGGAATGTTGTAAAGTTAGCATATTTTACTATAGCTTATAGAAGTTAGAATTTTTAGAGACACTATAGCTACAAGCCTTTCTAAGAGATAGTGAGTTCAGGATGTCAGGGGCAAACAGGATTTAGGAAGATAAGTAGTAAACTGAGGAATATATCATGAGTTACAATGTGATCACAAGTTAACTATAGGACACATTAGAGGAGGTTGATAATAGATGAAAGGCTGATTCTGAGAGAATCACTGAAGCAGGAACTCTGAAGAGCAACAGTGATTTGTGGAGACAATAAATCTGGGTCAGTGGGAACTGAAAATATCAAACTTCTGATCTAATGCTTTTGTAAAAGTATAAAAGCAAATCATAAGCTTGAAATAAACAGGCAGTCCGTAGAAAACTGAGAGGCTGTCTCATTTCTCTCGCTGGCACTGTCCATCTCTTCAGGTTGAATCCCTGGCTGCTGGAGCTGGACTCTGGCAACTACTCCCCGTTATGAATCCTTGACTTCAGAAAAAGTTATCCAATCTCTGTTCACATTTGCTGTTTCTTTCCCCCGTTGCATAAACAATTTTATCTCCCTGGAACTCTATCTTGGCCCAGGCCTTGCATACAAATCCCATCCAGCCTTAAAGGAACAAATCAACTCTTTACTTGGTGAAAACGTCTAAAATCATAACAATCTCTTGTTCTAACTCACAATTGTATGTTCCTATGAAAAGTGCATGGGAAAAAAAAAAACAGAATGGTATACAACAGTGTTCTTCAAACATAAAAGAACTTAAGAAATATCCAGGAATCTTTTTAATTTTTATTTATTTATTTATCTTTAATTAAAATTATTTATCTATTTGGCTATACCAGGTCTTAGTTGCTGCATGTGGGTTTTTTTTTTTTTTTAGATACAGCATCTTAAAAAGGGATCCCCATAAAGGGATCTTTAGTTGTAGCATGTGGGATCTACTTCCCTGACCAGGGATCTAACTCTGGCCCCCTGAAGTGGAAGCAGGGAGTCTTAGCCACTGGACCACCAGGGAAGTCCCTCCAATTGTTTCTTATCTATAAGGAAGCTTCCTGTTACATTATAGTTTCCTTAATTGCAAGAATCCTGTTCACCTTTAGAATCCTTTATGGAGTCTCAAAGAGAAACAACTTTTTTAAGTACAAAAGGATGGTATCTTTGTTAAATACACTGATGACAAGGGATAGGGGCTCATGAAAAACTCAGTTATTAGTGTTTCAATGATTTAGCAAGGGAGTAAATAAATAAATAAATGAAGCTGGGCTTTTCCATAAGACAATCTTGTAACAGAGCCATCATCCTCAACTCAGGGTGCATGCCCTCCCAAACTCTAAATCACGTTACACACCCTGATTTTTATGCACTCTCCTAGAATCATCAGCAGAGAGAGTCATAGGAGTGTCATGTCCCTTGAGTTTATTGGGCTGCTGCTGCTGCTAAGTCCCTTGTCATGTCCAACTCTGTGCGACCCCATAGACGGCAGCCCACTAGGCTCTGCTGTCCCTGGGATTCTCCAGGCAAGAACACTGGACTGGGTTGCCATTTCCTTCTCCAATGCATGAAAGTGAAAAGTGAAAGTGAAGTGGCTCAGTCGTGTCCGACTCTTTGCGACTCCATGGACTGCAGCCTACCAGGCTCCTCCGTCCATGGGATTTTCCAGGCAAGAGTACTGGAGTCGGGTGCCATTGCCTTCCCGATATTGGGTTGAGAACCATCAAAATAGGAATTGAAGGTGTTGGTGGTATTTGTTAAGATAAGGTTATTTCAGTCATACTGGGTTAGAATTGCGCCTTTCTGAGAGTATATAACTTCTTAGTTCTTTGACAACTGAGGAGTAAGGGAGTCTGCTAGACAAAGTGGGGTAGAATAAGACAGGTCTAGGAGCTAACCTGTGTCTCCACGCCAGCAGGTGGGGCAGACCACCCCGATAGCTCACTGGCTCTTGCACAAGCATTTCTAGACCACCTGAGCTTCCACTTGTGTGCAATGGTGCACTCAGGAGAAGGCAAAGCCTCTCATTCCCAGCTTCTGCCACTCATTGGTACCTGTGTATTTTTCCTTACAGTACACACACACATATACATATATATATATATATATATATATATATACATATACATATATATATATATATTTACCACTCAGCATGTGGGATTTTATTTATTCATTTATTTGGCTGCACTTGGTCTCAACTACAGCACTCAGGATCTTAGTTCCCTGATCAGTGAGCCCGTGCCCCCTTCATTAGAAGCACAGAGTCTTAACCATGGACTCCCAAGGCAGTCTCAGATTACTTTTTTTATTTCTCACAGGCAGGACTTTTGGGCAAGTAAATCTCTTCCTCTGTAAGGGAACTGAGAAATAAAATGATTCCCCCACTCACCCACAACCATGAAGCTGAGTGGAGCAACCTAAGACCCCTCCCGCCCCATCTCAGGTTTAGGAAATAAATGGGACAGCCTCAGTGGCTGAGTGTGAGGTACTGGCAGAACACCCGAAGCACAAACACCCTATAAATCGGGGGAAAGAGAGGATGACATGAGGGAGGGTGGCTGTCCTCGAGGACAGAGATTTGGGAGTCGTCATCATAATTGGGTGAAGCTGACAGAGCTGAGCACCTCTCAGGCAAGACCGCAAGAATGTCCACGGAGTCAACAGAAGGTTGCTGCAGATTCAAGGAACAAACCACAATTAAGGCCCAGAGGAGAACCAGGGCTGGAGAACCCAGCAGTGTACAGAAGGCAAAGGAGACGGCAGCTGGAGGAGAGAACAGACTTCAGCAGCAGTCACCAGATGGGGTGCACATGTGTGCTCAGCCAGTCGTGTTCAGCTCTTTGTGATCCCGTGGACTGTAGCCTGCCAGGCTCGTCTGTCCACAGGATTCTCCAGGCAAGAATACTCGAGTGGGTTGCCATGCCCTCCTACAAGGGATCTTCCCAACACAGGGATCAAACCCGAGCCTCCTGCTTCTCCTGTTGGCAGGTGAATACTTTACCGCTGAGCCACCCGGGAAGCCCCATGAGTAGAATGAGCACCCTTATAAAGGAGACCCCAGAGGTGAGGACACAGGAAAGAGGTATGGGGCCTGACCAGACACAGAATCTGCGGCACCTTGATCTTGAACTCCAGCCACCAGAACTGTGAGGAATAAATGGCTGTGGTTTTTAAGCCCCTTGATCCACAGTATTTTGTTTTGGCAGCCCAGACTGGAGTAAGACACCATGAGAGTAAAATTGCCACAAGGTGAGGGCTGAGACAAGGTTTCCTGGCTTAAGGAGAGGGGGGAGATATTAAAGAACAAAAGACAGACACACAGGGAACTTGCAGGGAAGTGTTTAGTGAAATGAAGGACAGGAATAGGGCTGGGTCCAATGATAATGGTGTACAGACAAGTGGTTACGTGTGGGGTGAAGCATGTAAGGCACCTGAAAGACGCTAAACTCAGATAGTGTGGTCCCAGCACCAAAGTGGACAGAACCAGAAGCCCAGATGGGTGGGACACTGGTCATAGCAGGGCCATGCTCAGAAACTTTGGCTCCCTCCCTCACCAACATGCACGATGCACGGTCACAAGGGTCTTCACTACTCCAAGGCACCTTGGCAAGAGATAAGGCTGTACGTGAAACTGGGCTTAAGGACACATCTTTCTCTGTCTTTTTTTTTTTTTAATTCTTCCATTTTTAAATGTATGTTTTAGTAGAGTCAAGTAGATTCATATTGCTGTGCAACCTCCAACATCATCCATCTCCAGAACTTTTTCATCTTCCCAAAGCAAAATTCTGTATCTATTAAGTGCTTTGTGGAACTTCCCTGGTGGCCCAGCCGTAAAGAATCTGCTTTGCAATGCAAGGGATGCAGGTTCAACCCCTGGTTGGGGAACTAAGGTCCCATATGCTGCAGAGCAACTAAGCCCGTGCACTGTAACTAGAGTCTTTGCACCAAAGAAAGATCCTGCGTGGCACCATGCAGATCGCACATGTCACAACTAAAACTCAACACAGCAAAATAAACAATTTAAAAAATACAGTCTTGGTTTTAAAAGTAAAATAAATGCTTCGTACCCCTGGTAACCCCCATTGTACTTTCTGTCTCTATGAATCTGACTACTCTAGGGACCTCCAATAAGTGGAACCACACGCTGTCCTTTGCCATCCACATTACAGCATGTGTGCTTTCCTTTTTAAGGCTTGATACTGTTCCCCTGTATGTTACAGGCTTCCCTGGTGGCTCAGTGGTAAAGAATCTGCTTGCCAGTGCAGGAGACTCAGGTTCAATTGCTGGCTCGGGAAGATCCCCTGGGGAAGGAAATGGCAACCCAGTCCAGTATTCTTGCCTGGAGAATCCCATGGACAGAGCCTGGCGGGCTACAGCCCATGGGGTCGCAGAGTTGGACATGACTGTGCATTTGTTGCACTGCATTTTGTTTATCCATTCATCTGTCAGTGGATACTTGGGTGCTTCCACTCTTTGGTTATTGCAAATATTACTGCTATGAACATGGGTGTACAAACAGCTCTTTGAGTTGCCACTTTCAGTTCTTTTGGGAATATACCCAGAAGTGAAATTGCTTGGATCTTATGGTGATTCTATGTTTGATTTTTTTGAGGAACCACCATACTGTTTTCCAAAGCAGTTGTCACTTACCTTTCCCCAAGTAACACAGAAAACTTCCAATTTCTCTACATCCTTGCCAACACTTGCTATTTTGCTTTTTCAATAAAAACCATACTAATGGATATAAAGTGGTTGGTTGGTTTTTTAAATAGATGCTTCTTCCTTAGCTTATAAATTCTTCAAAAATTATGTGAATATTAGTTTGATTCAAACGGAATTGAAGACTTGGGCTGAAAAAAAGATTTCCCTAAGTGTGGCGGTGTAAATATTCAAAACTCCCCCAAATTAGTTTAAAAACATGTTTCTATCAATGTCTGTCCTGTTTGCAAGACCCGACCTCAGATAAGTGGGGAAGGAGTGCCCTCTTGTGTCCTTTCTCTGCCAGTGTCAGTGACTACAAAAAGGTAGTTGAGAAATGACCATTTCACTCCAAGGACAACAAACGCCAGTCACGTGTCTACTGGGTAAAAGAAAATATGGACAGAGTGAAGCTAGAGTCTTTAAAGAAATCCCAATCTAGAAGGGGTAGAGGAACAAAATACATGCAGAAATAACAATAGAAGACATATGTAAAATGGATGGATTATCTATTAAGACTCTGCAGGAATTAGGTCAAGATTCACACCAAAATATAAGCGTGGCTGGTTACAAAGGAGCTCGGGTTGGCTCTCAGGTTTCTTTTTAAGGCTTCAGTTCTAGAAGGTCCATGACCTAGGAGGGCAGCCTCCCTGTCGGGACCCCTTCATGGCTGTCAGTTTTCTAGAGTTGCTTCAGAGATTCAGACAAGCTCGCTGTACACTCCCATCTTTGGGAGGGAGGCCCTGAAGACTCCTCTTATGTTCGTTTCTTCCGTGTAGTATCCTGCTCATGGCTACCTGTCTCTTGAGTTTCATCTCCTTCCCCCAACCCTCTGGGCTTCCCTGGTGGCTCAGATGGTAAAGAATCTGCCTGCAATGCAAGAGACCCAGGTTCGATCCCTGGGTGGGGAATATCCACTGGAAAAGGAAATGGCAAACCCCTCCAGTATTCTTGCCTGGAGAATCCCACGGAGAGAGGAGCCTGGTGGGCTCGAAAAGAGTCAGACACGACTTAGAGACTGACACACACCTCCACATCTCCCTAAACAGGCTGTTGATTGGCACTGTCTCCATAGCCTTGATGCTCACAAAGATAATTATACAGAAAGTACGTTTGCAGGTTTCATCAGCATGGGGACCAGTTATAGAGGATGAAGATGCTTTCTTGCAAACCTTGCTGCATCAGGCAAGCAGCCTTCAGCTGGCCTCTTAGGACCCTGAAGGAGGCAGTCCTTACCTTGTCTGCATCCTGCTGGACTGCTGAATAAAGACAGAATCAAGGCATGGCAGTACACCGACCACATATCCAACTAGGTAGAAACTAGGGAGCTCATTGGTGGAAAGAATCGTTCTTCAGAGTTAGACACAGCTGGGTTTTTACTTTTTTAATATATCTTCTTAAAATATTTACTTATTTAATAATTTTCGGTCACACTCTGTGTAGCATGTGGGATCTTAGTTTCCTGACCAGGGATTGAGCTCACACCTCCTGCATTGGGAGGTGGAGTCTTTTTTAAAAAATTATTTATTTATTTGCCTGCACTGGGTTTTCATTGCTGCGTAGGCTTTTCTCTAGTTGTGGTGAGTGGGGGCTACTCACTAGTTGTGGGGCTGACGCTTCTTACTGCGGGGGGTTTTCCTGTTCAAAAGCACAGGCTCTAGGGTGCATGGGTTTCGGTAGTTGTGTTCTGTGGAATCTTCCCAATCAAGGATCGAACCCGTGTGCCCTGCATTGGTAGGCAGACTCTTAACCACTGGACCACCAGGAAGTCCCCGCAGCTGAGTTTAAAGCTCAGCACTGCTGCTCTGTGTCCATGGCCCCCCAGAGCATGTTATTTTATCGCTATTCAGCAGCTCTGAGATGGGAATAACAGTCCCCACCTCCCTCTCTGGTAAGATTCTCATGAAGCTTAACAAGACAGAGTACACAGACCTTGAGGAAGTATCTAGCGTTATAAATGCCCCTCTGCTTCCCCCTCTCACCCGCAACCTCCTCCCCAACCTGAGCATGCTACGGCAGTCTCCTGGCTGCATGGGGCGGAGACCTCGGGGGCAGTTGCACAATAACTGAGATTTTAGGTCACCAGGAGCAGTCTGGGAAGCAGAAGAAAGGCTGCTTTGTTTCGTATTCTCACGCAGGGTGCAGTGGGGAAGGTATTTCTAAACCGTCTTAATTATTTCCCAAGACTTTTTCCAGTTGCCCAAGCCAGCAACCTGGGAGTCATCCTTGACTGCTCCTTCTCTCTCACCTCCCATACGTGTATTTCTAAGGCCTGTTACTCCTCCTTAAGACATTCCAAATCCTCCGAGTCTCTCCGTCTCCCTCCATCATTTTACTTTCACTCTCCATTGCTGTTCCCTGGAAAACCACCACAGCTTCCTGAATGGCCTTCAATATCGTCCCTTTTCCTCATCACCCAGCAGATATAGCTCTTTCTAAATGCAAGTCTCTGGGGATGATGGGAGGAGTTGGGAGATTGGGACTGACACATATACACTACTGATTTGCATGCATGCCTTGCTAAGCCCCTTCAGTCGTGTCTGACTCTTTGCGACCCCATGAACTGTAGCCCACCAGGCTCGTCTGCCCGTGGGATTCTCCAGGCAAGAATACGAGAGTGGATTGTCACGCCCTCCTTCAGGGGACCTTCCTGAACCAGGGATTGAACCTGTGTCTCTTAGTCACCTGCATTGGCAGGCAGGTTCTTTACCACCAGCACCACCTGGGAAGCCCCACACTATTGATACTATATATAAAATAGATAACTAATGAAAATCTTCTATAGAGCACAAGGAACTCTACTCAGTGCCCTGTGGTGACCTAGATGGGAAGGACATCCAAAAAAAGACAGCAAGGAGATCCAAACCAGTTAATCCTAAAGGACATCAACCCTGAATATTCATTGGGAGGACTGATGCTGAAGCTCCAATACTTTGGCTACCTGAAAAGCCATACTCACTGGAAAAGGCCCCGATGCTGGGAAAGATTGAAAGCAGGAGGCGAATGGGTTGACAGAAGATGAGATGGTTGGATGGCATCACAGACTCAATGGACATGAGTTTGAACAAACTCCACGAGATGATGAAGGACTAGGCAGCCCGGCGTGCTTCAGTCCATGGAGTCACAAAGAGTCAGATAGCAGAAACTAACACAACATTGTAAAGCAGCTATACTCTGATAAAAATTTTAAAAAAATAAATTAAGTCACATTGCAGATTACAGAAAATAACTAAATAAATAAATGTTACAATAATTTGCTGTAGGAAAAAAAATCTGGTCTCAGCAAGTTGCTCCCATACTTAAGATCACTTACTGATTACTTGCTTCCTTGGCAGCTCAGTTAGTAATGAATCTGCCTGCAGTGCAGGAGACGCTGGTTGGATTCCTGGGTGGGGAAGATCTCCTGGAGAAGGGATAGGCTACCCACTCCAGTATTCTTGGGCTTTCCTGGTGGCTTAGCTGGTAAAGAATCCGCCTGCAATGCAGGAGACCTGGGTTCGGTCCCTGGGTTGGGAAGATCCCCTGGAGGAGGGCATGGCAACCCACTCAAGTATTCTTGCCTGGAGAATATCCATGGGCTGCATAGTCCATGGGATCCAAAGAGTCAGACATGACTGATCGAGGAAGCACAGCACAGCAGCACTGAGTACTCAACAAGCTCCAAAAGAAAGCCTTACCTCCTGAGCATGGTTCAGTTCCTGTTTGGGCTCCTGCCTACTTTCCAGCTTTTTTCCCATCAACCCTGCTGCAACCGTCCTCCTCTGTGCACCAGCTCTACTGCACTATTTACACCTCTACACATAAGGCTCCAGAGAAGGCAATGGCACCCCGCTCCAGTACTCTCGCCTGGAAAATCCCAGCCTGGTGGAATGCCATCTATAGGGTCGCATAGAGTCAGACACGACTGAAGCAACTTAGCAGCAGCAGCAGCGTATAAGGCCCAGCGACCTCGAGCTTTCCAGGATGTGGGATGATTATTGCTAAAACCAGGACTGCCCCGGGCAAACCAGGATCCTGGTCACCCTAGTTCTGTGTATCGTCTTCCTAAATCTTGAATGCTTCCCCTTGTCTGTCCCACCCCGTGTTTACTATCCAATACTCCTCATCCTCCATTTCTGCTTGCACATCACTTCTGTAGCCCCCAGGGAGTGGTTTATTCATCCTATCTAGGCGCTCTGGGGCTTCCCAGGAGGCACTGGACAGAAAGTGACAGTGTTAGTCACTCAGTCGTGTTCTCTTTTTCAACCCCATGGACTGTAGCCCACCAGGCTCCTCTGTCCATGGAATTCCCAGGCAAGAATACTGGTACCCACGCCCTCCTCCAGGAGATCTTCCTGACCTGGGGATATAACCCAGGTCTCCCACATTGCAGGTGAAATCTTTACCATCTGAGCCACCAGGGTGCCAGTGAAAAAGAACCCACTGCCATTTCAGGAGACCTAAGAGATGTGGGTTCAATCCCTGGGTCTGGAGAAGGAAATGGCAACCAACTTCAGTATTGTTTCCTGGAGAATCCCATGGATAGGGGAGCCTGGTGGGCTACAGTCCATGGAGTCTCAAAGAGCCGAACATGACTGAGCGACTTAGCACAAATGCTCAAGCTCTCTTGGCAGTGACCACTGTGTTCTAACAGCATCTCTGTCTCTCTTCAAGTTATAAACTCATTAAAGACTGAGGCAGGTTTTTTTTTTTCCTTCTACCTATAATCTCAGATCCTAGCAGAGATTCTGGCACACAGTAGATGTGCAATGAAGTTTTCTTGATTTAATGACTATCAGTATCAACATATCAAGTGTCATCTATTTCATATCACTACATGGGATGTTATTGACTGAATGTTTGGGTTCCCTCCAAAACTCATATGCTGAAGTCTTAACCCCCAGAGAGGCTGTATTTGGACATGGCACCTTTAAGGAGATGCATGAGTGTGTATTAGGGAGCTCAGTCATCTCTAACTCTCTGCGACCCCATGGACTGTAGCCTGCCAGCCTCCTCTGTCCATGGGATTTTCCAGGCAAGAATACTGGAGTGGGTTGCCATTTCCTCCTCCAGAGGATCTTCCTGACTCAGGGACCAAGCCTGTGTCCCAATGCAGGGGGCCTGGGTTTGATCCCTGGTCAGCAAACTAGATCCTACATGCTGCAACTTAGCCCTGGTGTTCTCAGCCCATCCCCTGGTGTAGTCAAATAATTTTTTTTTTAATTCAAGTAACACTAAATTCAACACTATACTTTAAAAAGAGCATGTTCAGATTGAGCCTATTCCTGTTACAGTCACTCTATCTATGTAGATCTCTATCCATCCTTCTATCTGTATTTGTTATAATGGTGTTTACCAACTGTGGATATTTGTAGTATTTCTGTGATCATAAAATCAGGATGATTTGAACTTAGGGGGAAAAAAAAAAAGAAGAGACACCAAGAGATCACTCTTTCTCCCCCTCCCTCCATCCCCCTCACTTTTTCACCCTGCAAAGTCACCCAGGAAAGACCATTGAGCACACACTGAAAAGGCAACCCAAAGGGAGCTCTCAGCAGACATCCACCCTGTCAACACTGGGTCTCAGGCTTCCAGCTTCCAGAGTGGTGAGAAAACAAATTTCTGTTGTCAAAGCCACCAGCCTATGGTATTTTGTTATGGCAGCTCCAGCTCGATAACATAGGGGACATACCCAGTTCATACAACCATGCTGTAACCATTGATGGGTGCGGTCACACAGGCACCCTCCTGAGGCAGAGACCAGCTGCTTTCTATTCCAAAACAGTTCCAGTAATACTTCCCATTCCATTTTAAGACCATAGGTGCTCAACATGACAAGATTGACAAATCTATTTTTCTATCATTCTGCTTTACTTCTGCAAACAAGTATCTTAGAATAGTAACTTCTGGGATTGGAAATGGGTACGTGAATATGTGGTTCAGTTTCGAATGTATGACTAATATTTTTTGCAGCTAAGTAGCATTTTCTGTTTTCCAATGACACTTTAAAGCCCATTTATGTTATAGGCTTCCCTGGTGGCTCAAACAGTAAAGTGTCTGCCTACAATGTGGGAGACCTGGTTTCAATCCCTGGGTCGGGAAGATCCTCTGGAGAAAGAAATGGCAACCCACTCCAGTACTCTTGCCTGGAAAATCCCATGGACGGAGGAGCCTGGTAGGCTACAGTCTATGGGGTCGCAAAGAGTTGGACACGACTGAGCGACTTCACTTTCACTTTTCTTTTCTATGTTACCTGAGTATGCATAATTAATTCCTCCTTTGGAAATGTCTTTGTTTTCTTCACTGAGCTGGTGATTATTCATTGTCCCACTCAAATCCTACCACTCTCCTCCCACCCTTGGCCACACTTGTCAGCCCGTTCCCTGCCTCAAAGCCTGACATCTTCAACTGCAGCCCCCAGGCTTCGCTGTTCTCAGCGTCTTTCTTGGCTCTTGACCAAAGGGAAGCACTGTCTGAGTGAGAAGAGAGGAGTGTGAAGGGCGGGGAGAGAGAGGGGTGGGTCTTCTCCCTCCCTCTCTGCCAGAGCCTGGTCTCCACCATGGGTGCCTTCCTCTGTCATATAGCACCCACGCTGGGTGGCCCCTCTCCTATGACCACAGCTCTGGATGGGTTCTAGGAATAGCACACCCTTTCTCTTTTGTTTCTCCAGGCCCAAGGATGATAGAGGCTTCTGCTGTTAATAGTTCCCAGTGGCTTCTCCATTTGGCTTGATTCTCTGTGCCTTGCCTACAGTGTGAGTTAAGGGTTGAGTTGTAACCCCTGCCCCCCATCCCTACGTTGAAGTTCTAACCCCCAAGACCTCAGAATGTGACTGTCTTAGGAGAGTGTCTTCAAAAAGGTAATTAAAGTTAAACAAAGTCATACAGGTGGCCCTTAATCCAATCTGACTTGTGTCTATATAATAAGAGGCCCAGGTGGCACTAGTGGTAAAGAACCCGCCTGCCAACGCAGGAGACATAAGAGATGTCGGTTCGATCCCTGGGTCCAGAAGATCACCTTGGAGGAGGGCATGGCAACCCATTCCAGTATTCTTGGCTGGAGAATCCCATGGACAGAGGAGGCTGGTGGGCTACAGTCCATGGGGTGGCAAAGAGTTGGACACAACTGAACAACTTAGTAAGAGAAGATTAGGACATCGACAGAGAAGGAAGACAGTCTGTGGGGAAGGCAGCCGACTGCAAGCCAAGGAGAGAGGCCTCAGAAGAAACCAACCCTGCCCACATCTTAATCTGGGACTTTCCAGCCTCCAGAAAATAAATGTCTGTTGTTTTTGAGCCACTCATCAATGGTGGCGGTGGTTTAGTCACTCAGTCGTGTCCAACTCTCTGTGACCCTGTGGGCTGTAGCCCACCAGGCTCCTCTGTCCATGGGATTTCCCAGGCAAGAATACTGGAGTGGGTTGCCATTTCCTTCTCCAGGGCATCTTCCCAATCCAGGGATCAAACTCAAGTCTCCTGCATTGCATGCTGTTTCTTTACCTCTGAGACATCAGGGAAGCCCAGTTATCAATGGTACTTTTGTTACAGCAGCTTAAACAGACTAACACTTTGTTATAGCAGCCCCGGCAAACTATGACACCATGGTCAATTGTCCCATCTCTAAACCGCTTGTGGAGCCTTGGGGATGTGCTGTTTATATCCTTCTCAGACCTGGTCTCATACAGCCAACCTCAGCAAGGACACTATCATATGTCCCTTTATCCACTCCACGGTATCTATCATCACATTCCTAAGTTTATAAATATGTCAACATTTGTGCTGTGAATACCTGTTCCTGAAATACTGCAGGACTTGCTTTCACAGTATGGTTCCTAAGCCATTTCTAAGCGAGGAGCCAAGTGACATCCAAGTCTTTGTGTAGACCATCTTGTCATTTTTGGAAAAATCTTTTCACATTTTTTACATCAGCTGATGCTAGAAGGCCTGGGATGATGACTGAAGTCCAGAGAGCCTCTGGAGATGCTGTGTGAGAGTTTTTATTGCTGCTTCAGTGGCTGGGAGGCCCAGTGACTGGTGAGGAAGCCAAGCAAGGTGAGCTGGAACGTGTAGGGAGCCCCTGGGTTCTGCATTTAAGATCGAGGGAGGAAAAAAATACTGCTAGAGTGAGAGTTGTTAGAACAGCAGAAAAAGCTATCTAATTCAACTTATTTAAGGAGTATAAAGGGTTTCCCTAGTGCCTCAGTGGTAAAGGATCCGCTTGCCAAGCAGGAAATGTGGGTTTAATTCCTGGGTTGGGAAGATCCCTGGGAGAAAGGAATGTCAACCCACCCCAGTGTTCTTGCCTGGAGAATTCCATGGACAGAGGAGCCTGGTGTGCTACAGTCCACAGGGTTGCAAAAGAGGCGGACACAACCTAGTTACTAACCAATGGCAAAGTAATATAAAACAATTTTATAAAATCATAGGACGGGATGGGATTTCTTCCGACGTCCCAGTTTTACCACCTTCTGCCTCATGCAACCCGTCAAGTATTGAGTTACTCCTAATAAATACACTTCTTTGTCTCCAAAGCACTTTCACAACCATATTTCATTTGAGCCTCAAGGAAATTGTGTAAGGTAGATAGGGAGATATTAACTTCTCCATTTTACAAATAAATGAAACTGAAGAGCAGGTAGTTGAAATGCCAGTGTTCGAGGAGCTAAAAGGTGTTAGAGCTGGGTCTGGAGACTCGTGATCCTGAGACCAGGTGGATATTGATAGAGTTCCCATCGTTTACCCTCCCTGCTAATCTGGGCATGCGCACAAAAGACTGATGTCACAGGTGGACATTCCATCCAAAACTCACAGCGAGGAAGGACTTCTCAACATCTGGCCATGAGCAGAAAAGGCAGAGGAAGGGAGAAGAGAGCGATAGAAAGACATAATACAAGCTGAGTTTACAGGGAGCAGGAGGGGCCACGTGCACCCTTATCTTGGCCCCGACTGGGCAGAGCAACACAGGAGAGCAAGCAGATGTACAGAGGCTGAGCCTCTCCGAACACGGTCCCCCACTTCATATTCAGCAGGCAGGTCCCAGGAGTCAGGTCATCCGTTAGCACCCTCTAATGCTCTGACGGATATGTTTGCAATACACAGGGTTTCCATTAATCTGAGGATACTCCTACTGTAGGCTTTCACTGAATCAGAAATTGCTCCAGCCATGACTGCTGTCTCCAGTGAACTGGGTCCCTCTTCCTCCACAGAGATACCCCACACAGGCTGGTCTCACCTGCACCCTCCACCTGCCTGTCTCTCTATATATATATTTTTAAAATTGGAGGATAATTGCCTTACAATGTTGTGGTGCTCTCTGCCATACATCAAAGTTAATCAGTCATAATGAGATATATATATATATCCCCCTACCCTCTGAAGCCTCCCTCCCCCCGCATTCCACCCCTCTATGTCATCACAGAGCTCCAGGTTGGGCTCCCTGTGCGATATAGCAGCCTCCCACAAGTTACGAGCATACGTGGGGCTCCCTTGGTGGTTCAAATAGTAAAGAATCTGCCTGCAATGCAGGAGACTCAGGTTTGATCCCTGGATTGGGAAGATCTCCTGGAGAAGGGAATGGCAACCCACTCCAGTATTTTTGCCTGGGAAATCCCATGGACAGAGGAGCCTGGCGAGCTGCAGTCCATGGGGTCTCAAAGAGTCAGACACATTTGAGTGATTTTGAGAGTGAGTGAGTGGGTGTATATACATTAATGCTACTTTCTCAATTTGTCCTAGCCTCTCCTTCCCCTGTCGTGTCCACAAGTCCATTCCCTACATCTGCATCTCCATTTCTTCTCTGTAAATAGGTTCATCAGTACTGTTTTCCCAGATTCTGTATATATGTGTGGTGTGTGCATGCTAAGTCACTTTGGTCGTGACTTTGGCCATACAGACCATAATGCATATCATACATGCGTTAATATACAATATTTGTTTTTCTCTTTCTGACTTACTCACCGGCTCTCTTTACTCCTTCTCTACATCTATCCTTGGAGGCCCACCTTCTCCAAGAAGCTTGAGTGTTTCAACCCTCAGGGATTTTTGTCTCAGCTGCATTCCTGAAGCCATTATCATCCAGACCCCCAAACTTAGCTTAGCACTGAACATATGCTCTTCAGGACTAGTTCTCTGATGAGACATCAGCCCCCAGAGAATCAAGCCAGAATCCCACACCCTCCTGAATCTATGCTCCTGCTAGTAGATCCATGCATGTTAGCTGTGACTTTTCTGGGAAAGAGTAGGCAAAACTAGGGTTAAACACAGCCAGTTGTTAGAATCCAAGAGGAAAGGGGGAAGGAGTGGGAATTAATTGTTTTCCCATGTTGGAAGTTTTCAGTGTTGTTTCAAGATCTGCATACAGTCAGCATTTTCATGTTGCTCTAAGATTAGCACAAGGTAAGAGAACAAACAGAAGCCTTCCTTTGTGCTATTTTAGGAATAAGGAAAATAAAATAATACCTTCCAAATGGAGGAACAGCCTAGCTTTCTGTGACACAAGAATGGGCTCATAATAGCTCAGCTGTAACAGTTGCGAATGGAATCCTATTACAGCGCGAACCATATCTATCACCGTATTTGAGGAACACTTTCTCCTAAGCCCCCCCAGGGGGAGATCCACAGGCCCAGGCAGGCTCCTCTCGAGCTCTCCTTTTCCACCCTGGCAGGTCCCAGGGACTCCCCCGCCCCACTACCTGTCCTCTTGGTAACTGTCACCACCTCCCCAAACTGTCAAGTTTCTCACCCCTTCCTGAGGGGCTCTGGAAGCTGGTCTCTTTATGCCCACCTGTTGGACTGCACCACACAGGCCTACAAAGCCTGCATTTGCCCAGCTTCAAGACTGAAGAAAGCCTGGATTGGGCAACAGAGGGCTTCCCCAGCGGCTCAGCAGTGAAGAATCCACTAGCAATGCAGGAGACACAGCAGATGGGGGTTCGATCCCTGGGCCAGAAAGATCCCCTGGAGAAGGGAATGGCAACCCACTCCAGTGTTCTTGACCGGAGAATCCCATGAGCAGAGGAGCCTGCCGGGCTACAGCCCATAAGGTTGCAAAGAGTCAGACGTGACTGAAGTGACTTGGCATGCACACATGCATCAGGCAACAGAGACATCAGTGGTTTGACAGATGAGGAGCTTCTGTGTCTGAAGCAAAGTCCTAGAGCGACCCCCCCACCCTGTGCAGCAGACACCTTCAGGACGTGGCAGCAGTCTTTGCTCCAGGTGGAGGGGGAGATTGCCAGTTACAGGGGAGTTGATGTCAGATGGGCTCATCGATTACCAGAAAAACCAACAGAAGGGCACACCCCTCACCACCCCTTTGATAAGAACAATCACTAGCTGGCACCTAAGGCAAGTATGTAGGAAGGCCAGAGTAAGTGTAAATGAAGCAGGCACTGGTCGTGCAAGGGATGGACAGAGAGCAAGGGAACAGCCATCTTGAGTGGGCTAGTCAGCCACCATCCTTCCTGGTTGTCCCTGAAAGAAAGCTTGTAGACCTTCTTCATTTTAAGACTTTAATGCCCATCATGACAAGAGGAAAGACAAAATATGGGGAATTACATGTGTGTGTGTGTCCAGTGGCTAAGTTGTGTCTGACTCTTTGCAACCCTGTGGATTGTAGCCCGCCAGGCTCCTCTGTCCATGGAACTTTCCAGACAAGAATACTGGAGTAGGTTGTCATTTCCTCCTCCAGGGGATCTTCCTGATCCAGGGATCAAACCTGTATCTCCTGCATTGGTAGGTGGATTTTTTACCACTTGAGCCACTTGGGAAGCCTGAGGAAATATACAAAGGGTACAAATCTGACAGCCTTGAGTTTGGTCCAGAGCATCTGATGATCTGGTTGAAATAACCGGAAATTTCTTTTATGTCAACATTGGGTGTTGTAAGCAGATAGGGGAGGGGGTCCCTGGAGAAAGAGAATCAAGCATGACCTCATTTTGGTCCAAGACATTTTGTGATCTAAGCCTGGCCACAATGCTTGCCCTTAAACAGGTCTCAGTAATTAATGATCTTAAGGGACAAAAGGACTGCAGGAACGAAGGGAAAGCAGCCAAGACACAATGGGTCTAGGACTCCCCTGGTGGTCCAGTGGCTAAGACTCCGAGCTCCCAATGCAAAGGGGCTGGGGTTCCATCCCTGGTCAGGGAACTAGATCCTGCATGCCACAACTAAGAGTTTGCATGCCCCAACTAAAGATCCTGCATGCTGTATGATGTGGCCATTAAAAAACATTGGTCCACATTAAAAAATATATACGTTAAAAAAAATTTTTAATAGAGAAACAGAGGTGAGCAAGAAATAACACAGCACAGGCCTGTTTTTGTTCTTCATTTGTCTTTAGCTCTGGGGTAAACCCGTCCGTTTTAGGGGAAAGGCCAAGCAGAAAATTCTAGCCAGGGTTTTGAAATTTAAGTCCAAAATTATATGATGGCACCACTGAGCCTCCCAAATAGGTGACATAATGTCGGGATGTGCCGCCAAATGTGCACAGGACATAGAATTCCTATGGTTCTTTGTTAGTAGAGGTTATGAATTTACATTTCAAAGCATCCATGTCTGAAAAAATTGGCTTCTAATGTAGTTTGCTGTAAAAAGCCAAACTATTTAGTACAAAGGGTTATACACATGCACATACATATAGACTACATATGAACACATAGATATTTTTTAAGAATTTTTTTGATGTGGACCATTTTAAAAGTTGTTTATTGAATTTGTTACAATATTGCTTCTGTTTTTTGTTTTGGTTTTTGAGCAGTGAGGCATGTGGGATCTTGGTCTCCCAATCAGGGATTGAACCTGAAGACCCTGCATTGGAAGGCACAGTCTTAACCACAGCACCACCAGGGAAGTCCCTTTTGTTTAACTCTTAAGTAAAAACAAGAAGCCATTTGGCCCCAGTCTAAACATTCAGGGAAAGAAGCAAGTAGCATTACTCCTGTTGGAAATCCTACGTTAATTTATTACGCATAGCATAATCAAACAAGAGGCCACAAGACAGAACAAGCAGACTATGCTCTTTCAGAGGTAAAAGAGAAATGCAAAGATGCTAAATCGTGGTCCTTCCTGAGAATTAATTTTGCCCCCAGGATTCTTACCAATTAGGTCTTTTCATCTTGGAGGTATCAGAGGCAGAGGACAGCGCACAGCACCAAATCCATGGCACAGAGTTCAATACACAGTGTTCTGCCTGGGGGCGTGGAATCAAAAACCCAGCACTGAGAGGAGCCATGCACAGACACAAGATGTATGGAGACCATGCAGGGAAAGAAAATATATGGGTTACATGTCATACCGCTCTGGATGCAACCATTTTTCACACAGCAGAAACTGTGAGAGAGAAGACAAAGGAGAAAGACAAAGAAAAGCGGGGAGGAGCTTTCCCTGGTGGTCTAGTGGTTAAGAATCTGCCTTCCAACGCAGGGGACGAGGGTTTGATCCCAGGTGGGGGAACTAAGATCCCACAAGCCACAGTGCAATTAAGTTTGCAAGTCACGACTACTGAGCCCGGGAGCCACATCTAGAGAGAAGCCCGCGCCCCACAATGAAAGATCTCACATGCCACAATTAAGACCCACCATAGCCCAAAAAAAAGAAAAAAAAAAAAACGGAGAAGGCAATGTACCCCACTCCAGTACTCTTGCCTGGAAAATCCCATGGATGGAGGAGCCTGGTGGGCTGCAGTCCATGGGGTCGATAAGAGTCGGACATGACTGGGCGACTTCACTTTCACTTTTCACTTTCATGCATGAGAATGAAATGGCAATTCACTCCAGTGTTCTTGCCTGGAGAATCCCAGGGACAGGGGAGCCTGGTGGGCTGCCGTCTATGGGGTCACACAGAGTCGGACACGACTGAAGCAACTTAGCAGCAGCAGCATAGCCAAAAAATAATCAATTAAAAATATTTAAAAAAAGAAAAGTGGGGAAAGCAAAGGTAAAATCGAGAAAGAGGAGGTTGGAGCCTCCTCCTGGCCACCTGGCTGACCCCTTGTCAGCAACTCAGCAGCCACTCAGCATTAGCACTCTCTCAGCATCCCTGCTGTCTCTACAGTGATTTAATGTGATTCTGATGGATGCCACTAGTTCATGAAGGCTTCCTGGAGTTGGGCACTGTTGTTGCTAACTCCATTTTCCAGATGAGAAAATAGTGCTTCCGAGATTGCTAACAACTTGTCCCAAATCACTGAGTTGCTAAAATTGTGGGATCAGGCATTGAACCTAGGCTGTTTCAGGCCCAAGCGTGTGCTCTTGGTGAGCAAAGTGAAAAATAAGATGGTGTTTAATGGAGGAGAACATGAACATGTATTGAGTATTTAATATATACCTGGCATGTAATCCTCACAACAGTCCTGCAAGGGAGGTATCATTATTCCCATTTTATAGATGAAGAAATTGAGGCTCAGTGCCCATTTTGGCAGCACATATACTTAAATAGGAATGATACAAAGAAGATTAGCATGGCCCCTGCTCATGGATGACATGCAAATTGGTGAAGCATTTCATATTTTTATGGCAGAAACCATCACAACATTGTAAAGCGACTTTCCTCCAATTAAAAATAATGTTTAAAAAGCATGAATAAAACAGGGAACATTTTTTAAAAATTGAGGCTCAGAGAGGTTAAATAACTTATTTAAAGTTGCACTGCAAAGGCCTGGTCTGGGGCACTTTACCTCCTCTCAGTGTCTATGCTGAGAGTTTAGTACTTTCTCTCTGAAATAAATCCTGTTTGCTTGCTACCATGAAAAAGAAAAAAAAAAAAAAAAGGCCAGGTCTCTCAGACTGAAAGCCCATATTCCATTTTTTTAAAAAAATATATTGTTTTTTTGCTCCTAAATTTTATTTATTTATTTATTTGGCTTCTTCAGGTGTTCACTGTGTCATGTGGAATCTAGTTTCCTGACCAGGAATCAAACCCAGGCCCCCTACATTGAGACTAGTGTCTTAGCCACTGGACCATCAGGGAAGTACCCCATATTCTTTCTTATTCTTTCTTCCAGATGGAATTCTCAGGAATTTCACGGTTTGAACTAAGTAATTAAAAATCTCTCCTTTATATATTTTTAGATCTGCACATCCAAACCAAACACCTAGTATATTTGTCAGAATTTGAAAGAAGTCTATTAAAGACTGTTTGCAAAAAAACCACTGTATAAACTATGTTTTATAAATTCTTCTATTTTAATTAGGTTTTCTAAAGTTCGAAGGGAAAAAAAGGAGACAGAAACCAGCTTTTAATGATTTAGAATTAGGATTCATGAATACACTGGCTTCTTTTCAGGTATTAGGGGAAAGCAGAGAGTAAATGTGGTGGGAAACTATGAGGGTCCAGAGATTCAGACTTTAGCCTGGAAGAGACATTAAAGAGGTATTTCAGGGACTTCCCTAGTGAGCCAGGGGCTAAGACTCTGTGCTCCCAATGCAGAGGGTGTGAGTTCAATCCCTGGTCAGGAAAGTAGATCCCACATGCCACAAGGAAGACTGAAGATCTTATGTACTGCAACTAAGACCCAGTGCACTGAAATAAATATTTAATAAATAAAATAAATATTTAAAAGAAACCTCAATTATTAAAAAAAAAAAAAAGATGCAATTCTAACTTATTTTAGAAATAGCTTGAGTGTCTGCTAGTCAACAGGAGAGCAAAGGCCAGAACCTGGAGTTTCCAAATTCTTAAACCACTGTTTTTTCTTAGACATGAGCCATAAATCGCTTTAGAGAATAATCCTTTCTCCTCCTCTCTTAATTCAGATGGGGGGGGGAAAGTGAGGAAGCTTCAGTTGAATTCAGTTGCTTAGTCGTGTCCAACTCTTTGCGACCCCATGAATCACAGCATGTCAGGCCTCCCTGTCCATCATCATCTCCCAGAGTTCACTCAAACTCATGTCCATCGAGTCGGTGATGCCATCCAGCCATCTCATCCTCTGTCGTCCCCTTCCCCTGCCCCCAATCCCTCCCACCATCAGAGTCTTTTCCAGTGAGTCAACTCTTCGCATGAGGTGGCCAAAGTACTGGAGTTTCAGCTTTAGCATCATTCCTTCCAAAGAACACCCAGGACTGATCTCCTTCAGAATGGACTGATTGGATCTCCTTGCAGTCCAAGGGACTCTCAAGAGTCTTCTCCAACACCACAGTTCAAAAGCATCAATTCTTCGGTGCTCAGCTTTCTTCACAGTCCAACTCTCACATCCACACACGACCACTGAAAAAACCATAGCCTTGACTAGATGGACCTTTGTGGGCAAAGTAATGTCTCTGCTTTTCAATATGTTATCTAGGTTGGTCATAACTTTTCTTCCAAGGAGTAAGAGTCTTTTAATTTCATAGTTGCAGTCACCATCTGCAGTGATTTTGGAGCCCCAAAAAATAAAGTCTGACACTGTTTCCACTGTTTTCCCATCTATTTCCCATGAAGTGATGGGACCAGATGCCATGATCTTCGTTTTCTGAATGTTAAGCTTTAAGCCAACTTTTTCACTCTCCTCTTTCACTTTCATAGATACCAACGGAAAATTTCATGCAGAGATGGGCTCGATAAAGGACAGAAATTGTATGGACCTAACAGAAGCAGAAGATAATAAGAAGAGGTGGCAAGAATACACAGAAGAACTGTACAAAAAAGATCTTCACAACCAAGATAATCACGATGGTGTGATCACTCACCTAGAGCCAGACATCCTGGAATGTGAAGTCAAGTGGGCCTTAGAAAGCATCACTATGAACAAAGCTAGTGGAGGTGATGGAATTCCAGTTGAGCTATTGCAAATCCTGAAAGGTGATGCTGTGAAAGTGCTGCACTCAATATGCCAGCAAATTTGAAAAACTCAGCAGTGGCCACAGAACTGGAAAAGGTCAGTTTTCCTTCCAATCCCAAAGAAAGGCAATGCCAAAGAATGCTCAAGTGAAAGTGAAAGTGAAGTCACTCAGTCATGTCCAACTCTTTGCGACCCCATGGACTGAAGCCTACCAGGCTCCTCCCTCCATGGGATTCTCCAGGCAAGAGTACTGGAGTGGGTTGCCATTTCCTTCTCCAGTGGATCTTCCCGACCCAGGGATCGAACCCGGGTCTCCTGCATTCCAGGCAGACGCTTTAACCTCTGAGCCACCAGGGAAGCCCAAACTACTGCACAATTGCACTCATCTCACATGATCAAAATTCTCAAAAATGCTCAAAATTCTCCAAGCCAGGCTTCAGCAATATGTGAACCATGAACTTCCAGATGTTCAAGCTGGTTTTAGAAAAGTCAGAGGAACCAGAGATCAAATTGCCAACATCCACTGGATCATGGAAAAAGCAAGACAGTTTCAGAAAAACATCTATTTCTGCTTTATTGACTATACCAAAGCCTTTCTCTGTGTGGATCACAACAAACTGTGGAAAATTCTTCAAGAGATGGGAATACTAGACCACCTGACCTGTCTCTTGAGAAACCTATATGCAGGTCAGGAAGCAACAGTTAGAACTGGACGTGGAACAACAGACTGGTTCCAAATAGGAAAAGGAGTACGTCAAGGCTGTATACTGTCACCCTGCTTATTTAACTTATATGCAGAGTATATCATGAGAAATGCTGGGCTGGAAGAAGCACAAGCTGGAATCAAGATTGCTGGGAGAACGCTTAAAGACTATTAAAAAACAATCAGAACATTAAGAATCAAGTTATCCTGGAAGGAGGTCAAGATGGTAACCACGGAGGCTGGAGTTAAGGGGAGGAGCACCAGGCAAAATAAGTTCTTGGAAAGCAATTAGAGTAAGCAGGCAATTAGAAGCTTTTGTTACTTGTATTTAGCTGAACACTGTGAACAGAAAGCTTTTTGAAATCCTTGGCTAAATCAAAACCTGGAAAGTGAGGATTTCTAACCTTCAAGAAAAAATGCTGAGCATGAAACAAAAAGGTATTGTTTTTATACTTAACTTGGTAGGAAAAAGGAAAGAAAAAACAAGATGTCAGCTCAGCTGGGTCCCAATTCCAGCCCTGGGAAGCGCAAAGCCCACCCCTCTTGATTTTATTTTCAAGGATAGCATTTTTTCCCTCCCTTGGCCAAGTTCAGTGTGTAGGATCTTAGCTCCCTTACCAAAGATCAAACCTTCACCCCCTGGAAGCGTGAAGTCTTAACCACTGGAATGCCAGAGAAGCCCCGCCCTCCCCACCTTGGTTTTTGTAAATAGTCCTGAAGGGCTTTCTTGGTTTCTAGACTTCTGAGATCTTGCTTCCATATGTAAATTGAGTGCAATTTCCTCAAGAGATGGAAGGCAGGCTCTTCATCCCAGTAATAGGGAACAAATTTGATTGGGAATGGCTGGGTTACTATCTAACAGTGGCATGTCATTTTCCCCTGCCCAGGCTCAGCCTCCCTCCATCCAGCTGGCTTTTCTTTCCCAGTCTTATTTCTTTCCTTTTCTCCCTCTACCCCTCCTCCCCTCTCCTTGCAGGAGCAGAAACAAGAAACTCTTCCTCTAATCTCCAGCTGGGGAGGTTTTCCCTCCCCGGAGTCCAGGTGCCTGTAGCATTTGCTCCTCAGTGGCTTTCCCCCAAGGAGACAGCTCCCTCCTTCCTCTTCCCAAAAAGGAATCGTGGGGCCAGCTGTAAAGATTTTAAAAAATTATTTTTTTCACGTCTTTACTCAAGATGGGAAAATCTCTGAAGTTTAAGGTGACACCTGGCTGTCCTATAGTGCTTGTATTTTTTCCAAGGCTTTGTTCTGTCTGGAATTTTATTATAATAACTAATGATGCGACATCCTTAATGGTCCAGTGGTTAAGATTCTGAGCTTCCAATGCAGTGGGTCACAGGTTCAATCCCTGGTCAGGGAATTAAGATCCCACATGCCACATGGTGTGGCCAAAAAGGAAAACAAACAAACAACCACCACAACAAAAAAACTAATGGGAATGAACATACCTTGATGTTTATGTAATTTTAATAAATCACCTTCAGAATGATAAAGCATTAGTAATCAAATAGACAGAGATTCACTCAGTCGTGTCCAACTCTTTGGAACCCCACAGACTATAGCCCACGAGGCTCCTCTGTCCATAGGATTTTCCCAGGCAAGAATATTGGAATGGGTTATCATTTCCTCTCCCAGGGGAATCTTCCCGACCCAGGGATCAAACCCGTGTCTCCAGTATTGGCAGGTGGATTCTTTACCACTGAGCCAGATGAGAAGGCTAGCTTCTACCAATGATTCACACCAAAAGGTGGTTCAATGAAGCAGCTATGATGAGGCAGTGCTAGAATTCAAAGGGGAATCAAGTACCCTTGAAACTCAAACCTAATAATAGTAGAAAACATCACCCACTCACAGCAATATACACAGATTTGAAACCGTTTCCTTGAGAATGTTTCTGTTTGGGGGAATAATTCTATTATTTGAAGGCTCTAAGTAGTGACAGGCAAACAGAGAAGAGGCCTCAGTGACCTGATAGTCATGCACTGGAGAGAGAGCCGAGAGAAGGGTCCCCAACCCCTCTCTGATGATCTGAGGTGGAGCTGATGTAATAATAATAGAAATAAAGTACACAATAAATGTAATGCACTTGAATCATCCAGAAACCATCCCCCCTTTCTCTTTCATGAAACTGGTCCCTAGTGCCAAAAAGTTTGGGGATATTCAAAGGAATGTTCTTTGTCCTTCACACCCATGCTTTTTTTCTTCTAACCGCCCCATCTCACAAAGCTTTAACCTCTCCCAGTGTCACACTCCTCTTCCCACTTTGAGGGGCAGGGTGCACGCCAGTGCTCAGGCCTCAGGTCCTCCCTGGGCGCTGGTGATCTGTCCTTCTCATCCTGGCTTTGTAAGGCGCTCCCCTAAGTTTTTCCTGCTCCCTTGTTTCTCTGCTGCTGTTGCTAAGTCGCTTTAGTCGTGTACAACTCTGTGCAACCCCATAGACGGCAACCCACCAGGCCCCCCTGTCCCTGGGATTCTCCAGGCAAGAACACTGGACTGGGTTGCCATTTCCTTCGCCAGTGCAGGAAAGTGAAAAGTGAAAGTGAAGTCGCCCAGTCATGTCCGACTTTTAGCGATCCCATAGACTGCAGCCTACCAGGCTCCTCCATCCATGGGATTTTCCAGGCAAGAGTTTCTCCTGAATCTTCCTAGATAAACCTGTCTAAATGATGCAAGAATTTTCTATCTAATGAATCTGTGATTTTCTCCACTTTAATCCCACCTGGGCTGTGTCTACCACACTCTCTCCACAGCTGCACTTGTCGTTTCTGTTTCATTTTCAGCTTTCTATTTTACACTGGAGTACAGCCGATTAACAATGTTGTGATGGCTTCAGGTGGACAGCAAAGGGACTCAGACATATGTATTCATGTGTCCGTTCTCCCCCAAATCCCTCTCCCATCCAGACTGCCACACAACATTCAGCAGAGTTCCCTGTGCTGTACAGTAGGTCCTTCATTATCCATTTTATTGTCAGATTTTATTTACTCCTTACTTTCTTTATGTCCCCTAAATGAATCTCCTCAAAACCCAGTTCCTCTCGTCTCAGGCCCCATAGCTAGTATTTCATTTTCACAATCACCTTGCCTCATGTAGGAGGTTGCTCCTTTCCTCCGAGGGCGGGGTGTGGTGGGGGGGGTGTGGGGGGGCAGACTGGTGCAGTGGAGGGAGGGGGCCTGAGCCACCTGCAGCCTGCGGCCTGAACAGCCACAAAGCTCCCCCAGTGGCAGAGTGATACAGAGTCGGCTTGCCAACACAGGAGACGCAGGAGACTCGGGTTCAATCCCTGGGTCTGAAAGATCTCCTGGAGTAGGAAATGACAACCCACTGCAGTATTCTTGTCTGGAAAATTCCATGGAAAGGAGGGGCCTGGTAGGCTACGGTCCATGGGGTTGCAAAGAGTCAGACAAGACTGAGCATGCATGCACATCATAGACACCAACGTGGAGTCAAACATCCCAGCTCACTTTCGGAGGGTTTAATTAAGCCTTAATGCTCCTTATTATAATTAAGCAGAAATAGTGATTCTAATTAGCATATTTACAGAAACCACACAAGTATGCTTCCCTGGTGGCTCAGATGGTAAAGAACCCACCTGCAATGCAGGAGATCCAGGTTCAATCCCTGGGTCGGAAGATCCCCTGGAGGAGGAAATGGCAACCCACTCCAGTATTCTTGCCTGGAGAATTCCATGGACAGAGAAGCCTGGCGGGCTACAGTCCACAGGGTCACAAAGAGTCAGACATGACTGAGCAAATAACAGACACAAGTAGATCCATATAATCGCACAGTACACCTATTTGTACCTTAATGGTGTTCCTTCCTTGTTTACTTTGCCCTGGTTTCCCTTTCAGCTTGAATGAGCACAACTTTTGAAGTCTTTAATTTATGACTATTTTAACTTAAGCAAGCCCTGCTAGAGGGTGACAGATAGTGAATGTCAAAAACCCAGAGGGAGGGTTTCTGTTTAGCCTTTGATTTTTGTTTTGTTTTTTAAGCAAGAGAAATGTCCGATTGTGCTCATAGTTTGTTGGAGAAGGCAATGGCAACCCACTCCTCTGTTCTTGCCTGGAGAATCCTAGGGATGGGGGAGCCTGGTTGGCTGCCGTCGATGGGGTCGCACAGAGTCGGACACGACTGACGCGACTTAGCAGCAGCAGCAGCAGCTCATAGTTTGTAAGCATACGTCACCAACTTTTATCTTCCTGCAAACTCCCTGTTCTCCCCCAGATTCTCTTCTACTTCTGGCTGAGGAGGGGCTGGGCAACTAGGCAGCCACATGCCTGAGTGGCTCGGGTGATAAACATCATAGTTATTTTTCTCAATTAAGGTTTTAACTGACAATTTTACTGTTCCATTTTTAAGCTTCTTCATTCCCTTGGACCTCGGTACATATGTCTGTGATAAGTCTCATCCCGTCCAACCAGATTGTCTTCTCAGAATATAGGCTAACCTATTTCAAAAAGCTCATCTCTCTCTCTCTCTCTCTCTTTTTGGAACCTAACACTTGAAAATGCATTGAAACAGAAAGTAATTAAGCTTTAAAGGAGAGCTATAAAAGTGATTTATTCATGAGTACACACTTATCCTTCTCCCAATTGACACCCATTTTATATTATTTTTTCTTTAGTGTGTATCTGCAGCCTTTTTCTAAATCTTTACTACTAGTGGAAACTTTCTATTCCAACCTTATTTCCTTCTGCTTGGCTCCAAAGAGTCTCATGTGTGCTGAAAGGGATCTACTGGGGATACAGAACCAGGGTACAGAATTTGGGAAATTCTACTCTGAAATAATAATGCTCCCTAGTCACAACCACTGACTTTATTAGGTTGTCAATTAGCCATTTTTTAAATTAGGGAAAGTAAAGTTCTTAGTTCATTTTTTTTTTTTTCTGAAGTTATCTGGTGACAGAACAGCTATGGAACACATATTGGACTGGCCAAAACATTTGGATTTTTCCATAAGATGTTAAGGAAAAATCAGAATCAAGTTATTGGCCAACTTAATATCCTTTTCTTGGGCTTGCCAGGTGGTGCCAGTGGTAAAGAATTCTCCTGCCAATGCAGGAGATGCAAGAGAAGACGGGCTTGATCCCTGGGTCAGGAAGATCCCCTGGAATACAAAAAGGCAATCCATTCCAGTATTCTTGCCTGGAAAATTCTGTGGACAGAGGAGCCTGGCGGGCTACAGTCCATGGGACCGCAGAGAGTTGGATACAACTGAGCAACTAAGCACAGCACAATACCTTTTTCTTAGGTCAGTGGAACTTGCATTCTACAGATAAGTAATTTCTACAGAGAAATTCCTATAGGCTCCCCTCTGTGACCCCAAAGGACTCACAGAAGAAGAAAGAAACAATGATAATAAAACTTCCTTTATATTGTACAGTTTTCAAAGAAGATTCACACACATCAATCCATCCAAGCTTTAAAAAAAAAAACAAACGAGGCTCAGAGAGATCAAATAAAGGGCATCTTCAAGGTCACACAGCTAGCCAGGCAGTGTCAGAGACCAGAATTTAAAACATTTACTTGATGGTTCCCATAAAAAGAGAAATCAATCTCAAGAATAGGATTATAGAGATCCAGCATTTTTTATTAACATTATGGAGGGGAATGTTTTGTAAGCAATACTTACCAGCGACTGTGCTTTTCTTAGTTTAGATCTGTCTTGTGATTTATTTTTCTTATCATGTGACTGTCGGTTGAAAGCTGGGGTCATTTCATGTCTTTTCCTTCTTCTGTTAACTGGAGAGCATTGGGAAAATTATAAATATCATTTTAAAGCTCTGGTGGTTGGCATAGCTCTTTGTCTATTTGATTTTGTTTTTCCTGTGGTTTAAAAGATTATCTTCACTCAGCTGGAAAGAAGCCAACTGTTTATCAATAGAGAAGGGGTTGAATAAACTCTGAGACATCCACACAATGGAGGACTGTGGGCTGTAAAAAGGAGGCCAGAGTATTTCTTCATATACCTGTGGACTGAGCTCCTGAATATATTGTTTCATGAAGAAAGAAAGTGGGATAAAGTGGTATGTATTGTGCGACACCATTTCTTTCAGAAAGGGGTGCATGTGTCTGTATTTGTTTATAATTTTTTCATCCGCCCCACTTCCCCTCCTTTATGATTTTTTAAATGTAAGGACATTTTAAAAAGTAGTTTACCTATCTGTAGGATTCCCCTGTGATCCAATTAGGAACAGGGAACAGTATTGGAGACTTCTCCAGATACACTTTGTTTTGTATATTTGACTTTGGAACCATTTCAAAATTATGAAATAAAAGAAAAAATATTTCAAAAATCTAAGAACAGCTGATGGTGTTACCCCACACAAAGGAATAACTTCATGGGACTTTAACACAGTCATTTGTCTGAACAGCCTTAGTAGAACATATCCTAAGGACAAAAACACAGGCAAAAACATCCTAAACTGTTTTCAGTAACCTTATTGTTTGTATTAACATTAATATTTGTTTTTTAAAGTGATTGCATAAAAGAGACACAGATGTATAGAGCGGACTTTTGGACTCTGAGGGGGAGGGAGAGGGTGGGATGATTTGGGAGAATGGCATTTAAACATGTATACTATCATGTAAGAAACGAATCGCCAGTCTATGTTCGATGCAGGATGCAGGATGCTTGGGGCTGGTGCACGAGGATGATCTGGAGGGATGATACGGGGTGGGAGGTGGGAGGGGGGTTCATGTTTGGGAGCTCATGTACACCAGTGGCGGATTCATGTCAATATATGCCAAAACCAATACAGTATTGTAAAGTAAAATAAAAAATTAAAATTAAAAAAATAAAGTGATTGCATATAATAGGATAAAGTATGGATTCACATTATTATTATTATGAGTATATACCTTCAAGCTAAAGGCAAAATGAACCAGAAACAAACATTGATTTGTTTTGACAATGACATGAGTTAGCAATTCAGAAATTACTTCCAGGATTTGTTAAGTAAATGTATACTCTGTGTGTATACTTCATATAATACATTTTTTTTATACAAGATTATGCTGCACTGTGCTTAGTCGCTCAGTTGTGTCCAACTCTTTGTGACTCCTTGGATTGTAGCCCGCCAGCCTCCTCTGTCCATGGGGATTCTCCAGGCAAGAATACTGGAGTGGGTTACCATGCCCTCCTCTAGGGGATCTTCTCAACCCAGGGATGGAACCCAGGTCTCCCGCACTGCAGGTGGGTCCTGAGCCACCAGGGAAGCCCATACAAAATTATGTATGCACATATATATGTCACAGAAGGGAGGTGCAAATACAGAAAAGACTGTTATGAACCCTATGGTCCTGGATTGGAATCTGTGGTATTAAAATATTAAAAGAAGCTGTAACAAAAGCATTACAGCTACAAAATGGAAACAAATCCTAAAGAAAAGGTCAAATTTACCAATAAAGGTTCATTTACTTTCAATCACTTTTTGCTTCTTGGGGCTTCCCTGGTGGCTCAGCAGTAAAGAATCCACCTGCAATGCAGCAGATGCAGTTTTGATCCCTGGGTTGAGAAGATCCCCTGGAGAAGAGAATGGCAACCCACTCCAGTATTCTTGCCTGGAGAGCCGCCATGGACAGAGGAGCCTGGTGGGCTACAGTCCATGGGGTTGCACAGAGTCGGACATGACTCAGTGACTAAACCACCACCACCAGTGAAAAGCATTTGTATTTCATAGTAGCTTCTGTTTTCATCTTTTCATAGACCAAAGTGCCAGTAAATTGTTTCTAAAAGGAAAGAAGTGGAGAAGGGCACAGTTCTTACCCTTGCCAGCTGTGTTCAATGGGGTCACAATTGTCCAGGTAATTGAAGGGAATGATATCAGTCGGATGCTTGTCAGAAGACCTCCAATGTGGGAGTTCTTTCTCTCCTGGGTGGTTCTTCTTTCTTAAAGAGGTAGAGGATCGGAAAGTAGATGAAGGAGACAGCTTTCCCCCTGGAGAACTGCTTCTAATAGGTTGAACATCCATGATTGCAAACCCATCTTTTGGAGGTGTCTAGAAGGAGAAAATTATTTCTGTTCTCAAAACAGTATAATAATAACAAAAGTAAAGCAAAGAACATGGACTTCCCTGGTGGTCTAGTGACTAAAGAATCTGCCTGCCAATGCAGGGGACACTGGTTCAAACCCTGGTCCAGGAAGATTCCACATGCCCGTGTGCCACAACCACTGAGCCAGTGCTCTAGAGTTTGTGCTCTGCAACAAGAAAAGCCATTGCAATAAGAATCCTGAGCATGGAAGGTAAAGAATAGCCTCTGCTCACCACAACTAGAGAATGCCCAAGGGCAGTAATGAAGACCCTTTGGAACCAAAAATGAATAAATAAATAAATGCTTTTAAAAAAATCATCATTATCATCATCACCATGATTGCACTGATAATGGTGGCAGTGATCACAGCCGCCACCAACCCAGAGGTACTTGTATGTGCCAGGCACTGTCTCAGGAAGTATTCCTGCATTATTATTTTTTGAGTGTGGTTATACAGTGAGGCATGCTGGATCTTCGTTCCCCCTACCAGGGATCAAATCTGCACCCCTTACATTGGAAGCACAGTGTCTTAACCATTAGACCACCAGGAAAGTCCCATTCCTACATTACTTTATTTAACCTTCATAATAATTTTAAGAGGTAATCGTAACTGCTTCCATTTTACAGAAGAGAAAACTGAAGGTAGGATAAACTGATTAATTTTTCCACTACTACTATGAAGACATAAGCAGTAAGACCCAGGGTAAGAATTTGAATCCAGGACTCTCCAGCTCCAAGTCCACACAATGAACTTCTCTATCCTCTATTGCCACCTCTCCTACAATATCATTATACAGTTATTCCACAACTGAAGTTAGTTTGTTCATAAAAATATACGTTCTTAAAAACAGTAGCCTGTTCTCCCTATCTAAAACACAGAGACAATTTCCATTACGTAGGGGTAAACTATAGATTTTATCAATTATCAAAATTTCAGCCATTTCTAAAGAATTGGGAAATGAACGTCTTTTTTTCTTTTTTGGAAAGTCTATTTTTTAATTGCCCAAAATGAAAGTCTGGTTTTCTTGTATATAAAATTCATAAGGGTTTTTATGTGGTTGTAGCCTAAGGGAACAGGTACTGCTATGTTGAGAAGCCATTGAAGGCTTAATTTTTGTTCTTTAAGAGATGAATGAAGCTTTGCTCAGTAAATTGGTTTGCTTAAATTGTTTGTGAAAATTTAAAAATTCCCCAAGTTCCTCCAAGCAGAATCAGTTAGTTTCTTATCTTTGTTTCAATTGCTCTTTCTTTGTACATATTTCTCTTACAAGATAGTACTTCATATTCAATGTGGTAACTATGTTTGTCTGTGTCCTGGGCCATAGACTAGGCTCCCAGAAAGTGGGGTTAAGACCATTGTAGCCTTAGCAGCTAGCACATAACAGTATTTAATACATATTTACTGATTTAGTGAGTGATTGTAAGTAGTAGAATAAGAAGACATTTTACTTTTATATAATTGATGGCTCATTACTAGATTAGTATTCAGTGTTTTGTGTGAGTCCTGGCAACCCACTCCAGTACTCTTGCCTGGAGAATCCCCATGGACAGAGGAGCCTGGTGAGCTACAGGCCATGGGGTTGAAAAGAGTTGGACACGACTGAGCGACTAAGCACAGCACAGTGTGGATCTCACTTAAAGTGGACATTCAAGGAATCCCCTGGTGGTCCAGTGGTTAGGACTCCACACTTTCACTGCCGAGGAGCAGGAGTTCGATCCCTGGTCAGGGAACTAAGAGCCCAAGTCATACAGGGTGGCCAAAAAAATAAAATAAATAAAATAAGATGGACATTCATTTCATTTTTCTGAGTTTATATTGAATGAAATCTATTTTTGCTGGAAGAGGTCTTGTTTAACACCACTGGTAATAAAAAATACATGATAATAAATAAGCATTTTCAGGGGAGAAAATTTAGGCATGAATGCTAGTAACTATATACATAAATAAACATCATTAATTCTGAAAAGTACAAAATATTTGACCCATTAACAGAATACATAGTAATGAAAACTGATGACTTTCTGTAAAGTAAAGAAAAACTTTGTTCCCTTTACCCAAAGCCATTTGAGACTTTTTAAAATCTCAAATGTTGAAAAAATTTTAAATACTTTTGTTTGCGTATATTGAAATGACCAGACATCTTTTCTCTTTTATTATGTGAATTACATGGACTGATTTTTAAATATTATGCCAATCTTACTCTCCTTGGATACATCCCACTTGGTCATCATGTATTATTCTTTTTTTATATATCTTACTGGGTTTAATTTGCCAATTTTTTCTTTAATAGAAAAACTGAAATTTACTATAACAAAGTACTCCCTAAAGAAATTAAATACTAAGCAACAATGTGGCAATTTTCTTGTATCAGAACTATTCATCATTTTAAAATATGTGTGTGTTAGTTGCTCAGTCATGTCCGACTCTTTATGATCCTATGGACTGTAGCCCACCAGGCTCCTCCAACCATGGGGATTCTCCAGGCAAGAATACTGGAGTGGGTAGCCATTCTCTTCTCCAGGGATCCTCCTGACCCAGGGATCAAACCTGCATCTCCTGCATTGCAGGTGGATGCCTTACGGTCTGAGCCACCAGGGAAGTGCATAAATAGTTTCTGGAAAAAGAATTATTGTTGAAGACCAAGTATTAAAATCAAAACCTTTGTTCTACAACCTGGTTAATCACTTTTCTCTCCTCTGCCCCAGAATAGCCCACGCTTCAGCTATTGAAGCCTTTCCCTGCCTATGAGTGACTTTGAATGAGAGTTAAGGAAAGCCTTGTGATAAAAGGAGTCATAGCTATTGTAATTTTAAAAATAATTCTTCCATCACTGCACTTTACATTTTTCTTTCCAAAAGAAATTCTCATGAAGAACAGCCATCATTGAAATCAGAAAGACTGCTTTTATCATTGTAATTATAACAATATTAATTATGCAGTTTATTACTATATTAAATGTAGAGGGTTTCTACTTCAAGCAAACACAATAAAATGAAATGCAAATGAGCATGTTAAGAGCCAACTATTCATATTTCAAAAGGATTCTTCAGTTCAAAAAGGACTCACTTTACCTTTTCTATTAAAAAAAAAATCACTGTGGTTTTAAAAATAATTTTAAAATTGTAATTTACACATAATTTTCAGGAACTCTTCTATTATACAAAACAATGCACAGCTCTGCATGTATATAGCTCATGCCACAAAGAAAAAGCTCATAAATTTTTCCCATAAGTTATCTAATTAACTGACTATAAGAATGAACATAAACATTCGTTACAATGCATAGAAAACCACTAGAAAAATTTATGCTCATACTATTTACTGTTTACGATTCCATGTAAGGACTTTACATTGCTAGTTTCTAAAGTGAAAAGAACTTTAATATGCCCATTATGCCCTTTCCTAATTACTAATTTTTTGCAAACTTTTCTTTATTAATGATAGAAACATAAACTTCAGTTTCCCTGGTAGAATCACAGAAAATTTGAATTAGTTAAGTAAAATTTGATGACCCATAGGTAATAAATACTGCATATTACCCACAGAATCCCAGTGTCAGAATTGTGTACTATAGGCATCAGAGACACAGAAATCCAGGAATCTGGAGAGAATGAGGAGCTCCAAGTCATAACTTGGGTGGAACTGTGGTTTGTGAGAGTCAGATGACTTTCAACTAACATGGATATCTTGAAAAGAGCTGTTAAGTTCTTAGAACAAGGAAATTCTGAAGTCATGGTATATTTCTTTTGAACCAATGGCCTTCTCCAACTTAGTTCTACAATTTCTAAGTAGCTGATGTTAGTAATTCTTCTTTTTCCAAATTTACCTTGGGCTTGGTAACATGGAGTTCTTTCACCATTTGAATATAATGCTTCTTCCATACACCCTGCTCATAGGCAGTTGGGGAGACATTGATGTACCAGTTAAACCGCAAACATTTTAGCATCCAGAGCTGATCCAGTTCAGTTAAATTCTTCCAATGCCAGCTCACCTGGAAAAACAATGTTAAAAAACTATTCAGTTTACATGTCCACTTTCTCTAGGTTTTGAGCCATCACCCTGGTACTGAGATAACTTATTTTTTTTTTCTGGAGTGGGTTGCCATGCATCTCCTCCAAGGGATCTTCCTGAACCAGGAATCGAACCCACTTCTCTGCACTGCAGGTGGGTTCTTTACCACTGAGCCACTGGGGAAGTGGATTCATGGATTCATTCATGATTGAATCAGAGCAAACACAATTTTAACTAGATAAACCAGGCCTGGAATTCACAAGTAGTTTCTTTATGATCCTTTTCCTCTGAATCACAACCAAGTTACCTCTTACCTGAAGTGCTTCCTAACCAGGCAGGAATTTTTTTTTTTAATTGGAGGATAAATACAACATTATGATGGTTTTGCCATACATTGGCCATAGGTATACATGTGTCCCCTCCAACCTGAACATCACTTCAACCTCCCTCCCCATCCCATCCTTTCAGGTTCTCACAGATCACTGGCTTTGGGTACCCCTTTTTCTTTCTTTCTTTTTTTTTTTCAAATGTTAATTCAGACAGAATCCAAGTCAACTAATATTTATCAAGCATCTATTAACCATCCTCATCACAACCCGAAGGGTAGTATAATTAATATTCTCCCCTTGCAAATGGGGAAAGTAAGCTTCAGATAAGACTTTGGAACTTCCTAAAGAACTCTGGCTATGCCAAAGTCTTTGACTGTGTGGATAACAATAAACTGTGGAAAATTCTAAAAGGGATGGGAATACCAGACCACCTGACCTGCCTCTTGAGAAACCTGTATGCAGGTCAGGAAGCAACAGTTAGAACTGGAGATGGAAAAACAGACTGGTTCCAAATAGGAAAAGGAGTACATCAAGACTGTATATTGTCACCCTGCTTATTTAACTTCTATGCAGATTACATCATGAGAAACGCTGGGCTGGAGAAAGCACAAGCTGGAATCAAGATTGCTGGGAGAAATATCAATAACCTCAGATAGGCAGATGACACCACCCTTATGGCAGAAAGTAAAGAAGAACTAAAGAGCCTCTTGATGAAAGAGGAAAGTGAAAAAGCTGGCTTAAAGCTCAACATTCAGAAAACTAAGATCATGGCATCCTGTCCCATCACTTCATGACAAAATAGATGGAGAAACAGTGGAAACAGTGGCTGACTTTATTTTTCTGGGCTCCAAAATCACTGCAGATGATGATTGAAGCCATGAAATTAAAAGATGTTTACTCCTTGGAAGGAAAGTTATGACCAACCTAGGTAGCATATTAAAAAGCAGAGACATTACTTTGCCAACAAAGGTCCGTCTAGTTAAGGCTATGGTTTTTCCAGTAGTCATGTATGGATGTGAGAGTTGGACTATAAAGAAAGCTGAGGGCTGAAGAATTGATGCCTTTGAACTGTAGTGTTGGAGAAGACTCTTGAGAGTCCCTTGGACAGCAAGGAGATCCAACCAGTCCATCCTAAAGGAGATCAGTCCTGGGTGTTTATTGGAGGGACTGATGTTGAAGCTGAAACTTCATTACTTTGGCCACTTGATGCGAAGAGCTGACTCATTTGAAAAGACCCTGATGTTGGGAAAGATTGAAGGCAGGAGGAGAAGGGGACAACAGAGGATGAGATGGTTGGATGGCATCACCGACTCAATGGACATGAGTTTGGGTAAACTCCGGGAGTTGGTGATGGACAGTGAAGCCTGGTGTGCTGCGATTCATGGCGTCACAAAGAGTCAGACACGACTGAGTGACTGAACTGAACTGAACTGAAGGATCTCTGGGAGTCTGCGTATGCAAGTTGTATGAAGGATACAGAAACTCCAGTTGACACTTTGCTTATTTTTTTCATGATATGCTTCTGTTTTCCCTCCATTCTTATGATTTAACTAAATATATAAAGGGAACACAATGACTAATACTATATTGGTGTGCCCTAAATAGCCTTTAAGATTCAATAAAGCATTAAGTATTTGTCCTGGGGACTTCCCTGGTGGTCTAGTGGCTAAGATTCTATGCTTTCAGTGCAGGGGGCCAGGGTTTGATCCCCAGTTAGGGAACTGGATTCCACGTGCTGCAACTGACACCTGGTGCAGCCAGATTAATACATTTTTAAAAAAGTATTCTGTACATTCCATTTTAATGGCATTATGGTCAATCCTACATATCCAGCAAATGGTGGATGTGACTCTATTATGTGTAGTAGTTTTTACAATAATTTATTCCAGGTTTTAAATAAGTCTTAGTAGAAACTAGAGTCAAGTCCACATATAAAGTTGAGACTAGGCATTCCATGTCTCTTATCAAGAATTGCAGAGATGCTAGCTAATCTTCACATTCATTTCATCCTTGGAAAACTGGCCTCTTTTTCAAGGTTAACTCAATAATAAATAATGTTTGAGTGCCCCCAAAAGGAGCAGAACACTCTTTAATGGAACTCGCTACCCATCCATCTGTTTATCTATCTGTCTCTCTTCCTCCCTCCTTCCATCCATTGTGTATGGAGTTTCTATTACATCCAGGATTATTTTATGGGATGAAGACAAGACATGTAGGGGAGAGGGAAGCAGAAGGGGGCACAAATAGGAGAAACAGTAGGTTCAGGATCTAGATGGAGGAAAAGGCTTAGAGGATCTGATACAACACTGCAGGCAGAAACAGAGATCACAACCACTTTTCGCAACCCAGAATGAAACTGCATTGCCCTTAATCCTCATATGGTTAGTTAATCCAATCAAGATGTGGAGTTTGGGAGGGAGGGGATGGGGAGAAAGTTTTTCTCAATTCTCACCCTTTTCCTCTTTTGACTTAGATTGGGTTTAGACCTGGGTAGTTAAGTTGGGGTTTCTCCCCTGCACTGGGGATAGAAAATATTTTGCTTTGTTTTTGATTTTTGCTGCTTTTTGTTTGTTTAAACAGGAATGAGGAAAGTTGAGGGTAGGTATGCTCTTTCAAAACTAAGACAACCCCTGCCACATTTTTAAACAGCTCAAAGCTCATCTTGGTGCAATGACTTTATTGTTTACTTTAAATCTAGCTAAAGAACAATTGCCTCACAGTCAGTTCTGGGAAATAAAATACAATGCTGAAATCTACCAAGATTGACATATGGTACACATAGATGATAAGATTATCTATTTCATATCACATCTCCCTGGAATTATAACATTCTTATTGTGAAAAACATGGAAAATTCTGAGAAACCTGAAGAAAAACAACACCCAGAACCCTGTCAATCAGAGATGAGCAAGCATTATCAACAAGCTGATAAGAGTTATTTTCCTTTCTGCTTTTCAGGTATATATGAAAGTAAAACTGGGAAACTGCATGCAATTTAAAATCATGCTTTCTTCATTTTACACATAATAAGCACCTCTGTTCTTCCAAAACATGTTTTCTAATGACTGCCTAATAATTCATTATATGGTGGAATGATACTCTATTACTGGGCATTTAAAACACTATGTTTTTTTAAAAAAAATTGTTTCAATTTTAGAATAATATGTGTACATCAATACTAAATTCAAAGATACCAAGGGGCACACAGTAAAAAAAAAAAAAAAAAGCCTCATCCTTGTCATCTAGCCATTCATTTCCCTCCCTGAATGTAACCATTGTTACTGCTTCTTGTGTGCCATTCCAGAAAAGCAACAAATATGGATACATTCTTTATTCTTCCAAAGTGGTAGGATAATTCTGCACCTTTGTTGTTTCACTGGTGATATATTGAGGAGATAGTTGCAATCAGTCTGCTATTAGCAGACATTTTCATTGTTTCCAACCTTTTGCTATGACAAACAATGATGCAATAATCTTACATGGACATAAATCTTGCATGTGTTGAAGTATACCCATCAGACAAATTCCAAGAAGTGGAACTACTGGCCAAAGGTAATCTTATTTTTTTTTAATTAAAAAATTTTTTTAAGTTTTTAGCCATGTCTCATGGCTTGCAGGATCTCAGTTCCTCGACCAGGGATCAAACTCACACCCTTGGCAGTGAAAGCCCCTGGATCACCAGGGAATGT
The DNA here is from genome assembly GCF_032405125.1 of Capricornis sumatraensis. Classification (NCBI taxonomy): domain Eukaryota; kingdom Metazoa; phylum Chordata; class Mammalia; order Artiodactyla; family Bovidae; genus Capricornis; species Capricornis sumatraensis. The sequence goes on from NC_091083.1 coordinate 4,158,153, forward strand.
CCAGGAATCTTTATTTAAAAATTGAGTACTACCAAATAGCTCTCCTTGGTGTTTGCATCAATTTATCTATGAAGGCACAACATATGAAGGTGCTTGTTTCCCCACACCCCTAACAATATAAAATGTTATCATTAAAAAAGAAACTAAAAAAAGAAAAAAAGAAACTCAATCCATCTGAGTCACAAATGATGGCCTGAAAATGAGGCTAAGCATTTTATCTATTTTAGAAACATCTGCTTTCCTTTCTGTGAACTATTTGTTCGCTTCCTTTGCTCATTTTTCTGCTAGGCTTTGCTTTTTTTTTTTTTTTCTTAATGTAGATTTATAGTCGTTCTTTAAAAAATAAGAAAGTTACCCCTTTGCTGGCAATATGTTTTTCCCCCGTTTATTTCAATTTTGGGGGCCACACTGCAGCAGCTTGTGGGTTCGTGGTCTCTCGGCCAGGGGATGAATCTAAGCCGTCATCAGTGAAAGCACTGAGTCCTAACCACTCCCAGGGCCCTCCTGTTTACCATCTGTATTTATTTACAGTTTTCTTCTCAATGGAGAAAATTTTAACTTTTATAATCACAACTTAAAATCTTGCTTTCTTTATTTATAAAGCATATATAATATATATACAAAATATAAAAATAAATAAAGCAAGATTTTAAGTTATACATTTTCTTTTGAGGCTCTGAATATTACAAATTACTCACAAAGTCTTCCTTCCCTAGATTTCCTTTAATTACATTTTTTTCCCCTTTAGTCATGCCTGATGGCTTATAGGATCTTAGTTCCCCAAACAGGGATTGAACTTCTGCCCTCAGCAGTGAAAGAGCAGAGACTTAACCACTGGACCAGGGAATTCCCTCCTTTGAGTAGGGAATTGTTGCCCATAATTTCATATCAATCTTTTATCCTTCTAGAATTTTTTTTCCAAATACTGCCCGATTGTCCCAACACCAATTATTAAATACATCATCTATCTTACTGCATTCATTTTCTTATTTTTTTTTTATTTTCTTAATTTTAAAAACTAAAGTCACCATATGAATGCACAGTAACAGGTAATATCTGGTCTTTCTAGACTATGAAAAGAAATCAACAAAATGACTATCAATTTTATATCTTAAAAATATACTTGAATACACCATGAAATTATTTGTAAGAAAATAATGGTCAGATGCTTTTCCAACCTGTGAGCACATTTGCCCACTCTGAACTCCTTTAGTCTCACATGCTTCTGTATTTATCACATTAGCACCTTATTTCATGCTTTTCTATTTATGAATGGCCTGCACTCTACACTTTAAGTTTTACTATGGTCCTCTGCTGTGCAATATAAGACTATTCTGATGATGAACCATTATATACATGTATATATATTTCCCCAACTGGCTAATACTATTTTACGGACACATAGCAACAGCTTACTTTTTCGCCCCTTTGAGCACTAAGTGCACAGCCAGACACAAAGAGATGGGGCCAATCCAAACTGTGCAGATGAAATGTTGTGAGCGTCTTGTTGGTGCTCAGTTTTGTATGCATGCTTTCTTTTTTCCCTCAAGTTTCTGTGTTTTCTAGGCTGTCTTTACAAAACACCGATCCCTGCTTCTTTATCTGTGCCTGTGCACAGTGACAAAGGCTTCGGGGGTTCAGGAAAGAAAAGAGGTATAAAGATAACACATTTGGGAACTTGGTAGTAAAATGCAGAGCTTCTGCTGGAATTTTCTCTTGAAGCTTTCAACAGCAGAACTTTTGCTGTGACAGGGAGCAGCGTTCTAACAGGACTGTCAGGAGTCTTCTCCTCTGAGTGTCCATCCATTTGTCAAACTGGAAAAAAAAAAAAAAAAGGTAAAGCAAAAAAAAAAAAAAAAAAAAAAAAAGCTCTAGGTTTAGTCTGACACCAGAGACGCATTATGAAAGAGATAAAGAACTGCATAGAAAGTGAGTTTAGTAACTTATTCTTAACGAGTTGTATGCATTTTCTTCCCTAACAAGTACACCCCATGTTTTGCCACCTACCTGTTCTTTCTCACATTTGTGTGTGTGAGCCCAAGCAAGGCTGGTGTGGACATAGACGTGCACTTGACCTCAAAATTTGGAGTTACAGAAAAATCTGGGAGGTGGTCCATAGCCATAAACTGAGAATATATACAGACTTGTAAAATGTAGATCTTTAACTTTTGATGGGGCTATATCCCAATTAATCCATCATAAGTTGAAAATATCATAAATTTAAAATGCACGTAATACACTTAACCTATCAAATATCCTAGCTTAGCCCAGTCTACTTTAACGTGCTCAGAATGCTCACATGAACCCTGATGCTAGTTGCTGTTGTTCAGTCACTCAGTCATGTCCAACTGTTTTGCGACCCCATAGACTGTAGCTCACCAGGCTCCTGTGTCCATGGGATTCTCCAGGCAAGAACACTGGAGTAGGTTGCCATGCCCTCCTCCATGGGATCTTCCTGACCCAGGGATCAAACCTGAGTCTCCTGCATTGACAGGGGTAGTCTTTATCACTGAGCCACCAGGGAAGCCCTCACATGAACCTATAGTTGGGCAAAATCATCTACCACAAAGTCTATTTTATAATAAAGCATTGACTAGTTCATGTAATTTATTGACTACTACACCTGGAGAAGGGAATGGCAACCCACTCCAGCATTCTTGCCTGGAGAGTTCCAGGGACAGAAGAGCCTGGTGGGCTACAGTCCATGGGGTTGCACAGAGTTGGACACGACTGACACAACTTAGCATGTACATAAGCACAGTGAATGTGAAACCAGGATGGCTGTCTGGGTACTAATGGTATTAAGGGTATTTGGCCTGTACTCTTGTGACCGAGTGGCTGACTAGGAGCTGTGGCTCACTGGCTGCCCAGCACCATAAATGAGTATCCTACTGCACATGGCTAGCCACCCCTCCCCAAAAAATCCCAAATACAAAATTTTAAATATGGTGTTCACTGAACGTCTATCACTTTTGCATCACTGTAAAGCTAAAAAGTTACTAAGCCAAAGCATCTTAAGCCATGGACTGTACAACCTTAAGAGAAGACACCTGGGCAGTCAGTCTCCCCCCACAGTTTCTACATCAGCTCATTAGTGATTAAAACTCCAGGACCAGAAACAAACCTTTGCATTCACAATTAGAGATAAGGCAATACAAGCAAATATCTCTGAGAAGGGGGAGTATATAGGGTTAAAGTCCTGTGTGTGTGTGCGTGTGTGCTCTCAGTCACTCATTCTTGTTTGACTCTTTGCTGAGCCCGCTAGGCTCCTCTGTCCATGGAATTTTCCAGGCAAGAATACTGGGATGAGGTGCCATTTCCTATTCCAAGGGATCTTCCCGACCCAGGGATCGAACTTGTGTCTTTTGGGTCTCTTGCATTGGCAGGTGGATTCTTTACCACTAGCACCACCTGGGAAGCCCCAGCTAAAGTCCTGCTGCTGCTCCTGCTAAGTTGCTTCAATCGTGTCCGACTCTGTGTGACCCCATAGACGGCAGCCCACCAGGCTCCCCCGTCCCTGGGATTCTCCAGGCAAGAACACTGGAGTGGGTTGCCATTTCCTTTTCCAATGCATGAAGGTGAAAAGAGAAAGTGAAGTTGCTCAGTCGTGTCTGACTCTTAGCGACCCCATGGACCGCAGCCTACCAGGCTCCTCCGTCCATGGGATTTTCCAGGCAAGAGTACTGGAGTGGGGTGCCATTGCCTTCTCTGAGTTAAAGTCCTACTAATATGTAAATGATTGATATGATTGGAAAGGAAAAGTTGATAGGAGGACCTGGAAAAAAAAAAAGAGGGCCAGAGACAGGAAGTACACGTCAAAGCAATCTGGGGCATACCAAACAAATGCTTGGGTTACTTCACAATGTTCCCCAGTGATGACCCCAAACCAGTCTCAAGATTAGTGACTGATCAAAGATGAGAGCATGAGAGCTGGCCAAAATCTAAAGAAAGGTTCTTATGGGAACAGCTAGCAGCGGAAGGAGCTGTTATCAGAGTCTAAATTTCTGTTTTTCTTCTTTAGTCCATTAGAGAAGAGAAAACAGGAAAGTTTGGGGCTACTTGTATTTTATATGCTATTGTATTTCACCAATAGATATTTGCTAGTTATTATAAAGTAATCAGAATTTTATAATACTTTAGTTTTAATCATAAAATACATTGACCACCTAAAAAGACATGAAAGTGAAAGTGAAAGTGGAGTCATGTCCAACTCTTTGCGACCCCATGGACTATAGCCTATCAGGCTCCTCCATCCATGGGATTTTCCAGTCAAGAGTGCTGGAGTGGATTGCCATTTCCTTCTCCAGGGGATCTTCCCGACCCAGGAATTGAACCCGGGTCTCCTGCATTGCAGGCAGATGCTTTTACCGTCTGAGCCACCAGGGAAGCCCTAAAAGAAAAAAAAAAAAAAAGGCATATAAAGTAAAAATGTATTTTTGACAAGCCTTATGACAAGTCAACTTCTTTGTAATCATAGGATCTTTTTTTTTTTTAATTAGTTGGAGTACTTCTTGATTAAAACCATTCACTGTGGGACTTCCTTGGAAGTCCAGTGGTTAAGAATCCGCCAGTGCAGGGGACATGGGTTCCATCCCTGGTCTGGGGTGATTCCACATGCTGCAAGGCAAGTAAGCCTGAGGGCCACAACTGCTGAGCCCACACGCCACAGCGACTGGAGCCCAAGCACCCTGGAGCCTATGCGATGAACAAGAGAAGCCACTGCAGCAGGAAGACCGCTCACTGCAAGCAGAGAGGAGTGGCCCCACGCTCACGGCAACCAGAGAAAGCCCGCACACAGCAGCGAAGACCAGCTCAGCCAGGGACAAACCAATAAAAAGAATCTGCCTTCCAATGCAAGGGACTAGGGTTGACACCTGCTCGGGGAAGTAAGATCCCACATGCCACACCTAGGGAAAGCCTGTGTGCTGCGACAAAGACCCAGTGCAGCCAAACCAAAGAATTTTAGATAAAATAAAAACTAGTCACTGTTACCAGATCTTTTCAGTGCTCATCAATCTCACTTTGGATACTATCATTCAAGGGGGAGGGACACTCGACAATGAAAAAAAAAATCAGAAACCTTAACTTACAAGTAACTGAATAAAATGTACTCACGTATGAATGTTCCCAGATTTCCTCTCGGCCTGTTTCTGCACAGTCCATATTTCTAACTAACATAATATGAGACTTCTTTCCTTTGGGGATGGGTTATTAGAATGACAGAGAAGCCAGACCAGAGTGGTGAGGGCCAGGGGAAGGACCAGCCCACGATGCTGCGGTGATCTCTAAAACAAGGAGTCAGTGGGGGGCACATGGAGACAGGAGAGCTGCAGGGTTTTGGCGTGTAGGCAGTTTGTGGCGGTTCAGACTGTAACTGCCTTTCCAGCAGTTATACAGTGTGAGAGAACTGGGGAATGAAGAAAGGGGGTCTGGTGAGTAGTGTTATGAGTTCTGAATTGCATCCCCTGTGATTTTTCTTTGAGAGACAACATGAAAATTGGTATTCATCTTTAAAATTACTTTGGGCAGTGCTACGAGCTACTCTGTAGAAACTGAGCTACGTGGGGACCCAGGATGATTAGGGAAGAAATTTTTATGGGATATAATTATTACTACAGTAAATCAGAGATAACCCCAAATGCCTCACAATAGTGAATCAGCTCCACAATATGATAAGAGAAAATATGGCATTAAGGACTCATCAGGACTTTGGGAGTGAGCCCATTCAGAGTCTCACTAAGAATCTCTTAATTTCTTCCTTTATACATTGATTGAATAATTATATCTAAATTTAGAGTTACTGGGAAGATTAAATAAATGAAAATATGTATAAAATTCCTAAAAGAGTGTGTGACTCATTGTACTCATGGTAGCTAATATTATAAACAGTGGTCCCCAAACTTTTTGGCACCAAGGACCAGTTTCATAGAGGAGAATTTTTCCACAGACTGGGGGAACAGGCAGGGAGCGATGGCTTCGGGGTGATTCAAGCACATTGCATTTTATGTAGTTCAGTCGCTCAGTCATGTCCAACTCTGCAAGTCCACGGGCTGCAGTACGCCAGACTTCCCTGTCCTTCGCCATCTCCTGGAGCTGGCTCACACTCACCACCATTGGGTCAGTGACGTTCTCCTACCCTCTGGTCCTCTGTCGTCCCCTTCTCCTCCTGCCTTTAATCTTTCCCAGCATCAGTCTTTTCTAATGAGTCGGCTCTTCGCATCCAGTAGCCCAAGTATGGAGTTTCAGCTTCAGCATCATTCCTTCCAAAGAAATCCCAGGGCTGATCTCCTTCAGAATGGACTGGCTGGATCTCCTTGCAGTCCAAGGGACTCTCAGGAGTCTTCTCCAATACCACAGTTCAAACACATCAATTCTTTGGTGCTCAGCCTTCTTCACAGTCCAACTCTCACATCCATACATGACCACAGGAAAAACCATAGCCTTGACTAGACGGACCTTAGTTGGCAAAATAATGTCTCTGCTTTTGAATATATTATCTAGGTTGGTCATAACTTTGCTTCCAAGGAATAAGTGTCTTTTAATTTCATGGCTTCAGTAACCATCTGCAGTGATTTTGGAGCCCAAAACAATAAAGTCTGACACTGTTTCCACTGTTTCCCCATCTATTTCCCATGAAGTGATGGGACCGGATGCCATGATCTTCATTTTCTGAATGTTGAGCTTTAAGCCAACTTTTTCACTCTCCTCTTTCACTTTCATCAAGAGGCTTTTTAGCTCCTCTTCACTTTCTGCCATAAGGGTGGTGTCATCTGCATATCTGAGGTTATTGATATTTCTCCTGGCAATCTTGATTCCAGCTTGTGTTTCTTCCAGTCCAGCGTTTCTCAGGATGTACTCTGCATAGAAGTTAAATAAGCAGGGTGACAATATACAGCCTTGATGTACTCCTTTTCCTATTTGGAACCAGTCTGTTGTTCCATGTCCAGTTCTAACTGTTGCTTCCTGACCTGCATACAGATTTCTCAAGAGGCATGTCAGGTGATCTGGTATTCCCATCTCTCAGAATTTTCCACAGTTTATTGTGATCCACACAGTCAAAGGCTTTGGCATAGTCAATAAAGCAGAAATAGATGTTTTTCTGGAACTCTCTTGCTTTTTCCATGATCCAGCAGATGTTGGCAATTTGATAGTGATGTTAAAAATAATAAGCATGAGGGGTAAATCATTAGATATACAATAATTAAATTACAAAGCACAAAGTTACCATGTTTGTACATTAAATAGGACAGGAAGCACATTTGCAAGGATTGAGGTCAGCTCAATTATTGTCATGGATGCCCAGAAGAAGAGAACAGGCTCAGATTGAAGAACAGTCATTTAGAATGAATATAAAAGAACATTAGGATTATAAAGCACTGAAGAAATCTATAAAAGAAACATTCAAACCTTTTCCTGTAGAGATTAAAAAAATAATTACATTGGTTTCTCATTTATTTCCTTGATTATAACAGTCAAAGATAATTTATATTTGGCTTTGATAGGTGTTCTTTGCCTTGGGGGTTTCTCCTTTCTAATTGTGTTTATTTAGTCTAATATAAAATGAATTGGCATTCCTTGAACTTCTACCAGTTGAAGGTGGGTAGATGACAGAAGAATGCTTAACAGCTGGGGAAAATCACCTTGGAATTTAAAAGGTGCTGGGAATAATCCCCAAAGTAGATAATCCATGGAAGAATTAACTGTACATGAATTTGGTAATTGCCCGGTATCTTTCTCTTTTTTAAAAAAATTTCTAAACTGAAGCATTGTTATTTTACAATGTTTTAGGTATCTAGCATAGTGATTTATATATGTATACACACACACACATATATATTCTGTTTTAGATTCTTTTCCACTGTAGGTTATAATAAAATGTTGGATACAGTTTCTTGTGCTATACAGTAGGTTCCTGGGGTTTTTTTTTTTCAAATCTATTATATATATTTAGTAGTTTGTATATATCTGTCCCACATCTCTTGCTTCAGCTCTTCAAGAAAAAAGAGCCACACCATCACAGCTAGGGATCTAATGTGTGAGGCAGGGGAGAGCTAGGACCCTTTTCTTATCCTAGTACCATGTATGATACCTCATTTTACAGTTAGTTCCTTTTTAATATTAATATCATATAATTAGTATACAACATTGTGCTATATTATTTTATGCTATACTATCTTATATGACCATCACTGGTGACTCAGTGCAAAAGAATGCGCCTGCCAAGCAGGAGACAGGGGGTCAATCCCTGGGTCAGGAAGATCCCTTGAAGAAGGAAATGGCAACTGGCTCCAGTATTCTTGCTTGGGAAATCACATGGACAGAGAAGCCTAATGGGTTTGCAGTCCACGGAGTCGCAAAAGACTCAGACACGACTTAGTGACTAAACAGCAACAATACTATCTTATATCATATCATAATTATATTTTATAGTTACTTTTAATGCCTTTCGGGATTTCTTGACAATAGGATTATGAAAATCCAATTTTCAGAGTAGTTGTTACAAGGATTCTTGCTGCACTTTCAAGATGTGAGGACCATTGTTAGGGCATCGGCACCACTCATCTCACACCAAATGGCAAGGAAAGGAATGTTCTCAGGTAGTGAGGTCAAGATGAAGGAAGAGGCTGTTATTTTTTTGCTTTTTGGTTATATTATCCTGGGCTTCACTGGTGGCTCAGCTGGTAAAGAATCTGTCTGCAATCAGGAGACCTGGGTTTGATCCCTGGGTTGGGAAGATCCCCTGGAGAAGGAAATGGCAACCCACTGCAATATTCTTGCTTGGAAAATCCCATGGACAGAGGAACTTGGCAGGCTACAGTTCATGGAATCGCGAAAGAGTCAGACACGACTGAGCATGCACACATGGCTAAATATGAAACACTTTTTGGATTGTCTATCATTGAATAGGTTTCACATTACCTCTTGCCCCTTACTATCCAGATTGTTTTTAAAAGTGACTTTACTTCTAATATGAGATTGAGCTTTAAAGCCAATACTTGACTCCTACAATGAAAATCCCAAGTAATGCTAAGTTTAAAAATCAGTATCCTTCAGGATGCTTGGGGCTGGTGCACGGGAATGACCCAGAGAGATGTTATGGGGAGGGAGGTGGGAGGGGGGTTCATGTTTGGGAACGCATGTACACCCATGGTGGATTCATGTCAATGTATGGCAAAACCAATACAGTATTGTAAAGTAAAAATAAAAATAAAAAAAGAATAAATTGAGTTCGTAAAAAAAAAAAAAAATCAGTATCCTTGGGCTTCCCTGGTGGCTCAGTGGTAAAGAATCTACCTGCCAACACAGGTAACATGGGTTTGATCCCTGATCTGGGAAGATCCTACATGCAGCAGAGCAACTAAGCCCGTGTGCCACAACTAGTGAGCCTGTGTTGATCCCACGCACTACAACTTAAATGAGAAGGCTCTAGAGCCCAATCTCTGCAACAAGAGAAGCCATGGCAATGAGAAGCTTGCACACCACAACTACAGAAAATCCTGTGCAGCGAGGAAGACTCAGCACAGCCATAAATAAAGAAAATTTTTTAAAAATCTGTATGCTTACTTCTCTCCTTTCTTTTTTTATTGAAAATGCATTCCTTATGCTATCAATCTGTTATGTTGTTCATAAAACACACAGACAAATAAAGCCTAAAACCTAAAATGGAGAGAGAAAACTGAATAAAAATAAACTTGAAATATCCCTTTCAAACTTAATTCCTGTGGCTTTCATGGAGGTATAAAGATTACCATATGATCTAGTGAATTTATGGAATAAGTTTGTTGTTGGGTAAAAGAGAAAGATCAGTGAGTATCATTTATTCATTTAGAAAATATTTATTAAATGCCTAATCTAATAGCATCAAGCAATGTACAACAAGGAGCATGGTAAAACCATGCCTGACCCTGTAGTTTGGCTGATTGGAGGAGAGAGATAATTAGTGATCTTTGCAAATATCAATGACCTTTGAAATATATGCTTCTATTAATTGTGGTAAAAGAAAAGAATTAACAAGATCTTTTCAAAAGTTTGAAGACCTTGAATTTTATCCAGGGTGATATTAAAAATGTTTAACCAATTCTACCAACCAATCAAAATAGACAGAAGCTGGTCAGCCATACCAATGAATTCTGTGTGAACATTAGCCCTGGTTATATTAATTTAGGGATTTCCATTCATAGTAAGTAGAATGAAAATGCAAATATAGTCATTTTAAATATGCCCCTTTTTATTTTATCTATTTGCTTTTTTTATAAGTCTCTTTTTAAAGTTATTGGTAACAAAGTTAGTTTTAAAACACAAATACAATATGAGAAAAACTTAGCTAGATTTTAAATTTCGGGTATTTCTCATTTTGCCATTTTTAGTGAATTTATTTTATAAAATTTTATTGTTATTTTGAATAGATATTACCTTCACATGATTAAAAATTCAAAAGACACAAAAGGCTCTCCAGGTAAGAGTCTCTTCCACCCTTTAGACAGTTTTCCTGTCTGAAGGAAATCAATATTGCCCCTTTTCTTGTAAAAGTAAAAGTAAAGTGAAGTCGATCAGTCATGTCCAACTCTTTGCGACCCCACGACTGTAACCTGCCAGGCTCCTCTGTCCATGGGGTTTTCCAGGCAAGAATACTGGAATGGGTTGCCATTTCTTTCTCCAGGGGATATGTAAAGTCTTCCAGAAACACTGTGTACATGACTTTTTTTTTTTTCCTTCTTTAGGTTAGTAAATATCTTTAGACTGGAGCTTGTAGACCAGCACAGAAAAAAAGTGGTGACTAAATCAGACAAACAAGAACAGTAAGATACAGAGCTTTATTATGGATTGAATCTTTATGTCACCCCTAATTCCTAAATTGAAACCCTAACCCTGTGGTAATGACTCAGGGAGGTAGGTGGGGCCTTTGAGAGGATTAGGTCATGAGGGAGAGCATTCATATATGGGATTGCGAGCATCCATGCTCAGTCGCTCACTGTGTCTGACTCTTTGTGACCCCATGGATTGTAGCCCGCCAGGCTTCTCTGTTGATGGGATTTCCCAGGCAAGAATACTGGAGTGGGTTGCCACTTCCTACTCCAGGGGCTCTTCCTGACCCAGAGAGCGAACCAGAGTTTCCTGATTGGCAGGCGGATTCTTTACCACTGAGCCACCAGGGAAGCCCTCATGAATGGGTTTAGTGTCCTTTATTAAAGAGACTACAGAGTGACCTGTTAGCCCTTTGGTCATGTGAAGACACACGGAGAGTCTCTGAGCCAGAAAGCAGGTTCCCACCAGACACTGAGTCTGCTAGCACCTTGATCTTGGACTTTCCAGCCTCTAGAACTATGAGAAACACATTTTCTGCTGTTTATAAGCCCCGCCCCCACCAGTGTTTCATTATAGCACCTGGAATGGACTAAGACATACGGGAATATGAATCTCAGTAACTCACAGGGTAGGATATTCTGTCTACTGCCATATTCTGGGGCAAAGATGCTCCCTTAAAAGGAAAGAAGGCTTTGACAATATGCTTTAAAGATGGACTATTTCAAGTTCATTATATACATCTAGAGTTAAAGAAATCAAAGCATAGTTTTTTAAAAGGGATCTGGATTTGTTTTTTTAAATTAAGGTACAATTCATACACCATACCACCCAGCATTTTCGAATATTCACAAGGCTGTAAAGCCAGCACTACTGTCTAATTTCAGAACGTTTTCATTACCCCCCAAAATAAATTCCATACCCATTACAGTCAGTCACTCCTCCCCTGCTCCCTGACCCCTAGAAACTGCTCATCTCTTTTCTGTCTGTATGGATTTGTCTATTTTGAATATTTCATATAAATGGAATCATATACTAGATGGCTTCGGTGTCTGGTTTCTTTCACTCAGCATACTATGTTCAAAGTTTATCTATGTTGTAGCATATATCAGTACTTCATTCTTTTTTCTTGCTCGTGCTTTTTAAAATTTAACCATTTTTAAGTGTACAGTTCAGTGACATGATGCACACTCACATTGTCGTGCAACATCCCCACCATCCGTCTGCAGAACTGTTTTTAAAACTCAAGCTGAAACTCTACCCGTTAAATAACGGGTTACGAAGAACCTCTATTTTACTTTCTTTCTCTGTGAATTTGCCTATTCTAAGAACTTCATAAAAGTGGAATCAAACAATATTGGTCCTTTAGTGTCTGGTTTATTTCACATTGCACAATGTCTTCAAAGTTCATTCATGTGAGTAGCTTGAAACAGATACTATTCCATTGTTTGCCTAGACCCCATTTTGTTTATCCATTTCTCACCAAATGGATGTTTGGGTGTTTACATTTTTGACGATTATGAATAATGCCACTATGAACATTAGTGTACACATTTTTGTATGACCATGTTTCCAGTTCTCTTGGGTGGAAGAGACTCTCAATGAGACTGTAGAGGAATTTGATGAGTAATACACACTAGCCAGAGATGGATAGAGTAAGTCCCCTCATACAAACATTTGAGTTTCGAACTTTCAAAGATGCAAATGTGTGTTCGCATGTCCAGTCACATCAGTTCATATGTCTGGCATGCATGATCACGTGTGTCCATCTTCTACAGGCGGCTGTGCTTTGTGTACTTTACGGTACAGTAGAGCAGTTTTTTAATTTCAAGCCCAGGATGTCTGGAAGCAAGCTTACAAACAGCAGAGTGTAGCCAGTTGTGTTAGTTGGGTACCGAGGCTGACTGTGTTGGATTTATGATCAAATTGGACCTATGAACTCGCTTTTGGAACAGAACTCATTCATACAGAGTGGACTTACTGTCCTTTGATCATGGACAATGGCCACTGAGACGGTGTTTCCTTTGAGGAAGTGTGAAAGTAACTTAGATATGGATATATAGATTTATATAGATTCCTTTGTTAATGTTCTTTTCCATTATGGTTTATTCCAGGACACTAGATATAGTTCCCTGTGCTATACAGTAGGACCTTGTTGCTTAGCCATTCTAAATGTAATAGCTTACATTTACCAACTTCAAACTCCCAGTCTGTCCTGCTCTCTCCTTTCCTCCCACTTGGCAACCACAAGTCTGATCTCCACGTCTGTGAGTCTGTTTCTGTTTTGAGGGTAGGTTCATTGGTGCCACAGTTTAGATTCCACATATAAGTGATATTCATACGGCGTTTATCTTTCTCTTTCTGACTTAGAATCAAGTATACTTTAAATAGTTACCCATTTTTCCAAGCAGAGCTCTTCTTTCTTCAAATACCTACAATTAAAAAAAAAAAAGATGGAATGATTAAATATTTTGTGGTTCAAAATACCCATTAAAAAGACATCACTAGGACTTCCCTGACGGTCCAGTGGCTAAGTATATGCCTGCCAGTGCAGGGGGCATTGGCTCAATCTTTGGTTCCAAAAGATTCCACATGCCTAGGTGCAACTAAGCACAAGTGCTACAAGTACTGAAGCCTGCCTGCCCTGGAGCCCCTGCTCCCCAACAAGAGAAGCCACCATAATGAGAAGCCTGCTCACTGCAGCCAGAGAGGGGCCCCTGCTCGCCAAAACCAAAGAAAGCCCATGCATGGCAATGAAAACCCAGCACAGTCAAAAATAAAATAAATTTTAAAAAAGACATCATTAAAGGATCAATCACTAAATATTGCCAGTCTTTTCCATTTTATCAACTGAGACAGATTTTGTACCTGAGAGGGTAACTTTATTCATAACTTGGGCAAACTTTCCTTTTTCTCAGTTTCTCCATGTGAGACAATTCATCTTAGAGAATTAATAATTTTTTAAAGGCAAGAAATAAGAAAAGAATGGAACTATAAAGTGAAATCATTTTTGGAATATGAAAGGAGATGACAAAACTGACAAAGGAAAAATAGGAAAACAGACAACCTCCCTCCAAACATTTCAGCATTACTAGTATTAGAACTTGTAAAATTTATGAGTGAGTAGCTCTATTTTTTTATTTCATGAGTTCACATACCAGTGGGTGTACATTACATATAAGTTTGCATATGTGCACCTCTGGGCTTATAGCTCAGTGTTTATCTGTATAGGTTTGTTGTTATATACCATTGAGAACAGAAGTTATGTCCTATTCACCTTGACTTCTCCACTGCAGAGTGCTGTACGTGGCATATTACAGGTGCTTAAGCTTGCTGGAAGGAATGATTATGCTTGCGACACATGAATATCCTTTGGATGTATCGCTACCATGTAAGTGTGTTTACGTATTAGTGGAGAGGTGTTTTCCTGAGCTTCAGTCATTTGTGTATCTATCTGAATGGGTGAGGAAGGGACAACTCGAATGAGAAGGTTTGGCAGAGGAGGGCAAGCTGGAGCCAGGAAGCAAGAGACAGCAGGTAACAGGTGTGACTGTCTCTCTGGCGCCCACGCTGCACTCTGTCGGCTTTCAAAATTGGGCTCAATGTTTTCCCTTTCTCCTGGCACATTTTAAATTCTCTCACACTGTCAGAACATTCCTATTTAGAAACTGCTGCTGCTGCTGCTAAGTCGCTTCAGTCGTGTCCAACTCTGTGCGACCCCATAGACAGCAGCCCACCGGGCTCCCCTGTCCCTGGGATTCTCCAGGCAAGAACACTGGAGTGGGTTGCGATTTCCTTCTCCAATGCATGAAAGTGAAAAGTGAAAGTGAAGTCACTCAGTTGTGTCTGACTCAGCGACCCCATGGACTGCGCTCAGGGATGTTTCTTCCCTTTTGTGGAGGAGGATGAGGAGCTGGTTTCGTGCTTCCAACAGATCTGTTTTCCTTCCTTTTTTTAGACTCTCAAATTCTGCTTTCAAAGGGCAGGCAAAATGGAGACTGAAATAATTGATTCAACAACAACCTGAAGGCCTGTAAAATGCCATCTTTGCTACTAACCAGGAAATATCGTATATCACAGGTAGACACTTTTTACACTTTAGAGAAGAAGAAAAAGAATACCATTTTGTCCTCCCTCCTAATTAATTGCCCCCTGGACTAGGACCCTCAAATAACAGTGACAGATAATCTCAGAATTTCTAGATGACAATAGAAGAGGGGATTTCCCTGGTGGTCCAATGGTTAAGACTGTGTGTTTCCACTGCAGAAATCAAGGGTTCAATCCCTGGTTGGGCAATTAAGGTCCCACAGGCCAATGAAGTGGTCAAAACAAGCAAACAAAGAAAAAGAAAACAGAAGAGAGCCTATAAAATTTAAAAAAAAAAACCTATAGAATTTTTCAGAAGACTGAGAAATCAGGATTCAGGGCTTTCATGGTGGTCCAGGGGTTAAGAACCTGCCTGCCAATGTAGGACATACAGGTTCCATTCCTGGTCGGGAAGATTCCACATGCCTCGGGGCAACTAAGCCAGTGATCCACAGTTATTGATCCCGCATGGCCTAGAGTCCACGTACTGCAGCTAGAGAGTAGCCCCTGCTTGCTGCAACTAGAGAAAGCCCTCATGCACCAACGAAGACTCAGTGCAGCCAAGAAAAAATAAAGAATAACAAAAAAAGAGAAAAATCAGGATTCACACATTTCCTGAACCCTTCTCTTATGTCTAACAAAGTCCTATCACGCATCTAATTCCCCTCCCAAGTCTTGGGCACCAGCAATTCTCTGGCACCCACTGGTCTCACTCTTCCCAACTCCTCCTCCACTTGCAGCCCATGCTCCACCTGGCCTTTCTAGGATTCACTATTGCGCCCCCAGGTGATTCTGTTCATTTTCTCTTCCCAGGCAGATTACAGCTACTTTCCCTTGTATGATCCACAGGTTCCAGGGGAAGCTCTCAGCAAAACACCTGCTGACTGAACAACAACAAGAGATTCAGATGTCATAGAATTTTAGGGCTAAAAGGAATCTTAGGATCTTTTTGTTCACTTTTTCTGTTTTAGAGAGGATAAGCAGAGACCCAAAGGGTTACCTTTATAGATTTTAAAGAAAAATCATTGGTTCCAGACTGTATGTTCAGCTGAATAATATACTGGGTTCCTCACTAAAAAGCTATGTGGTGCAAGCGTGCTTAGTCATGTCCAAGTCTTGAAGACCCCATGGACTGTAGCCTACCAGGCTCCTTTGTCCATGGGATTTTCCAGGCAAGAATTCTGGACTGGGTTGCCATTTCCTACTCTAGGGAAATCTTCCTGACCCAGGGATCAAACCCACATCTCTTGCATGTTCTGCATTGACAGGCAGATTCTTCATCACTAACACCTAGGAAACCCTGCTAGAACCATGGTCTTTCTATTCTGACCCCCAACCTTGATCTTCCCTATTCTGATCTCAAGCCCTACATTCTCAATGAATTGCTGCCCATGGTTTGACCTGACAGTGGGAAAAAAAAAAAAAAAAACAATTAGGTCCCAGGATGACAACCTCCTTTCAAAAGGAGGTTGGGAGGACCATTGTGGTGTCTAATGACAACAGAAAGCATCAGAAAGAAAGGGGCACTGACTTGAAGGGGTGTGGAGAGTCAGCAAGAAAGTGGCAGGGGGAATTCCCTGGTGGTCTAGTGGCTAAGACTCCAAACTCCCTGTGTAGGGGCCTGAGTTCCCTCTCTGGTCAGGGAACTGGATTCCATATGCAACTAAAAAGATTCCACATGCCGCATCTAGAGATCCTGCATGCAGTAATGAAGACCCAGTGCAGTCAAATAAATAAATAAAATAAATATTTAAATAAACAAATAATAAATAAAGTCAGTCATTGATAATAAAATAAAATAAAGAGGGTAGGAGATAGGGTCTCTAGAGGGCCAATGACCAAGTCTAAGCAGCATCCAAGCAAATCCAGTTCTTCACCAAAAGGCGATTAGAGTCAGGTAGGAACTGATAGGCATGAGGGGCAGAAAGAGAAACACTAGACAAACCCAGATCTGGTTCTGACTCTACCCTTGACAAGAAGTTTAATTTGGAACAAATTATTTAACTGTCAGGCCCTCAGGCAGACTCAGAATCTTGTAGTCTCTGGTTGGGAGCAAGTCTTCATTCCAAGGATTTGCAATCAGATTTTTGATCTTTAAAAGCTGGAAGAGGGTTGGAAGGATAAATTTGGAGTTTGAGATTAACATATACAAACTGTTATATATAAAATAAATAACCAACAAGGACCTACTTATAGTACATACACTACTCAATATTGTGTAATCACCCATAAGGGAAAGAATCTGAAAAAGAATAGATATGTATAACTGAATCCCTTTGCTGTACACTTGAAACTAACACAACATTGTAAATCAGCCATACTTCAATTAAAATTTAAAAAGAGCCTGGAAACAGTATCACTTCAAGTGGAAAACATTAGAGTGAATCGTCTTTCCTTGCAGAATGTTGCAATTTGTTTACATCACAGTTTACTCAGAGCCTGCTGTTAAGTCAAAATCCCACGGTTGATATTTTAGTCTGTTGACACTGTGGTTGCATATTTCACCAAGTGCCATCATTACCGTGGAGGCATAAGACATTTGGGGCTCCTAAATTATGACCGATGGATGGTGGTTAGGTGCTTTTTCTCAGAACACCCTTTTAACTACATGTGTACTGAACTACATGTGTGAACCATATTTAAAAAAAGAAATGTTGATCACTTTCAATTAAAACACTAGATGGAAAAAAAAAAACCTTACACTAGACAGCAAAGAAATACATACTTATAAAACATTCCTCCTCTCAACGTTTTCACAAGGCCTGAATTATCTTGTAATCTGAGGATGCTATAATTTTGGCATCTACATTTGAATTCAATCTCTCTGCTTAAAGCCTCTTGTGAAGTTAAACTCCTATGAGGTTTATTTTAGACTGAAACAGTCTCATATTTTTCATTTTACTACAGAATAGATAAAAGGCCAAATTAAAACAAAAACCAAGGACTTCCCTGGTGGTACCGTGTTTAAGACTCCGCGCTTGCAATGCGGGTGCCTGGGTTCTATCCCTGGCCAGCAAACTAAAATACCATATGCGTGCAGTGTGGCCAAAACAAAAAAAAGAGGACCTCAAAATTACGCTGATCATTGGCAAATGCCCTGTTGTAGAAGTGTAGAAAAGCCCTTGAAGTTATCGTATGGACACGGTCTGCCCAGCTATAAACTTAGGTATCTATTTTTAACCCCTTTCACAGTGTCAGAATGTTAGACCTGGAAGGGGCCTTTGAGGTCATCTGATCCAAGCCTCTCAATTTCCAAAGGCAGGTAATAAAGATCAGAGGCATAAGAGACTTACTGAAGTCAAGCAGGAGATTATTTAGTATAGATGATCTGGAACCTGTGTTTTTCAATTCTCGGCATTACTGTTCTTTGCTCGCTTTTACTTATATTTGTTTTTTAAATTGTTAAATAGCATTGCACTGTATACGGTAAAAAACAAAAACTCTCTCTTCCAACAGACTTCCCTCCCACTCTTCCATGTCATCCAACTTTTTAGGGGAAACCACTATTGACAGTTGAGCTTCTCTGGTGGCTCAATCGGTAAAGAACCCACCTGCCAATGCAGGAGACATAAAGAGATGTGGGTTTAATCCCTGGGATGGGAAGATTTCCTGGAGGAGGGCATGGCAACCCAATCTAATATTCTTGCCTGGAAAATTCCATGGACAGAGGAGCCTGGAGGGCTATAGTCTGTGGAGTTGCAAAGAGTCGGACAAGACTGAGCACATGTGCACACACTATTAACAGTTTGCTGTATACATATGCAAATTGCATGTGTGTGTCTAAGTACTGATACATTCATTCACATACATATGGGTATATACATGGGCCAAGATTTTTTAAATTTGCATTATATATAATTTTATTGAATTATAATTGACATATAATATAATGTTAGTTTCAGGTGTACAACATAGCGATTTGACAGTTTTTTAATTTTAATTATTTTTTTATTGAAGGGTTTTGCTTTACAGAATCTTGTTGTTTCCTGTCAAACCTCAACATGAACCAGCCATAGGTATGCATATATCCCCTCCCTTTTGAACCTCCCTCCCCTCTCCCTCCCACCCCTACCCCTCTAGGTTGATACAGTGCCCCTGTGTGAGTTTCCTGAGCCATGCAGCAAATTCCCATTGCCTATCTATTTTACATATGGCAGGCTAAGATTTTTGAAAATACTTTTACTCCAAACTAGAAGCTAACTAAACCAAAATAAAAATGGGGGGTGGGGTGTGATAAAATGGGAGTTCTGAACAATAAAATAAATATCATTCCTAATAGAAATTGTTGTTTCTCTTACCATTGCTCACCTAGAAATTATCATGAAAGCTTAAACATTTGTATTGATTTGACTGCACTGGGTCTTAGTTGTGCCATGCGGGCTCTTTAGCTGCAGCATGCAAACTCTTGCAGCATGTGGGATCTAGTTTCCTGAACACAGATGGAACCCAGGCCCCCTGCATTGGGAGCACAGACTCTGAGCCACTGGGCCACCAGGGAATTCCCTAGAAATTCTCATAAAATTTGACAAAAGCTATTCAATCTTCCCAGGTGGAGCCAGTGTTAAAGAACTCACCTGCTGGGACTTCCCTGGTGGTCCAGGGGCTAAGACTCCATGCTCCCAGTGCAGGGGGCCTGGGTTTGATTTCTGATCAGGGAACTAGATCCCACATGCTGCAACTACGGGTTCACATGCTTCAACAAAAATTGCAACCAAATAAATTAAAAAAAGAAAATTCACCTGCTAATGCAGGTGATATAAAGGACTCTAGGTTCGATCCATGGGTCATGAAGATCCCTTGGAGGAGGTCACAGCAACCTACTCCAGTATTCTTGCCTGGAGAATCCCACAGACAGAGGAGCCTGGCCGGCTATAGTTCGTGGGGTCTCCAAGAGTCGGACACGACTCAGTGACTAACACACATGACGGGTCCTCAGTGCTATGCATGGTGGGTAGGGTGGAATTTATCCTTTGGAGCACTCTGTTATCACTTTTGCTTCATAGGATTAGTTTGGTATTTTAGAAAGATCGTTCTGGGACCAGAATAGAGGATGGATTAGAGACAGTGAAACCAGCTGAGTGGTTACTGCAATGTGCCAGGCGAAGGGGAGTGAGTGTGTGAACTGAGAACGTGGAGCTGGATGTGCACCAGTCAAAGGAGAAGAGGGGTCTGGATGAAGAGACCTCGGAGGAAGACTCACAGAGCCTGAAGACCAGGTGGATATGGACGTGAAGCGGAGCTGGTAGACACTCTGCCTTCTCATCTCCTAAAACTTTTTAAAAATATTAATTTGGCTGTTCTGGGTCCTAGTTGCAGCACACAAGGTCTTTAGTTGCAGTATGTGGGACTGTATTCCCTGGCCAGTGATAGAACCTGGGCCCCAGCCCTGGGAGCAGAGAGTCTTAGCCACTGGACCACCAGGAAGTCCCTAAGATCTTTCTTTCTAAGGAGGAGCTCGGTATCTCTTGCCAACTCTGGCCATGTAAGCTAAGCTAAGCTAAGTCACTTCAGTCATGTCAGACTCTGCAACCCCATAGACAGCAGCCCACCAGGCTCCCGCATCCCTGAGATTCTCCAGGCAAGAACACTGGAGTGGGTTGCCATTTCCTTCTCCAATGCATGAAAGTGAAAAGTGAAAGTGAAGTCCCTCAGTCGTATCCGACTCTTAGTGACCCCATGGACTGCAGCCTACCAGGCTCCTCCATCCATGGGATAACTGGGGCTCAATTAAAGTTTTCTTTATTTTTGTTAAATTTACTTCAATTTTTTTCAATTAAAATTTTTGAAGAAATCCTTCATTTTTTTAATCCACTATACAATCCTAAGCAATCGTTTTCATTACCAAAATTTTAATGCTTTTTTTTCCTTTAAAGCATGATTTCAACTAATAAAATGGTTCTTATTACTCACCTGGTAATTAAAAAGCTGATGGTTTAGGGATGTCCAAGTACTCATCTTTGTCTGCATTTTGGGACCATTTGTGTTTTCTGGAGATGCAAATGCCATCATGAAATAACTGGATACTCTTCTATAAGGAAAACTACACCTGCAGAAGAAATGAATCATACAATCTTCAGAATACTAAAAACACTCATACCATATAATCTTCTTTAGTACACTGGGGCAGGGACTAGGGGAGAGTAACATTTACTGGGAGTCTTTTATATGTCAGGCACTTAACAGGTTTGCTCAATTAAAACCCATAACAATATGGTAAAGTGGTGGGTTTTAGCTTATTTCACAGATGAAGAAAATGAGGCTCACTGAAGTTACATGCTTTGCCCATAGTTATACAGACAGTAGGTGGTGAAATAGGGAATCAGAGCCAGGTCTGTTTAACTCTGTTTGATTTTCATTGGACCAAGGGGGAAAAATCAGAATCACTCTTAGCTAAGAACATACCATATTGGTCAGAAAGAAGTATTTATAAAATCGCCGTGCAGTCTGAACTACTCCATTTTGTCCCTTGTGACCTCCTTCTTCCTCTGTTAACTTTCTGACATCTAGCTAACAAGGGCTCTAGCTTGCTGCCATATTTAAGAAGTAGAATAGTACAATGGACAAGGCCAAGAATTTACATATGGACAGATTTGGGTTTATTGGGGAAAATACACTGGGGAAAATATACAGTACACCCAGTAGTGTATATGTCTGCCTTCATTTTTGTGGCCTCACGGCATGTGGGATCTCAGTTCTCCCACCGGAGATGGAACTCACATCCCTTGTATTGGAAATGTTGAGTCTTAACCATGACTGCTGTTGTTCAGTCACTAAGTTGTGTCCAACTCTTTGCAACTCCATGGACTGAAGTACACCAGGCTTCCCTGTCCTTTACCATCTCCCGCAGGTTACTCAGACTCATGTCCATTGAGTCAGTTATGCCATCCAACCATCTGGTCCTCTGGCATCCCCTTCTCCTCCTGCCTTCAATCTTTCCCAGCATCAGGGTCTTTTCTAATGCGTGGGCTCTTTGCATTGAGTGGCCAAAGAATTGGAGCTTCAGCTTCAGCATCAGTCCTTCCAATGAATATTCAGGACTGATTTCCTTTAGGATTGACTTGGACAGGTACACACTGCTATATTTAAAATGGACAACCAACAGGGGCCCACGATATAGCACAAGGAACTGTGCTCAATGGCAGCCTGGCTGGGGGAGAATGGATACACGTATATGTATGGATGAGAGCCTTCACTGTCCATGTGAAACCACCACAACACTGTTAATTGGTTATACTCCAATACAAAATTAAAAGTTAAAAAAAAAAATTAACAGCATCACCACAGACTTTCTTAGAATTTCCTGTTATTTACAGAGTTCTTCAAAGCCTGTCCTTGAAGGGGGCACAACAAAATATTTTAAGGTAAAAAATATTTAAAGCAGATTGATGGCATTTTCAGTATATATCCTCAGTGTTTCTGTTTGTGCCTTCTTCCTCTCTGAAGGTATGTTTCATATCCAAAGCAGTGGTGCTGAGTTGGGGACTGCACAGGATTTGCCTGCCTGCCTGAGCCAGGGCTCCAAAAAATTATAGCAACAAATATGACAATTTAAAGAAAATATTTATTTTTATTTATTTATCTGGCTGAGCCAGGTCTTCATTAGGGCATGTGGGATGTAGTTCACTGACCAGGGATAGAACCCAGGTCCCCTGGACCACCAGAGAATTCACCTGGACAATTTTTTGATCCACATGCCACAACTAAGACCTGGCACAGCCAAATATATAAAAATAAATATTTTTTTAAATTAAAAAAGCATTAGTTGTTGACTTACAGATGATTCCCCTAAATGCTAGATCTGAAATTTTGTGACTCTCACTTGATATGTAATATTCCCTCTCAGGTTTAAATTAGAGCTGAAGAGAAAGCCAATGTTTTAAAACCTCAGGGTTTTAAACCTTAGATAATATCTTCCTGCAGTTGCCTGCTGATATCACTCCACTGAAATAAGGGGGAATTAAGGAGGTTCAGATGAGCCCTTACATTCTTAGCTCCTAACAGCTCAGTTGCAAAGGTGTAAGAAATGATTTCATTACAGTATTATTAAATGGCTGCTATAAAAACACACATGAGCAGGCAAATATATAAAGCACGGTCACTGAGTCTAGATCTGCTCAGTTAAAAATCACATATTTCCTTTTTTATTGCTATTTATTCATGTTTGATATTTCTTCTATTTAAACTGATTGAAGTTGTGTGTGTGTGTGTGTGTGTGTGTGTGTGTGTGTGTGTGTGTGTGTGTGCTTTCATTTTTATTTATCTGTTTAGGCCAAGCCACTCGGCTTGCAGAATCTTAGTCCCCAACCAGGGACTGACCCTGGCCCTAGGCAATGAAGGTCCAGAGGCCTAACCTCTGGACCGCCAGGGAATTCCTTAAACCAATTGTTTTCAATCTTTTATTTCTTTCAGGGCTATAAAACTCTTTGAGGATAAGATGAAAACTATGAATCTTCTCCCTAGAACAATGCATATTAACATTACATTTTGCTTATACCAGGTTAAAAACTTCTGTTGCAAGCTCAAAAACTCTTTTCCCAGTTTGAGTAGAAAACAATCTGACTGATTCTAAGTACGATTTCTGATTAGGACAGAGTAGCTTTTCCAGCGGAGAAGGCAATGGCACCCCACTCCAGTACTCTTGCCTGGAAAATCCCATGGACAGAGGAGCCTGGTAGGCTGCGGTCCATGGGGTCCCGAAGAGTCGGACACGACTGAGCGACTTCCCTTTCACTTTTCACCTTCATGCATTGGAGAAGGAAATGGCAACCCACTCCAGTGTTCTTGCCTGGAGAATCCCAGGGACGGGGGAGCCTGGTGGGCTGCCATCTATGGGGTCACACAGAGTTGGACACGACTGAAGTGACTTAGCAGCAGCAGCAGCAGCAGCTTTTCCAGGGCCTCCCTAAGGTTTTGCATTATTTTTTTTTTCCTTCCTGGTTCTTCAGAGGTAGAAATTATTTGAATTAGGCTTTTTTTTCAAATCAACTTGAACAAAGTTTGGTTTTCAGGAGATGGGCCTGGCTGAGAAAAAGAGCCCTCTTGGTAATAATCTTCCTGAAGCAGGCAAATGAAGGTATCCTGCCCTGGTTTTTGTCATTATCCTTTTACAGTTTTTTCCTCTGCCCACTCTAGAAGACGGGCAGTGTGCATATCTGCATGCCCACACTGGTTCACAGTATAGACCACTCAGACGCTTTCATACAACATACAAAACAATTACAAGACAAAGCAAGTTGCCTTCCCTCCTTCTACATACAAACCTTGCTGTTGTTTTTTCATGACTTCTTTCCCCCTTAGTGGCTGTCCTTGCATGTTCCCCTTTAATTTTTCTTTGGATAAAGGGGAAGGAAAAGGGCTTATGGCCCTTACCCTCAGTGTGGGCTTCTAGTGTCATGTTTAAAGGCAAGGATAGGTCCTCTGGTAAAGTTCCAGTGGTTACACACCTCCAGTCCCATCTTCAAAGCCATTCTTCACACTGTCACCATTGCACAACTTCACTAAAGACTTATTAGGTCTGTATTACAGATATAAAGACAAGTCTTGACTATGATGGAGATTACAGTCTACTACAAAAGGGTTTTTATTAACAAATAAAAATGTATATATTTAAGGTGATGTTTTAGCATATGTACACATTGTGGAATGCTTACCACAATCAACCTATGTAACATATCCTTCACCTCCCATAGTTACTGTGTGTGTGTGCATGCGTGCGTATGTGTGCATGTGTGTGCTTCTGTGTGTGTGATTACCCTTGAGATCTACTCTTCTAGCAAATTTCAAGTATATAATATATTATTATTAACTATAGTCGCCATGATCCCTGGGCAGGAAGATCCCTTGAAGAAGTAAATGGCAACCCACTCCAGTATTCTTGCCTGGAGAATCCCATGGACAGAGGAACCTGGTGGGCTACAGTCGATGGGGTTGCGAGAATGGGAACTTAGCAACTAAACTACCACCACCATCACCACATAGTCACCATGCTGTACATAAGGTCTCTAGAACTTATTCATTTTATAACTGAAGGTTTGATCAGTATCTCCACATTTCCCTATGCCCCAACTTTGGCTAACCACTACTCTATTCAGGGAAGTATTTTTTAAAAGGTCTGTTAGTCATTTTTCAGCTCAAAAACTTTCAGAGACTCGATAATGGCTACAGAATCCTTAGCATGCTGATCTAGGTACACCATGAATTTACCTTTTTGGCTCATCCTCCTTCCTCTCCCTTCATGCACTATCTGTACAGACACACTGAACTTCAGATCAGAGAATGTGGTACAAAACTGGTGCTTCTTTGCTAATGTGGTTTTCTGAATGTGCTCACCTGAATACTAAACTCAGTAGTACACAGTAGGTACTCAATAAAAACTTGTCTAAATCAGCAGAATGAATGAACACAATAGTGGAGGTGAGATGGTTTAAGGATTAAAGCTAGTGGCAAAGAAGGTAAAACTCAACATTAGGAACTGAGCATTGGGGTTAGACTCAGGATAATCGGGTTTTTATTTGGTGTTTACAGAGAAGAACACGGTTGAGTTTCTCCACTAACACACAGCTCACCCGTTGTATACTGTACTATCATCAGAGAAGGAAATAGAGATTACCAGGAAATGATCAGGAAATAGGGTACGGTTAGATTTAAATATGAATTCATCTTATATTCAACTAGGTGGAGACAAAGAGAAACTATAAGACAGTGCAAAGACATAGTGCTTTGGTAAGCATAGAAGTAATTATTTGTTATTAATTTCATATATATGATGCATCTGGTAATTTAACTGCTAACACAGCGCAAAATGTAATTCCCGGAGTCACTGCCAAGGCTCATGAGAAGCGCAGGAGGACCTGAGAGAAGAGCTCTCAAAAGAGTCTCCATCTTTCTCATACAGTGATCACTGCTCTCACCTGTTCAAGGCTTTCTCCTCACGCCTCTAGCGCTGGTGTTGCCATAGCTCCTGTTTCTGTGACTCCTTCTAGCCCCCACCCCTTCCAGTAGGCCAATCACTACCTATAAATCTTTTCACTGGCATCCGGGGTCTCTTAGGCAACAATGTGTGGTCTCTTGATTGGCTGGGAGATCCTAGCGGGCTGGCTCCAAAATTGGGCACACGGACAAAGTGGGATCGCCCAGAGGGTGGGAAAGGCTGCCATCTCTCAATATAATGCTAAGACGAATATGCAGCCAATCCTCAAACAAACAGCATTAAATGCCCCCATTTAAGCCGTAAGTATGTTCCAAATCAGGACAACCTACTGAGCATGCCCAGTTATATCATTCCGGTCACTCCAGGGTTTTGAAACGTAAACACCGTTTCTCCGGGTTTTTAGAGTGGCCGACAGGTAAAAGAAGGTTGCAGGAAAAACAATTCTGGAGAAGTTCAATGAAAGAATAGCACTTGCACACAGGAAGTGGAAGAACGTGGGAAAATTGCCCAACACACAAACTCAGCAACGCTTCAACATGAATTTTAAGATTGTATTAAGGAATTCAGGCCGACTAACAGATACATCAGGAAACCAGCAGATGGCATGCCTGAGTAAGGATAACTCCAAATTTGGGAAATTTTACGATCTGGTCTAATTTAATTAATTAAATTTATGAAGCATCTACCATGAATGCAAGAATTAAAAAAAGCTAATGAGGAGGGTTTGAAAATGCAATGTAGAAATAACTACTGGGATAGAACTATAAACTAATGCTGGAGAAAAACGACATTTCAGAAGGGACATCTGGGAAGTATAAAACAGTTCTTATGGGAAGCAGATAACCAAATTAAAAAAAAAAGAAGACTTTTCTCATTATCTCACGTTTTCTAAAATAAATAAAAATGTACTTTCTTCCAAGGTAAATAAATGTAAACCCTATGTTTATATTGTTTCCTTGTTTTGAAATAGGCAGCATTTGTATATCTCCCATTTAAAAAGAAAATGAAAAGTAAAGCTCATAGAGGTTGCTGCTTTCTTTAGAGTTGACAAAGGATCAGTAAGTGGCCAGATTGAAAGGAGAACTTATGTTGTCTGAATTCCAGCCCAGTGGTTTTAAGTATGGTTGTATGTTTTACGATCAGGTTGTATGTAAAATGAATAAACAAAGACTTTTGCAGGGGTGGAGGCCTGGGGGAGGTAAGTAGATGCAATACTAAATTACCATGTATTACCAGGTAACATGGATGGTTTCAAAACGGGTTCATCCAGAAAGAGACCAGTTTTAACAATTCCCTGGGAGTGTTGGGTCTCGGTGAAGTTCCTGAGCTACCAGGGAAGACCTAAAGACTTTCTATTGGTGGTTATAACATTGAATGAAAGAAAGATGGGATTAAAGAGAGCCCGACACTTTATCCCTGTTAGATCTGAATATTTCTATCCCTGAAAATAAGGTCCCTTTCATTGATCCTCTCAGCTAGCATCTTCTGGACCTCTCCTTGTTCAGCCCTTCATCAGTGTGACTGCTGATCCCGCAATGAATAACACCATTCACATTGTGTTCACGGTGAGCACATTGGCTCAATGTCCTTGAAAATTTAACATTACTTTCATTTAAATGTTTTAAAACTTCCTTTAAAAAATATTTATTTGGCTGCACTGGATCTTAGTTGCAGCACACAAGACCTTGGACCTTTAGTTGCAGTTTGTGGGATCTAGTTCCCAGTTGTTCTTCAGTCGCTAAGTCATGTTTGACTCTGAAACCCCATCAACCGCAGCACTCCAGGCTTCCCTGTCTTTCACTAGTTCCCAGGCCAGGGATTAAACCTAGGTCCTCTGCATTGGGAGGGTGGAATCTTAGTTACTGGATGACCAGGGAAGCCCCTCAACATTATTTTTAAAGGAAATATTTCAACCATAAAGAAAAGTTCACAGACTTGCCTAAGAAACACCCTTTTCTCCCTGCAGAGATTTTTTAAAATGTTAACATTTTGCTCCATGTGTGTGTGATTAACAGTTGAAGCCTCTTTTACATGCTGCCCAGATCTCATTTTCCACCCTGCCTGCCTAGAGGCATCCACTGTCATGAAATTTAGTGTGCTGCCTACTTGTCCACTTTTTATGCTTATTACATATACACGTTTGGCCTTGTAAACAGTGTGACTGTTTTAAAGAGCTATCATAATCTACATACTTTGTAGTTCCCTTCTTTCACTCAGTGTCCTATTTCTGAGATGTGATCGTGTTGATACATTCAATGATAATTTCTACATCATTCCCACCTCCCACTAGGAGCCAAGATATGTTCTATGCCTGACAGTTTTCACAAGACCATGTGTAAATTGCATAAACATGTGAGAGCAGCACGTCTCTAGAGGATCTGAAGGTACAAGGGATCTAGAAGTACCCGAAGCAGGTCCACACTGATTTTCATAAATGCTCTTAGCTGCTTCACTCACCCTCAGTAGAGGCAATGTTGGCTCCACAAGACATAATGACTTGATAAGAATCAGCCTAAGGATCGTTACTTTTTTAAAAAAAAAAAAGTATTACTGCATTAGTATTTATTAATGAAATTGAAAATGTCATTTCAGATCCCTTTTATGATGCAATTCCCATAGCTCATCTTCTGACATTAAACTTTATTTATGACTGTCTAAGCTCAGTATTTATTATCATTTAGGGAGCACCTTTAAAAAAGATTGTTTCACTGATGGCTCAAACAGTAAAGAATCTGGCTGCAGTGCAGGAGACCTGGGTTCCATCCCTGGGTCGGGAAGATCCTCTGGAGAAGAGAATGACGATCCACTCCAGTATTCTTGCCTGGAGAAGTCCATGGACAGAGGAGCCTGGTGGGCTACAGTCCATTGTATTGCAAAGAGTCGGACACGACTGAGGGACTAACACTTCCACTTTTCTTTGTATAAAATAGTTGCCTATAATTAAAGATGCCACAGAGATGTGTTCCAAGGGTTTGGACAAACCACAGATTATATAGCTGTTTTTGGTCAGTCTCCTAACATGGGGTGGCAAAGATTCAGACAGAAGATTATATTAAAATACACCATTTCAACCAAGTGTACAGTTGGATAACGTTAAGTACAATCATACTATGCTACAAGATCAACGTATTTAAGTCCTATGTGCTACCATAGAACAAAATGATGCCTGTGAAGTCTAGGTTGAAAAGGGAGGAAAAGGAAGAGAAAGGAAGGTAGGTAAAATGATGAAGGCAAAGGTAACAGCTTTAGCTTGGAATGAGTGAATCCAGACTCAGCCCTTAAAACGCTGCCTGGCTTTGGCTAAGTCTTTTTAACCTTTCTGGACCGTTCTTTTCCGTGTCTGAATAATGAGAGGTTAGGTTTAGATGATTTCTAAGGAATCTTTAAGTTCTGAAATAGCTTATGTAGAAAAAAATAAAATCACTTATATAGAAAAACAGAGAAGAAACATTTCCCAAAGAACAGAAGATAGGGAATGCCACCAATAACCTCAAGCCCCACCTGCTCGCTAAAGTGGGTGTTGGTGAAGAGGGTATCTGTTCTGCTGCTTCAGCCTGGAGCTCTGCAGTATTAAAGCTGACTACTTCCATCTGCACCCAGTACCACTCTCAGCACCCGCCTCTTAACCAATTCCAATCCCCGGGTCCCCAGGGGGCACGCTGGTTCTCGAAACAGGTTTTGGTGGTCTCGCAATTAAAGCATTCCAGGCTTGAGTGAAGAGAGTCGCTGCACTGTCTCAGCAGGGAAGGGAGGGAGAGCTTTGCAAAGGGGACTGAGGGCATTTAAGAAAAGCTTCCAGACCTCGGAACGACTCCGCCGGAGCAGGACAGGGCCAGGTATCAGCCTCGGCGCGCGAGGTAAAGAGCAACACAACCTGCAGATGGGTATCCAGCAGCTGGGCTCAAAATAGGAGCGCTCGGCCGAGCGTGCGCAGCGCGCCTGCGCCGTACGTGGGTGCGCATGTTGCCCGCCCGCACGCCGGGCCGCGCGCCCCGGCGATCGCGAAAGCTCGCGGTCCTTCCGAGGCGCGTGCAGGCGGTCCTCGCTGGCTCCGTTTACCTGAGGGACCTGCTGCCGCCCCCGGCCGGCGCCGCAAACCCCCGGGAGCCCGGCCCCGAGGTGTGAGGTGAGCCCCGGGTCGTGCAGGCTCCTTCCCGTCCGGCTCAGCGGGGAAAGGACTCGGGAGTGGGGACTGAGGAGGTGCCGTCGCGGCTGCCCGCTCCTCGGCCTAACCCTGTCCCGAAGAGCCACCAGCAGCTGCGGCACCTCCTCCTCAGGGATCGTTATTCTCGTCGCCGCCAAAACAAAAGCCTTGGGCGCCGCGCTGTGGAGGCGGGTCTCGAGGTTTTCTCGGCCGGCGGGGGAGCCCGAGTTTGGGGCTGGACCCACCGTGCGCGCGGACTGGATTAACCCTCTCGGTCCCGAGCCCGCGCCGAGCAACCTGTTCGAGTGTGGCCCGCGCTCCCTGCGCGCCGCCCTCGGCCCAGCCCTGGGGCTCGGTCGGCGCCGCAGGGGCATGTGGCGCTCCCGGGCCGCTGCAGGCTGTGGATGGAGCGCGCGGCCGCTGGCGGGGAGGACGATACACCGAGGGCTGGGTGCGGGGGCGCGGGCGGCGTCGCAGCATCTGGACAGCTTCCTGTTCCTAGTCCTGAAGGTTGTCCCCTCTCCTCCTTCGCATCAGTTTTGCAAAGTCTGCATGTTCCTCGGCTTCCCCCTCTGCCCCCTTGGACGCTCCGTGTGTTTGCCCTGGGGTACTGCGGGGAAGTTCATCCATAGCCGCTGAAATAAGGTGCTGTTAAGCATTTCAAGACATTTTAACATCTTCCTAGAGGCCTTTTTCAGAATTAGGTGCCTTCCTCAATAAGAGAAAAAGGGGCGGTTTTTTCTTTCTTTGTTAAAAGAACAAAAGCATATGCCACTAATTTAGGCAGAGGAGTCAACTCGAAATTGCAAAATATCTAGGAAGGACAAAAGGTCCAGTTTTTCGTCCAGAATAAATGAAATTTTGAATTTTGGTTCCCTTCTGAATGTAGGCAGAGCAGCAGAGCAGACCAGCAGCTATAGAAATAAATGACTGCTCTATAAGATTGGTCAAACAATATCTTATTTTATAGAAGTAGTTTGGAGAGACCTATGTTTATGTACCGGAACTGGGTTACTTGGCAAAGCCAATACCGCAGGAGCAAGGAAACAAAGACTTGACAAAGGGGATGTTACCTCCCTCTTGAGCGTTGTTTTAGCCTTTAGTGGTGTACTGACAGTCAAAGGGATAGATAAATCCGTAGTTCTGTTATTAAGAACCATTTACTCCTCAAGTTAATGCTTTCCATCCATTCTCCCCCCCCTTTTTTTTTCCCCCATCCGTACTTTTAAGCAAATCAATACCATCTTTTTCCTCCATAAGAAGAAGGGGGGAAAAAAAGTGTTTGAAGTACCAAACCACAACATAGAAGTAATAAGATAGGAAAGTGATGTAAAAGCTTAAGTGGGCAGGCTTGCAAGGATAGAGCTGAAAATAAAAGATAATTGAGATGCAGTTCTTCTTAGAGTGTTGCCTTTAATTTAGTGAAATAACAGGTTGCTCCTCTACCCCCCTCCCTCCAAATGCTCTGAAACTGTCGGGAAAAGAAGGTAATTAGTTGTCAGGAAGCATTTAACAGGAGGCTTCCTGTGTGCTGTTTTGGATTTGTCAGGAATTCTCTGTTCCTTATTAATTTATTAAGAGGAGAGGCAAGCCTCTCCCTGGGGCTGAGGAATCCAGGCATTTCCTTCAATAGTTTTTCTATACTGAGATAAGTACCCTCTTCCTTCTTGTGAACCATACAGTAAAAGTGATTGTTTACAACTCTCTCTCTTTAATATGGATCGCCTATGTTTTGTAAGTCTGGAATTTTAATCTTTATCTTTCCTGAGAATAACTACCTTGTAAGACAATATATATGCCCACACCATGTTAATTAAAACACCTTTGCTCCATCAGAGCTCTGGTCCCCGTGTCTTTCTTTCTCTCTCTCAGGCTATTTCTTTGGAGCGCAGAGGCCCTCTGAGTTCACTTTCCTGCCCAGGCTTCTAAGACCCTCTCGAGAAAGTGCTGTGTGCATTCACCCCATCGAGAGGGCGCCTGAGGCCTCCGTGAACAGAGCAAGCTCCATGCCAGGGGATTTATTGGCTTTCTGCATAAACCAAGGAATATCAGCCTCTTTCTCTCCTTTACTTTCTTATCATTGACTCCGGACCACCAGGTTCCAGTCCATTAAAGGACCTCAAAAATTAGTAAAGCCTATTGTCTTTCCTTCTCTTTCCTCCTCTTCCTTTTTTTTTTTTTTTTTCTCATCCACTAATATTCCCTGACTCTACATCTCTCCTAAATCTACCTGTGCCCTATTAATAGAGGAAGAAAGGACTTTTGGTTCTTTCATCCCTTTTTTCATCTTAGGTACTATATTCCTCTGAGCTTTATTTTGTGCTTTGAACATTTAGGTGGATTTTTCTAGAGAGATCCCCAGCCATGATTGAGATATTTGAAGTAGGGAGGCTTGAGGGGAAGATAAATAGTAAAATGCATGTTCTTTTTTTGTATAGCACAGTGTTGTGAGCACGTCATCATTGGACAAAGAGAGAGGGTTTTAAACTCACTGTAAGTCTTCTGTTGCCAACTTGACAGACAAAAAAAAAAATCTCTCTCCCCGATTTAAATTTCCTATGTGTTAGTAAAACTATGAGATTTCATTCTGAAAACTTATTCTGAGCATGTTAGTTTGTTGATGTTAGACTGCTGTTGACTTTATTTTCTTCAGGAGACATGTGATAGGAAACAGTTCTTACTGCACCTTTACCTTCTTTCACAGGGAAAAGCAGTGTTGGCCTCAAGTGTTTTTTAACCCCTAAATCTCTAGAATTAGAGACGTTTAAAGCTGCAGCTGCCCACAAAAAGAGCAGTAGTGCAAATGAAAAGCAAGACTTTGAAATATGTATGAGAGGAATTGTTCAGTATAGATTTGGGAGAAGGGTCACAGCGTCTTGAGGAAAGAAGTGAAGGTTTTTAATAGTGGCATTTCCAGAAGGTTAGGAATGAATGTTTGAAGAGTAACAACTCCTCCTTGACTAGAAATTAGTTTTAACTTACTGTTGCATCAGAAATGATGAATCTATCTTTGAATTACAATTTGTTATGCTGAGAACTAGCAACAGTTTTGGGGGATCCAAGGAATGTGCTGTGAATGAAGTTTAAGAAAAAACAACTAGGCTGCTGCTGCTGCTAAGTCACTTCAGTTGTGTCTGACTTTGTGCGACCCCATGGACTGCAGCCTACCAGGCTCCTCCATCCACGGGATTTTCCAGGCAAGGGTACTGGAGTGGGGTGCCATTGCCTTCTCCAAATGACTAGGCTAGTAGGCCTAAAAAAAAAATCCTGGTCCCCAAATTTTATATCATTAAACTAATTTTATAGTCAAAACATGCAACCATGCTAAAGGGGAAAAAAAATCAGGCACTTGATATTAGAGCATTTTCTGAACACATTTTAATGGGAAAGGGAAACCAGGCTGGAATTTCAACCTGATTTTTTTTTTTTTTAAGTCCAGACTCTGGCCATCTTTTAACTTTCCAGTTTTGTTTTTAGCTTTAAAAGATCTTCTGCTTCTGCTTTCTCTACTATTAAAAGTAATGTATAATTTGTAAGATGGACTGGATTTTGATGCCTACTATTCATTTTAGTTTTTAACTTTATTTGTTTTTCCTGTATTTTTTTAAGCCCCATCACTCAGCACACTGGAAGATTAGATTATCTTTTGTAATCAGTAGATGTCTAGACGGACTTTAAAAATTAGATAAAGTAGCAAAGTGATATCTTGAGATTAGTAAGAATCTAGGCCCTATGAATTAAATATGCTGCTGCTAGGTCGCTTCAGTCATGTCCAACTCTGTGCGACCCCATAGACAGCAGCCCACCAGGCTCCCCCGTCCCTGGGATTCTCCAGGCAAGAACACTGGAGTGGGTTGCCATTTCCTTCCCCAGTGCATGAAGGTGAAAAGTGAAAGTGAAGTCGCTCAGTCGTGTCCCACTGTGACCTCATGGACTGCAGCCTACCAGGCTCCTCTGCCCATGGGATTTTCCAGGCAAGGGTACTGGAGTGGGTTGCCATTGCCTTCTCCGATGAATCAAATATGAAGCTGTATACACTTTAGCAACCAGAAAACAGTATCCTGAGAATGAGTTTATTTTTTTAAATAAGATATGGAAATCAAAAGGCCAAAACCCACATGAGTTTTAGGAAAAGGAATCTAGCACTTTGAGCAGTGATATGCTCTCAGTGTGTACTTTGCTCTCTAAGAAGATGATAATTTCCTTGAGAGAAGAAGCTTCAGAGGTAGTGATTGCTAATCCTTATAATGCAGTCTTGGAGAAAACTGAAAGAAGACAAAAGAATATCCTCCTGTTCCCATTGTAGCCGGTGTGTTTGAGGCAACCTTTAATTTGTGAATTGGAAACGCAAATGTTATGTACATGTGTAGTGTGTCCAGAGAAGTAAATCTAAGCTGAGAAAGATGAAGGGAATCACTTTCTGTGTAGAAAGCGTGAATTGGAATAGAATTGCTAACATCTTTTGTTGCAGGGCCTTGCTGACAAGCCCCCAGGGCCCACTTTTGTCATTGTCTCTTCTGGGATTCTGCCTGCTTTCTTTCCTCTTCACAGTTGCCATCTCCTGCTTTTCCCACCTGAGTTCTTTGGGTCTGGCTTTGTAGCCAACCTCTGAAGACAGTCTTCCAAGATTGCATCCCCTTTATTGCTGGTCTTCAGGACAAATATTCAACTTATTTTAGGGGCTTTTACTTTTCATCATCAAAAGAGAACTGGTAAATTGGGGAATATCAGATTCCTGATGTTACACATTGATAAAAATTAAACAGAACTGGATGTGGAACAACAGACTGGTTCCAAATAGGAAAAGGAGTACGTCAAGGCTGTATATTGTCACCCTGCTTATTTAACTTATATGCAGAGTACATCATGATAAACGCTGGGCTGGAAGAAGCACAAGCTGAAATTAAGATTGCCGGGAGAAATATCAATAACCTCAGATATGCAGATGACACCACCCTTATGGCAGAAAGAAGAGGAACTAAAAAGCCTCTTGATGAGAGTGAAAGAGGAGAGTGAAAAAGTTGGCTTAAAGCTCAACATGCAGAAAACAAAGATCATGGCATCTGGTCCAATCACTTCATGGCAAATAGATGGGGAAACAGTGTTGGACTTTATTTTTTGGGCTCCAGAATCACTGCAGATGGTGATTGCAGCCATGAAATTAAAAGACACTTACTCCTTGGAAGAAAAGTTATGATCAACCTAGATACCGTATTAAAAACCAGAGATATTACTGTGCCAACAGAGGTCCGTCTATTCAAGGCTGTGGTTTTTCCAGTAGTCATATATGGATGTGAGAGTTGGACTGTGAAGAAAGCTGAGTGCTGAAAACTTGATGCGTTTGAACTTTGGTGTTGGAGAAGACTCTTGAGAGTCCCTTGGACTGCAAGGAGATCCAACCAGTCCATCCTAAAGGAGATCAGTCCTGGGTGTTCATTGGAAGGACTGATGCTGAAGCTGAAACTCCAATACTTCAGCTACCTCATGCAAAGAATTGACTCTTTGGAAAAGACCCTGTTTCTGGGAGGGATTGGAGGTAGGAAGAGAAAGGGATGACAGAGGATGAGATGGCTGGATGGCATCACCGACTCAATGGATATGAGTTTGGGTAAATTTTGGGAGTTGGCGATGGCCAGGGAGGCCTGGTGTGCTGTGATTTATGGGGTCACAAAGAGTCGGACATGACTGAGCGACTGAACTGAACTTTTTATCATCAAAAGAGAACTGGTAAATTGGGGAATATCAGATTCCTGATGTTACACATTGATAAAAATTAAAGTGTAGGGTTAAATGTATCTAGTCCTTTTTGTTTTCTGATGAAATAGTCATCAGGTCACTTAATCGGAAATTAGTTTTTCCATATATCTTATATTGCTCTGTAAAGAAATGAATGTCTCTTTTCTCAGGGTTAGGGCATGAAAAACTGTTGCCAGACCCCTCATTTTTTACTGATCGTTGGCGCCTGAAACTGTTCCCTCCAGTTAATCCAGCAATTCCCTTTATTCAGCTGAGATTCTGCAGATTCCTATAGTAAAAGATATAATGTCAAAAATAATGCAAAAAATTGTTTAACCTTTATGTGATCAGTTGCTATATTTTGTCAGTATTTCCTGGTTTCCTCAATCTTCTGTGTCCCCTCTGGAACTTACAGCTTCCTCAAGAATGGTTCTCTTAGGAAAAAGGACTGTTGCTATCCATACTTACGTGATCCTAATTAGACGTATTTATTTCATTATGTTATTGAAAAGCCATTTAGAATACATAGCAAGTTTTTTTTTTTTTACTGTGCATAATATTTGGTTCAGCTGAGAGGTGATCTGATTTTTTTTCAGTATTGAAAATCAATTTTTGACCCATTCTAAGTTTATCATCTTTTTTTTTTTCTTGCTACCTGTAGTAGGGTATTTTTGTGTCCCTTGGCTTGTTGTTTAATCAACAGCCAGTAAATCATTGATTCAAGTAGTAGTATTGTCAGCACACATTCATAGATTTAGCAGACTTAATTTTCCCATAAACAAATAACATGCGACAGACTTTAAAATAATATTGCAGCATTTATAATACTTTACTACTTCTTGTTTTGTTTTTTGACCATGCTGTGCAGCTTGTGAAACCTTAATTCCCTGACCAGTGATCAAACTCGAGCTCCCTGACGTAGAAGTGTGGAGTCCTAATCACTGGATTGCCAGGGAAGTCCCTGAAATATTGTATTTTTAAACAATTCAGGTAGTTTTATTCTGTTCCATTTATGTATATTTTTGACAAAAGTGGGAGACTATATGCTGTTTTGTAAACCATTTAAAATTTCGTTTTTCACTGATTGTATTGTTACTGTCTTTTCAAGTCAGTATATACGGATCCTGCTCATCATTTTTAGTGTGTTATGTGTTGGTTGTACCTTAGTTTAACCAGTTTCTTATTGGTAGACTTTCAGATTGTCTCTGGGTTTCTGTATTAACATTTCAGTTATACATCATGTGTCCTTGTGTTTACTTTCTTAGCATAAATTGTAGAATATGTCTGCTGAATCAAATTATATACATTTTAAGGGTTTTTGATGTCCATAGCTATTTTTTTGAAATACCAACTACTTTGCTTTTCCTCTAGTAGTATTTGAAAATGGAGAATTTCGTGGCGGTCTAGTGGTTAGACACTTTACTACTCTGGCCCAGGTTCAGTCCTTGTTTGGGGAACTAAGATTCTGCAAGCTGTGTGGGACAGTCAAAAAAGTATTTCCAAGTGTTGGAATGTTGAATATATTCTTCTGTCTGCACCCTCTCCTATACTTTGTTCTGTTATTCTTACTTTGCTCTTCTGATTGGCAAAAATGTTATATATCATGTTTGTATGTTTTTATTAGTAAAGTTGAATATCTTTTCATATGTTTGTTGGCCATTTGTAAACTTCTGTACTTTTTCTATTTTTCTATTAAGGTAGTATTCTTTATCTGCTTAAAAAACAATTCATTTTATATATTACTTTTGCTAAGCGCATCAGTTCAGTTCAGTCACTCAG
Organism: Capricornis sumatraensis; assembly: GCF_032405125.1. Taxonomy (NCBI): domain Eukaryota; kingdom Metazoa; phylum Chordata; class Mammalia; order Artiodactyla; family Bovidae; genus Capricornis; species Capricornis sumatraensis. The sequence goes on from NC_091083.1 coordinate 4,195,631, forward strand.
TCGTGTCTGACTCCTTGCGACCCCATGAATCGCAGCACACCAGGCCTCCCTGTCCATCACCAACTCCCGGAGTTCACCCAGACTCACATCCATCAAGTCAGTGATGCCATCCAGCCATCTCATCCTCTGTCGTCCCCTTCTCTTCCTGCCCCCAATCCCTCCCAGCATCAGAGTCTCCCAGTGAGTCAACTCTTCACATGAGGTGGCCAAAGTACTGGAGTTTCAGCTTTAGCATCATTGCTTCCAAAGAAATCCCAGGGCTGATCTCCTTCAGAATGGACTGGTTGGATCTCCTTGCAGTCCAAAGGACTCTCAAGAGTCTTCTCCAACACCAAAGTTCAAAAGCATCAATCCTTCAGCGCTCAGCCTTCTTCACAATCCAACTCTCACATCCATACATGACCACAGGAAAAACCATAGCTTTGACTAGATGGACCTTAGTCGGCAAAGTAATGTCTCTGCTTTTGAATATACTATCTAGGTTGGTCATAACTTTTCTTCCAAGGAGTAAGCGTCTTTTAATTTCATGGCTGCAGTCACCATCTGCAGTGATTTTGGAGCCCCAAAAAATAAAGTCTGACACTGTTTCCACTGTTTCCCCATCTATTTCCCATGAAGTGATGGAACCAGATGCCATGATCTTTGTTTTCTGAATGTTGAGATTTAGGCCAACTTTTTCACTCTCCTCTTTCACTTTCATCAAGAGGCTTTTTAGTTCCTCTTCACTTTCTGCCATAAGGGTGGTGTCATCTGCATATCTGAGGTTAGTGATATTTCTCCCAGCAATCTTGATTCCAGCTTGTGTTTCTTCCAGTCCAGCGTTTCTCATGGTGTACTCTGCATAGAAGTTAAATAAGCAGGGTGACAGTGTATAGCCTTGACGTACTGCTTTTCCTATTTGGAACCAGTCTGTTGTTCCATGTCCAGTTCTAACTGTTGCTTCCTGACCTGCATACAGATTTCTCAAGAGGCAGGTCAGGTGGTCTGGTATTCCCATCTCTCTCAGAATTTTCCACACTTTATTGTGATCTACACAGTCAAAGGCTTTGGCATAGTCAATAAAACAGAAATAGATGTTTTTCTGGAATTCTCTTGCTTTTTCCATGATCCAGCAGATGTTGGCAATTTGATCTCTGGTTCCTCTGCCTTTTCTAAAATCAGCTTGAACATCAGGAAGTTCACGGTTCACGTATTGCTGAAGCCTGGCTTGGAGAATTTTGAGCGTTACTTTACTAGCATGTGAGATGAGTGCAATTGTGCAGTAGTTTGAGCACTCTTTGGCATTGCCTTTCTTTGGGACTGGAATGAAAACTGACCTTTTCCAGTCCTGTGGCCACTGCTGAGTTTTCCAAATGTGCTGGCATATTGAGTGTAGCACTTTCACAGCATCATCTTTCAGGATTTGAAATAGCTCAACTGGAATGCCATCACCTCCACTAGCTTTTTTCATAGTGATGCTTTCTCAGGCCCAATTGACTTCACATTCCAGGATGCCTGGCTCTAGGTGAGTGATCACACCATCGTGATTATCCGGGTCGTGAAGGTATTTTTTGTACAGTTCTTCTGTGTATTCTTGCCACCTATTTTTAATATCTTCTGCTTCTGTTAGGTCCATACCATTTCTGTCCTTTATCGAGCCCATCTTTGCATGAAATGTTCCCTTGGTATCTCTAATTTTCTTGAAGAGATCTCTAGTCTTTCCCATCCTGTTGTTTTCGTCTATTTCTTTGGATTGATCACTGAGGAAGGCTTTCTTATCTCTTCTTGCTATTCTTTGGAACTCTGCATTCAGATGCTTATCCTTTTCTCCTTTGCTTTTCACTTCTCTTCTTTTCACAGCTATTTGTAAGGCCTCCCCAGACAGCCATTTTGCTTTTTGGCATTTCTTTTCCATGGGGATGGTCTTGATCCCTGTCTCCTGTACAGTGTCACGAACCTCATTCCATAATTCATCAGACACTATCAGATCTAGGCCCTTAAATCTATTTCTCACTTCCACTGTATAATCATAAGGGATTTGATTTAGGTCATACCTGAATGGTCTAGCGGTTTTCCCTACTTTCTTCAATTTCAGTTGAATTTGGTAATAAGAAGTTCATGAGCTGAGCCACAGTTAGCTCTTGATCTTGTTATAGTTCACTGTATAGAGCTTCTCCGTCTTTGGCTGCAAAGAATATATAACCAACCTGATTTCAGTGTTGACCATCTGGTGATGTCCATGTGTAGAGTCTTCTCTTGTGTTGTTGGAAGAGGGTGTTTGCTATGACCAGTGCATTTTCTTGGCAAAACTATTAGTCTTTGCCCTGCTGCATTCCACAGTCCAAGGCCATATTTGCCTGTTACTCCAGGTGTTTCTTGACCTCCTACTTTTGCATTCCAGTCCCCTGTAATGAAAAGGACATCTTTTTTTCGCTGTTAGTTCTAAAAGGTCTTGTAGGTCTTCATAGAACCATTCAACTTCAGCTTCTTCAGCGTTACTGGTTGGGGCATAGACTCTAGTGTTGCGTTAATCATTCTGCTCACCAGATAACAAACCTTAGGTATTTCCAATGATCTGGGTTGTTTACAAGTCATCTCTGGGTGGCTCTCATTGCCACTGAAATATCATGATAAAATTTGACAATGTTAATTGAGGTCTTCTTCAGAGATTAAATGCTCAGTAAGCACCCTCCAACAGGAGAGGTTCAAATAAAACTTATTATTTATAGGTTCTCAGAGTCTTCTATCATTATATATGGGAGCCTTCATCAGAAAAAAATACTGACAGCTGCAACTTCCATCTGCCTGAGTCTGCCTCCGTCTTGCAACATTCCCATCTCAACTCCTTTTTCTCTCTGCCCACTGCTTCCAGTTTGTGCAAGTATAGTATTTGGGGGATTTACATATTGTTCTCCTTATTGCTCTTTTGGAGGTGGGGGTAAAACATAAATCAACCTAAATTAGTCTCTGGAATGATTGAGTGGTTGAGATCTCAACATGGGAATGTTAAGCTCTTGTCAGTGAAATTCTAACATTTATCAGGGTGGGTTTGACATTCTACCACTGATGCCTCAGCCCTTCCTTCCCTTTGTCCCATCTAGTCATGTCTCAAACCAGCACCAGGATTTCTTTTTTTCTTTTTTTTCTCTTTTTAATTTATTTTAATTGTAGGCTAATTACTTTACGATATTGTGGTGGTTTTTGCCATACATTCACATCAATCAGCCATGGGTGTACATGTGTTCCCCATCTTGACTCTCCCACGTCCCTTCCCATCCCATCCCTCAGGGTCATCCCAGTACTCCAGCCCTGAGCACCCTGTCTCATGCATGGAACCTTGACTGGCAATCTAATTCACATATGATAATATACATGTTTCAATGCTATTCTCTCAAATTATCCCACCCCCGCCTTCTCCCATAAAGTCCAAAAGACTGTTCTATACATCTGTGTTTCTTTTGCTGTCTTGCAGATAACACCACCCTTATGGCAGAAAGTGAAGAGGGACTAAAAAGCCTCTTGATGAACGTGAAAGAGGAGAGTAAAAAAGTTGGCTTAAGGCTCAACATTCAGAAAACGAAGATCATGGCATCCAGTCCCATCACTTCATGGGAAATAGATGGGGAAACAGTGCCAGACTTTATTTGAGGGGGCTCCAAAATCACTGCAGATGGTGACTACAGCCATGAAATCAAAAGACGCTTACTCCTTGGAAGAAAAGCTATGACCAACCTAGATCGTATATTCAAAAGCAGACACATTACTTTGCCGACTAAGGTCCATCTAGTCAAAGCTATGGTTTTTCCTGTGGTCATGTATGGATGTGAGAATTGGACTGTGAATAGGCTGAGTGCCAAAGAATTGATGCTTTTGAACTGTGGTGTTGGAAAAGACTCTTGAGAGTCCCTTGGACTGCAAGGAGATCTAACCAGTCCTTTCTGAAGGAGATCAGCCCTGGGATTTCTTTGGAAGCAATGATGCTAAAGCTGAAACTCCAGTACTTCGGCCACCTCATGCGAAGAGTTGACTCATTGGAAAAGACTCTGATGCTGGGAGGGATTGGGGGCAGGAGGAGAAGGGGACGACAGAGGATGAGATGGCTGGATGGCATCACTGACTCTATGGACGTGAATCTGAGTGAGCTCCAGGAGTTGGTGATGGACAGGGAGGCCTGGCATGCTGCGATTCATGGGGTCACAAAGAGTCAGACACGACTGAGCGACTGAACTGAACTGATGCATGGTTATCATTACCATCTTTCTAAATTTCATATATATTCGTTAGTATACTGTATTGGTGTGTTTCTTTCTGGCTTACTTCACTCTGTATAATAGGCTCCAGTTTCATCCACCTTACTAGAACTGATTCAAATGTATTCTTTTTAATGGCTGAGTAATACTCCATTGTGTATATGTACATCTTTCTTATCCATTTGTCTGCCGATGGATATCTAGGTTACTTTCATGTTCTTGCTATTGTAAACAGCAGCACCAGGATTTCTTATACTCAGATACCTCCTAGGTTGTGCAATTGCCTAAATATAAAGTCTAGACTCTCCAGCCAAACATTCAAACTTGCCTACTCTCCCATTCCCTCTCCAAAGGAAATCCTAACCTAATTTCCCAAGTATCTTTCCCGCTTATTCTTTATTTTAAAAGTCACATTGATTGTGTGTGTGTTTTTTTTTTTTTTAGATTACTACAGATGTGTTAATTGCCAGATCCCAAAGCATTGTCCAAGTTCTTATCTTCCTAAAGGCCTCTACATTGTTTGGCATCTGAAAACTACTCACCAGTCCTGGTTTCTTAAATGTTTCATTGCCTTTCCTCCTACCATTCTTGTTTGGGTTTTGTTTGTTTTGTTTTATTTTTGTCTGATTTTTTAACAGCTACACTCCATTCACCCTTTCCCTAGCTCTTCTTTCTTCTACCCATTTAATTCATATTTTATAATAATCATAATTGACACTATTAAGGGCCTTGTGGGGCCCCTGGGCACAAACACTTTGTGTCCCTCATTTCTTTGATTATAGCCCTTCATTCAGCCTCCATGACCTTCCTTGAGTTCCAGTGGGTAGATTCAAGAAGTTGTCAATTAGAGAAGAAGGAAACAGGAGACCATGAAGAAACAAACAATAAACAGCAGCCTTGAGGCAAGGTCCTATTTCCCCGAGAAAAGATACACACATAATCTTTGAGCTATTTTGCAGATACTGAAACTCCTTCTACGTGGGTGAAGTTAATGATTCATAAGGCGTGCTTGTCTATGTCCACAAGCATATAGACATAAAATTAGTTGGAAATGAAGGTTGACAATGTGGACCCCTACTTACCTCACCACTAACGCATCAGAATAATGTCCATGAGCTGATCATGCCCTCTTTTGAACAATTACTATAAAACTTATCAAACTTGTCATTATCTTCCCCAAATTGAGACACTTGGTTTTGAAGTCATTAGTCTGCTGGAGCCCACTTTGCCTGGAAAAGCAATAAAGCCATCCTTTTCTACTTAACGCAAACTCTTGTCTCTGAGATTTCATTTGGCATCGGTGTACAGAGAAGTAGCACTCCTTGTCTCTTTCCTACTGCCTTGTAAGGGTATGCCACCATAATGAGAAGTACCAGTTCAATACACTTCCTTCCAGGAAAACATCTGTGTATTTGCATTGCTGGGACAATGCAGGGAAATATGCTGGGTTTGAAAATGCTAATTTCGGTCCACTGGCAAAAAAAAAAAAAAAAAGTGCTCTCATCATGTGAAAGCTAGCATGTTTCATTCTAAAACACACTTCAGAAAATTCCTTGGGTTCTGATTCTCTCTGCAGTATAGTTAATGCCCTGTACAAGCTGGGAAATTCTCTGCAAGGAACACTGTGCTTGGATTCCTGACTAAGAGTGCATCTCCTAGAACTCCTTGATTCCTACTGCCTTGTATGGGTATGACACCACACTGAGAAGTACCACCTCACAACACTTCCTTCATGGAAAGCATCAGTTTGTCCCCATTTTGTAGTTTCACTGCTGGGACAGTGCAGGGGAATACGCTAGGTGTGAAAATGCTATGGAGACATTACTTTGCCAACAAAGGTCCATCTGGTCAAAGCTGCGGTTTTCCCAGTAGTCATGTATGGATGCGATTGAGAGTCGGAGCGTAAAAATAGCTGAGCCCCAAAGAATTGATGTTTTTGAACTGTGGTATTGGAGAAGACTCTTGACAGTCCCTTGGACTGCAGGGAGATCCAACCTGTCAATCCTAAAGGAAATCAGTCCTGAATATTCATTGGAAGGACTGAGGCTGAAGCTGAAACTCCAATATTTTGGCCACCTGAAGTGAAGAACTGACTCACTGGAAAAGACCCTGATGCTGGGAAAGACTTAAGATGGGAGGAGAAGGGGATGACAGAGGATGGGATGGTTGGATGGCATCACCGACTTGATGGACATGAGTTAGAGCAAGCTCCAGGCATTGGTAATGGACAGGGAAGCCTGCTGTATTGCAGCCCATGGGTGGCAAAGAGTCAGACACAACTGAATAAGTGAATGGAACTGAACTATGTCAAAGCTAGAATGTTTCACTCACAGACCCACCTTGGAGAACTTCTTGTGTTCTGATTCTCTCCACAATATAATACCAAGTGGAAGCAGTGGCCTTCTCCGAAAGAAATACTGTGTGTGGATCTCCTGCCCAAGAGCACATCTCCGAGAACACTTAGGTTCCTTGTATGGGTATGCTGCTCACCAACAGAGAACAACCAGTTCACAGCACTTCCTTCATCAAAAGCATCAGTAGTCCCAGTGTGTATTTTCAGTGCTGGGACACTGCAGGGAAATATGCTGGGTGTCTAAATGCTTATTTGTTGTTTTCTGGCAAAAACTGTTCATACAGTCTGAAAAGCTAGAACCTTTCAATCCCACCTAAGAAAGCCTCCTAGATTCCAATTGTCTCTTCACAAAGTTAATTCTCAGCACACGAGTTACTTTTCTAAAGGAAATCCAGTGCCTGGACGTCCTTACTAGGAGCTCATATCTTAGTACACCTAGCTTCAGAAGACATCATATGAGTATGCCAGGGGCCACATGGTGAATTACAAATTGACACCACTTCCCTCATGGAAAAGACCAGTTCCCCCCAAGTTTATATTTTTGTGCTGGAACACTGCAGGAATACAGGGTGGGTGTGAACCTTCTCATCGGGGTCTGCTGGACAAGAGAGTGTTCTAACTGTGTCAAAACGGGGTCCACTGGAGAAGGGAATGGCAAACCACTTCAGTATTCTTGCGCTGAGAACCCTATGAACAGTATGAAAAGGCAAAAAGATAGGACACTGAAAGATGAACTCCCCAGGTCAGTAGGTGCCCAGTATTGTACTGGAGATCAGTGGAGAAATAGCTCCAGAAAAAATGAAGGGATGGAGCCAAAGTGAAAACCAGGCCCAGTTGTGGATGTGACTGGTGATGGAAGTAAAGTCTGATGCTATAAAGAAAAATCTTGCATAGGAACCTGGAATGTTAGGTCCATGTAATCAAGGGAAATTGGAAGTGGTCAAACAGAAGAGGGCAAGAGTGAACATGGACATTTTAGGAATCAGTGAACTAAAATGGACTGGAATGGACAAATTTAATTCAGATGATCATTATATCTACTACTGTGGGCAAAACCCTTTAGAAAAAACGGAGTAGCCCTCAGTCAAGAGCCTGAAATGCAGTACTTGGGTGTAATCTCAAAAACAACAGAATGATCTCTGCTCGTTTCCAAGGCAAGCCATTCAATTTCAGGGTAATCCAAGTCTATGCCCCAATCAGTAATGCTGAAGAAGCTGAAGTTCAATGGTTCTATGAAAACTTACAAGACCTTCTAGAGCTAACACCAAAGAAAGATGTCCTTTTCATCATAGGGGACTAGAATGCAAAGTAAGAAGTCAAGAGATACCTGTAGTAACAGACAAATTTGGCCTTGGAGTGTAAAATGAAGCAGGGCAAAGGCTAATAGATTTGCCAAGAGAATGCACTGGTCATAGCAAACACCCTCTTCCAACAACATAAGAGGACACTACAAATGGACATCATCAGATGGTCAATACCAAAATCAGATTGATTATATTCTTTGCAGCCAAAGATGGAGAAGCACTATATAGACAGCTAAAACAAGACAGAGAGCTGACTGTGGATCAGATCATGAACTCCTTGCTGCAAAATTTAGACTTAAATTGAAGAAAGTAGGCAACACCGCTCAGAGAAAGTGATGGCACCCCACTCCAGTACTCTTGCCTGGAAAATCCTATGGATGGAGGAGGCTGCAGTCCATGGGGTCACGAAGAGTGGAAAACAACTGAGCGACTTCACTTTCACTTTTCACTTTCATGCACTGGAGAAGGAAATGGCAACCCACTCCAGTGTTCTTGCCTGGAGAATCCCAGGGACGGGAGAGCCTGGTGGGCTGATGTCTATGGGGTCGCACAGAGTCAGACACGACTGAAGCAACTTAGCAGCAGTAGCAGCAGGCAAAACCGCTAGACCATTCAGGTATAACCTAAATCAAACCCCTTACAACTATACAGTGGAAGTGACAAATAGATTCCAGGGATTATATCAGAAAGACAGAGTGCCTAAAGAACTATTGATGGAGGTTCATGACATTGTTCAGGAGACAGGGATCAAGACCATCCTCAATAAAAGAGATACAAAAAGGCAAAATGGCTATATGAGGAGGCCTTACAAAAAGAAGAGAAGGGAAAGGAAAGGAGAAAAGGAAAAATAAACCCCTTTGAATGCTGAGCTTCAAAGAAGAGCTACGAGAAATAAGAAAGCCTCAGTGATCAATGCAAAGAAATAGAGGAAAACCATAGAATGGGGAAAACCATAAGTCTCTTTAGAAAAGTTAGAGATACCAAGGGATCATTTCATGCAAAGATGGGCACAATAAAGGACAGAAACAGTATGAACCTAAAAGAAGAAGAAAATATTAAGATGAGGTGGCAAGAACACGCAGAAGAACTATACAGAAAAGATCTTCATGATGCAGATAATCACAATTATATGATCACTTATGATCACTCACCTAGATATCCTGGAATGCAAAGTCTAGTGAGCCATAGGAAGCATCACTATGAACAAAGCTAGTGGAGGTGATGGAATTCCAGTTGAGCTATTTCAAATCATGAAAGATGATGCTGTTAAAGTGCTGCACTCAATATGCCAGCCATGGCATATTGGAAATATGGAAATTTGGAAAATGCAGCCATGACCACCAGACAGGAAATGGTCAGTTTTCATTCCAATCCCAAGGAAAGGCAGTGCCAACGGATATTCAAACTACCACAGAATTACATTTGTCTCACAGGCTAGCAAAGCAATTCTCAAAATTCTCCAAGCCAGATTTTAAGAGTACATGAACCATGAACTTCACGGTGTTCAAGCTGGATTTAGAAAAGGCAGAGGGACCAGAGATCAAATTGCCAACATCCACTGGATCATACAAAAAGCAAGAGTTCCAGAAAAACATCTACATCTGCTTTATTGACTATGCCAAAGCCTTTGACTGTGTGGATCACAACAAACTGTGGAAAACTCTTCAAGAGATGGGAATACCAGATAACCTGACCTGTCTCCTGAGAAATCTGTATGCAAGTCAAGAAGCAATGGTTAGAACTGGACGTGTAACAACAGACAGGTTCCAGATTGGGAAAGGAATACGTCAGGGCTGTGTATTGTCATCCTGGTTATTTAACTTATATGCAGAGTACATCATGCAAAATGCCAGGCTGGATGAAGCACAAGGTGGAATCAAGATTGCCAGGAGAAATATCAGTTACTTCAGATATGCAGATGACACCACCCTTATGGCAGAAAGCAAAGAAGAACTAAAGATCCTCTTGATGAAAGTGAAAAAGGAGAGTGAAAAAGCTGGCTAAAAACTCAACATCAAAAAAATGAAGTTCATGTCATCTGGTCCCATCACTTCATGGCAAATAGATGGGGAAACAGTGACAGAATTTATCTTTTTGGGCTCCAAAATCACTGCAGGGGGTGACTGCAGCCATGAAATTAAAAGACACTTGATCCTTGCAAGAGATGCTATGACCAACCTGCTGCTAAGCTGCTGCTAAGTTACTTCTGTTGTGTCCGACTCTGTGCGACCCCATAGACAGCAGCCTGGCTCCCCCGTCACTGGGATTCTCCAGGCAAGAACACTGGAGTGGGTTGCCATTTCCTTCTCCAATGCATGAAACTGAAAAGTGAAAGTGAAGTCTCACAGTCGTGTCTGACTCTTAGCGACCCCATGGACTGCAGCCTACCAGGCTCCTCCATCCATAGGATTTTCCAGGCAAGAGTACTGGAGTGGGTTGCCATTGCCTTCTCCATGACCAACCTAGACAGCATATTAAAAAGGGGAATCATTACTTTGCTGACAAAAATTCATCTAGTCAAAGCTATGGTTTTCCAGTAGTCATGTGTGCATGTGAGTGAGAGCTGAACTGTAAAAAAAGCTGAGTCCCAAAGAATTGATGATTTTGAACTGTGGTGTTGAAGAAGACACTTGAGAGTCCCTTGGACTGCAGGGAGATCAAACCCATCAGTGCTCAAGGAATCAGTCGTGAATTTTCATTGGAAGGACTGATGTTGAAGCTGAAACTCCGATATTTTGGCCTCCTGAAGCAAAGAACTGGAAAAGACCCTGATGCTGGGAAAGACTGAAGGCAGGAAGAGAAGGGGATGACTGAGGATGAGATGGTTGAATGGCATCACCGACTTGATGGACATGAATTAGAACAAGCTCCGGGCACTGGTGATGGACAGTGAAGCCTGGTGTGCTGCAGTCCTGGGGTTGCAAAGAGTCAGACACGACTGAGCAAGTGAATGGAACTGAACTGTGTCCAAGCTAGAATGTTTCACACACAGATCCATCTCAGAAAACTCCTTGGGTTCTGCTTCCGTCAGCAATATAATTAATACTAAGTGGAAGAAGGGGCCTTCTGTGAAAGAAGCACAATGTTGGATCTCCTGCCTAAGAGTGCATCTCATAGAACACTTAGGTTCTTCATGCCTTGTAAGGGTATGCCGCCACCAACAGAGAAGTACCAATTCACAGCACTTCCTTCATCGAAAGCATCAGTTGGTCCCCGGCATGTATTTACAGTGCTGGTACACTGCAAGGAATATGCGGGGTGTGAAAATGCTAATTTGGTTCTGCAGTCCAAATGCCTATTCTCAACATGTGAAAGCTAGTGTGTTTCACTCTGAAACACACCTCTGAAAACTCCTTGGGTTCGGATTCTCTCTGCACTATAGTTAATGCTTGGTGCAAGCAGGGGAATTCTCTGTAATAAACACTGTGCTTGGATTCTTGCCTAAGAGCGCACCTCCTAGAACTCTTTGAGAAGTACCAGTTCACAACACTTCCTTCATGGAAAGCATCAGTTTGTCTCCCATGTGTAGTTGCACTCTTGGGACAATACAGGGAAATATGCTAGGTGTTAAATGCTAACTTGGGATCTCCTGACAAAAACGAAGTTCACCCCGTTTGAAAGCTAGAACGATTCACTCTCAAATACAGATAGGAAGACCTCCTAGGTTCTGATTTTCTCTTCATTATAGTTAATTCTTGGCCCATAAATGTCTTTTTAAAGGAAACATTGTGTCTGGAATTCCTTACTGGGAGCTCATCTCAAATAACATTTAGGTTCATAAGGTGTTGTATGGGTAGGCCACTGGCCACATAGTGAATTACCAGCTCACACCACTTACAGAAAAGACCAGTTCTTTCCAAGTGTGCATTTTTGTGCTGGAACACTGCAGTGAAACATGCTGGGTTTGAACCTTCTCATTGGGGTCTGCTGGCATTATGAGTGTTCTCATCGTGTCTCAGCTAGGATGTTTCCCTGTCAAACCCACCTTGGAAAACCCCTTGGGTTCTGATTGTCCCCACACTGTAGCTAATTCTTGGCAGAAGCAGGGGACTTCTCTGAACAAAACGCTGCCCTTGGATCGCCTGCCTAAGAGAGCATCTCCTAGAACTTGGGGATGCCACTCACTAACAGAGAACTACCAGTTCTCAGCACTTTCTTCACAGAAAGCATCAGTTTGTCCTTCAAGGGTCCTTTCAGTGCTGGGACACTGAAGGGAAATATGCTGGGTGAGAACCAGCCGATTTGGGTATGTTGGAATAAAGTGTTCTCACCCTGTCTGTGAAAGCGAGCATGGTTCACTCTCAAAAACACCTCGGAAAACTTCCTGGGTTCAGATGCTCTTCTTACTATAGTTAATGCTTAGCAGAAGCAGGGGAATTCTCTGCAAGTAACACTATGCTTGGATTCCTGCCCATAGAGCACGTCTCTTAGAATTCTTCCGTTCCTACTGCCTTGTATGGGTATGAAACTGTACAGAAGTACGAGTTCACAACACTTCCTGCATGGAAAACATCAGTTTGTCCCCAGTGTGTTTTTGCACCCCTGGGACAAGGTAGGGAAATATGCTGGGTGTAAATGCTAATTGGGATCTTCTGGCCAAATGAGTGTTCTCAATGTGTGAGAGCAAGCATGCTTCGGTGGCAAACATGCCTCAAAAAAGCCTTTGGGTACTGCTTCTCTCCACACTATAGTTAAGGTTTGGCACAGCAAGAGGATTCTATCAAAGAAACACTGTTCTTGGATTCCTGCCTAAGAGCATATCTCCTAGAACTCTTTGCTTCCTACCGCCTTGTATGGGTATGACACCACACTCAGAAGTACCAGTTTATAACACTGACTTCATGGAAAACATCAGTGTCTCCTCAGGGTGTATTTGCACTGCTGGGACAATGCAGGGAAGTAGGCTGGCTGTGAAAATGCTAATTTGGAGTCTTTGGACAAAAACATTGTTCACACCATCTGAAAGCTAGAATGTTTCACTTTCAAAGCCCATTAGGAAAACCTCCTAGGTTCTGATTCTCTCATCTCTGTAGTTCATTCTGGGTACAACAGAATGGCTTTTCTAAAGGAAATACTGTTCTTCATCTTACTGTGAGCTCATCTCAAAGAACATTTAGGCTCCTAAGGCGTCATATAGGTAGGCCACTGGCCAGATGGTCAATTACCAGCTCTCAACACTTCCCTCAAGGAAAAGAGCAGTTCCTCCCAACTGTGTATTATTGTGCTGGAACACTGCAGGGACATATGCTGTGTTTGAACATTCTCATTGGGCTCTCTTGGAAAATAGAGTGCTCTCACCATGTCAAAGCTGGAATGTTTCACTCTCAAACCTCCCTCAGAAAACTCCTTGGGTTCTGATTCTCTGCACTATAGTTAATTCTTGGCACAAGCATGGGACTTCTCTGATAGAAACACTGTGCTTGTATCTCCTGCCTAAGAGCGCATCTTCTGAACTCTTAAGTATGCCCCTCACTAACAGAGAACTACCAGTTATCAGCACTTCCTTCGTGGAACGCATCAGTTTGTCCCACACATGTAGTTTCAGTTCTGGGACACTGCAGGGAAATACACTGTGCATCAACCTGCCAATTCGCCCCTGTTGGCAAGACCAACATTCTCAGCCTATAAAAGTAAGAATATTTCACCCTCAAACCCACCTAGGAAAACACCTTGGGTGCTGATTCTCTCTTCACTACAATCCATTTCTGGTGAAGCAAATGACTTTTCTGAAGGAAACACTTTGCTTGCATCTTCTACTAGGAGCATATCTCATAAAACACGTAGGTTCTTACTGCCTTGAATGGGCATGCCATTCACTACAAAAGTAACTACCAGTTCACACCATTTCCTCCATGGATAAGATCGGTTTTTTCCAAGTGTGTATTTTCAGTGCCGTGACACTGCAGGGAAATACGCTGGGTGTGAACCTGTCAATTGGGGTCTGCTTGCCAAAACAGTGTTTTTGCCTTGTGTCAGCTAAAGTGTTTCACACCCAAAATATCTAGGAAAACACTCTGGATGAAGACTCTGTTCACCACAGTCAGTTTTTGCCCAAGCAACTCACTTTTCTGCAAAAAGAATCATTCAGGATCTCTTTCTTAGCAGTCATCTCATAGAACACTTAGGTTCATAATGCCTTGTACTATTCAGAAAATAAGTCTGAGAGACTATTCTGTACAAGTGGACAGCCATGCCTTTTGTTACCCTGATTGGGTGAAACTGTACTGTCAGATGTTTTCCCACCAAAATGTGGCAAGCAGCCTGTTTCTTACAGAAAACTAACAATTACTTCAAAATTTTTGTTGTAATTAAGAGAAAAAGAACCCATGTGTTTGTCTCACAGATTTGAGGCTGCCACTATCCACCTTTCACAGTTGGAAATACTTTTTGTCATCCAGCTACCATTCTCAGGTTCACAAAACATGTTTCCCTGACTTTTCAGAGCTTTGTAATGGCAAACCTAAGAAACTCTGTAACATTCCATGAGAAAAGTGGTTAGGGGAGAATACTTTTTGAATGTTGCCTGCCATACCTGACGTTACCCTGATTAGCTGAAATGGTAGTGTCAGATACTTGTTCCCAGAAAGAAGTAGGAAGCAGCATGTTTCTTTCAGAAAACTCAAAAACGTGACTAGAGTAGTTGTAATAAAGAGAAAATTGAAGCAGTGGGTTTTTCTGGCAGGTTTGAGGCTTTACAGGTGGAAAATATTGCTTTTACCATAAGGGCCCTATTCACAGTTTCTCAAAAGCATGTTTACTAGCTGTTTTAGAGTTGTACAAAGACACACCAAGGGCACAGTGGACAATTCTATGAGAAAAAATGTCAGAGGAGAGTGTTCTGTGAGCTTTGACTGCCATACTTATTGTTCCCCTGATTACGTGAAACTGTACTATCAGATCACTGTCAAGCCAGATGTAGGAAGCAGCCTTTTTATTTCAAAATCGTGACCACAGCTGTTGTTGTAATGCAGAGAAAGAAACACTATGTTTTTCTGGCAAGTTTAAGGCTGCAACTCTCCAGTTTTCACCTGGGAAAAATAATTCTTTTGCTATCAGGTCCCAATTCCCAGATTCAAACCTGTATGTTTCCCTGCAGTTTCAGACCTGTGTAAAGACACTCCTTGGACACATTGTACCATTCCATGAGAAAATATGTTAGGGGAGAGTGTTCTGACGACCACAACCTTTTTAACTCTGATTAGGTGAAGCTGTACTATAAGATGACTCCCCAGCAAGAAGTGGCAAGCAGCCTGTTGCATTCAGAAAACCAAAGACTTGGCCAAAGCTGTTGTTGTAATGAAGAGAAAAATGAACCCCCATGGTTTTGTCTGGTTTGAAGCTGCAATTATCCAGGATCCAAAAAGGTAAACTATTGGTTTTACCATAAGGGCCCAATTCCCAGGTTCACAAAAACATGTTTTCTGGCTGTTTCAAAGTTGTGTAAAGACATACCTAAGACATGCTGCACCATTCCATGAGAAAAAAAATGTCAGGGGAGAGTGTTCTGTGAATTTTGACACCATAACTGTTGTTACCCTCATCTGGTGAAACAGTACTGTTAGGTGACTTCACAGCAAGAAGTCAGAGACATCCTTTTTATTTCAGAAAACTCAAAATCATGACCAAAGCTGTTGTTGTCATGGAAAGAAAAATGAACCTGTGTGTTTTTCTGGCAAGTTTAATACTGCAACTATCCAGCTTTCAGTGGGAAATACTTTTTTTTGCCATCCAGCCACAATTCACAGGTTCACAAAAGCATGTTTCTCTTCAGTTTCATAGCTGTGCAAGACACTTCTAGGACACACTCTACCATTCCATGAGGCTTCCCAGCCAGAAGAAGGAAGCTGCCCATTACTTTCAGAAAGCTCAAAAACTTGATCAAAGCTGTTGTAATGAGGAGAAAAGTGAACCAGTGTGCTTTTCTTGCAGATTTGAGGTTGCAATAATCCAGCTTCCACAGGTGGAAAATATTGCTTTTACCATAAGGGCCCAATTCCCAGGTTCACATAATCATGTTTCCTGGTTGCTTCAGAGTTGTGTGAAGACACACCTAGCATACACTGTACCACTCTATATGAGAAAAAAGGTTACAGAACACTGTGAGTGTTGGCTGACATACCTCTCATTACAAGATTAGGTGAAACTGTAGTGTCAGATGACTTCCCAGCATGAAGTAGTAAGCAGCCTGTTTTTTCCAGAAAACTCAAAAAGCTGACTAAAGATGTTGTAATGCAGAGAAAAATGAACCGGTGTGTTCTTTCTGGCAGGTTTGAAGCTGCAATTACCTAGCTTCTACAGGTGGAAAATACTGCTTTTACCATAAGGGACCATTTCCCAGATTTACAAAATCATGTTTCCTGGCTGCTTCAGATTTATATAAAGACACACCTAGGATACACTGTACCATTTTATGAGAAAAGAAGTCTGGGGAGAGTGTACCACGAGTGTTGACTACCATACCTCTAGATTAGATGAAACTGTACTGTCAGATGACTTCCAGTGATAAGTAGCAGCCAGCCTGCTGCCTTCAGATAACTCAAAACTTGACCAAAGCTGTTATTACAATGGAGAGAAATGAACCAGTGTGTTTTCCCTCCAGGTTTAAAGCCACAAATATCCAGCTTTCACAGAAGGAAAATACCTCTTTTGCCATCAGGCCCCAATTTCAGGTTCACAAAACATGTTTCCTTGCACTTTCAAAACTGTGAAAAGAGACTCCTAGGACACATTGTTCCATTCCATGAGAAAAACAGTTCAGGGGAGGATTTTTTTGAGTGTTGACTGCCATATCTCTTGTTTCCTGATTAAGTGAAAGTATACTGTCAGACGTTTTCCCAGCAAGAAGTGGCAAGAAGCCTGTTTCTTTCGGAAACCTCAAATACTTGAACAAAGCTGTGATTGTAATGAAAAGAAAATGAACCAGAATCTCTTCAAGACAAACACAATATTGGTCAGGGATTTGAGTGTTTTGAAACAGGCTGCCTGCGACTTTTAGTTGGGATGGATGTCATCTGACAGTACACTTTCACCTAACCAGAGTAACCACATGTATGGCAGTCAGTACCCAAAGAACACTTTCCACTGGCCTCTTTTCTCATTGAGTGGTACAGGGTGTCCTAGGAGTGTCTTTACAAACCTCTGAAACTGTGAGTAAGATGATTTTTTGAACCTGGGAACTCAGGCCTAATGGCAAAAGCAATAATTTCTCCCTGTGTAAGCAGGATAGTTGCACCCTCAAACCTACTAGAAAGACACACTGTGTCATTTTTCTCTTCATTTCAACAACACATTTAGTCAAGTATCTGAGTTTTCTGGAGGAGAAATGCTGCATGCCACATCTTGCTTGGAATTCATCTGACAGGACAGTTTCTCCTGATCAGGGTAACAACAGGTATGCCAGTCACACTCACAGAAGACTCTCCCCTGACCTCTTTTCTCATGGAATAGTACAGGGTGTTTATGGGTGTGTTTACAAGGCACAGAAACCCCAGCGAAGCATGTTTTTGCAAACCTGGGAATTGAGGCCTGATGGCAAAAGAAGTATTTTCCCCTGTGAAAGCTGGATAATTGCCTCCTCAAACCTGCAAGGAAAACACACTATTTCATTTTTCTCTTTATTACAGCAACAGCTTTGGTCAAGCATTTGAGTTTTCTGAAAGTAACAGGCTGCTTGTCACTTCTTGCTGGGAAGTCATCTGAAAATACCGTTTCACCAGATCAAAGTAACAACAATTATGTCAGTCAACACTCACAGAACACGCTCCCCTGACCTTGCTGCTCCTGAGATGGTGCTGTGTGTCCCAGGAGTGTCTTTACACACTTTTGAAACTGCTGGGGAACATGATTTTGTGAACCTCGGAATTGGGGCCTGAGTGAAAAGACAGTATATTCCACCTGTGAAACCTGGATAGTTGTTGCCTCAAACCTGCCACAAAAACACTCTGGTTCATTTTTCTTTTCATAACAATGACAACTTTGGTCAAGTGTTGGAGTTTTCTAAAACAGGTTGCTGGGAAGTCATCTGACAGTATCTTTTCACCTAATCATGGTAACAATAGATAGGGCAATCAACGCTCATTGAACACTATCCCCTGTCTCTTTTCTTGGTGTCCTAGGAATGTCTTTACACAACTCTGATGCTGCAGGGAAATTTGCTTTTGTGAACCTTGGAATTGAAGTCTGATGGCAAAAACAGTATTTACCCCTGTGAAAGCTTTATAGGTGTGTCCTCAAACCTGCAAAAACACCCTTGTTAATTTTTCTCTTCAAAACAACTTTCTTCATGTATGAGTTTTCTGAAAGAAACAAGGATGCATGCAACTACTTGTGGGATGACATGACTATTATGTTTCATTTATTCAGGGTAACAATAAGTATGACAGTCAATACTCAAAAAACACCCTCCCCTCATCTATTTTCTCATGGAATGCTACTGAAATCCTAAGAGTATGTTTACATAGCTCTGAAATCACAGGGAAACATGTTTGTTTTTTTTTAACCTGGGAATTAGAGCCTCATGGCAAAAGCAGTATTTTCGCCCTGTGAAAGCTAGATAGTTGCAGCCTCAAGCCTGCCAGAAAAACAATCTGGTTCATTTCTCTCTTAATTACAACAACAAATTTGGACAAGTATTTGAGTTTTCTGAAGAAAGAGCCTGAATGTGATTCTTGCTGGGATGTCACCTGACCATAAGGTCTCACTTAATTAGGGTAGCTGCAGGTGTGGTAGTCAACACTTACAAAACACTCTCCCTTGACCATGGAATGGTACTGTGTTTCCCAGGTGTTGTTTTCCCAGCTCTGAAACTGCAGGGAAATGTTTTTATGAACCTGGAAATTGGGGCCTGATGGTAAAGCAATATTATACCCCTGTGAAAGCTGGAGAGTTGCACCCTCAAAGCTGTCAGAAAAACATCCTGATCAATTCTTCATTACAGCAAGAACTTTGGTCAAGTTTTGAGCTTTTGAGTCTTTTGAAATAATCTGCTTACTTGGAACTTCTTGCTGGGAAGTCATTTGACAGTACAGTTTCATCTTATCTGGTAACAATTATGGGAGTCAACACATACAGAACACACTCCTGTAACTGATTTTCTCTTGGAACTGTACAATTCCGTGTGCCCTAGGCATGTCTTTACACAGCTTGAAACTGCAGGGGAATATGTTTTTCTGAACCTGGGAATTAGGGCCTGATGGTAAAAGCAGTATTTTCCTTCTGTGAAAACCTGCAAGAAAAATACATTGATTCATTTTTCTTTTCATTACAACTTTTTTCAAGTATTTGATTTTCCTAAAAAACAGACTGCTAGCCACCTCTTACTGGGAAGTCATTTGACAGTATGGTTTCACCGAATTAGCATAACAAGAGGTACGGCAGCCAACACTCACAGAACACTCTCTCCTAACCTCTTTTCTCACTGAATACTACAGTTTATCCTAGGTGTGTTTTTTCACCACTCTGAGAATGTGAGAATCTATCACATGTTTTTGTGAACCTGGGAATTTGGGCCTCATAGTAAAAGCAGTATTTTTATCTGGTGAAATCTGGATAGTTGCAACCTCAACCCTGACAAAAAATATACTGGTTCATTTTTCTCTGTATTACAACCACAACTTTTATCACATAGTTTAGTGTTTTGAAAGAAACAAGCTGCTTCCACTTCTTGCTGGGACATCTGACATTGCAGTTTCACCTTATCAGGGTAACAACAGGTATGGTAGTCAACACTCCCAAAACACACTCATCTAACATCTTTTCTCATGGGGATACAATGCACAATTGTGTCACTGAGTGTCTTCACACAGTTCTAAAACTCCAGGGAAATATGTCTTTGTGAATTTAGGAATTGGGGCCTGATTGTAAAAGCAGTATTTTACTTCTGTGAAATCTGGATAGAGGAGAGTGAAAAAGCTGACTTGAAGCTCAACATTCAGAAAACTAAGATTATGGCATCTGGTCCCATCACTTCATGGGAAATAGATGGGGAAACAGTAGAAACAGTGCCAGACTTTATTTTTTGAGGCTCCAAAATCACTGCAGATGGTGACTGCAGCCATGAAATTAAAAGACGCTTACTCCTTGGAAGGAAAGTTATGACCAACCTAGATAGCATATTCAAAAGCAGAGACATTACTTTGCCAACAAAGGTCCATCTAGTCAAGGCTGTGGTTTTTCCAGTAGTCATTTATGGATATGAGAGTTGGACGGTGAAGAAAGCTGAGCACCAAAGAATTGATGCTTTTGAACTGTGGTACTGAAGAAGACTTTTGAGAGTCCCTTGGACTGCAAGAAGATCCAACCAGTCCATCCTAAAAGAGATCAGTCCTGGGTGTTCTTTGGAACGACTGATGTTGAAGCTGATATTCCAATACTTTGGCCACCTCGTGTGAAGAGTTGACTCACTGGAAGAGACCCTAATGATGGGAAGGATTGGGGGCAGGAGGAGAAGGGGACGACAGAGGATGAGATGGCTGGATGGCATCACCGACTCTATGGACATGGGTTTGGGTAGACTCCAGGAGTTGGTGATGGACAGGGAGACCTGTCGTGCTGTGATTCATGGCATCGCAAAGAGTTGGACACGACTGAGCCACTGAACTGAACTGAACTGAACTGAAGCCTCAAACCTGCCAGAAAAAGCACTGTGGTTCATTTTTATCCTCACTAAAAAAACAAATTTGGTCAACTATTAGAGTTTTCTGGAACAAACAGGCTGTTTCATACTTCTTGCTTGGAAGTCATCTGACATTTCAGTTTCACCTGAATATGGTAGCAACAGGTATGGCAGTCAGCACTCACAGAAAAGTCTCCCCTGACCTCTTTCCTCCTGGAATGGTTCAGTGTGACTTAGGAGTGTCTTTACACAGCTCTGAAACTGTACGGAAACCTGTTTTTGTGAACCTGGGACCTGGCACCTGTTGGTAAAAGCAGTGCTTTTCTCCTATAAAAAGTGAATAGTTGCAGCTTCAAAACTGGCAGGAGAAAGCACAGTGGTTCATTTTCCGCTTCATTTCAAAACAACTTTGGTAAAGTATTTGAGTTTCCTGAAAGAAATAACTGCTTACTATTCCTTGCTGTGACGTCGCCTGACATTGCAGTTTCACCTGATCATGGTAACAAGTATGGCAATCAGTACTCACAAAACACACTCCCTGGACATTTTTCCTCCTGGAATGGTAGAGTGTGTCCTAGGAGTGCCTTTACAGAGTCTGAAACTGTAAGCACACATGCTTTGGTGAAACTGTTAATTGGGGTCTGATGGCAAAATTAGGATATTAACCTGTGAAAGTTGGATAGATGCACCCTCAAATCTGCTTGAAAAACAGTGGTTCATTTTTCTCTTTATTACAACAACAACCGTGGTCAAGTATTTGAGTCTTCTGAAAGAAAGAGGGTGCTTGCCACTTCTTTTTGGGAAGTCATCTGACAGTAAAGTTTTACCTATTCATGGTAACAATAGGTATGGCAGTCAACGCACACAGAAATCTCTTCCCTAACCTCTTTTCTCATGGAATGTTACAGTGTGTCCTAGGATAGTCTTTACATAACTCTGAAACTTAAAGGAAACGTACTTGTAAATCTGGGAATTGGGGCCTAATGACAAAAGTCATATTTTCCCACTGTGAAAGCTGAATACATACAGCCTGAAACCAGCAATAAAAACACATTGGTTCATTTTCCTCTATATTACAATGAGAACTTTGTTCAAGTATTTGAGTTTTCTTTAAGAAATAGGTTGCTCTTTGCTGGAAAATCATCTGACATTACAGTTTCACCTTATCGGGGTAATAACAGGTAATGTAGTCAACACTCACAAAACACACTCCCCTGACATCTTTTCTCATGTAATGGCACAGTGTGCCCTAGAAGTGATTTTAAACAGTCTGATACTGCAGGTAAATAAGTTTTTGGAAACCTGAGAACTGGGGACTGGTGGTAATAACAGTATTTTCCTCCTGCAAAAACTAGATAGTTGCAGCCTCAAACTTGCCAAGGAAAAAAAATAAAAACAGTGGTTCAGTTTTCTCCTCATTACAACTACAACTTTGGTCAAGCATTTGAATTTTCTGAAAGAGACGGGCTGTTTTCCATTTCTTTGGGGATCTCATCTGATAGTATAGTTTCACTAAGCAGGATAACAACAGGTATGGCAGTCAATACTCACAGAACACTCTCCCTTCATTATTTTTTCCATGGAGTAGAACAATGTGTCCTAGGTGTGTATTTACACAGCTCTGAAAGTGCAGGGAAACACTTTTTTTGGATACTGGAAACTGTAACCTAACGGTAAAATCAGTATTTTCCTCCTCTGAAAGGTGGATAGCTGTAGTCTCAAACTTGCCAGAAAAACACACAGGTTCATTTTTCTCCTCATTACAACTACAATTTTGGTTAAGTGTTTGAGTTTTCTGAAAGAAACAGGTTCCTTGCCACTTACTGCTGGAACTCGTCTGACACTAGAGTTTCACTGATCAGGGTAACAATAGGTATGGTAGTAAACACTACAGAACACGCTCCTTGGCCTCTTTTCCCAAGGAAATGTACAGTGTGCCCTAGAACTGTTTTTAGACAGCTGTGAAACTTCAGAGACACTTTTTTTGGAACCTGAGAATTGTGGCCTGATGGCTAAATTAGTATAATATCCTTGTGAAAGCTGGAAAGTTGAATCCTCAAACCTGCCAGATAAACACATTGATTTATTTTTCTTTTCATTATAACAACTTTCATCAAGTATCTGATTTTTCTGAAAGAAACAAGCTACTTGACACATCTCCCTGAGAAGTCATCTGATAGAGTTTCACCTAATCAGGGCAACAACAATTATGGCAGTCAACACACAGAACACTCACCCATGATCTCTTTTATCACAGGATGAAACAGTGTGTCCTACTTGTGTCTTTACACAGCTCTGAAAGTCCAAACATGTTTTTGTGAAACTTGGAACTGAGCCTGATGGTAAAGGCAATATTTTTATTCCTGTGAATGCTAGATATTTGAAGACTTACTTGTGGGGAAAAAAAAAAAACACTGTCATTTATTTTTCTCTCCATTACAACAACTGTGGTCATGTATTTGAGTTTTCTAAAGTAGCAAGCTGCTTGCCACTTCTTACTGGAAATTCATCTGACACTAGTTTTACCTAATCAGTTGGTGACAAGGATGGCAGTCAACACTCACAGAACCCTCTCCTACTGTGAGGGAATGTTTAATAGGAGGATTCCTATGTGCTGTTTCTCATAAGTCCTCTGTTCCTTATCAGTTTCTGGCAACATAAATGAGTGGAATGGCATGCCACTCCCAGGACTGAGGTCATAGGATGAGACAGGCTTGAATCTCCTTCAGTAAACATTCTCCTTATGACAAAACTGTTTAGTCTCGATCCTCTTTCTTGAGATATGGATTGTCTCCTGACCCTGTGACCATTATTAATCCCTTGCTCCCTTGGTAATGGTTGCTGTATGTTTGGTTTTCTGATCTTTATCATTGTCGAAAGAAATTTCTTGTACAAAGGCCTATATATACTCACAGAAAGATCATTAAAGCACCTTTCCTCCACCAGAGGCTTGTGTCCCCATCTCTCTCTCTCTCTCTCTCTCTCTCTCTCTCTCTCTCTCTCTCTCTCTCTCCAGCTAATTCTCTGGAGCGTAGAAACCCGCCGAGCTCATTCTCCTGCCTGGGCTTCCAAGAGCTCCTCGAGAGGACACTCTGTGCCTTCATGAGTGGTGCAAGTCCTGTTCAAGGGTTTTATTGGTTCTCTGCATAAACAAAGAACCCCTTTGTTCTTTCTCTCTTTCGCTTTCTTATTGTTGACTCTGGACTGCCAGGTTCCAGTCCATTAAAGGACTGCAACATCCCACGACCACCTTTGTTATGAAATGATATAGTATATCCTAGGTGTGTCTCTACAATGCTGAGAAAGTGCAGGGAAGCATATTTTTTTGAACCTGGATTTGGGCCCTAATGGCAAAAGAAGTATTTTCCCACTGTGAAAGTTAAATAGTTGTAGCCACAAACCTGCCAGAAAAACATCCAGGTTCATTTTTCTCTTCATTACACTAATAACTTTGGTCAAGTTATTGAGTTTTTTAAAGATACAGGCTGCTAGCCACTTCTTGCTGTGTGTCATCTGACAGTATAGTTTCACCTAATTGGTTTAACAACATTACAGCAGTCAACACATCGAAAACTCTCCCCTGACCCCTTTGTTCATGGAATGGTTCAGTGGATCCCGGGAGTGTTTTTACAAAGCTCTGAAACTGCAGAGAAACGTGTTTTTGTGAACATGGGAATTGGGACCTGGTGACAAAAGCAGTGTTTTCACCTTATGAAAGTTGAATAGTTGCAGCCTAAAATCTGTCAGAAAAAAAAAAAAAAAACAATCGTTCACTTTACTCTTCATTACAACCATAACTTTGGTCAAGCATTTGAGTTTTCTTAAAGAAACTGGCAAGCGAGAGGTGCTCAC
Organism: Capricornis sumatraensis; assembly: GCF_032405125.1. Taxonomy (NCBI): domain Eukaryota; kingdom Metazoa; phylum Chordata; class Mammalia; order Artiodactyla; family Bovidae; genus Capricornis; species Capricornis sumatraensis. The sequence goes on from NC_091083.1 coordinate 4,219,982, forward strand.
CACCTGTTGCTGGGTAGTCATCTGATAATACAGTATCAGATGTTACCCTAATTAGGGTAACAACATGTATGGCATTCAACCCTCACAGAATACTCTCCCTGACCTTTTTTCTCATAAAATGGTACAGTGTGTACCTAGGAGTATCTTTACAGAACTCTGAAACTGCCAAGAGACATGCTTTTTTGAGTCTGGGAATTGGGCCTGATGGGAAAATTAGTATATTCCCCCTGTGAAAGGTGGATAGTTACACCCTTAAATCTGCCAGAAATGCACACTGGCTTATTTTCCTCCTCATTAAAACTACAACTTTGTTCATGTATTTTAGTTTTCTGAGACAAATTGGCTGCTTGATACTTCTTGCTGGGAACTCAAACAGTACAGTTTCTCTTAATCAGGGTAACAACAGGTATGGCAGTCAACCCTCACAGAACACTCTCCTCTGACCTCTTTTCTCATGGAATGGCACAGTGTGTTCTAGGTGCATTTTTACACAGCTCTGAGACTGTGTAAAACTTTTTTGGGGAATCTGGGAACTGTGTGTATTTTCCTCTTGTGAAAAGTGAATATTTGTAGCCTCAAGCCAGCCAGAAAAACACACTGATTTTTCTCTTCATCACAACAAAAATTTGGTCAAGTATTTGAGTTTTCTGACAGGAACAGGATGCTTGCCCCTTCTTGCTAGGAAGTCCTCTCACAGGACAGTTTCACCTAATCAGGGTAACAAGAGTTACTTGTACACAGGTACACTTTCCCCTGACTTCTTTCTCATGGGTTCTTACAGTGTATACTTGGTATATCATTAAGATCTCTGAAACTGCAGGTAGCACGTTTTTATGAACCTGTGACCTGGGCCTAATGGTAAAAGCAGTGTTCTCCCCCCCCATGAAAGCAGGATAGTTGCAGTGTCAAACCTGCCGTAAAAATATACTGGTTCATTTTTTTTCTCATTACAGCAAATACTTTGGTCAAGCATTTGACTTTTGTGAAAGAAACTAGCTGCTTGTCACTCCTTGCTGGAAAGTCATCTTTTATTACAGTTTCACTTTATCAGGTAACAACAGATGTGGTAGTCAAAGCTCACAAAACACACTCCCCTGACATAGTTTTCATGGAATGGTACAGGGTATTTTAAGAGTGTCTTTACACAGTCTAAAACTGCAGGAAAATATGCTTCTATTAATTGGGATCTAATGGCAAAATTAGTATATTCCCCCTGTGTAATCTGGATAGCTGCAGCCTCAAACTTGCCAGAAAACACACTAGTTCATTTTTCTCTTCATTACAACAACAGCTTTGGTCAAGTATTTGAGTTTTCTGAAAGAAACAGGCTGGTTGACACTTATCGCTAACAAGTCATCTGACAGTACAATTTCACCTAATCAGGGTAACAACAATTATGCCAGTCATCACTCACAGAACACTGTAACCTGACCTTTTTTTCCTCATGGAATGGTAGAGTGTGTCCTAGGTGTGTCTTTACACAGCTCTGAAACATCAGGGAAACACTTTTATTGTGAATAGGGAACTGGGGCCTGATGAAGGAAGCACCTATTTTCTTCTTGTGAGACCTGGATAGTTGCAGCCTTAAATCTGCCAGAAGAATACTCATGTTTAGTTTTCTCTTTATTACAACAACAATTTTGGTCTATTATTTGAGTGGTCTGAAATAAACAGGCTGCTTGCCATTTGCTGCTGGAAAGTCATCTGACAGTACAGTTTTACCTAATCAAGGTAACAACAGGTATGGCAGTCAACACTCTCAGAACACTCTCCCTTGATATATTTTCTCATGGAATAGTACAGTATTTCCTAGGAGTGTCTTTACACAGTTTGGAAACTGCAAGAAAACAAGTTTTTGTGAAACAGGTAATTGGGGCCTGATACCAAAATACTATGTCCCCCTTTGAAACCTAGATAGTTGCAGCTTTAACCCAGCCAGAAAAACACACTGGTTCATCTTTCTCTTCATTAAGCAACAATTTTGATCATGTATTTGAGTTTTCTGAAACAAACAGGCTGTTTGACTCTCACTTCATTCTGGGAGTCATCTGACAGTACAGTTTCACCTCATCAGGGTAACAACAGGTATGACAGTCAACACAGAGCACTCTCCACTGATCTCTTCTCTCATGCCATGGTACAGTATATCCTAAGATTATCTTTACACAGCTCTGAAATGGCAGGTAAACATGCTGTTGCGAACCTGCGAATTGGGGCCTGATGGCAAAATTAGTATTTCTGCTTTGGAAGCTAGATAATTGCACCCTCAGACCTACCAGAAAAATACATTGGTTCATTTTTATCTTCATTACAACAACTGGAGTCAAGTTTTAGAGGCTACTTGCCACTTACTACTGGGAAGTAAGCTGACAGTACAATTACACCTAATTAGGGTTACAACAGGTATGGCAGTCTGCACTTACAGAACATTTTTACTTAAAGGTTGTTGCTGAACCACGAAAGATGCTGGGATTCTTGGCCTCCAGAGGAGAAGAATTCAATCCAGGGCCAGTGACGAGGATTGATCACTTAGAGATTTTGTGTAATAAAATTTTCTTAAAGTATAAAAGAGATAATGCTTCTGACATAAACACCAGAAGGGCGTCCCCCTGCTCGTCTTTAGCTGGATGTTATATAGCTACTAGCAGTCTGCTAATTAGAGAAAGAAAATGTCTCAAAACTCAGAGACTGGCACCAGGCCCCTCATCCACAACATGCATCTTGAGATAACATTGGCACAAAGTGAGTTGTCCAGGGCCTTAATCTGATTGACATGAATCTTGAAGAAAAGCAGGTTGCCAAGCAAATACAGTCTCATTAACATAACTTAAGAGAATATTTGCGAGTAAAACATACTGGTTTGTCAAGTTGGTTCTGAGTCTTAGGGAAGAGACTTGAAGATGGAGTCTAGGGTAAATAACATAGGGTTCATTAACAAAGCTTAAGAAAAACATTGCCATAAGAAAAAATGCATTGGTTAGCTCAAGGTTTGAGAAAAGTTAAGTTCAGGTGGAGCCAGGTGGCAACACAGAATTTTTAAGAGAAATCTCCTTTTAAATTTGTATAGCGAAGGGGAATAAATCTTAACACTTGTCGTTTGTTTCCTCCTGCTGCTTAAGAGAGACATAAAAAATGTCTGACACTTAAGCCTATTTCCTCTGTTTGGAGACCCCTGGCCTTCCTGCTTGTTAACCTCTCATTACTTGATATTTTTTCTCATGGAATGGTACAGGGTCCTAGGGGTATATTTAAACAGCTTTGCAACTGCAGGGAAACATACTTTTATGAACCTAGGAACTGGGGCCTGATGGTAAAGCAGTAGTCTCCTCCTGTGAAAACTGGATAGTGGGTACTTCAAGTCTGCCAGAAAAACACCCTGGTTCATTGTTCTCTTCCCTTTCAACAACAGCTTTTGTCAAGTATTTGAGTTTTCTGAGTGAAACAGCTGCTTGCCACTCCTTTCTGGGAAGTCATCTGACATTCCATGTTCACATTTTTAGGGTAACAATATGTATGGTCATCAATGATTACAAAACACACTCCCCTCACATCTATTCTCATGGAATGGTACAGTGTGCCCTAGGAGTGTCTTTACACAGCTCTGAAACTGCAGGGGAAAAAAATGTGTTTTTGTGAACCTGGATAAAGGGGCATGATGTTAAAAGGCATATTTTCCTCCTGTGAAAGCTGGTTAGTTGCAGCCTCATACCTGCCCCCAAAATATCCTGGTTTATTTTTCTCTTCATTACAACAATTTTAGTCACGTATTTATGCTTTCTGAAAGAAACTGCCTGCTTGAAACTTATTGCTGGGAAGTTATCTGAAAGTACAGTTTCACCTAATCAGGGTAACAACAGGTATGGCAGTCAACGCTCACAGAACACTCTCCCTTGACATCTTTTCTCATGAAATAGTACATTGTATCCAAGTGTGTACTTACTTAGCTCTGAAACTGTAAGGAACCATGTTTTTGTAAACCTTGGATTTGGGGCCTGATGTAACAGGCAGTATTTTCCCCCTGTGAAAGCTGGATGGTTGCAGGCTCAAGCCTGCCAGGAAAACACAGTTTCATTTCTCTCTTCATTAAAACATCAACTTTGGTCAATATTTGAGCTTTCTAAACAGTTTTCTAAAGAAATAGGCTGCTTACCACTACTTGCTGGAAATTTTCTGACATTACAGTTTCACCTTATCAAGGTAAACAAAGTATGGTAGTCAACAATCACAAAACAACTATCCTGACAGAATTTCTCATTGACTGGCACAGTGTGTCCTAGGAGGATCTTTACACAGCTCTTAAACTACAGGGAGACATACTTTTGTGAGCCTGTGAATTGGGGTCTGATGGCAAAATTGGTATATTCCCCCTATGAAACCTGAAAAATCATACCCTCAAACTTGCCAGAAAAACACAATTTTGATTCATTAAAACAATAACTATGGTCAAGTATTTGAATTTCCTGAAGGAAACAGGCTGTCTGACACTTTTTGCTGGGATATCATCTGACCGTACAATTTCACCTAATCACAGTAAAAATAGGTATGGCAGTCAACACTCACAGAACACTCTCCCAACTTCTTTTCTCAAGACATGGTACAGTGGGTCCCAGGAGTGTCTTTATACCACTATGGAACTGCAGGGAAACATATCTTTGTGAACCGGGGAATTGAGGCCTGATACAAAAGCAGTTTTACCCCCTGTGAAAGCTGATAATTGTCTCCTCAAACCTGCCAGAAAAACACTCTATTTCATTTTTCTTTTCATTACAACAACTACTATGGTCAAGTATTTGAGTAGTCTGAAAGAAGCAGGCTGCTTGCCACTTCTTGTGGGAAGTCATCTGACAGTGGAGTTTCACCAAATCAAGGTAACAACAGGTATGGCAGTCAACACTCACAGAACACTCTCCCCTAACCTTTTTTCTCATGGAATGGTACAGTGTGTCCAAGATGTGTCTTTATGCAGCTCTGAAACTACAGGCTTGCTTTAGTGCTTGAAAATTGCTCAGTCATGTCTACCTCTTTGTGACCCCATGGACTATACAGACCATGGAATTCTCCAGGCTAGAATACTGGAGTAGGTAATTTTTCGCTTCTCCAGGGGATCTTCCCAAGTCAGGGGTCGAACCCAGGTTTCCTGTATTGCAGGTGGATTCTTTACCAGTTGAGCCACAAGAGAAGCCCTTCTCATTCTTATGGAATGGAACAGTGTCTGAAACTGCAGGAAAACATCTTTTTTTGTGAACCTGGGAAATGGGTCTGATTGTAAAAGCAGTATTTTTACTGGTGGTGAATTCTGGGGGATCTGGCTTCTGGCTGCTGTTGTGGGAGTTGACTTCAGAATTTTGAGCCACCAGAATAAAATAATTGCCCCCAGAACATTGTGAAATCTGTGGGAAATACCATGCCAAGGAAGGGTCAAGTGAAAAACATAGTTGTAATTTGACCATTCTACTAAAATGATACAAATATGCACAGACACAGAAATAGTGACATGCTATAACATCTAACATCTGACACCATGACTGACTTAGGAAGTCAGAAGCTATACAAGCTGCAATTAATGTAGAGTGGTTTTGTTTGAGGGGATGTGCCCATATGTGGCAGAAAGTATACCTAAGGTGGCCTGTCTGCCAAGGGTGATGGAATGAGGCTTGGCAAACCTCCTGGTTGGAACAATTAGGTGAGGGAGCAAAATTTGCTGGATTTTAATCTTAAAGCAAGAGCCTCATGAATTCTCTCTACTGGTGAAAGAGACCTAGGCTGAAGAGGATAAAGAAAGAATATTTATGGCCCTTAGGATCACCTAGCGGGGCTCATGCCAGAGGCCTGGAGTAGAATTAGGGAACTGGAAGTCACAGCAGGGATACTCCCTCTCATTGAAGTTTTCTCATGGAAGCATAAACAAAACCCAAGTCCCAGTCAGAGATCCTGAAAGACAGCTCTTCTCACAGGGTGGGCACTAACGTGCTTCCAATGCAGTAGTTTTCCAACAGCAAGTGGAAACCAGAAAGAAGTCAGCAGGGGTGAGTCCACGCAGGGCTCACCCTCCGCCTCTGTGGTTGGACCTGGAAGGCCGGGTGTGCCCACTGCCCCCATCCGCCATGGAGGAGAGGGGCATCTAGTGGGGCCTCTGCCTCGAGGAGGTTTGTCAAATGAATCAGACTTCCCTATCTGAAGAATGGGCACTGGAGAAGGGGGCCTGAGATTCTCTGGGGAGGCAAGGGGATTTGTTACTCAATCTTACATGTTTCTAGAAACTCCATTAGTGACTTTTCCCATTTTATGCCTCCAGTGATGAATGTTGGCAGAAGCTGCTGAATTTGACAGTGTCTCCTGACAGAGACCCCCTGACAGGGATTTTGATCTTCCTGGTATGAGCCAGGGAAGTTGTGGGCTGCAAATGGAAAGTGTAATCAGCACAGTTTCTTTTGACACATGACCTTGCATAGCCTCTCTCCCACTTCCCCTCACAATCAAGCAAAATTCTGGCAATGTCATTTTGGTATTTACAACTTTCCTGGACTACATGGCCTAACTGTACAGTGAAAAAAAACACTTAGGAGCTGAGATGGTGTATCTCTATCAGAAAGGATCTGTAGAAAAAGGATCTTTCTCCAGAAAGGGTAAGAAAGGAGAAATGGTAGGTGACAGGAAAGTGTAGGTGAGGTGAGATTGATTAATGCTCAGTCTTTGGGAATAGCAGAGAGAATTATTTGGGGATAGACTAGAGATTAAAAGGAGGGAATAATGTTGACTTGTGGAAGGGGATTGATTGCTTTGGGACTAAATGAGGCAGAGAAAGAAAGGAATATATGGAAATCAGAGTTTACTTTTGATTGCTAGATTATGGTCCTTTGAATGCAATAATCCACAGGGCTTTATGAGACGCAGGATTTATTTAGATCATGAAATCCTACCTCACAGCAAAGTGAAAAATGCAAGAGAGCTCTCCACTCTACTTAAGAGCTAAGTCATAACCAATTTCTTCCTCCAAGGATTTGCATTTGCCTCTGAGTCACAGCATTCTGTTTTCAGGAACTGGATAGACCAAGGCTGTGCCTGCTTCTAGTTCATTTCTGCTGTTCGTCCTTTCAGAGATCCAGCCCAAACGAGGGGATTAACAGGCCATCCTGTCTTTAGCCAGTCTCTGACTCCTCAGAGAGACTGCACTCTCAGAAAGATCACTCAGCTTCTTAACACACCTACCATCTCCACTTCTAGAAACAGCAAATGCCCTCAGTAGAAAGCTGTTTCTGTCTCCCTTAGATCGTGACCTGGGAATCCTTCATTAACTTATAAACTCTGATGCTTTTAAGCAAGATGTGTGTGTGTGGATGTAAAATGTTTCTTACTATCTGAACATTTACATACACATAAGAATGGAATGGCTGCCCCTCCATTATTCTTGCCTGGAGAATTCCAAGGACAGAGGAGCCTGGCAGGCTATGAAGGGGTCACAAAGAGTTGGACACAACTGAGTGACTAACACTTTCATATGTATTCATATGCATGTGTGTATATGTACATGTATATGTATATACAAAGCGACTTTTCTAGTTGTCCTCATTAGGATTGGTTAGAATTGTCTAGAATGTCATTAATGGATGTGAATGTCCCTTTACATACCCACTGTAATGATGAGGCACAGAAAAGTTAGATAACTTGCTTAAGTTCAAATCTTGGCAAATGGTGGACCTGGGATTCACCCCAGGAAGACCTGCTCCAGTATCTGCTGCCTGCAGGGGTAAAATACATTGCCTTTTGGTGACATAAGAACAAATCTTGGAAAATCATGAGGAAAATATTTCTGGTATTCATTCCAATATTTCTATCAAAGATAGTTGTTGTTGTTCAGATGCCCAGTCCTGTCTGACTCTTTGTGATCCCATGGATTGCAGCACACCAGGCCTCCCTGTCTCTCACCATCTCCCTGGAGTTTGCCCAAGTTCATGTTCATTGCATCGGTGATGCCATCCACCCATTTCATCCTCTGATGCCTTCTTCTCCTGCCCTTGATCTTTTCCAGCATCAGGGACTTTTCCAGTGAGTCATTTGTTTGCATCAGATGACCAAAATACTGGAGCTTCAGCTTCAACATCAGTCCTTCCAGTGAATATTCAGGATTGATCTCCCTTAAGATTAACTGGTTTGATCTCCTTGCTGTTCAAGGGACTTTCAGGAGTCTTCTCCAGCACCACAGTTCGAAGGCATAATTTCTTTGGTTGTTCTGCCTTCTTTACGGTCCAGCTATCACAACCGTACATGACCACTGGGAACACCGTAGCCTTGACAATTCAGACCTTTGTCGGCAGAGTAATGTGTCTGCTTTTCAACACACTGTCTAGGTTTGTCATCACTTTCCTGCCAAGAAGCAACTGTCTTCTGATTTCATGGCTGCAGTCACCGTCCCCAGTGATTTTAGAGCTCAAGAAGAGGAAATTTGTCACTACTTTTAAGCCTTTTCCCCTTCTATTTGCCATGTAGCAGTGGGGCTGGATGCCATGATTTAGCTTTCTTTAATATTTAGTCTTAAGCCAGCTCTTCCACTCTCCTCCTTCACCCTCATCAAGAGGTTCTTTGCTTTCTGCCATTAGGGTGGTGTCATCTGTCTATCTGAGGTTGTTGATGTTTCTCCTGCCTATCTTGATTCTGGCTTGTAGCTCATCCTGCCCAGCAGTTCTCGTGATGTGGTCAATGTATAGATTAAACAAACAGAGTGACGGCAGACAGCCCTGTCATATTTCTTTCTCATCCCTGTCATATTTCTTTCTCATCCCTGTCATATTCCTTTCTCAACTTTGAACCAACCAGTTGTTCCATACCGGGTTTTAACTGTTGCTTCTTGACCCTCATACAGGTTTCTCAGAAGACATAAGAACAAACCTTGGAAAATCCTGAGGAATATATTTCTGATATTCATTCCAATATTTCTACCAAAGATTACTATAATAGTAAAGTAATTCAGGAATATGTCATAGTCAGAAGATAACACGGGCCAGCCAAAAACTAGAAGTACTCTGCATGTCTGTTAACAGAAGAATAATATGTTGCATATTCATAAAATGAAATACTACACACCAATAAAAAGGATTGAATTATTGATACCTGCAGCGTGGATGAAACTAAAATACATTATTCTAAGGGGGGGAAAGTGCCCTCTTCTTTTATGCTTTAAAAGTTTAAAGTTTTTAATCTGATATTATCTCAGGGATTAGGGCAAATCTAATCCTTGTGTCTGGTGAAAAGTCTCCTTATGTAATTTGTAATTTTGAGTTGTGAATTAATCTTTAAGTGGGCTTTATCAATGAAATTTTTATGCCCGGTCAACAGTGATTTCAAGAGTACTTAGTTTTGTCCTCCTTTTACTAGTATACCCTCCTGCCCCCAATTTATGAAAATTTTTTGACTGGGGGCCTTTTGAGACTATGAAGCTTATGTAAATCTGAACTTAAATTTGTAAAAGTCAGGCCTGTGGTTATGATTTCCCAAGGAAAAGTACTGTTTTCTATACAGAGATGAGGCCAAGACAGATAAGCTTTCCCCATGTGCTAGTGAGTAGACTTTTTTGTTTCACTGAGGATGTAATTGGGAATTTTACAGTTTTGGTTCCAACTTCCCACCTTGGTACTGTCAAGACCTTGTATCCCATAGCTATGTGGTCAAAAAACCACACACTCTCTGGTTACCTAGGGCCACGGCTTCCAACACTAACATCACCCCCACACCACCACCGCTACTAGGGCAGTCCCAGTACCAGGCCGTGTTTATCGGCTTCATGGTTTTTGACCCCTGTGAATTTTCCCTTCTTTAGTGGCTAACTTTGCCTTAAAAAGATGTCAGCTACAGTTTAGCCAAGATTTCTAGTTTTTGTGGTGGGAGAGTTTTCAGATTTTCTGTTCCCTCAATGTTGTTCATCAAATAAGTTTTAGAAATGCTAAACTCACCTGTTCCTTGGAGATTTTTTCCCTTCTTGTTCCTTGGAGATTTGCGTCATTAACTTGCAAAGGACAACAATTTAAACCTTTTTTGAACAATGTATGCTAAAACTTCTCTTGTTGTGGGTTTGCCCCTGAATCACTGTGTTGTTTGCATAATATGAATGAGGCAGTCTATTTCATGAGAAAGCTCATAGACGGTCATGGGCTTAACTGTTTCTTGAGGTCACTACTTTAACCTGTCAATAGGATTGTGTTGTACTCACAGGATGGAGGTGGGTAGGGAGGTTGCTTTCTGCTATAGCATGAAAACAGGTAGCAGTTTTAAAACAAATGTCAACACTATTCATATGTGCTTGGAAGCACAGAAGAAAAAAATCGCCCTATTTTATGCCATTTAATAGGACAATTTGACTGTTAGGAGGTGACACTTTTCCAGAATCAGTGGAATAAAGGCTGTGAAGGAGGGTCAAAAACCCTGATGCCACAGTGTAACTATAGCTTTGCCCACAGCTGCTTCCCATCTAAGAAGGAATCAACGATGTGAAAAGTCTTAGAATATCCTGTACAATATTTTTATTAGTCAAAACAGTTGAAAGTCAATGCTTAATCCATAACCTGCTTGTTTCTAATGCTACTTATTAGATCAAGACTCATGCTCAGAATTTATTGCACAGAGAACTAGAGATTGAAGGACAATTCCATAAAGTGACAGCTCTGTAATCTTGTAAACTTGGCAGGTTGTTCCTCTGATTCTGGGTTTATCCTCTGAACTCTATCAAAGTAACTAATTATAATTTTAGGAATTATATGCCCCAACAGGGACAACAGAACACAAAGAACTTTGATGGTATAAAATTTTCCAAAGTATAATTTTTAAGGTTAACATGATTAATCAGACATCTATTAATTAGAAACCCATTTAGGAAGATTTGTAAGTTACTGATTAGGTATCAAAGATATAGAAATGGGAGAAAAATCTTATGCAAGGGTTAACAAGAAACTGTTCCTCTCTCATTCCCTAAAAAAAGGAAAATGAAATCCAGAATCCACTCTGAATACTTAAGAATCTCCCATTGAGATAAATGCTAATCCTGTTTTTCAATATTTGCAGCTTAAAAGTTGCTTGTGTTCATCAGAGGGGTTCCAAGTCCATATCTGCCTTAGAAACTCCTAATCTTTCCCTCCTGGTCACACATACCATTCAAACTCTCCACCCAGACTAGGTTCCTTTCTTATAAACTCACATAGCATCTCTTAATTCTTTTATTTGTCCTTCTTATTACACTCATTAATTTCCATCTCTCAAAACATGAACTCCATGAGAACATACCTCTAACATTCTGAAAACTCTGGTATCTTGAAGACCAATGATCAGAATGTTCAGAAGGAAGCCAGCCCTGGGCCTGCATGTGTTCTTCCCTCTCCGGTGACACTGACATTCATATTACTAACGTTTCTCATGAGCTTACCTTTCGTGAGGCACTTGAGTTACAGAGATAGGTAAGATAAGTCACTGTGGCAGAGATGCTGGCTCGCAATGCTCACTTTTCTTGAGCACATGGCAAGACGACACAGCCCAACCCCACTGCAAGTTGGCTGTGACCTCTCCCAGGACGTGTGCACAGAAGGGACTCAGCCCAGCTCTAACACCCCCTGGAAGCACTCCTTGTGCTCTCACCTCCACAGCAACTGGGGCAGAGTGAACACAGCTGCCTCAGAAGCCACACATTACACAGCCGGAGTATCCCTTGACCTCGGTCGTGCAGAGGAAAACCTGCATGACAGACTCTCCTGTCTGGGACGGCTGAACTCGGTGAAACAGTAATAAAATTCTCCTTGTTCTGAAAACCCCTGAGATTTGGGAGTCTGTTAACACAGGTTGTCTAGGATGGTCATAACTTTCCTTCCAAGGAGTAAGTGTCTTTTAATTTCTTGGTTGCAATCACCAACTGCAGTGATTTTGGAGCCCCCCAAAATAAAGTCAGCCACTGTTTCCACATCTATTTGCCATGAAGTGATGGGAACAGATGCCATGATCTTCGTTTTCTGAATGCTGAGCTTTAAGCAGACATTTTCACTCTCCTCTTTCACTTTCATCAAGAGGCTCTTTAGTTATTGTTTTTGCCATAAGGGTAGTGTCATCTGCATATCTGAGGTTACTGATATTTCTCCTGGAAATCTTGATTCCAGCTTGTGCTTCATCCAGCCCAGTGTTTCTCATGATGTACTCTGCATATAAGTTAAATAAGCAGGGTGACAATATACAGCCTTGATGTACTCCTTTTCCTACTTGGAACTAGTCTGTTGTTCCATGTGATTTTTCCAGTGGTCATGTATGGATGTGAGAGTTGGACTATAAAGAAAGCTGAGCACCAAAGAATTGATGCTTTTGAACTGTGGTTTTGGAGAAGACACCTCAGAGTCCCTTGGACTGCAAGGAGATCCAACCACTCCATCCTAAAGGAAATCAGTCCTGGGTGTTCATTGGAAGGACTGATGTTGAAGCTGAAACTCCAATACTTTGGCCACCTGATGGGAAGAGCTGACTCATTTGAAAAGATCCTGATGCTGGGAAGATTGAGGGCAGGAGAAGGGGATGACAGAGGATGAGATGGTTGGATGGCATCACTGACTCAATGGACATGAGTTTGGGTAGACTCCGGGAGTTGGTGATGGACAGGGAGGCCTGGCGTGCTGTAGTCCATGGGGTCGCAAAGAGTCAGACATGACTGAGCAACTGAACTGAACTAATACAGGCTAGACTGTCTAATCCTGTTCTAAGTTTCAAGAGGGTCACATGTCCTAAGAAGACATAACCTATTATTGTGGAATAGATTTCAAAGAACCTCGAAGACTGGAGCAAAGAAGTGGATTGCATCTCAGTGTTTGTTTCAAAAGCTGCAGGCTTTGCCCCAACCAAGCATGTATGACCAAGTTCAAGTAGGTCAAGATACCACATAGTGGATGTTCTTCCATTAGCATGCTGAGCGAGTTTCTCTAAGGACTTGGTCGTATGGAAGTTTAATTATTTTGTTCTTACTACACATCCCTGTGTGCTTAGTTGTTTAGTTGTGTCCAGCTCTTTGTGACTCCATGCAGCCCGCCAGGCTCCTCTGTTCATGGAATTCTCCAGGTAAGAATACTGAATGGTTTGCCATGCCCTCCTCCAGGGCAGCATCTTCCTAACCCAGGCATCGAATCCAGGTCTCCCACATTCCAAGTGGATTCTTTACCATCTGAGCCACCAGGAAAGCCCAAGAATACTGGGTAGCCTATGCCTTCTCCAGGAGATCTTCCTGACCCAGGAATTGAACCAGGGTCTCCTGCATTGCAGGCAGATTCTTTACCAGCTGAGCTACCAGGGAAGCCCACACATGTCCCAAACATCTTTCAAAAATGAAAACTCTAATTCCATTGTTTCACCCCAGTCTCTGAGGGAATCTGTCCTTTGGGCTTTTCCACTGCTACACTGACAGGAAGGGTCAGGTGCAGTATTCTGAATGGCCCAGGAGACCAGGTCAGCTCAGTGTCCCAAAGGGTTAGTAGCATCCCTTGCCATCTGCTCCAGTGCCGGCCACTTCCAAACCTCAGGAAAGAGGGGACCTGAGGGCAGTGAGTTTCCATAAGCAACACAACAACTGATGAGGAGAAAGCCTTGGATCTTTACACTCACTCCTGAGTTTTTGTGAACCTCTCAAAGAAGCTAAAGCAAGGGTTCGGGATTCATCAAGTCAAAGAGGAAGAGAGGAACAATGAACAGACAGGATGGAGGATGGACACATATTACTTTTAACAAAGTAATATTTTTCACTGCCTAGGCAAATGACTTCTGTGAATTTCTTGTATGAAAAATAACTTTTGTTTTCTTTTTACTTAGTTATCACCATCATTAGGTTTTGATGCAAGTGGAAATTTACAATAAAATGAAAACAAATAGCATCAAGGATCACATACAATTCTGTGATAAGGTGATCTGTAATTCAGGCAATGTACTGCTTGAGGCTCATATCTTGATCTCTTACTCCAGTTGCTGCTGATGCCATTTGAGGAAAATACAGATGAAGAGAAAAATAAGTATCACTAGGCTAAAAAATTAGACAATTACAAGAATATAAATAACAAATTTATAATGGATTGCAATACAAATAAATAGTATTTTTAGTATAAAGCTACATTTGCAGGAAGAAGCTACATTTGCACTGCTTAGTAACATATATGATTAAAATACACCAGAAACATGTTAAAGTTGTATGAGTCACATATATATGTCACAGTTCACATGAAGTTTCACTGAGAATAAGCCATCTGAAGGCCATGTGTCCTGATCTGAAACTATCAAAGGCCTTTCAACCAAACCTCATGGCTCAGAAAGATGTTCAAAAAGCTGCCCTATACAGATCGATCTGACTTGACTCCACTTTTAGTTTTCAAGATAAGCTATAATCTTCTAAAGGGGATCATAATGTAGACTGATGTAAACAGATACTGAACAAGAAGAAACTTTTCTGTTGGCACAGAAGATTTACATCACCATTTTCCCAAATGTTATTATTTGAAAGGATGGGTGAACCACACATTTATAATACTGGCAGAAATAACACTTTAACACTGAGATAAAAGACATAGGAACCTACTGATACACATTTTAAAAAGCACCAGTCTCCCCTTCCTTTTCTTACTTCACGCCAATTTAAGGTTTTAGTCTAAAAGCTCAAGTACGTCTTATTATCTCTACTCTTCTTTGGACTCTTTAATGTTTCTCATTCTGTAAATCAGGCTCCACTCTTAAAGGACTTGGTAATAAAAAGTCACATGCCAAGTACCTTAAAAGACACTTCTATCATCTACCCAAATCACACATACCCAAATCTTGTAGAAATACCACAGCTATCAACAAGGATTTGGGCCATAAAAGAGTCAAAATTTGGCTTCCTCCACCATCAGTGTCAGCCTGACCAAAGCTTGCTTGCTTTTTATCACAGTAGTAATTTTGGATTTCTTCTTGTAGTCAGAGAGGCTTGTGGCTAACTGGGACCTTGTGCCAAGATAAAGCAGCGGGTTTGTACTCACAGGTTCAAGCCATGTGAGTTGAATGAACCAGCTTCTCATCCATTCACACTTACAATTTAATGGGAAAGAAAGAAGTAGACTGCCTACATGTTGCTTCAGAATGAGAACTCTAAGCAAGCTGGGGTCATTTGCCAAGAGATAAATAATAAAAGGAAGAAATCAAGGAAACAATAACTTGGAGGTTTCAAACTTTCCCTCTAACCAGTGAACAGACAGTCTGCTCTCACTTCTCACACAGAAGGCTCTGCACCCATTCCCAAATGAAGTTTATTTAATTTACCTAACTTTGATATTCTATAACTAAGTAACTGATATTGCAATACAGGGAGGTATGATAATTTATTTTTTGAATCAAAATCATATTTCTATGCACTTGACTTCTGGATTAAATATATTACCTACAGGAAAAATCTATCAACTCCTATTGAAATGTTAATCTAATTTTAAATTATTTTGGGTTGATATTTTCCTTTAGTTTTATATTCAGGAGGAACTTAAAATGAACTTAAAAGTTGCAAGTGGAAAGAAATTAAATTTGATTGTGTACATCTCTCATCAGAATATTAAAAAAAAAAACAAAACTGTAAAAACAGTCCCCATAGCAAATACTTCAACTTTTAATGAATCCACATCTCCAAACTGTTTTCTCCTCTTCCTCTATTTTTTTAAAGTATTGTTGAGAAAGAAAATACATTTTTCTTATTATATAATTAAATACTATCAGAAGTCCAACTGGAAATTGGCCTTACATTTATAAAAAGCCAAAGTAGATTTTATTTCTTCATTCCGCCCCCTTTAGTAAAATACTTCACTTACAGAAAAAGAATTATTTCAATATGAGGGAGGGGGCTTGGGGCGAAGTATCATACAGAAAAGCCAAACTATGAAGCCTTTCTTATTCCATACTGTTGAACTTGAATTCAATTATCTTTGAAAAATTTTTTCAGCTGATTAGAAAAGAAACAGAATCCAGTGCCAGGAGGGCAGGTTCAGCTTGTCTCTGCTCCAGAAAGGCTTCCTGGTATCAGGGAGATGGAGCTGCCTCCCTGGAGGTACCATTGGAACTGGTGCTTTGGGTGAGGTGTCAGAGCCCCAGATGGTAGTCGGGCGAGAAGTGAGCACAAGTCAAGGTTTTCCCAGCCTGTGAGTTCTGTGATGGCCTCAAACTCGAGATTGTGTTGCTATCTAAAGAGAAAAATTATCAGCAACTTTTAATGTCATCACACTGGGGGATGAGACTATCAGGTGACTAAGTGGGAAAGATAAAAAATAACCAACTCTAAAAACTGGATTCTGTCAGAATAAAAACTCCCTTTGTGTGAGGCTTGCAATAGACTCATTCAGCCACATCAGGGCAGAGTTTCAGAACCTCCCCCTCCTCCAGTGAGCCCATGTTCAAAGTTAATACAAGGTAAGGGTTATCTAAACAGCAGATAGCAGTGTACTGCATATTTCTTCTTAAAGATGACAGAGTAACATGGAAATTTACATTATCATATGTAAACTAGATAGCCAACGGG
Source organism: Capricornis sumatraensis (assembly GCF_032405125.1). Classification (NCBI taxonomy): domain Eukaryota; kingdom Metazoa; phylum Chordata; class Mammalia; order Artiodactyla; family Bovidae; genus Capricornis; species Capricornis sumatraensis. The sequence goes on from NC_091083.1 coordinate 4,236,513, forward strand.
GATTTTCTGTATAGCTCAGGAAACTCAAACAGGGGCTCTGAATCAACCTAGAGGGGTGGGATGGGCAGGGAGATGGGAGGGAGGTTGAAAAGGGAGGGGGTATATGTATACCCATGGCTGATTCATGTTGAGGTTTGACAGAAAACAACAAAATTCTGTAAAGCAATTATCCTTCAATAAAAAATCAAAAGAAAAAAAAATGACAGAAGCTTTTTGAATTCCATAAACCTGTACTATCTGGACTCAAAGGGTGTACAATAAACTTCAGACACCTTTCATAGCTTGGAATCTAATATTATGAAATTATTCTAAGACATAAATCAGATAGATGGATGGATTTTTTAAAGGACATGGGGCCCCCTGGGTACTTTTAGCAGACTAAGTATTGAGATTTATAGCAGTAAAATTCTTTACAAGATTAAGGAAGAAGGAAACGAAATCAAACCTTTCATTTTCAGATACACACTTTCGTTAGTTCTTTCATCAAAAGCATATCAGTGAAGGAAAATCAGAACTGTTTTTTCAGTTATTATTAAACTGGTTCAAGAGCCAGGGAACCCCTTGAAATGGAAGCAAAACAACACAGTATTCAAGTTTTCATCATAAGATTACCTTGTACTGGCAAGACATAGGAGATTTCCGGCTTCAAAGAATATTGCTAAAGGAGCTTTTGAAAAACGTTTTGGCTAAAAACAAGCAAACTCTCTCCTGTGAAACTGCTACTTCCTTTGGAATCCCCAAGCTTACATTGTGCTTGAGACGCTTGGCAGTCATGGCTTCATGGGCTGTGCCGCTTGATTCTCTAAACCCTTAAGGCAGACCAAATATAGCTAATATCGAGCTGACTGCTGCCCGAGTCCTCTCACTGAGGAGGTGTTGCTCAGAGGGTGAGGAGCCCACAGGCCCATGGTAGGAAAACTGGAAATGTTAAAGGTAAGAAATTAAACACAAGAAGGGAGGTTCAGAGTTAGGAACATTTCCAGGCTATTTTCTATAATAATCTCCAAGGCCCTCTCAACTTCTATTTCTAAAAAGTATCCCTGTATATGGCACCTGATGTTTCTTACAGTTTGACAAAAATCAATACTCAAACAAGAGGAAGCAAGATGTCTGCTACACTCAGGGTGCTCAGCTTGCCCTGCTCTCACAGTAAGGGCCTGCAGCCCTGTCTGTGCCCGTAACAGTGCTCCTGACGCTGGGGACCATGTTCTCTGGTCAGAGCTCTGTAGCCCCGAGTAAACAAATGTGTGCTCACCTCAGCCCCAAACAGACCCTAGCACCATGTTTGCTTTTCTGCATCCTGATTGTCATGCCTGAAAGATTCTCCCTAACATACACGAGGCTTAATGCCATGAGACAAATGGCTAAAGATTATTGTTTAAGAGAAGCTTGCTCATTCAAAAAGAAAATAAGAATTTGGTTTAAACGGCAGACAAAAGGGGAAGTTAACATATTCTTTTGGTCTGTATTCTTGGAAACAGTGTCCTTAGGCCGACGGTCCCTTATCAGCATGCTGACTTTTGCGCTGTCTCAATGAGTCTCCCAGCGCCTCTGTGCTAGCTGGGCAGGGCTGCTGCAGGCTGTCGTCTCCCACCTCCCCGGGCGCCTCGTCCTCCCGGGCCTCCCTCGGGGGCTCCGGGTCCTGGGCATCACTCTTCTCCACGTCCCCGCCAGCAGCCGGGCCGTCCTCCTCCTCCTCCTCTGCTTCCTCTTCGTAACCAAGGTCCTCTTTCTCGTCCTCGTCATCTACAAGGCCGTCCTTGTTCTCTTCTTCGTTTGAATCATCCTTTTCCTCCTCTACATCCTGCAACTGTCCAGTTAAATGAACCTCCTCTGACCTGAGATTCTGCTCTGCAGAAGAAAGAGACGGGAACATTCTCTGATTAAACAATGGGCATTCAAAATGCTTTCACTAGTACGTAGAATCTAAAAAAATAAAACGAATGAATATTATAAAACAGAAACAGACTCATACAAACTAATGCTTTGTACCGACTCAACAAACTAGTGGTTACCAACCAGAGGGGCAAGACAGGTGAAGGGGAAAAGAGGTACAAGCTACAAGGTATAAAATCTACAAGATACAAGGATGTAATATACAGCATAAAGATAACCAGTATGATAACTTAAAATGGAGTATAACCTATAAAAATAATGAATCAACTCTATTGTATATTTGAAACAAATACAACACTGGACACCAACTATACTTCAATTTTAAAAAGGTCATTCAGCAGTCGATTGCACTTTGCTGTGAAATGAAACAGTGAGGCACAGGATGGCTTTCTCCATCTTGAAACCATGTTACTGCAAAGGACAGGTCTCTGGATGGCATCCTAGCCCCACCCAGGGTGTCTCTACCTCTTTCTGGAGACTCTCTGACCAAGCTGACTTGGGCACAGCCCAGGGGCATGGAGGGCAAAGGTTCCTTTGTGCTCTGTGTTATGCACCTTGTAGAATGCTCAGCAGTTTTTAAACACTCACTGGTCATGGTGATTGGTTCAAACTCTGACTTAAGCAGAGCCAGTTGGGAGTCCTGTCCAGGAATTTTTGGCAGAGTGAGGAGGAAAACTTTCTCTCCTACAGGGATTGTTAAACTGATGAAATGTGAGTTGGGACTGTTGAAAGCCACTGAATCAGCTTCACAGAGATAGAAACCTATCATCTTTGGGCTGAGCATAAAACCAGAATATCCTTGGATTTTTCAGCTTTGTAAACTAATAGATGTTTCTTTTTTCCCCTAAGTTACTTTAAACTGGGATTCTGTTACTTTTAAGAATTCTAAGGAATATAACATAGTTTATAATTATATATGAAGTCTGAAAGCCTTAAAAACTTTAAGAATTAAAAAAGAAATATAAGCTTATTTAGTTAAACTCATGTAAAAGTCAACAATTACAAAGTCTTATTAGTCTTCAACAATTCCCTGGTGGTCCAATGGTTAGGACTCTGCACTTCCCCTTCAGGAAGTGCAGGTACAATCCTGGTCAGGAAAGAAAGATCCCACAGGACACAAGTATGGCCAAGAAAACAAAGTCTTCCTGCAAACAACAGGAATAAAAGCATGGAAATCCAGGGGTATTTGGTCCCAAAAACAGTGTGAAGTAGTGAAAGGATTTGGAAGACTGCTTTTATGGCTCAGAGTCATTATTGGTACACAGGAGAAACTCAGTGAGTGCCACTTCCCCACCTGCCTTGCTCATCCCAGTTTGAATGAAGGAAAACATGTCAACTGATTAATGAAGGGCATACAATTCAAGGGAAAAAGTAATGGCCAAAATAAAATGTTCTTTAATGGAAGAGAGGAAATAAAAGAATTCTTGCTCAAATCTATCTAGAGAACACATTTCAAGGAATTTGGTGGTGGTGATGGTTTGGTCACCAGCAAACCACAGGGAAATTCACTATGAGCACAGAAGGGCATACCACGGACTTCTAAAGATACTCTATCTCATAAACTTATCATACTTACCAGAATGTTCAGATATATTCCTTGGAAGTGGCAAGTAGAAACATTCAGATATTACTACCAAGACCTGGAGGGAAAACAGTGATTTTACAGTGAGTGAATAGGACATTTATTACCAAACAACCTTAAAGTTAGGCCTTGCTTCTATAACCAGATATTCATATATAAATACAGAGCAATTGGTCAAAAGTCCAAAAACAAGGCAAGGGCAAAATTAAGAATTTTCTATTTTTCAAATGTGGATATAATGCTGGAAAACACTATTAATTTCAAACAGAGGTCACAAAGTCAAATGTATACACACAGTCCACTAAAAACAGATGAATTAATAAGCAAGTATAAGAAAACAGACACTCTCAGCCAAGTCTGAAGTGATCCTTTAAAAAACCTTACTATGGCAAATGATACCACTGTCACGGCAGAAAGCAAAGAGGAACTAAAGAGCCTCTTGATGAGGGAAGATGGAGGAGGAGAGTGAAAGAGCCAGCTTAAAACTCCACATTCAGAAAACTAAGACCCTGGCATCTGGTCCCTTTGTGAAGTGAAGTGAAGTGAACTGAAGTCGCTCAGTCGTGTTCGACTCTTTGTGACCCTGGGGACTGTAGGCCGCCAGGGTCCTCCATCCATGGGATTCTCCAGGCAAGAATACTGGAGCAGGTTGCCATTTCCTTCTCCAGGGGATCTTCCCGACTCAGGGATTGAACCCAGGTCTCCCGCATTGTAGGCAGATGCTTTAACCTCTGAGCTGTCCCTTTACTACACAGCAAACAGAAGGGGAAAATGTGGAAGCGGTGACACGTTTCCTCTTCTTGGCTCTAAAACCACTGAGGACAGTGACTGCAGCCATGAAATCAGAAGACAACTACTTCTTGGCAGGGAAGCTATGACAAACCTAGATAATCGTGTTAAAAAGCAAAGACATCATTTTGCCAACAAAGGTGCATATAATCAAGGCTATGGTTTTTCCAGTAGTCATGTACTGATGTGAAAGCTGGGCAATAAAGAAGGCAGAGCACTGAAGAACTGAACTATGATGTTGGAGAAGACTCTTGAGAGTCCCTTGGACAGCAAGGAGGTCAAACCAGTCTGAACACTCTTTGGAAGGACTGATGCTGAAGGTGAAGCTCCAATACTGTGGCCATCCCATGAGAACAGCTGACTCACTGGAAAAGACCCTGATGCTGGGAAAGACTGAAGGCAGAAGGAGAAAAGGGCAACAGAAGATGAGATGGTTGGATAGCATCACTGAGTCAACGGACATGAACCTGGGAAACTGCAGGAGATGGTGAGGGACAGGGAAGCCTGGAGTGCCGCAGTCCATGGGGTCGTGTAGAGTCGGACATGACTTGGTGACTGAACAACAGTATGATAAATAAAATGAGTCTGTATATGGGTTGTCCCTCACCAGTGGGAAACTCCTGATTTTCTGGAAGTGTATTTCAGGGTGTAGAATTACTAAGAGTGTTGTAATAAATTACTAGAGGTGCACCGGCAGGACCCTGAGGGATGGGATGGGGAGGGAGGTGGGAGGGAGGGTCAGGATGGGGAACACATGTACACCCATGGCTGATTCATGTGAATGTATGGCAAAAACCACCAGAATACTGTAAAGTAATTAGCCTCCAATTAAAAAAAAAGCAGTGGGAAAATAATAATAATAAAAATAAACTACTAGAGAGACAAACTGTGAGAAAACACATCAATGATGTGAACTAGATCTTACTTTAAAGAGTGATTGACTGGCTTCACCTCCAACCTTGATTGCAGCATTGACTCACTTTCTACTTACTACTAATAAGCTGTTTCCCTTGATAAACTACAAGCTTCCTAGAGGAAGGTTCACTCTGGCTCATGTTCCACACCTGGACTGTGGGCTGCAATGATGAAACTGATGGGAAGATGTGTGAAACTGGGCTGAGGTAGTCAGGGTCCCTCGCTCCCTACACCCTCCACACAGCCTCCACACAGTAGCGCGCAGCAGAGAGAGACCAGCGCGGGAGGAAGCCGCCCGCTGAGAAGGGCGGCACTGGTCCTCCTGTACTGAACTAACTCCTCGGCTTCACCTTCACTGTGAACAACTGCCCAATGTTTAAAACAGAACAGTACTTCATAAATTTAAGGGGTTCAAAAATTTTTAAACTCCAAAGTCATGTCCTTTTGATTCAATTTTATAAACATCAAATGAGTAACTCACTTTGACTATTACCACCTACATATTCATTTATTACTTTACTTAATATTTGGTTCATTACATTTAAGATATCATGTTAAAATCTGGGGGGAAGGGTTCAGAAAAAGATAAAAAAAGGAAGTTGTAAAGCAATATGTAACAGGGAACTCATAAAAAATGAAGAAGGCTCTTTGATAGATACTTCAGAGATATAGAGACGACAACCAGTTCTGGGGTTGGGGAAGGATCCATCCAGAATTACCACTTGAGAAAGAGGGCCTTTGGGGCCCTGGATGTGGTTAGGAGAGGACGAGCACCACCAGCAGACTCGTGTAAGCAGCACCATGCTGCACACAGAGGCTCTTGGATACAGTTGCTGTTCAGTCGCTCACTCATGTCCGACTCTGTGACCCCATGGACTGCAGCACACCAGGCTTTCCTGTCCTTCACTATCTCCCGGAGTTTACTCAAACTCATGTCCACTGAGTCGGTGATGCCATTCAACCATCTCATCCTCTGTCGTCCCCTTCTCCTCCTGCCTTTAATCTTTCCCAGCATCAGGGTCTTTTCCAATTAGTCGTCTCTTTGCATCAGGCGGCCAAGTATTGGAGCTTGGATCCAGAGAAATGCCTAAATGACAGACAGAGGAAACCCATGTGCAGGGCAGTGGGATGCACGAAGCACCGAGGGTTGGAGAGGAGCAAGCTCCAAGCTGTTAAACTGATGTGAACAACAAAGAGGAAAACACTTCCACCTGAAAAGACAGAGTCTGAAAACCAAATGATAGCCACATGCTTACAGGAGCTATTCACTGAACATAATGCTTTTTTGTGACTTTCTTTTTCCTTTCTTAATACCAACTGAAGCGAAAATTTTTGGTTTGGTCACATTGCAAAGGAAAGAAACACCTGCCAGTGACAAATAATTGGCATTTACAACAAAGCCTGGAAGGGAGTAAGTCCCACCTGTGAGATACCTGGGCCATCTAGAATGCTACGTAAGGGGACCTACAAGAGACTTACAGGACACCAGCCTCAACCCTGTCAGCTGTATGACCCTGGGCAAGTCACTTAACTGTTTTCTCACTTGCACTCTACTCTCTCAAAAGGATAAGTCTGGGGTCAGTCTACCACTAAGGGCTGTTTCATGTCTCTAATACTACATAACGCCATTACACCGTCATCCTTCCCAGAAACTGGGAGGAAAATCCTCTCGTTCCATCAGTTCAGGATCTATTTTCCAGTCTAAAGAACCACTCTCTGGTGATGGGCCACTTTCTGAGCCACTAAACATGGCACTGTTTACAAAGAGGGCCTATACAGGAATGGTACCCTCCTCTCCTTCTTCCCTCCGACAGTTAGATTTTCCGGTTTCAGCTTAGCAGCCAGCCAGGCATCTAAAAGAGGAGAGCAGACAGATTTGCCATCTTTCATAGAGAGTGAGAGCTACACCTCCTCATACTGGAGACCCTCTCTGTGGAAGCTCTGTGCTAGGAAGCAGTCAGCAGCATATACTGGGTTGACCAAAAAAGTTCATTCCAGTTTTCCCACAAGATCTTGGGTAAAACCCAAATGAACTACTGGCCAACTCAATAGAAAAATGGTTCACCCAAGTTGCAAAATTCAGACAGTATCTACACCAACTGAAATGGAGACCAGATAAGAGATGCAAAAGTTTGCTGCCCGTATATTCCATGGCTTTTCTGCCTGTCCACAGCTTTGCTGTTTTCCATCCTTCAAAGCACAGCTGCTGACGTCAGAAAGTGACGCAACCAGAGCGATCTGATGTACACTTACGGGCCTTCCCCATGTTGGTTTAAAGTGCAGAATATAGACTTCATTTCCAAAACTGAGCCCTTGGGCTACATGCGAAAAATAATATGGAATTAGTATAGCCACTATGGAGAACAGTGTGAAGGTTCCTTAAAAAAACTGGAAATAGAACTGCCATATGACCCAGCAATTCCACTGCTGGGCATACACCCCGAGGAAACCAGAACTGAAAGAGACGCGTGTACCCCAGTGTTCATCACAGCACTGTTTATAATAGCCAGGACATGGAAACAACCTAGATGTCTATCAGCAGACAAATGGATAAGAAAGCTGTGGTACATATACACAATGGAATATTACTCAGCCATTAAAAAGACAACATTTGAATCAGTTCTAATCAGTTGGATGAAACGAACCTATTATACAAATTGAAGTAAGTCAGAAAGGAAAACACCAGTACAGTATAGTAACACATATATATGGACTTTAGAAAGATGGTAATGATGATGCTATTTGTGAGACAGCAAAACAGACACAGATGTAAAGAACAGACTTTTGGACTCTAGGAGAAGGTGAGGGTGGGGTGATTTGAGAGAATAGCATTGAAATATGTTTATTACCATATCTGAAATAGATCACCAGTCCAGGTTTGAGGCATGAGACAGGGCGTTCAGAGCTGGTGCACTGGGATGACCCTGAGGGATGGGGAGGAAGGTGGGACGGGGGTTCAGGATGGAGAATACATGTACACCCATGGCTGATTCATGTCAATGTATGTCAAAAACCACTACAATACTGTAAAGTAATTAGCCTCCATTTAAATTAATTAATTAAAAAAATAACACTTGATAAAATATTTTAGCCATTACTAGTCTCAATAAAGACAGCAAACAAAAACCAAATTAGCAGTCTTGCTTTGACTTCCCATCTTTTAAAATTATGGGAAAAAAAGAAAGACGTAATGGTGAGGCTTATGGGAAAGAAAGACTTGATCAGGAAATCACTTCTCTATGGGAAACGTCGTGCCCTTCCTGGCCAATGCACATATTAACATTTCATGAAAAGATTGGCACAATAAAGGACAAAAATGGTATGGGCCTAACAGAAGCAGAAGACATTAAGAAGAGGTGGCAAGAATACACAGAACTATACAAAAAAAATCTTCATGACCAAGATAACCATGATGGTGTGATCACTCACCTAGAGCCAGACATCCTGGAATGCAAAGTCAAGAGGGCCTTAGGAAGCATCACTACAAACAAAGCTAGTGGAGGTGATGAAATTCCAGTTGAGCTATTTCAAATCCTAAAAGATGCTGTGAAAGTGTTGCACTCTACGTTTCCCATAGAGAAGTGATTTCCTGATCAAGTCTTTCTTTCCCATAAGCCTCACCATTACATCTTTCTTTTTTTCCATAATTTTAAAAGATGGGAAGTCAAAGCAAGACTGCTAGTTTGGTTTTTGTTTGCTGTCTTTATTGAGACTAGTAATGGTTGAAATATTTTATCAAGTGTTATTTTTTTTTAATTAATTAATTTAAGGTTTCCAGCAACCTGGAAAACTCAGCAGTGGCCACAGGACTAGAAGTGGTCAGTTTTCATTCCAATCTCAAAGAAAGGCAATGTCAAAGAAGGTTCAAACTACCAGACAACTGCACTCATCTCACACACTAGCAGAGTAATGCTCAAAATTCTCCAAGCCAGCCTTCAACAGTACAGGAACCATGAAAATCCAGATGTTCAAGCTGGATTTTGAAAAGGCAGAGGAACCAGAGTTCAAATTGCCAACATCCATTGGATCATTGAAAAAGAGAATACCAGAAAAACATCTACTTCTGCTTTATTGATTATGTCAAAGCCTTTGACTGTGTGGATCACAATAAACTGTGGAAAATTCTGAAAGAGATGGGAAATACCAGACCACCTGAACTGCCTCCTGAGAAATCTGTATGCAGGTCAAGAAACAACAGCTAGAATCGGACGTGGAACAACAGACTGCCTCCAAATTGGGAAAGGAGTACATCAAGGCTGTGTATTGTCACCCTGCTTATTTAACTTACATGCAGAGTACATCACACAAAATGTTGGGCTGGATGAAGCACAAGCTGAAATCAAGATTGCCGGGAGAAATATCAATAACCTCAGGTATGCAGACGACACCACCCTCATGGCAGAAAGTGAAGAGGAACTAAAGAGCCTCTTGATGAAAGTGAAAGAAGAGAGTGAAAAAGCTGGCTTGAAACTCAACATTCAGAAAACGAAGATCATAGCATCCGGTCCCATCACTTCATGGCAAACAGATGGAGAAACAATGGAAACAGAGACAGAGTTTATTTTCTTGGGCTCCAAAATCACTGCAGATGGTGACTACAGCCATTAAATTAAAAGATGCTTGCTCCTTGTAAGAAAAGCTATGACCAATCTAGACAGCATATTAAAAAACAGAGACATTACTTGGCCAATAAAGGTCCTTCTAGTTAAAGCTATGGTTTTTCCAGTAGTCATGTATGGACGTGAGAATTGGACTACAAAGAAAACTGAGTGCCAAACAATTGATGCTTTTGAACTGTGGTGTTGGAGAAGACTCTTGAGAGTCCCTTGGACAGCAAGGAGATCAAACTAGTCCATCCTAAAGGAAATCATCCTGAATATTCATTAGAAGGACTGATGTTGAAGCTGAAACTCCAATACTTTCACCACTTGAAACAAAGAACTGTCTCATTAGAAAATCCCTTGAAGCTGGGAAAGATTGAGGGCAGGAGGAGAAGGGGATGACAGAGGATGAGATGTTTGGATGGATCACCGACTTGATGGATGTGAGTTTGAGTGAACTCTGGGAGTTGGTGATGGACAAGGAGGCCTGGCGTTCTGCAGTCCATGGGGTTGCAAAGAGTGGGACATGAGTGAGCGACTGAACTGAACTGAACTGATGACTCACAAAAGGAAGGAGACCCTCTGACGTCACCGAGATCAAGCTCCACATGACGACACCCATGCCTTGCTTTCAGTCCCCAGTTAAAGGCAAAGGTGACAGGGATCAGTGATCCTGAGACCTCACTGCAGGCAAAGCTTCTAGTTGTTCTGTCACTTTCAACACACATTACAGGTGCAGAAAATGCACGTTGAGCAGAGATCCATGCTTGCTGTTTTACGGAAATGTATTAATAGAAAATGTATGAATCTATTACTGCTTTAAAATTATTATTTCCTTAAATTACGTTCTCTTCCCAACTTCTTTAAAGGAACAGTATCACTTGGTCACTTGAATAGTCTAGAATCAACTCCCTTCTTCAGATCAAGTCTCTAATAACCTTCCTACACTGATAATTTGACTTAGTTTCCAAATAAACTTAGGGCCCAGACAGGCCTGACTTTTTCAACTTAAAGTCAACCTCAAAAATAAAATTCTAAACTATTTATGCTGAGAAGAGTTTTCAATGTTTGGACTTCCCTGGTGGCTTAAATGGGAAAGCGTCTGCCTATAATGTGGGAGACCCGGGTTCAAGCCCTGGGTCGGGAAGGTCTCCTGGAGAAGGAAATGGCAACCCACTCCAGTATTCTTGCTTGGAAAATCCCATGGACGGAGGAGCCTGGTAGGCTACAGTCCCTGGGGACACAAAGAGTCGGACACCACTGAGTGACTTCACTTTCACTTCCAATAGGCCCATACTCAACTACATCCAGGATAACTCAATCTCAGAATCACCCAGGATCTCATATTGTTTCCCCTACAGAAGCCACACACTCATGCAGCTCCAGAGTAGACAGCAGATGGGAGAAATACGTTGATATCCACAAAGTTATATCCAAAGTCAAATTATTTTAGGCCAGAGGACTAAGGACACGTTAATTAGCAATAAGATTAATACAGCAGAATGGAACATACTCAGGACTACTGAATTACCCAGGACTACTTAAGTTCTATCCCTACCCATGAAATTAACATCAGCAGTCAAATGACAAATACAAACCATATATGAGGTAAGCATACTCATGGCAAAATAAAATCAAGCCTCCTTGGCACCCTGGAATATGACTTTGTAGCATCAAGTTATGGCTTGCTATAAAGGTGACTGCTAATATTTTCCTTAAGTTTATTTTTTAAAAGACCATGCGAAAGAGCTAAAATACATTACAAAATGTAAGGACAGACTCTAAGACAAACTTACCTAAAGGGTGATCCTTTTTCTATAAATTTTTAGTCATTAATTATTCCTATTTATAATATAGTGTTTAAGAGCTATGTGATCAGTATATAGTATAATAACTTTTATGAACTTCTCGAGTTTAAAGCTCAAACTGATCAAGAGTAGGTAAAGAAAAAGATTTCAAAAATATATAACCAAGAGAAAAACACACTCCTATATAATCAAGTATAAAGTATAAAATTATTCCAAGCCCTATCTAAAAGTCTAGGAAGAAAGTATACAGATACCTGATGGATAGGGATTTTCAAATTCAAAGAAGACGTAGTGATATGGTTTGCATCTCATTTTTTCACGTAACAATGATTGTGATTTTTTTAAAATCCACACTATCTTACAAAATCTACCTTGGGAAAACTGGAGTATATGTATAAGAAGCTGGTCATATTTAGATTTTCAATTTGAGGATACAAATAGGAAAAATCATCTTGCTCACCCAAGGAACAAATTCACAGCTTTGGCCTTATCACAACAGTGTTCTAATCAAGTAGGCAATGTGTGAATTCACAGCTGACTCAGTTGTCTTGGAAACTAACTTATCAACTCAAGTTAAGTCTCTATTTCTCTCTTCAACACTGCCTATATTTTGGGTGGCACGTATCTTCAGAATATTTAAGGGGGGGATTGGGGGATAATAATTTAATGAATTTTCCATTATATCTCAAATCTCCATTGAAAGTAGTATCATACAAGCAAATGTTATTTAACTGCTTAGATTATACACAAAATGATGTTTGTTTATGTGCTTTTTCTTTCTTGGCTGCTTTCTAGTTTTGCATGAAACCAACTGGCTTTAAAGACAAGAAAAAAGATTCACGTTATCTCTTACCAGACCCATGAGAAGGCCAAAAATCAAGGTGGCTATCACAAAAAAGAAGTAAGAACACCAAGCAGGAACTCCAAGGGTCACTGTGAAATAGTTGTGAAGATGCTGTGAACAGAAGAAAAAAGTAAAAAAAAAAAAAAAAAAAAAAATTTATAAAGCGAACTAAAAATGTTTGAATCTCCCTCTTTACCACTTTACTCAAGTCTACAGTTCTGTTTATATGAGCTCCCACAAAGATCATCCAGCGGATTATACATCTATATTATTTTTCAAGAGCAAGTCAGATTTTATAACACTGAGAATCTGAGAGTAAAAATCAAGGTTGTATCTAGTAAGAGTTATAGTTCTTTGAAGTTAATGACCAAACAGAACTCTGGTAGGATTGTTTATCCTTCTTCCATCATGGGATTTTTTTTTTGGTCACTATCCCCTAACAACTTATATACCTTAATGTTTACTCATAATATGATATCCATAAAAAATTAAACTTTGTTTTTTAATTGGGCCTTTATAAATTTTTAAGTAGAACTAAATTACTGCTTATGGAACATCAACCATTTAAATGTTTCCAAACTTCCTTTTTCTAGTCATATTCTTATTGCTCAACATCCAGCCATCCTTTACAAATTTCCTAATCACCATAAAATTTAGACATTTTTCAGCTAATTCATTATGAGCAAATAAGATCTCATCAGTCTTTGAAGAAAGTGCACATTCCTTCTTGTTTACTATCCTCTGGGACTCTTATTTTTCACTCAAACAGTAAAAAATGAGTGAGGAGATACAATCTGAGCTAGAAGTATCACATGCTAAATCACTCAGGAATTACAGATATGAACTAGCTAGTGTGGAGTCAAAGCCCATTTAGACATGGACTTGAAGGAGCCATGTTGCCTCATGATGGCTTTGTGATCATCTACTTTAGGCCCTTTTAGCTTCAAAAAAAGTGTTCTTGCCTGGAGAATCCCAGGGACAGAGAAGCCTGGTGGGCTTCCATCTGTGGGGTCGCACAGAGTTGGACACGACGGACGTGACTTAGCAGCAGCAGCAGCAGCTTCAAAAAAATTCACTAAAAAGCCAATAGTTTTATGATATTTTTATGTCTATAGATATCTACAAAATTACGGGGCACAGGATGAAATGGCTCCAAACTAAATGCCACCAGCAAACAGAAATAATGACTTGCTCAGAACTGATGAGGTTAATGAAAACTAGTCCAAGAGTCTATTTAAATATTTTTCAAAACTGAAGTTACTCAAGTATCTCCCATTGGCTTCTCAGTTTGTAACTGTCAATACAATTAGATAATATATCTGTTTCTGGCTTAACTTAGAATAAACAAAACAGATTGTTAACTGGTCTAGAATAGTCTGAGATCTCTTTTCTCCAATTGTTTACTCAGCAATAGAGGCACATCTAAAGACTCAAGGTTTTAAATTCTGACACATGTAATTAAAGTGTTCAATAAATATTTATTGAATAAATAAAATACACTAGCAAATCCTTAAACTATTCACAGGAATGCACACAACTACTGACTTATAAAACTGTCATCTGTATTCTGTTGATGGCACTGGTCATTGCTCTATCTTCAGCCACGGCAACTATCTAAGAATAATCTAGTACTCTGCAGCCCAAGTAGGCAAAAGAGATATTTAGGATATAAAAGGTTGTTTTGCTCAAACTCTGTCAGTGGAAGTTTTAAGATGCATTGTACAGTTCTTTAGGAAATTTGGCATATTGAACATAGCTTATTTATGCTTGTCTTGATTATTCAATTTCATCATCAAAATTAAACTCTGAAATGTGCCAAGGTATTAGAAGACATGGAAAGCCAGTGTGCATTTGTGCTAACCCATGGACATATGAATTCTGTAACTTGCTTTATAAGTAGTATCTGCCCATATAGTTGGAATGAGTAACACATTATAAGTCCATCTGGACAGTGTCTTAAGCCCTTTTGCAAAATAAATCATTTAAGAAATGCTTAAGAAATTTTCTAAGTTATTTTCTAGAATTCAGTAAATGATACGCCTTTGAATCACTGCACTGAGTCATATTCTCAGTGCATTCAAAAACATCCTCTTACAGATTCCACTTCAATTTTCTTGTACTGCCATCCTCTAAGGAATTTGCTTGAGCTTCTTAGAAAAACTCTGCCATCTTGTGGTCTTTTTAGGTGATTACTAAAAAATTACTAAAGCCTCATTAATCAAGTTATGTTTTCAAAACTGTAGCCACAAATCATTATCGTTTACTTTGTCTGAGTCCACAACAGTTTCAGAATACCTTCAAGACTATTAGGGTTCCTGTACTAGGCACATGAAGTTTTTTGTATACATGTTTCCCAGTAATAACTGATTAAAACCGACCTATTTCAATTTTAGATTTCTGTTGTTTGTTTCTTTGCCAGGGAAAGTAACTTTTCACTTGTGGAAAATACTGACCCAAGTTCAATATTATATGTGCTCATTACAAGGAAGCATCATATTATTTCCTTAAAATGCATGCAAATGTCACCTGCTGGGCCCAATACCTCATATTATTATATTTTTGTAATAGGTGATTGAATTAGAGCTAATTTTTAGCTATAAACAGATCTGAATGAGAGGACTACATGAAGACACTGTTTACAGCAGAAAAAAAGGAGGACATTCCAACCAGTGGTCAGATGGATTTGAGGAATGGAGCCAGGATAAGGTGTCCATCATTCAGAGGTGGAGCTTTTTATAAGATTCACTCAAAACATAACAGAAAGGTTGAAAGTTGAAAAAACAATTCCAGGTAGGCACTAACCAGAAAAAAAAAATTATAGTATTAATATTAGAAAAAAATGACCTTATAGAATGTAAATGCAATTTCTGTGTCAAATTTTACTATTATAAACTTAAACTTTTTTTCGTTAAAAAAAATCTGCAAAGTCCAAATATACATATATATATATATACCATATATACTGTACTTCTCAATCACTAATAAGAATATATTAACTGGTTATTCAGAGATGAATCATGTTCTGTTCTTCAAACGGCCTTTTCTCTGCAGTCCAATGCATTCACACAGAATCCATCCATGCTGCCCAAGGCTGTGCCCTGTGCCTACAGAAGTGAAACATCAACTCCTGGCCTTGATGTGCTCCAAATGTCAAGCACAGAAATCATTTGCATGACATAATGAAAAATGGCAACTCCTTGTTATCAGTCAAGCTGTAAGTTCAGTTCAGTTGTTCAGTTGTGTCTGACTCTTTGTGACCCCATGAATCGCAGCACGCCAGGCCTCCCTGTCCATCACCAACTCCTGGAGTTCACTCAGATTCACATCCATCGAGTCAGTGATGCCATCCAGCCATCTCATCCTCTGTAGTCCCCTTCTCCTCCTGCCCCCAATCCCTCCCAGCATCAGAGTCTTTTCCAATGAGTCAGCTCTTCTCATGAGGAGGCCAAAGTACTGGAGTTTCAGCTTTAGCATCATTCCTTCCAAAGAACACCCAGGACTGATCTCCTTTAGAATGGACTGGTTGGATCTCCTTGCAGTCCAAGGGACTCTCAAGAGTCTTCTCAAGCCATAAGAGGTTTGAACAATTATTTATTTTCCCTGGTACTGTCTTTGAAAAGAAAACTACTTTATAACAATATGTGAGGGTCACAATTAATTTCCATCTAATCTCTTTTTAAGGCTTCCCTGATAGCTCAGTTGGTAAAGAATCCTCCTGCAGTGCGGGAGACCTCGGTTTGATTCCTGGGTCAGGACTATCCACTTGAGAAGGGGTTCCAGTATTCTTGGGCTTCCCATGTGGCTCAGCTGTTAAAGAATCCACCTGCAATGCTGGAGACCTGGATTTGATCCTTTGGTTGGGAAGATCCCCTGGAGAAGGGAAAGGCTACCCACTCCAGTATTCTGGTCTGGAGAATTCCACAGACTGTACAGTCCATGAGATTGCAAAGAGTCAGACACGACTGAGCAACTTTCACAATCTCTTCTTAACCCTCAGAACAAATTCTCTCCTGACCTGCAGTTGTAGCAGATTCTGTGCTAAGCTTCTAAAGATTCCTGACACCTATTACAATTATCCTGTTGGTTTAGAAAGTATATGTCTGTAAGGTTTTCAAATAGCTATCAAAATATATGACTCCTAAATATATTTAGTGTCAAAATATAGCAACAGGCTGAATCCGTACTCTCAGTTCCTGGTTTGCAATGCAAAATTCTCAACCTTTGAGTAAACGTCTCACCAATAAAAGAAAATATCAGAAGAAAACCAAATGAAACTCAAAACTATATGAAAAGAGGACAAATGCTAGTTATTTTTTAATATGATATACAAATGTCAAAAAAAGACAATTAACAGAATTTAAACAAAAAAGATTAAGTTCAAGTCACCAATTTATTTTGTTGCTAAAAGAAAAAAAAAAACCTAAAGTAGGTATATCTCAAAAAGCAAAAACTATAATACAACTGAAAAACTGAGATGCAAAAGTTTTGTTAAAATTTCTCTAAACATATACTAATATGCACAAAAAGCAGAGCTTTCATGAGCTCCATGAACTGTTGTTTTTCAGTCACTCAGTCGTGTCTGACTCTGTGACTCCATGAACTGTAGCACACCAAGCTTCTGTGTCTTTAACCCAGTCCTACAGCTTGCTCAAACTCATCTCTATTGAGTTTGTGATGCCGTCTCATCCTCTGTCATCCACTTCTCCTCATGCTTTCAAACCTCCCCAGCATCAGGGTCTTTTCTAATGAATCGGCTCTTCGCATCAGGTGGCCAAAGTATTGGATATTCACCTTCATCATGAGTTCTTCTAATGAACACCCAGGACTGATCTCCTTTAGGATGGACTGGTTGGGTCTCCTTGCAGTCCAAGGGACTCTCAAGTCTTTTCCAACACCACAGTTCAAAAGCATCAATTCTTCAGCACTCAGCTTTCTTTATAGTCCAACTCTCATATCTATACATGACTTTGTATGGAAATATCATAGGCTTGACTAGACAGACCTTTATTGGCAAAGTAATGTCTCTCCTTTTTAATATGCTAAGTTGGTCACAGCTTTTCTTCCAAGGAGCAAGTGTCTGTTAATTTCGTGGCTGCAGTCACCATCTGCAGTGATTTTGTAGTTGTTTGTATTCTTTCCCTGTCTATTTGCCATGAAGTGATGGGACCGGATGCCATGATCTTCATTTTTTGAATGTTAAGTTTTAAGCCAGCTTTTTCACTCTCCTCTTTCACCTTCATCAAGAGGCTCTTTAGTTCCTCTTTGCTTTCTGCCAAAAGGGTGGCATCATCTGCACATCTCAGGTTATTGATATTTAACCCAGCAATCTTTATTCTAGCTTGTGATTCATCCCGCCCGGCATTTTGCATGATGTACTCTGCATGTAAATTAAAGAAGCAGGGTGACAATATACAGCCTTGATGTACTCCTTTCCCAATTTGGAACCACTCTGTTGTTCCATGTCTGGATTTAACTGTTGCTTCTTGATCTACATACAGATTTCTTAGGAGGCAGGTAAGGTGATTTGGTATTCCCACCTCTTTAAGAATTTTCCCCAGTTTGCTGTGATCACACAGTTCAAGGTTTTAGTACAGTCAGTGAAGCAGAAGTAGATGTTTTTATGGAACTCTCTCGCTTTTTCTGTGACACAATGGATGTTAGCAATTTGATCTCTGGTTCTTCTGCCTTTTCTAAATCCAGCTTGAACATCTGGAAATTCTCGGTTCACTTACTGTTGAAGCCTGGCTTGGAGAATTTTGAGCATTACTTTGCTAGCATGTGAAATGAGTGCAATTGTGGGGTAGTTTGAACATTGTTTGGCACTGCCATTCTTTGGGATTGGAATGAAAACTGACCTTTTCCAGTCTTGTGGCCACCGCTGAGTTTTCCAAATTTGCTGGCATATTGAGTGCAGCACTTTCACAGCATCATCATTTAGGATTTGAAATAGCTCAGCTTGAATTCCATCACCTCCACTAGTTTTGTTTGCAGTGATGCTTCCTAAGTTCCACTTGACTTTGCAATCCAGGATGTCTGGCTGTAGGTGAGTGATCATACCATCATGGTTATCTGGGTCATTAAGATCTTCTTTGTATAGTTCTGTGTATTCTTGCCACGTCTTGTTAATATTTCCTTGAATATTAAGTTCCAAATATGACAAATGATGTATAATCATAACACAGAAAAGACAAATACAGGGAGGTAATCAGATCTAAAGATCTTTTGAAATACTTTAAAGATTTATATACTTAATTCCCTGGCAATTTTGTCAAATCTGGCAGGATTCAGATCACTGTGCATGTAGAAAGGAGCAAAGGTTATGTGATATATTCAATATTATGTAAAAGTTCAGCATTTGAACCTAAATAACAGTTCTAAGTTACTGAGAAGACTCAGTGAAATGATACAATCACACATAGCAGCTTCCCAGGTAATGCTAATGGTAAAGAACCCGCCTGCCAATGCAGGAGATGTGAGACATGTGTTCGATCCCTGGGTCAGGAAGATCCCCTGGAGGAGGAAATGGAACCCCACTCTAGTATTCTTGCTGGAAGAATCCCATGGAAAGAGAAGCCTGGTGGACTACAGCACATGGGGTCCCAAAGAGTCAGACATAACACTGAGCCACATAAAAGGGGCTTGCAAATTTTTCCTTAAAGGGTTACATCATGAATATTTAGGCTTGTGGGCCATATGATCTCTGCCACAACAACTCATCTCTATCACTGTACTGTGAAAGCAGTCACAGAAGATAGGTAATAAGTGAATGTGACTACGTTCCAACAAGACATTATTAAACAAAACAGGCAACCCAGCCTGCCCAACAAGCTGGTCTGCTGATCCCTAACAGATCTTTGATCTGTAGGGAGATTATGACAATGAGAAATAAGAGGAAGTGAAACCACAGAAGTCCTTTCAGCTTTGAGAAAGGGATTTACTACTGATCTATGAAAATGTGACTTTGGTCTTTTGGCCCCTGTCCAATTTAAGTCCTTCTTACACAAAGACACATTCCCACTATGACTCCAGGTAAGAGTAGTTGTGTGGCTTAAGAAGAAAAGTGAAATTATAAAACCATTTATAAGTATTTATTTTCCTACTATTTAGAAGCAACCTTCTCACTCTTAAAACCCCCTCTGCTGATATAATCATAAAGGGCCTTATTTACTCACCCATATCTTGCCAGAGATGCTAAAAAGACCAGCCATTCCAGACATCCTAAAAAAAAATAAAGGCAAGGAGAACCACTGGTGATGGATAGCATAATAAAAAACAAAAACAAACAAACAAAAAAACCTCAAGCCACAAGGATTCCTCCTCCACTTTGTGCAAGACATCATGCTCTGTCCTGGATTCTCTTCCGTTCTGACAGAGCTTAGACCCCAGGGCCAGGTTCTGGATTACTCAGGAGTAAACACAGTCAGGTCTGCTGGTCCTTTCTTGCTGCATAGTGCGTGCCTGGCAACATCCCTAACACTGAGCAGCTGCAGGTCTCAGGGGAAAAGTCGCACACTCTGCCCTCACGGTCACAAGCTCAGTGGGCACCTGAGAGGGCGCTGTCCGGCTGGAATCCTCTGGGCTCGTACCTGAGATGAGAGCTCATGACCTTTCTCTGCCTTCAAACTGCACACACCCTCTCCACCCTGTGCCCTCAGCTAACACACACTTATCTGTCACTGTACAACCAGCAGCTGTCAGGCGGCCTTTCTCACCGTCTCAGCAGCACGTCTAGCCTGGAGTTCACCTGCTTCTTCTGTTCCGATGGAGGAAACTACCCCACCAACCACAGTCCAAACTCTCCACTTGTGCCTTGGATCCCATCCCTTCTGTCTTGCTAAAGACTTGGTTTTTCCTTTCATCCCATTTTCTGCATCAGCAATTTCTCCCTCTCTGATGGATCATTTCTCTGCATGAAAACACGTTCTACTCTCACTCATCTTTTGAAAGGAGCATCACTGGACCGCAGATGGCCCTCCAACTCATCTTCTCAATCTCCAAAGAGGAGCCTACACTTGCTGCTCCTTCTTCCTCACCTTACCTTTAACCCACTCAGATCCGGCTTCTGCCCTCACTGCTGCACTCCCTGACTCCCTGTTAAGGCCACAATGACATCACATTGCTTCACTCGTCCTGTCTCAGACTTCATCTCCCCTAACCCCTTGTAGACATGAGACACAAGGGACTACTCTCTCCTTCGTGCACCTTCTACTTGCCTTTTAGGAAATCGCACACCCCTGCCTGCCCTCCTGCCTCCCTGGCACTCATTTCCAATTTCCTTCTGCTGACTCCTTCTCTACTCAGCTTCTTAACTTTGGAGTGTCGTGTGGCTCAGTCCCAAGCACTTTTCTTTTTCTCTCTCTCCAGGTGACCCCCTTCCTTCTAAAACTTAAAATACCATCCTTTTGTGTTCCTGAATTCTCCATGGAGACCTATCTCCATGCATCCAACCTGGAAGTTCTACAAAGAAGTCTGCATCTCAAACTCAATATGTCCAATGCTGAACCCTTGATTTTCTCTTGCTTAAATTAGACCATCAAGTTCTCAAACCAAAAACCCAGGAGTTGAGTTGTGTGTGTGAGTTGCATATTTGGAGTGTGTGTCTGTTTGTGTATGAATCTTCCCTTTCCTTCACCTTAGTGGAGTCTACCTTTAAAACCTATTTTATTTTTTAATAGTGAAACAATTATTAAAATATTTTAAACTACATTTATACCATATACAAATCTAAATTTCTTTTAAAAGTATCAACTGATGGTGGTGTTGGATTCACATTAGCAATCATTACATGATCAAAGAGACTGCTTTCTTGTGCTTTATTACAAAATTTATTTGTATTGAGTTAACTACTCAAGTTTCAGAATGCTTTAATTTTTTCCCTAGGTATATTCCTTTCTTTAGGGCTCCTAAAGCTTCAAACAATTGTTCCTTTCTATCTTTAAATTCAGTCCTGTCTCAGTTTAATTCAACATCTATTAAGAGACATTGATTTCAATTTTTTTCTTCTTAGCTGAAACAAAAGCCAACAAAGAGGCCTAACATTTATCAAGTATTTTTTTTTTTTTTTTTGGTAATTTGGGGCCATGATTAGCCCTGAATCTCAGTCTTCAGGAAAGAGCTGGGAAGGTGAGGACTATGATCTCATCTCCATATAGAGACTGAGAAGCCTGAGTGATGCTAAGTCACTTGGTTAACTAGTGATTGAGATAGACCTCTCCACTGGACGGTGGTTTTCCCTTGATAATGGCTAGGTCATTTGTGGGGTGATACACTGGCACCATGTGAATACCCCATTACTTCACAATCTTCTGGAGAAGGCAATGGCACCCCACTCCAGTACTCTTCCCTGGAAAGTCCCATGGATGAAGGAGCCTGGTGGGCTGCAGTCCACGGGGTTGTGAAGAGTCGGACACGACTGAGCGACTTCCCTTTCACTTTTGACTTTCATCCATTGGAGAAGGAAATGGCAACCCACTCCAGTGTTCTTGCCTGGAGAATCCCAGGGAAAGGGGAGCCTGGTGGGCTGCCGTCTATGGGGTCGCACAAAGTTGGACACGACTGAAGTGACTTAGCAGCAGCAACAGCCACAATCTTCTAAGAGTTTTACATCCATAATGTCAAAGGCCCTGGTCTGCCATCAGGCTACTCTTACGCATCCAATCCACACAGTTCCTGTAACACTGAATTGGAAAACTGTGCCTATATTCAGTATTCAGAAGGCATCTGAAGTCGTATGACATTTAACTTTAAAGGCCTGTTCAGCAGTCATTTGTTAACAGCAGAACTGTAGTTTTATTAGCAGGAGCTTGTTCAGCTGGTAAAGAATCTGCCTGCAATGCAGGAGACCTGGGTTCAATCCCTGAGTTGAGAGGATCCCCTGGAGAAGAGAATGGCTTACCCACTCCAGTATTCTGGCCTAGAGAATTCCAGGGACAGAGGAACCTGACAGGCTATAGCCCATAGGGTTTTAAAGAGTTGCAAACGACTGAGTGACTTTCACAGAAACACCTGAGGCTGCTTGACCAGTACCAGCGCAGTCTCTAGGACAGTAGCCATGTATGGGTAGTTTTCAAAAGTCCACAGGTGATTCCCCTGGGCAAGTGAGGATGCAAATCACTGCTCTCAATCATCGCAATGGCAATTCTTACCATTTCAAAAGGCCTGCCAGGTGGCACTAGTAATAAAGAACCTGCCTGCCAAGCAGGAGACATAAAAGACACAGATTTGATACCTGGGTTGAGCAGACCCCCTGGAGGAGGGCACAGCAACCCACTCCAGTATTTTCGCCTGGAGGACCCCATGAATAGAGGAACCTGGTGGGCTACAGTCCATAGGGTTGCAAAGACTGGGACACGACTGAAGTGACTTAGCATGTGCACACATGCACACCATTTCAAATTCAGAGAGGTAGAGTTTTGGTGAGTCAATAAGCTGACTTTACAGATTTCTGAAAGTGTGAAGAAAGTGCAACACTGTCAGTTTTCACTAGAAAACTAGTGCTCTTGATACTCATGCCTCCTTAAGAAGAATCCAATATCACAGATGTAAGCCATACTGTATGATTTCTGGGAAATCAGGTCCACAATAGGGTATATTTTCTGTCCAGTTCTCAAAGAGATCACACTCATATTGTATAAGTGAATAAGAAGGCCCCAGACCTAGAATCCATGACTAAGAAATAAAGCTGATTAGTTTGTGGAGGGAGCAGAGACAGCTCTAATTTGGCCTACAGGGTCTAAAACTAGCCTTAAGTAAACTTCCCTCAGAGAGAAAACTGACATCATCATGAAACACTAATGATACTCAGTTCAAATATATCCCTACACCATTTTTTTTTTTCAACCAGAAAAAAAAACATAAAATTTTCCAAACTATACAAATGTAAAAGTTTCAAATAAAAGCCCAAGCATTAGTCATGCCCATCTTTCTGGCCAATGTCAAACAAATATCTTTACAATAGTTGGGCATTTCAAAACCATACCACAAGGCTGTTACTAGAATTCTGTAAGACTCACTCCTTTAACTATTCCCGTGTTCTGCAGGTCCAGCCGGGAAGACTCTCGCCCAGCTGGCAGGTCACGTGCAAGAGTCAACACTCTGCACCCCCAACCTATTGATAACCGTCCCTGAGGCTGAGACGTGAGGCTGAGGTAAGAGGCGGGAGCAGACAAGGGCAGGGGCAGGGAAGTCTAGTTTGTTACAATAATGACAGTGACACTCACGACAGTGGGGCTGCTCATGTGAACCGTTTTGGTCTCAGCAAGATTAAAAACCCAGGAGTCTACCTGTGGGCCTGAGTGGGCAGCAGCTGGGAAGTGAGAGTGCCCTGGATCCCTCTCTACTCTTCTGCTCACAGCTCCCCACCCCAGCAGGGCCATCAGGAGGCAGGGTGGTGGGGAGACACTGGATCCAAGGGTTCAGAATGGCAGGGACACTGGGAGGGCACTGGAGCCGCACAGGGAGGCTCTGGGTGAGGAGTGAAAATGCAGAAGAGCCTCACAGGTGCTCTGACAAGAAGCTGTCAGAGGTCTCCAGGCCGAACCACAGGTACAAAGCCCTGAGAAGGGAAGCTGACCCCTTGAACACAGTCAGAGTGAGGACTAAAAACACTTAATCCCTCCATCCGAAAAAAGTCACTGTCTCTTCAGCCTCCATGACTAAGAAGGAGGCCCAGTATGTTACTGGATTCTCAGTACTGGAAAAGAAATGCACACTTTCCTGGTTAAATGCATGCCTTTCCAGTCGGAGAATGAAGCACACACGGGTGTAAGGCTTGCTCCTGGTATCTCAGTTTTGCAGGAAGAGCAGCAACTGTTCTGCGAGGAATCTCTCTCATTTCACCACCTGAAGCAAAGTTGCAACAGGGCCTCCATTAAGAGGCTCCCCTCATGCCTGAGGAAGCTCTCCTAAGTGTCACTAGTGCTGTGCAACAGAGTACTGCCACTGTTAAACTCAGCACCCACTCTGCACTGCCACCAGCAATGGCCCTGCTCAGCAGGCAGAACGCAAAGCCACTCTCACTGGGATAGGACAAGGCCAATCTGCATTACTGCCCTCAACCATGTCCCCGAGGAGGCAGCTAGAATCCTATTTCAGTCTAGTATTAGACTGTATATTAGTATTATAACCCACTCTAAACAGCTTAGTGAAAGTGAAAGTGAAGTAGCTCAGTCGTGTCCGGCTCTTTGCGACCCCACAGACTGTAGCCTACCAGGCTCCTCTGTCCATGAGATTTTCCAGGCAATAGTACTGGAGTGGATTGCCATTTTCTTCTCCAGCTAAGCAGCTTAAAGCAACCTCTAATCTTTGTTGTCATCACCAATAATCACAGGAAGAACTGATGGAGAAAAGCCACGCCCACTGCACGAGAGAGGCCACGCCCTTCCACCTGCAACACAGAGGGGCACAGGGCACTTCAGCTAGGTTTTGCAGCCCTCATTCCATTGGCGTGGGTAGGGTCAGATTGCATAATAATAGGGTATTATATTTATGATTTTTAAAAAGAGTTCTTACCTTTTATAGACAAATACCAAAATATAATAATAAAATGACACATTTGGTATTTGTTTCAAAACAATTGATAAAACAAGCTATAATTTGATGGTCATAATAGGTGTGTGATATGTATATGGAGGTTTACTGTACTATTTTCTGTATTTTTATGTATATTTGAAAGTTTCTGTAATAAAAATTGAAAAAAAATTTGAGTTCTTGTACAAAAATTTGGAACAAAGTGACTCATATCATGATTTTTGTATGATTTATATATATTACAAGCAAAATAACATGCTGCCTTAAAATACTACTGTAATAAGGAGAAAATGCAAATGGATGAATTTCTAAAATTTCCACACATCCACTAGTAGCTACAATTTCCAAATTCAATACATCACTCCCAAGATAAGTTAAAAGACAAACATTTTAAAAGGAATGCCTTAAAACCATACATTTTACAAGGGATCACCTGCAAGTTTAAGAATTAATTCTAAGTTCTTTGCATCCTCAGAATTCATAAAGTCTCAAAAATCCTGTGGATCAGTCCCTTTTCCAGCTCACTTTCCAACCTTCTGCGGTATGAAACCTGTACATCATCCAGTGACACCTCCAATTAACAGCTGGGTTGCCATGCTACACTTTTCAGCTGAAGGCCCAGATTCCTGTCCAAACACCTTGGGCCACCATGGCTGCTTTTCAGCAAGTTCTGCAAAATACAGTGACTCAAAATTTCCCTCATGGTTTAGGCGAGCTGGTCTCACGATGACCCCGTGGGGATCCAAGGTGGGAGACACAGAGTGGCCGGGGTCCAGCTAGAAGCTGCCTTCTAGCATGTGGGACTGAGGTTTAAACCTATTTTAAAACCACCCATGCTCTGCATCTCCACTGCCACCAGCCTGGTCCATATCACCATCCCTGGGCAAGGCCGCTCCACACAGTCCCCTTCAGCCTCTGCTCATGGCCTGCACTGCTCACACCCCGGCTTCTCACCAGCCACAGGCCTGACCATCTGCCCCTGCCCTCTCTGTCCTCTGTTTACACTGCTCCCCCTTTTCTTTCATTGTGCCTAACCCTGGCCACCTGACTCTTCCTCAATAAACCGAGCTCTTTCCAATGAGGGATGTGTGAGAATGCTACCTCCACTCCTGGAACGGTCCTCACCTGCTCCTCACCTGGCCAGGCCCTGCGGCCCTGCAGACCCCATCCGCAGTGACCCCTCAGAGCCAGCTCTCCTAGTACCGATCTAACAGAAGCCCGTGCTCCCACAGTCAAGCCCTGACTTAGTAAGGGTTTGTTTTGTTTTGTGATTCTCTACATCCCTAATTTTTTCGTCATCTTACTGTAAGTCACCCTAGGAGACCAGAGGGGTCACATCTGTCATGTTGACTGCTAAACATCTAGCACTGAGAATAGTATCTGCATAAAATCAATGCTCACTGATTTTAAAGAATGAAAATTGGTAGAATGAAATGTCAGAAGTGAGCTGCTTTTAGAATAAACCGTGTATTTCTTATAGATGCTATCAGATCACTTATTCCTAAAATGTAACATGATTTGATCCTATTTCAGCAGGAGTATTCCTTATGCTTATATATACCAACATAAAATCAATTACAAATACCACATTTCATTCCAAATGAAAACTGTGAACAAGGAATTATTGCTTGACCTTATCTGCCTCACCAAGCATTACAGTATTTACCATCATGGCCAAAGGTTACCCCTGCAGTATTCTGCTAAGCAGCCAAAGACACCATAGGTCTTACTCTCCACACAGATAGATACTTTAGCAATTCCTTCATGAACTCTAATTCAAGAAAAAGTTTCTCCTCTACCTTCTCAATAATTTGTAAGGAAGGAGGCATGGTAAATGGTGTTCAATACCATATTTAATAAAAAGAAAAGAGGTGATGGTGCAAAAGTTGGAGAGCTCTCTGTAACCCACCTGAATCTGGATACTAAACCCTAGCATCCTAACAACCAGCTGAAACACACGGGGTCACAAAACCAGAAACACAACATGGGCCAAGCAGGGGCATGTGTCATCTGGGAAATCAGAAGTGAATATGAAAAGAAATGTAGACTTTCAAGGTTTATGGGTTGTTAACTTGAGACTGTCTGTTCTATTAGTAACACTCTGTCATTAAAAAAACAAGTTACGTTAGAGAAGCTGGGGATTTCCAGCCAGTCAGAGGCTCCACAGATTGCCACTTCTTCTCCAAGATATAGTTCTGCAGGTCTTCGTAGACTCCTGGGCCACGGTAACGGCGGAATATCCCATCTTTTGCACTATAAATTATAAAAACAAAAAATGAACCAATTAAAATAACAAGTGTTACAGATAATAAAAACGAAAATAAGTACTGGTTTTACAGGTGAACTCCACTCTGAATTTTGATGTCACTCAAATAAAAAAAAAAGAAATATTATAGTTAGGCATAAATAAGAAAGCATGCACAAATACTTATTACAAATGACAAATTCCAAAGCAGAAAGAATTAAACATTCTATTTTATCACTACACAATTTGCAACTGTAAGCAAAGTCCTTGGCAGTGGCTAATCTGACAAGTTACTTTTTATTATTTTTGCTACAAATTATTTCAATTTTTCTCTTACATCAGCAAAATAGCAGTTGTTATTAAGTTTTAAAAAACTCTATCCACATTTCCAAATTGATATCATCCAAGTCCCTCCCCTGAAAACTGGGTCTCCCTGGTGGCTCCGTGGTAAAGAATTTGCCTGTCAAGGCAGGAGACCTGGATTTGATCCCTGGGTCGGGAAGATCCCCTGGAGAAAGAAATGGCAACCCACCCCAGTACTCTTGCCTGGAGAATTCCAGGGACAGAGGAGGCTGGCGGGCTACAGTCCATGGGGTTGCAGAAGAGTCAGACATGACTTAGTGACTAAACCACAAATGCTTTAGGTCTTCCCTCCCTCTCACCTTCCTAAGATTCCTAAGGGAGGAGTCTACACTTTTTCCTCTTATATTAACTCATTCACTACTCCTGCCATCGGGGGTCCTGTTTCCATGACTGCATGGAAACTGCTCATACTAGGGGTCTCCAATGACTCTTCAGTGCGGTGTCCCTGGAGCACTCTTCTGCCATTTCTCCTGTGTGTGTCCTGGACACTGTCCCTTCCTCCCTCCTTTCCCTCAGCTTTTCTGACATGAGCTCTCCAACTCTTCTCAGGTCCATGCTCCTTGTGTTCCTTCGCAGATGTCCTAATGGTGGTCACCGATCCTCAGCATGTTTCTTTTCCCACTGTGTCTATTCTCTCACTGTATGTATTTCAACTGTTATCTAATCCCTGGCATGTACCTCCAGTCCAGACCTTTCTTATGATCCTGAAATTAAACTATCACCTAAACTTCTCATTTGGAATTAGCATAAGCCCTTCACACTATCTTTTCCATTCTGGTCTCTATCTTCCAAACTGCACTTTATTCTAACAACTTCTCAATAGCTTTGCTAGTTAAACAGGCCTGTCAGTAAGTCAGCACAGGCTTTCCCTTTCTTATGGCTAACCAGTCACCAATGAGCCCACCTCCTCAGCATCTCTGGAAACCACCCCTGCCTGTCTCCTTCCCCCTCATGACCTGAGCCTCTCTAGCACCATCACCTGGGATGATCCACCTGTACCTCTCGGGCCACCCACAGAGAAATAGCTATAGTTCTCAGAAGGCATCTCCTTTTCTCCTGGGCTTTTCCATGATACATCGTCTATTTGGAAAGATCTTCTCTACCTTACCTGCTTCACATACTCCTGTTATCTATTAAGAATCATCCCATCTTTCATATCATCAAAAAACTCTCTTTGACCTCCTCACCTATTTGCTGCCTGAAATTAAATTCTCTGCAGCACCTGGACACCCCTCTCTTTTAATCACTATCATTCAGTGCAGACCAGTCTTTCTCCCTTCAAATGGTAAGCTGAACAAATGAAGGATATGGACAACAACTTAAGAATCCCGGGACACACTTTTTACACACATACCTACTAATTTCCAATCATTACAAGACCAGAAAATTATTTGAACTTACTGGAAAAATGCTGGGAGGGTAGTGACAAAGAAGCGGCCACTCAAACCTACAAGAAGCAGAAACAAAAAAATTATAAGCCAAACTCAGACTAACACAAGCATCTAACTTAGGTTGTAAGAACAAGCAGCCTTGATCTTGTTATTACAACCACATAAGTAAAATCGCTCCCATTACTGAATCACATTTACTATTTTTTAAAATAAAATTTTAACCATCTTTATTTACTCAATACTTTCCAGTCACTGACATAAAACTTGCTTATCTTCGCTGTGTTAAACTGGAGTTTTCTGGCTTATATAATACTAAGAACCATATGGTGGCTGAAAGGATAGGTTGTAAAGACATGCAACCTGGGTTAAATAACTAAATTCTCCACTTACTAGCTTTGTGTCCTTAGATAACTGACTTAATCTTTCTGATTATCAATTACCTCATATATAAAATGAAGATATAAAAGCCTAGCTGAATTGTTCTGAAGTTATCTTAGATCATTAAATTATTCAATAAATTATACATACTAAATCAGCCATATATTTAAAAATAATAATGAATGTGACATAAAATCATGTACAAAAATCTTTGCACATTCATAAATTTTGCAAGTACACTCAAGAAATTCTATGTACAGTTCAGCTCAGTTCAGTTCAGTTGCTCAGTTGTGTCTGACTTTTTGTGATCACATGGACTAGAGCATGCCAGGCTGCCCTGTCCATCACCACCTTCTGGAGCTTACTCAAACTCATGTCCATCGAGTCGGTGATGCCATTCAACCATCTCATCCTCTGTCGTCCCTTCTCCTACTGCCTTCAATCTTTCCCAGCATCAGGGTCTTTTCCAATGAGTCAGTTATTCATATCAGGTGGCCAAAGTATTGCAGTTTAGCTTCAGCAACAGTCCTTCCAATGAATACTCAGGACTGATTTCTTTTAGGATTGACTGGTTGGATATCCTTGCAGTCCAAGGGATTCTCAAGAGTCTTCTCCAACATCACAGTTCAAAAGCATCAATTCCTGGCACTCAGCTTTCTTCATGGTCCAACTCATACCCATTCATGACCTCTGGAAAAACCACAGCCTTGACTAGATGGACCTTTATTGACTAAGTAATGTCTCTGCTTTTGAATATGCTGTCTAGGTTGGTCATAGCTTTTCTTACAAGGAACAGCATCTTTTAATTTCAGGGCTGCAGTCACCATCTGCAGTGTTTTGGAGCCCAAGAAAATAAAGTCTGTCACTGTTTCCCCATCTATTTGCCATGAAGTGAAGGGATCGGATGCCACGATCATTTTTTGAATGTTGAGTTTTAAGTCACCTTTTTTATTCTCCTCTTTCACTTTTAGCAAGAGGCTCTATAGCTTCTCTTTGCTTTCTGCCATAAGGGTGGTGTCACTTGCGTATCTGAGGTTATTGATATTTCTACCAGCAATCTTGATTCCAGCTTGTGCTTCATCCAGCCCAGCAGTTTGCACAATGTACTCTGCATATTAGTTAAATAAGCAGGGTGGCAATATACAGCCTTGAAGTACTCCTTTCCCGATTTGGAACCAGTCTGTTGTTTCATCTCAAGTTCTCACTGTTGCTTCTTGACCTACTTACAGATTTCTCAGGAGGCAGGTCAGGTGGTCTGGTATTCCCATCTCTTTCAGAATTTTCCACAGTTTGTTGTGATCCACACAGTCAAAGGCTTTGGCATAGTCAATAAAGCAGAAGCAGGTGCTTTTCTGGATCTCTCTTGCTTTTTTGATGATCCGTTGGATGTTGGCAATTTAATCTCTGGTTCCTCTGCCTTTTCTCAATCCAGCTTGAACACCAGAAAGTTCTCAGTTCACGTACTGTTGACCTCACTTAAGAGAATTTTGAGCATTACTTTGATAGCATGTGAGATGAGTGCAATTGTGTGGTAGTTTGAACATTCCTTGGCATTGCCTTTCTTTGGGATTGGAATGAAAACTGACCTTTTCCAGTCCTGTGGCCACTGCTGAGTTTTCCAAATTTGCTGGTATATTCAGTGCAACATTTTCACAACATCATCTTTTATATTTTGAAATAGCTCTGCTGGAATTCCATCACCGCCACTAGCTTTGTTGGTAGTGATGCTTCCTAAGGCCCATTTGACTTTGCAATGCAGGATGTCTGGCTCTGGGTGAGTGATCATCGTTGTTACTTGGGGCATGAAGATCTTTTTTGTACAGTTCTTCTGTGTATTCTTACCACCTCTTCTGAATATCTTCTGATTCTATTAGGTCCATACCATTTCTGTCCTTTATTGTGCCCATCTTTGCACAAAAAGTTCCCTTGGTATATCTAATCTTCTTGAAGGATCTCTAGTCTTTCCCATTCTATTGTTTTCCTCTATATCTTTGCATTGATCACTTAGGAACGCTTTCTTATCTATCCTTGCTATTTTTGGAACTCTGCATTCAAATGGATACATCTTTCCTTGTCTCCTTTGCCTTTCACTTCTCTTCTTTTCTCAGCTAATTATAAGGCCTCCTCACATAATCATTTTGCCTTTTTGCATTTCTTTTTCTTGGGGTGGTCTTGATCACTGCCTCCTGTACAGTGTCACAAACCTCCATCCATACTTCTTCAGGCATTCTATCAAATCTAATACCTTGAATCTATTTCTCACTTCCACTGTATAATCTTAAGGGATTTGATTTAGGTCCTAACTGAATGGTCCAGTGGTTTTCACTACTTTCTTCATTTTAAGTCTGAATTTCACAATAAGGGGGCTTTCCTGATAGCTCAGCTGGTAAAGAATCCACCTGGGAGACCTGGGTTTGATCCCTGGGTTGGGAAAATCCCCTGGAGAAAGGAAAGGCTACCCACTCCAGTATTCTGCCCTGGAGAATTCCATGGACTGTAGAGTCCATGGGGTTGCAAAGAGTCGGACACAACTCTTTTGCACTAAGGAGTTCATGATCTGAGCCACAGTCAGCTTCCAATCTTGTTTTTGCTGACTGTATACAGCTTCTCCATCTTCAGCTGCAAAGAATATAATCAAGCTGATTTCAGTATTGACCATCTGGTGATGTCCATGTGTAGAGTCATCTCTTATGTTATTGGAAGATGGGGTTTGCTATGACCAATGCACTCTCTTGGCAAAACTCTGTTATCCTTTGCCCTGCTTCATTCTGTACTCCAAGGCCAAACTTGCCTGTTACTCCGGGTATCGCTTGACTTCCTACTTTTGCATTCCAGTCCCCTATGATGAAAAGGGCATGTTTTTTGGTGTTACTTCTAAAAGGTCTTGTAAGTCCTCATAGAACCAATCAACCTCAGCTTCTTCAGCATTAGTGGTTGGGGCATAGACTTGGATTACTGTGATACTGAATGGTTTGCCTTGGAAACGAACAGAGATCATTCTGTCATTTTTGACATTGTACCCAAGTACTGCATTTAGGACTTTTTGTTGACAATGAGGGCTACTCCATTTTTCCTAAAGGAATCTTGCCCTCAGTAGTAGATATAATGGTCATCTGAATTAAATTTGCCCATTCTGGTCCGTTTTAGTTCACTGATTCCTAAAATATCAGTGCTCACTCTTGCCATCTCCTGTTTGACCACTTCCAATTACCTTGATTCATGGACCTAACATTACAGGTTCCTATGCAATACTGCTCTTTATAGCATCGGACTTTACTTCCATCACCAGTCACATCTACAATTGGGTGTTTCTTTTCACTTTGATTCCATCTCTTCATTCTTTCTGGAGTTATTTCTCCACCCTTCTCCAGTAGCATATGGGCACTTGCTGCCTTGGGGAGCTCATCTTTCAGTGCCATATCTTCTTGTCTTTTCATACTGTTCCTGGGATTCTCAAGGCATGAATAATGAAGTGGCTTGCCATTCCCTTCTCCAGTGGACCACATTTTGTCAGAACTCTCCACCATGACCTGTCCACCTTGGGTGGCCCTACAGGGCATGACTCATAGTTTCATTGAGTTGACAAGGCTGTGGTCCATGTGATGAGTT
This sequence comes from Capricornis sumatraensis, assembly GCF_032405125.1. Lineage (NCBI taxonomy): Eukaryota > Metazoa > Chordata > Mammalia > Artiodactyla > Bovidae > Capricornis > Capricornis sumatraensis. Next base: position 4,269,462 of record NC_091083.1, read on the forward strand.
TGATTAGTTTTCTGTGATTGTGGTTTTCATTCTGTCTGCCCTCTGGTGGATAAGGATAAGAGGCTCATGGAAGCCTCCTGATGAGAGGGGCTGACTGTGGGGGAACCTGGGTCTTGTTCTGATGGGCAGTGCCATGCTCAGTAAATCTTTAGCCCAATTTTCTTTCAATGGGCTGTGATCCCTCCTGGTTGCTTGGCTTGGGCCAAACTATGGTAAGGGCAGTGAAGATAATGGCAACCTCCTTCAAAGGATTTGTGCAGAAACTGTTGTATTCAGTGCCCCTGACACTGCAGCAGGCCACTGTCAACCCACACCTCAACTAGAGACTCCTGGACACTCACAGGTAAGTCAGGCTCAGGCTCTAGTGGGGACACTGCTCCTTTCTCCCAGCTCCTGGTACAGACAAGGTCTTCTCTGTGCCTTCCAAGAGTCTGTTTCCCCAGTCCTGTCAAAGTTCTGAATCTAATCCCACTGGCCTCCAAAGTCAAATCCCTGGGGGGTCTCAGTCCCTTTGCCAGATCCCTAGGTTGGGAAATCTGTTGTGGGTCCTAGAACTTTCTTAATAGTCTGAGAATTTCTATGATATAATTGTTCTAAGTTTGTGGGCCTCCTGCTTGGCAGCTCTATGGTTGAACTAATGGTGACCTCCTCCAAGACGGCTTATGCCACAGGCTGCATGATCCAGGTCTGCTGCAGTCCAGAGTCCCTGCCCCCGCACCAGGCTACAGATGACCCATGCCTCTCTGCAAGAGACATTCAAACACTCAAAAACAGGTCTGGCTCAGTCTCTGTGGGGTCTCTGGATCCTGGTGTGTACAAGGTTTTGTTTGAGCTATGTTTTGTCTATGTACATTAAACAGATTTTTTTTTTCAATTTATCTGAGTAAACCTTTACTGAACACTACTTACACATTCAGAAAACTAAGATCAAGGCATCTGGTCCCATCACTTCATGGGAAACAGATGGGGAAACAGTGTCAGACTTTATTTTTTGGGGCTCCAAAATCACTGCAGATGGTGACTGCAGCCATGAAATTAAAAGACGCTTACTCCTTGGAAGGAAAATTAAGACCAACCTAGACAGCATATTCAAAAGCAGAGACATTACTTTGCCAACAAAGGTCCATCTAGTCAAGGCTATGGTTTTTCCAGTGGTCATGTATGGATGTGAGAGTTGGACTGTGAAGAAAGCTGAGCACCGAAGAATTGATGCTTTTGAGCTGTGGTGTTGGAGAAGACTCTTGAGAGTCCTTTGGACTGCAACGAGATCCAACCAGTGCATTCTAAAGGAGATCAGTCCTGGGTGTTCTTTGGAAGGACTGATGCTAAAGCTGAAACTCCAATACTTTGGCCACCTCATGCGAAGAGTTGACTCATTGGAAAAGACTCTGATGCTGGGAGGGATTGGGGGCAGGAGGAGAAGGGGACGACAGAGGATGAGATGGCTGGATGGCATCACCGACTCGATGGACATGAATTTGGGTGAACTCTGGGAGTTGGTGATGGACAGGGACACCTGGCATGCTGCAGTTCATGGGGTCGCAAAGAGGTGGACACGACTGAACTGACTGACTGAACTGACTTACACATCAATTGTTATGCCAGATACACGCAAAGACAAAGACAAAGAAAACCCTTAGTCACTCAGGAAATATTTACCAAGCACTTTCTTTGTTCTGAGAACTGTGATAACTATTCAAGATACAGATAAGCAAAAACACATCTAGGCTTTGCTCTCACAGAGTGTGCAGTCCAATGGCAGAAGGAAAAACTTAAATAATCACAACTATGACTATAAATAGAGATCAATGGGATCAAGAAAAGAGGCATGCAACAAAAACCTGAATGAGACTAGAAGTAATGAGCAGAATGCTCTTTAAATGTTGAGAAGTAAACAAAACTTATGTGGGCACAAACAGTGAGTAAGCCTGGTTTTGGCAAAGTGAAGTAATGCTGAAAGATGGCCCTGACCAGCTCTAATCACTTATGCTTTTCCCATTGAAGAATTAGCTGGACAAAATCAAGAATCTATTCAAATAAAGTGGCTCAAATTTTACATCTCTCTGGTCTCACTTGCAATATGAAACACTGCAGCTTTACTTTTAATAAAATGGGAAATTTGCTTATACCCATTCTATTAGTTAAAGCCATGTTCAGTAAACAGCTTCCCTTATAGCTCAGTCGGTAAAGAATCTGCCTGCAATGCAGGAGACCCGGGTTCCATTCCTGGATCGGGAAGATCCCCTGGAGAAGGAAATGGCAATCCACTCCAGTATTCTGGCCGGGAAAATCCCATGGACAGAGGAGCATGGCAGGCTACAGTCCATGGGGTCACAAGAGTCAGAGACGATTGAGCAACTAAACCATATTCAGTAAAATAACTTATTAATTAATGATGAGTCTTCTGAAAATATTTTCTGATATCAAACTATGCAGAGTCTAAAACATCCCTAGGGCATTTAAAAGAAAATATTCTGAAGGTAATAAAAATCAATTTACAAAAAGAAACATTTACTACAAACTCCTCTCATGACATATCAGGAAAAAAATAAAGGTTGTACTGGCACTTACAAAACCTCAGGTGACCTGCGAAGTCCACTGAGGACTGTAACAAGCATGCTCATCTCAAATACCGTTTGGAAATCCAGCCCAGGAGGGGAACCAGGATATCTCTTAATGACTTTCCAACTCTAAATTACCAGGGGAAAAAGCATTGCTTTAAGCTTCAAATAATTATTCCAGTTTCATATCTCATTTCTCTCCTAGCTAGAGATTCTTACAAACATCCACATTTTTCTAAGGAATTACTGTATTAAGGAATTATGCTTTCTTCATATATGACCTTTTAAAACAGAATGAACAAATAGCATCCCCTCCCTACCTCATTTCTATTTCGATCTTTATAGAATAAACAGAATGTCTAAAAAATATCAGGTATTACTGAAAGAAATACTTTTAACTTGTTTTTTAAAATACTTCATGTACTCTTTGTCTTCACTGGCCATGACAATTAATAAAATACATATAAACTTTAAAATGTGTTCATCAGTTCAGTTCAGTCACTCATCGTGTCCAACTCTTTGCAACCCCATGAATCGCAGCACGCCAGGCCTCCCTGTCCATCACCAACTCCCGGAGTTCACTCAGATTCACGTCCATCGAGTCAGTGACGCCATCCAGCCATCTCATCCTCTGTCGTCCCCTTCTACTCCTGCCTCCAATCCCTCCCAGCATCAAAGTCTTTTCCAATGAGCCAACACTTCACATGAGGTGGCCAAAGTACTGGAGTTTCAGCTTTAGCATCATTCCTTCCAAAGAAATCCCAGTGCTGATCTCCTTCAGAATGGACTGGTTGGATCTCCTTACAGTCCAAGGGACTCTCAAGAGTCTTCTCCAACACCACAGCTCAAAAGCATCAATACTTTGGAGCTCAGCTTTCTTCACAGTCCAACTCTCACATCCATACATGACCACTGGAAAAACCATAGCCTTCACTAGACAGACCTTAGTCGGCAAAGTAATGTCTCTGCTTTTGAATATGCTATCTAGGTTGGTCATAACTTTTCTTCCAAGGATTAAGCGTCTTTTAATTTCATGGCTGCAGTCACCATCTGCAGTGATTTTGGAGACCCCAAAAATAAAGTCTGACACTGTTTCCCCATCTATTTTCCATGAAGTGATGGGACTGGATGCCATGATCTTCGTTTTCTGAATGTTGAGCTTTAAGCCAACTTTTTCACTCTCCTCTTTCACTTTCATCAAGAGGCTTTTTAGTTCCTCTTCACTTTTGGCCATAAGGGTGATGTCATCTGCATATCTCAGGTTATTGATATTTCTCCCAGCAATCTTGATTCCAGCTTGTGTTTCTTCCAGTCCAGTGTTTCTTATGATGTACTCTGCATGTAAGTTAAATAAGCAGGGTGACAATATACAGCCTTCACGTACTCCTTTTCCTATTTGGAACCAGTCTGTTGTTCTATGTCCAGTTCTAACTGCTGCTTCCTGACCTACAAACAGATTTCTCAAGAGGCAGGCCAGGTGGCCTGGTATTCCCATCTCTCTCAGAATTTTCCACAGTTTATTGTGATCTACACAGTCAAAGGCTTTGGCATAGTCAATAAAGCAGAAATAGATGTATTTCTGGAACTCTCTTGTTTTTTTGATGATCCAGCGGATGTTGGCAATTTGATCTCTGGTTTTTCTACCATTTCTAAAACCAGCTTGAACATCAGGAAGTTCACAGTTCACGTATTGCTAAAGCCTGGCTTGGAGAATTTTGAGCATTACTTTACTAGCATGTGAGATGAGTGCAATTGTGTGGTAGTTTGAACATTCTTTGGCATTGCCTTTCTTTGGGATTGGAATGAAAACTGACCTTTTCCAGTCCTGTGGTCACTGCTGAGTTTTCCAAACTTGCTGGCATATTGAGTATAGCATTTTCACAGCATCATCTTTCAGGATTTGAAATAGCTCAACTGGAATGCCATCACCTCCACTAGCTTTGTTCGTAGTGATGCTTTCTAAGGCCCACTTGACTTCACATTCCAGGATGTCTGGCTCTAGGTGAGTGATCACACCATTGTGATTATCCAGGTCGTGAAGATCTTTTTTGTACAATTCTTCTGTGTATTCTTGTCACCTCTTCTTAATATCTTCTGCTTCTGTTAGGTCCAGACCATTTCTGTCCTTTATCGAGCCCATCTTTGCATGAAATGTTCCCTTGGTATCTCTAATTTTCTTGAAGAGATCTCTAGTCTGTCCCATTCTGTTGTTTTCCTCTATTTCTTTGCACTGATCGCTGAAGAAGGCTTTCTTATCTCTTCTTGTTATTCTTTGGAACTCTGCATTCAGTTGCTTATATCTTTCCTTTTCTCCTTTGCTTTTCGCTTCCCTTCTTTTCACAGCTATTTGTAAGGCCTCCCCAGACAGCCATTTTGCTTTTTTGCATTTCTTTTCCATGGGGATGATCTTGATCCCTGTCTCCTGTACAATGTCACGAACCTCATTCCATAGTTTATCAGGCACTCTATCTATCAGATCTACGCCCTTATATCTATTTCTCACTTCCACTGTATAATCCTAAGGGATTTGATTTAGGTCATACCTGAATGGTCTAGCGGTTTTCCCTACTTTCTTCAATTTCAGTCTGAATTTGGTAATAAGGAGTGCATGAGCTGAGCCACAGTCAGCTCCTAGTCTTGTTATAGTTGACTGTATAGAGCTTCTCCATCTTTGGCTGCAAAGAATATAATCAATCTGATTTTGGTGTTGACCATCTGGTGATATCCATGTGTAGAGTCTTCTCTTGTGTTGTTGGAAGAGGGTGTTTGCTATGACCAGTGCATTTTCTTGGCAAAACTCTATTAGTCTTTGCCCTGCTTCATTCCACATTCCAAGACCAAATTTACTTGTTACTCCAGGTGTTTCTTGACTTCCTACTTTTGCATTCCAGTCCCCTATAATGAAAAGGACATATTTTTTAGGTGTTAGTTCTAAAAGGTCTTGTATGTCTTCATAGAACCATTCAATTTCAGCTTCTTCAGCATTATACTGGTTGGGGCATAGACCTGGATTACCATGATATTGAATGGTTTGCCTTGGAGACGAACAGAGATCATTCTGTCGTTTTTGAGATTGGATCCAAGTACTGCATTTCAGACTCTTTTGCTGACCATGATGGCTACTCCATTTCTTCTAAGGGATTCCTGCCCATAGTAGTAGATATAATGCTCATCTGAGTTAAATTCACCCACTCCAGTCCATTTTAGTTTGCTGATTCCTAGAATGTCGACGTTCACTCTTGCCATCTCTTGTTTGACCACTTCCAATTTGCCTTGATTCATGGACCTGACATTCCACGTTCCTATACAATATTGCTCTTTACAGCATCGGACCTTGCTTCTATCACCAGTCACAATAAATTATACAAAGTCTTATAAGTAGTTCATAAAACATTTAATTATACAACATGAATTTCCTAATTCACAAGCAGCTTGTGGCTTACCTTGGGCTAAACTCCACTTCTGCCTCTTATTAGTTTTTAATATGAGACAGTTAATTTAAACACTCTAGGCTTTAGTTTTATTATGAATGGGCATCACAATTTCTATATGCAGTACTGTAATATTAAGTGGTTTTTGGAGCGGGTTGCCTTTCCTCCTCCAGGGCATCTTCCTGACCCAGGGATCAAACCCAGGTTCCTTTGGCTCCTGCAATACAGGAGGATTCTTTACTACTGAGTCACCAGGGTAATCCATATAATAAGTACTAAATAAATGCTATTATTTTATTTAAATCTTTGATTCAAAGTTAGAATAAAACAAGAGGATATACAAACACTAATTTAGTTGAGTGCTTTGGACATTGTGTATTATTTTGAATAACATAACTTAAAACTTTATAAATAAATGCAGTCATGAAAATCAACAAGTACAGAGAAAATAAAAAAGAAACACAGTGATAGATGGTCTCTGAGATTTCTGAATCTTTCTCATTCAGGTTAGATGGTATAAGAGCACACTTGTTCCCCAAATGGCTAGACTAAAGATTATAAAAAATTTACAGTTTTTGACATGAATGTCTTCTATCTATTAATACTGTATTATGAAACATTAAGGGAGACTTTCCTCACCTGAAAAGTTAAACCATAACCACTCTGGAATAGAGAAGCACCCTGTCAGGTTGTAGCTTTAGGATTTGAAAACAAATATGATTTTAAAGAATTATAACAGGGAAGCAGCTCATTTCAAAGTATGCATAATGGTTCACTGAAACAAACTTCAGAAAGTATGGAAGAAACAAATGCACCTCTTAAATACTCAAAGAGATAAAGTCTGACCACAGGTGTCCCAAAACTTAGGCATATGTTTTATACCTTAAAGGCAACTTTTACCTTAAAATGAATACTAAACAATTAATTCCTTATTAGCAACCTTATTTTAAACACATAGAGCAAAAGAAAAAAAGGAATTAAAGATTAGGGAAGTAAAAACACAGCAGGGAACTTCACAGGTAAAGACATAACAGAAATTACCTAAATTCAATATGAAGAAAACTAGGACAGCTATTCAGTTTCAGTTCAGTTGCTCAGTCATGTCTGACTCTTTGCGACCCCATGAACTACAGCATGCAAGGCCTCCCTGTCCATCACCAACGCCCGGAGTTTACTCAAACTTCATGCCCATTAAGTTGATGATGCCATCCAACAATCTCATCCTTTTGTCATCCCCTTCTACTCCCACCTTCAATCTTTCCCAGCATCAGGGTCTTTTCTAATGAGTCAGTTCTTCACATTAGATGGCCAAAGTAACGGAGTTTCAGCTTCAGCATCAGTCTTTCCAATGAATATTCAGGACTAATTTCCTTTAGGATGGACTGGATGGATCTCCTTGCAGTCCAAGCAACTCTCAAGAGTTTTCTCCAACACCACAGTTCAAAAGCATCAATTCTCTGGCACTCAGCTTTCTTTATAGTCCAACTCTCACATCCATACATGACTACTGGAAAAAACACAGCTTTGACTAGACGGACCTTTGTTGGCAAAGGTCTCTGCTTTTTAATAAGCTCTCTAGGTTGATCATAACTTTTCTTCCAAGGAGCAGGTGTCTTTTAACATCATGGCTGTAGTCACCATCTGCAGTGATTTTGGAGTCCAAGAATATAAAATCTATCAATGTTTCCACTGCCATCTATGTGCCATGAAGTGAAACGAAGAGATGTTATGACCTTAGTTTTCTGAATGTTGAGTTTTAAGCCTTTTTCACTCTCCTCTTTCACTTTCCTCAAGAGACACTTTAGTTCTTCTTCGCTTTCTGCCATAAGGGTGGTGTCATCTGCATATCTGAGGTTACTGACATTTCTGCCAGCAATCTTGATTCCAGCTTGTGGTTCATCCAGTCCAGCATTTCTCATGATGTAATCTGCATATAAGTTAAATAAGCAGGGTGACAATATACAGCCTTGACTTACTCCTTTCCCAATTTGGAATCAGTCTGTTGTTCCATGTCCAGTTCTCACTGTTGCTTCCTGACCTGCATATAGGTTTCTCAAGAGGCAGGTCAGGTGGTCTGGTATTCCCATCTCTTGAAGAATTTTCCACAGTTTGTTATGATCCACACAGTCAACGGCTTTGGCATAGTCAATAAAACAGAAGTAGATGTTTTTCTGGAACTCTCTCATTTTTTCAATGGTCCAACTGATATTGGTACTTTGGTCTCTGGTTCCTCTGCCTTTTCTAAAACCAGCTTGAACATCTGGAATTTCACAGTTCATGTACTGTTGAAGCCTGGCTTGGAGAATTTTGAGCATTACTTTGCTAGCCTGTGAGATGAGTGCAATTGTGTGGTAATTTGAACATTCTTTGGCATTGCCTTTCTTTGGGATTGGAATGAAAACTGACCTTTTCCAGTCCTGTGGCCACTGCTGAGTTTTCCAAGTTTGCTGGCATATTGAATACATCACTTTCACCGCATCATCTTTTAGGATTTGAAATAGCTCTGCTGGAATTCCATCACCTCCACTAGCTTTGTTGGTAGTGATGCTTCCTAAGGCTCACCTGACTTCTCATTCCAGGATGAAAGACTCCAGGTGAGTGATCACACCTTCGTGATTATCTGTATCATGAAGATCTTTTTGCATATTTCTTCTGTGTTTTCTTGCCACCTCTTCTTAATATCTTCTGCTTCTGTTAGGTCCATACAATTTCTGTTCTTTATTGTGTCCATCTTTGCATGAAAATCTCCCTTGGTATCTCTGATTTTCTTGAAGAGATCTGTAGTCTTTCCCTTTCTATTGTTTTCCTCTATTTCTTTGCATTGATCACTGAGGAAGACTTTCTTATCTCTCCTTGCTCTTCTTTGGAACTCTGCATTCTAATGAGTATATCTTTCCTTGTCTCATTTGCCTTTTGCTTTTCTTCTTTTCACAGCTATTTATAAGCCTCCTCAAATAACCATTTTGCCTTTTTGCATTTGTTTTTCTTGCGGTGGACTTGATCACTGCCTCCTGTACAATGTCATAAACCTCTGTCCATAGCTCTTCAGGCACTCTATCTGATCTAATCCCTTCAATCTATTTGTCACTTGCATTGTATAATCATAAGGGATTTGATTTAGGTCATACCTGAATGGTCTAGCGGTTTTCCCTACTTTCTTCAATTTAAGTCTGAATTTGGCAATAAAGATTTCATGATCTGAGCCACATTCAGCTTCTGGTCTTGTTTTTGCTGACTGTATAGAGCTTTTCCATCTTTGGCTGCAAAGAATATAATCAATCTGATTTCGGTATTGACCACTTGTTGATGTCTATGTGTAGAGTCATCTCTTGTGTTGTTGCAAGAGGGTGTTTGCTATGACCCGTGCATTCTCTGGGCAAAACTCTGTTAGCCTTTGGCCTGCTTCATTCTGTATTGCAAGGCCAAAATTTCCTGTTACTCCAGTAGTTCTTGACTTCCTACTTTTGCATTCCAGTTCCCTATAATGAAAAGGACATATTTTCTAGGTGCTAGTTCTAGAAGGTCTTGTAGGTCTTCATAGAACCATTCAATTTCAGCTTCTTCACCATTACTGGTCAGGGCATAGACTTGGATTACTGTGATATTGAATGGTTTGTTTTGGAAATGAACAGAGATCATTCTATCGTTTTTGAGACTGCATCCAAGTACTGCATTTTGGACTGTTTTGTTGATTATGATGGCTACTCCATTTCTTCTAAATTATTCTTGCCCACAGTAGTAGATATAATGATCATCTGAGTTAAATTCACCCATTCCAGTCCATTTTAGTCTGCTGATTCCTAAAATGTCGATGATCACTCTTGCCATCTCCTGTTTGACCACTTCCAATTTGCCTTGATTCATGGACCTGACATTCCAGGTTCCTATGCAATATTGCTCTTTACAGCATCGGACCTTGCTTCTATCACCAGTCACATCCACAACTGGGTATTGTTTTTGCTTTGGCTCTGTCTCTTCATTCTTTCTGGAGTTATTTCTCCACTGATCTCCAGTAGCATATTGGGCACCTACCAACTGGCGAGTTCATCTTTCAGTGTCCTATCTTTTTGCCTTTTCATACTGTCATGGGGTTCTCAAGGCAAGAATATTGAAGTAGTTTGCCATTCCCTTCCCCAGTGGATCACATTTTACCAGAACTCTCCACCATGACCGTCCTTCTTGAGTGTCCCTACATGTTTCATTGAGTTAGAGAAGGCTGTTGTCCATGTGATTAGATTGGGGGAGCCATTAGCTTTTGTTAATTAACTTCGCTGAGCCTATTTCTGAGTAATATATAAATAGTTTGTTCTTCATAGGATTGTAATGATGCTAAAATGTAAGTGCTCAACACAATTACAGACTGAAGTAAATTCTTACTAAATGTTAGTCATTATCACCAAAGAGAGAATTAGAAGGAAAAAATCTTTTAAAGTAAAACTAATCTTACTTTCAAAACTGAAATGAAGTTGTCAATATAATAGAATATAAATAATTAAGTTTTATTATTATAAAACTAAAATGTCAACACTGACTAAATTGTAGTAAACTAAACTACTTTCTATAATAAATTAGTGACTTTAAGGACAATGCTTACTCTTGGCCATGGATTTACCTCTAATATAGTGCAACAGCCATGGATGTTTTCTGAGCAGCTGCTGTTTTCCTCTTGGACTACTAAGCTCATCCACATAAAACAGAAGGTTCATTAGACTCTCACTGAATTTAATTTTCCAAAGTCAACTCAACTGAAACATCACCTGGTCTACACAATATTAAACAGGCAGCATTAGGTAATCTAAGGCCTGTGCTCTCTTTGACTTCTACATCTCAGGTGTAAAAATGCAATGTGTTTATAATCTCCAGTCTTTATAACCCTGAAGTCTTACTTTCTACTTAAACTACCTAAAAAAACCTCTTATTAGAAACACTAACAGTTGAGTTACAGGCATAACTAAAGAGTATGCATAAACACTTCAAAAATTCTTGCTTTCCCTTCTTTTAAAAAAGAATGAAATTATCCCTTACTAGCATTCCTGCCCAGGGCAACCCTGGTGAAAGTTACAGTAATGCAGATTTGCATCCAAACCTTCAACTGTACACAGAAATATCCAATGAATATCTCAAATGTGGGAAAAATAATATCATTGCAATGGTTTCCCACTACTTATTCAGGAGATAAGATTTTGTAAAAATGAAGCAAATACTTGTTTCCAAGATACAGACAAGATGTCCCGGAGGTTTGCCCGTGAGTCAGTACCACATAAGACACTCTCTCTTCATTCGGCTACCAGGACTGCTACTTCTCTATCTCCTTCCTACCTTACTAGCCTCTCCTTTTCAACTTTTCTCCTTTCAGCTTCTAAATGTCAGAGTACCCCAACTCTCAATTCTGAAATCACTGCTCTGCACATATTCCCTGGTGTTGGTGTTTAGTCACTCAGTCGTGTCCAACTCTTTGCGATCCTATGGACTGTAGACCACCAGGCTGCTATGTTCATGGGATTTCCCAAGCAAGAATACTGGAGTGGGTTGTCATTTCCTTCTCCAGGGCCTCTTCCCTACCCAGGGATCAAACTCGAGTTTCCTTCTTTACCACTGAGCCACCAGGGAAGCACACATTCCTTAGGTAATCTCAATTTGTCCCTTTGCTTAAAATACCATCTACCTGGTAATTCTTAAATGTCTTTCTCTAGCTCACCTCTATTTGGATTTCTACTAAACATTTCAAAGCTAAACCCTGTTCCAAACCTGATTCTCTTTTAGTCTCTTCCATCTTCACTCTTTTCACAAGTGTTGCAACCAGACTATCAGGAAATCCTTCTGGATATTCCAGCCAAATGCATATTTTCAATCCACCCACTTAACACTGCTGCTTCCATCCAAGCCCTTATCCCTCCACTCTAGGCTACTGAACTGACCTCTGAACTTTTCTTCTAGCTTATACTTCCGACCTCTTACAGACAAATTTTCACATAGCAGCCAAATGAATACTTTTAAAAACATGAATCAAATCATGTAACTCCCCCACAAAAAACCTTCCAGTTAGCTTCCTTTCTATCATACTTGATATAAAACCTAAACACTTTGCCATGGCCAACAAGAGCCTACATGATCTGGCCTCTAGCACCTCTCCAGTCCCATTTGTCTCAAGCACCCCACTGGCTATATTGTTTCTCAAATAAGCCAAGTACCCCCACTTGCACACAGTTTGCTCCATCTGGAATGCTCCTCTCCTAAACCTCATTGAAATTCATTTCCTTAATCTGTCAAGACCTACAGTTAAAAAGTCCTTCCCTGGTCATCCTATTAAAACAGTGGCTCGCACCATTTTTTTACATTTTTACCTTGCTTTCTTTTTCATTACAGCCCTTACCACCCCCAGACATTATTTCCCATTTTACTTTTGTGACTGTTTATCCCCTTCACTAGAATGTAAACTCAATGCAGAATCACATTTTTCCTTCTTATTCATTTGCATCTTTATTTACCTGCATCATTGATCTTATCACGGGTATACAGAACAGGGCCTGGTGCATGATACCAACTCAAAAATTTGTTGAAGAAACACATTATTTCTAAACTCTATTAAAATATTATTTGAAAGCATTACATTTGTAATTTAAAGTACAATTACAAGCATAAAATAATATAATCTAAAGTGAAATATTCTCTAGGCTACACAGTCACGTGTGTGAATTTTTTATCCTAATTTTTTTTTTAATCAATTACAGGTTCAGTAGCTACCATTTAAAAAAATTCTAGAGTTTCTACTTTAAAAATCCTAAGACATAAAACAACCACATTTTGATTTTTTTGGTCTTTATTTCTTCCCTATTTTCATGGAACACTAGACCAGTGATTTTTTTCCTTCTCCAAAGATGCATCATATTTATATTAATACTATGAGTCAATGATGAATTTGCTTTTCAAACATTTTGTCATAGTCAATTTCTCTTATTTCATTATACATTTAATCCACTCACAAGGAAAAAATAGCTGTTAAGTCTGCATTTTAGAAGGAAAGACTATTTATTAATAATTATATTTTAGAACTATAAATTCATCACAAAGCTGTTTAATTTGTTTAATTCAAACTATGCTGTGAATTTCCAGCAGGTAACCCAAAAGGCTGAAATGAGAATATGCCAGATGCTGCATTTCTAAGAAACTCATCATAAAATGGGTCTGGTATTCACAAACTAATAAGACTTACACCTGACTTCACTGGACTCAAACTTTTAAAAACACAAAAACAAGTTTACAGCAGATATGTAATTGTAATGATTTGATCTCCAACTATAAAAACTCATTAAAATAGCAGAAAGTCAAAGTGAAAGTCATGTCCAACTCTTTGCGACCCCATAGATTATACAGTCCATGGAATTCTCCAGGCCAGAATACTGAAGTGGGTAGCCTTTCCCTTCTCCAGGGGATCTTCCTGACCCAGGAACGGAACGGGGGGATTCTTTACCAACTGAGCTATCAGGGAAGCCCATATAATAGCCCAAATCATCAACTAATAATGATAACTGTTAGAGAAGGCAATGGCAACCCACTCCAGTACTCTTGCCTAGAAAATCCCATGCGTGGAGGAGCCTGGAAGGCTGCAGTCCATGGGGTCGCGAAGAGTCTGACACGACTGAGCGTCTTCACTTTCACTTTTCACTTTCATGCAATGGAGAAGGAAATGGCAACCTACTCCAGTATTCTTGCCTGGAGAATCCCAGGGGTGGAGGAGCCTGGTGGGCTGCCGTCTATGGGGTCGCGCAGAATTGGACACGATTAAAGCGACTTAGCAGCAGCAGCAGCAGCAGTCCCTCAGTTGTGGCCGACTGTTTCCAAACCCATGAACTACAGCCTGCCAAGCTAATTTATCTAAGGAATTCTCCAGACAAGAATACTGGAGTGAGTAGCCATTCCCTCCTCCAGGGGATCTTCCTGGTCCAGGGATCAAACCCGTGTCTCCTGCCTTGCAGGCAGATTATTTACTGTCTGAGCCACCAGGGAAGCCCAAAAATGGTAATTGTCCATCTCTAAATAGCAGATAGACATTAGTGGTTTTGGCTTAAATGCTTAAAAATGTGGAGGCTTAAGGACTCACAGCTTGTAGCAGAAATCTCTCTCCATGGGTTTGTTAACACATAGATATTAACTGACACCATTCATTTTGTTGTCTATGTAACTGGTAATTCATTATTTTGTGATTGTTAGACTCACAGCTATTACAGAGAAGGAAGAGCTATATTTCCACATCTACTATCTTTTTCTTTCCTGTGAAAGGATGCAACAGGTAGAAATTAAATGTAGATAGGAAAAAAATTACTTATACAGTTTGAAAATTGTCAAATTTGAGATTTAAATCATAAAAACCCAACTTTTCTTAATTTACATATATTACAGTTATTTTTAAACAATAAATACAAATTTATTGTATTTTTTCAGAATTCAAGTCTCTATCTCCCTCTTTTGAAAATTGTATCACTATAATTTTTTCATTATTATTCATTTCCATTATTCATTCATTATTTCATTATTATTTAATTTTCATCATTAACAACTACTGAATGTAGATGGTGAAAGAATTAGAAATTTACCATTCTGGAACTCTTAATAAAACATCTTGTTCAAGTAAGATCATCACAGATCTTAAAACCCCAAAGTATCGCCCCATAGATTACCTGCAAGCTATAAAGTGTGGCCTTTCTTTATAACTGAGATGTGTAGTGTCATCACCTTAACCAAGTGCTCAAACTCAGCACCACTAATAGTGACAGCACATGTCTTCTGATGGGATACAATGTAAAGTCACAGCATCACTCCTCCGTAAGTGTTTAACTCAAATCATCCCTTTAGATAGAAGTTCAAGTTTACAGAATATGCAGAAAATATAAGAGCAAGTTAAATGTCACCATAAAGAAACATCTAGGAAAATCCCTAGCTTGTTCTCTTCAGAATAACAACGGCATGGAAAAAATGGAGTATTCTAGATTCATAGAGACTAAAAACACTTAACAACGAAATGTAACTGGTGAACCTTGACTAGATCCTGGTTTAGAAAACTATAAAAAGACATGGAAAATAATTAAGGATACATTAATATGCTGAAGTATTGAAGGGTGAAGTCTCATGATGTTTGCAACTTATATTCAAATGACTTAGCAAAAAAAAATCATAAAAATATATAGACACATCTGTATGTGTAAATATGAATACACAAACAGATACATAGATGCAAAAATATTACTTGTTGATTTTAGGTAGTCAGTTTATGGCAATCAATATTCTAGTCTTTAAACTTTTCTGCATGTGTGAAAAAATTCAAATTAAAAGCAACAAACTTTTATTTAATGTTCAACATTTACCGTACCTGGTTCTTGAATGACATCTACCTTCCCCACACTGATCTGAAGTATTTCACCATTCTTTGCAAATGTCTCCCATTCTGAATCAGTCTGCTGACAGGATGGACACCAAGGGGCATAACTATAAAAGAATAATAGCTATTCAATATACATAAAACATCAATAAAACAAAATAGAGAAATAGAGTATTTAAACTGACAAAATAAATTCTTAACTAAAAGGAGGCACAAAAGCAAATTTTTCCAAAGTTACTTGATACAGAAGTATATTTCCCCCCTAGAATTTAATGTTATGAATATCAACTTCTAGGGAAAAATTCACCAAGTTTAAGATTTTTCACAATTATTATACACGTAAAATACTTTATTTCAATGTTATTGCTATAATCAACACAAATTTTATCACTTTACAGATACTTTTTGATATTTGAGGGTGAACATTGTTTTGAAAATGCTACTAAAGAAGGATAATTAGAACTGGACATGGAACAACAGACTGGTTCCAAATAGGAAAAGGAGTACATCAAGGCTGTATATTGTCACCTGCTTATTTAACTTACATGCAGAGTACATCATGAGAAATGCAAGACTGGAAGAAACACAAGCTGGAATCAAGATTGCCGGGAGAAATATCAATAACCTCAGATATGCAGATGACACCACCCTTATGGCAGAAAGTAAAGAGGAACTAAAAAGCCTCTTGATGAAAGTGAAAGAGGGGAGTGAGAAAGTTGGCTTAAAGTTCAACATTCAGAAAACGAAGATCATGGCATCCGGTCCCATCACTTCATGGGAAATAGATGGGGAAACGGTGGAAACAGTGTCAGACTATTTTTTTGGGCTCCAAAATCACTGCAGATGGTGACTGCAGCCATGAAATTAAAAGACGCTTACTCCTTGGAAGAAAAGTTATGACCAACCTAGATAGCATATTCAAAAGCAGAGATATTACTTTGCCGACTAAGGTCCATCTAGTCAAGGCTATGGTTTTTTCAGTAGTCATGTATGTATGTGAGAGTGGGACTGTGAAGAAGGCTGAGCGCAGAAGAATTGATGCGTTTGAACTGTGGTGTTGGAGAAGACTCATGAGTCCCTTGGACTGCAAGGAGATCCAACCAGTCCATTCTGAAGGAGATCAGCCCTGGGTGTTCTTTGAAGGGAATGATACTAAAGCTGAAACTCCAATACTTTGGCCACCTCATGCGAAGAGTTGACTCACTGGAAAAGACTCTGATGCTGGGAGGGATTGGGGGCAGGAGGAGAAGGGGATGACAGAGGATGAGATGGCTGGATCGCATCACCGACTCGATGGACGTTGAGTCTGAGTGAACTCCAGGAGTTGGTAATGAACAGGGAAGCCTGGCGTGCTGCGATTCATGGGGTTGCAAAGAGTCGGACACGACTGAGTGACTGAACTGAACTGAACTGTAAACTAGCTAAACCAGTTTCAAATCCATCAAAGCTATAAATGTGATGAGCAAAGACCAGAAGACTTGTTGCTAGTGGGTCCCCAGAATGTGAGTCACTTCCAAAGCTCTGTGGCAGTTCTGAAAAGCATTTTGAGAAAGAAAGTATAAGCTATAGCTAAATCAACTCTGATACTAACGAGTTAGAGAAATACATGTCTTTAATTAGAACTCTGCTATTTACATTTATTTTTTTCATTCAATAAACATGAACCGAGCACCACCTTAGAAGCCGAGGCTACAACTCAAGAAGACTAATGCATCTCCTTTCCTTATGGATTTTACAGCCCAAAGAGGTAATTAGAATCCAAGAGGAAAATGTGAGTACAGAAAAGATGCTGTAGAGACCCTCAGAAGCTGGGTGATCTCAGAAGAGCCCAAAGAAAAAGAACATCTGTGCTAAAGTTAGCAGCCAGAGAGGGATCAAGAATGTCCTCATCTAAGCAGAGTAAACAATATACGTGAAAGTGCAGAGAAATGAGCATTTTAGAGTTGTGTAAGGGATCAGCACTCTATTTGAAGTTCTCTGGTTAGCCCTAAGGAGGTAAGAGAATTATGATCAGATTTACATTTTGCAAAACTCACCCAGCAGTTCTGTGGATAATGGATCAGGAAAGAATAAGATGGAAGCAAAGAGAAGAGGTAGAAGGCCAGCCCTGCCTATTTCCATCTTTAAAAAAAGACTAGTAGAGCCAAGTCCAAGATCATTCTAAAAAGTCACTAATCATGCTATTACAGTTCACTGTCCAAGCCCTCGTGTTTAGGCAACAGGGACCAGAGAACATAGTCCAAAGAACAATCTGCTGACAGGACATCTCTGAACGTGGATTTTTCTATAAGCACTTTTATCCCTACATTTCCAAGGCAAAATACATCCTGGCATACAGTCAGTGCTCAATAAATGTTTACAGAATAAGCAAATGAGCCAACTTTAAAGAAAGTTATATTCTTCACCTGAGAAACTTTGTTATTTTGTAAATATCCAAATGGCAGACTAGATTGGGGTAAACAACTGGTAAACTCTAGGTGATGATTCTCTTGGTGGTAAAACCATGACCACTAAAACTCTTTGTATCAGGTAGCTTTTGGTCTAAACTGCTATGTAACAAATTGCTCACATATCCCATAGCCTGCAATAGTAACATGTCTTTTTCTCAGTCACAGGTTGCTGAAGTGGCTTTAAGTCAGGCTGTGGGTTAATAGATCTTGGCTTCAGAGTATGGGGTTAGGTTTGGATCTGTTCTGTTTATTTCTTCTTTCTTTGACTAGCAGCTACTCTGGCATTTTCTTCTGATGGTGCATCAATCAAGTGCACCAGACTGCAAAGGCAAGCCAGACTGCAAAGGCAAACCAGACTGCAAAGTACATGGAAACCTCTGTTTGTGTCTTGTCATCCTGCCCAAAACAGATCGTGTGGTCAGATCCAGCATTAATGGTGCAGGGAAATATACTGTATCCATATCAGAAAAAAGAAAACTATAAATGTACAGGGGAAAGGGCATGGATGTATGATTTTTATGCAGAGATAGCATGAAGAATCATGAGGCATGGTTTAGTCCACCATACTCTGTTAGGTTCTGTAGGTCCATCCATCCATTCATCCGTCCGTCTGTCCTCCCTCCTTCTCTCTTTTTTTTTTTTTTTTTTGTGGTAAAATATATATAAATCTGGGCTTCCTGGGTAGCTCAACTTGTAAGAAACCCACCTGCAATGCAGGAGACCCCAATTGGACTCCTGGGTTGGAAAGTTCCCCTGGAGAAGGGATAGGCTACCCACTCCTGTATTCTTGGGCTTCCCTGGTGGCTCAGCCAGTAAAGAATCTGCCTGCCATGCGGGAGACCTGGGTTCCATCCCTGGGTTGGGAAGATCCCCTGGAGGAGGGCATGGCAACCCACTCCAGTATTCTTGCCTGGAGAGAGGAGCCTGATGGGCTACAGTCCACAGGGTCGCAAAGAGTCGGACACAACTGAGCGGCTAAGCACAGCACAACACATACATAAATCCATAGTTCTTTATGTGGCATTAACGACATTCATGTTTTTGTGAAGCCATCACTATCACCCAGAACTTTCCATCTTCCCCAAATGAAAGTCTGTGCCCATTAAACACCAACACCCCATTTCTTCTTTCCCCCAGCCCCTATCAACTTCCCTCTATATAATGTCTGTATGAATTTGATAATTCTAGGAACCTCATGTAAGTAAAATCACCTAATATTTGTTATTTTGTGACTTGGCATAATGTCTTCAAGATTCATTCATGTGGTAGCATGTGTCAAATTTTCCTTTCTTTTTCGTGCTGAATAATACACATATACCATATTTTATCTAATCATCTTTCAGTGGATACCTGGATTAATTTCATTTTTCTGATTCTTTGTCACTGATTTTCCATTTTTCCCTATGGCTGGAGTCATCTGACTTTGCCTAATAATCCTTTCCACTCCAGAACCTGTGTTCATTCTTGTTCATTCATTAATTCAACAAATATTAAGCACCAGTATGTGCCAGCAGTTTTCCTCAAGCACCCTAAAATTTCTCAATAGACAGAGTTGTGTTCTCCTTTTTGGTAGCCAATAGTTACATGTGGCTATTTAAATATAAATCAAAGTGAAACAAAATTTTAAAATGTGCTTCTTCACTTGCAGTAGCTGTCTTTCAAAGGATTAATAGCCATATGTGGTTAGTGACTACTGTATTGAATGATGCAGATATAAAACAGCTCTCTCCTTCTGGAAACTTTCTTCTTCTAAACTACAGACCTGTCAAAGTCACCTTCTGAGTGCAAGATGGCCATATTTTATTTGTCCAGATCTGAGCAACCAGCTAGCCAGTCAGAGCCCTTCCTCAGCATTTCGGAAAGTAAACTGAGCAAATAATTTAGATTTCTCTAGGTCAGTGACGGAGAAGGCAATGGTACCCCACTCCAGTACTCTTGCCTGGAAAATCCCATGGACGTAGGAGCCTGGTAGGCTGCAGTCCATGGGGTCGCTGAGAGTTGGACACGACTCAGTGACTTAACTTTCACTTTTCACTTTCATGCATTGGAGAAGGAAATGGCAGCCCACTCCAGTGTTCTTGCCAGGAGAATCCCAGGGACGGCGGAGCCTGGTGGGCTGCCATCTGTGGGGTCGCGCAGAGTCGGACGCAACTGAAGCGACGTAGCAGCAGGGTGAAAAGGAACATTTTTTTATTAAGTCCATTTCAAGAGGCATTTCAATATTTTGGATAAGAATTCTGCTGGAGGAATCAGAAAGACCAACTACAAATTAAGCATGTGACTTTGACAAGTTAATAATCCCTCCATGCCTCAGCTTTCTCAAATGTTAAATGAGATAGTGACAGCAGCTACCTTAGAAGGTTATTGAGAGATTAGATGATGCATGTAAAGCAAATACCTATGAAGAAAATCATTAGAGTAAATGACATCTGTAATAAACGGTTCGGTTTCAGAGACATTTTTATGGTGCATTAGCAAGCTCATCTGAACCTTACAATAAAAGGAGAAAGAGAAAAACAATAGAATGGGAAAGACTACAGATCTCGTCAAGAAAACTGAGACACGAACAGAACATTTCATGTAAAAATGGGCACAATAAAGGACAGAAATGGTATGGACCTAACAAAAATAGAAGATATTAAGAAGAGGTGGCAAGAATACACAGAAGAACTGTACAAAAAAGATCTTCATGACCCAGATAACCATGATGTTGTGATCACTCACCTAGAGCCAAACATCCTAGAATGTGAAGTCAACTGGGATTTAGGAAGCATCACTACGAACAAAGTTAGTGGAGGTGACAGAATTCCAGTTGAGCTATTTCAAATCCTGAAAAATAATGTGGTGAAAGTGCTGCACTCAATATGCCAGCAAATTTGGAAAACTCAGCAGTGGCCACAGGACTGGAAAAGGTCAGTTTTCATTCCAATCCCAAAGAAAGTCAATGCCAAAGAATGCTTAAACTACCACACAATTGCACTCATCTCACACGCTAGTAAAGTAATGCTCAAAATTCTCCAAGCTAGGCTTCAACAGTACATGAACCGTGAACTTCCAGATGTTCAAGCTGGATTTAGAAAATGCAGAGGGACCAGAAATTAAATTGCCAACATCCGCTAGATCATCGAAAAAGCAAGAGAGTTCCAGAAAAACATCTACTTCTGCTTTATTAATTACACCAAAGCCTTTGGCTGTGTAGATCACAACAAACTATGGAAAATTCTGAAAGGGATGGGAATACCACACCACCTGACCTGTCTCCTGAGAGATCTGTATGGAGGTCAAGAAGCAACAGTTAGAACCAGACATGGAACAACAGACTGGTTCCAAATAGGGAAAGGAGTACGTTAAGGCTGTATATTGTTACCCTGCTTGTTTAACTGATATACAGAGTACATCATGAGAACTGCCAGGCTGGATGAAGCACAAGCTGGAATTAAGATTGCCAGAAGAAATATCAATAACTTCAGATACACAGATGGTACCACCCTTATGACAGAAAGCAAAGAAATAAAGAGCCTCTTGATAAAAGTGAAAGAGATGAGGGAAAAAGCTGGCTGAAAACTCAACATTCAAAAAACTAAGATCATGTCATCTGGTCTCATCACTTCATGGCAAGTGGATGGGGAAACAAGGGAAACAGAGACAGACTTTATTTTGCGGGGCTCCAAAATCACTGTAGTGGCTGCAGACATGAAATTAAGAGATGCTTACTCCATGGAAGAAAAACTATGACCACCCTAGACAGCATATTAAAAAGCAGAGACGTTACTTTGCCAACAAAGGTCTGTCTAGTCAAAGCTATGGTTTTTCCAGTAGTCATGTAGGGATGTGAGAGTTGGACTATAGAGGTGGCTGAGGGCTGAAGAACTGATGTTTTTCAACTGTGGTGTTGGAGAAGACTCTTGAGAGTCCCTTGGACTACAAGGAGATCCAACCAGTCCATCCTAAAGGAAATCAGTCCTAGGTGTTCATTGGAGGGACTGATGTTGAAGCTGAAACTCCAATACTTTGGCCACCTGATGTGAAGGCCTGACTCACTGGAAAAGACCCTGATCCTGGTAAAGTTTGAAAGCAGGAGGAGAAGGGGATGACAGAGGATAAAATGGTTAGATGGCATCACCAACTCGATGTACATGAGTTTGAGCAAGCTCCGGGAGCTGTTGATGGACTCTGAAGCCTGGCATGCTGCAGTCCATGAGGTCGCAAAGAGTCAGACACGAATGAATGACTGAACTCACTGAACCTTACAACCTCACTACTGTAAGGCCACAAGACAGATTCAGAGAGACTTGTTGAAGGTCACTAAGACCACACAGAGCAAGAACCCAGATGGAGGTATTCCTGTGATAAAAGTGTTCAAGAAAAATAAGATCCAACAGAGAGACAGACACACAGACAACAGGAATAAGACATACCTGGTGGCTCAGACAGTAAAGAATCTGCCTGCAATGCAGGTGACCCAAGTTTGATTCCTGGGTTGGGAAGATCCCTTGGAGAAGAGAATGACTACCCAGTCCACTACTCTTGCTTGAGAAACTCCATTACAGAGGAGTCTGGCAGGCTACAGTCCATAGGGTCACAGAGTTGGACACGATTGAGCAACTAAGCATATGCATTTAAATATATACACATTATATATATATATATATATATATATATATATATATGAAATTCTGAAGTACAATTTAATGAATGCTAGATTTTTTTTTTGCTTTGTTTCCCTAGATCTGTTTTTGCATACAACTCATGGACACCTTTGCTATATCAGTAATCATTAAATGAAACAAATTTCATCATCTAATGAAATCCTAGTGCCTAATCTCCAGATAAATTATTATATAAATCAGGATTTGGGTGAAACTGACCCTCAAATATACAAATACCATTGAGATAATTTTAGATACTCCATTTTCTTTGTAGCTGCTACCCAGTGGTTTGTGGCACTTTAATGCTACTATTTCTTAGATTTAGTCAGTTTATTGTGTTGGAATTTCCCAAGGTCATCCATTAACCTAGTGTGTTCTTTGCTAATGGAGATAAACCATCCCTGAATCTTAGATGAGGGAATTGGTCTACTGTTGTTGCAACTTTTAAAGTTACTAATATTGTTTTGTATCTAAATGATCCCATTTAGAATCTGTTGTTCATTGTTCAGTTGCTAAGTCGTGTCCATCTCTTTGCCACCCCAAAGACCACAGTGCGGTCTACAGTACGCCAAGCTTCCCTGTCCTTCACTATCTCCCAGAGCTTGCTCAAACTCATGTCCACTGAGTCCATGATGCCATCCAACCATTTCATCCTCTGTCATCCCCTTCTCCTCATGCCCTCAGTCTTCCCCAGCATTAGGGTCTTTTCCAATGAGTCAGTTCTTCACATCAAGTGGCCAAAGTATTGGAGCTTCAACTTCAGCATCAGTCCTTCCAATGAATACTCAGGACTGATTTCCTTTAGAATTGACTGTTTTCATGTCCTTGCAGTCGAAGGGGCTCACAAGAGTCTCCTCTAGTGCAATTTCAAAGCACCAATTCTTTGGTGCTCGGCCTTCTTGATGGTCCAACTCTCAAATTCATACATGACTACTGGAAAAACCATAGCTTTGATTATACAGACGTTTGTTGGCAAAGTGATGTCTCTGCTTTTTAAGCTGCTGTCTAGGTTTGTCATAGCCAAGAGACTTTTAATTTCATGGCTGCAGTCACCATTTGTAGTGATTTTAGAGCCCAAGAAAGTAAAATCTGTCATTGTTTCCTCTTTTCCCTCTTCTATTTGCCGTGGAGTGATGAGGTTCAATGCTATTATCTTAGCTTTCTGAATGCTGAGTTTAGAATCTACTACAAGATTCTATAAGATTTTATTTTCTTGGGCTCTAAAATCACTGAAGATGGTGACTGCAGCCATGAAATTAAGAGGCTTGCTCCTTGGAAGAAAAGCTATGACGAACCTAGACAGCATATTAAAAAGCAGAGACATTACTTTGCCAACAAAGATGCATCTAGTCAAAGCTATGGTTGTTCCAGTAGTCATGTATGAATGTGATAGTTGGGCCATAAAGAAAGCTGAGCACCGAAGAATTGATGTTTTTGAACTGCGGTGTTGGAGAAGACTCTTGAGACTCCCTAGGACTGCAAGGAGATCCAACCAGTCAATCCTAAAGGAAATCAGTCCTGAATATTCATTAGCAGGACTGATGCTGAAGGTAAAACTCCATTACTTTGGCCACCTGCTGTGAAGAGCTGACTCATTGGAAAAGACTCTGATGCTGGGAAAGATTGAAAGCAGGAGGAGAAGGGGATGACAAGAGGATGAGATGGTTTGATGGCATCACCAACTCCATGGACTTGAGTTTGAGCAAGCTCTGGGAGTAGGTGATGGACAGGGAAGCCTGGCGTGCTGCAGTCCATGGAGTCGCAAAGAGCTGGACACGACTAAGTGATTGAGTGAGTGAGTGAAGTTGCTCAGTTGTGTCTGACTCTTTGCGTCCCCATGGACTGTAGCCTACCAGGCTCCTCTGTCCATGGGATTTTCCAGGCAATAGTCCTGGATTGGATTGCCATTTCCTTCTCCAGGGGATCTTCCCAACCCAGGGCTCGAACTCAGTCTTCCCTCATTGTAGACAGACGCTTTACCACCTGAGCCACCAGGGAAGTCCCAAGTGACTGAACTGAAGTATAAGTAAAATACCTCCAGGGCCCAGATGAATAAAAAGAAGGAAAAGCACATGATCCTAATGATGTTTCTCTTTTCTCTCCCTCTCCCTCTTCTCCCCTCCCCTCTTCTATGTCTCTTCCTCGTTCCCACCCTCCCTTCCTCTCCCTCATTATGCATAGATAAATGTAATTTGTTTAACTACATACACATGAATAAGACTAGTTACAATGGACTGAACACATTTATATTAAAAAACAGCTCATAGTGGCAGTCTTCTAAGAACTATAATAGAGTTGACCTGCTCTAATTTTGTCTTTTACATGTAACTTAATCCTTTGATTTAAAAATTTCCAAGAGGAATTAGCACCTTTATAGTCATGGAAACTGTAAAAGAGTATTTTTAAACTTTTTGAAGGTGACAGTGGCATGTAAAATTAGTACACTTCATAAAGACATTTGAAGTATTCTATTTTCCAGAAAGCAAAATATTGCTAAATCCATGAACTTAGGTGTTAGTCTAGTGTTTTTAACCATTACTGGGAAACAGAATTCAATAGCAAGCTTTTGTCTCTATACTGGTATTCACGTACAAATCACACGTGTACATCTGCTACATGTAAGGTGGCTGAAGGCCCCTAAGTCTCTGACTGCATGAACTCACTGAATTTTGTATGAGATTTCATTAAGCATACTAGAAAGAATTAAATATATTTTCTAGAAATAAAATTTCATGAAAAATAATTTTTATTCCCCAATAATGGTCAATTTTTTTGTCTTGACTTAAACTTTACCAGTGTTTCAAAGTACATTCTCGTATCTTATCCTTGCATACATGAGATGAACCATGACAGATACAGTTAACTTTCACTTAGAACTTACTTTGACCAACATACTCAGAAGAATCTGTAACAATGAAGACAACATCGGTATACTAGGTTCATCTTTCTATGACTTACTATATAAAACCAAATCACAATGTCAACAAATAATGCCTTAACTACAAGTGCTATTCTTCTTTCTGGAAAATCTGGATAAACTCTTATTACCCAAGAGTTGAAAGTATTATGCTCAATTCTCTTTCTTAGAAGATCATTTCTAAGACATGCTATCATAAAATGTAGAGAAAAAATAAAAATTGAGAGCTCTGTGAAAACCATGACACCTGCTAGAGAAATTTAATAATTTAACTAGAATTAATACTCCACAAAGGCAACAACTGGTGCCTTGCTTGTAACCTAGAACAGAGCCTGGCACATTCCAGGTCACAACAAATATGTATTATATCAATGAACAAAGGAAAGATGATAGTGAGTATCAAGGATACCAGGAAACCACTGTTTCTTCAGTGATACACTAGCTCTTGATTAAAGATTAAAGTATATTATTTGTTCATTCACAGAGTCAAAAGCATTTACTGAACACCTAGAATATGACAGTTATTAAGGTTTTGTAGATAAACAGGAAAAAGAAAAACTCTGTTCCTCTACTTAAAAGCTTATCATCTACAGGAGGAATAAGACAAAAATCAAGTACAAAAACATATAAATTAATTTATGAATTGTGAAACAAGGCCACAATAGATACAAACAAGGCACAGTGAGAAAGAAGTTTCCTATTGGTTGGGGTACAGGGAAGGCAGGAACCTGTCTGAATGGTGAGGTGTCAGAAATGAGCTCAAAGCAATGCTCTTCATTTGCAGAATTTAGAGAGATGGTAAATCCATAGGTGGGCCTCTGAATCCTTTAGGGAAAAGGCTTCCCTTTACATGGGTCAGGTACTGAGAGCCTAAGCACAAGTCAGCCAGGCTCTGTGCCTTCCTCCAGGTTTCCCCACGGCATAGCTACTCTCCTCTGCTTGTACCGGGGATTGCAAAGCTCAGGCGCACATTCTAGTCCTGGCCAGACCCACCACCTATCAAAGATATGGATTACAGCTTCAACCTTCCCAGTTTTAATTCCTTGGTTAATGAGAATGAGAATAATGATACTGCACCAGATTGCTGTAATGTTCCAATTCTGAGACAGGGCATTCTGAACATGTGATGTGAACAATGTAACTGTTTACTGTGATTGAAATGACAATCATGACAACAGACATGATGTGGAAACAATCTGAAATCAAATGCTGATACTTCTATGTTAGCCTATAAGCTTCTCTTTTGCATGTTTATCTGTAACAGTACTCAGGGCAGTGGTTACTAACCAGAAGCACTTAGAAGTGTGTATAGCAGATGGACTAAAACTTTGTTGATGTCACATGACTGCCAGGATATCATGGGATACCAGGGGTACCAAAGGTTTTGCAGTATGTGAGCCATCCTCACATATCAAACAGCTGTGCAAGCCAAAATGTCAATAGTACCTGGAGAGAATTGCTGAGGAACACTCAACAGAAAGGAAGCACCCATTAAATATTTGCTGAAGTGCTACCTATGCTACTTATCTCCTTCACACACAGTAGACTGACAGTCACCTGAAACTGAGAAATGTAATTCATTCCAAAGTCCCCAACTTTAAATCTGACACATAACAAGCATCTAATGACTGTCTCTTATACATTCAATCAACAAATCATGACAATTGATGAAACTGCAAGAAATTATAACTATCTAACATGGGTAAGTTAAGGCAACGATGTTCTGACCAAGTATAAGAAGGATACTGGAGAAACAACGGTAAATCCAAGTGATCCTAGGGAAACAAATGAGGGTTTCCTCCATCACCAGACTCACTAGTTTCCATTCTGAAACATGAACACAAATTAATCTAACAAAAAGACTCATTTCTCCTCTGGATATCCGTTTAAAGTAAATGGGTCAAAATTAAGCTTTACGGATGTCTATTGATGTCTTTGGGGAAAAAAGCCACCAGAAGAGTATACAAAATTCTATTATATTGCATACTTTCGTACTTCAAAAAAACAAAAGTAGTATTTTCAAGCACTTATATGATGGGGACGAAGCAAGTGTTTACAAGAGAACACACTGCTCATAGCAAACACCATTTTCCAACAACATGAGAGAAGACTCTACACATGGACATCACCAGATGGTCAACACTGAAATCAGACTGATTATATTCTTTGCAGCCAAAGATGGAGTACTGGCGACGGAATGAAACACCAACACTGCAGAGTGGTTTGAATCTTTATATTTTAACACTTGCTTCTTACAGCTGCTTTATTTTATATCCCTTGCACAACAACCTACAGGGCAAGTTGCCAAACACTATGATTCAGAGACTATACAGTGCGCAGGCGCAGGGCGAGATAACCTTTATCTTGACTTCTTTACTGCAGCTAAGACTTTGTTTTGGGGAACTTCCTTATTAACTTAAAATCCGTTTTGTCCCTGGGTCTGTTCCTTTTGAGGAATCAGAGAAACATCCTTGTGTGCAAGAAATGTTCTTTTCCCACGGGAACAAACAGGATTCTTAGCTGAACATCTCGTTTGCAAGAATGTTCAGCCCTGGTTGAGAGTCTCGTTTGCAAGCACTTCTCAACCTTCCTTATACCTAGTTCCCTACACTGGGCAGAACATCTCGTTTGCAAGAATGTTCAGCCCTGGTTGAGAGTCTCATTTGCAAGCACTTCTCAATCTTCCTTATACCTAGTTCCCTACAATGGAGAAGCTCTATACAGTCAGCAAAAACAAGACCAGTAGCTGACTGTGGCTCAGATCAAGAACTCCTGATTGCCAAATTCAGACCTAAATTGAAGAAAGTAGGGAAAACCACTAAACCATTCAGGTATGACCTAAATCAAATTCCTTAGGATTATACAGTGGAAGTGAGAAATAGATTGAAGGGACTAGAGCTGATAGAGTGCCTGATGAACTATGGACGGAGGTTCGTGACATTGTACAGGAGACAGTGATCACGACCATCCTCATGGAAAAGAAATGCAAAAAAAGCAAAATGGCTCACTGAGGAGGCCTTACAAATAGCTGTGAAAAGAAAAGAAGTGAAAAGCAAAGGAGAAAAGAAAAGATATAAGCATCTGAATGCAGAGTTCCAGAGAATAGCAAGAAGAGATAAGAAAGCCTTCCTCAGTGATCAATGCAAAGAAATAGAGGAAAACAACAGAATGGGAAAGACTAGAGATCTCTTCAAGAAAATTAGAGATACCAAGGGAACATTTCATGCAAAGATGGGCTCAATAAAGGACAGAAATGGTATGGACCTAACAGAAGCAGAAGATATTAAGAAGAGGTGGCAAGAATACACAAAAGAACTGTACAAAAAAGATCTTCACAACCCAGATAATCACGATGGTGTGATTTCTCACCTAGAGCCAGACATCCTGGAATGCAAAGTCAAGTGGGCCTTAGAAATCATCACTACAAACAAAGCTAGTGGAGGTGATGGCATTCCAGTTGAGCTATTTCAAATCCTGAAAGATGAGGTTGTAAAGTGCTGCACTCAATATTCTAGCAAATTTGGAAAACTCAGCAGTGGCCACAGGACTGGAAAAGGCCAGTTTTCATTTCAATCCCAAAGAAAGGCAATGCCAAAGAATGCTCAAACTACCACACAATTGCACTCTTCTCACACGCTAGTAAAGTAACGCTCAAAATTCTCCAAGCCAGGCTTCAGCAATACGTGAACCGTGAACTTCCAGATGTTCAAGCTGGTTTTAGAAAAGGCAGACGAACCAGAGATAAAACTGCCAACATCCGCTGGCTCATTGAAAAAGCAAGAGAGTTCCAGAAAAACATCTATTTCTGCTTTATTGACTATGCCAAAGCCTTTGACTGTGTGGATCACAATAAACTGTGGAAAATTCTGAAAGAGATGGGAATACCAGACCACCTGACCTGACTCTTGAGAAACCTATATGCAGGTCAGGAAGCAACAGTTACAACTGGACATGGAACAACAGACTGGTTCCAAACAGGAAAAGGAGTACGTCAAGGCTGTATATTGTTACCCTGCTTATTTAACTTATATGCAGAGTACATCAAGAAATGCAGGGCCGGAAGAAGCACAAGCTGGAATCAAAACTGCCAGGAGAAATATCAATAACTTCAGATATGCAGATGACACCACCCTTACAGCGGAAAGTGAAGAAGAACTGAAGAGCCTCTTGATTAAAGTGAAAGTGGAGAGTGAAAGAGTTGGCTCAAAGCTCAACATTCAGAAAACTAAGAACATGGCATCTGCTCCCGTCATTTCATGGGAAATAGATGCTGAAACAGTGGAAACAGTGTCACACTTTATTTTTTGGGCTCCAAAATCACTGCAGATGGTGACTGCAGCCCCGAAATTAAGACACTTACTCCTTGGAAGGCAAGTTATGACCAACCTAGATAGCATATTAAAAAGCAGAGATATTACTTTGCCAACAAAGGTCCTTCTAGTCAAGGCTATGGTTTTTCCAGTGGTCATGTATGGATGTGAGAGTTGGACTGTGAAGAAAGCTGAGCACCGAAGAATTGATTCTTTTGAGCTGTGGTGTTAGAGAAGACTCTTGAGAGTCCCCTGGACTGCAAGGAGATCCAACCAGTCCATCCTAAAGGAGATCAGTCCTGGGTGTTCATTGGAAGGACTGATGCTAAAGCTGAAACTCCAATACTTTGGCCACCTCATGCAAAGAGTTGACTCAGTGGAAAAGACCCTGATGTTGGGAGGGATTGGGGGCAGGAGGAGAAGGGGACGACAGAGGATGAGATGGCTGCATGGCATCACGGGCTTGATGGAAATGAGTTTGAGTTAACTCCGGGAGTTGGTGATGGACAGGGAGGCCTTGTGTGCTGTGATTCATTGGGTTGCAAAGAGTTGGACACGACTGAGCGACTGAACTGAACTGAACAAGGCAAATGATGGACAATATTATGAAACAATGGGAATAGAGATAAGAAAACATTAGAAGGCCATTTCAAGATTAGATAATCTTCCCTAACCCAAGAAAGAACAAACTCTTCAAAAGAGGTTAAGAGAAAGAGAGCACAGCAAGCCAGTCATAGAGACACAGCAGAAACAGGAGTGAAATGTTAAAAAAGAATACATAAAATTAAATACAAACAGAAAAACTAAATGTACAAAAAGTCCACAGCATTAAAGAAAATGTTAGTATACTATATTGGTGTTTTTCTTCCTGGCTTACTTTACTCTATAATAGGCTCCAGTTTCATCCACCTCATTAGAACTGATTCAGATGTATTCTTTTTAATGGCTGAGTAGTACTCCATTGTGTGTATGTACCACAGCTTTCTTATCCATTCATCTGCTGATGGACATCTAGGTTGCTTCCATGTCCTGCCTATTATAAACAGTGCTGCGATGAACACTGGGGTATATATGTCTCCTTCAATCCTGGTTTCCTCGGTGTGTATGCCCAGCAGTGGGATTGCTTGGTCGTATGGCAGTTCTATTTCCAGTTTTTTAAGGAATCTCCACAGTGTTCTCCATAGTAGCTGTACTAGTTTGCATTCCCACCAACAGTGTAAGAGGGTTCCATTTCCTCTACACCCTCTCCAGCATTTATTGCTTATAGACTTTTGGATTGCAGCCATTCTGACTGGCGTGAAATGGTACCTCACTGTGGTTTTGATTTGCATTTCTCTGATAATGAGTGATGTTGAGTATCTTTTCATGCATTGTTAGCCATCTGTAACACCAATACAGTATACTAACACATATATACGGAATTTAGAAAGATGGTAATGATACTCCTGTATGCAAGACAGCAAAAGAGACACAGATGTATAGAACAGTCTGTTGGATTCTGTGGGAGAGGGCAAGGGTGGGATGATTTGGGTGTGAAACGAATCACCAGACTAGGTTCGATGCATGATGCAGGATGCTCAGCGCTGATGCACTGGGATGACCAGTGCAGAGGAATGGTATAGGGAGGGAGGTGGAAGGGGGGTTCAGGATGGGGAACACATGTACACCCATGGCAGATTCATGTTGATGTATGGCAAAACCAATACAATATTGTAAAGTAAAAAAAAAAAAAAATTAATGGGAGAATTTTTTAGGTTTTAAAAAAGGTTTCAGAACAGAAATGGTAAATTACAACAAATATAGTTTTAGTTGATATTTTTCTTTAACAGAGAAGTGCTTTTTTAAAAACTGAAAATTCAACTGCAAGGATAGAAAAAATTGAATGTTTGAAAGACAAAGAAAACACAACCAATTAAATTTTACAATAGGGGGTTTTTGGGTCTTGGAGAAAAATAAATGCTAAGTTCTTAAAAATAAATTATTGACACTAATCTAACCAGGAATTGTGTTATAGGAGCTTGGTATGAATTGGGACAGAAAAGAAAAAATTCCCAGAGGAGAGGTAGCATATAAACAAATGAACAAACTGTCATTCAAAGTAATGTTAAAATTTTAATACTGGGTTGGGCCATTCTGAACAAACTTTTTCGCCATCCCAACATTATCAGAAAGCCTCCTAATTTTCTTCTTTAGAGATATTAAATATATCACCAGTGGATACTTAGCAATCTCCATTTATTATGACCAGTTCATCTAAACAAAGTGATAACTTATTGGATGTTTGAAAAAATTCCTAGAAATTTATAGTAGGTCTATAATAGTACTGAAGTTAAATTTTATTTTTTAAAGTGTTGAATTTTGTCAAAGGAATATCACAAAGAGCCAAATTTTCTTCAGGATGAGCACATAGATTCTTGAATTTGGATATACATAATGGTTTAAATCCTCTTTCCTTTATAGCCTCACTTTGTATTGACCTATTCTGAAGTGAACTTGATGGAAAGAGAACTTCTAAAAAGATCTCAAGTGTCCATATAGCTTACAAGTGTCATCCTGAATCAGAGCCCAAACATTCTCCATGTCCAGCTCTATCTGTTGCATCTTGACCTGCATACAGATTTCTCAGTAGGCAGGTCAAGTGGTCTGGTATTCCCATCTCTTGAAGAATTTTCCAGTTTGTTGTAATCCTCATAGTCAAAGGCTTTGGCATAGTCAATAAAGAAAAAGTAGATATATTTCTCAGAAAAGGCATTGGCACCCCACTCCAGTACTTTTGCCTAGAAAATCCCATGGACGGAGGAGCCTGGTAGGCTGCAGTCCATGGGGTCGCTAGAGTCGGGCACGACTGAGTGACTTCACATTCACTTTTCACTTTCATGCAATGGAGAAGGAAATGGCAACCCACTCCAGTGTTCTTGCCTGGAGAATCCCAGGGACGGCGGAGCCTGGTGGGCTGCCGTCTATGGGATCACACAGAGTCGGACACGACTGAAGCAACTTAGCAGCAGCGGCAGATATATTTCTGGAACTCTCTTGCTTTGATGAACCAACAGATGTTGATCTCTGCTTCCTCTGTCTTTTCTAAATCTAGCTTGAACATCTGGAAGTTCATGGTTCACGTACTGTTGAAGCCTGGCTTGGAGAATTTTGAGCATTACTTTGCTAGCATGTGAGATGAGTGCAACTGTGTGGTAGTTTGAACATTCTTTGGCACTGTCTTTCTTTGGGGTTGGAATCCTAAATGCCATTGGACTTTTCCAGTCCAGTGGCCACTGCTTAGTTTTCCAAGTTTGCTGGCATATTGAGTGTAGCACTTTAACAACGTCATCTTTTAGGACTTGAAATAGCTCAACTGGAATTCCATCACCTCCACAAGCTTTGTTCTTAGTGATGCTTAAGACCCTCTTGACTTCGCATTCCAGGATGTCTGGTTCTAAGTGAGTGATCACACCATTGTGGTTATCTGGGCCATGAACATCCTTTTTGTATAGTTCTTCTGTGTATTTTTGCCACCTCTTTTTAATATTTTCTGCTTCTGTTAGCTCCACACCTTGTCTGTCCTTTATTGTGACCATCTGTGTATGAAATGTTCCCTTGGTATCTCTAATTTTCTTGAAGAGATCTCTAGTCATTTCCTTTCTATTGTTTTCCTCTTTCTTTGCACTGATCATTGAGGAAGGCTTTCTTATCTCTCCTTGCTATCCTTTGGAACTCTGCGTTCTTAAAGGGGTTTATTTTTTCTCCTTTGTCTTTCACTTCTCTTCACATCTATTTGTAAGGCCTCCTCAGACACCTATTTTGCATCTCTTTTTCTTGGGGATGGGCTTGATCAGTGCTTCCTGTATAATGTCACAAACCTCCATCCATAGTTCTTCAGGTACTGTGGGCAAGAATCCCTAGAAGAACTGGAGTAGCCCTCATAGTCAACAAGAGTCCAAAAGGCAGTACTTGGATGCAATCTCAAAAATAAACAGAATGATCTCTGTTCATTTCCAAGGCAAACCATTCAATATCACAGTAATCCAAGACTATGCCCTGACAAGCTGAAGAAGCTAAAGTCAAACGGTTCTACGAAGACTTACAAGGCCTTCTAGAACTAACACCCAAAAAAGATGCCCTTTTCATTATAGAGGACTGGAAAATACAAAAGTAGGAAGTCAAGAAATACATGGAGTAACAGGCAAATTTAGCCTTGGAGTACAGAATGAAGCAGAGCAAAGTCTAATAGAGTTCTGCCAAGAATGCACTGGTCACAGCAAACACCTTCTTCCCAACAACACAAGAGAAGACTCTACACATGGACATCACCAGATGGTCAATACAGAAATCAGATTGCTTATATTCTCTGCAGCCAAAGATAGAGAAGCTCTATACAATCAGCAAAAACAAGACTGGGAGCTGACTGTGGCTCAGATCATGAACTCCTTAGTGCCAAATTCATACTTAAATTGAAGAAAGCAGGGAAAACCACTAGACAATTCAGGTAGGACCTAAATCCAATCCCTTAGGATTTCTGTTCCCCTTCATCCCCTGGGTAAACCGTTTACCCACCGCGGCCATAAAGCACTTCCTCCCAAAGCAGCGGAGAAGCCAGGCAGGGTGACGCCCTGCACCCAGGGGCCCTCATGGGGCAGGCCAGACAGGCCTGCGCGGCAGGGAGGTTGGGCTCAGCCAGGCCAGGCAAGTCCCTGGCCGCGCGGGTCTGAGCCCAGGTCGAGACCATGGGCAGTGCTGGCTTGGGAGCGGCGCCTGCAAGGACCGTGCGGCGGAGTCGGGCAGGTACACTCACAATTTCAGCATCCACTCGCCCTCCATCACCAGCGTCCAGTTGGAAGCTGTCATGGGCCGCACTAGGCTCTGCTCCGGCGGCCGCGCGGCCTGCTCCCGGTCGGCCTCCGCCTCTGCCACCGCCACGACCCAAGCGGCCAGGAGCGCCGCGAACAGCGGGCCGCGGCGCCCTCCCGCCATACCGGGACGAGGAGCCGGGCTCTTCCCGGGGCTACGGAGAAGGGCGCGGCAGGCCCGCCGACCCGGCCTTCCCAGGTGGTGCGCCAAAAGGCCTGCCCGGCCCGCTGCGCCGGCGGCGGCCCGCCTCTTACAGGCCGGGCCACCGAGGCCACGCCCCTTCCGCCTAGACTCTCCGTTGCCCGGGGCGTCGGTTGCCTCGGCAACGGCCGTCCTTCCTTCCAGACGGCAGTGTTGAAGATAAGCTGTGACCCAATGTTGCATAATCAGAGCCTGACAGGCTAGTGCCAAGTAACCACAAGTAACAGGTTGGCGCATGTGGTTTCTTTCTAAAGAGAAAAGTGGCCAGTAATTAAAATATGCATCCTCTATTCAATGATAGCAAAAATAGCAACAGTGGACTGCAAGTAAACTGTTTTACTGTAATGAAAAAAGAAGGGATGCGTTGGGCATCCCTTACTGAAAAGGAGAGGAAATTTTAAGTACTCTTTGCATGTGTATAATGAAGTAGCACTGCCTAATAGTAAATAATGAAACCAGACCATGCAGTTTTAATTTTTACAAATTGTTTAAAGCATGGATGCTAACAGATAAAATGAATCAGTTTATAGGAATAGTGCCAGTTGCAATAAAATGGACCTCGAGCTCCTCTTGGCTACACATTTGTCAGATCTAAAATGAGAGTAACCTTAAATTATTTGCAGATCTCTTTCCAGATAGACGTTTGATGCATCTGTACCTTGAGATTACCACACCCAAGAATGTATGACAATTACAATTAGAGTCCGGGCGTGCTTTTACATGGAGAAGGCAATGGCAAACCACTCCAGTACTCTTGCCTGGAAAATCCCATGGACAGAGGAGCCTGGTAGGCTGCAGTCCATGGGGTCGCTAAGAGTCAGACATGACTGTGCAACTTCACTTTCACTTTTCACTTTCATGCAGTGGAGAAGGAAATGGCAACCCACTCCAGTGTTCTTGCCTGGAGAATCCCAGGGACGGCGGAGCCTGGTGGGCTGCCGTCTATGGGGTCACACAGAGTCGGACACGACTGAAGCGACTTAGCAGCAGCAGCAGCAGTGCTTTTACAAAGTTTGGTTTAAAAGAATTTATTACATATGTAAAGCATAGTGTGGTCCACTTATTATGAAAACAGTAATTTCTGTCCTAGGCTTAAAGACAACAATAAGACTAAGAGTACTGCAAGGAACATGAGATCAGTATCCAATCTGTACTTACAGGTAAGAAAAAGAAAGGTGAATTTTGCCTGCAGAGACAATCATACTCTAGTTCAGTTCAGCTGAGTTATTCAATTGTGTCTGACTCTTTGCAACCCAATGGACTGCAGCATGCCAGGCTTCCCTGTCCATCACCAATTCCTGGAGCTTGCTCAAACTCATGTCCATCGAATCAGTGATGCCATCCAACCATATCATTCCCTGTCATCCCCTTCTCCTGCCTTCAATCTTTCCCAGCCTCAGAATCTTTTCCAATGAGTGAATTCTTCACATTAGGTGCCCAAAGTACTGGAGCTTCAGCTTCAACATTAGTCCTTCCAATGAATATTCAGGACTGATATAATTTAGGATGGACTGGTTTGATCTCCTTAGGACTCTCAAGAATCTTCTTCAACAGCATCCATTCTTCAGTGCTTAGCTTTATTTATAGTCCAACTCTCACATCCATACATGACTAGTGGAAAAACCAAAGCTTTGACTAGATGGACCTTTGTTGGTAAAGTAATGTCTGTTTTTTTAATATGCTGTCTATGTTGGTCATAGCTTTTCTTCCAAGGAGCAAGCATCTTCTAATTTCATGGCTGCAGTTACCATCTGCAGTGATTTTGGAGCCCAAGAAATAAAGTCTGTCACTGTTTCTGTTGTTTCCCCATCTATTTGCCATGAAGTGATGGGACTGGATGCCACTATCTTCATTTTTTGAATGTTGATTTTTAAGCCAGCTTTTTCACTCTCCTCTTTCACTTTTCATCAAGATGCTCTTCAGTTCCTCTTCACTTTCTGCCATAGGGTGGTGTCATCTGCATATCTGAGGTTATTGATATTTCTCCCAGAAATCTTGATTCCAGCTTGTGCTTCATCCTGCCCAGTGGTTCTCATGATGTACTCTGCATATAAGTTAAATAAGCAGGGTGACTGATAGGACCCACATGGGGTCTCATTGATAAAATAGGTCATTATGTCAACCTCGCAAACAAAGAATAAATCACAGTGTTCTGTGAGACTGACCAAATTACCCAAATGGCATCATGTTATCGCACTGGTGCCTAACTTCTCAAAGCTGCGAGAGCGCCAGATTCCAGACCTCCAGCTATGTGACCATTCCTTCAAAGAATTTTCATTGGTGGGGTATAAGAAGGACTCTGTCAGAAACGGAGAATGCTGGTTCTCCTTAAGAGCCAGTCACCCACTCTTTTCCCTCTAATAAATTTCCTTTTCTTGCCTGACTGCCCGACTCACTCTTTTTCTCTCTGCACTAATCTTACAGCAACAATACAGCCTTGATGTACTTCTTTCTCAATTTGGAACCAGTCCACTGTTCCATGTCTGGTTCTAACTGTTGCTTCTTGACTTGTATACAGATTTTTCAGGAGGCAGGTAAGGCTGTCTGGTATTCCCATCTTTTGAAGAATTTTCTGCACTTTATTGTGATCCACATGGTCAAAGTCTTTGGCGTAGTCAATAAAGGAGAAGTAGATGTCTTTCTGGAACTCTCTTGCATTTTCGATGATCCAATGGATGTTGGCAATTTAATCTCTAGTTCCTCTGCTTTCTCTAAATCCATCTTGAACATCTGGAAGTTTATGGTTTACAGACTTTTGAAGCCTCACTTGGAGAATTTTGAGAATTACTTTGCTATCATGTGAGATTGCTGCAGAAACCAGTACTATGAGAAACCAAGCACCACACTCGGAGAGTTAGAGATCTCAGGTTTATTATGCCGGCAGGCCCAGAGGAGTTCACACTCCAAGCTCTGAGCCCCAAACAAAGGAGTTATACAGTTTTTACACACGAACAGGCATAATTAAGCAGGCTTGTGGGTCTGCAGGGGCTGGGTGATTGCAAAGAGCAGGACAAGGGTGAGTGAAATAAGCTCTAGTTCCTGGTACTGTGAGTCCCCATTTTCTGAGACTTATGTGATCCAGGTTTTGCAAGGAGCAGGATGAGTTATAGAGGCAGAAGCAGCGAGAGGTTATATAAAATTTTAACTTTTCTTGATGAGTGCAATTGTGTGGTATTTAACTTGCTGATATATTGAGTGCAACACTTTCACAGCATTATCTTTTAGGATTTCAAAGAGCTCCACGGGAATTCCATCACCTCCACTAGCTTTGTTCCTAGTGATGTTTCCTAAGGCCCACTTGACTTCAGACTCCAGGATGTTTGGCATTAGGTAAGTGATCATACCATTGTGGTTATCTGGGTTATTTGGCCTTAGGCCAACAAACAGGGAGGAAACACAGCCCCACCCATCAAAGAAATTTGGATTTACTGAGTATGGTCCCACCCATCAGAACAACACCCAGTTTTCCCCACAGTTAGTTTCTCTCATTAGGAAGCTTCCATAAGCCTCATCTTTATTCATTACAGGGCAGACAGACTGAAAACCACAATCACAGAGAACTAGCCAAACTGATCAAATGTACCACAGCCTTGTCTAACTCAGTGAAACTCTGAATCATGCTGTGTAGGGCCACCCAAGACAGACGGGTCATGGTGGAGATTTCTGACAAAACGTGGTCCACTGGAGAAGGCAATGGAAAACCACTTCAGTATTCTTGTCTTGAGAACCCCATAAACAGTGTGAAAAGGCAAAAAGATAGGACCTGAAAGATGAATTCCCCAAGTCAGCAAGTGCCAATATGCTATTGGAGAAGGGTGGAGAAATAACTCCAGAAAGAATGAAGAGAAGGGCTGAAGTGAAAACAACACCCAGTTGTGGATGTGACTGGTAATGGAAATAAAGTCCGACGCTGTAAAGAGCAGTATTGCATAGGAACCTGGAATGTTAGATTCATGGGTCAAGGTAAATTAAAAGTGGTCAAACAGGAGTGGCAAGAGTGAACATCAACATTTTAGGAATCAGTGGACTAAAATGGACTGAAATGGGTGAATTTAATTCAGATGGCCATTATATCTACTACGGTGGGCAAGAATCCCTTAGAAGAAATGGAGTAGCCATCATAGTTAACAAAAAGTCCTAAATGCAGTATTTGGGTGCAATCTCAAAAATGACAGAATGATCTCTGTTTGTTTCCAAGGCAAACCATTCAATATCACAGTAATCCAAGTCTATGCCCCAACTACTAATGCCGAAGAAGCTGAAGTTGAATGGTTCTTTGAAGACTTATAAGACCTTCTAGAACTAACACCAAAGAAATGATGTCCTTTTCATCATAGGGGACTGGAATGCAAAAGTAGGAAGTCAAGAGATCATACCTGAACTAGGTGTTAATTGTAGTTGCTCAATTCTATGTGGAATCAGTCCTTATTCTCAAAATATAGGACCCAGTTTTACAAACCATTGTAAATTTGGATGAAGTCCTTGAAATAAATGTTACCAAAAATCAGCTATCTTTTACAGATCAATCCTATAAACTCAGTGGAAAATATTTTGTTTTTTAAAAAGAAATAGCATACACAGAAATTCTATTATTCTTTTCAGTGTCCCTTATATATGTAAGGGGCTTCATTGGTGTCTCAGATGGTAAAGAGTCTGCTTGCAGTGCAGGAGACCTGATTCAGTCCCTGGGTTGGGAAGATACCCTGGATAA
Source organism: Capricornis sumatraensis (assembly GCF_032405125.1). NCBI lineage: Eukaryota > Metazoa > Chordata > Mammalia > Artiodactyla > Bovidae > Capricornis > Capricornis sumatraensis. Next base: position 4,308,913 of record NC_091083.1, read on the forward strand.
GGAAATGGAACCCACTCCAGTACTCTTGCTGGAAAATCCACAAGACAGTGGAGCCTGGCAAGCTATAGTCCGTGGGGTCATAAAGAGTCAGACATGAGTGACTGATTTCACTTTCTTTCTTTTGTATATGTACATGATTGGCAAAATATTTTTTTTCTTAAAAAGATCTGATATTAGGAAATTACTATTAATTTTGTTGGGTGTGATAAGTGTTATGACTATATCTTATGAAGTCTTTATTAGTTACAGATAGTGAATTATTTATGAGTAAAATGATATGATGTCTAGAATTCACTTAAAAATATCCCATAAATAAAATTCAGGGGGTTGGAAGGAAGATGCATGAAACAAAAGTGGCATCACATCAATCAAAGCTGAATCTAAGTTCATTTTTGCTATTCTCTCTACCCTTGCGTAGGCTGGAAAATTTGCAAAATGAAAGAGAGTATCATGGCTAAAGTTCTTCCTTGTTAACACAAATGACCTTCAGACTAGAGTCAGTAGGAAGGTGTCTAGCAAGAATGTGTGGGCAAGTGAATGTGGTGGGGTGGCATAGATGAGAGATAGCACTGGCTTGACCCTTCTTACCTTTGTGACTTGGAGCTAAAATCATTTAACACCAATTTTCTGTTTAAATGCAGGTAATAATAGAGCCTACTGTAGATGGTGGCTGTAAGATTAAATGAGATAAATAAATGCCAGGGTTCAATCCTTCTTTGCATTTAAAGCATGGGATCACAGTTTATAGAAGATTGGTACATGGTAATGGGGAAAAGAGTTTTTGTCCCTAGGGTAGTTTCCAATGATGGCACTATGAGGCAGCTATGCTTATACAAAAACACATAGTTCCTAATAGGAAAAGAAAGTGAAGTAACAAATAGTCCAATAGTAGAAAGTTCAAATACATGGTAATGAACAAAGACCTTGGTAAAAGGTAAAATTGGTAATATAGGGCTTAATATTATGAAGATAATCAACGAGGGTTGAGGAGATTGTATTCAGATTGTAAACTCTGTAATAATAGGGCATAGAAGTAATGCACAATGGTTTTCATAAGAGGATGGGGAAACTGGCATGGAGATATTAAATAAGCTACACAGTGCTGTAAAAATTAGTCCATAAAGTGATAATAGCACAGGAATTTAATTACACAAACAGATTTGCTAAATGCTTTATAGGAACAAGAGGGAGAATTATTAAATAGGACACTTCCTAGAACAGATAGTAGAAGAAGCCATAGATGATTCAAATAAACTGAGTTGTCCCAAACTAGTGACTAGAAATGAACCCATAAGGAGCCTTGATAGACCTCTAAGAAACAGCAACTCTTGGATGACCTCTTGGGGAAATCAATTAATTTTTTTCAGAACTAATAAGTGACTTCAGGGAAAGCTGCATACAACAGAAATAGACACAGATCAATTCTCTTCTTCTATACCAGTAAGAATTAGTTTTAAAATGTAATATGGACAAACATCTCATCAACAAAATCTATAAAACTACCTAAAGAAAGAAGGAGAGAAACATGCAAGACATACAAAGAAAGCTAGAGGATTTTGTCGGAGAAGGCAATGGCAGCCCACTCCAGTACTCTTGCCTGGAAAATCCCATGGACAGAGGAGCCTGGGGCTGCAGTCCATGGGGTCGCGAAGAGTCTGACACGACTGAGCGTCTTCACTTTCACTTTTCACTTTCATGCATTGGAGGAGGAAATGGCAACCCACTCCAGTGTTCTTGCCTGGAGAATCCCAGGGACGGCGGAGCCTGGTGGGCTGCCGTCTATGGGGTCGCACAGAGTCAGACACGACTGAAGCGACTTAGCAGCAGCAGCAGCAGCAGCAGCAGTAGCAGAGGATTTTGTATGGTGATGTCAATTTTCCCAAATTAATCTATAAATCCAATGTAATAGGATTCAAAATGCAACCAAGTTCTTTTACATAGCATTCTAAAAATTTATATTAAAAAGCTAATGCTTAAGTCAAAGTAACAGAATTTTTTTTAAAAACTGATGTAGGTCTTGCCTGAGTATTAAATCTACTATAAAGTTACAGTAAAGCAGGGAGGTATTGGTATAAGAAAAAGCAAGCAGATAAATGGATCAGAGTAAAGACTCAAGAAATGAAACTGTATGTATATGGATATTTATATATGTTAAAGGTGGTATAGTTAACATGATAAGGTAGACTTGGGTTGCCTTAACAAACAACAAGCCTCCCAAATTTCGGAGGTTTGACTCAAAAAGCTCCTTTCTATGTCGTGTAAAATCCACTTATGTCTAAGAGACTCTGGGGAAACTGAACATTACGCAAGCTCTACACAATACAGGCTGCTTCACTCTCACAGCTCTGCCATCTCGATGCAAGGCCTTCTCCGTGATTACAGCAGGGAAAGGGAAAAGAGAAAGCTGCAAGGAGCTTCTGGCTTCCTTAGTCCAGAAGTAGCACATCCTGGTTCAGCTCATGATTCACTGGCCAGAATTAATTATCACTGCCTCACTTGTAGGATGTCCTTCCCAGGTGGTGCTAGTGGTAAAGAACCTGCCTGCCAATGCAAGACATGTAAGAGACTGCAAGTTCGATCCCTGGATCAGGAAGATGCCCTTGAGGAGGGCATGGTAACCCACTCCAGTATTCTTGCCTGGGGAACCCCACGGACAGAGGAGCCTTTTGGGCTATAGTCCGTAGGGTCACATAGAGTCAGACACGACTGAAGCATCTCAGCATGCACTTATACTATAAGGGTGGTCATGCATGAGAGTTTGAATATTGATGCACAGTAATAATGTCCAGAAATGGCATCTCAAATCTGTGGGAGCAATTGGATGAATTCACAATAGTGTTAGGACAATTTCCTCTCCTTCAAGAAAAAAATAAATACCTCTGACTAATTTTCAGATCCACTAGTAAAAAAGCATACTATAATAAATGTTCCTTGAAAAGTTTTGGGATGATATTTTATGATCATCTGATGGGGAAATCCTTCCTGATTAACAAAAGAAACACTGAATCCATAAAGGAATTCTGGTAAATTTGCTACCCAGTTAGACAATTTTAAGTAAAGCCAAACTGTAAATTGACCTGAAATATTTACAACACATAAAGGTTTAGTATCCCTGAAATTCAACAAATTCTACAAATAATTAAGAAAAGGATATATAGCTCAATAAGGAAAACAGAAAAGAATATAAATGCAGAGAAGAAATCCAAATGCCAGATGAATATGAAAAACGTAGATACATACTGCAGGTCAGAAAAAGAGTTGCGAATGCAGTTTATTTGATGATTTCCTGTGACTTCCCTTGGAGTACAGACTGCTGTGATGAAGACCAGCCACCCCAAAATTATTTAAAAAATCTTCAGTGAACTCTAAATACAATAGCTCCCTTTCTATAACTACTTGTCCCCTCACTGTATGAATATATTCTCTGATTACATGCTATTTTGGAACCTGGCAAGCATGTCAGTTTTAAAGTAAGGTTAAGTGGAAACTGGAAGAGCGGGGCATAAATTTTAGTCAAAGCAATTGTGTGCTACAAATCTGGCAAATTGTACATGAAAAGGAAAAACAAAACTGTCATGAATCAAGTTTAGATATTATGTGTGATGTTGGGTAGTCTCTAATAATAATCAGGCCCTAGATATTGGAGTATACCAGCTGATGTCTTCATTTCAGTCAACAAATTTTGTGGAGCATGTATTGTGTGCAGGCCTTGTGCTAGGTTCCATGAGATCAGTAAAAGTGTGCCACCACTCTTAAGGAGCGAGGTATTAATCACATTAAATGGTAATGATTGAAATAATGCTCAGAAAATATTAAATATTCAACAGTCTAGAGCATTTTGAGTATATCTTTCCTTTTCTCCTTTGCCTTTAGTGTCTCCTCTTTTCTCAGCTATTTGTAAGGCCTCCTCAGACAACCATTTTGCCTTTTTGCATTTCTTTTTCTTGAAGTCGGTCTTGATCACTGCCTCCTGTACAATGTCACAAACCTTTATCCATAGTTCTTCAGGTACCCTGTCTATCAGATCTAATGCCTTGAATCTATTCGTCACTTCCACTGTATAATCATAAGGGATTTGATTTAGGTCATACCTAGTGGCCTAGTGGTTTCCCTACTTTCTTTAAGTCTGAATTTGGCAATAAGGAGTTCATTATCTGGAGGTAGTCCTAAGATGGCAGAGAAATAGGATGGGGAGACCACTTTCTCCCCCACAAATTCATCGAAAGAACATATGAACACTGAGCAAATTCCACAAAACAACCTCTGAATGCTGGCAGAAGACAACAGGCACCCAGAAAGGCAGCCCATTGTCTTCAAAAGGAGGTAGGACAAAATATAAAAGATAAAAAGAGAGACAAAAGGGGTAGGGATGGAGATTCGTCCCGGGAAGGGAGTCTTAAAAGAGGAGAAGTTTCCAAACACCAGGAAACACACTCACCAGCGGGTCTGTGGAAGAGTTTTGGAATCTCAGAGGGCAACATAACAGGGAAGAAAAATAAATAAAACCCACAGATTACGTGCCTAACAGCAAATCCCAGAACTCGCAGCCACCACCAGCAAGCTGGGGCTGAACAGGAAGGTGTGGGCTGCATTGCTTAGGGTAAGGACTGGGCCCAAATGCCCTTAGGTCAATCTGAGGGAACTAATGTGAAATAGCAACCCAAATTGTGGGATAGCCAGAGAGAGAGAGGAATTCATGGTCTGAGCCACAGTCAGCTCCCAGTCTTGTTTTTGCTGACTCAATATAAACTTTTCCATCTTCAGATGCAAATATAATCAATCTGATTTTGATATTGACCATCTGGTGACATCCATGTGTAGAGTCATCTCTTGTGTTGCTGGAAGAGGGTGTTTGCTATGATCAGTGCCTTCTCTTGGCAAAACTCTGTTAGCCTTTGCCTTGCTTCATTTTGTTCTCCAAGACCAAACTTGCCTGTTACTCTAGGTATCACTTGACTTCCTACTTTTTGCATTTCAGTCCCCTATGATGAAAAGGACATCTTTGTTCGGTATTAGTTCTAGAAGGGCTTGTAGGTCATCATAGAACCGTTCAAATTCAGCTTCTTCAGCATTAGTGGTTGGAGCATATACTTGGATTACTATGATAGTGAATTACCTTGTGATTTACCTTGGAAACGAAGAGAGATCATTCTGTAGTTTTTGAGATTGCACCCAAGGACTGCATTTTGGACTCTTGTTGACTATGAGGACTACTCCATTTCTTCTAAGGGATTCTTGCCCATAGTAATAGATAAAATGATCATCTGAAATAAATTTGCCCATTCCAGTCCATTTTAGTTCACTGATTCCTAAAATGTTGATGTTCACTCTAGCCATCTTCTGACTGACCACGTCCAATTTACCTTGATCCATGGACCTAACATTCCAGGTTCCTATGCAATACTGCTCTTTACAGCATCAGACTTTACTTCCATCACCAGTCACATCCACAGCTGGGTGTTCTTTTCACTTTGATTCCATCTCTTCATTCTTTCTGGCATTATTTCTCTACCCTTCTCCAGTAGCATACTGGCACTTGCTGACTTGGGGAGTTCATCTTTCAGTGTCATATCTTCTTGACTTTTCATACTGTTCCTGGGGTTCTCAAGGCAAGAATACTGAAGTGGCTTTCCAGTGGACTACGTATTGTCAGAAATCTCCACCATGACCCGTCCTTACTGGGTGTCCCTACATGGCATGACTCATAGTTTCATTGAGTTAGAGAAGGCTTTGATTCATGTGATGAGTTTGGTTAGTTTTCTGTGATTATGGTTTTCATTCTGTCTGCCCTCTGATGTATAAGGACAAGAGGCTTATGGAAGCTTTCTGATGAGAGACTGATGGTAGGGGTCTTGTTCTGATGGGTGATGTCATGCTCAGTAAATCTTTAATCCAATATTCTGTTGGTGGGAGTTGGGGGAGGACTCTGTTCCTCTATGTTGTTTGTCCTGAGGCTTAACTGTGGTAGAGTTAATGTTGGTAATGGCGACCTCCTTCAAATGGGCTTATCCATTTGAATACAATGCACTGTTGTATTCAGTGCCCCTGACCTCACAGGAGGCCACAGTTGACACACACCTCCACTGGAGACTCTTGGAGTCTGGCTCACAGGCAAGTCTGGCTCAATCTCTTGTGGGGACACTGCTCCTTTCTTCCAGCTCCTGGTGCACACAAGATTTTCTTTGTGCCCTCCAAGAGTCTGTTTCCCCAGTCCTGTCTAAATTCTGTAATCAAATCCCCCTGGCTTCCAAAGTCAAATCCCTGGGGGTTCTCAGTCCCTTTTCTGGATCCCAGGGTTTGGAAATCTGTTGTGGGACCTATAAATTTCTGAACAGTGTGAGAATTTCTTTGGTATAATTGTTCAGCAGTTAGTGGGTCATCTGCTTAGCAGCTCTGTGGAGGGGCTAATGGCTACCTTCTGCAAGAAGGTTTATGCCACACTGTGTGTACCAGGTCTGCTACAGCCAGAGGCTCTGTCCCTGTAGCAGACCACTGCTGATCCATGCCTCTGCAGGAAACATTCAAACACTCAAAGGCAGGTCTGGCTCAGTCTCTGTGGGGTCTCTGGGTAATGGTGCACACAAGGCTTTTGTTTTTTTTAAGCCCCCTGAGCATCTCTGGAGGGAATGGGATTAGATTCTAAAGGTGATTTTGCCCCTGTCAATGGTTTTTCAGCAGAGAGCTGCAATTTTGGAGTTCTCCCAAGAGGAGATGAGTGCAAGTCTTTCTTCTCAGAAATGGCGTGGACCTAAAAAAGCAGAAGATATTAAGAAGAGGGGCAAGAATAAACAGACGAACTATACAAAAAAAGATCTTATCAGTTCAGTCACTTAGTTGTGTCTGACTCTTTGCAACCACATGGGCTGTGGCAAACCAGGCTTCCCTGTTCATCATCAACCCCCAGAGCTTACACAAACTCATGTCCATTGAGTCAGTGATGCCATCCAATGATCTCATCCTCTGCTAACCAAACTTCTCCTCCTGCCTTCAATCTTTCCCAGCATCAGTGTCTTTTTCAATGATTCAGTTCTTCATATCAGGTGGCCAAATTATTGGAGCTTCAGCTTCAGCATCAGTCCCTCCAATGAATATTCCGCACTGATTTCCCTTAGAATTGACTGGTTGGATCTCCTTGCAGTCCAAGGAACTCTCAAGAGTCTTCTCCAACACCACAGGTCAAAAGCATCAATTCTTCAGAGCTCAGCTTTCTTTATAGTCCAATTCTCACTTCCATACATGACTACTGGAAAAAACCATGGCTTTGACTAGACAGACATTTGTTGGCAAAATAATGTCTCTTTTTTTAAAAAAATATGCTGTCTAAGTTGATCATACCTTTTCATTGAAGGAGCAAGCAACTTTTAATTTCATGGCTGCAGTCACCATCTGCAATGATTATGGATCATTGCAGAGTGAGAAAGAGGAGAGTGAGAAAGCTGGCTTAAAAATCAACATTCAATTTTCCCAAGAAAATAAAAGCTGTCAGAGTTTCCATTGTTTCCCCATCTATTTGCCATGAACTGATGGGGCTAGATGCCATGATCTTTGTTTTTTTTAATTTGAGTTTTAAGTCAGCTTTTTCACTCTCCTCTCTAATGACCCAGACAACCATGATGATGTGATCCATCACCTAGAGCCAGACATCCTGACATGTGAGATCTAGTAGGACTTAGGAAGCATCAGTACAAACAAAGCTAGTGGAGGTAATGGAACTTCAATTGAGCTATTTCAAATCCTAAAAGATGATGCTGTGAAAGTGTTACATTCAATATGCCAGCAAATATGGAAAACTCAGCAGTGGCCACAGGACTGGAAAAGGTCAGTTTTCATTCCAATCCCAAAGAAAGGTAATGCCAAAGAATGTTCAAACTACCACACAAATGCACTCATCTCACACGCTAGCAAAGTAATGTTCAAAATCCTCCAAGACAGGCTTCAACAGTATGTAAGCCAAGAACTTCCAGATGTTCAAGCTGGATTTAGAAAAGGCAGAGGAACCAGAGATCAAACTGCCAACACCCACTGGATCATTGAAAATGCAAGGGAGTTCCAGAAAAACACCTACTTCTGCTTTATTGACCACGCCAAAGCTTTTGACTGTCTAGATCACAACAAAGTGGAAAATTCTTAAAGAGATGGGAATACCAGGCCACCTTACCTGCCTCCTGAGAAATTTGTATGGGGGTCAAGAAGCAGCAGTTAGAACCAGATATGGAACAATGAACTGGTTTCAAATTGGGAAAGGAGTACATCAAGTCTGTATATTGCCACCTTGCTTTTTTTTTTTTCCTTTATTTTAATTTACAATACTGTATTGGTTTTGCCATACATTGACATGAATCAACCACGGGTGTACATGCGTTCCCAAACATGAACCCCCCACCCACCTCCCTCCCCATAACGACTCTCTGGGTCATCACCGTCCACCAGCTCCAAGTATGCTGTATCCTGCGTCGGACATAGACTGGCAATTCGATTCTTACATGATAGTATACATGTTACAATGCCATTCACCCAAATCATCCCACCCTCTCCCTCTCCCTGTGAGTCCAAAAGTCCGTTATACACATCTGTGTCTTTTTTGCCGTCTTGCATACAGGATCTTCATTGCCATCTTTCTAAATTCCATATATATGTGTTAGTATACTATATTGGTGTTTTTCTTTCTGGCTTACTTCACTCTGTATAATCGGCTCCAGTTTCATCCATCTCATCAGAACTGATTCAAATGTATTCTTTTTAATGGCTGAGTAATACTCCATTGTGTATATGTACCACAGCTTTCTTATCCATTCATCTGCTGATGGACATCTAGGTTGTTTCCATGTCCTGGCTATTATAAACAGTGCTGCGATGAATATTGGGGTACATGTGTCTCTTTCAATTCTGGTTTCCTTGGTGTGGATGCCCAGCAGTGGGATTGCTGAGTCATAAGGTAGTTCTATTTGCAATTTTTTAAGGAATCTCCACACTGTTCTCCAAAGTGGCTGTACTAGTTTGCATTCCCACCAACAGTGTAGGAGGGTTCCCTTTTCTCCACACCCTCTCCAGCATTCATTGCTTGCAGATTTTTGGATCGCAGCCATTCTGACTGGTGTGAAGTGGTACCTCATTGTGGTTTTGATTTGCATTTCTCTAATAATGAGTGATGTTGAGCATCTTTTCATGTGTTTGTTAGCCATCCGTATGTCTTCTTTGGAGAAATGTCTATTTAGATCTTTGGTCCATTTTTTGATTGGGTCCTTTATTTTTCTGGAATTGAGCTGCATAAGTTGCTTGTATATTTTTGAGATTAGTTGTCAGTTGCTTCATTTGCTATTATTTTCTCCCATTCAGAAGGCTGTCTTTTCACTTTGCTTATATTTTCCTTTATTGTGCAGAAGCTTTTAATTTTAATTAGATCCCATTTGCTTATTTTTGCTTTTATTTCCAGAATTCTGGGAGGTGGATCATAGAGGATCCTGCTGTGATTTATGTTTGAGAGTGTTTTGCCTATGTTCTCCTCTAGGAGTTTTATAGTTTCTGGTCTTACATTTAGATCTTTACTCCATTTTGAGTTTATTTTTGTGTATGGTGTTAGAAAGTGATCTAGTTTCATTCTTTTACAAGTGGTTGACCAGTTTTCCCAGCACCACTTGTTAAAGAGATTGTCTTTACTCCATTGTATATTCTTGCCTCCTTTGTCAAAGATAAGCTGTCCATATGTGTGTGGATTTATCTCTGGGCTTTCTATTTTGTTCATTGATCTATATTTCTGTCTTTGTGCCAGTACCATACTGTCTAGATGACTGTGGCTCTGTAGTAGAGCCTGAAGTCAGGCAAGTTGATTCCTCCAGTTCCATTCTTCTTTCTCAAGATTGCTTTGGCTATTCGAGGTTTTTTGTATTTCCATACAAATCTTGAAATTATTTGTTCTAGTTCTGTGAAAAATATGGCTGGTAGCTTAATAGGGATTGCGTTGAATTTGTAAATTGCTTTGGGTAGTATACTCATTTTCACTATATTGATTCTTCCAATCCATGAACATGATATATTTCTCCATCTATTAGTGTCCTCTTTGATTTCTTTCACCAGTGTTTTATAGTTTTCTATATATAGGTCTTTAGTTTCTTTAGGTAGATATATTCCTAAGTATTTTATTCTTTTCATTGCAATGGTGAATGGAATTGTTTCCTTAATTTCTTTTTCTACTTTCTCATTATTAGTGTATAGGAATGCAAGGGATTTCTGTGTGTTGATTTTATATCCTGAAACTTTACTATATTCATTGATTAGCTCTAGTAATTTTCTGATGGAGTCTTTAGGGTTTTCTATGTAGAGGATCATGTCATCTGCAAACAGTGAAAGTTTTACTTCTTCTTTTCCAATTTGGATTCCTTTTATTTCTTTTTCTGCTCTGATTGCTGTGGCCAAAACTTCCAAAACTATGTTGAATTGTAGCGGTGAAAGTGGGCACCCTTGTCTTGTTCCTGACTTTAGGGGAAATGCTTTCAATTTTTCACCATTGAGGATAATGTTTGCTGTGGGTTTGTCATATATAGCTTTTATTATGTTGAGGTATGTTCCTTCTATTCCTGCTTTCTGAAGAGTTTTTATCATAAATGGATGTTGAATTTTGTCAAAGGTCTTCTCTGCATCTATTGAGATAATCATATGGTTTTTATTTTTCAATTTGTTAATGTGGTGAATTACATTGATTGATTTGCGGATATTGAAGAATCCTTGCATCCCTGGGATAAAGCCCACTTCATCATGGTGTATGATCTTTTTAATGTGTTGTTGGATTCTGATTGCTAGAATTTTGTTGAGGATTTTTGCATCTATGTTCATCAGTGATATTGGCCTGTAGTTTTCTTTTTTTGTAGTATCTTTGTCAGGTTTTGGTATTAGGGTGATGGTGGCCTATAGAATGAGTTTGGAAGTTTACCTTCCTCTGCAATTTTCTGGAAGAGTTTGAGGAGGATAGGTGTTAGCTCTTCTCGAAATTTTTGGTAGAATTCAGCTGTGAAGCCGTCTGGACCTGGGCTTTTGTTTGCTGGAAGATTTCTGATTACAGTTTCAATTTCTGTGCTTGTGATGGGTCTGTTAAGATTTTCTATTTCTTCCTGGTTCAGTTTTGGAAAATTGTACTTTTCTAAGAATTTGTCCATTTCTTCCACGTTGTCCATTTTATTGGCATATAATTGCTGATAGTAGTCTCTTATGATCCTTTGTATTTCTGTGTTGTCTGTTGTGATCTCTCCATTTTCATTTCTAATTTTATTGATTTGATTTTTCTCTCTTTGCTTCTTGATGAGTCTGGCTAATCGTCTGTCAATTTTATTTATCCTTTCAAAGAACCAGCTTTTGGCTTTGTTGATTTTTGCTATGATCTCTTTTGTTTCTTTTGCATTTATTTCTGCCCTAATTTTTAAGATTTCTTTCCTTCTACTAACTCTGGGGTTCTCCAATCCTTCCTTTTCTAGTTGCTTTAGGTGTAGAGTTAGGTTATTTATTTGACTTTTTTCTTATTTCTTGAGGTATGCCTGTATTGCGGCATACCTTTCCTCTTAGCACTGCTTTTATAGTGTCCCACAGGTTTTGGGTTGTTGTGTTTTCATTTTCATTAGTTTCTATGCATATTTTGATTTCTTTCTTGATTTCTTCTGTGATTTGTTGGTTATTCAGAAATGTGTTGTTCAACCTCCGTATGTTGGAATTTTAAATAGTTTTTCTCCTGTAATTGAGATCTAATCTTAATGCATTATGGTCAGAAAAGATGCTTGGAATGATTTCAATTTTTTTGAATTTAGCAAGTTTAGATTTATGGCCCAGGGTGTGATCCATCCTGGAGAATGTTCCATGAGCACTTGAGAAAAAGGTGAAATTCATTGTTTTGGGGTGAAATGTCCTATAGATATCAATTAGGTCTAACTGGTCTAATGTATCATTTAAAGTTTGCATTTCTTTGTTGATTTTCTGTTTAGTTGATCTGTCCATAGGTGTGAGTGGGGTATTAAAGTCTCCCACTATTATTGTGTTATTGTTGATTTCCCCTTTCATACTTGTTAGCATTTGTCTTACATATTGCGGTGCTCCTATATTGGGTGCATATATATTTATAATTGTTATATCTTCTTCTTGGATTGATCCTTTGATCATTATGTAGTGGCCTTCTTTGTCTCTTTTCACAGCCTTTGTTTTAAAGTCTATATTATCAGAAATGAGTATTGCCACTCCTGCTTTCTTTTGGTCTCTATTTGCATGGTATATCTTTTTCCAGCCCTTCACTTTCAGTCTGTATGTGTCCCTTGTTTTGAGGTGGGTCTCTTGTAAGCAGCATATAGAGGGGTCTTGTTTTTGTATCCATTCGGCCAATCTTTGTCTTTTGGTTGGGGCATTCAACCCATTTACGTTTAAGGTAATTATTGATAAGTATGATCCTGTTACCATTTACTTTATTGTTTTGGGTTCAGGTTTATACACCCTTTTTGTGTTTCCTATCTAGAGAATATCCTTTAGAATTTGTTGGAGAGCTGGTTTGGTGGTGCTGAATTCTCTCAGCTTTTGCTTGTCTGTAAAGCTTTTGATTTCTCCTTCGTATTTGAATGAGATCCTTGCTGGGTACAGTAATCTGGGCTGTAGGTTATTGTCTTTCATCACTTTAAGTATGTCTTGCCATTCCCTCCTGGCCTGAAGAGTTTCTATTGAAAGATCAGCTGTTATCCTTATGGGAATCCCCTTGTGTGTTATTTGTTTTTTTTCCCTTGCTGCTTTTAATATTTGTTCTTTGTGTTTGATCTTTGTTAATTTGATTAATATGCATCTTGGGGTGTTTCACCTTGGGTTTATCCTATTTGGAACTCTCTATGTTTCTTGGACTTGGGTGATTATTTCCTTTCCCATTTTAGGGAAGTTTTCAACTATTATCTCCTCAAGGATTTTCTCATGGTCTTTCTTTTTTCTTCTTCTTCTGGGACTCCTATAATTCGAATGTTGGAGTGTTTCATATCATCCTGGAGGTTTCTGAGATTGTCCTCATTTCTTTTAATTAGTTTTTCTTGTTTCCTCTCTGATTCATTTATTTCTACCATTCTATCTTCTATTTCACTAATCCTATCTTCTGCCTCCGTTATTCTGCTATTTGTTGCTTCCAGAGTGTTTCTGATCTCATTTATTGCGTTATTCATTATATATTGACTCTTTTTTATTTCTTCTAGGTCCTTGTTAAACCTTTCTTGCATCTTCTCAATCCTTGTCTCTAGGCTATTTATCTGTGATTCCATTTTGATTTCAAGATTTTGGATCATTTTCACTATCAATATTCAGAATTCTTTCTCAGGTAGATTCCCTACCTCTTCCTCTTTTGTTTGGTTTGGTGGGCAACCCTCCTGTTCCTTTACCTGCTGAGTATTCCTCTGTCTCTTCATCTTGATTATATTGCTGCGTTTGGGGTGGCCTTTTTATATTCTGGTAATTTGTGGAGTTCTCTTTATTATGGAGCTCCCTCACTGTGGGTGGGATTCTATCAGTGGCTTGTCTAGGTTTCCTGGTTAGGGAGGGTTGTGTTGGAGTTCTGGTGGGTGGAGCTGGGTTTCTTCTCTCTGGAGTGCAGTGGAGTGATCAGTAATGGGTTATGAGACATAAAAGGTTTTGGAGTAACTTTGAGCTGCCTGTATATTGAAGCTCAGGGGAGTGTTCCTGTGTTGCTGGAGAATTTGTGTGGTATGTCTTGTTCTGGAACTTCTTGGTCCTTGAGTGGAGCTTGGTTTCAGTGTAGGTATGGAGGCATTTGATGAGCTCCTATTGCTTAATGTTCCCTAAATTCTGGAGTTCTCTGATGTTTTCAGGCTTTGGACTTAAGCCTCCTGATTCTGGTTTTCAGTTTTATTTTTACAGTAGCCTCTAGACTTCTCCATCTATATAGCACTGATGATAAAACATCTAGGTTAAAGATGAAACGTTTCTCCACCTTGAGGGACACCCAGAGAAGTTCACTGAGTTACAAGGAGAAGAGAAGAGGGAGGGGGTAGTTAGAGGTGACTGGAATGAGATGTGGTGAGATCAAAAGAGGAGAGAGCAAGCTAGCCAGTAGTCACTTCCTTATGTGTGCTCCATAGTTTGGACCGCTCAGAGGTATTTATGGAGTTATACAGGGAAGAGGAGTGGGAGGAAGTAGACAGAGGTGGCCAGGGATATAAGAGAGAGGAATGAGAAGGAGAGAGACAAATCCTGCCAGTAACCAGTTCCTTAGGTTTTCTCCACCATCTGGAACACACAGAGATTCACAGAGTTGGATAGAGAAGAGATGGGGGAGAAAAGAGACAGAGGCCACCTGGTGGAGAAAAAGGAGAGTCCAAAGGAGGAGAGAGTGGTCAAGCCTGTAATCTTGTTCTCAGGTAAAATTGGGTAGTGAAGTTTGGGTTTTTAAATGTACAAAATTGACAACAAAAACCGAAGAGCAAAGATTAAAAATCTAGAGAAGAGGTTGGATTTTCAAAAATACAATATTAAAGAAAAGAAGCAGAAGGAAAAGGAAAAAAGAAAAAAAAAGCCATAAGAATTATTTAAAAAAAAAAAAAAAAAACACCAATAACCACCCAGAGACTATATATGGTGTTTGCCTTAAAAAAAAAAAAAGTCTTTTTTTTTGAATATTAATAATAGGTTATAGAAATAAAAATTAGAGGAGAAATAGAAGACTTAACTATTTTTTTAAAAAGTCAGAAAAAGAAAAAAAAGGAATGATTTTAAAAATAGTAAAAATATATCTGGCCCTTCTCTGATGTTGTGGGCATTGTGGGGTCACTTCCAAGGCGGTTCCCTCTGTTTAACTTCTTCTTTATGCTGGTTTTTTAGGCTCACTAGTTCAGTCGCGCTGTGGGGAGGGGGGATGCTGCAAACAAATAGCGCTGTCATGTGCACACAGTGTCTCAGCCCCGCTGGACCTGTCCCTTCTCACGGCGTACAAACCACTCCGGCTCTATGATGCTCAGCCGGGAACCGTCTGAGGCTGGCCCTGGGCTGCGTGCACTTCCCCGGTCTAAGCCGCTCAGGTTCGGTGCTCAGGTAGCCCTCAGAGGCACAGATTCAGTTGGGACTGCGTTTTGTGCCCTTCCCGGGTCCGAGTAGCTCAGGAGTTTGGCGAGCGCGATACTGCAACTTGTCGCCTTTTCTGCCTCTGCTGCTCAGTTTTCTGGGTGGACCGCTGGCGCCCCTTGTGAGGCAGATGATGACTGTCCAGCACCCCTAGAAGTCTTAGCAAAGAAGCCTGCTTGCAGTTTGGTAAGTGAAGTCTCTCCGGGTCTGTAATTGCCCCTTTCCAGCCCTTATGGCTCTGGCTGCATGTCCCCGGCGGGGGATGGTCTGCAGCCGGCTTTTTCCACTCCGTCCTTTGTTCTGTGCTCGGTCCTGGAGGTGTCTTTTGTTCAAGCTTTTCGCATGGTAGCTATCCCACAGTCTGGTTAGCTAGCCCCAGTTAGATCATTCTGGCTGCACGTGGGGCGTTCCTGCCCGATTCTTACAAAGCACTGCAGCCCGCACCTCCCACGCTTCCCTGCCCTGCCCCCACTTCCCAGTGGTGGATGCAGGCGTCTGTGCTGCTTTTCCGCTGGGAGAGTTACTGTTGGGCTTGTAATCTCTTGGTTTTAATTATTTCTTCATTTTTCCCTTCCTGTTATGTTGCCCTCTGTGTTTCCAAGGCTCGCCACAGACTTGGCAGGGAGAGTGTTTCCTGGTGTTTGGAAACCTCTCTTCTTAAAATTCCCTTCCCGGGACGGGTTTCCCTTCCCGGGACGGAGCTCCCTCCCCACCTCCTTTGTCTCCCCTTTTGTCTTTTATATTTTTTCCTACTTGTTTTTGACGACAATGGTCTGCTTTTCTGGTTGCCCGATGTCCTCTGCCAGCCTACAGAAGTTGTTTTGTGGAGTCTGCTCAGTGTTGAAATGTTCCTTTGAGGAATTTGTGAGGGAGAAAGTGGTCTTCACGTCCTATTCCTCCGCCATCTTAGGACCACCCCTCGCCACCTTGCTTTTTAAATTCTACGCAGAACACATCATGAGAACTGCCGGGCTGGATGAAGCACAAGCTGGAATCAAGATTGCTGGGAGAAATATCAATAACCTAAAATGTGCAGATGACACCACCTTATGGTAGAAAGCAAAGAGGAACTGAAGAGCATCTTGATGAAAGTGAAAGAGGAGAGTGAGAAAACCGGCTTAAAACTCAACATTCAAGAAACGAATATCATTGCATCTTCTCCCATCACTTCATGGCAGATGTGGAAACAATGGAAACAGTGGGAGACTTTATTTTGGGGGCTCCAAAATCACTGTAGATGGTGATTGCAGCCAGGAAATGAAAAGACGCTCTCTCCTTGAAGGAAAAGCTATGACCAACCTAGACTGCATATTAAAAAGCAAAGCTGTTACTTTGCTGACAAACGTCTGTCTAGTCAAAACTATGGTTTTTCCAGTAATCATGAATGCATGTGAGGGTTGGAGCATAAAGAAGGCTGAGTGCCAAAGAATTGGTGCTTTTAAACTATGTTGTTGGAGAAGACTTTTAAAAGTCCCTTTCACTGCAGGGAGATCCAACCAATCAATCTTAAATGAAATCAGTCCTGAATATTCACTGGAAGGAAGCTGAACTTTCAATACTTTGGCCACCTCATGCAAATAACTGACTCATTGGAAAAGACCCAGATGCTGGGAAAGATTGAAGGCAGGAAGAGAAGGGGACGATAGAGGATGAGATGGTTGGATGTCATCACCAACCTGATTAACATGAGTTGGAGCAAGCTCCAGGAATTGGTGATGGACAGGGAAACCTGGTGTGCTGCAGACCATGGGGTCACAAAGAGTCAGACACAATTGAGTGGCTGAACTGAATTGGGAGCATTTTGTAATAGGAAGACTTAAGAATATGCCATATTGCACTTTAGAGCTACTCGGATACGAAGACAGGAATAGAACAGATAAAGAAGAGAAACAGAAAATCCCAGATGGAGATAATGTCCTGATAATAAGAAAATATTAGAACCTCCAAACTCTCAACCTTAAAGAGAAAAGCTAAAAATCTAAGCCATGTTTATTATGAACAAATATCTGTTGTCTTTTGTATTTGAAACCTGGGAAATCAGGAACTAATTATATGCATGCACTTAACACATTTAGTCAAGATGTGTTTTTTTTTTTTTTTCTAAAGAAGAAATTGTAAAGCAGCAAAGATGTCCTTTGAGTTTATTTTTTGGCCCCAAGGCAAGAAAACCTGTTAACTAAATCATCAGTTCTTGGTATCGATACAAGAATTCACTTTACGGATTTAATTTTGGTGAATATTTTTGATATTTGAACCAGATATTTCCCAAAGGCTTAATTCATGTATTTAGAAAGTGTTTCCTTTTGTTTTGTTTACATTTCAGTGATGGTAAAGAGACAACTGCTCACCATTTAATAAACTTTATATTCCTAAGCATAATTTTTGCCCTTATTTCAAACTCCTCTCTGTCTGTCATTATGCACAATTTCAAAATCCAAAATTAAAAACAGATAGGGACTTTCCTGGTCATCTAGAGTCCAGCTCCAGTCCCTGGTCAGGGAAAGAGATCCCATGTGCCACAACTAAAATCAGTTCAGTTCAGTTCAACTCATTCACTCAGTCGTGTCCAACTCTGCAACCCCCTGAATCACAGCACACCAGGCCTCCCTGTCCATCACCAACTCCTGGAGTTCACTCAAACTCTCATCCATTGAGTCAGTGATGCCATCCAGCCACCTCATCCTCTGTCGTCCCCTTCTCCTCCTGCCCCCAACCCCTCCCAGCATCAGAGTCTTTTCCAATGAGTCAACTCTTCGCATGAGGTGGCCAAAGTATTGGAGTTTCAGCTTCAGCATCATTCCCTCCAAAGAAATCCCAGAGCTGATCTCCTTCAGAATGGACTGGTTGGATCTCCTTGCAGTCCAAGGGACTCTCATGAGTCTTCTCCAACACCACAGTTCAAAAGCATCAATTCTTTGGCTTTCAGCTTTCTTCACAGTCCAACTCTCACATCCATACATGACCACAGGAAAAACTATAGCCTTGACTAGACGGACCTTGACTAGACGGCAAAGTAATGTCTCTGCTTTTCAACATGCTATCTAGGTTGGTCATAACTTTTCTTCCAAGGAGTAAGCATCTTTTAATTTCATGGCTGCAGTCACCATCTGCAGTGATTTTGGAGCCTCAAAAAAATAAAGTCTGACACGGTTTCCACTGTTGCCCCCACTGTTTCCCATGAAGTGATGGGACCAGATGCCATGATTTTCGTTTTCTGAATGTTGAGCTTTAAGCCAACTTTTTCACTCTCCTCTTTCACGTTCATCAAGAGACTTTTTAGTTCCCCTTCACTTTCTGCCATAAGGGTGGTGTCATCTGCATATCTGAGATTATTGGTATTTCTCCCGCAATCTGATTCCAGCTTGTGCTTCTTCCAGCCCAGCGTTTCTCATGATGTACTCTGCATAGAAGTTAAATAAGCAGGGTGACAATATACAGCCTTCACGTACTCCTTTTCCTATTTGGAACCAATCTGTTGTTCCATGTCCAGTTCTAACTGTTGCTTCCTGACCTGCATACAGATTTCTCAAGAGGCAGGTCAGGTGGTCTGGTATTCTCATCTCTTGAAGAATTTTTCACAGTTTATTGTGATCTTATCCGCAACTAAGATCAGGTACAGCTAAATAAATTACTAAATATTTTTAAAATTAGATACAGACAGGCATTAAAGTATTAGATAATGCAGGCCAAGTGTTGAATGTTTTGCTTTTTACCTAACAAAATAATCTAGGATATTTGAAAGATGATAGTGAAAGTCACTCAGTCGTGTCTGACTCTTTGCATCCCCATGGAATATACAGTCTATGGAGTTCTCCAGGCCAGAATACTGGAGTGGGTAGCCTTTCCCTTTTCCAGGGAAACTTCCCAACCCCAGAATCGAACTGACGTCTCCTGCACTGCAGGCAGATTCTTTACCAACTGAGCTATCACGGAAGCCCCTAGGATATTTACTAGGCAGTAATTTATATGTTACTGATAAGAGCTGAGAAAACAGGGTACATTCTATAAAGGAGAAAATACAACTAAAATTTGACTGAAGCAAAAGTTCACATTTCACAAAAATTAGTAGCAGTACCACTAAAGCATTAACATAAAGAAAGAAAGTGAAGTCGTTCAGTCATGTCTGACTCTTTTTGACCCCATGGACTGTAGCCTTCCAGACTTCACCATCCATGGAATTTTCCAGGCAATGATACTGGAGAAGGTTGCCATTTCCTTCACCAGGGGCTCTTCCCAACCCAGGGACCACATTGCAGGCAGACTTTTTGCTGTCTGATCCACCAGGGGAGCACAAAAAAAAGATCCTAATGACCCAGATAACTATTGTGGTGTTATCACTCACCTAGTGCCAGACATCCTGGAATGCATCACTACGAACAAAGCTAGTGGAGGTGATGGAATTCCAGTTGAGCTAGTTCAAATCCTAAAAGATGATGCTCTACAAGTGCTGTACTCAATATGCCAGCAAATTTGGAAAACTCAGCAGTGGCCACAGGACTGGAAAAGGTCAGTTTTCATTCCAATCCCAAATAAGAGCAATGCCAAAGAATATTCTAAGTACCATAGAATTGCACTCATCTCACACGCTAGCAATGTAATGCTCAAAATTCTCCAAGCCAGGCTTCAACAGTACATGAACTGTGAAATTCCAGATGTTCAAGCTGGATTTAGAAAAGGCAGAGGAACCAGAGATCAAATTGCCAACATCCAATGGATCATCAAAAAAGCAAGCAAGTTCCGGAAAAGCATCTACTTCTGCTTTATTGACTATGTCAAAAACTTTGACTGTGTAGATCACAAAAAACTGTGGAAAATTCTTAAAGAGATGGGAAAACCAGACCTCCTTACCTGCCTTCTGAGAAATCTGTATGCAGGTCAAGAAGCAACAGTTAAATCCAGACATGGAACAACAGACTTGTTCTCAATCAGGAAAGGAGTATATCAAGGCTGTATATTTTCACCCTGCTTATTTAACTTATATGCAGAGTACATCATGCGAAATGCCAGGCTGGATGAAACACAAGCTGGAATCAAGATTGACAGGAGAAATATCAATAACCTCAGATATGCAGATGACACCAGCCTTATGGCAGAAACTGAAGAGGAACTAAAGAGCCTCTTAATGAAAGTGAAAGAGGAAAGGCAAAAAGCTGGCTTAAAACTCAACATTCAGAAAATGGGCTGGTGCACTGGGACGACCCAGAGGGATGGTATGGGGAGGGAGAAGGGAGGGGGGTTCAGGATAAGGAACATGTGTATACCTGTGGTGGATTCATGTTGATGTATGGCAAAACCAATACAATATTGCAAAGTAATTAATCTCCAATTAAAATAAATAAATTTATATTTTAAAAAATAAAAGCACACATCTAGACATTAACTTCATACTGTATTTTATATTTCAAATATAAGCTTGATATTTAAAGTTATCTATTCTTTTTAAAAGAATGTCTTTATCATCTAAGCTTCTAATTATATCTTACATAAATCTGAAAAAAATAAATGAAGATCATGGTATCTGTTCCCATCACTCCATGGCAAGTAAATGAAGAAACAATAGAAATAGTGACAGACTTTATATTCTTGGGCTCCAAAATCACTGCAGACGGTGACTACATCCATGAAATTAAGACATTTGTTCCTTGGAAGAAAAGTTATGATCAACCTAGACAGCATATTAAAAAACAGAGGCATTGCTTTGCTGACAGAGGCCTGCTCTAGTCAAACCTATGGTTTTTCCGGTAGTCATGTATGAACGGGAGAGGTAGACTATAAAGAAAGCTGACCCCTGAAGAATTGATGCTTTTCAACTATGGTGTTGGGAGAAGACTCTTGATAGTCCCTTGGACTGCAACGAGATCAAACCAGTCAATCCTAAAGGAAATGAGTACTGAATATTCATCAGAAAGACTGATGCTGAAGCTGAAACTCCAATACTTTGGCCACCTGATGCCAAGAACTGACTCACTGGAAAAGATCCTGATGCTGGGAAAGATTGAAGCCAGGAGGAGAAGGGGAAGACAGGATGAGATGGTTGGATGGCATCACTGACTCGATGGACATGAGATTGAGCAAGGTCTGGGAACTGGTGATAGACAGGGAAGCCTGGAGTGCTGCAGTCCATAGAATTACAAAGAGTAAAGGACCGAATGAGTGATTGAACTGATACAGTGGACTATTAGCTATATAAAAAGAACAAAATAATACCATTTATAACAACAAGGATGGACCTAGAGATTGTCATGTAGATTGGAGTAAGTCAAACAGAGAAAGACAAATATCATGTGATATCACTTATATGTCAGCTCTGAATAAGATACACCTATGCGGTACTGGGAGCCCCAGCAGTTTGTTGGTGAGGACAGGGCCAAGCACAAAGGCACCTCCCGCCTGAGACAGAGTCATGCCAGATGATGCCCACATCAATCCTCAAATCAAACTGTGCAGCAGTCACAGCGCTTTCCAACCCCCCGACCTCGGCCTGCCAGCGTTCAGATGTTACCCACCAGCGAGCAGGAGGGAGATACTTCAAAATTACAGACTTGGTATGATAGATTCTGTGTAACACCATTTAGCTCAATTGTCAGTGATTTGCTGGATCACTGACACTGTTAATCACTTGTGGGATTAACAACCCACATTCCTGAGGCTGGGAAGCTCAGATTAGTTGAGTTTGCCAATTTCTGTGTGGTATGATTGAAATCACATGATTGATTTCAAATTGCCAACTTGATGCCCAAGAACTAGTCGCATTTTGGAAAATTGATCAATTGGCTCTTACAATCTCGTGCAAGATGCCTTCAGAAGCCCACTACAAGCACTGATAATACTATGCTACCACTTAATACAATGCTTATCCTTTGTTGTTCTGAATACTATAGAGGTGGATGTAAATGAATATAGGTATGTGAATGTGCGAACACATGAATATATGTTTTGCAGATTTGTGAACTTAAAATACTACACAGGATTCAAGTCTGTGCTTTGGAGCATTTACTAAATTTGTTTTTTCAGTTATTTTAAAACATAACTAAAGAACACATGTTTTTAGGTGAACTGTGAAAGCTCTTAAAAAAAGTTTTTAAGTGAACTCTTCAGTTCAGTTCAGTCATCAGTCATGTCCAACTCTTTGCGACCCCATGAATCACAGCACGCCAGGCCTCTCTGCTCATCACCAACACCCGGAGTTCACCTAAACTCATGTGCATCGAGTCGGTGATGCCATCCAGCCATCTCATCCTTTGTCGTCCCCTTCTCCTCCTGCCTCCAATCTCTCCCAGCATCAGGGTCTTTTCCAATGAGTCAACACTTCTCATGAGGTGGCCAAAGTATTGGAGTTTCACCTTCAGCATCAGTCCTTCCAATGAACATCCAGGACTGGTCTCCTTTAGGATGGACTATTTGCATCTCCTTGCAGTCCAAGAGACTCTCAAGAGTCTTCTCCAACACCACAGTTCAAAAGCATCAATTCTTTGGCTCTCAGCTTTCTTCATAGTCCAACTCTCACATCCATACATGACCACTGGAAAAACCATAGCCTTGACTAGATGGAACTTTGATGGCAAAGTAATATCTCTGCTTTTCAATATGCTATCTAGGTTTGTCATAACTTTCCTTCCAAGGAGTAAGCATCTTTTAATTTCATTGCTGCAATCACCATCTGCAGTGATTTTGGAGCCCCCCAAAATAAAGTCTGACACTGTTTCCACTGCTTCCCCAACTGTTTCCCATGAAGTGATGGGACCAGATGTCATGATCTTAGTTTTCTGAATGTTGAACTTTGAGCCAAATTTTTCACTCTCCTCTTTCACGTTCATCAAGAGACTTTTTAGTTCCCCTTCACTTTCTGCCATAAGGGTGGTGTCATCTGCATATCTGAGATTATTGGTATTTCTCCCGCAATCTGATTCCAGCTTGTGCTTCTTCCAGCCCAGCATTTCTCATGATGTACTCTGCATAGAAGTTAAATAAGCAGGGTGACAATATACAGCCTTGACATACTCCTTTTTCTATTTGAAACCAGTCTGTTGTTCCATGTCAAGTTCTAACTGTTGCTTCCTGACCTGCATATAGGTTTCTCAAGAGGCAGGTCAGGTGGTCTGATATGCCCATCTCTTTCAGAATTTTTCACAGTTTATTGTGATCCACACAGTCAAAGCCTTTGGCACAGTTAATAAAGCAGAAATAGATGTTTTTCTGGAACTCTCTTGCTTTTTCAATGATCCAGCAGATGTTGGCAATTTGATCTCTGGTTCCTCTGCCTTTTCTAAAACCAGCTTCAACACCTGGAAATTCACGGTTCACGTATTGCTGAAGCCTGACTTGGAGAATTTTGAACATTACTTTACTAGAGTGTGAGATGAGTGCAATTGTGCTGTAGTCTGAGCGTTCTTCTTTTCACAGGTATTTGTAAGGCCTCCCCAGACAGCCATTTTGCTTTTTTGCATTTCTTTTCCATGGGGATGGTCTTGATCACTGTCTCCTGTACAATGTCATGAATCACAGTCCATAGTTCATCAAGCACTATATCTATCAGATCTAGTCCCTTCAATCTATTTCTCACTTCCACTGTGTAATCATAAGGGATTTGATTTAGGTCATACCTGAATGCTCTAGTGGTTTTCCCTACTTTCTTCAATTTAAGTCTGAATTTGGCAATAAGGAGTTCATGATCTGAGCCACAGTCAGCTCCCAGTCTTTTTTTCTCTGACTGTATAGAGCTTCTCCATCTTTGGCTGCAAATAATATAATCAGTCTGATTTCAGTGTTGACCATCTGGTGACGTCCATGTGTAGTGTTTTCTCTTGTGTTTTTGGATGAGGGTGTTTGCTACAAGCAGTGTGTTCTCTTGGCAAAACTCTATTATCCTTTGCTGTGCTTCATTCCATATTCCAAGTCCAAATTTGCCTGTTACTCCAGGTGTTTCTTGACTTCCTACTTTTGCATTCCAGTCCCTTATAATGAAAAGGACATCTTTTGGGTGTTAGTTCTAAAAGGTCTTGTAGATCTTCATAGAACCATTCAACTTCCGCTTCTTCAGCATTACTGGTTGGGGCATAGACTTGGATTACTGTGATATTGAATGGTTTGCATTGAAAACGAACAGAGATCATTCTGTCATTTTTGAGACTGCATCCAGGTACTGCATTTCGGACTCTTTTGTTGACCATGATGGCGACTCCATTTCTTCTAAGGGATTCTTGCCTGCAGTAGTAGATATAATGGTCATCTGAGTTAAATTCACCCATTTTAGTTCACTGATTCCTAGAATGTAGACGTGAAAAGAAGAGAAGCGAAAGAAAAGGAGAAAAGGAAAGATACAAGCATCTGAATGCAGAGTTCCAAAGAATAGCAAGAAGAGATAAGAAAGCCTTCTTCAGCGATCAATGCAAAGAAATAGAGGAAAACAACAGAATGGGACAGACTAGAGATCTCTTCAAGAAAATTAGAGATACCAAGGGAACATTTCATGCAAAGATGGGCTTGATAAAGGACAGAAATGGTATGGACCTAACAGAAGCAAAATATATTAAGAGGTGGCAAGAATACAAAGAAGAACTGTACAAAAAAGATCTTCACGACCAAGATAATCACGATGGTGTGATCACTCTCCTAGAGCCAGACATCGTGGAATGTGAAGTCAAGTGGACCTTAGAAATCATCACTACAAAGCTAGTGGAGGTGATGGAATTCCAAGAGCTATTTCAAATCCTGAAAGATGATGCTGTGAAAGTGCTACACTCAATATGCTAGCAAATTTGGAAAACTCAGCAGTGGCCACAGGACTGGAAAAGTCAGTTTTCATTCCAATCCCAAAGAAAGGCGGTGCCAAAGAATGCTCAAACTACCACACAATTGCACTCATCTCACATGCTAGTAAAGTAATGCTCAAAATTCTCCAAGCCAGGCTTCAGCAATACCTGAACTGTGAACTTCCAGATGTTCAAGCTGGTTTTGGAAATGGTAGAAAAACCAGAGATCAAATTGCCAACATCCGCTGGATCATCAAAAAAACAAGAGAGTTCCAGAAATACATCTATTTCTGCTTTATTGACTATGCCAAAGCCTTTGACTGTGTAGATCACAATAAACTGTGGAAAATTCTTCAAGAGATGGGAATACCAGACCACCTGACCTGCCTCTTGAGAAACCTATATGCAGGTCAGGAAGCAACAGTTAGAACTGGACATGGAACAACAGACTGGTTCCATATAGGAAAAGGAGTCCATCAAGTCTGTATATTGTCACCCTGCTTATTTAACTTATATGCAGAGTACATCATGAGAAACACTGGACTGGAAGAAGCACAAGCTGGAATCAAGATTGCCAGGAGAAATATCAATAACCTCAGATATGCAGATGACACCATCCTTATGGCAGAAAGTGAAGAGGACCTTAAAAGCCTCTTAATGTAAGTGAAAGAAGAGAGTGAAAAAGTTGGCTTAAAGCTCAACATTCAGAAAACAAAGATCATGGCATCTGGTCCAATCACTTCATGGGAAACAGATAGGGAAACAGTGGAAACAGTGTCAGACTTTATCTTTTGAGGCTCCAAAATCACTGCAGATGGTGATTGCAGCAATGAAATTAAAAGATGCTTACTCCTTGGAAGGAAAGTTATGACCAGCCTAGATAGCGTATTCAAAAGCAGAGACATTACTTTGCCAACAACGGTCTGTCTAGTCAAGGCTATGGTTTTTCTAGTGGTTATGTATGGATGTGAGAGTTGGGCTGTGAACAAAGGTGAGCACCGAAGAATTGATGCTTTTGAACTGTGGAGTTGGAGAAGACTCTTGAGAGTCCCGTGGACTGCAAGGAGATCCAACCAGTCCATCCGAAAGGATATCAGTCCTGGGTTTTCTTTGGAAGGAATGATGCTAAAGCTGAAACTCCAGTACTCTGGCCACTTCATGTGAAGAGTTGACTCATTGGAAAAGACCCTGATGCTGGAAGGGATTGGGGGCAGGAGGAGAAGAGGACGACAGAGGATGAGATGGCTAGATGGAATCACGTAATCAATGGACGTGAGTTTAACTGAACTCTGGGAGTTGGTGATGGACAGGGAGGCCTGGTGTGCTGCAATTCATGGGGTTGCAAACAGTCGGACATGACTGAGGTACTGAACTGAACTGAACTGAACTGAACTTGAGCATTCTTTGGCACTGCCTTTCTTTGGGATTGGAATGAAAACTGACTTTTCCAGTCCTGTGGCCACTGCTGAGTTTTCCAAACTTGCTGGCATATTGAGTATAGCATTTTCACAGCATCATCTTTCAGGATTTCAAATAGCTCAACTGGAATTCCATCACCTCCATTAGCTTTGTTTGTAGTGATGCTTTCTAAAGCCCACTTGACTTCACATTCCAGGATGTCTGGCTCTAGGTGGGTAATCACACCATCATGT
This sequence comes from Capricornis sumatraensis, assembly GCF_032405125.1. Classification (NCBI taxonomy): domain Eukaryota; kingdom Metazoa; phylum Chordata; class Mammalia; order Artiodactyla; family Bovidae; genus Capricornis; species Capricornis sumatraensis. The sequence continues at coordinate 4,335,395 of NC_091083.1, forward strand.
TTGTCTGGGTTGTGAAGCTCTTTTTTGTACAGTTCTGTGTATTCTTGCCACCTCTTCTTAATATCTTCTGCTTCTGTTAGGTCCATACCATTTCTGTCCTTTATCGAGCCCATCTTTGCATGAAATGTTCCCTTGCTATCTCTAATTTTCTTAAAGAAATCTCTAGTTTTTTCCATTCTGTTGTTTTCCTCTATTTCTTTGCATTGATCACTGAGGACGGCTTTCTTATCTCTTCTTGCTATTCTTTGGAGCTCTGCATTCAGATGCTTATATCTTTCTTTTTTCCTTTGCTTTTGTCTTCTCTTCTTTTTATAGCTATTTGTAAGGCCTCCTCAGACAGCCATTTTTCCTTTTTATGTTTCTTTTCTATGGGGATGATCTTGATCCCTGTCTCATGTACAATGTCACGAACCACAGTCCATAGTTCTTCAGGCACTCTGTCTATCAGATCTAGCCCCTTCAATCTATTTCTCACTTCCACTGTATAATCATAAGGGATTTGATGTAGGTCATACCTGAATGGTCTAGTGGTTTTCCCTACTTTCTTCAATTTAAGTCTGAATTTGGCAATAAGGAGTTCATGATCTGAGCCACAGTCAACTACCGGTCTTGTTTTTGCTGAGTTTATAGAGCTTCTCCATCTTTGGCTGCAAAGAATATAATCAATCTGATTTCAGTGCTCACCATCTGGTGATATCCATGTGTAGAGTCTTCTCTTTGTTGTTGGAAGAGGGTGTTTGCTTCCTCTCTTCCTTCAACAAGAGCCCCTCCAGTTACAGATTCAGTCGCAGATGAGAAGGAAAGTGAGACTGAAGGAGACATGGCTGACTTCACAGAGCAAAAAAAGGGGAGGAAAATAGAAAGTCAGTGATAAACTGTGAGCTTTCTGATATGTGTTGAGAGACCCTCTCATTTTAAAAGCCAATGACAATCTGCTAACAAGAGCAACTATATGTACATATGTAGTAATTTTAATTTACATTTTTGAAATTTTCTAAGAAAAATTTCCTGTTTGATTTGTTTTCTTTCAGTGGTATACCTCTCAGTTTTCTATGGAGTACTTTTCTATGGAATTTTTTCAAAATATACTGGTTTTTAAAAGTATAATTTAGTATTTAAATACCTTTCTTATATATATATTTTTTTTTTTTTCAATCACCACCTTTGAGTGACTTACAGGTGTCCTTGCCTGTTGTTGTTATTTATCAGAGGCCAAGTCCTGTCGGACTCCTTGTGACTGACTCCATGGACTGCAGCACCCCAGGCTTCCCTGTCCTTCACCATCTCCCAGAGTTTGCTCAAACTCATGTCCATTGAGTCGTTGATGCCTTCCAATCATCTCATCCTCTGTCATCCACTTCTCTTTCCCTCGGTCTTTTCCAGTATCAGGGTCTTGTCCATTGAGACATCCCTTTGCATAACGTGGCCAAAGTATTGGAGCTTCAGCTTCTGCATCAGTCTTTTCAATGAATATTCAGGGTTGATTTTCTTTAGGATTGACTAGTTTGATACCCTTGTAGTCCAAGGGACTGTTGAGAATTTTCTCCAGCACTGTAATTTGAAGGCATCAATTCTTTGGCACTCAGTCTCCTTTATGGTCCAATTCTCACATACATACATGACTACTGGAAAAACCATAGCTTTGACTATATGTAACTTTGTCAGGTAAGTGATATCTGCTTTTTAATACTCTGTTTTGGTTTGTCATAGTTTTTCTTCTAAAGAGCAAGCTTCTTTTAATTTCATGGTTGCAGTCATTGTCTGCAGTGATTTTGGAGGCCAAGAAAATAATCTGTCACTGCTTCCACTTTTTCCTCATCTATTAGCCATGAAATGATGGGACTGGATGCCATGATCTTAGTTTTTTGAAAGTTGTTTTAAGCCAGCTTTTTCACTGTCCTCTTTCACCCTCTGCTAAGAGTGGTATCATCTGCATATCTGAGGTTGTTGATATTTCTCCTGGCAGTGTTGATTTCAGCTGATGATTCAGCCAGCCCATCATTTGTCATGATGGACTCTGCATATAAGCTTAATAAACAGGGTGACCATATGTAGCCATGTCATATTTCTTTCCCACTTTTGAATCAGTCCATTGTTCCATGTAAGGTTCTCACTGTTGTTTCTTGACCCACATACAGGTTTCTCAGGAGACAGGTAAGTTGGTCTGTTATTCCCATGTCTTTAATAATTTTCCATATTTTATTGTGATCCACACAATCAAAGGCTTTAGTGTAGTCAGTGAAGCAGAAGTAGATGTATTTCTGGAATTCCCTTGCTTTCTCTATTATCCAACAAATGTTGGCAATTTTATTTCTGGTTCCTCTGCTTTTTCTAAGTCCACCTTGAACATCTTGAAGTTTCAATTCATGTAGTGCTGAAGCCTAGCTTGAAGGATTTTGAGCATAACCTTACTAACATGCAAAATGAGAGCAACTATACATAGTTTGAACATTTTTTCACATTGCTCGTCTTTGGTACTGGAATGAAAACTGAACTTTTCCAGTCCTGTGGCCACTTCTGAGTTTTCTAAATTTACTGGAATATTGAGTGTGTAACCTTAACAGCATCATCTTTTAGAATTTGAAAGAGCTCAGCTGGAATTATATCACTTCCCTTAGGCTTAGAGCTATTACTGCTTCCTAAGGCTCTCTTGACTTCAGACTCCAGTATGCCAAGCTTTAAGTGAGTGATCACACTATCATGATTATCTGGGTCATTAAGATCTTTCTCGTATTGTGCTTTTGAGTATTCTTGACATCTCTGTTTAATCTCTCTGCTTCTGTTAGGTCCTTTCAATTTCTGTCCTCTATCATGCTCATCTTTGCATCAAATGTTCCCTTGGTATCTCCAATTTTCTTGAAGAGATCTCTAAGTTTTCCTATTCTATTATTTTACTCTATTTCTTTGCACTGTTTAAGAAGACCTTCTTATCTCTCCTTGCTGTCTCTGGAACTCTGCATTCATTTGGGTGTATCTTTCCCTTTCTCCCTTGCTTTTTGCTTCTCTTCTTTGCTCAGCTATGTGTAAAGCCTCCTCAGACAACCACTTGCATTTCTTTTTCATTGGCATGGTTTTCATCACTGACTTCTGTATAATGTTATGAAGCTCTGTTCATATTTCTTTAATATCTTGAATCTATTTGTCACATCTACTGTATAATCATAAGGGATTTTATTTAGGTCATACTGGAATGGCCTAGTGATTTTGCCTGCTTTCTTCGCTTAAGCCTGAATTTTACAATAAGGAGTTCATGCTCTGAGCCACAGTCAGCTCCATGTCTTGATTTTGCTGTATGAGCTTCTTCATCTTCAGGTACAAAGAATATAATCAATCTGTTTTTAATATTTACAATTTGGTGTTGTTCATGTGTACAGTAGTCTCATGTGCTGTTGGGAAATGGTGTTTTCTGTGAGTGGTATGTTCTCATGACAAAACTCTTTGCCCTGAGTCATTTTGTACTCCGAGGCCAAACCTGCCTGTTACTCCAGGTATCCCTTGACTTCCTGCTTTTCCATTCCAGTTCCCTATGATGAAAAGGATATCTGTTTTTGGTATTAGTTCTAGAAGATCTTGTAGGTCTTCATAGAACCATTCAACTTCAGCTTCTTCAGCATCAGTGGTTGGGGTATAGACCTGGATTATTGTGATGTTGAACGGTTTGCCTTGGAAACAAACTACAATCATTCATTTTTGAAATTGCACTTATTTAACTTCTATGCAGAGTACATCATGAGAAACGCTGGACTGGAAGAAACACAAGCGGGAATCAAGATTGCCGGGAGAAATATCAATAACCTCAGATATGCAGATGATACTACCCTTATGGCAGAAAGTGAAGAGGAGCTAAAAAGCCTCTTGGTGAAAGTGAAAGAGGAGAGCGAAAAAGTTGGTTCAAAGCTCAACATTCAGAAAACGAAGATCATGGCATCTGGTCCCATCACTTCATGGGAAATAGATGGGGAAACAGTGGAAACAGTGTCAGACTTTATTTTTGGGGGCTCCAAAATCACTGCAGATGGTGATTACAGCCATGAAATTAAAAGACGCTTACTCCTTGGAAGAAAAGTTATGACCAACCTAGATAGTATATTCAAAAGCAGAGACATTATTTTGCCAACTAAGGTCCATCTAATCAAGGCTATGGTTTTTCCTGTGGTCATATATGGATGTGAGAGTTGGACTGTGAAGAAGGCTGAGCGCCGAAGAATTGATGCTTTTGAACTTTGATGTTGGAGAAGACTCTTGAGAGTCCCTTGGACTGCAAGGAGATCCAACCAGTCCATTCTAAAGGAGATCAACCCTGGGATTTCTTTGGAAGGAATGATGCTAAAGCTGAAACTCCAGTACTTTGGCCACCTCATGCAAAGAGTTGACTCATTGGAAAAGACTCTGATGCTGGTAGGGATTGGGGGCAGGAGGAGAAGGGGGTGACCGAGGATGAGATGGCTGGATGGCATCACGGACTCGATGGACGTGAGTCTGAATGAACTCTGGGAGATGGTGATGAACAGGGAGGCCTGGAGTGCTGCGATTCATGGAGTCGCAAAGAGTCGGACATGACTGAGTGACTGAACTGAACTAAAGTGCATTTCAGACTCTTTTGTTGACTATAGGAGCTTCTCCATTTCTTCCTAAGGATTCTTGCCCACAGTAGTAAATATAAAGGTCATCTGAATTAAATTCTCCCATTCCTGTCCATTTTAGTTCACTGATTCCTATGATGTTGATGTTCATTCTTGCCATCTCCTGCTTGACCATGTCCATTTTACCTTGATTCATGGAGCTAACATTCCAGGTTCCTGTGAAATACTGTTTTTTACAGCATCAGACTTTACTTTAACCACCAGAGACATCCACAACTGAGCATTGTTTCCACTTTGGCCCAGCTGCTTTATTTTTCTGGAGCTGTTAGTAGCTGCCCTCAGCTCTTCCCCAGTAGTATATTAGACACTTTTGGACCTGGAAGGCAGATCTTCTGGTGCCATATATTTTTGCCTTATCATACTTTCATGGCGTTCTCAAGGCAAGAATGCTGGGGTGACTTTCCATTCCCTCCCCCAGTAGACCACATTTTGTCAGAACTCTTAACTATGACCTATCCATCTTGGGTGGCTCTGCAAGGCATGGCTCATAGTTTCATTGAGTTACGAAACTATGACAAACTATTATAAACTTCACTTTGCCATGACAAGACTGTGTTCCATGAAGGGCATGTTCTTGTTTAAACTGTACTAAATACTAAAATCAGTAGGTGTGGCATATAGCCTGTTGTCAACCATCTGAAAGACACTTAGAAACAGTTTGTGGCTTTAATTTATTAGAGGCCATTGTCACATTGAGCCATGTGCATTTATAGAATAGTTTCAACCTCACACATATTACATTATAAACCCTTCACAAGCTCAGATTTGTAAGTGAGCAGCTGATGTTTTAGTAAGAAAGACACAGTGAAGTAATTTTCAGTTAATTTGTTATCAGAAAGTTATCCCTGACCCTATATTGCAGATGGGAAATATTTTTGAATATTTAAAATACAAAATTTGTAACATGTACAAATACTTCTATTTGTTAAAATGGGATTTTATTCCAGAATGACCAACTGTGAATTCATAAGCAAGTCAGGAGAAAGGATGTAGAGATTCCCACAGGCTTTGTAAAGTGAGTTTGTTCATTTTGTGATAATTCATTGGGTTATACTCTTCTGTTTCATGTGCTGTATATATATATATATTTGTTGCATTGTTGTTGTTGTTGTTGTTTTATTTATTTGTTTGTTTATTTTTAGGCCATGCCATGTGGCATGCAGGATATCAATTTCCTGACCAGGAATCAAACTCATGCTCCTGCATTGGAAATGCAGGAACTTAACCACTGGACCTCCAGGGAAGTCCTTGTATACTTTTATATATGCATGTATTACTGTACCTGAAGTATAGGAAATTTTCATATTCTTGAGTTTGTTTAACATATAACAATGTTGATCATGTTGGAAAATCAACACATTAGGTAGGTTATAAAATACCAGAGTCGTATAGTACCATGTTGGAAAAATACACAAGCATGTTCGTGCACTCATAAAAAACTGAATATATATTCACCAATGATTTTCTAGCTGTTAGTGACTAGTGTGTAGCTACAACTAGTCTAGTTATAGATAGTGCTACATTAGTATATAGGAACAATCAAGAGTTCCTTGATTTTTTACCACTTCAGTATTTATGTATAGTTTCAGTTTTCTGTTGATGACATTTAGTTTATTTCTAAATTTTACCCTCTTAACACTGTTGCAATGAATAATCTTTTACACATAATGTATTGCCTGAGTGTAAGTCTATCTATAGAAGGGTTTCCTAGAAATAGAATTACTGACTTAAGGATATATGAATTTGTATCTTTAACAGCCATGGCCCAATAGTCTTTCAAAGAGATAGTTTCAATTTTATGCTCCCATAAGCGATACACAATCACACTATGTATGAAAGTACTTTCCTGTCAGTGCCATTTGTTTGTATTCTGTTCTCCACTTCCCCAAATTTGCTTAATGCAGAAAATATTAAAGCTACACAACAAATAAATTCTTTGGATGGTATTATAAATGATCACCTACCCCCCATTTTTTGCTTTGCTTTTTTCTTAGATTTTCAAATTAACAAGAAAAAAATCAAGCTACAGAAGAGTATGCATAATATACTACCATGTGAATAAAAATATTAAAAAATGATATTAGTATGTATTTGTGCATGTTCAGAGAAGTTCTCTAGAAGTTGAAATAGTTCATAAATTCCCATGAATCAAAGAGTTATTTCCTAGTCCTGAGCTTTGTTAAGTATGTCAAGGGCATATACAACCGAAATGCTGAGATGAAGCAGACAGAGGTCTGTGAAGTTACAGAGCCTCCCCTTCTACTTCACATCAGCTGGAGCTTCATTCTCACTGTGGGATCCCCTCCCACAGTGGGAGCATTTAATTAGAAAGCATCTCCATTTTATACCTAGATATAGCCCACCTGACATTCTCCCTAAATGCTCATCTCTATGAAGCTGGGTTACATTTACTATAGGCTTTCCTTAGCCAGGACCATTCACCAAGGGCCTTTAAGAAACAGTGCCTCTGCCTTCCAATAGGAATCAGTAACTCTGCTTACATGGAGTTCCAGGAAAGTAGGTCCCTTATCTGCCTTTCCCATGGGGGTAAATCCTCTGTAAAGGCATGAGCAGATCTCAGGCAATTGATTTTACTCTTTCTTCCTGAAGGATACAGTACCGTGCCTTAAAAAGTTGAATAGCTGGGAATAGGAGGTTTTAAAATGAATATCTTTTTGGTCCATATAAATGTATTACCTATTAAATGATCATATAAATACAAATAGCAAAAATAGTAAATTAGAAACATCCAGTTTATAACCATGAGAATATGACATTTCTGGATCTTTATTTTGTCTGTACTCTTGGAAAATATTTCTATGTTATGTTTAAACATCACTAATTTAATTCTGGTAATGGAATATTTGGCACAGGAAACTTTGAGAATGAGAAAGAAAGTGTAACAAGATTAAACTCTTTTGGCTAAGAACAGTACAGATCCTTGTGTTTGGATTTGAAGCTTTGCCTAATAACTTATATTTTCATCCTAAACTATATTAGTGGATTTTATGGGTGCTCTGGTGGATTAATGACATTTCAATTTTTAAGGGTGACCATTGTATTTTATTGTGCTTTCTTAAGTAATGGTGAGGCTTCAGGACATTCTACTAGCTCTGTCCTTGTAACTTTATTGCCTTAGCAAGGCATAACTTTTTGTCTTAGATGCAGATGTAATATGTTACAGACCTAGAATTTGGGCCACTTCTTATTTATATGACTTCAAAGTTATTCAGCTTCTACAGGTTTCACTAATATTCTTCCCACCTGTAAAATGGGAAAGTCAATGACAACTGTCTCAGCCCAGATCCCTAGAAAACAAAGCCTGAGGCCAGATCAAAAGCAATGATGCTTAATGTGTTGGGTGCATGAAAGTCTGAGACAGTACAAAGTCAGGAGGTACAGAGTCATCAGCAGATGTGTCCACCTGGCACAGATATCCTGGATAATAGGAAAGAGTATCCTTGCACCAGATGAGTTTTTCAGAAGGGGGAAAAAGGGGGATGTTTTGGCTAGGTGTCACATATCTGCTCTTTCCCACTGGAAAAAGTTCCCATAAAATGGACTTCAATGCCCTTCACTGCCAAGTGGCATCATTTGGCCCTTTCAGCTGCCTCTTGGGATGCTGTAGCCCAAGTCCTGTCGTGTAATATTTTATCAAAATCCTCAAGTGTCTGGAGGAATCAGAACTTTAGATGGCCTGCCTGGCTACAAATTATATATTTCATCACAGGTTATATTTTTTGGACATATCTGTTCTCAATTCTCCTACATCAAGTCAGATAAGATATGAAATTCAATGTTTTGTGAGAGAAATATTATTAGATTATATTAAAAAACCTATGGCTTTACCATCATAATTAAGCCCAATATCTATACATTTTCACGGCCCAGCTGTGTTCTATAAAAATAAGCTATTAATAATGAAAATGACTATATCTTTCAAGTTTTTCTGTAGGCCTTTGATGTAATTCTTTCAATTATTTGTCTATCCATTAACTTAGTTATCTCTGAAGAATAAGAAATGTCTGCTATGATTTATTTTAAAATAGTAAAATCATTTAAAAATAATTCTCAACAGTTCATAAATACTTTGCTATATTTTCAAGCTATTTCGAAATAGCTGACTGAATACACACTTTTTCTTGTTTCTCTAAAATAGATTTCATCCCATTAGAATGCTGAAAATTTCAATCTCTGTCTCTAAATATATATATATATATATATATATACATACATAGCATTTATATGTACACACAGCATTTCTTTCTAAACATTTGAGGTAGCCCAAGTCATATAGCCATGTTTCAAGACTAACTCTGGAGAAGGCAATGGCACCCTACTCCAGGACTCTTGCCTGGAAAATCCCATGGATGGAAGGGCCTGGTAGGCTGCAGTCCATGGGGTCTTGGAGAGTCGGACATGACTGAGCGACTTCTGTCTTCCCCTTCTCTTCCTGCCCTCAATCTTTCCAGCATCAGGGTCTTTTCAAATGAGTCAGCTCTTTGTATAAGGTGGCCAAAGTATTGGAGTTTCAGCTTCAACATCAGTCCTTCCAATGAACACCCAGGACTGATCTCCTTTAGGATGGACTGGTTGGATCTCCTTGCAGTCCAAGGGACTCTCAAGGATCTTCTCCAATACCACAGTTCAAAAGAATCAATTCTTCGGTGCTCAGCTTTCTTTATAGTCCAACTCTCATATCCATACATGACTACTGGAAAAACTATAGCCTTGACTAGATGGACCTTTGTTAACAAAGTAATGTCTCTGCTTTTTAATATGCTGTCTAAATTGGTCATAACTTTCCTTCCAAGGAGTATGCATCTTTTAATTCATGGCTGTAATCACCATCTGCAGTGATTTTGGAGCCCAACAAATAAAGTCTGACACTGCTTCCACTGTTTCCAAATTTGCTGGCATATTGAGTGCAGCACTTTCACAGCATCATCTTTTAGGATATGAAATAGCTCATCTGGAATTCTGTCACCTCCACTAGCTTTGTTCATAGTGATGCTTCCTAAGGCCCACTTGACTTCACATTCTGGATGTCTGGCTCTAGGTCAGTGGGGGTGATAATAAGCTAGTCACAAAAAGGCAAATTAGTATGATTCTAGTCATGTGAGGTACCTAGAGCAGTAAAATTCATAGAGTAAAAAAGTAGAATGGCGATTGTCAATGCTGGGGGAGAATGAAAACGGAGGTTATTGTTTAAGGCTGCATAGTTTCAGTCTTGCTAGATGAAAATTCTCTACTTAATGCACAGGACTGCACACTTAAAATTTTTAAATGATGACTTTCATGTTTTATGTATTTTATTACAATTTAAATAATTATATGAAATAAATACAAATGCAATTTCCAAGAAATTGAAACACATGTACATTGTGGTTGAAAATGTAAAATAATGCAGTTGCTGTGAGAAACAGCTGGATGGTTTCTCAGTAAGTTAAATAGAAAATTATCAGATGACTCAATTACACTTATAGGTATATACTCAAAAGATTTTAAAACAGGGACTAAAATAGATATTTATGCAAATTATCACAAAATCATTATTCAAAGAATCACAAATGGAAACAACCCAACTGTCCATCAACAGATGAGTATATAACCAGAAGATGGCATTAACATGCCATAGAATATTCTCCAACCATAAAAGGAATGCAGTTCTGTGAACTTTAAAAGCAATAAACATCCCAAGTGCCTCAGTGGTTTAAAAAAAAAAATCTGTCTGCCAATGCAGGAGATGCAAGAGATGGCTGTTGGATCCCTGTGTCGCGAAGATCTCCAGGAGAAGGAAATGGCAACCCAGTCCAGTATTCTTGCCTGGAAAATCCCAGGGACAGAAGAGCCTGGCAGGGTACAGTAAATGGTGTTGTAAAGAGTCAGACGTGGTTGACCAACTGAGCATGGATACACAAGTGAAATAACCCAAACACAAAAGGACAAATATTGAAAGATTTCACTTTTATGAAATATCTACATTGGAAAATTCATAAGGACAGAAATGATTAGAAGTTACCAGAAGCAGAGGAGGAAGAAAGGGAGTAATTGTTTAATGGGTTGCTGTTGTTTTTCAGTCACTCAGTCATGTCCGACTCTTTGCAACCCCATGGATTGCAGAATGCCAGGCTTCCCTGTCCTTCACCATCTCCCAATGATAGCTCAGACTCATGTTCATTGAGTCAATGATGCCATCCAACCATCTTGTAATCTGTCGTCCCCATCTCCTTCTGCCTTCTACCTTTCCCAGCATCACGGTCTTTTCCAATGAGTTGACTCTTAACATAAGGTGGCCAAAGTATCGGAGCTTCAGCTTCAGCAACAGTCCTTACTATAGTATTCACTGTTTATTTACTTTAGGATTTACTGGGTTTGATCTTGCAGTTCAAGGGACTCTCAAGAGTTTTCTCCAACACCACAATTCTATGGCGTTTATCCTTCTGAGGTTCAGTTCCCACACCAATATGTGACTACTCGGCTGGCAAAGTAATGTCTCTGCTTTTTAATAAACTGTTTAAGTTTGTCATTGGGCCTCCTTGGTGGCTCAGCTGGTAATGAATCCGCCTGCAATGTGGGAGACCTGGGTTCAATCTCTGGGTTGGGAAGATCCCCTGGAGAAGGGAAAGGCTATTCACTCCAGTATTTTAGCCTGGAGAATTCCATGGACTGTATAGTCTATAAAGTTGCAAATAGTCGGACATGACTGAGTGACTTTCACTCCTAGGTTTGTCATAACTTTTCTTACAAGGAGCAAGTATATTTTAATTTCATGGCTTCAGTCACAGTCCTCAGTGATTTTGGAGCCCAAGAAAATAATGTTTTTCACTGTTTCCATTGTTTCCCCATCTATATGCCATGAAGTATTCAGACTGGATGCCATGATCTTAGGCTTTGAATGTTGAGGTTTTTTTAAAATTTTTAATTAAGTATTTTTTTATTAAAGTATAATTGATTTACAGGATTTTTTTGTTTCCTATCAAACCTCAAAATGAATCAGCCATATTTATACATATATCCCCTCCCTTTTGAAGCGACCTCCTATCTCCCTCCCCATCCCAACCCCTAGGTTGATACAGAGCCCCTGTTTCAGTTTCCTGAACCACCAGCAAAATCCTATTGGTTATCTATTTTATATATGATAATGTGAAATAGATTTCCATGTTTCCAAAACTTTCCATGTTGCTCTTTCCATACATCTCACCCTCTCCTCCCTTCTCCTCATGTTCATAAATCTATTCTCTAAGTCTGTTTCTCCATTCAGTTCAGTTCAGCTCAGTTCAGTTCAGTTCAGTTGCTCAGTCGTGTCTGACTCTTTGCAACCCCATGAATCGCAGCATGCCAGGCCTCCCTGTCCATCACCAACTCCCAGAGTCTACTCAAACTCATGTCCATCGAGTCAGTGATCCCATCCAGCCATCTCATCCTCTGTCGTTCCGTTCTCCTCCTCCCCCCAATCCCTCCCAGCATCAGAGTCTTTTCCAATGAGTCAGCTCTTTGCGTCAGGTGGCCAAAGTATTGGAGTTTCAGCTTTAGCATCAGTCCTTTCAATGAACACCCAGGACTGATCTCCTTTAGGATGGACTGGTTGGACCTCCTTGCAGTCCAAGGGACTCTCAAGAGTCTTCTCCAACACCACAGTTCAAAAGCATCAATTCTTCGGTGCTCAGCTTTCTTCACAGTCCAACTCTCACATCCATACATGACCACAGGAAAAACCATAGCCTTGACTAGACGGACCTTTGTTGGCAAAGTAATGTCTCTGCTTTTTAATATGCTGTCTAGGTTGGTCATAACTTTCTTTCCAAGGAGTAAGCGTCCTTTAATGTCATGGCTGCAATCACCATCTGCAGTGATTTTGGAGCCCCTAAAAATAAAGTCTGACACTGTTTCCACTGTTTCCCATCTATTTCCCTGAAAGATGATACTGTGAAGGTGCTGCACTCAATATGCACAAACTTGGAAAACTCAGCAGTGGCCACAGGACTGGAAAAGGCCAGTTTTCATTCCAATCCATTCCAAACCCTTTGGCAATGCCAAAGAATGCTCAAACTACCACACAATTGCACTCATCTCACACACTAGTAAAGTAATGCTCAAAATTCTCCAAGCCAGGCTTCAGCAATACCTGAACTGTGAACTTCCAGATGTTCAAGCTGGTTTTAGAAATGGTAGAAAAACCAGAGATCAAATTGCCAACATCCACTGGATCATCAAACAATCAAGAGAGTTCCAGAAAAACATCTATTTCTGCTTTATTGACTATGCCAAAGCCTTTGACTGTGTGGATCACACAAACTGTGGAAAATTCAAGAGATGGGAATACCAGACCACCTGACCTGCCTCTTGAGAAACCTATATGCAGGTCAGGAAGCAACAGTTAGAATTGGACATGGAACAACAGACTGGTTCCAAATAGGAAAAGGCTGTATATTGTCACCCTGCTTATTTAACTTCTATGCAGAGTACATCATGAGAAACGCTGGGCTGGAAGAAGCACGAGCTGGAATTAAGATTGCCAGGAGAAATATCAATAACCTCAGATATGCAGATGACACCACCCTTATGGCAGAAAGTGAGGAGGAACTAAAAAGGCTCTTGATGAAAGTGAAAGTCTAAGATCATGGCATCTGGTCCCATCACTTCGTGGGAAATAGATGGGGAAACAGTGGAAACAGTTTCTCCAATACTGCCCTGTAATTAAATTCTTCAGTACCAATTTTCTAGATTCCATATATATGCGTTAGATTATGATATTTATCTTTCTCTTTCTGACTTACTTCACTTTGTATAAGAGGTTCTAGGTTCTAGGTTCATCCACCTCGTTAAAACTGACTCAAATACATTCCTTTTTATGGCTGAGTAATATTCCATTGTGTATATGTACCACAACTTCTTTATCCATTCATCTGTTGATGGACATCTAGGTTGCTTCCATGTTCTAGCTATTGCAAATAGTGCTGCAATGAACAATGGGATACATGTGTCTTTTTCAATTTTGGTTTTCTCAGGGTATATGCCTAGGAGTGGGATCGCTGGGTCATATGGTGGTTTTATTCTTAGTTTTTAAGGAATCTCCATACAGTAAAGAAAGCTGAGTGCCGAAGAATTGATGCTTTTGAACTGTGGTGTTGGAGAAGACTCCTGAGAGTCCCTTGGATTGCAAGGAAATCCAACCAGTCCATTCTGAAGGAGATCAACCCTGGGATTCCTTTGGAAGGAAAGATGCTAAAGCTGAAACTCCAGTACTTTGGTCACCTCATACGAAGAGTTGACTCATTGGAAAAGACTCTGATGCTGGGAGGTATTGGGGGCAGGAGAAGAAGGGGAGGACCGAGGATGAGATGGCTGGATGGCATCATCGACTCGATGGACGTGAGTTTAAGTGAACTCCGGAAGTTGGTGATGGACAGGGAGGCCTGGGGTGGTGCAATTCATTGGGGTCTCAAAGAGTGACTGAACTGAACTGAACTGACTGATACAGTCTTCCATCGTGGCTGTATCAATTTACATTCCCACCAACAGTGCAACAGCATTCCTTTCTCTCCAACATTTATTGTTTGATGATGGGCATTCTGACTGGTGTGAGGTGATATCTCATGATAGTTTTGATTTGCACTTCTCTAATAAAGAGTGATGTTGAGCATCTTATCCTGTGTTTGTTAGCCATCTGTATGTCTTTGAAAAAATGTCTGTTAGGTGTTTTCCCCACTTTTTGATTGGGTTGTTTGTTTTCCTGGTTGTATGAGCTGCTTGTATATTTTGAATTTAATTTTTTGTCAGTTGTTTTATTTGGCATTATTTTCTCCCCTTCTGAGGGTTGTCTTTTCACCTTGCTTGCAGTTTCCTTTGTGGTGCAAAAGCTTTCTGTTTAACAGGTCCCAATTGTTTACTTTTGTTTTTATTTCCGTTACTCTAGGATGTGGGTCATAGATTATCTTGCTTTGATTTATGTCATCGAATGCCCTGCCTATATTTTCCTTTAAGAGTTTTATAGTTTCTGGTATTACATTTAGGTCTTTAATCCATTTTGAGTTTGCTTTGTGTATCGTGTTAGGACGTGTTCTAATTTCATTCTTTTACATGTGCTGCTAAGTCACTTCAGTCGTGTCTGACTCTGGTCGACCCCATAGACGGCAGCCCACCAGGCTCCCCTGTCCCTGGGATTCTCCAGGCAAGAACACCGGAGTGGGTTGCCAATTACTTCTCCAATGCATGAAAGTGAAAAATGAAAGTGAAGTCGCTCTGTTGTGTCTGACTTTTAGCGACCCCATGGACTGCAGCCTACCAGGCTCCTCCGTCCATGGGATTTTCCAGGCAAGAATACTGGAGTGGGGTGCCATAATTGTCCAGTTTTCCCATCATCATTTATTGAAGAGGCTGTTTTTACCCCATTCATATTCTTGCCTCCTTTGTCAAAAATAAGATTCCCATTAGGTGCATGGGTTTATTTCTGGGCCTTCTATCTTGTTCCATTGGTCTATATTTCTGCTTTTGGCCAGTATCATACTGTCTTGATGAGTGTATCTTTGTAGTATAATCTGAAGTCAGGAAGGTTCATTCCTCCAGCTTCATTTTTCTTTCTCAAGACTGCTTTGGCTATTCACGGTCTTTGTGTTTCCAAAAGAATTGTGATTTTTTTTTTTGTTCTAGTTCTGTGAAAAATGCCATTGGCAATTTGATAGGGATCACACTGAATCTGTAGTTTGCATTTGATAGTATAGTCATTTTCACAATATTGATTCTTCCCACTCAGGAATATGAAATATCTCTCCATCTGTCTATGTCATTTTTGATTTCTTTCATTAGTGTCTTATAATTTTCTGTGTACAGTTCTTTTGTCTCTTTAGGTAAGTTTATTCCTAGATATTTAATTCTGTTTGTTGCAATGGTAAATGGGATTGATTCCTTAATTTCTCTCCCTTTCTGATTTTTTTTTTTTTGGTTTATAATTTCTATTTTATCTTGGTTCAGTCTTGGAAGAATGAACTTTTCTAAGAATCTGTTCATCCCTTCAAGGTTATCTATTTAATTACCATATAGTTGTTCGTAATAGTCTCTTCTAATCCTATTTCTGCATTGCCTGTTGTAACCATTCTCTTTTCATTTTTAATTTTTTTAAATTTGATTCTTCTCATTTTTTCCCTTGATGAGTCTGGCTATAGATTTGTCAGTTTGTTTATCTTCTCAAAGAGCCAGCTTTTAGTTTTATTAATCTTTAATATTGTTTCTTTCATTTCTTTTTCATTATTTTTGCTCAGATCTTTATGATTTCTTTCCTTCTACTAATTTTGGGGATTTTTGTTCTTTTTCCGATTGTTTTAGGTGTAAAGTTAGTTTGTCTATCTGACGTTTTTCTTGTTTCTTGAGGTAGGATTGTATTGCTATAAACTTCCCTCTTAGAACTGCTGTTGCTGCATCCCATAGGTTTTGAGTTGTCATATTTTTGTTGTCATTTGTTTCTATAAATTTTTTAAATTTCCCTTTTGATTTCTTCAGTAACCTATCAGTTATTTAGAAACATGTTTAATCTCCATGTGTTTGTGTTTCTTACAGTTTTTCCTTGTAATTGATATCTAGTCTCATAGCATTGTGGTTAGAGGAGATGCTTGATACAATTTCAATTTTCTTAAATTTATTGAGGTTTGATTTATGACCCAAGATATGGTCTATCCTGGAGAATGTTTCATGTACACTTGAAAGAAGGTGTATTCTTCTGCATTTGGATGGAATGTTCTGAAGATATCAATGAGATCCATCTCATCCAATGTATCATTTAAGACTTATGTTTCCTTTTTAATTTTCTGTTTTGATGATCTGTCCATTGGTGTGAGTTGGGTGTTAAATTCTCCTACTATTATTGTGTTACTGTCAGTTTCTCCTTTTATGTCTGTTAGTGTTTGTCTTATGTATTAAGGTGATCCTATGTTGGGTGCATAGATATTGAGAGTTGTTATGTCTTTCTCTTGGATTGATCCCTTGATCATTATGTAGTGTCCTTCCTTATCTCTTGTAATATTCTTTATTTTAAAGTCTATTTTGTATGATATGACAATTGCTACACCAGCTTTCTTTTGCTTCCCATTTGCATGGAATATATCTTTCTATCCTCTCAGTTTCAGTCTATGTGCCTTTAGGTCTGAAGTAGATTTCTTGTAGACAGCATATATATGGGTCTTGTTTTTGCATCAGTTCAGCCGGTGTGTGTCTTTTGGTTGGAGTATTTACCCCATTTACATTTCAAGTAATCATTGATATATATGTTCTTATTGCCATTATCTTAATTGTTTGGGGTTGATTTTGTAGATTATTTTTCTTCTATTGTATTTCTTGACTATATAAGTCCCTTTAACATTTGTTGTAAGGCTGGTTTGGTGGTACTGAATTCTCTTAACTTTTGCTTGTCTGAAAAGCTTTTTATTTCTCCATCAATTTTGAATGATGTCCTTGCTGGGTACAGTAATATTGGTTGCAGACTTTTCCCTTTCACTACTTTAATTATATCCTGCCATTCCCTTCTGCCCTGCAGAGTTTCTGCTGAAAGATCAGCTGTTAAGCATATGGAGTTTCCCTTGTATGTTACTTCTTGCTTTTAATATTCTTTCTTTGTGTTTAGTTAGTTTGATTAGTATGTGTGTTTCTCCTTGGGTTTATCCTGTATAGGACTCTTTGTGCCTCTTGGACTTGATTGACTATTTCCTGTTCCATGCTGGGGAAATTTTCAACTATAATCTCTTCAAAATTTTTCTCATACCTTTTGTTTTTCATCTCTTCTTCTGAAAGTGAAAGGAAAGTGAAAGTCACTCAGCTGTGCCTGACTCAGTTGGACTGACTATATAGTCCATGTAATTCTCTAGACCAGAATACCAGAGTGGGTAGCCTTTTCCTTCTCCAGGGGAACTTCCCAACCCAGGGATCGAACCCAGGTCTCCTGCATTACAGGCAGATTCTTTACCATCTGAGCCACAAGGGAAGCCCTATAATTCAAATATTGGTGCACTTGATATTTTCCAAGAGGTCTCTGAGACTATCCTGTTCTTTTCATTCTTTTTACTTTATTCTGCTCTTAGAAGTCATTTCCACCATTTTATCTTACAGCTCACTCATTCATTCTTCTGCTTCAGATATTCTGCTATTGATTACTTCTAGAGTATTTTTAATTTTAGTAATTGTGTTGCTTGTATGTTTATTTTTTAATTCTTCTGCTGCTGCTGTTGCTAAGTCATTTCAGTCAGGTCTGACTCTGTGTGACCCCATAGAGGGCAGCCCATCAGGCTCCCCTGTCCCTGGGATTCTCCAGGCAAGAACACTGCAGTGGGTTGCCATTTCCTTCTCCAATGCATGAAAGTGAAAAGTGAAAGTGAAGTCGCTCAGTTGTGTCCGACTCTCAGGGACCCCATGGACTGCAGCCTTCCAGGCTCCTCCGTCCATGGGATTTTCTAAGCAAGAGTATGAAGTGGGGTGCCATTGCCTTCTCCGTTAATCCTTCTAGGTCTTTGTTATTTGAGTCTTGCATTTTCTCCATTTTGTTTTCATTGTTTTTGATCATCTTTATTATCATTCTGAGTCCTTTTCCAGGTAGATTACCTGTTTCCTCTTTATTTACTTGCACTTCTATGTTTTTCGTTTGTTTCTTCATTTGTGCAGTATTTCTCTGCCTTTTTTGTTTGTTTGTTTTTAACTTATTGTGTTTGAGGTCTCCTTTTCCCAGGCTTCAAGGAAAGTTGAATTCCTTCTTCCTTTTGGTTTCTGCCTTCTTTAGGTTGGTTCAGTGATTTGTGTAAGCTTTGTATAGGGTGAGATTTGTGCTGAGTTTTTGTTTGCTTTTCCTCTGATGGGCAAGGCCAAGTGAGCTGGTAATCATGACTGCTGATGATTGGACTTGTATTTTTATTTTGTTTGTTGTTTAGGTGAGGCATCCTGCACAAGGTACTACTGGTGGTTGTGTGATGCTGGGTTTTGTATTCAAGTGGTTTCTCTTGTGTGAGTTCTCACTATTTGATACACCCCAGGGTTAGTTCTCTGGTAGTCTAGGGTCTTGGAGTCAGTGCTCCCACTCCAAAGGTTCAGGGCTTGATCTCTGGTCAAAAACGAAGATTCTACAAGTGGTTTGTTTTGGCATTAAATGAGATTAAAGCAAATAATCAAAGATGAATCCCAGACAAATAGCAGTTAAAAATCAGGCAAATAATAATTAAAATAATGGAATATACACAAATACATATACACCAATGAGCAAAGTAAAAACAGTCCAACAAAAATAAAGTACAGTAGATTGATTCAGTGAATGAAGGAAATCAAAAATTATATTTACCAGTTAAGAACAAAATTAACTAAAGCACAAATGGGAAAGCAAACCTGAAGCAAAGTACCAAGTGGGATATAAAGCACTGAAAACAAAACTAACAAATATGTTGAGAGCAAAGGAAAGAAAAAAGAGAAAGAGTAGATATGCAAAGTTAAATAGAGTTAGATAAAGAAGATTTATATGCATTAAAAATTAACTCTAAGGGGAACAGTAAGAAAAGCAAACAAAGGAATAAATGTAGAAGAATAACAGAATTTTAAAAATTAAAATAATAAAAAGGAGAAAAGAAAAAATGGAAGAAAGAAAAAAAAAAAAAAGCTACAGATCTGCCAAAGCCTAATGTAGAGGCAGAGGTTTATAACAAGAATAGATAGTGTGACTGGATATATACATATACACCCATAAGCAAAATCAAAACAGGCAAACAAAAATAAAGTACACTATATTGACCCAGTGAACAAAGGAGAGCAAAAATTGTACCTACCAGAACAAGGATAAGTAAAACACAAACTGGAAAAGAAAACTAAAGCAAGGTGCCAATTGGGCAATAAAGCAATGAAAATACAACTAACAAATATGTTGAGAGGAAAGGAAACAAATGAAAGAAAGAATAGATATGCAAATTTAGAGGTAGATAAAGATTTGTATCCATTAAAAATTAACTGCAAGGGGAAAAGAACACTAGGAAAAGCAAACAAAGGAATAAATGTAGAAAAAATAATAATACGTTTAAAAAATTAAAGTTAAAAGAAAGAAAAGGAAAACTCCACAGAACCACAAAAGCTCAACGTAGAGGCAGAGGTTTATAACAACAATACAAAATGTGACTGAGAGGCCGTCTTAAGATGGTGGAGGAATAGGATGGGGAGACCACTTTCTCCCCCATATATTCATCAAAAGAACATTTGACCACTGAGTAAATTCCACAAAACAACTTCTGAACGCTAGCAGAGGACATCAAGCACTGAGAAAAGCAGCCCATTGTCTTTGAAAGGAGGTAGGAAAAAATATAAAAGACAAAAAGAGAGACAAAAGAGGTAGGGACGGAGCTCTGTCCTGGGAAAGGAGTCTTAAAAAAGAGACCAAAAAAAAGTTTCCAAACACCAGGAAACACTCTCACTGCCGAGTCTGTGGCGAGCCTTGGAACCACAGAGGGCAACATAACAGGGAAGAAAAATAAATAAATAATTAAACCCCACAGATTAGGAGCCCAGTGGTAGCTCCCCCAGCAGAGAAGCAGCGCAGATGCCTGCACCCGCCTGCACCCACCACTAGCAAGCAGGGGCTGGGCAGGGAGGCATGCGCTGCATTGCTTAGAGTAAGGACTGGGTCTGAATGCCCTGATGGAAATCTGAGGGCACTAACTTGGGCAAGCAAGCCAGACTGTGGGATATCTACCACACGAAAAGCGCCAGGTCTGCTCACAGAACAAAGGACTGAGCAGAGCTAGCCAGCTGCAGACCATCCCCCTCTGGTGACAGGCAGCCAGAGCCAGAAGAGGGCAATCGTGGCCCCAGAGGTTATCTATGCGGCATTATCTACCAAACCACAAGCCGACTTCATTGCTAACTAAGACTTCTTGGGATTCTGGACAGTCAACATCTGCATGAGAAGGTGCGCCAGTTGTACACCCAGAAAACTGAGCAGCAAGGAGTCGATAAGTCGCAGCGACCATACTTGCCAAACACCTGGTCACCTGAGCTACTCAGACCTGGGAAGGGCACAAAACGCAGGGCCAACGGAGTCTGTGCCTCTGAGGAGTACCTAAGTACCTGAACCTGAGCACCTGAACCTGAGCGGCTTAGACTTGGAAAGTGCATACAACCCAGAGCTGGCCTCGGATGGTTCCCCGCAGAGCAACCTAGAGCCTAAGCAGTGTAGACAGGGAAAGCACACACACCACAAGCAGGAGCAAACCCAGGGTGCCCAAGTCACTGTGAGCACATGCTAGTCTTATCTGTTGGCAGCATCCCTCACTCCCCACAGCATGACTGAACAAGTGAGCCTAAAAAAGTGTCCATCACCACCCCCTTGTGTCAGGGCTGAAATTAGACACTGAAGAGACCAGCAAACAGAAGAAGCTAAAACAGAGGGAACATCCTTGGAAGTGACAGGTGCAATAGATTAAAACCCTGTAGTTAGTACCTACTACGTAGGAAGGGGCCTACAGATCTTGAGAAATATAAGCTGGATCAAGGAATTATCCAAAAATGAACTGATCCCACAACTGCCCACAACACCACCAGAGAAAGTCCTAGATATATATATATATATATTTTTTTTACTAATTTTACTATCATTCTTTATTTTTCTTAATTTTAAGTCCTCTATTAATCCTTTAATTTTCATTTTTATAACCTACTATTACTTCTCAGAAAAAGAGAGAGACCCTATTTTTCAAAGCAAAATTCATATATATATATTTTATAATTTTTGTGACTTTTTTTCCTCTAATATTGTATTTTTGAAAATCCAACCTCTACTCTAGATTTTTAATCTTTGTTTTTTGGTATTTGTTATCAATTTTGTACCTTTAAGAACCCAATCTTCAGTACCCATTTTTAATTGGGAATGAGATTACTGGCTTGACTGCTCTTTCCCCCTTTGGACTCTCCTTTTTCTCCACCAGGTCGCCTCTATCTCCTCCCTCCCCCTTCTCTTCTCTACCCAACTCTGTGAATCTCTTTGTGTGTTCTGGACAGTGGAGAACACTTAGGGAACTGATTATCGGCTGGATCTGTCTCTCTCCTTTTGATTCCATCCCCTTATCCTCCTGGCCATCTCTGTCTCCTTCCTCCCTCTTCTCTTCTCTGTGTAACTCCGTGAACATCTCTGAGCGGTCCAGACTGTGGAGCATACATGAGGAAGTGATTACTGGCTAGCTTGCTCTCTTCTCTTTTGATTCCACCTCATCTCATTTGGGTCACCTCTATGTCTCTCGTCCCTCTTCTCTTCTCCATGTAACTCTGTGAACCTCTAAGGTGTCCTTCACTGTGGATAAATTTTTCATCTTTAACCTAGATGTTTTATCAGTGGTGCTGTATAGATGGAGAAGTCATGAGGCTACTGTAAAAATAAGGCTGAAAACCAGAAGCAGGAGGCTTAAGTCCAAATCCTGAGAACACCAAAGAACTCCTGACTCCAGGGAACATTAATCAACAGGAGCTCATCAAATGCCTCCATACCTACACTGAAACCAAGTACCACCCAAGGGCCAACAAGTTCCAAAGAAAGACATACCACACGAATTCTCCAGCAACACAGGCTGCCCAAAGTCACTCCAAACCCATTGACATCTCATAACTCATTACTGGACACTTCACTGCACTCCACAGAGAAGAAATCCAGCTCCACCCACCAGAACACCGACACAAGCTTCCCTAACTGGGAGACCTTGACAAGCCACCTCTCCAACCCTACCCACAGCGAGGAAACTCCACTGTAAAGAGAACTCCACAAACTGCCAGAATACAGAAAGGCCACCCCAAACACAGCAATATAAATAAGATGAAGAGACAGAGGAATACCCAGCAGGTAAAGGAACAGGAGAAATGCCCACCAAACCAAACAAAAGAGGAAGAGATAGGGAATCTACCTGATAAACAATTCTGAATAATGATAGTGAAAATATTCCAAAATTTTTAAAACAAAATGGAATCACAGATAAATAGCCTGGAGACAAGGATTGAGGAGTTCAAGAAAGGTTTATCGAGGACCTAGAAGAAATAAAAAAGAGTCAGTATATAATGAATAATGCAATAAACGATATCAAAAACACTCTGGAGGGAACAAATAGTAGAATAATGGAGGCAGAAGATAGGATTAGTGAGGTAGAAGATAGAATGGTAGAAATAAATAAATCAGAGAGGAAAAAAGAAAAATGAATTAAAAGAAATGAGGACAATTTCAGAGACCTCTGGAACAATGGTAAACGCTCCAACATTAGAATTATAGGAGTCCCAGAAGAAGAGGACAAAAAGAAAGACTATGAGAAAATACTTGAGGAGATAATAGTTGAAAACTTCCCTAAAATGGGGAAAGGAATAATCCCCCAAGTCCAAGAAACCCAGAGAGTTCCAAACAGGATAAACCCAAGGTGAAACACCCCAAGACACATATTAATCAAATTAACAAAGATCAAACACAAAGAACAAATATTAAAAGCAGCAAGAGAAAAACAACAAATAACACAAGTGGATTCCCTTAAGGGTAACAGCTGATCTTTCAATAGAAACTCTTCAGGCCAGGAGGGAATGGCAGGACATACTTAAAGTGATGAAAGAAAGTAACCTACAAGCCAGATTACTGTACCCATCAAGGATCTTATTGAAGTATGAAGGAGAAATCAAAAACTTTACAGACAAGCAAAAGCTGAGAGAATTCAGCATCACCAAACCAGCTCTCCAACAAATGCTAAAGGATACTCTCTAGACAGGAAACACAAGAAGGGTGTATAAACTCGAACCCAAAGCAATAAAGTAAATGGCAATGGGATCATGCTGCTACTGCTGCTGCTAAGTTGCTTCAGTCGTGTCCAACTCTGTGCGACCCCATGGATGGCAACCCACCAGGCTCCCTGTCCCTGGGATTCTCCAGGCAAGAACACTGGAGTGGGTCATACTTATCAATAATTACCTTAAACGTAAATGGGTTGAATGTCCCAACGAAAGGACAAAGACTGGCTGAATGGATACAAAAACAAGACCCCTATATATGTTGTCTACAAGAGACCCACCTCAAAACAAGGGACACATACAGACTGAAAGTGAAGGGCTGGAAAAAGATATTGCACGCAAATAGAGACCAAAAGAAAGCAGGAGTAGCAATACTTATATCAGATAAAATAGACTTTAAAACAAAGGCTGTGAAAAGAGACAAAGAAGGACAAAGGATCAATGCAAGAAGAAGATATAACAATTATAAATATATATGCACCCAACATAGGAGCACCACAATATGTAAGACAAATGCTAACAAGTATGAAAGGGGAAATTAACAATAACACAATAATAGTGGAAAACTTTAAAACCCCACTCACACCTATGGATAGATAAATTAAACAGAAAATTAACAAGGAAACCCAAACTTTAAATGATACAATAGACAAGTTAGACCGAATTGATATCTATAGGACATTCCACCCCAAAACAATGAATTTAACCTTTTTCTTAAGCACACATGGAACCTTCTCCAGGATAGATCACATCCTGGGCCATAAATCTAACCTTGGTAAATTCAAAAAATTGAAATAATTCCAAGCATCTTTTCTGACCACAATGCAGTAAGATTAGATCTCAATTACAGGAGAAAAACTATTAAAAATTCCAACATATGGAGGCTGAACAACACGCTTCTGAATAACCAACAAATCACAGAAGAAATCAAAATATGCATAGAAACGAATGAAAATGAAAACACAACAACCCAAAACCTGTGGGACACTGTAAAAGCAGTGCTAAGGGGAAAGTTCATAGGAATATAGGCATACCTCAAGAAACAAGGAAAAAAAGTCAAATAAATAATAACCTAACTCTACACCTAAAGCAACTAGAAAAGGAAGAAATGAAGAAC
The DNA here is from genome assembly GCF_032405125.1 of Capricornis sumatraensis. Taxonomy (NCBI): domain Eukaryota; kingdom Metazoa; phylum Chordata; class Mammalia; order Artiodactyla; family Bovidae; genus Capricornis; species Capricornis sumatraensis. The sequence goes on from NC_091083.1 coordinate 4,359,917, forward strand.
CCCAGGGTTAGTAGAAGGAAAGAAATCTTAAAAATTAAGGCAGAAATAAATGCAAAAGAAACAAAAGAGACCATAGCAAAAATCAACAAAGCCAAAAGCTGGTTCTTTGAGAGGATGAATAAAATTGACAGACCATTAGCCAGACTCATCAAGAAACAAAGGGAGAAAAATCAAATCAATAAAATTAGAAATGAAAATGGAGAGATCACAACAGACAACACAGAAATACAAAGCATCATAACAGACTACTATCAGCAACTAAATGCCAATAAAATGGACAACTTGGAAGAAATGGACAAATTCTTAGAAAAGTACAACTTTCCAAAACTGAACCAGGAAGAAATAGAAAATCTTAACAGACCCATCACAAGCACAGGAATCGAAACTGTAATCAGATATCTTCCAGCAAACAAAAGCCCAGGTCCAGACTGTTTCATAGCTGAATTCTACCAAAATTTAGAGAAGAGCTAACACCTATCCTACTCAAGCTTTTCCAGAAAATTGCAGAGAAAGGTCAACTTCCCAACTCATTCTATGAGGCCACCACCAACCTAATACCAAAACCTGACAAAGATGTCACAAAAAAAGAAAACTACAGGTCAATATCACTGATGAACACAGATGCAAAAATCATCAACAAAATTCTAGCAATCAGAATCCAACAACACATTAAAAAGATCATACTCCATGACCAAGTGGGCTTTATCCCAGGGATGCAAGGATTCTTCAATATATGCAAATCAATCAATGTAAATCACCACATTAACAAATTGAAAATTAAAAGACATATGATTATCTCAATAGATGCAGAGGAGGCCTTTGACAAAATTCAACATCCATTTATGATAAAAACTCCCCAGAAAGCAGGAATAGAAGGAACATACCTCAACATAATAAAAGCTATATATGACAAACCCACAGCAAACATTATCCTCAATGGTGAAAAATTGAAAGCATTTCCCCTAAAGTCAGGAAGAAGACAAGGGTGCCCACTTTCATCGCTACTATTCAACATAGTTCTGGAAGTTTTGGCCACAGCAATCAGAGCAGAAAAAGAAATAAAAGGACTCCAAATTGGAAAAGAAGTAAAACTCACTGTTTGCAGGTGACATGATCCTCCACATAGAAAACCCTAAAGACTCCATCAGAAAATTACTAGAGCTAATCAATGAATATAGTAAAGTTGCAGGATATAAAATCAGCAGAAAGAAATCCCTTGCATTCCTATACACTAATAATGAGAAAGTAGAAAGAGAAATTAAGGAAACAATTCCATTCACCATTGCAACAAAAAGAATAAAATACTTAGGAATATATCTACCTACAGAGCTATGTAGAGAATACTATAAAACACTGGTGAAAGAAATCAAAAAGGACACAAATAGATGGAGAAATATACCATATTCATGGATCAGAAGAATCAATATATGGAAAATGAGTATACTACCCAAAACAATCTATAGATTCAATGCAATCCCTATCAAGCTACCAACGGTATTCTTCACAGAGTTAGAAGAAATAATTTCACAATTTGTATGGAAATACAAAAAGCCTTGAACAGCCAAAGCAATCTTGAGAAAGAATGGAACTGGAGGAATCAACCTGCCTGACTTCAGGCTCTACTACAAAGCCACAGTCATCAAGACAGTATGGTACTGGCACAAAGACAGAAATATAGTTCCATGGAACAAAATAGAAAGCCCAGAGATAAATCCACACACCTATGGACAAAGGAGGTAGGAATATACAATGGAGAAAAGACAATCTCTTTAACAAGTGGTGATGGAAAAACTGGTCAATCACTTGTAAAAGAATGAAACTACAACAGTTTCTAACACCATACACAAAAATAAACTCAAAATGGATTAAAGATATAAACGTAAGACCAGAAAGTTTAAAACTCCTAGAGGAGAACATAGACAAAACACTCTCCGACATAAATCACAGCAGGATCCTCTATGATTCACCTCCCAGAATACTTCCAGAATACTGGAAACAAAAGCAAAAATAAACAAATGGGACCTAATTAAAATTAAAAGCTTCTGCACAACAAAAGAAACTAGAAGCAAGGTGAAAAGACAGCCTTCAGAATGGAAAAAAAATAATAGAAAATAAAGCAACTGACAAAGAATTAATCTCAAAAATATACAAGCAACTTATGCAGCTCAATTCCAGAAAAATAAATGACCCAACAAAAAAAGGGCCAAAGAACTAAACAGACGTTTCTCCAAAGAAGACATACAGATGGCTAACAAACACATGAAAAGATGCTCAACATCACTCATTATCAGAGAAATGCAAATCAAAACCACAATGAGGTACCATTTCATGCCAGTCAGAATGGCTGCTACCCAAAAGTCTACAAGCAATAAATGCTGGAGAGGGTGTGGAGAAAAGGGAACCCTCTTACACTGTCGGTGGGAATGCAAACTAGTACAGCCACTATGGAGAACACTATGGAGTTTTTTGGGGTTTTTTTTCCTTAAAAAACTGGAAATAGAACTACCATATGACCCAGCAATCCCACTGCTGGGCATACACCCCGAGGAAACCAGAACTGAAAGAGACACATGTACCCCAATGTTCATCACAGCACTGTTTATAATAGCCAGGACATGGAAGCAACCTAGATGTCCATTAGCAGACGAATGGATAAGAAAGCTGTGGTACATATACACAATGGAATATTACTCAGCCATTAGAAAGAATACATTTGAATCAGTTCTAATGAGGTGGATGAAACTGGAGCCTATTACACAGAGCCAGAAAGAAAAACACTAATACAGTATACTAACACATATATATGGAATTTAGAAAGATGGTAATGATATCCTTGTATGCGAGACAGCAAAAGAGACACAGATACATAGAACAGTCTTTTGGACTCTGTGGGACGGGGCGAGGGTGGGATGGTTTGGGGAATGGCATTGAAACATGTATAATATCATATGTGAAACGAATTGCCAGACCAGGTTCGATGCATGATGCAGAATGCTCGGGGCTGATGCACTGGGATGACCCAGAGGGATGGTATGGGGAAGGTGGTGGGAGGGGGGCTCAGGATGTGGAACACATGTACATCCGTGGCGGATTTATGTTGATGTATGGCAAAACCAATACAATATTGTAAAGTAATTAGCCTCCAATTAAAATACATAAATTTATATTGAAAAATTTTTTTAAAATGTGACTGAGGGGGGAAAAAATGCTTAAAAGCTTAATTGGATTTCATAGTGCCAATAAAATCAACAACTACAACAAAGGGGGAATAATAGGGGGAAAAAAGGAAAAAATGCAAAAGAATATACAGAACAAGTCAAAACATAAGAATAATAAAGGTTTTTGTTGAGTCACTGCTCTCAGAGTCCTTTCCTTCTCTGGGAGTCATAGTCGACCTCACCTCCCTAGGATGTCCTCCACCACTGTTCTGGTCTCAGGACCTGCTGTGTGGGGGCAGCTCAGATTCTAATCAGGTCCTACTCCTCTGTGTTCTAGCTATCAGAACTACTGTGTTTTTTTCTGTGGGAGCTCTCAATGACCTTTTATATATTCCATAGACACAGAGTCTGCCTAGTTGATCATGTGAATTTAATCTGCAGCTTGTGCAGCTGGTTGGAAGGTTTTGGGTCTTCTTCCTTAGCTACAGTCTGGGACAGCTGGGAAAGCCGGCAGGGAGGGTGGCTTAGGGGCCTCATCGTCCCCTTGTCCCCTTCTCTCTCTGGAGTGGGGGGCAGGGTACTGTGGGGGCAGGCCCACCCCCGAGTGTTGCAGGCCCACCCCCGAGTGTTACAGCCCCTATCAGCAGTGCTCCCCTAACCTTGGGGCTAAGAGAGCCAGACCTGTTGCCACTCTCGCCCTCCTCCCAGTGCCTACCGCTGCTGGGGCACGCCTGCGAAGGGGCATTCCCCATGGGGATGCGCGGGTGTCCCCTGGCCTTGGCCAGGTTTGGGGGGGGGCCTCCCACAGCACGACCGTGGAAGTGGGTTTCAATGGTGGTTTTATTTCCACCTCTTCATGTGGGTCATCCACTGGGGTTTGCTCCTGAGGCTGCCCTGGAGGACTTGGGTTGCCCCTGTGAGGGCTAGGTGTGGAGGTGGTGCAGCTGCTTGGGTTGCAGCATTTCTGGCAGCACCAGGTGTTCAGGGGAGTTGGGGGCTAGGGCAGCAGAAAATACAGTGCTCTAGAAGGGTATGGCAACCAGTATTGGCCAATACTTTCTAGTATTCTTGCCTGAAGAACTCCCTCCCTGACAGAGAATCCTGGCAGGCCACAGTCTACAGGGTCGCAAAGAGTCAGACATGACTGAAGCGACCCTGTGCACATAGATGCAAGACATTTTTTGCCTGTGGCAGCTCTACCCCAGTGAGGGTTGAGTTTGAAGGTGGTACAGCTGCTTGGCTTGTGGGGACCCTGGCGGAATCTAGTGTGCAGGGACACGGACTGCCTCTGCCACAGGAGTTATGCCCCTATCAGGGTCTTTTTTTGAGCCTCTTGTAGCTGGCAATCAGAAGGTCTCTTTGGCCAGTCTTTCTCCATAACTCTGCCAGTTCAGGCACTTAAAGGGCTCCCTTGCCTGGTGTCCTTTTCTATTGTTCAGTCCATTGGAAACATAGAGACCTACTCCCTGGGTGGGGTTCTACCCTTCAGATCGATGCATCAGTCACTTAAAGGAGCACCCTGGGTGGGGTCCTACTCTCTGGTTCAGTGCATCAGGCGTTTGAAGGGCCAGCCTCTCTACTGTTCAGCTGCCAATGCTGGCGTGTAGGGAGAAAGGCTATGGTGATGGCTCCACCTCCTACGCGTGACTCAGCAGCCTTGCTTCCATGGCTGCCTGGCTTTCCTCCACAGGCATTTCCCATCACAGTCTCCTCCCTCACATCCCCTCGATCTGTCTCTCCACAGTCAACAGCATCCCTCTCCCTGGGATCACTCCACAATCCCCAAACTCCAGCTCCAAGCTGCTGCACCTTCCAGGGGACCTGCATCCCTGTCTGGGGTGTGCAGGGCTGCGGCAAGGGCTATCTGATTCTCATTACATTTAGGCTCCCACAAATCAGCTGTTTCACTCTCAGTCTTAAATGACTTCTCCTCTGACTTAGACAACTCCCCTGATGTGGGGATCAGACCTCTGCTTCAGTTCCCCCAACCCACTGAGGGCAGGTCCAGTCCTACTAACACTCTTGTTTTACCCCTAGTTCCTTTATCCTACTGAGTTTTGCGTGATTCTATGTATTCTTTTCCACTGGTCAGGTATTCCTCTCTGCTCTCAGCTGGTGTTCTGCATGCACTTCTGTGCCTGAAGGTGTATTCCTGATGTATCTGTGGAAAAGATGTACTCAATATCCACCTACTCCTCTGCCATCTTGCTCCCCCCAAATGTTGAGTTTTAAGCCAGCTTTTTCACTCTCTTCTTTCACCTTCATCAAGAGGCTCTTTCATTCCTCTTCATGTTCTGCCATAAGGGTGGTGTTATCTGCATTATCTGAGGTTATTGACATTTCTCTTGGCAATCTTGATTCCAGCCTGTGCTTCATCCAGCCCAGCATTTCACATGATGTACTCTGCTTATAAGTAAAATACACAGGGTGACAATATACATCCTTGACATATTCCTTTCCCAGTTTTTAATCAGTCTGTTGGCTATGTTCAATTCTAACTGTTGCTTCTTGAGCTGCATACAGGTTTCTCAGGAGGCAGGTAGGGTGGTCTGGTATTCTCATCTATTTAAGAATTTTCCACATTTTGCTGTGATCCACACAGCCAAAGGCTTTAGTGTAGTCAGTGAAGCAGAAGTGGATGTTTTCTGGAATTCCCTTGCTTTTTCTAGGATCCAACGGATGTTGGCAATTTGATCTCCAGTTCCTCTGCCTTTTCTAAATCCAGCTTGTACATCTGGAAGTTCTCAATTCACATACTGTTGAAGCCTAGCTTGGAGGATTTTGTGCATTACCTTCTGTTTAATGTGTAGAGTTTCTATTTCTGATGATGAAGTTTTGGAAATAGATAATGGTAGTGATTGTACAACATTGTTGGTGTTACTAATAGCATAGAATTATACACTTTAAAAAAAGTAGAAAAAATTTTAATATATATTTTAGTATAATTTTAAAATATATTAAAACCCCCAAAAAAGTATTAATACAGTTCTTAAAATTGGTTTTTAGGAAGTGAATGAAGGGAAGGAATTGGTGACCACCCTAAGATTTTGTGGGATGTGAGGCTACTCATGCTATCAAAACTGAATCCATAGAAAGAAGAGGGATGGAATTGTGGAAATGACAAAGAATCTGGCACTTTGATGATGCTGAATTTGAGATGGTACAGTGGAGAAATGACTATTTGGAAATCATTATCATTTAGTGGTAGCTGAGAAAAATAACATGATAATTAATACGTGAGACAGTTTCAGGAAAACGTAAGCTTCTCTTCTAGTCTCATAAATATTATTACATTTTACTGGGGGAAAAAAACTAATAGAAAACAGCTTCCTTCTTAATGAGAATCATAATTCTTTTCTCAATTGTTCTCAGAATGGAAAAAATCAGAGTAAATATTATTATACTACTTCATAGCAACAACCTAATTTGATTTTCTTTTGATTACTGCCAAAAGTTTAATTAGATACATAATCCATGATCATTAATAGTCTTTATTCTAGAACCATGGGCTTTTGAAGGTTGATTCTGGAACTATCTTACTTAGATACCCCCTTGCCCTCTGTGGTAGTACAGACTGTTGCTAAGGCCCCTTAGATATATGAATTTGAAGCAAAGATTAATAGACTCTATCCTGGAATGACTTCACATTATAAAACCCCGAAGCCAAGATTCAAATGGTGTAATGCGTGAAAAAAATCTTGAGAATAGTTTAAAGTTCTGTATAAAAATTATTCATTATTATTATTATTATTATACAATAAGGCTGAGTAGTTGATTAGCTTACGTCATTAGCATAAACATGTTAAGAAGGAAGAAGTATGATGATTTTTTTTCTGTGTGTAAAGCCAGCTGGGTTTATGACTTAAAAACTCTGATTTGGTACTTAAAATAGTTCCTTAAAAAACATACATTTAGCATATTCAACAGCATTACATTTTGGACCAGACAATTCTTTTGGGGTGGGAGGCAGTGTTGTCCTGTACACTGCAGGTCATTTAGCAACATCCACAGCCTCTATCCACTAGATGAGGGTACCATCTCCCCAAGTGCTGACAATCATTAATATTTCCAAATTTGCCAAATGTTCCCTGGGAGCCAAAATTGCCTCTGCTTGAGAACCCCTGCTTGTAATACAGGTATGTACATCTTAACTCATTTATAATAATAAATGTACATAGTATTCAAAATAGAGCTCTCATATTACATAATTGAACTACTGCCTTTGAGAAATGCTAAGGAGAAATGCTTAACTACTCGGAGCAAAGGAGTTATCCTAAGTGCAGCAGTAGATAGCAGGTGCCTGAAAACACAGGTAGTCTTTGGAGCCACCAAGCATAGCCACTGAATAGTGATTAGGTGAAGAATTTCCCTCCTCCCTGGAGGCTTTTGTACTCTAATTTCTAGCTTCACTTTCTTAGTCCCATCCCTCTCCCATCATACCAACCAGCACAATAGTACCACTGTCATAGAATAAATCACCCTGGGAAGAGAATGCAGTTTGCCCTGCTCAGGAAGAGGTGGGAAATTTCTTTCATTATTTTTCTTATCAGTTTCTGAGAAGTCAATAGAACATCAAGGCAGTCATAAAAATTTGAAATAATAACCTCTTGGTTCTCTGGTGTAAGCAAGAAAACATATTGTGCATTTATGGGTAACATATAAGCTATTTAGAAAGTCTGTGTTTTGTTGCTGTTGCTTTTAAAGTACAAATGTGGAGTTCAGCTTAAGGTACATAAAAAACTGAGGAGTCTTTTCTTTTTAGTAAATAAAAAATAATACGAGCTAACACAAACACAGAATGTAAGTCCAAGAAAGAGAAAACTAATGTTTAATATAGACACATACATATAGTACATCAAAATTTATAACTTAATTTTGAAAAGATTTTAGATTTGCAGAAAAATTATAAAAAGAAGACAGTTCCCATTCACCCTTTATCCAGATTTCCATGATGTTAACACCTAACAATGATCAAACTTGTGTTAGTCACTCACCCATGTCTGACTCCTTGTGACCCCATGGACCGTAGCCTGCATTTCAAGCAGATTTTTTGCCATCTGAGCTACCAGCGAAGCCCCTTGGATGGAACTTGGTTATGAGACAATTCTTTTCTGCAGCTCAGCCGGGGGAAGAAGGGAAGGAGTCTAAAGGTTCTGGGGTACCCTGAGAAGAAGATCACTCCAGGAAAGCCGAAACAGAGGTGGAGAGGGGCACTGAGCCTGTGACATCCCTGAGCTCCCAGATCTGAATGGGTCCTCCCATCCCTTGGCTTTTCATACGTGAAGCCCATCATAAATGATTCTGTCCTCACCACCTCAAGAGCTGATGGGACTCCAGATACCCTGACTTTGGCAGCATCAAGACCAGGGGCTGTACACTTGCAGACATTGACACTTGTGGACATGGGAGGCAAGCAAGCTCTCCCCTGGGCCTCCATCAAAACCAGGATATAAACAATTGGTACAATATTATTTGCTATGCTGCTTTATTTGAAGTTCACCACTTTTCCCACTTATGTCCATTTTCCTGTTGCAAGATCTAATTGAAATCACTAGAATATATTTATTTAGCTGCCGTGTCCGCTTGTTCTCCAATCTGTAACCATACTACAGTCTCTCCTTGTTTTTCATGACCTTGGCAGGCAGAATATTTCTTGATTTGGGTTGACTTGGTATTTTCTCAGGATTATCTTGAAGTTCTGCATCTGTATCTAGAACAGCACACAAGAGATGCTGTACACTGCTCAGGGCATCTTATGAGGAGGGTGAAACGAAAATATGTATTATTATCAGTTATCCCTTTTCTCTTGGTTGAGGTGTTGTCTGCTATGGTTCTGCTCCATAAAATTACCGTTTTCCTTTTAAAATTAATATCCTGGGGAATACTCTTTGAAACTATGCACAAAACCTGCTTGTCAAACTTTGCCTACTATTTTCAGAATTTATGTTGGTGACTCTTGCCTGCAAAAATTATTTCTCCGGTGTTTGCCTTGTCATGACCTATTCCTTCATTCCTTCTATATTAGAGTCTTTCTATAGATAGAGCTTTCTGTTCTCTCCCACATATTTATTTATTTATCTATTTGTTCTATCAGGAGGAATACAGGGATATTTCCTTTATTCTGTGGATTAGAAGCCAATACATATTCTCATTACTTTTTTGCTCAAAATGATGTAACTTTTGGCCTCTTTCAGTTGAGGCCTATGTCCTCTCAACATGTCCACATCCTTTTCCGATCACTTTCTAATTTTTTGGCACCAAAGGAGATTCTTAGCTCATTTTGTAATTTTAAAATGAGAACTTCTCCTTTTTTTATTTAAAATAAAAACAATTTTCATGCAGTTAATTAAAATGACTGGGAATTACAAAAGCCAAATAATTATCCTGGAAGAAAAGTGATTTAATTTCCATACAGAAAAAAGATGGTAGGTTGTAAGAGAAAAGGAAGGAAGGAAAATACAGAAGAGAAATGCAAATGATACTTAAGAAAACAGATAAACTTGAGAAGAGAAAAAGAGTGAGTGGAAAAAAGAGAAAGACTTTTTAAAAATTTTAAATGACTCTAAAACATAGAAAACTCTAAAGACTCCACCAGAAAATTACTAGAGCTAATCAATGAATATAGTAAAGTTGCAGGATATAAAATCAACACACAGAAATCCCTTGCATTCCTATACACTAATAATGAGAAAGTAGAAAGAGATATTAAAGAAACAATTCCATTCACCATTGCAACGAAAAGAATAAAATACTTAGGAATATATCTTCCTAAAGAAACTAAAGAGCTATGTATAGAAAACTATAAAACACTGGTGAAAGAAATCAAAGAGGACACTAATAGATGGAGAAATATACCATGTTCATGGATTGGAAGAATCAATATATGGAAAACGAGTATACTACCCAAAGCAATCTATAGATTCAATGCAATCCCTATCAAGCTACCAGCGGTATTTTTCACAGAGTTAGAACAAATAATTTCACAATTTGTATGGAAATACAAAAAAAACTCAAATAGCCAAAGCAATCTTGAGAAAGAAGAATGGAACTGGAGGAATCAACCTGCCTGACTCAGGCTCTACTACAAAGCCACAGTCATCAAGACAATATGGTACTGGCACAAAGACAGAAATATAGATCAATGGAACAAAATAGAAAGCCCAGAGATAAATCCACACACCTACGGACACCTTATCTTTGACAACGGAGGCAAGAATATACAATTAAGAAAAGAAAACCTCTTTAACAAGTGGTGCTGGGAAAACTGGTCAACCACTTGTAAAGGAATGAAACTAGAACACTTTCTAACAGCATACACAAAAATAAACTCAAAATGGATTAAAGATCTAAACATAAGACCAGAAACTATAAAACTCCTAGAGGAGAACATAGGCAAAACACTCTCCGACATAAAGCACAGCAGAATCTTCTATGATCCACTTCCCGGAATACTGGAAATAAAAGCAAAAATAAACAAATGGGATCTAATTAAAATTAAAAGCTTCTGCACAATAAAGGAAACTAGAAGCAAGGTGAAAAGACAGCCTTTGGAATGGGAGGAAATAATAGAAAATAAAGCAACTGACAAACAACTAATCTCAAAAATATACAAGCAACTTATGCAGCTCAATTCCAGAAAAATAAACCACCCAATCAAAAGATGGGCCAAAGAACTAAATAGACATTTCTCCAAAGAAGACATACAGATGGCTAACAAACACATGAAAAGATGCTCAACATCACGCATTATCAGAGAAATGCAAATCAAGACCACAATGAGATACCATTTCACATCAGTTAGAATGGCTGCGATCCAAAGGTCTACAAGCAATCAATGCTGGAGAGGGTGTGGAGAAAAGGGAACCCTCTTACACTGTTGGTGGGAATGCAAACTAGTACAGCCACTATGGAGAACAGTGTGGCGATTCCTTTAAAAACTGGAAATTGAACTACCTTATGACTCAGCAATCCCACTGCTGGGCATACACACCAAGGAAACCAGAAATGAAAGAGACACATGTACCCCAATGTTCATCACAGCACTATTTATAGTAGCCAAGACATGGAAACAACCTAGATGTCCATCAGCAGATGAATGGATAAGAAAGCTGTGGTACGTATACACAATGGAATATTACTCAGCCATTGAAAATAATATGTTTAAATCCGTTCTAACTAAGTGGATGAAACTGGAGCCTATTATACAGAGTGAAGTAAGCCAGAAAGAAAAACACCAATACAGTATACTAATGCATATATATGGAATTTAGAAAGATGGTAATGATAACCCTTTATGCAAGATAGCAAAAGAGACACAGATGTATAGAATAGACTTTTGGACTCTGTGGGAGAGGGAGGGGGTGGGATGATTTGGGATAATGGCGTTGAAACATGTATACTATCATGTAAGAAACGCATCGCCAGTCTAGGTTTGATACAGGATACAGGATGCTTGGGGCTGATGCACTGGAATGATCCAGAGAGATGATATGGGGAGAGAAGTGGGAAGGGGGTTCAGGATTGGGAACTCATGTACACCCATGGCAGATTCATGTTGATGTATGGCAAAACCAATACAGTATTGTAAAGTAAAATAAAAAATAAAAAAATAAAGCACAGTAAATGTGGAGAAAGTAAATGAAAACAAGAGGTGTAATGATTTTTTAAAAAAAAAGCAATTCATATTTGACTTTATATAACATTTTGTCACTTTATAATATTAAAATTAAATACTTTAACATCATTATTTATCTTACACAATAAAATAGAAAATCTGCAGTTTAAAAAAAATTAAATACTTTACATAAAATTCTTATGAAAATTTACAAAACTAAATTTCCAGTCTTTTATTGCTCAAGCTCTTTTGGTATAAGATTTATTACATTTGTGGAGTTTCTTCTCTGAGATAGAACATACTTTGATCCCTTTTTTTCCTTTTAAATTTTTTTCATAAAAACATGATGGAAGGGACAAAATTTTTTCCTTATCAGTTGCAAAGCTAAGCCTGGTTAGCTGTCACCCTCCCCCATTTCTCTTTCAGTCTCTCCTTGAAGTTCTAGTTCTAAGCTCTGGAGCTGGTATTGATCCCCTGTCACCAAGAACTAATGACACAGATGTTGACATTCTCTTCCCAGCTTTGGGAAAGGACACATATAAATGATTATGTTGATATGATATATGAGGGAGAGTTTGCTAAACTAGCCATATGTCAAGCTTCCAAAAGGGTCCCATTCTAGACCAAAGGCCTCCCAAGGGCTAGGACTCTAGTCTGTGAGCAAAATGCTGTTTCACCAGAAATGAAGAAATGCTACAAACCCATTGTACTAAAGGCAAAATTCTGGAACCATATAGAAAAGTCAGAAAACAAACACATGTGTATATGGAGACTTGGCATAATATAGATGTGGCACTTCTAATCAGTAGGGAAATGGTGACTTGTTTACTAGAAGGTGTAGTGTTGAGAAAACTGGATAAACAAATAAAAATAAACCTTCCTCACACTATACCTTCAACAAGTGTTTGGGTAGGTAAAAATGTCTTTAAAAACACACTAAAAAAAGCACAAATCATAAGGCAAAACTATGGATGGGTTAGACTTACCAGCACAATTCAGAATTCCTGTTCAGTGTAGGAATCATAAACACAGTCAGGGAAGTGAAATGCACTAAAATCTATAAGTTATTAATATCAATAATATACAAGGACACTAGAAAAAGAATGAACAACCCATAGAAAAATAGGCAAAAAATAAGACTGAGCCATTCTTAGTAAAAACAAAAATGACTAGAAAGACTATGAAGAGATAGTTTATCACCCTAAAGATCAGATTAATGGAATGTTACAATAATGACCCTCTTTTTGAAAAAAAAAAAGAAGAAAAAAACACCAGTGATATACCAAGTGATAGCAAAGCTACAGGAAAATGTGAGTCATATTTGACTTCAGGTGCAACTTTGGACAGTGCAACATTCAGAAGAAAGATAATAATTTTCTGAAATTATTCTTGCAATATCCTTATGAAATACCTTTGCAAATATAAATCAGAGAAAAACCTGCATAAAGGTCATATGAAAGGATGCTTATCTACGGTCTCAGTGATGTCTTATTTGTGGTACCAAGCATTGAGGCAATCCTATTGGCTACCATTAGAAACACAGGGAGACAAAAAAGTGGTGGATACTGTGTAATTAGATGCAAAGAGCTATAGCAGAAAAAGCAAAAGGAGGATTCTAAAAAGAGGTTGGGGTGAAAAGAAGAACTGGATGATATCTGGAGCATGATACTTGTGGTATGAAGAGAGGGGAAAGTAAAATAAAATGAGAAAGAAGTTTTGCATGAAATAATGATAGCATCCTAAGAACTGTGTGCTTGGGCAACTAGCTAAGCAAAAGCAAACATTCCTGAAGTTTTCTCCACTGCAGATATGTAATATATCTTATTTCTTCCACTGTCTACATAATTGATAGACAACAGGCTTCTCTGGGGTTCAGTTGGTTTAAAAATCTGCCTGCAATGCAGGAGACTTGGGATCAATCCTAGGATTGGAAAGATCCCCTGGAGAAGGAAATGGCAACCCATTCCAGTATTCTTGCTTGGAAAATCCCTTGGATAGAGGAACCTGGTGGGCTAGAGTCCTTGGGACAGCACTTAGAGTCGTGTCCACGAGCCAGACATGAACTAGAAGTGACTCACCACCACCACATGATAGATAAACATTAAAGCCATACCCCAACCTGAACAAATTTATATCTTATACATCTCCTGTTTTTACACTCAGGAAAAAGTTTAAATTATTTTTACTATAATCATTGATCCAAGTGATTGTCATTTTTACATAAATCAGGAAACCCAGGTTGAGACATATTTATTCAGTTACACACTTGGTCTTTCCCCCAAGGTCAAGTTATGGGTCTTCCATAGCTTAATTGGTTTGTTTTCTTAATATAATGCTACACTAACCTTTTAAACAAAGAGTTTACCTTTATTTTTTCAAGTTGATCATTTCCTTGAATCTGATTTTCATCTGTTATCAAAATCAGGAAAATAAAGTTTAGAAAAAGTCATACCTTCAAACAGTTTAAATAAAAATCATGGATAATTCTCATATCTGTATTTAAAAGAAAATACTATAAGCAGTATTTCTGAAGCCACATGTACCTTTCATATAAGAGGAAAAGTAAAAATTTTCCTAAAATGATGACTTAGTTTTTATGCTAAGTGAAATGTTGCAAACGTGTTTTGTATTCCATTGATACAATTTCCTTCTGAACCCTTCTTTTAGAATCTAAATAAGGAACCTATAGTTCATATGGTAACTCTCCAAACCTGCATACTTGCTGGAAGCAAAAAAGATCATATTCTAGGGCATTTGGTTCTTGAGAACAATGCCCTGTGCTCCCAGGCAGGTAGCAACCTGACTGTTCTGTAGATTGGTTCTAGCTAGCTTTTAAGATTTGCGCCACAAGATGGCAATAGAGTCTATAAGTATACAGTCCTTTCTTTGCTGTGGGATCTTTACAAAGCTCCATTATTCATGCATTTGATTTACTTATTTTAGATTATTCTTTATAATACAAACATAATTGTTACTCAGATACTTGAATTTCTAGATGACAGAAGCCTTGTTTCTATAGCTTTGTGTAATCTTTAATACTTCACCTGGGTAGTACATATTTTTTTAAATAACATATATTTAGTAGGAATCCGTTAGAAGAAATGGAGTAGCTCTCATAATCAACAAAAGAGTCTGAAATGCAGTACATGGGTACAATCTTAAAAACAACAGGATAATCTCGGTTCGATTCCAAGGCAAACCATTCAACATCACTGTAATACAAGTCTGTGCCCCAACCACTAATGCCGAAGAAGTAGAAGTTGAACGGTTCTATGAAGACCTACAGGAGCTTCTGGAACTAATAGCAAAAAAGATGTCCTTTTCATCTTAGGGGGCTGGAATCTAGAAAGTCAAGAGATACCTGAAGTAACAGGCAAATTTGGCCTTGGAGAACAAAATGAAGTAGAGAAAAGGCTAATAGAGTTTTGCCAGGAGAACACACTGGTCATAGTAAGCACCTTTTTCCAACAACACAAGAGATGACTGTACGTATGAATATTACCAGAATCTCAATACCAAAATCAGATTGATGAGTCAGCCCTTCGAATCAGGTGGTCAATGTATTGGAGCTTCAGTGGCAGCATCGTCCCTCCAATGAATATTCAGGATTGATTTTCTTTAGGATTGACTGGTTTGATCTCCTTGCAGTCCAACTCAATGGACATGAGTTTGAGCAAGCTCCAGGAGATGGTGAAGGACAGGAAAGCCTGGTGTGCTTCAGTCCATGGGGCCACAAAGAGCTGGATATGACTGAGCAACTGAACAACAATATTTCCTATGGGCTTTCCTGGTGGCCCAGGAGTAAAGAATCCAGCTCCAATGCAGAAGATTTGGATTCCATCCCTGGTCCAGGAAGATTTCCTTGGAGAAAGAAATGGCAGCCCACTCCAGTATTTTTCCATAGGAAGTGCCATGGACAGAGAAGCCTGGTGGGCTACAATCCATGGGGTTGCAAAGAGTCAGACGTGACTGTGTGATTAAACAAACAAAACAAAATATTTAGTATGTAAATTATATATGCCATATATTATATAAATATATAATCTGTAACATAAAGGCAGGTGTTAAATAGCAATATATGCTCCCTTGTTGTGTTGTTTTAGTTTTAAGTCATGTCCAACCCTTTTGTGACCCCATGGACTGTAGCCCATCAGACTTCTCTGTCCATGGCATTTCCTATGGAAAAATACTGGAGTGGGTTGCCATTTCCTTCTCCAAGGGAAATTCCCGACCCAGAGATCAAACCAGCCTCTCCTGCATTGGCAGACGGATTCTTTACTACTGAGCCACCAGAGAAGCACACACTCCTTTGTTACCATCATATAAATAAGGACTTGCTGGCTTTCATATTTGAAGAAGAAATTTTTTGTTCACACTATTTATTCAGTCTGAAAACAGTGAGAACCTAATAAATATTTGTTGAATGAATGAATGTAGTCGCTTGGCTCTCATCTTCTTCATTCTACCTAAACTAATAAATATCACTTCAAAAATATGCTATTTGTTTAAAATCACAATTAAATGACTATTGAATTTGACAGTGCACAGTTACTACAGTGAAACAACACTTCGTTGCATCTCCTTAAAAAATCGTATTTTCCTATGCTTATTTTAAAAGTTTTCCTGTTACAGTAATCAACACACAGGGAGAGGGGAAAAAAAAAAAAAAAAAAAAGATCCTTCTTTGCGGGTCTAAAATCAAATGCAGGTGAAACGGACCGCGTGACTATAAACGAAAGACAGAGTGAATTCCACATCTGCTTGGCTATATTTTCCCTACATTGTCTTCCACCCCAGAGACCAGGTCATTTCTGATCCAGTCCTGAATTTTAGAGTGAACTTTAATATGCACCCAAGTTTTTCTCACTTTCTGGGGCCCTTCTTCTGAGCCCAGAGACCCCACCACCAGCTGCCCTGTTCCTCCACACAAGTCTGAGTGGCAGGCCCACAGGACCCCTCCTCCAAGTGCAATTAACCAGCATCTTCTATGCAGAGACCCGAGGATCAGGTCTACAGAACCCCTTCTTTAAATGTCTAGTTTCGATTAGTCCAACACTTTCTTTTTCTTCCCTTAGCCCTATGAGTGCTAGTTGTTTCCTGCAATTTTCAGTTGAATAATAGTTTTTTTTTTTCTTTTCTCTGTGCCACATTAATCATTCTCTGTACTGATTTCTCACTGTCATCAAAACTGGCATGATTTCTGTCCCCGGAATAGACACTGACCAATAACCCCTTTGTCAGTTGGAAGCATATTTCAAATCTTGCCTGTTGAAAATTTGGTAAATTTCTCATCCAGGGTAATGAGGTGTGAAGTAACACTTAGCAAACTTTCATCTGTATCCTAAAATGAAAATGAGAGATATTGCTTATGGCAATATAGAAAAAAATCCAAAGAGGCATCTAGCAATGCTATTTTTGCAAAGTATATACTTGGATTCTACAACAAAAGCATCTTTGAAAATGCAATTATTACTTAAACTGACTGGAAAATTATAGTTCAACAACTTCAAAAATGGGAAAGGCACTTTGACCCAGAAACAGAAACATCAGTATCCATAAAACAGTAAAAGAAAACTAGATATGTTTGTAATTCTGGCTTTTACATTGTCTACAAAGCTACCTCAACCCATTGTGTTTTATACATCTTGCTTCTCAGAGTCAAAAGAAACCATTCAGATATTTCATTTTTATTCAACAACATGCCTTTCTCAAAGGGCAGCCCCAGTTTAATTGGGAAGGAATTCTGTCAAAGGAAAGTTAAATGAGCTGGATTAAGATGCAAGGATTATGATTTCTTATCTGTTTTGATAGCTTTTGTTTATCTGTAAGATTTCCCAGATAACGGACTAGGAGAGCTGGTTCAGTTTTGTTTAGTTTTCTTAATGAGATGTCCTGGCTTGCTTTTCTTATTACAGTATGTGTTACCATGGCTACTATATTTTTGAAGATTTAAGGTTTTTCTCAAACAGATACCTTTATTGAGCTTTTCCCCCAGATTACATAAATAATGCTTGCTTTAGAAAAATTCAGAAGATACATCAAATTACATGGAGAAAAATAAAGATCATCTGAAATCTCACCACTCTGCCTCACTATTAATTTACATACTTTTATGTAAAATCTATGATAAGAAGTTTTTAAATACCATTTTATAAAATTATTTGTCATTATCTTATAAAGCTAACCATATGCATAGCCTGGCAATTCAAGCTTTAAGGTGTATACATGATGGGGAAATTCAGCAGACATAGACTGGGATGATTGCAATAGACCCCCAAAGAGAGAAAGCAGCACAATTGTTCATTGCAGAGATAGGAAAAATAAACTGTGGTATAATCATAACTAGGAGATTATGTAGCAGTGAAAATGAATAGACTAGACTCCTCATATGCATAAATTTTAGAATATAATTTTAAAAGGAAAAAAATGTAAGTTAGAAAAGAATGCACATAATTCCATTCTGATAAAGATAATAAACAAACAAACTCAACTTTATCTAGGGATATGTGGTTAATCTGTGAACAAAAGCAAGAGAACGATAAAGCACCACAGTCTTCTTCTGTTTCGTCACCTCTACCTCATCTTCACCCTCTAGTCTTATGTTTTCACCCCTACCAAAATCCCAGTGTATGTGCAGCCTTGGAAATGTGCTGCTTGGGTCTCCTTTCAAGAAAAAATTGGACATTGAGCTGCAAGGAATACAGTTAGTTAAAAGCCATGAACTTCAAGCTCCCCCTCAGCTTTTGAGTTGATGCTGCACAGCTTGGGACAGAAGTCAGCCAATGACTGGCCATTTGTGTCCTATGTGGGACTTCCTCAGTGGGCAATTTTAGTTTCAGGGCTTCCCATTGGACTGGTCAAGGCTTTGACAGAGCTGAATTATAATCCATGGCTTGCTTTATCCTATCCTGCATTTCCCCTGCTTCAATCTTTCACAGACACTAGCCACCACAAAACTTCTTGCACTCTTAGCCCATCTCAATATCTCTTTCCCAGTGGACAGAACAAAAATATCTGTTTTTTCCAACTGACCTAATTTTATACAAAGGCACACATTAGAAAGTTTAGTATTGTTTAAAAACTATGATGGTATCACATATAATTCTATTCATTTGCTTCTGCCACTTAAGATAGTGTGGCTCTGGCTCCAAGTCCACCTTAGAGATTTAACTTGTTATTTTAATGGCTGCACAACATTTGCAGGCATAGATGTCCCTCAGTTGATCAGTTGCTCCTGTTATGCGAATTTTTGTTTTCAATCATTTAGCATTTCAAAGAGTGCTGCAATGAAAATACTTGTATATATAATGCACATTGTATATACACAGATGTACCAAACTTTTCATTTCAATGGGATATATTTTCGAAAGACTTTAGGAAGTATGAACATGCATATTTTGAATTTGAACAAGTATTGCAGATTGCATTCCAAAAGTCCCTTATACAGTACACATTCTCATCGGCCAAGGGAGAGGATACCCTTCTTCCATGACTATGCCAGAAGCAGGTGTCATGATTCTTTTCCAGTCTGAAAGATATAAAGTTTTATCTGCTGTTTACTGATAATTCTACTCTCTAAGTGACTGGGAAAGTTGAGCATATTTCCACATGTTTATTGCACATTTGTATTTTTTCCTCTATAGACTAACATTTCATATAGTTTAATTTTCCTATAATTCTTTAATTTGTTATAGCTCATTGAGTATTATGTAGTATAACTACATAGATTTTATTTTTATAATTAAAGTGTAGTTGATTCACAATATTATGTTTCAGGTCTATAGCATGGTGATTCAATATTTTTATAGATTATACTCCATTTAAAGTTATAAAATATTGGCTATATTCTCTGTAGTATACAATATATCTTTGTATCTTATTTTATTTTAAATTTTGTTTTTTATAACAGAAAAACATTTTGTATTGGGATATAGCCAATTAATAACGTTGTGATAGTTTCAGGTGAACAGGGAAGGGATTCAGCTATACATACACAAGCATCCTTTCTCCCCCAAACACCCCTCCCATCCAGGCTGGAATATAACATTAACCTGAGTTCCATGTGCTATACAATAGACTTTTGTTGGTTATCCATTTTAAATATAGCAGTGTACATGATCTTCCCAGAGTCCTTAGCTATCCCTGCCCCCTGGCAAACCATGAATTGATTTTCTAAGTCTTTGTGTCTCTTTCTGTTTTACAAGTTCATTTGTACCATTTCTTTTTAGATTCCACATAAAAGGGATATTGTATGATATTTCTCCTTCTCTGTCTGACATTTCATTCTATGACCCTCTCTAGGTCCATTCATGTTGCTACAAATGGCCTTATTTCATTCTTTCCAATGGCTGAGTAATATTTCATTGTACATATATACCACATCTTCTTTGTTCATTCTTCTGTCAATAGACGTTTAGGTTGTTTCCAATGTTTCCAACATTTAGTTGCTGCCATTGTAAACAGTACTGCAATGAACACTGGGGTGCATGGATCTTTCCAGGCAGTGTTTTCTCTGCCCAGGAGCGGGTCTGCAGGGTCATATGGTAGCTCTCTTTTTAGTTTTTTTTGTTGTTGTTGTTCCCATCCTTTTTATTTATTTTTTTTTCCTTTTTTTTTTAATTAAATTTTAAAATCTTTAATTCTTACATGTGTTCCCAAACATGAAACCCCCTCCCACCTCCCTCCCCATAACATCTCTGTGGGTGATCCCCATGCACCAGCCCCAAGCATGCTGTATCCTGTGTCAGACATAGACTGGCGATTCAATTCTTACATGATAGTATACATTATAGAATGCCATTCTCCCAAATCATCCCGCCCTCTCCCTCTCTCTCTGAGTCCAAAAGTCCGTTATACACAGCTGTGTCTTTTTTCCTGTCTTGCATACAGGGTCGTCATTGCCATCTTTCTAAATTCCATATATATGTGTTAGTATACTGTATTGGTGTTAACCTCCATACTGTTCTCCATAGTGAGTGTTCAGTTCAGTACAGTCACTCAGTCGTGTCCAACTCTTTGTGATCCCATGAATCACAGCATGCCAGGCCTTCCTGTCCATCATAAATTCACGGAGTTCACCCAAACTCATGTCCATCGAGTCGGTGATGCCATCCAACCATCTCATCCTCTGCCATCACCTTCTCCTCCTGCTCTCAATCTTTTCCAGCATCAGGGTCTTTTCCAATATGTCAGCTCTTCGCATCAGGTGGACAAAGTATTGGAGTTTCAGCTTCAACATCAGTCCTTCCAATGAACATCCAGGACTGATCTCCTTTAGGATGGACTAGTTGGATCTCCTTGCAGTCCAAGGGACTCTCAAGAGTCTTCTCCAACACCACAGTTCAAAAGCACCAATTCTTCTGCACTCAGCTTTCTTTATAGTCTAACTCTCACATCCATACATGACTACTGGAAAAACCATAGCCTTGACTAGACAGACATTTGTTGGCAAAGTAATGTCTGTGCCTTTTTTTTTTTTTTTAATTTTAAAATCTTTAATTCTTACATGTGTTCCCTGCTATCTAGGTTGGTCATAACTTTCCTTCCAAGGAGTAAGTGTATTTTAATTTCATTGCTGCAATCACCATCTGCAGTGATTTTGGAGTCCAGAAAAATAAAGTCTGCCACTGTTTCCACTGTTTCCCCATCTATCTGCCATGAAGTGATGGGACCGGATGCCATGATCTTAGTTTTCTGAATGTTGAGCTTTAAGCCAACTTTTTCAATCTCCTCTTTCACTTTCATCAAGAGGCTCTTTAGTTCCTCTTTACTTTCTGCCACAAGGATGGGGTCATCTGCATATCTGAGGTTATTGATTTTTCTCCTGGCAATTTTGATTCCAGCTTGTGCTTCCTCCAGCACAGCGTTTCTCATGATGTACTCTGCATATAAGTTAAATAAGCAGAGTGACAATATACAGCCTTGACGTACTCCTTTTCCTATTTGGAACCAGTCTGTTGTTCCATGTCCAGTTCTAACTGTTGCTTCCTGAGTGTACCAATTTACATTCTCACCACCAGTGCAGGAGAGTTCCATTCTCTCAACACCCTCTCCAGCATTTATTGTGGCTTTTTTGATGATGCCATTCTAACCAGTGTGAGGTGATATCTCATTGTAGTTTTGATTTGCATTTCTCTAACAACTAGCGATGTCGAGCATCTTTTCAAGTGCTTTTTGGCCATAAAGAAATATATTTTCTTTAGAGAAATGTCTACTCAGATCTTCTGCCTATTTTTTGAGTGGGTTGTTCATTTGGTTCTATTAGGTGTCATAAGCTATTTGCAAATTTTGGTGACTAATCCCTTATCATATACCAAGATCAAGTGGGATTCATCCCAGGTTTGGTTCAATATCTGCAAATCAATGTGATGAAGTGAAAGTTGCTCAGTCGTGTCCAACTCTTTGCAATCCAATGGAGTATACAATCCATGAAATTCTCCAGGCCAGAATACTGGAGTGGGTAGCCTTTCCCTTCTCCAGGGGATCTTCCTAACCCAGGGATCGAACCCAGGTCTCCTGTATTGCAGGTGGATTCTTTACTGGCTGAGCCGGGTGGCTCAAATGGTAAAGCGTCTGCCTGCAGTGCAGGAGACCCAGGTTCGATCCCTGGGTTGGGAATATCCCCTGGAGAAGGAAATGGAAACCAACTCCAGTACTCTTGCCTGGATAATTCCACGGACTAAGGAGCCTGGTAGGCTACAGTCTTTGGGGTCGCATGGAGTCGCAAAGAGTCAGACACGACTGAGTGACTTCACAATCCCTTATCAGTCAGATCATTTGCAAATATTTTTTCCCAACTTGTTGGTTATCTTTTTGCTATGTTTATTGTTTCCTATGCTGTGCAAAAGCGTTTGACTTTAAGTAGGTCCCATTCATTTATTTTTGTTTTTATTTCCATTATTCTGGGAGATGGATTTAAAAAGATCTTGCTGTGATTTATGTCCGAGTGTGTTCTGCCTAAGTTTTCCTCTAAGAGTTTTATAGTGTCTGGTTTAACATTTAGATCTTTAATCCGTTTTGAGCTTATTTTGTGTATGGAGTTAAGGGATGATCTACTTTCATTTTTTTACATGTGCTGCCCCGTTTTCTCAGCATCACTTATTGAAGAGACCATCTTTCCACCATCGTGTAGTCTTGCCTCCTTGGTCATAGATTATTGACCACAGGTGCGTGGGCTTATTCTTAGGGTTTCTATCTTGCTCCATTGATCTAATTTCTGTTTTTGTGCCAGTTCCATACTGTTTTGATGACTGTAGATTTTTAGTATAGTCTAAAGTCAGGGAGCTTCATTCCTCCAGCTCCATTTTTCTTTTTCAAGATTGCTTTGGCTATTTGGGGTCTTTTGTATATCCATACAAATTTTGAGATTTTTTGTTGTAGCTTTGTGAGAAATGTCATTGGTAATTTGATAAGGATTGCATTGAATCAGCAGATTGCCTTGGGTAATACAGTCATTTTTACAATATTGAGTCTTCCAATCCATGAACATGATATATCTTTTCATCTGTTTATGTCTTCTTTGATTTCTGTCATCAGCATCTTAGTTTCCAGAGTACAGGTCTTTTGTCTCCTTAGGTAGGCTTATTCCTAGATATTTTCTTCTTTTTGATGCAATGGTAAATGGAATTGCTTCTTGAATTTCTCTTTCTGATCTTTCATTGTCAGTGTGTAGAAATACAACAGGCTTCTGTGTATTAATTTTCTAGTCTGCAAATTTACCAGATTCATTGATGAGTTCTAGTAGTTTTCTGGTAGCATCTTTAAGATCTTCTTTTTTTAATTTTTATTTCTTAAGTTAGTTTATTTTAATTGGAGGCTAATTACTTTATGTGTAGTATCATGTCATCTGCAAAAAGTGACAGTTTAACTTTTTAAAATTTGATTTCCCTTTTCTTCTTCTTCTTCTTCTTTTTTTTTTCTGATTGTTGTTTTTAGGACTTCCAAAACTATGCTGAATAAAAGTGGAGAGAGTGGACATCCTTGTCTTTTTCCTGATCTTAGAGAGAACACTTTCATCTTTTCACAATTGATTATGATGCTGGCTGTAGGTTTATCATATATGGCTTTTATTATGTTGAGGTTTGTACTCTCTATGCCCACTTTCTGGTGAGTGTTTTGTGTTTTTTGTTTTGTTTTGTTTTTTTCCTCTCATAAATATGTGCTGAATTTTGTGAAAAGCTATTTCTGCATCTATTGAAATGATTATATGGTTTTTATTCTTCAATTTGTTGGTATGGTGTATTACATTGACTGACTGGAAGATGCTGAAAAATACTTGCATCCTTGGGATGTATGATCTTTTTACTGTATTGTTGGATACAGATGGCTAGTGTTTAGTTGAGGACGTTTGCATCTATGTTTATCAGTGATGTTGGTCTGCAATTTTCTTTTTGTGGTATCTTTATCTGGTTTTTCTGTCAGGGTGATGGTGGCCTCATAAAATGAATTGGGAAGTTTTCCTTGGCATGCGACTTTTTGGAACAGTTTCAGGCAGATAGGTGTTAACTCTTCTCTACATGTTTGATAAAATTTGCCTGCGATGCTGTCGGGCACTGGACCTTGGTTTGTTAGGAGGTTTTTAATCACGGTTTCAATTTCAGTGCTTGTGATTGGTCTGTACATATTTTCTATTCTTCCTGGTTCAGTCTAGGGAGACTGTACCTTTCTAATAATTTGTCCATTTCTTCTAGGTTGTCCATTTTACTGGCATACAGTTGTTTATAGTGAAAACAAAGTCACTCAGTTGTGTCCAACTCTTTGCCACCCCATGGGCTGTAGCTTGCCAGGCTCCTCCATCCATGGGATTTTCCAGGCAAGAATACTGGAGTGGGTTGCCATTTCCTTCTCCAAGGGATCTTCCCGACCCAGGGATCAAACCTGGGTCTCCTGCACTGCAGGCAGACTTTTTACCATCTGAGCCACCAGGGAAGCCCACAGTTGTTCATAGTAGTATCTTATGATTCTTGGTATTTCTGTGGATTCATTTGTAACTTCCCCTTTTCCATTTCTAATTTTACTGATTTGAATCCTCTCCCTTTTTTTCCTGATGAGTCTGGCTAAAGGTTTATCAATCTTATCTTTCCAAAGAACCATCTTTTAGTTTCATTGATTTTGCAATTGTTTTCCTCGTCTCTATTTCATTTATTTCTGCTCTGATTTCTATGATTTCCTTCCTTCTACTGACTTTAGATTTTGTTTGTTTTTCTTTCTCTAAATTTTTTAGGTGTAAGGCTAGATTATTTATTTGAGATTTTTCTTGTTTCTTGAGGTAAGATTGTATTGCTATAAACCTCTCTTAGAACTGCTTTTGCTGCATCCCATAAGTTTTGGACCATTGTGCTTTTGTTTTCATTTGTCTCTAGATATTTTTTCTTATTTATTGTTTGATTTCTTCAGTGATCCAGTGGTTGTTTAGTAGCATAATGTTTAACCACTACATGTTTGTGTTTCTTAGAGCTTTTCTCTTGTAGTTTATTTCTAATCTCATAATGTAGTATTCAGAAAACGTGCTTGATATGATTTCCATTTTCTTAACCTTGCCTTGTGACATAGCATGTGGTCAATCCTGGAGAATATTCCAAAAATATACTAGAGTAGAAAGAGACACATGTACCCCAATGTTCATCACAGCACTGTTTATAATAGCCAGGACATGGAAACAACCAAGATGTCCATCAGCAGATGAACGGATAAGAAAGCTGTGGTACATATACACAATGGAGTATTACTCAGCCATTAAAAAGAATACATTTGAATCAGTTCTAATGAGATGGATGAAACTGGAGCCGATTATACAGAGTGAAGTAAGCCAGAAAGAAAAACACAAATACAGTATACTAACACATATATATGGAATTTAGAAAGAAGGTAATGATGACCATGTACACGAGACAGCAAAAGAGACACAGATGTGTAGAGCAGACTTTTGGACTCTGAGGGAGAGGGAGAGGGTGGGATGATTTGGGAGAATGGGATTGAAACATGTATGATATCATATAAGAAACGAATCGCCAGTCTATGTTTGATGCAGGATACAGGATGCTTGGGGCTGGTGCACAGGAATGATCCAGAGAGATGATATGGGGTGGGAGGTGGGAGCGGGGTTCATGTTTGGGAACTCATGTACACCCGTGGTGGATTCATGTCAATGTATGGCAAAACCAATACAGTATTGTAAAGTAAAATAAAGTAAAAATAAAAATTTAAAAAATAAATAAATAAAATTGATGGCATATCCATCCTGTGGAATAAATACATCTCAGCAATAAAAAGGAACTAGCTATTGAAAAAAAATATTGGGGAAAATGTGTAGTTTGCTGCTTTGGGGTGAAATACTCTATAAATATCAATTAAGTCCAACTCATCTAAAATGTCTCTGAAGGTCTATGTTTCCTTATTGATTTTCTCTCTGGATGATTTATCTATTGATGAAAGCGGGATATTAAAAGTCCTCCACTATTATTGTGTTACTGTCAATATCTCCCTTTATGTTTGTTAGTATTTGCCTTACATATTAAGGTGCTCCTATGTTAGGCACATATAAATTTATAATTGTTTTATCTTCTTCTTGGATTGAACCCTTGATTAGTACGTAGTGTCCTTCTTTGTCCCTCTTTTGGTTTTTTTTTTAATTTTTATTTTTACTTTATTTTACTTTACAATACTGTATTGTTTTTGCCATACATTGACATGAATCCACCACGGGTGTACATGCGTTCCCAAACATGAACCCCCCCCCCACCTCCCTCCCCATAACATCTCTCTGGGTCATCACCGTGCACCTATCTGATTTGAGTGTTGCTGTTCCAACTTTCTTCTAATTTCTGCACAGCAATTTGAACATTCTTTGGTATTGCCCTTCTTTGGGATTGGGATGAAATGAAAATTGACCTCTTCCAGTCCTGTGGCCATTGCTAAGCTTTCCAAATTTTCTGGCCCATAGAGTGCAGCATCATCTTTCAG
The DNA here is from genome assembly GCF_032405125.1 of Capricornis sumatraensis. Taxonomy (NCBI): domain Eukaryota; kingdom Metazoa; phylum Chordata; class Mammalia; order Artiodactyla; family Bovidae; genus Capricornis; species Capricornis sumatraensis. The sequence goes on from NC_091083.1 coordinate 4,386,650, forward strand.
GATTTTAAGTAGCTCAGCTGGAATTCCATCATCTCCTCTAGCTTTATTCATAGTCATGCTTTCTAAGGCCCAGTTGACTTCACACTCTAAGTTGTCTGGCTCTAAGTGAGTGATCACACCATCGTGGTTATCCAGGTCATTAAGACTTTTTTGTATAGTTCTTTTGTGTATTCTTGCCACCCCATTCTAATATTTTATGCTTCTGTTAGGTCCTTACCATTTCTGTCCTTTACTATGCCCATCTTTGTATGAAATATTCCCTTGATATCTTCAATTTCTTGAAGGGATTTCTAGTCTTTCTCATTCTGTTTTTTCCCTCTATTTCTTTGCATTATTGACTTAAGAAGGCTTTCTTATCTCTCCTTGCTCTTCTCTTGAACTTTGCCTTCAGCTAGATATATCTTTCCCTTTCTCCTTTGGCTTTTGCTTCTCTTCTTTTCTCAGCTATTTGTAAGACCTCCTCTTACAATGACCTTACCTTCTCGCATTTCTTTTTCTTTGGAATGGTATTGGTCACTGCCTCTTGTACAATGTTATGAACATCCATACAGAGGTTAGGAGATTTGATAATTTGTTGACAACATAAATGAAAAGATTTTTCTAATATTTTACTGTCAAAATATTTCTGGTATCCACCTTATTTTTCCCAAAGTATTATTTTTGATATTCTGATTTTATATAATGAAGAGGGGTAGTTTTCCAAGTTTTTCCTCTACTAAGGAGTTAATATTAAACTTATCTCTTCTGAAAACATAGCAATCATTCATTTGGTTTTAGTGCTATTTTCATATTTTTTAAAGAATAATTGCTTTCCTTCTGTCCTTAGGCAAATGAATTCTTCATATTTTTTACAAATTTGGGGCTCAATTTTGAAAATATTTATTTTTCTAAGAAAGTATATATTTTCTCTAAACTTTCTAATTTTATGTCACAGAATTCCATATAATCATTTCTTTTCATCTGTTTTATCTCTTCACTTTTATACCTTCTTTTTCATTCTTATTAGTGAATTTTTTTTTACTATCTCTTTTATTCACTAACCATTTTTATCTATTTTAGGTCTAGGATTTGTTTATCAATTGTTACTTTTTTATTTTCTATTTTTAAAATTTCATTATATATCTTTATCCATTACCTCTTTCTATTTTCATTTATATTAAGCAACTTTTATTTTTGTTTTCTGCTGTTCCTTGTGGCTTTCAGAATCTCAGTTTCCAGGCCAGGGATTGACTGGGGCAGTGAATGCAGCTAGTCTTAACCACTGGAACACCGGGAATACCTTTCTTCAACTTCTTAAGATGAGTTTTAACATAGTGGTTCAAGGTGTACAATGGAACCAGACTTCTCTAGTTTTGAAGACTCATGCTACCACTTACTATGTTACACTCATCAAGTTATTTAACCTTTCTGTGCCTCAGTGTCCTCATCTAAATAATAGGGATAATATTTCCCTCCTAAAATTTGGTGAGGATTAAATAATGTGACACAGATAAAAAACACAGAACATTATCTAGCATATACTAAGCATCTTAAGTACTGTTTTCTTCTTATTTCTCTTTCTCTTTATTAAGTAAAATCTTTCAAACTATGTTTTCCTGAGATTACGCTTTAGTTATGTCTCAACTGGTATGAAATTATAATCATTTTTATATAGCTTCTCATGTTAACTTTGTTTTTCTAATTAACTCAAAGGTAATTTGGTGTTATATTAATAGTTGAATTCTTTAGTTTGGGGATGTATTTTATTATGTTTAGAGATTTTGATAATAAGATTTGGTTTATAAAATAGATTTTTTTGTGTTCTGGCTTGTCAATTATATAATCGATTTTTATAAATGTTCCATGTATATGGGAAAGTTACATATTCTCTACATAAAAATATTTACTGTATCATAAAATCCATGTTTGATTGTCCCTCATTTCCTGTTCAAGAGCTTACTGATTCTTAAAATGATGTTTATAACATCTCACCATAGTTCTATTTTATTAAGATCTCTCTGCAACACTGATTGGTTTTTTCTTAATTTTAATTTCTACTTCATTTTACTTTACAATACTGTATTGGTTTTGCCATACATTGACATGAATCCGCCATGGGTGTACATGAGTTCCCAAACCTGAACCCCCCTCCCACCTCCCACCCCATGTCATCTCTCTGGTTCATCCCCGTGCACCAGCCCCAAGCATCCTGTATCCTGTATCAAACATAGACTGGTGGTTCATTTCTTATGTGATAGTATACATGTTTCAATCCCATTCTCCCAAATCATCCCACCCTCTCCCTCTCCCTCAGAGTCCAAAAGACTGTTCTATACATCTGTGTCTCTTTTGCTGGCTCTCATACAGGATTATCATTACCATCTTTCTAAATTCCATATATATGTGTTAGCATACTGTATTGGTGTTTTTCTTTCTGGCTTACTTCACTCTGTATAATCGGCTCCAGTTTCATCAACCTCACTAGAACTGATTCAAATGTATTCTTTTTAATGGCTGAGTAATACTCCATTGTGTATATGTACCACAGCTTTCTTATCTATTTGTCTGCTGATGGACATCTAGGTTGCTTCCATGTCCTGGCTATTATAAATAGTGCTGTGATGAACATTGGGGTACATGTGTCTCTTTCAATTCTGGTTTCCTCGGTGTGTATGCCCAGCAGTGGGATTGCTGGGTCATAAGGCAGTTCTATTTCCAGTTTTTTAAGGAATTGCCACACTGTTCTCCATAGTGGCTGTACTAGTTTGCATTCCCACCAACAGTGTAAGAGGGTTCCCTTTTCTCCACACCCTCTCCAGCATTGAACGCTTGTAGACTTTTGGATCACAGCCATTCTGACTGCTGTGAAATGGTACCTCATTGTGGTCTTAATTTGCATTTCTCTGATAATGCGTGATGTCGAGCATCTTTTCATGTGTTTGTTAGCCATCCATATGTCTTCTTTGGAGAAATGTCTGTTTAGTTCTTTGGCTCATTTTTTGATTGGGTCGTTTATTTTTCTGGAATTGAGCTGCATAAGTTGCTTGTATATTTTTGAGATTAGTTGTTTGTCAGTTGCTTTATTTGCTATTATTTTCTCCCATTTCAAAGGCTGTCTTTTCACCTTGATTCTAGTTTCCTTTGTTGTGCAGAAGCTTTTAATTTTAATTAGATCCCATTTGTTTATTTTTGCTTTTATTTCCAGTATTCTGGGAGGTGAATCATAGAGGATCCTGCTGTGATTTATGTTGGAGAGTGTTTTGCCTATGTTCTCCTCTAGGAGTTTTATAGTTTCTGGTCTTGCATTTAGATTTTTAATCTATTTTGAGTTTATTTTTGTGTATGGTGTTAGAAAGTATTCTAGTTTCATTCTTTTACAAGTGGCTGACCAGTTTTCCCAGCACCACTTGTTAAAGAGTTTCTCTTTTCTTAATTGTATATTCTTGCCACCTTTGTCGAAGATAAGGTGTCCACAGGTATGTGGATTTATCTCTGGGCTTTCTATTTTGTTCCATTGATCTATATTTCTGTCTTTGTGCCAGTACCATATTGTCTTGATGACTGTGGCTTTGTAGTAGAGCCTGAAGTCAGGCAGGTTGATTCCTCCAGTTCCATTCTTCTTTCTCAAGATTGCTTTGGCTATTCGAGGTTTTTTGTATTTCCATACATATTGTGAAATTATTTGTTCTAGCTTTGTGAAAAATACCGCTGGTTGCTTGATAGGGATTGCATTGAATCTATACATTGTATTGGGTAGTATACTCATTTTCACTATATTGATTCTTCCAATCCATGAACATGGTGTATTTCTCCATCTATTAGTGTCCTCTTTGATATCTTTCATCAGTGTTTTATAGTTTTCTATACATAGCTCTTTAGTTTCTTTAGGTAGATATATACCTAAGTATTTTATTCTTTTCATTGCAATGGTGAATGGAATTTTTTCCTTAATTTCTTTTTCTACTTTCTCATTATTAGTGTATAGGAATGATGGTGATTGCAGCCATGAAATTAAAAGACGCTTACTCCTTGGAAGAAAAGTTATGACCAACCTAGATAGTATATTCAAAAGCAGAGATATTACATTGCCAACTAAGGTCCGCCTAGCCAAGGCTATGGTTTTTCCTGTGGTCATGTATGGATGTGAGCATTGGACTTTGAAGAAGGCTGAGCACCAAAGAATTGATGCTTTTGAACTGTGGTGTTGGAGAAGACTCTTGAGAGTCCCTTGGACTGCAAGGAGATTCAGCCAGTCCATCCTGAAGGAGATCAATCCTGGGATTACTTTGGAAGGAATGGTGCTAAAGCTGAAGCTCCAGTACTTTGGCCACCTCATGAGAAGAGTTGACTCATTGGAAAAGACTCTGATGCTGGGAGGATTGGGGGTAGGAGGAGAAGGGGACGACCGAGGATGAGACGGCTGGATGGCATCGCGGACTCAATGGACGTGAGTCTGAGTGAACTCCGGGAGATGGTGATGAACAGGGAGGCCTGCGTGCTGCGATTCATGGGGTCGCAAAGAGTTGGACACGACTGAGTGACTGAACTGAACTGAACTAACTGAACTGAGGAATGCAAGGGATTTTTGTGTGTTGATTTTATATCCTGCAACTTTACTATATTCTTGATTAGCTCTAGTAATTTTCTGGTGGAGTCTTTAGGGTTTCCTATGTAGAGGATCTTGTCATCTGCTAACACTGAGTTTTACTTCTTCTTTTCCAATTTGGATTCCTTTTATTTCTTTTTCTGCTCTGATTGCTGCGGCCAAAAATTCCAGAACTATGTTGAATAATAGTGGTGAAAGTGGGCACCCTTGTCTTCTTCCTGACTTTAAGGGAAATGCTTTCAATTTTTCACCATTAAGGATGTTTGCTGTGGGTTTGTCATATATAGCTTTTATTATGTTGAGGTATGTTCCTTCTATTCCTGCTTTCTGAAGAGTTTTTATCATAAATGGATGTTGAATTTTGTCAAAGGCCTTCTCTTCATCTATTGAGATAATCATATGTCTTTTAATTTTCAATTTGTTAATGTGGTGAATTACATTGATTGATTTGCAGTTATTGAAGAATCCTTGCATCCCTGGATTAAAGCCCACTTGGTCATGGTGTATGATCTTTTTAATGTGTTGTTGGATTCTGATTGCTAGAATTTTGTTGAGGATTTTTGCATCTATGTTCATCAGTGATATTGGCCTGTAATTTTCATTTTTTGTGACATCTTTGTCAGGTTTTGGTATTAGGGTGATGGCAGCCTCATAGAATGAGTTTGGAACTTTACCTTCCTCTGCAATTTTCTGGAAGAGTTTGAGTAGGATAGGTGCTAGCTCTTCTCTAAATTTTGGTAGAATTCAGCTGTGAAGCCATCTGGACCTGGGCTTTTGTTTGCCGGAAGATTTCTAATTACAGTTTCAATTTCCATGCTTGTGATGGGTCTGTTAAGATTTTCTATTTCTTCCTGGTTCAGTTTTGGAAAGTTGTACTTTTCTAAGAATTTATCCATTTCTTCCACGTTGTCCATTTTATTGGCATATAATTGCTGATAGTAGTCTCTTATGATCCTTTGTATTTCTGTATTGTCTGTTGTTTTCATTTCTAATTTTATTTATTTGATTTTTCTCTCTTTGTTTCTTGATGAGTCTGGCTAATGGTTTGTCAATTTTATCTATCCTTTCAAAGAACCAGCTTTCGGCTTTGTTGATTTTTGCTATGGTCTCTTTTGTTTCTTTTGCATTTATTTCTGCCCTAATCTTTAAGATTTCTTTCCTTCTACTAACTCTGGGGTTCTCCATTTCTTCCTTTTCTAGTTGCTTTAGGTGTAGAGTTAGGTTATTTATTTGACTTTTTTCTTGTTTCTTGAGGTATGCCTGTATTGCTATGAAGTTTCCCATTAGCACTGCTGTTATAGTGTCTCACAGGTTTTGGGTTGTTGTGTTTTCATTTTCATTCATTTCTATGCATATTTTGATTTCTTCTGTGATTTGTTGGTTATTCAGCAGCATGTTGTTCAGCCTCCATATGTTGGAATTTTTAATAGTTTTTCTCCTGTAATTGAGATCTAATCTTAATGCATTATGGTCAGAAAAGATGCTTGGAATGATTTCGATTTTTTTGAATTTATCAAGGGTAGATTTATGGCCCAGGATGTAATCTATCCTGGAGAAGGTTCCATGAGCACTTGAGAAAAAGGTGAAATTCATTGTTTTGGGGTGGAATGTCCTATAGATATCAATTAGGTCTAATTGGTCTATTGTATCATTTAAAGTTTGCATTTCTTTGTTACTTTTTTGTTTAGCTGATCTGTCCATAGGTGTGAGTGGGGTATTAAAGTCTCCCACTATTTTTGTGTTATTGTTAATTTCCCCTTTCATACTTTTTAGCATTTGTCTTACAAATTGTGGTGCTCCTATATTGGGTGCATATATATTTATAATTGTTATATCTTCTTCTTGGATTGATCCTTTGATCATTATGTAGTGGCCTTCTTTGTCTCTTTTCACAGTCTCTGTTTTAAAGTCTATTTTATTGGATATGAGTATTGCTACTTCTGCTTTCTTTTGGTCTCTATTTGCGTGGAATATCTTTTTCCAGCCCTTCACTTTTAGTCTGTATGTGTCCCTTGTTTTGAGGTGGGTCTCTTGTAGGCAGCATATATAAGGATCTTGTTTTTGTATCCATTCAGCCAGTGTTTGCATCTTGGTTGGGGCATTCAACCCATTTACATTTAAGGTAATTATTGGTAAGTATGATCCCGTTGCCATTTACTTTATTGTTTTGGGTTCAGGTTTATACACCCTTTTTGTGTTTCCTGTCTAGAGAATATCCTTTAGCATTTGTTGGAGAGCTGGTTTGGTGGTGCTGAATTCTCTCAGCTTTTGCTTGTCTAAAGCTTTTGATTTCTCCTTCATATTTGAATCAGCTCCTTGCTGGGTACAGTAATCTGGGTTGTAAGTTTTTCTCTTTCATCACTTTAAGTATTTCTTGCCATTCCCTCCTGGCCTGAAGAGATTCTATCGAAAGATCTGCAGTTATCCTTATGGGAATCCACTTGTGTGTTATTTGTTGTTTTTCCCTTGCTGCTTTTATTATTTGTTCTTTGTGTTTGATCTTTTTTAATTTAATTAATATGTGTCTTGGGGTGTTTCACCTTGGGTTTATCCTATTTGGAACTCTCTGGGTTTCTTGGACTTGGGTAATTATTTCCTTCCCCATTTTAGGGAAGATTTCAACTATTATCTCCTCAAGAATTTTCTCATGGTCTTTCTTTTTGCCTTCTTCTTCAGGGAGTCCTATAATTCGAATGTTGGAGCGTTTTTATTGTCCTGGAGGTCTCTGAAATTGTCCTCATTTCTTTTAATTCGTTTTTCTTTTTTCCTCTCTGATTCATTTATTTCTACCATTCTATCTTCTATTTCACTAATCCTATCTTCTGCCTCCGTTATTCTACTATTTGTTGCCTCCAGAGTGTTTCTGATCTCATTTATTGCATTATTCATTATATATTGACTCTTTTTTATTTCTTCTAGGTCCTTGTTAAACCTTTCTTGCATCTTCTCAATCCTTGTCTCCAGGCTATATATCTGTGATTCCATTTGATTTCAATATTTTGGATCATTTTCACTATCAGTATTTGGAATTCTTTCTCAGGTATATTTCCTATCTATTTCTCTTTTGTTTGGTTTGGTGGGCATTTCTGCTGTTCCTTTCCTGCTGGGTATTCCTCTGTCTCTTCATCTTGGTTATATTGCTGCGTTTGGGGTGGCCTTTCTGTATTCTGGGAATTTGTGGAGTTCTCTTTATTGTGGAGTTTCCTCACTGTGGGTGGGGTTGTATCAGTGTCTTGTCAAGGTTTCTTGGTTAGGGAGGCTTGTGTTGGAGTTCTGGTGGGTGGAGCTGGATTTCTTCTCTCTGGAGTGCAATGAAGTGTCCAGTAACTGGTTATGAAATGTCAGTGGTTTTGGAGTAACTTTGAGCTGCCTGTATATTGAAGTTCAGGAGTGTGTTCCTGTGTTGCTGGAGAATTTGCATGGTATGTCTTGCTCTGGAACTTGTTGGCCCTTGGGTGGTGCTTGGTTTCAGTGTAGGTAGGAGGTGTTTGATGAGCTCCTATCGATGAATGTTCCCTGGATTCAGTTCTCTGACTCTCTCAGGATTTGGACTTAAGTCTCCTGCTTCTGGTTTTCAGTTTTATTTTTACAGTAGCCTCAAGACTTCTCCATCTATACAGCACCAATGATAAAATATGTAGGTTAAAGATGAAAAGTTTCTCCACATTGAGGGACAGCCAGAGAGTTTCACTGAGTTACATGGAGAAGAAAAGAGGGAGGGGGTAGTTAGAAGTGACTGGAATGAGATGAGGTGGGATCAAAAGAGAAGAGAGCAAGCTAGCCAGTAATCACTTCGTTATGTGCACTCCACAGTCTGGACTGCTCAGAGATGTTCACGGAGTTCTACAGGGAAGAGGAGAGCGAGGAAGTAGACAGAGGTGGCCAGGAGGATAAAAGAGGGAAATGAAAAGGAGAGAGACAGATCAGCCAGTAACCAGTTCCCTAAGTGTTCTCCACCATCTGGAACACACAGAGATTCACAGAGTTGGGTAAAGAAGAGAAGGGGGAGGGAGGAGACAGAGGCCACCTGGTGGAGAAAAAGGAGAGTCCAAAGGAGGAGAGAGTGGTCAAGCCAGTAATCTCACTCTCAGCTAAAATTGGGTACTGAAGATTGGGTTTTTAAATGTACAAAATTGACAACAAATACCAAAAAGCAAAGATTAAAAATCTAGAGTAGAGGTTGGATTTTCAAAATTACAATATTAAGGAAAAGAAGAAGAAGAAGGAGAAAAAAAAGCCACAAGAATTATTTAAAAACAACAACAACAACCTCAAAAATATATATATATACGGTGTTTGCTTTAAAAATAGGGTCTTTTTTTTGAAAAGTAATAGTATGTTATAAAAATAAAAATTAAAAGAGAAATAGAGGACTTAAAATTTTTAAAAAGTTAAAAAAATACAAAGAAGAAAAAGAAAAGAAGAAAAACAATCACGCAACAACATCAACAACAACAAGAAAAGAATGATTGTAAAGATAGTAAAGATATATCTGGGACTTTCTCTAGTGTTGTGGGCATTGTGGGGTCTCTTCCAAGGCGGTTCCGTCTGTTTAACTTCTTCTCTTTGCTGGTCTCTTCAATGTCTGATTTCTGCCCTGACACAAGGGGGGCAGTAGTAGACACATTTTTTTTTTTAGACTCACTTGTTCAGTCGTGCTGTGGGGAAGGAGGGATGCTGCAAACAAATAATACTGGCATGTGCTCGCAGTGTCTCAGCCACGCTGGGCCTGCCTCTGCTCATGGCTCATACCACTCAGGCTCTACATTGCTCTGCCAGGAACCGTCTGAGGCCGCCCTAGGCTTGGCACTCAGGTAGCCCTCAGAGGCGCAGATTTGGTTGGGCCTGCATTTTGTGCCCTTCCCAGGTCCGCGTAGCTCAGGTGTTTGGTGAGCCTGGTCACTGTGACTTAACGCATTTCCTGTCCCTGCAGCTCAGTTTTCTGGGTGTACTGCTGGCATCCCTTCTCAGGAGGATGGTGACTGTCCAGAACCCCAAGAAGTCTCAGTTAGCAAAGAAGCCTGCTTGCAGTTTGGTAGATAATCTCTCTAGGGTTGCGATGGCCCACTTCCAGCCCTTCTGGCTCTGGCTGCCTGTCACCGGAGGGGCATGGTCTGCAGCCGGCTATTTCTGTTCCATCCTTTGTTATGTGCACGGTCCTGGCGGTGTCTTATGTTAGAGCTTTTTGCGTGATAGCTATCCCACACTCTGGTTTGCTAGCCCAAGTTAGTTCTCCCTGGTTACTATAGGGCGTTCCAGCCCGATTCTTAAAAAGCACTGCAGCCTGCACCTCCCTGCCCAGCCCCCACTTGCTAGTGGCGGATGCAGGCGTCTGCGCTGTTTCTCAGCTGGGGGAGTTACTGTTGGTCTCGTAATCTGTTGGTTTTAATTATTTATTTATTTTTCCTCCCTGTTATGTTGCCCTCTGTGCTTCCAAGACTTGCCACAGACTCGGCAGTGAGAGTGTTTCCTGGTGTTTGGAAACTTCTCTCTTCCTAAGACTCCCTTCCCGGGACAGGACTCCCTTCCTGGGACAGAGCTCCCTTCCCAGGACAGAGCTCCCTCCCTACCTCCTTTGTCTCTTTTTTTGTTTTCTTTTTGTTTTTTTATATATTTTTTCCTACCTGTTTTTTAAGACAATGATCTGTTTTTCTGGGTGTCTGATGTCCTCTGCCAGCATTCAGAAGTTATTTTGTGGAATTTACTCAGCGTTGAAATGTTCTTTTGATGAATTTGTGAGGGAGAAAGTGGTCTCCCCATCCTACTCCTCGGCCATCTTAGGACCGCCCTCTGACTGGTTTTGTTTGGCAGATTTAGCCGTCATATTCATTGGTTTATAACTTTTTATCTTCATCAGTAATTGTACCTTTTCTTTTACATGATGTTCCTTTATCCTGTTAGCACTTTCAATCTTAAATTCTCCTTCTTTACATTGTTATTGCAAAATTTATGTTCCTTTTAGTTTTGATTACCTTGGAGTGACCATGCCAATCCTCTTTTTTTTTTTTTTTTTAAGGAATTATTTTCTTTCTCTTTTAGATCTGGTATAAGTTGCTACTTATGCTTGAAGTTCAGGAATTTTTCCAGGATATGTGAAGACTCATCTTATCAGCCCTGTGAGGAACTTATTCACCTCTTTAACTATGAAGAATTTATCTTTCCTCCACTAAGAGAAAATTTCTCATATTATTGAATTGTTACCTCTTCTCCATCCTTTCCTTTATCTCTATTTGGGATTCTTATTAATTGCATACTAAAACGTCTGGGGTGGTACTCAAATGGTTTTGGATTTCATCATGATTTCCAAATCTTTATAATTAATTTTTGTGTTTAGAGATTTGGAGAAGGAAATGGCAGCCCACTCCAGTATTATTGCCTGGAGAATCCCAGGGATGGAGGAGCCTGGTGCGCTGTCGTCTATGAGGTCACACGGAGTTGGACACGACTGAAGCGACTTAGCTGCACTAGCAGCAGCAGAGATATTTGTTACTCAGGGTTTTCCTACCGGTTGTTTCTGATCTCAGCTGTGCCTACTCTCCCTTTCAATATCTCTCCAGAAACATAAATAGAAAATCATTTGATTTTGTTCTCAAAAGAACTTTCTGTTTTATAATTAAATACTTTTACCCCCATTTATTTAGTTAGTTAGTTAGTTAAGGTTGCCATCTGCTCTTTGAAGGAGTTCTTTTTTGATTAAAGCTACCATTTTGGGTGATCAGACCCATCACTCTCTTTCTGACTTCTGGGCTCACCACACTTTATTGTTATTTTGCCACTTACTCATGAATCTCTTATTAGGGTTTTCTTGATAGCTCAGTTGGTAAAGAATCTGCCTGCCTTGGAGGAGACCCAAGTTTGAGTCCTGGGTTGGGAAGATCCCCTGGAGAAGGGGAAGGCTACCCACTCCAGTATTCTTGGGCTTCCCTTGTGGCTCAGCTGGTAAAGAATCTGCCTGCAATGTGGGAGACCTGGGTTTGATCCCTGAGTTGGGAAGATCCCCAGGAGAAGGGAAAGGCTACCCACTCCTGTATTCTGGCCTGGAGAATTCCATGGAGTGTAGAGTTCATGGGGCCGCAAAGAATCAGATATGACTGAGCGACTTTCACTGATGCACTGACATGAATCTCTTACTTTTAGTACCCAGCTTTAAGTATGTATTTAGTATCTATCAAAAGCTCCCAGCAAAAATCATATTTATCAGTGAAATGTAAGAGGAATTCCCATCAAAATCTTAAACCAAGCAGAGGCCATTATCAAGGTCACTATATTGGTGATAATAGCTAATATAATAAAACAAGAAAAGAATTAAATCACATTGGTTAGAAAGGAAATGACAAAACTGGCATTGCTAACACACGATATCATCTGCCCTCAAAATTTGAATAGAAATCAAAATATCATTACAACTGAGAAGAGAATTTGTCAAGGTGGTCAAATGTAAGATTTAACATACAAATCTTAGATACTATTCATGAACAGTAATAAATATTCTTAAATGTCTAGAAATAAATCTGCCAGGTGATAACAATACAGTATATAAAAAGATAACTCTACCAAAATGAAAAGTGGATGAATATACAAAAGAACATGCACAAATTTTAGAAGAGAAAATTCAATGTTGTAAATATTCCACTCTACACATTATTCCTTAAATTCAATACAATAATAAATAAAGTCTACATTGGTGTTTTCATATGAATTTTTATATAAACTTGAGAAAATACATTTAAATTTCATCTGGAAGAGGAAAAACACAAACAAAAAAGTATAGCCAATATAATTTGTTGTGTTTTAGTTGCTACATTATGTACGACTTTTTGCTACTCCGTGGACTGTAGCCCACCAGGCTCCACTGTCTGTGGGATTTCCCATGCTAGAATACTGGAGTGGGTTGCCGTTTCCTTCTCTAGGGTATCTTCCCAATCCAGGAGTCCAACCCACATGTCCTGCATTAGCAGGCAGACTCTTTATCTCTGAGTCACCAGGGAAGTCCTAGCCAATACATGTTGTTGTTGTTGTTCATTCGTTAAATTGTGTCCAACTCTTCATTACCCAGTAGACTGCAGCACATCAGGCTTCCCTGTCTTCCACTATCTCTCATAATTTGCTCATTTATGTCTATTGAATCGGTGATGTTATCTTACCATCTCATCCTTTGCTGCCCTCTTCTCCTCCTGCCTTCAATCTTTCCCAGCACCAGGGTATTCTTCTGGCTCTTTGCATCAGGTGGCCATAGTACTGGAACTTCAGGCTTACCATCAGTCCTTCCAGTGAACATTTGGGGTTCACTGGTTTGACTGGTTTCATCTCCTTGCTATCCAATGGACTCTCAAGAGGCTTCTCTAGCTCCACAATTCAAAAGCATCATTTCTTCAGCATTCAGCCTTTTTATGGTCCAACTTTCACATCTGCACATGACTACTAGAAAAACAATACCTTTGACTATATAAACCTTTGTTGACAAAGTGATATAAACCCAATGTATTATTTTCTTTAAACAAACAAACAAAGTAATTAGTAACTTGTCTGGCCTGATAACAAACTTTACTCTAAATCTACAGAATAAAAGCAATGTGACAATAATTTCAGAAAATACAAATTAAAAAATCAAATAGGCTGAATGATCCAAATGCAGACCTGTTTTCAATGGGAAAGTTAATATATAATAAGTATGACATTTAAATCAAAGGGATAAATTGTTTAGTAAAATGTACTGAGATTGTTAATTTTGCATTTGGAAGAAAGATAAATTGTTAATTTTTTAAAATTTATTGGAGATCAGTTTCCCTAGGAAGGAATTTTCAAGACAGATTTGTTGGCAAGAAGTTTATTGAGGATTTGCTCTCTGGATCAGTACCTGAGGGGTATGAGAAAGAAGCAGCAGTGGGCAAGGAAGAAACTGGGCTGCAATTTAGTCTCAGTGGCTTTGGCCAACCCTAAGTGGAGCCTCTGAAGCTGAGTATCCAGCACTGAGGTAGGAAGAAAGTGTACTACACAGGGATCAGTCATTGGATGCACGCTGCTCCTGGAAAGGGGGCGTGACCCTGAGCAAGGCAGCTCTCCCCAGCTGAGGGCAAGTATTTCATGGAGAGCTGACACCACAATATTCACAAAATGAATTCCAGGTGTACCTAAAAACTATCTGTAGGAAATAAAATATGGAATGTGAATTTTTTTAAGTAGAATATATTTATAATCCTAGGGTAAGAAGGTCTTTCTAATGATAGATTGATTAGCTGACTTAGAGTTGAGAATGTCTATAAACGTATTATAACACAAAGAAAACCAAAGGACCGATTGGAGGAAAACATCTGCAGTGTATTTTAATGAAGGCATGGTGTAAGGGATATAACAAAAAGTAACATTACTTTCTCTCCCAGTGGACATATTAAAGATGATTTAAATAGGAGAAGCTTTTATGGGTATCATGACTTTTCTGTACTATGTTCATGTTAAGTCAAAAACACATTCTCATTTTGGTCCAAGATATTAAGACTTCAAACTTCTCTCTTAGATTTCTCCTGCTCCTCCTCTGCCTTTATGGAGTCCCAGCTCTTAGGGAAGGGAATATGGTTGTGGTTTTAGACCCTGCATGATGGTAAAGTGGAAAATTAAGAAAGGAATGGTAAAAGGATAGAGCAGGGAAGTTCCTGTTTAGCTAGGGGTGGCCTCTGTCACAGCTAATGTCTCGTACTCTGGGTCTGATGTGTTTGAAGGAGACCCTCCTGGGAAATTTGGTGTGGTCTTTGGAAACCAGGATGATCCTCCCCAACCCCAACCATACCTTTTATGACTCTCTGGTCCATACTTCCAGTAACTGGCAGACCCCTCCTCAGGGGTCACACAGGTGGACTCCCACCTCCCTGTAGCCCTGTGAGTGGGAAGAAGTTATTCTTCCAATGCAGCCCTTTATATTCTCTCTCTTTTCCATCTCTCACCTTCTGTACATCTTGAGCAGGAGACAAACAGCAGTCATATTTTTCCTAACTGCAGCCTTACAGGCAGCATTGCTCACTTAGATGTGAGGAGAAAACAGAACCATTTACCCAGGGTCAGGGTTGGGCAGGAATGGAACTCACATAAGAAGCTCTCCTAAGAAATCCCTTACAAACCTCTCTGCCCATCTTCTCAACTCCTGTGGATGAGGTTGGGTGTATGTGTTTCAAAATGGACTCTCTTTGAAAACATCCCTTCACAATACATAATAGAAAAATGATTAAATCTAGAACATATAAAGAGCATCTACAAATCAACCAAATTAGAGAAGACAAATATAAAAGGGCAATTAAGGGAAGAAAAGGTTCTCAAACTCACTGATAATCACCAGAATAGAATTTAACCCAACTAATGCTTGGATTATCAGAAACAAAGAAATTCAAAGAATCTAGCTGGACAAACATGTAGGAGAATGAATAGTCTCATTTATACCAGTGATGAGTTGTCAATTTGACAAGAATTATTAAAATATAGAGTATAATTTGACTATATTATTTAAATTTTAAGCCCTCATACCCTTCAATGTAGCAACTATATCAGAAGTGACTGTATTAAGTTTTCCCAATAACGAGTGAAAATGACTATCAGAGATCAGGAAAATATGTAGAGCATAAAAGAGATTTTTTTGAGGGTACATATCTAGTTTGTTACTATCAAAGTTCTATCTGTAGCGTATGCTTTACTGAAATTTCTATAAGAATGTATTCCTGTAATACTATGTACTTAAAATATTTTAAGAGATTATAAAAGTTTATTATTGTTTTATAATAACTTAAGTACAACAAATTCAACATTTATTTCATAAGACATAAAATGATGTTATCAGTACACTCTTGCTCTATTCCAGGCTACTGGCTTCAGAGAATATAAACAACACGTTTTTCATGATCCTTTTATTGCAGGCAAATGATTTTTAAAATAGAAGAATTAGAAAAGCAAGACATTTCTTTAAGCCCAGTAGGTTTCCCAATTTCACTTGGCCATTACCTATATTGCCTTAAGATTATAAACACCAGATACAAGTGGCCAATAAACACATGAAAAAAATTCTCAGTATCATTCAAATGCAAATCAAAACTACAATGAGGTATCACCTCACGTCAATCAGAATGGCCATCATCATTGAAACATCTACAAGTAATAAATGCTGGAGAATCTGTGGAGAAAAGGGAACTCCCCTGTGCTGGTGGTGGGAATGTAAATTGATATAGCCACTATGGACAACAGTATTGAGATTCCTTAAAAAACTAGGAATAAAACAACCATGTGACTCAACAATCCCACTACTGCATATATACCCTGAGAAAACCATAACTGAGAAAGACACATGTACCCCAGTGTTCGTTGGAGCACTGTTTACAATAACTAGAATGTGGAAGCAACCTGGATTCCCATCAACAGATGAGTGGATAAAGAAGATGTGATGCATATATACAGTGGAATATTATTTAGCCTTTAAGAAGAATGACTCTGAGTCCATTTTAGTGAAGTGTTTGAACTTAGAGCCTCTAATATAGAGTGAAGTAAGCCAGAAAGAGAAAAATATCAAATATTAACTCATATCTATGGAATCTAGAAAAACAGTAGTAGTCAAAGTATTTGCAGGGAAGGAATGGAGACACAGATGCAAAAACAGACTTGTGGACACAGTGGGGTGAGGACAATGTAGGATGAATTGAGAAAGTAGCATTGACATATATACACTATCACATGTTAAAATAGATGGCCAATGGGAAGCTGCCATATAACAGAGGGAGCCCAGTCTGGCACTCTGTAATGACCTAGAAGGGTGGGATGCAAGGGAGTAGGGAGGCTCAAAAGGAGTGGATGTATGTATAATTATGACTGATTTGCCTTGTTGTACAGCAGAAACCAGTAAATATTATAAAGCAATTATTCTCCAATTAAAAAATAAACATCATATACAACTCGAATTCCACAATTAAAATAGTTTCTATAGACCTAAAATGGAGAGCTAATCTATGTTAAAACCATCTTCTAATTAAGAAGGGTCTGTAGAGCTCATTTCTCCTTTCTTAGAGTTGTTTTCTAAGAGATCCTGGGCCTCACAATCATGTTTTACTACAGGATCCTGTTCAACCTGTTTCTAAACTTGATTAAATCTGAATGACCCAAGATCTATAATCGGACTATGTCTTCATGGGTGAGCTTGAGGGACACAAGAGATTCAGGACAGGTTGCTTGAACAGAGAACAGAGAAGCTCAAGAGAGAAAACAAACTAAGACATGTATTCAGAAGGAGGCAAACCATTCTGCAAAGACAAGGGTAAGATTAAAGTGGACACACAGAGAGAGGCTGAGAGGGAAATAGAGAACAGTTGCCTGGGTTCATAGTGATTTTCCTTGTGTTAGAAATAATCACAATTAGTAGTGACACTGGACTTCTGGGTGGCTCAGATGGTAAAGAATCTGCCTGCAATGCAGGAGGTGCAAGAGGCTTGAGTGCAATACCTGGGTCAGGAAGATCCCTTGGAGAAGGGAATGGCAACCCACTCCAGTATTCTTGCCTGGAGAATTCCATGGACAGATGAGCCTGGTGGGCTACAGTCCATGAGGTCTCAAAGAGTCGGACATGACTGAGCAATTATCACTTTCACTTTCTGTAGTGATACTGAGCTGGCAGTTGTTCTAACTATTTTACACATGCTGTCCTCTCTCTTTCAATTCACATAACATAAGATGACCAAATACTCTTCAGTACAGTTCAGTTCAGTCGTTCAGTCACGTCCAACTCTTTGCGACCCATGAATTGCAGCATGCCAGGCCTCCCTGTCCATCACCAACACCTGGAGTTCACTCAGACTCATGTCGATCGAGTCCGTGATGCCATCCAGCCATCTCATCCTCGGTCGTTCCCTTCTCCTCCTGCCCCCAATCCCTCCCAGCATCAGAGTCTTTTCCAATGAGTCAACTCTCGCATGAGGTGGCCAAAGTACTGGAGCTTCAGCTTGAGCATCATTCCTTCCAAAGAAATCCCAGGATTGATCTCCTTCAGAATGGACTGGTTGGATCTCCTTGCAGTCCAAGGGACTCTCAAGAGTCTTCTCCAACATCACAGTTCAAAAGCATCAATTCTTCAGCACTCAGCCTTCTTCACAGTCCAACTCTCAAATCCATATATGACCACAGGAAAAACCATAGCCTTGACTAGACGGACCTTAGTCGGCAAAGTAATGTCTCTGCTTTTGAATATACTATCTAGGTTGGTCATAACTTTTCTTCCAAGGAGTAAGCGTCTTTTAATTTCATGGCTGTAGTCACCATCTGCAGTGATTTTGGAGCCCCAAAAAATAAAGTCTGACACTGTTTCTACTGTTTCCCCATCTATTTGCCATGAAGTAATGGGACCAGATGCCATGATCTTTGTTTTCTGAATGTTGAGCTTTAAGCCAACTTTTTCACTCTCCTCTTTCACTTTCATCAAGAGGCTTTTTAGCTACTCTTCACTTCCTGCCATAAGGGTGGTGTCATCTGCATATCTCAGGTTATTGATATTTCTCCTGGCAATCTGTATTCCAGCTTGTGTTTCTTCCAGTCCAGTGTTTCTCATGATGTACTCTGCATAGATGTTAAATAAGCAGGGTGACAATATACAGCCTTGACATACTCCTTTTCCTATTTGGAACCAGTCTGTTGTTCCATGTCCAGTTCTGACTGTTGCTTCCTGACCTGCATACAGATTTCTCAAGAGGCAGGTTAGGTGGTCTGGTATTCCCATCTTTTGAAGAATTTTCCACAGTTTATTGTGATCCACACAGTCAAAGGTTTTGGCATAGTCAAGAAAGCAGAAATAGATGTATTTCTGGAACTCTCTTGCTTTTTCCATGATCCAGCGGATGTTGGCAATTTGATTTCTGGTTCCTCTGCCTTTTCTGTGAGTATGGTTTCAGTGTGTCTGCCTTCTGATGCCCTCTTGCAACACTTACCACCTTACTTGGGTTTCTCTTACCTTGGCATGGGGTATCTCTTCACGGCTGCTCCAGCAAACCACAGCCACTGTTCCTTACCTTGGACAAGGGGTATCACCTTACTGCCACTGTTCCTGACCTTCAACGTGGGATAGCTCCTCTAGGCCCGCTTGTGCCTGCGCAGTCGCCACTCCTCAGGTTGCTCCTCTTGGGCCCCGGCCCAGGCCTCAGGAGTGGGTGGCTCCTCAAGGTCACTGCCCCTGGCCTTGGACGCGGGGTAGCTCCTCCTGGCCACCGCCCCGACCTTGGACGCAGGGTGTCTCCTCCCGGCCACTGCCCCTGACCTCAGACGCCGGGTAGCTCCTCTTAAAATCCTGAAAGATGATGTTATGAAAGTGCTGCACTCAATAGGCCAGCAAGTTTGGAAAACTCAGCAGTGGCCACAGGACTGGAAAAGGTCAGTTTTCATTCCAATTCCAAAGAAGGGCAATGCCAAAGAATGCTCAAACTACCACACAATTGCATTCATCTCACATGCTAAAAAAGTAATGCTCAAAATTCTCCAAGCCAGACTTCAGCAATAGGTGAACCGTGAACTCACTGATGTTCAAGCTGGTTTTGGAAAAGGCAGAGGAACCAGAAATCAAATTGCCAACATCTGCTGTATCACGGAAAAAGCAAGAGAGTTCCAGAAATACATCTATTTCTGCTTTCTTGACTATGCCAAAGCCTTTGACTGTGTGGATCACAATAAACTGTGGAAAATTCTGAGAGAGATGGGAATACCAGACCACCTAACCTGCCTCTTGAGAAATCTGTATGCAGGCCAGGAAGCAACAGTTAGAACTGGACATGGAATAAGAAACTGGTTCCAAATAGGAAAAGAAGTACGTCAAGGCTGTATATTGTCACCCTGCTTATTTAACATCTATGCAGAGTACATCATGAGAAATGCTGGACTGGAAGAAACACAAGCTGGAATACAGATTGCCGGGAGAAATATCAATAACCTGAGATATGCAGATGACACCGCCCTTATGGCAGGAAGTGAAGAGCAGCTAAAAAGCCTCTTGATGAAAGTGAAAGAGGAGAGTGAAAAAGTTGGCTTAAAGCTCAACATTCAGAAAACAAAGATCATGGCATCTGGTCCCATTACTTCATGGCAAATAGATGGGGAAACAGTAGAAACAGTGTCAGGCTTTATTTTTTGGGGCTCCAAAATCGCTGCAGATGGTGACTACAGCCATGAAATTAAAAGACGCTTACTCCTTGGAAGAAAAGTTATGACCAACCTAGATAGTATATTCAAAAGCAGAGACATTACTTTGCCGACTAAGGTCCGTCTAGTCAAGGCTATGGTTTTTCCTGTGGTCATGTATGGATGTGAGAGTTGGACTGTGAAGAAGGCTGAGTGCTGAAGAATTGATGCTTTTGAACTGTGATGTTGGAGAAGACTCTTGAGAGTCCCTTGGACTGCAAGGAGATCCAACCAGTCCATTCTGAAGTGGAGCAATCCTGGGATTTCTTTGGAAAGAATGATGCTCAAGCTGAAGCTCCAGTACTTTGGCCACCTCATGCGAGAGTTGACTCATTGGAAAAGACTCTGATGCTGGGAGGGATTGGGGGCAGGAGGAGAAGGGAACGACCGAGGATGAGATGGCTGGATGGCATCACGGACTCGATCGACATGAGTCTGAGTGAACTCCAGGTGTTGGTGATGGACAGGGAGGCCTGGCGTGCTGCGATTCATGGGGTTGCAAAGAGTTGGACACGACTGAGTGTCTGAACTGAACTGAACTGCCTTTTCTAAAACCAGCTTGAACATCGGGGAGTTCTCGGTTCACATATTGCTGAAGCCTGGCTTGGAGAATTTTGAGCATTACTTTACTAGCATGTGAGATGAGTGCAATTGTGCAGTAGTTTGAGCATTCTTTTGCATTGTCCTTCTTTGGAATTGGAATGAAAACTGACCTTTTCCAGTCCTGTGGCCACCGCTGAGTTTTCCAAAATACTCTTAGCAACCTTACAAATGGAAAAAGAGTTTATCTATGAATGGTCTCAGAGCTCCCAATGAGAAGAGCAACAATTTTAACCCAGGTGAATGACTCCAGAGCCTAAGTGTGCTCTCTCTTTCTCTCTCTTTTAACTTTTTACTCTATTCTTTTCCCCAAGTTTTTATTTTGAAAAGTACTTCTTTGTTGCTAATATTTTCTTTAGGTTGTTTTTGCCCCCAATGATGTAATGAAGATAATATATTCCATTTAGTTGTCAGATTACTTTCAGTATAATTTAGTTCAGTAGCTAAGTCACGTTGGACTTTTTGTGTCCCCATTGACTGCAGCACAGCAGGTTTCCCTGTCCTTCAGTTTCTCCTGGAAAGTGAAGTCGCTCAGTTGTGTCTGACTCTTTGCGACCCCATGGACTGTAGCCTTCCAGGCTCCTCTGTCCATGGGATTTTCCAGGCAATAGTACTGGAGTGGATTGCCATTTCCTTCTCCAGGGGATCTTCCCAACCCAGGGACTAAACCCAGGTCTCCTGCATTGTAGACAGATGCTTTACTGTCTAAGGAGTTTGCTCAAAATCCTATCCATTGAGTTGATGATGCCATCAACCATCTCATCCTCTGTCATCCCCTTCTCTTCCTGCTGTCAATCTTTCCCAGCATCAGGGTCTTTTTCAATGAGTTGGCTCTTCTTATCAGGTAGCAAAAGTATTGAGTCTCAGCTTCAGCAGAAGTCCTTCCAATGAATATTCAGGGATGATTTTCTTTAGGATTGACTGATTTGATCTCCGTGCTGTCCAAAGGACTCTCAAGAATCTTCTCCAACACCACAGTTGGAAAGCATCAATTCGTTGGCATTCAGCCCTCTTTATGGTCTGATTCTCACATCTGTGCATGACTACTGGAAAAAACATAGCTTGAACTATAAGTACTTGGATGCAATCTCAAAAACGACAGAATGATCTCTGTTCATTTCCAAGGCAAACCATTCAATATCACGGTAATCCAAGTCTATGCCCCGACCAGTAACGCTGAAGAAGTTGAAGTTGAACAGTTCTTTGGGGACCTACAAGACTTTCTAGAACTAACACCCAAAAAAGATGTCCTATTCATTACAGGGGACTGAAATGCAAAAGTAGGAAGTCAAGAAACACCTGGAGTAAAAGGCAAATTTGGCCTTGGAACAGGGAAAGAAGCAGGGCAAATGCTAATAGAGTTTTGCCAAAAGAACGCACTGGTCATAGCAAACACCCTCTTCCAATAACACAAGAGAAGACTCTACACATGGACATCATCAGATGATCGACACTGAAATCAGACTGATTATATTCTTTGCAGCCAAAGATGGAGAAGCTCTATACAGTCAACTATAACAAGACCAGGAGCTGACTGTGGCTCAGATCATGAATTCCTTATTGACAAATTTACACTTAAATTGAAGAAAGTAGGGAAAACCACTAGACCATTCATGTATCACCAAAGTCAAATCCCTAATGATTATACACTGGAAGTGAGAAATAGACTTAAGGGACTAGATCTGATAGACAGGGTGCCTGATGAACTATGGATGAAGGTTCGTGACATTGTACAGGAGAGAGGGATCAAGACCATCCCCAAGAAAAAGAAATGCAAAAAAGCAAAATGGCTGTCTGAGGAGGCCTTACAAATAGCTGTGAGAAGAAGAGAAGTGAAAGGCAAAGGAGAAAAGGAAAGATATTTGAATGCAGTGTTCCAAAGAATAACAAGGAGAGATAAGAAAGCCTTCCTAAGCAATCAATGCAAAGGAATAGAGGAAAACAATAGAATGGGAAAGACAAGAAATCTCTTCATGAAAATTAGAGATACCAAGGGAACTTTCTATGCAAAGATTGGCTCAATAAAGGGCAGAAATGGTATGGACCTAAGAGAAGCAGAAGATATTAAGAAGAGGTGGCAAGAATACACAAAAGAATTGTACAAAGAAAGATCTTCACAACCCAGATAATCACGATACTCTGATCACTCACCTAGAACCAGACATCCTGAAATGTGAGGTCAAGTGGGCCTTAGGAAGCATCACTATGAACAAAGCTAGTGAAGGTGATGGAATTCCAGTTGAGCTCTTTCAAATTCTAAAAGATGATGCTGTGAAAGTGCTGCACTCAATATGCCTGAAAATTAGGAAAACTCAGCAATGGCCACAGGACTGGAAAAGTAAGTTTTCATTCCAATCCCAACCAAAGGCAATGCCAAAGAATGCTCAAACTATGGCATAATTGCAGTCATCTCATACGCTAGTAAAGTAATGCTCAAAATTCTCCAAGCCAGCCTTCAGCAATACATGAATCATGAACTTCCAGATGTTCAAGCTGGTTTTAGAAAAGGCAGAGGAACCAGAGATCAAATTGCCAACATCCGCTGGATCATTGGAAAACCAAGGGAGTTCCAGAAGAACATATATTTCTGCTTTTTGACTATGCCAAAGCCTTTGATTGTATGTATCACAACAAACTGGAAAATTCTGAAAAAGATGGGCATACCAGACTACCTGACCTGCCTCTTGAGAAACCTGTATGCAGGTCAGGAAGGAACAGTTAGAACTGCACATGAAAAAACAGACTGGTTCCAAATAGGAAAAGGAGTATGTCAAGGCTGTATATTGTCACCCTGCTTATTTAACTTATATGTAGAGTGCATCATGAGAAACACTGGGTTGGAAGAAGCACAAGTTGGAATCAACATTTCTGGGAGAAATATCAATCACCTCAGATATGCAGATGACACCACCCTTATGGCAGAAAGTGAAGAAGAACTAAGGAGCCTCTTGATAAAAGTGCAAGAGGAGACTGGGAAAGTTGGCTTAAAGCTCAACATTCAGAAAACTAAGATCATGGCCTCTGGTCCCATGACTTCATGGCAAATAAATGGGGAAACAGTGGACAGTGTCAGACTTTATTTTTCTGGGTTCCAAAATCACTGCAGACGGTGATTGCAGCCATGAAATTAAAGGACACTTACTCCTTGGAGGGAAAGTTATGACCAAACTAGACAGGATATTAAAAAGCAGAGACATTACTTGGCCAACAAAAGTCTGTCTAGTCAAGGCTATGGTTTTTCCAGCAGTCTTGTATGAATGTGAGAGTTGGACTATAAAGAAAGCTGAGTGCAGAAGAAGTGATGTTTTTGAGCTGTGGTGTTGGAGAAGACTCTTGATAATCCCTTGGACTGCAAGAGGATCCAACCATTCTATCTAAAGGAGATCAGTCCTGGGTGTTCATTGGAAGGACTGATGTTGAAGTTGAAACTCCAATATTTTGGCCACCTGATGCGAAGGGCTGACTCATTGGAAAAGACCCTGAGGCTGGGAAAGATCGAAGGTGGGAAGAGAAGGGGATGACAGAGGATGAGATGGTTGGATGACATCACCCGATCAATGGACATGGGTTTGTGTGGACTCTGGGAGTTGGTGATAGACAGGGAGGCCTGGCATGCTGTGGTTCATGGGGTCACAGAGTTGGACATGACTAAGCAACTGAACTGAATTGAACTGAACTGACTATAAGGTCCCTATAGTGATGTCTCTGATTTTTAATACACTGTTAGGCTTGTCAGAGAGGCTTCCTAGGTGATGCTAGCTGTAAGAACCTGCCTGCCAATAGAGGATTGTCCCCTGGGTGTGGACAATCTCCTGGAGGAGGAAATGGCAACCGACTCTAGTACTCTTGCTGGAGAATCCCATGGACAAAGGAGCCAACAGTCCTTAGGGTCACAAAGAGTTGCACATGACTGAAGCGACTTGGCACAAGCACAGGTAAGCTGGGTTTGTCATATCTTTTTTTCCAAGTAGCAAGCATCTTTTAATTTCATGGCTGTAGTCCCCATCCACAGTGATTTTGCAGCCCAAGAAAATAAAGTCTGGCACGGTTCCGATTTTTTTCTTAATCTCGTCTGCTTCTGTTAGGTCCTTACCATTTCTATTCTTTTTGTGCCCATCTTCACATGAAATTTTCCCTTGGTATCTCTAATTTTCTTGAATAGATCTCTAGTATTTCCCATTCTATTGTTTCCCTGTTTGTTTGCATTGTTCAGTTAAGAAGGCTGTCTTATCTCTCCTTGGTATTCAGTTTACTTAAGTCTCCTTAAATACAAAAAATAGTGTCTGATTTTTAAGGTGTTTTGTTTTGTTTGACCTTTGCCCCATGCCTTGTCGCAGTTATCTACTGTTGCCCAACAAGCTACCCTACAACTCAGTGGTTTAATGCCAGTATACAGCCACCATCCTTTAATTATGGTCACATACTGCCCGTCAGAATCATGGACAGAGCACAGTGAGGATGGCTTGTCTTTGCTCTGTGATGCCTGATGTCTCATCAGTTATCTGGCTACATGCTGGGATCATCTGAAGGTTTCTTCACTCATACATCTGCTACTTGAACTGTTATGATTCAAAGACTGGACTCAGCTGTGGTTGTCAATTGGCACACCTACATGTGGCCTTGCCATATTGCTTAGCCTCCCTTACAACATGGCAGCCTCAGAGGAGTTAGGCTCCAGATTTAACACCAGTGTTCTAGCACTACATTGTAGAAGCTGCAAAGCCCTCAGTGACCTTGCCTCAGAAGCCACATAGTGTCACTTCTGATCTACTGTACTGATCAATACAGAAGAAGGTACACAGATTATCTACCTTTTAATGGGAATAGTGTCAAAGAATTTATACCATGTTTTAAACCAACAGAATATCATTAATCTCTTTGAAGAATCCAAACTGCTTAAATGCATTTCTAACATCATGACATATTGATTCTTTTGCAAATTGTGCTATTAATACTAGCTCTCAACTTTTCTTTTATAATTCTAGTTTGGAGCAGGTTTTGGTTAGTTAAGTTAAAATAGCTCTAAAACAGTTAAACAATAAGGGACATATTTCAAAATTTTTAATTACATTGAATCCTAAGTTGGTTGTGTTGGTAGCAAGCAGGAGGGCCTTCAACAAAACTGCCTTTTACTGATGAAAGAAAAAGACTATGTATGACTTTCATTTCCTCTTACCCACATCACTAAATCGAAGCAACGTATAACACCTGTAAACTCAGAAAGACCATTGACCCATACCACCTCATAGTATGCACCATGCGCACTGCGACATGCTATGGAAAGCAAGAGTGGTGTGCTGTTCTTCTAAAAAGTGAAAACAAAATGTACTTTTCAACAAACCAAGAACAATTTTTAAATAAGGTTTTTGTGTGCTCAGTTGTGTCTGATTCTTTGCAGACCCATTGACTCTAGCCCATCAAGCTCTTCTGTCCATGGAATTTTCCAGGCAAGAATACCGGAATGGGTTGCCATTTCCTACTCTAGGGGATCTCCCCAACCCATGGATCAAATTCATATCGCTGGTGTCTCCTGCACCATCAGGTGAATTCTTCACCCCTGTGTCACCAGGGAAGCCCTATTGATAAGTTTATTAATGTATAATTTACATATAATAAGATGCACTCTTTCTTGATATGCCATTCTATGATTTTTGACAAATTAAAATATATGATCCCAGTCAGATAACTACTACAACAATTATGTTGTTGAATAATCCCATCACTTCAAATGATAATCTACTGTGCCTTTATAGTCAGCTCGTTTCATCCATTTCCAGCCTTTGGCAACCACTGATCCCATTTCTGCATAATCTTTCATATATGTGGAGTCACTTACCATAATGTATTTGAGATTCATCCAGTTGTATTTATCCATAGCTCATTATCTTCTCTTGCTGTGAAGTATTCTATTGTAAGACTATCAGTTCAGTTCAGTTGCTCAGTCGTGTCTGACTCTTTGCGACCCCATGAACTGCAGACTATACCACATTTAAAAAAATCTATTCACCCAATGAGGAAAACTTGGGCTGATTTCAATATACAGCATTTGAAAAATAGCAGAAAAGAGTTAAAATGTATCTTGTCATAGAGTCTTTAACTTCTCAACTGTCTTCATATTTCCAGGTTATTTTGAGTTTTTTACTAACAAAAGTTAAAAATAATAAATCTGATGGTAACCATGCAAGTTTGGTGGGGAACAGTGGTCTCTTTCTAATCAATTGTTTTCTCATTGAATTTCTTCTGGTTTAATGTAGTTGCTCTTGCTTCCCAACCAGCGTGTTTATGGAGAACATCGAAAGATGATTATATTTCAATGGAGAGCAGCTGGCCTCATAGCAACTGGATGACAAAGGGATTATCCAAGTGTATAATTTGTAAAAATTGGGTCAGAAGTCAGATTTGGGGATGGAACATCCTCTCTGGCTGATGTTTAAGGCTCAGTCCTTGATGATGCTGTTGATTAGGCTATCATGAGCTTTCTGCAGGCAGATAGTGAACAGTCAAGGGCAGTGGGAGGCCCCTTGGAGAAAGAACATGAATATTTCTGCTTTTCCCATTATCTGGCTCCTTCTCAGCAATAACTCAGTGAGTCATTGCACATGGTGTGCAAGATTTCAATAGGTTAGAAATGAATTTTAAATCCATTAAAAATGAGCCTGTATCTACATTGTCTCCATGACCCCTTGCCTTTAAAACAACTGAGAACAATGCTGTCTCACTGATTTTCTCCTGCTACTGTACCATTTGCATAAAACAGGGGTAGCACAAACACTTCCCTGTCAACTCCACACAATGTGCTTGCCCAATTCTCTAATTTCACTGTCAGTGAAGTAATCTTTTCTCCTTTGTTCAAAGGCTCTCCAAATCACTGTAAGTAATGCCAATGCACACTGAATTTAAGTTAACTCATACTTGTGCCTTTCCCACTAACTTTGAATCTGGTTAAAAACAAAAACAAAAAACAAGACCTAAAAAATTAGAGATGAGTCCTGGAGTGAGTCACTCACTACTCAAGCTCTCTGATTTTGTGACAGCCAATATTTCTAAAAAGAAGAAAAATAATAGGAAAAGAAAAATGTTACCCATCATGCTTAAAGCTTCAAGTTAGATGGTTTTTTAAAATTTATTTTCAGTCCTTTTCATTTTATAATACTTCTTTGCCTTAAGGAGTTTCAATCAAAAGCCTAAAATGAGTCTCAACTTAGATTTACCTGTCATCCATCTGTTTTCTGTTTTTCTCTCCCAAGTAGCTCCCATTGATACTGTCTCAGTAACTTTCATCAGCCGTGTGCTGGTTATATGTGACTAGACATTCAGAGTTATCCACAGATACTTCAACTAGGGACCACAAAATATACACTTATTTGTCTACAGTGTTCATTCTTTAATTGGAATATAATTGCTTTACAATGTTGTATTCGTTTCTGCTGTAGAAGAAAGTGAATCAGCCATACGAATACCCAAACGCTTCCTCTTCACCTTCCCTCTCCCTCCCCAGGCCATCCCTCTAGGTCAAAAGAGCACTGAGCTGAACTTCCTGTGGTTTATAGCAGCTTCCCACTGGCTATCTATTTTACACATGGTATACACTGTTCATATTTGCACAATGACTGTGAATGAAAGCAGATTTTATTATTTTCATCATCCATTAGACTGGTAGTTTTAAATAAGTACTTAACCAAATGTATTGCTTCATGGATCAGAGCTTTGTCATGGTGAAGGGTTTTGCATAACTCAATGAAGATATGAGCCAGGCCATGCAGGGCCACCTAAGACAGACAGGTCATAGTGAAGAGTTCTGACAAAACGTGGTCTACTGGAAGAGGAAAAGGAAAACCACTCCAGTATTCTTTACACAGAACTCCATGAAAAGTATGAAAAGACAAAAATATGTGATGCCAGAAGATGACCCCCATAGGTTAGAAGGTATCCAATATGCTACTGAGGAAGAGTAAAGGGCAATTGCAAATAGCTCCAGAAAGAAGAAGCAGCCAGGCCAAAGTAGAAATGATGTTCAGTTGTTGATGTGTCTGGTGGTGAAATTAAAGCTTGATGCTGCAAAGAACAATATTGGATAGGAACTTGGAATATTAGGTCCATGAATTAAGGTAAATTGGGCATGGTCAAGCAGGAGATAGCAAGAATGAACATCAACATCATAGGAATCAGTAAACTAAAATGGACAGGAATGGGCAAATTTAATTCAGATGACCATTACATCTATTACTGTGGACAAGAATCCCTTGGGGAAAATGGAGTAGCCATTATCATCAACAAAAGATTCCAAAGTGCAGTATTTTGGTGCAAACTCAAAAATGACAGAATGATCTCAGACCCTTTCCAAGGCAAACCGTTCAGCATCACAGTAATCCAAGTCTATGCCCCAACCACCTATGCTGAAGACAGATGTTGACTGCTTCTATGAAGATTTACAAGGCTTGCTAGAACTAGCACCAAAAGAGATATCCTTTTCATCACAGAGAATGTGAATTCAAAAGTAGGAAATCAAAAGATACATGGAGTAACAGGCAAGTTTGGCCTAGGAGTACAAAATGTAGCAAAATGAAGGGCAAAGGCTAACAGTTTTGTCAAGAGAACACACTGGTCAAAACAAACATTCTTTTTCAACACAAGAAAAGGCTACACATGGACATTACCAGATGGTCAATATCAGAATCAGATTGATAATATTCTGTGCAGCCAAAGATGGGATATCTCTATACAGTCAGCAAAAATAAGGCCTAGACTTGACGGTATCTCAGATAATGAGCTCCTTATTGAAAAAATCAGGCTTAAGCTGAAGAAAGTAGGGAAAACTACTAAGCAAATCAGGTATGACATAAATCAAAACCTTTATGATTATATACTGGAGGTGATGAATAGACTCAAAGGATTAGGTCTGGTAGATAGTGTGCGGTAAAGAACTATGGATGGAGGTTCATAGCACTGTACAGGAGGCAGTGATCAAAACCATCTCAAAGAAAAAGAAATGCAAGAAGGCAAAGTGGTTGTCTGAGTAGGCTTTGCTGAGAAAATTGAAGTGAAAGGCAAGGGAGAAAGGGAAAGATATACGCAATTGAGTGCAGAGTTCCAGAGAATAGCAAGGAGAGATAAGAAGGACTTCTTAAATGAACAATGAAATAATGCAAAGAAATAGAGGAAAACAATAGAATGGGAAAGACTAGAGATCACTTCAAGAAAACTAGAGCTATCAAGAGAACATTTCATGCAAGGGTGGGCATGATAAAGGACAGAAATTGTAAGGACCTAACATAAGCAGAAGAGATTAAGAAGAGGTGACAAGAATACACAGAAGAGCTATACATAAAAGGTCTTAATGACCTGGGTAACCAGGATGGTGTGGTCACTCACCTAGAGCCAGACATACTAAAGTGTGACGTCAACTGGGCCTTAGGAAGCATGACTACCAGCAAAGATAGTGGAGGTGATGGACTTCCAGTTGAGCTGCTTAAAATCCTGAAAGATGACGCTGTTAAAATGCTGCACTCAATATGCTAGCAAATTTTGAAAACTCAGCAGCTACAGGACTAGAAAGGGTCAGTTTTCATTCCAATCCCAAAGAAGTGTAATGCCAAAGAATGTTCAAACTACCATGAAATTGTTCTATTTTCACATGCTAGTAAAGTTATGCTCAAAATCCTTCAAGGTAGGCTTCAGTAGTACATGAACTGAGAACCTCCAGATGTACCACCAGGGTTTAGAAAAGGCAGAGAAATCAGAGATCAAGCTGTTAACATTTGTTGGATCATAGCAAAAGCAAGGGAATTCCAAAAAACTTCTGCTTTATTGCCTATGCTAAAGCCTTGACTGTGTGCATCACAGAAAACTGTGGAAAATTCTGAAAGAGATGGGAATACCAGACCACCATATCTGAAGGTCCAGAAGCAACAGTTAGAACTGGACATGGAACAACTCACTGGTTCCAAATTGGGAAAGACTACAAGGCTGTATATTGTCATCTGCTTATTTAACTTATATGAGGAGTACATCATTCATAATGCCAGGCTGAATGAATCACAGGCTGGAATCAAGATTGCCAGGAGAAATATCAACAATCTCAGATGTGCAGATGATACCACTCTAATGGCAGACAGAAAAGAGGAACTAAAGGGCCTCTTTAGTTGAGGTGAAAGAGGAGAGTGAAATGAGGAGAAGTGATGAGGGTGAAAGAGGAGAGTGAAAAAGCTGGCTTAATGCTCAACATTAAAAAAACAAAAATCATGGCATCTGGTCACATCACTTGATGGCAAATAGACATGGAAAAAGTACAAGGAAATCAAACGTGTGATCCTAAAGGTAATCAACCCTGAATATTCATTGGAAGGACTTGTGCTGAAGTTGAAACTAAAAGTTTGAACACATAATGGGAAGAGTCAACTCATTGGAAAAATCACTGATGCTGGGAAAGATTGAGGGCAAGAGGAGAAGGAGTGACAGAGGATGAGATGGTTGGATGGCATCACCGACTCAATGCACATGAATCTGAGCAATCTGAGAGACAGTGAAAGGCAGAGGAGCCTGTCGAACAATGGGGTCACAAAGGGTCGCACATGACTTAGCAACTGAACAGCAACTACTACTAACTGTGTATAAGTGAAAGTGAAAGTTTTAGTCGCTCAATTTTGTCCACCTCTTTGTGCTCCATGGACTGTAGGCTGAGAGGCTCCTCTGTTCATGGTATTTTCTAAGCAAGAATTCTAGCGTGGATTGCCATTTTATATTCCAGGGGATCTTCCCTACCAAGGGATCGAACCTGGGTCTCCTGCACTGCATGCAGATTCTTTACCATCTGAGCCACCACAGAAGCCCAATTGTCAATAATTATATAAATATGTATCTATATTTATGAAATGTTTATCTAATGAATGTACAGATGTACAGGCATACATATGTGTATGTTTAATGCATAATGTCTGTATAACTTTTGACATGAATGTAAGCTTGTGGGATTCCCATGACGGAACCTTCAGTGACTCATGGTACCTGCAGGTCTCTGACATCGTCCCTTCCTTTCTTTCACTTGCTTACTTTACTTTGACCTGTAGGCCTCTTAGTTTCTTAAACATATCAAACTAATCCCCTCATTCTGGTCTTTGTCCTGGATGTCCTCCATACTAGGAAGCTCTTCCTCTGATGCAAGCGGCACCAACTCCCTCATGTCTTGAATATTTCAGCTGAGCATCACACACTGAGAAAGACTTTTCTTTGCCAACTGAACAGAGCTACCCATTCATTCTAGTTCTTTTTTTGTTTCTCTTGAATTTTCCTTTCTTCCTAAATGTACTGCCAGTCCTCTGCAGCAGGGGTGGGTCCTCTAATGGCTCCCCCTTCCCATGTCTTCCACTTTGTGGGGTTCCCACTCCGAGAATACAATCTTTTCTGTCTGGGTCTTCCTCTGGCTACAAATCATGCTTAGCATGCACAAAGGAGCTGGCCAAAGGGCCGTGTGTTCATGTCCTATGAACAGCCCTCAACCAATGATGGCTGAAAGGTAATGGGCTGCGGGGGACGACCCGTGAAGGGTCGAATCCTGGGAGCTGCTCCGCAGGTATGCGGAGCCTTAGGCGTTGACCTAAGCTCCCTGTCCCGCCACCCTCAAGAATTTTTACAGCCCTTAAGGCTCCAGGCCGTCTTGCTCCAGGAGGTCTGGCTCTTGCAACATGTCTTAAAAGATAGATTACTTATGCATACATTGGTAGGGGTCTGGTGATAGTATTTTGAGATTAAAGAATAACCCTGTACATGTCTTAAGTCACGTACTTTACCCTATAAATACCGTGGCCTAATAAAGGAAGGCATCAGACATAGTGGGTCTGATCCTCTCAACCCCATCTTTTCTCTCTCTCTTATTTTTCCACGCAGGGACGCTCCGTTTCTCTCCCCTTGCAGGTGCGACTCTTGCTTGTGCTGGCCGCGGCAGGTGGCGCCCAACGTGGGGCCCGAGATCGACAGCTTCTCCTCGCCACTGCTCATATTAAGTCGAAAAGAGTGAGTATATAGGTATACTAGCGACTATCAAGGAAGGAGCAGTAAGGTATATCGTTGAGAGTATAAATATGGGACAGACGCATAGTCGTCAACTCTTTGTACATATGCTATCTGTAATGTTAAAACACTGGGGAATTACTATTTCTAAACCTAAATTAACCAATTTTCTTTCATTTATTGAAGAAGTTTGTCCTTGGTTCCCCAGAGAAGGCACGGTGAGCTTAGAGACGTGGAAAAAGGTAGGGGAACAAATTCGGGCTCATTATACTTTACATGGCCCTGAAAAGGTTCCTGTAGAAACTTTATCTTTTTGGACACTAATTCGGGATTGCTTGGATTTTGATAATGATGAATTAAAACGTTTAGGAAATTTATTAAAACAGGAAGAAAATCCTCTTCATGTTCCTGATTCGGAGCCCACGTATGCTGTTCCCAAGGGAATTAAAGGTGACCCTCCCTTTTGTAACTTGTCGCGTCCGCCAGATAATGATGATTCACTTTCCTCCACAGATGAGGCAGAATTAGATGAAGAGGCTGCTAAATACCATCAAGAAGATTGGGGTTTTTTGGCACAAGAAAAGGGGGCGTCAACATCTAAAGATGATTTGGTTGAATGTATAAAAAATCTCACTGTTGCCTTGCAGAACTTAGGAATTAAGTTTCCTAGTAACAGTTTAAAATCCCCTTCTGCTCCCATTCTCCCTCCTGCCTATGCTCCTTCCGTAGTTGCTGGTCTCGATCCCCCTCTGGGGCCTCCTCCTCCTCCTCCATCTGAGATGGTGTCTCCGCTACAAAAGGCATTGAGACAAGCACAACGACTTGGTGAGGTTGTCTCCGATTTTTCCCTTGCTTTTCCTGTCTTTGAAAATAATAACCAGCGTTTCTATGAAGCACTGCCTTTCAAGCAATTGAAAGAGTTAAAGGTCTCTTGTTCACAATACGGTCCTACCGCTCCATTCACTATTGCTATGATAGAAAATCTGGGTACTCAAAATCTACCCCCAAATGATTGGAAACAAATAGCTAGAGCTTGTCTTTCAGGGGGAGATTATTTATTATGGAAATCTGAATATTTTGAACAGTGTGCCCACATAGCTGATATTAATCGGCAGCAAGGTATACAAACCTCCTATAAAATGTTAATTGGTGAAGGCGCTTTCCAGGCTACTAATACTCAACTTAATTTTTTGCCTGGTGCATATGCACAAATATCAAATGCAGCCAGACAGGCATGGAAAAAACTTCCTAGCTCCAGTACTAAGACAGAAGATCTTTCAAAAGTCCGACAGGGACCTGATGAGCCTTATCAGGACTTCATGGCACGACTTTTAGATACTATAGGTAAGATAATGTCAGATGAAAAGGCTGGGATAGTATTGGCAAAACAATTGGCTTTTGAAAATGCTAACTCTGCCTGTCAAGCTGCTTTATGACCTTATAAAAAAAAGGCAGATCTGTCTGATTTTATTCGTATTTGTGCTGACATTGGACCCTCCTACATGCAAGGCATTGCTATGGCAGAGGCATTACAAGGAAAAAACATTAAAGAGGTACTTTTTTAGCAACAAGCCAATATCTCCTTTTTTGGTCTTACTACGCAATATCCTATGTGCTTTTCTTATCAATTGCAACATCCTCACTGTATACAGGTGTCAGCGGATATATCATATCCTCGAGTGACTATTTCTGGCATCGATGAAAAAACCGGGAAAAGATCGCACCGTGACGGGGCGGGACCTCTCGACATTCCGTTTTGTGACAAACATCTAAGCATCCGCATAGGAATAGACACTCCTTGGACTTTATGTCGAGCCCGGGTTGCGTCGGTGTACAACATCAACAATGCCAATACCACTTTTCTATGGGATTGGGCACCTGGAGGAAAGCCTAATTTTCCTGAATATCGAGGACAGCATCCACCCATTCTCTCTGTAAACACTGCTCAGATATTTCAAACAGAACTGTGGAAACTTTTGGCTGCTTTTGGTCATGGTAATAGTCTATATTTGCAACCCAATATCAGTGGGAGTAAATATGGTAATGTAGGAGTTACGGGATTTTTATATCCCCGAGCTTGTGTCCCTTACCCATTCATGCTGATACAAGGCCTTATGGAAATAATATTGTCATCAAATATTTATCATTTAAATTGTTCTAATTGCATACTTACCAATTGCATAAGAGGTGTTGCAAAAGGAGAACAAGTTTTAATAGTAAAACAACCTGCTTTTGTAATGCTACCTGTTGAAATAACTGAAGCTTGGTATGACGAGACTGCTTTAGAATTGCTACAACGCATTAACACGGCTCTTAGCCGCACTAAAAGAAGTGTGAGCCTGATTATTCTGGGTATAGTATCCTTAATCACCCTTATAGCAACTGCTGTTACTGCTTCTGTATCTCTAGCACAATCCATTCAAGCTGCTCATGCTGTAGATTCCTTGTCATATAATGTTACTAAAGTAATGGGAACACAAGAAAATATAGATAAAAAATTAGAAGATAGATTATCAGCTTTATATGATGTGGTTAGAGTTCTAGGAGAACAAGTTCAGAGCATTAGCTTTCGCATGAAAATTCAATGTCATGCTAATTATAAATGGATTTGTGTTACAAAAAAGGCTTATAATGCATCTGACTTTCCTTGGGATAAGGTGAAAAAACATCTACAAGGAATTTGGTTTAATACTAATGTTTCTCTAGATTTATTGCAATTACATAATGAAATTCTTGATATTGAAAATTCTCCTAAAGCTACTTTAAATATTGCTGATGCTGTTAACAATTTTGTGCAAAATTTATTTTCTAATTTCCCTAGCTTGCATTCACTATGGCGAAGCATAATTGCTGTGGGCGCGGTTTTGACTGTTGTGCTTATCGTGATTTGTTTGGCTCCTTGTTTTATTCGTAGTATTGTTAAAGAAGTTTTACATGTCAAAATTCTGATACATAAAAACATGTTGCAACAGCGACACCTTATGGAGCTTTTAAAAAATAAAGAGAGGGGAGATGCGGGGGACGACCCGTGAAGGGTCGAATCCTGGGAGCTGCTCCGCAGGTATGCGGAGCCTTAGGCGTTGACCTAAGCTCCCTGTCCCGCCACCCTCAAGAATTTTTACAGCCCTTAAGGCTCCAGGCCGTCTTGCTCCAGGAGGTCTGGCTCTTGCAACATGTCTTAAAAGATAGATTACTTATGCATACATTGGTAGGGGTCTGGTGATAGTATTTTGAGATTAAAGAATAACCCTGTACATGTCTTAAGTCACGTACTTTACCCTATAAATACCGTGGCCTAATAAAGGAAGGCATCAGACATAGTGGGTCTGATCCTCTCAACCCCATCTTTTCTCTCTCTCTTATTTTTCCACGCAGGGACGCTCCGTTTCTCTCCCCTTGCAGGTGCGACTCTTGCTTGTGCTGGCCGCGGCAATGGGCCACGGGGTGGGACCACTTTGAGCTGTACTTTGTGACAGAGCAGCACTGAGCCCCAGTTGCCCAGAGCACTAACAGCTCTTCAGTATACTCTTGCCTGTTTTCCTTCCCAGCTAACATCTTTCACGTAGGCCATTCATCCCATGTACTTGTTTCAGATCTGTTTCTGAGACATCTGACCTGAAACATTCTATAAAGCAGAATGTAAACCTCACTAAAAGCAGGAAACATCTGAAACTATTTATCATTATATTCACACCCCACACCCCTCACCCTGCCCCATCTCACACTCAAGATAGATATTTGTTGAATGATAAGGGATTACATTTGTATGCACATCTATGCTGTAGGACATGATTTGTATATTAAGAGGCTTTGCCATTGACCCTAGGATCTGCCTATCTCCCAATATAAAAAAAGTTCTTTATTGCCTGGGGCCTAAGTATTGAAGAGAAAACAAAAGCATACAGAGGAAATGAAACAACAGTGGGGGATTTAGGGGATTCTAAGTTGATATTTAAAATGTGTCTGAGAAATTGATTTGATTTTTCAGAGGAGGACTTTTTTGAGAGAGAAGAGGCTGTTTGAACATTCACCTTGTAGGAGAGGTCCAGCTACATGGCAGGGAGTGAGGACCAGGGATCAGGGGACCTAGGAACTTCCCACTCCACCATCATCCTGTGGTATTTCTCCACCAAACTTTTTCTGCTTCAACTTAGAGAGGAAAAGGGACAATTGGATACCTGGAGAATATCAGTGGCTTTAATAAAGTCATATGTTACTATCATTCACTCCAAAATAGTTATCATGAACTTCCCTGGTGATTAAGAATCCACCTGTCAATGCAGGAGACACAGGTTTGATCCCTGGTCCAGGAAGACTCCATACACCAAGGAGCAACTAAGCCTGTGCACCACAGCGATGTGCTCTAGCCCCCATGCTTCACAACAAGAGAAGCCACTGCGATGAGAAGCCCACTCATGGTAAATAGAGAGTAGCCCCCACTCACCGCAACTAGAGAAAGCCTGCTCGTAGCAATGAAGACCCAGCATAGCCAAAAATAAATAAATATTTTTTAAAAACAAAAAATAGTTATCATACACCTATTGTATATTTCCAGGAAATGTTTTAGGCTCTGAGGTTATTGCCATGAACCAACAACAAAAAACTCTTGGTCTGATAGAGCTTAGGTTTGAGTGGGGAGAGGCAGTTCAATGAGCAACATTTTAAACAGCATAGATAAGAATTTCAGTGATGAAAATAAATGTAAGAGAGTAGGGAGAAATGTTGTGTTTTATATGTGGGGGTGAGGGCAAGTCATTCTGATAAGAAGATATTTGAGCAGAAGCATAGAGGAAACGAGGAAGCGAGCTCTGCAGATACCTTTGAGGGACAGCTCCAAGCAGAAGCCATGAGGCTCAGTGCAGAAGTCATGCGTCCTGCTTGGCAAGTTTAAGCAGCTGCCAGAAGACTTGAGTCTGGGGGATGGAGAGTGAGATGCTGGGTGACAAAAGACAGAGCAAAGACCCTCTGGTGTGGAATGAAACTCTCCGTTATTTTCAAATTATCTTTATTTGACTTCAAGTCAATTAATTTGACAATCGTGAATTAATAGAGGAGTGAATGTATGATGAAGTTGCTTCATGGTCACAAAATGGCTGCTTTCCTCCAGCCTCAGGCCGCAAACTTAGGAAAAATAGCAAATGTTTACTTTTATACATAAAATTTCATTTGAAAAATGACAAGCATGTTAAAAAGTGCAAAGATCATGTTTGCAAATAGATGAATTTTCCCAAACTGAACATATCTGTGCAATAAATATCCAGTGATGGTGGTTAGTTGCTTAGTCGTGTCCTACTCACTGCAACTTGGACCGTAGCACACTAGGCTTCTCTGTCCATGGGATTTCCCAGGCAAGAATATCGGAGTGGTTTGCTTTTCCTTCTCCGAGGAATCTTCTTGACCCAGGGATTGAACCCAGGTCTCCTGTATTGCAAGCAGATTCTTTTCACTGACTGAGCCACCTGAAGAAATAAATGTGACTCAGCTTCCCAAAGGTAACCATTATTCTAACTTCTAGCATTATCCATTGCTTATCTCTTTTGAACGCTCTATAAATGGGATAAAATAATATGTATTCTTTAGTATCTGATATGTTTTGTTCAACATTATTCTGTAAGATGCATCTGTGTCATGGTATGTAGTTATATTTTGTTCATTTTGTTTGCTGGGTGTGAATTATTTGAGTTGAACAAACTGTAACTCATTTATCCATTCTGATATTGGTGGGCGTTTGTAGTTTTTAGTTTGGACTGCTACAAATAGTGCTTCTATGAACATCTTTATATCTTTTTGGTACACATCTTTGTGTCTGTTTAACTAGGAGTTGAATTGCTAGGTTAAAGAAAAGGCATTATTTTTCAGCTTTAGTAGATTTTGCCACATGGTTTTCCAGAGTGATGGAACAATTATTTTTTCTCCTTAAAGCAATGTGTTAGAATTTCTACTGATTCATATCAGACCACTGATAATGTCTTTGTCTTTAATTGGGGATTTGCAGTATAGTTGCTTTACAATGTTGTGTTAGTTTCAGCTGTGCAAGGAAGTAAATCAGCTGTGCATATATCTCCTCCCTCTTAAACCTCACTTTAGCCATTTTATGTCAAAGTATTGAACTGTAGTTTTCATTTCTCTTCTGTTGGTGATTAATGAAGTTAGCACTTTATATTTCCATTGGCAATTAAATGTTTATGTTTTAAAGGCTGCTAATAATTCATCCTACAAGTAGTTATGGGAATTATAAATGAAGACAATAATAGCATCTATACCACAGAGTGGTCAATAATTGCATGAAAGGATCCATGTTCAAACAGTCAATATGACACCTGGCAGAGAGTAAGAGCACAATTAACATTATATATTAATGTCAGTATTTTATCTGATAAACAAAGAATAGCCTAAAAATGTAATGATCTTTGCTGCTAAATATTCCATTTGAAGATGAAATCCAGAGTCACTGCTGAGTGAAAAAAAAAAAACCTGAATCACTTTCATGGAGCTAATAAAAATGAATGGGCACTGGAACAGAAATAAATTAATCAAAGTCACTTCAGACACTGCACTATTTTTGTTTCAATGATAAATATAATCTTAAATGTCTAAGTGAGGGCCAAAATAATGACATTAAAAGGTTTTATCTTTGACAGTGTATATGTACTGTAATTTGACTTTTGACATATTTCATTGACCCAGATATTTTTATCATTGGTCTATGAATGAATAATATCTATAAGATACACTGATAATACTCAGCACAATTAATCTGAGGCTTATTTTCATAATTGTCACCTTTTGATATCAGTTGAACTGTTAAGTGGAGTCTGGACTGC
Source organism: Capricornis sumatraensis (assembly GCF_032405125.1). Taxonomy (NCBI): domain Eukaryota; kingdom Metazoa; phylum Chordata; class Mammalia; order Artiodactyla; family Bovidae; genus Capricornis; species Capricornis sumatraensis. The sequence continues at coordinate 4,425,848 of NC_091083.1, forward strand.
ACTAATCTACTGCATAGGTAGATTAAACAGAAATTGACATGGAGAAACTTTAATAGCAAACTAGCATATGATGTAAACCTTAAAAGATGAGTAGGATATATTGGAGCTGAAGGCAAGAAGAATATATCAAGTCATTAAAAAATAACAATGAAAAAACTGACAAAATATTGTATATGTAATGTTCAGAGGATCATAAGGTCTGGAAACACAGGTACACAAAAGGTAGTAGAGGAATGCAGGCTGCAAAGATGATGGTGGATCTTGACTGTCTTTCTGGATTTTATTTTGTAGCCTTTAGGGACTAGGGAAATGATTTTGAATTGAAAAAAAGATGTGCATATAATCTGGGAAGGAAACTTTAAAACTTTGAAAAAAAATGGATGAAATCCATTAAGTTGGTAGCAAGAAAACCAGAAAGACTTTTGCAAGAGTCAGTATATGATGTGAGCCTGACTATAGGTTCAGTTCAGTTCAGTAGCTCAGTCGTGTCCGACTCTTTGTGACCCCATGAACCACAGCACTCCAGGCCTCCTTGCCCATCATCAACTTCCAAAGTTTACCCATACTCATGTCCATTGAGCCAGTGATACCATCCAACCATCTCATCCTCCGTCATCCTCTTCTCCTCCTGCCCCGAATCTTTCCCAGCATCAGGGTCTTTTCAAATGAGTCAGCTCTTCACATCAGGTGGCCAAAGTATTGGAGTTTCAGCTTCAACATCAGTCCTTCCAATGAACACCCAGGACTGATCTCCTTTAAGACAGACTGTTTGGATACTCTTGCAGTCCAAGGAACTCTCAAGAGTCTTCTCGAACACCACAGCTCAAAAGCATCAATTCTTCGGTGCTCAGCTTTCTTTATGGTCCACCTCTCACATCCATACATGACCACAGGAAAAACCATAGCCTTGACTAGACGGACATTTGTTGGCAAAGTAATGTCTCTGGTTTTTCATATGCTGGTGAGAGAGAAAAGGTGAAAGGGTTGATTCATTTGAAGTATATTCTTGAAACAAGCTTGATTACATTTGATGACCTGTTGAATGAAGAGAATGGAAGAGTGGTCTAAAATTACACTGAGGATTTTCGGTTACTACTAGTACTTCTGTGCAAAAAAGATCTTCATGACCCAGATAACCATGATGGTGTGATCCTCACCTAGAGTCAGACATCCTGGAATATGAAGTCAAGTGGGTCTTAGAGCATCACTACGAACAAAGCTAGTGAGGTGATGGAATTCCAGTTGAGCTATATCAAATCCTGAAAGATGATGCTGTGAAAGTGCTGCACTCAATAGGCCAACAAGTTTGGAAAACTCAGCAGTGGCCACAGGACTGGAAAATGTCAGTTTCATTCCAATCCCAAAGAAAGGCAATGCCAAAGAATGCTCAAACTACATGCTAAAGTAATGCTCAAAATTCTCCAAGCCAGGCTTCAGCAATACATGAACCATGAACTCCCTGATGTTCAAGCTGGTTTTAGAAAAGGCAGAGGAACTAAAGATCAAATTGCCAACATATGCTGGATCATCAAAAAAGCAAGACAGTTCCAGAAAAACGTCTCTTTCTGCTTTACTGACTATGCCAAAGCCTTTGACTATGTGGATCACAATAAACTGTGGAAAATTCTGAAAGACACGGGAATACCAGAACAGCTCACTGTCCTCTTGGGAAATCTGTATGCAGGTCAGGAAGCAACAGTTAGAACTGGACATGGAACAACAGACTGGTTCCAAATAGGAAAAGGAGTACGTCAAGGCTGTATATTGTCACCCTGCTTATTTAACTTATACGCAGAGTACATCATGAGAAGTGCTAGGCTGGAGAAAGCACAAGCTGGAATCAAGATTTCTGGGAGAAATAGCAATAACCTGAGATATGCAGATGACACCACCCTTATGGCAGAAAGTGAAGAGGAACTAAAAAGGCTCTTGATGAAAGTGAAAGAGGAAAGTGAAAAAGTTGGCCTAAAGCTCAACATTCAGAAAACTAAGATCATGGCATCTGGTCCCATCTCTTCATGGCAAATAGATGGGAAAGCAGTGGAAACAGTGTCAGACTTTATTTTGGGGAGCTCCAAAATCACTGCAGATGGTGATTGCAGCCATGAAATTAAAAGACGCTTACTCCTTGGAAGGAAAGTAATGACCAACCTAGATAGCATATTCAAAAACAGAGATATTACTTTGCCAACAAAGGTCCATCTAGTCAAGGCTATGGTTTTTCCAGTAGTCACGTATGGATGTGAGAGTTGGACTGTGAAGAAAACTGAGCACTGAAGAATTGATGCTTTTGAACTGTGGTATTGGAGAAGACTCTTGAGAGTCCCTTGGACTGCAAGGAGATCCAACCAGTCCATTCTAAAGGAGATCAGTCTTGTGTGTTCATTGGAAGGACTGATGCTGAAGCTGAAACTCCAGTACTTTGGCCACCTCATGTGAAGAGTTGACTCATTGGAAAAGACCCTGATGCTGGGAGGGACTCGGGGCAAGAGGAGAAGGGGATGACAGAGGATGAGATGGCTGGATGGCATCACTGACTTGATGGGCATGAGTTTGAGTAAATTTCAGGAGTTGGTGATGGACAGGGAGGCCTGGCGTGCTGCAATTCATGGGGTTGCAAAGAGTCGGACACGACTGAGCAACTGAACTGAACTGAACTAGTACTTTCTAATTTTACAAAGTCTTAATAGGACTGCATGGTCCAAATTTGGGAAGAAGACAATGAGTTTACTGTGAGACTTTTTAATCTTATAATTTAATTCCTTTGAATTTATTTATTTATGAATTTATTTATTTATTTATTTTTATTTTTTACTTTATTTTACTTTACAATACTGTATTGGTTTTGCCATACATTGACATGAATCCACCATGGGTGTACATGCAATCCCAAACATGAACCCCCCTCCCACATCCCTCCCCACAACATCCCTCTGGGTCATCCCTGTGCACCAGCCCCAAACATGCTGTATCCTGCATCGGACATAGACTGGCAATTCGATTCTTACATGATAGTATACATGTTTCAATGCCATTCTCCCAAATCATCCAACCCTCTCCCTCTGAGTCCAAAAGTCCGCTATACACATCTGTGTCTTTTTTGCTGTCTTGCATACAGGGTCATCATTGCCATCTTTCTAAATTCCATATATATGTGTTAGTATACTGTATTGGTGTTTTTCTTTCTGGCTTACTTCACTCTGTATAATCGGCTCAGTTTCATCCATCTCATCAGAACTGATTCAAATGAATTCTTTTTAACGGCTAACACTCCATTGTGTATATGTACCACAGCTTTCTTATCCATTCATCTGCTGATGGACATCTAGGTTGTTTCCATGTCCTGGCTATTATAAACAGTGCTGTGATGAACATTGGGGTACATGTGTCTCTTTCAATTCTGGTTTCCTCTGTGTGTATGCCCAGGAGTGGGATTGCTGGGTCATATGGCAGTTCTATTTGCAATTTTTTAAGGAATCTCCACACTGTTCTCCATAGTGGTTGTACTAGTTTGCATTCCCACCAACAGTGTAGGAGGGTTCCCTTTTCTCCACACCCTCTCCAGCATTTATTGCTTGCAGATTTTTGGATTGCAGACATTCTGACTGGTGTGAAGGGGTACCTCATTGTGGTTTTGATTTGCATTTCTCTAATAATGAGTGATGTTGAGCATCTTTTCATGTGTTTGTTATCCATCCGTTGTCTTCTTTGGAGAAATGTATATTTAGTTCTTTGGCTCATTTTTTGATTGGGTCCTTTATTTTTCTGGAATTGAGTTGCATAAGTTGCTTGTATATTTTTGAGATTAGTTGTTTGTCAGTTGTTTCATTTGCTATTATTTTCTCCCATTCAGAAGGCTGTCTTTTCACCTTGCATATATTTTCCTTTGTTGTGCAGAAGCTTTTAATTTTAATTAGATCCCATTTGTTTATTTTTGCTTTTATTTCCAGAATTCTGGGAGGTGGATCATACAGGATCCTGCTGTGATGTATGTCGGAGAGTGTTTTGCCTATGTTCTCCTCTAGGAGTTTTATATTTTCTGGTCTTACATTTAGATCTTTAATCCATTTTGAGTTTATTTTCATGTGCGGTGTTAGAAAGTGATCTAGTTTGATTCTTTTACAAGTGGTTGACCTGTTTTCCCAGCCACTTGTTAAAGAGATTGTCTTTACTCCATTGTATATTCTTGCCTCCTTTGTCAAAGATAAGGTGTCCATATGTGTGTGAATTTATCTCTGGGCTTTCTATTTTGTTACATTGGTCTATATTTCTGTCTTTGTGCCAGTACCATACTGTCTTGATGACTGTGGCTTTGTAGTAGAGCCTGAAGTCAGGCAAGTTGATTCCTCCAGTTCCATTCTTCTTTCTCAAGATTGCTTTGGCTATTCGAGGTTTTTTGTATTTCCATACAAATCTTGTAATTATTTGTTCTAGTTCTGTGAAAAATATCACTGGTAGCTTGATAGGGATTGCATTGAATTTGTAAATTGCTTTGGGTAGTATACTCATTTTCACTATATTGATTCTTCTGATCCATGAACATGGTATATTTCTCCATCTATTAGTGTCCTCTCTGATTTCTTTCATCAGTGTTTTATAGATTTAATAAAAGCTATATATGACAAACCCACAGGAAACATTATCCTCAATGTTGAAAAATTGAAAGCATTTCCCCTAAAGTCAGGAACAAGACAAGGGTGCCCACTTTCACCTCTACTTTTCAACATAGTTCTGAAAGTTTTGGCCACAGCAATCAGAGAAGAAAAAGAAATAAAAGGAATCCAAATTGGAAAAGAAGAAGTAAAACTCTCACTGTTTGCAGATGACATGATCCTCTACATAGAAAACCCTAAAGACTCCACCAGAAAATTACTGGAGCTAATCAATGAATATAGTAAAGCTGCAGTATATATAATCGACACACAGAAATCCCTTGCATTCCTATACACTAATAATGAGAAAGTAGAAAAAGAAATTAAGAAAACAATTCCATTCACCATTGCAATGAAAAGAATAAAATACTTAGGAATATATCTATCTAAAGAAACTAAAGACCTATATATAGAAAAATTCCTTTGAATTTATTAATGCAATGAGAATATTGATAAAAAATGTATTATCAAGATCAGAGCATTTGTCGGGGAAATAATAAAATATAGGAAGAAGCAGAAAAGTATACATAAAATATGGGGTAAATTCATTAGACAAACAAATCTGGACATTGAAACAATAGAGATTCTATATTGATGACACGTTTTATGATAGACATCTAAAACATACTTAGATTTCTCTGTGAATACAAAAATTCTCCTTCATGATATCTTCATTCCAAAATCCCAATTGCATGGCGAGTCATCAACACCATAAAAAATGAGTAATTAAGGGAAATCATATTAAGTAATTTACATATTTTTGAATGCTCTTATATGGGAAACTGGAGGGCACAAACAGAACCTTGTGCACCAGGACCCAGGAGAAAGGAGCAGATCTTCAAGAAACTGATCCAGACTTGCCTGTGAGTGTCCAGGAGTCTCCAGTGGAGGTGTGGGTTGGTGATAGCCTGCTGCAGGGTTGGGGGCACTGAGTGTAGCAGTACATGCAAGGGATCTTTTGAGGGAGGGCACCATTTTCTTCATTACCTCCACCATCGTGTGTGAAGTGAAGTTGCTCAGTCGTGTCCAACTCTTTGCGACCCCCTGGACACCAGGCTCCTCTGTTCATGGGATTTTCTAGGCAAGAGTACTGGAGTGGGTTGCCATTCCCTTCTTCAGGAGATCTTCCTGATCCAGGGATTGAACCCGGGTCTCCCACATTGTAGGCAGATGCTTTACCGTCTGAGCCACCAGGGAAGTCCCACCATAGTTTGGCCCCAGGTAAATAACAGCAAGGGAACACAGCTCCAACCATCAACAGAAAATTAAGATTTACTGAGCTTGGCCCTGCCCAGGAGACCAACACCCAGTCCCCTCAGTCAGTCTCTTCCACCAGGAAGCTTCCATGAGCCTCTTATCCTTCTTGATTAGAGGGCAGATGGACTGAAAACCACAACCACAGAAAACTAACCAATCTAATCACATGGACCACAGCCTTATCTAACTCAGTGAAACTATGAGTCATGCCGTGTAGAGCCACCCAGTACGGATGGGTCATGGTGGAGAGTACTGACAAAATGTGGTCCACAGGAGAAGAGAATGGCAAACCACTTCAGTGTTCTTGCTTTGAGAACTCCATGAATAGCATGAAAAGACAAAAAGATAGGACACTGAAAGATGAACTCCCCAGGTTGGTGGTGCCCAATATGCTACTAGAGATCAGTGGAGAAATAACTCCAGAAAGAATGAAGAGACAGACCCAAATCAAAAACAACACCCACTTGTGGATGAAACTGGTGATGGAAGCAAGGTCCAATGATTGTATAGAGTAATATTGCATAGGAACCTGAAATGTTAGGTCCATGAATCAAGGCAAATTGGAACTGGTCAAACAGGAGATGGCAAGAGTGAACATTGACATTCTAGGAATCAGCAAACTAAAATGGACAAGAATGGGGGAATGTAACTCAGATGACCATTATATCTACTACTGTGGGCAAGAACCCCTTAGAAGAAATGGAGTAGCCACCATAGTCAATGAAAGAGTCTGAAATGCAGTACTTGGATGCCATCTCAAAAATGACAGAATGGTCTCTGTTTGTTTCCAAGGCAAATCATTCAATATCCAAGTCTATGCCCCAACTAATAATGTTAAAGAAGCTGAACTTTAATGGTTCTATGAAGAACCTTGAACAAGACCTTCTAGAACTAGTACCCCCCCCAAAAAATGTTTTTTTTTTTCATTATAGGAGACTGGAATGCAAAAGTAGGAAGTCAAGAAACACCTGGAATAACAGGCAGATTTTGGCTTTGGAGTACAGAAAGAAGCAGGGCAAAGGTTAATAGAATTTTGCCAAGAGGACGCACTGGCCATAGCAAACACACTCTTCCAAAAACACAAGAGAATACTCTACACATGGACATCACCAGATGGTCAACACTGAAATCAGACTGATTATATTTTTTGCAGACAAAGATGGAGAAGCTCTATACATTCAGCAAAAACAAGACTGGGGGCTGATTGTGGCTCAGATCATGAACTCCTTATTGCCAAATTCACATTTAAATTGAAGAAAGGGAAAACCACTAGACCATTCAGGTATGACCAAAATCAAATCCCTAACGATTGTACACTGGAAGTGAAAAATAGACTTAATGAACTAGATCTGATTGAGAGAGTTTCTGACAAACTATGGATGGAGGTTTGTGACATTGTACAAGAGACAGGGATCAAGATCATCCCCAAGAAAAAGAAATGCAAAAAAAGCATAATGACTGTCTGAGGAGTGAAAGGCAAAGGAGAAAAGGAAAGATATACCCATTTGAATGCAGAGTTCCAAAGAATACCAAGGAGAGATAAGAAAGCCTCCCTCAGCTTTCGCCTCAGTCTCGAGCGCTAGCTGGCAGCCACGCGTACGTGCTCAGGGATTAGTGGCCGCCATCGACGGTGCTTAGGTTCCTCTGGGCTCGTCTGTGCCACTCACTCGCCACACACTCCGCCGTCATAAGCCGCCACCATGGTAAAGCTCGCAAAGGCCGGGAAAAATCAAGGTGACTCCAAGAAAATGGCTCCTCCCCCAAAGGAGGTAGAAGAAGATAGTGAAGACGAGGAAATGTCAGAAGATGAAGACGATGAGAGCAGTGGAGAAGAGGTTGTTATCCCTCAGCAAAAAGGCAAGAAGGCTACCACAACTCCAGCAAAGAAGATGGTGGTTTCCCCAACAAGAAAGGTTGCAGTTGCCACACCAGCAAAGAAAGCAGTTGTCACCCCTGGCAAAAGGGCAGCAGCTATGCCAGCCAAGAAGACAGTTCCACCTGCCAAAGCAGTGGTAACACCTGGCAAAAAGGGAGCCGCCCCCGGCAAAGCATTGGTAGCAACCTCTGTAAGAAGGGAGCAGCCACCCCAGGCAAGGGAGCAAAGAACGGCGAGAATGCCAAGAAGGAAGACGGTGATGAAGAGGATGAAGATGACAGTGAGGAGGAAGACGATGATGACGAAGAGGAGGATGAGCCAGCAGTGAGGAAGGCAGCTGCTGCTTTTGGCCCTACTCTTGCCACAGATGATGAGGATGACGAGGATGACGAAGACGATGATGATGATGAGGAGGAGGAGGAGGAGGAGAATGAAGATGACTCCGAAGAAGAACCTATGGAGATTGTACCAGCGAAAGGAAAGAAAGCTCCAGTAAAAGCTGCTCCTGTGAAAGCTAAGAGCACTGCTGAAGATGAAGATGAAGAGGAGGAGGAGGAGGAGGAGGAAGAGGAGGAAGAAGAAGAGGAGGAAGAGGAAGAAGAGCCTATCAAAGAAGCACCTGGAAAACGAAAGAAGGAAATGGCCAAACAGAAAGCAGCTCCTGAAGTCAAGAAACAAAAAGTGGAAGACACAGAACCAACTACGTCTTTCAATCTCTTTATTGGAAACCTGAACTTCAATAAATCTGCTCCTGAATTGAAAACGGGTAACAGTGATCTTTTTGCTAAAAATGATCTTGCTGTTGTCGATGTCAGAATTGGTGTGTCTAGGAAGTTTGGCTATGCGGATTTTGAATCTGCTGAAGACCTGGAAAAAGCCTTGGAACTCACTGGTTTAAAAGTCTTTGGCAATGAAATTAAACTAGAAAAACCAAAGGGAAAAGACAGTAAGAAAGATCGAGATGCAAGAACACTTTTGGCTAAAAATCTGCCTTACAAAGTTACTCAGGATGAATTAAAAGAAGTGTTTGAAGATGCTGTGGAGATCAGATTAGTCAGCAAGGATGGAAAGAGCAAAGGGATTGCTTATATTGAATTTAAGACAGAAGCTGATGCAGAAAAAACCTTGGAAGAAAAGCAGGGAACAGAGATAGATGGGAGATCCATTTCTCTGTACTACACCGGAGAGAAAGGTCAAAGTCAAGACCATAGAGGTGGAAAGAATAGCACTTGGAGTGGTGAATCAAAAACCCTGGTTTTAAGCAACCTCTCCTATAGTGCAACAGAAGAAACACTTCAGGAAGTATTTGAGAAGGCAACTCATATCAAGGTGCCCCAGAACTAAAGTGGCAAATCTAAAGGGTATGCATTTATAGAATTTGCTTCATTTGAAGATGTTAAAGAAGCTTTAAATTCCTGTAATAAAAGGGAAATTGAGGGCAGAGCCATCATACTGGAGTTGCAAGGACCCAGGGGATCACCTAATGCAAGAAGCCAGCCATCCAAGACTCTCTTTGTCAAAGGTCTCTCTGAGGATACCACAGAAGAGACGTTAAAGGAGTCCTTTGATGGCTCTATTCGAGCAAGGATAGTCACTGACCGGGAGACTGGATCCTCCAAAGGGTTTGGTTTTGTAGACTTTAACAGCGAGGAAGATGCCAAAGCTGCCAAGGAGGCCGTGGGAGATGGTGAAATCGATGGAAACAAAGTCACTTTGGACTGGGCCAAACCTAAGGGTGAAGGTGGCTTTGGTGGCCGAGGAGGAGGCAGAGGTGGCCGAGGTGGCTTTGGTGGCAGAGGCCGGGGAGGCTTTGGAGGGTGGGGAGGCTTCCGAGGAGGCAGAGGAGGAGGAGGAGACCACAAGCCACAAGGAAAGAAGACGAAGTTTGAATAGTTTCTTCTATCCCTGTCTCTCCCTCTTCCATTTGAAAGAAAAGGACTCTGGGGTTTTTACTCTGTTACCTGATCAATGGCAGGGCCTTCTGAGGACATTCCAAGACAGTATACAGCCCTGTGGTCTACTTGGAAATCCATATAGATAACATTTCAAGGGAGATAACCCTGTTGGTGTTGACTGGATATTCGTATAAACTTTTTAAAAGAGATGAGTGATAGAGCTAACCCTTATCTGTAAGTTTTGAATTTATATTGTTTCTTCCCATGTACAAAACAATTTTTTTTCCTACAGAGTTGTTGTGTTTTTTTTTGTTTTGTTTTTTTTTTTTTTTTTTTGCGTTGGGGGGTGTAAAGGAAAGCAGAATGTTTTATCATGATTTTTGCTTCAGCAATTTTGGGACAGATTAAAAGTCCTAGAACTTTGAAAAAAAAAAAAAGAAAGAAAGCCTTCCTCAGTGATCAGTGCAAAGAAATAGAGGGAAACAACAGAATGGGAAAGACTAGAGATCTCCAAGAAAATCAGAGATACCAAGGGAACATTTCATGCAAAGATGGGCTCGATAAAGGACAGAAATGGTATGGACCTTACAGAAGCAGAAGATATTAAGAAAAAGTGGCAAAAGTACACAGAAGAACTGTACAAAAAAGATCTTCATGACTCAGATAATCATGATGGTGTGATCACTCACCTAGAGCCAGACATCCTGGAATGCGAAGTCAAGTGGGCCTTAGGAAGCATCACTACGAACAAAGCTAGTGGAGGTGATGGCATTCCAATTGAGCTCTTTCAAATCCTGAAAGATGATGCTGTGAAAGTGCTGCACTCAATAGGCCAACAAATTTGGAAAACTCAGCAGTGGCCACAGGACTGGAAAAGGTTAGTTTGCATTCCAATCCCAAAGAAAGGCAATGCCAAAGAATGCTCAAACTACCGCACAATTGCACTCATCTCACACACTAGCAAAGTAACGCTCAAAATTCTCCAAGCCAGGCTTCAGCAATATGTGAACCGTGAACTTCCAGATGTTCAAGCCAGATTTATAAAAGCCAGAGGAACCAGAGATCAAATTGACAACATCCGCTGGATCATTGAAAAAGCAAGAGAGTTCCTGAAAAACATCTATTTCTGCTTTACTGACTATGCCAAAGCCTTTGACTGTGTGGATCACAATAAACTGTGGAAAATTCTGAAAGAGATGGGAATACCAGACCACCTGACCTGCCTCTTGAGAAATCTATATGCAGGTCAGGAAGCAACAGTTAGAACTGGACATGGAACAACAGACTGGTTCCAAATAGGAAAAGTACGTCAAGGCTGTATATTGTCTCCCTGTTTATTTAACTTATATGCAGAATACACCATAAGAAATGCTGGGCTAGAGGAAGCACAAGCTGGAATCAAGATTTCTGGGAGAAATAGCAATAACCTCAGATATGCAGATGACACCACCCTTATGGCAGAAAGTGAAGAAGAACTAAAGAACCCCTTGATGAAAGTGAAAGAGGAGAGTGGGAAAGTTGGCTTAAAGCTCAACATTCAGAAAACAAAGATCATGGCCTCCAGTCCCATCACTTCATGGCAAATAGATGGGGAAACCATGGCAGACTTTTTTTAGGGGCTCGAAATTCACTGCAGATGATGACTGTAGCCATGAAATTAGAAGGTGCTTACTTCTTGGCAGGAAAGTTATGACCAACCTAGACAACATATTAAAAAGGAGAAACACTACTTTGTCAACAAAGGTCCACCTAGTTAAGGCTGTGGATTTTTCAGTAGTCATGTATGGATGTGAGAGTTGGGCTATCAAGAAAGCTGAGTACCGAAAAATTGATGCTTTTGAACTGTGGTGTTGGAGAAGACTCTATGAGTCCCTTGGACTGTAAGGAGATCCAACCAATCCATCCTAAAGGAAATCAGTTCTGAATATTCATTGGAAGGACTGATGCTGAAGCTGAAGCTCCAATACTTTGGCCACCTGATGCGAAGAACTGATTCATTAAAAAGACCCTGATTCTGGGAAAGGTTAAAAGTGGGAGGAGAAGGGGATGACAGAGGATGAGATGGTTGGATGGCATCACCAGCTCAATGAACATGAGTTTAGGTTAACTCCGGAAGTTGCTGATGGACAGGGGGACCTGGCGTGCTTTATCCATGGGGTCGCTAAGAGTCAGACATGACTGAGTGACTGAACTGAACTGAAATGATATGGGAAAGGAGATCTTCCAAATAATTTGTCTTTTTATTATTTTATTAGTGCTTGTATCACTGTAGTTCATTCCTCTGAAAGATAATTTTAAATTTCTTAACTGTTTCAGGGATTGTTCTAAGCACTTGGATATAGGAATGCATACAATCGACCTCAAATCTTAATCTTTCTCAAGAACCTTTGTGCGGTTGGTTATCCAAAAAGTAATCCTACCCCCAAAATTAACATTAACTTATCTGTTTGTTTATACTCTTCCTCCCATTATCAAAGGTAACCACAGCCAAAAACACCCACGATTGTAATAATGTACAACCTGCAACAGACTTGGCAATCACAACGGGCAGTGTGATATCTAATAGAGATAAATTGGCATTGAGATTTCAGTACAACTATGTTAACTGTAAAATGCAAATAAACATTTAAAGTGCCTCCAGTGATTCAGTAAATGAAGTCAGTATTTTGTGAGTATGTATTAATCTATGTGCATGATTGCTCCAATTTTTCTCATCGTGAGAGCTTTAAACTTACACTGTTCATTTTCCCAAAAAGGACAGTGAGTCCTTAAAACAATTATTTAACTAACCTCTGAGTGAACTGACTCTGCTGTCATTGTGAAAATTTGGATGTTCTCATTGTATTAATAGGCTTTGGCTCATTTCTCTTCTTTACTTTCATCTTTTAAGTCTGGATCTTATTCTAAGTGGTCTCCTTTACAAAAATATAAAAGGCATATTTTGTTTGTTTGTTTGTTTGAGAGAACAGAATTTATTAGCATTCGAGTTGCTGTTAGAACAGCGGGCCTGCTTAAGGGAAAACAGACCCCTTTCGAGGGCTAGCAGCCCATTTCAGTGGTAAAGAACCTCCTAACCAATGCAGGAGGTGCATCCCTAGTTCAGGAAGATACCTGGAGTATAAAATGGCAACCTTCTCCAGTATTCTTGCCTGGAAAATTCCACAGACAGAGGAGCCTAGCAGGCAACGGTCCATGGGTCACAAAGAGTCAGACTTGACTGAGTGACTGAGCACAGACACACACACAGCCAATTTCATAGCCCAAGACAGATAAAATTCCTACTGGAAGGATGTCATTAGGTGATTGGTTAGGATGCTATACTTTAAATAAACTGCATTGCTGCTTTTTATTATTATTTCCCCTTTGAATTTGATTCTGGAATTCTACACAGTTAAGTCATAAAATACAAGGCACTGTGGAGACTTCACTGTCAGAAATCCCCATATAAAATATAGACTCACACTATTAAAACTGGCTGATGCTTTATCTTAGTCCCGGAAAAGTTCCCAGGATTTGAAAATAAATATATACTTTCTTCAATTGTCACTAAAAATCAAAATATTTACAAACAGGATGTTAGTAAATACTTATTTTAAAATCATATTCAGACATACTTTTATCCTAGTTGAACTATGGCCTCTGTGTGTTGTAAATCTTGCCTTGAAATTCATTAGTATTGCTACTTATTTTGGGCTGCTTTAACTAACACAGTTCAAGGCTCACAGATGTAAACGTTGCCTAAAATACTAAAATGTAACTGAAATAAGACAAAACATTTCAAAATAGCCATCTGAAAGAAATCTAGAATTTAAGAGGATATTCTCACCTTGAATGAGCACTATTTTAGACTTAAAAGATTCTGTTCATTGTATTTATAGATTTTACAGATGTCTTGAAATATGTGTTTTTCCTCTGAGAGAATATAAAGAAAGCCAAATATCTACCAGAAGTCTTGAAAAAGCAAGTAAAAAAAAAAAAAAAGAAAGAAACTATGTGAAGAGGTTAAAAAAAATAAATAAAAATAAAATAAAAGTGATGAATAGATTTTTTATTTTTATTAATGCCAACTAGTTTCTCTTGAAAAGATTCCAGCAGGGGAAATCATAAAATAAAACTATAAATAAGATAGCTTGCTAAATGTATTTTGCATTGAAAGCTTCTTCTATAGTGTGTTAGTCATACATTAACTACATAATCTATTCCTTGTCACTACATAATCCACAATCTTCGGATTAGATCTTGAATCTTTTTATACATTATACCTCCAAGATTTTATTTGGGGTATTGGCTTAATTTTTCAAAACACATGATTAAGTTGGCTTATCTGCATGTTTATTTTTAACACCACACTGATGCTTTTGAACTGTGGTGTTGGAAAAGACTCTTGAGAGTCCCTGGGACTGCAAGAAAATCCAACCAGTCCATTCTGGAGGAGATCAACCCTGGGATTTCTTTGGAAGGAATGATGCTAAAGCTGAAACTCCAGTACTTTGGCCACCTCATGCAAAGAGTTGACTCATTGGAAAAGACTTTGATGCTGAGAGGGATTGGGGGCAGGAGGAGAAGGGGACGACTGAGGATGAGTTGGCTGGATGGCGTCACTGACTTGATGGACATGAGTCTGAGTAAACTCCAGGAATTGGTGATGGACAGGGAGGCCTGGCGTGCTGTGATTCATGGGGTTGCAAAGAGTTGGACATGACTGAGCGACTGAACTGAACTGAACTGAACTGAAGTATGTCTTTAGAGGCTTAGATGTGATTGTTTCATGAAAAATACTGAACAGTTTTGAGTAAAGGAATGGCATGCAGAACATTTCTCTCTCTTTACTGGAGTTCAAAGTTTATTTCTCACCTTACTGAAGTTTTGAATTTATTTGTCACTCTACTGAAGACTGCAAGATATAAACAAATTTTTTTAAAAATTAACTGCCAAGAGTGCAGTGGAGATGAGCAACATTTTGGTATTTCTTTGAGCAAAAGTCAATCGTGTGAATAGAGCTTCCATAGTCTTCAAAAACAAGTGGCTTTCAAGTGTTGTTCAAAATAGCTGAAAAATATTGAGGAACGTACATTTTGGCCATGACTTGGGATTTTAATAGTGAGCTAAAAGCTTCCCTGGTGGCTCAGACAGTAAAGCGTCTGTCTGCCTGTAAGGTGGGAGACCCAGGTTCAATCTCTGGGTAGGAAAGATCTCTTGGAGAAGGAAATGGCAAACCATCCCAATACTCTTGCCTGGAAAACTCCATGGACGGAGGAGCCTGGAAGGCTGTACAGTCCATGGGGTTGCAAAGGGTTGGACATGACTGAGCTACCTCACTTTCACTTTTAAAACTATCCTAGTCTTGTAAACAGTCAGATTGGTTGACCAAAGCTGCCAGGAAGGTGTTCCTTAGTTTATGGCTCCTGCAAGACCACCATATTTTGAGGCTGCGGGACCTAGATAAGTAGCAATCCAGTTACTTATTTCCATAGTTTGCATCACTGGAGAAGGTAACAGGCTTTCAGCTGGGCATGGGAGGTGGTGGCCAGGAAAAGTCACTTTTATTTTCAGAGAACACTGAGATGTATAACAATTGACAGAAACTCTCAGACTTGGTTTTTACCAAGGCAAAAGAAACATTTTCAGTTTTTAAATGGCAAATAGGTAAAATTCAGTGAATGGTCATGGATGCATTATTTTAGAAGCTTTTGATAAATATTGCATAGCTCAAAAATACATTTCTACATTCTTAATTTTTAAAAATTATTATTTCTAATAGAAAAGCTTCTAATGCTACTACTTATTGTTCATTTTATATTGGCTTCCTTCTTATTTTGTAAGGACCCCAACTCTTTTTATTAAAATCAAAGACAAGCACATTTATAATTCTTAGGTGTTAAACTTTGAGAACCATCCATTTCCTTTATTTAAGGCTAACAAGATAAGCAAATTACTTTTGGATTTCCACTAAGTGTTAGGTACTGGGCTATAGATATATACATCAAGATGTGAGAAAATGGGTGCACCAATGTATAAATAATATCACAAAGGAAAACATGGCTGTTGCTAATAACTGGTACAGACAATAAGCACTATGTGGATTTAAAGGAGACAGATTTCTTGATGGTAGGCAGTCAGAGAAGGTCTTATGGGGCAGGAGAGAAAGCAGAAACTAAAGAGAAAATAGATAATTAATATATGTTGTGACAATTTTCTGTGATAGTGGTACATATATAAGAATTTTGGCATCGTTGATAAGAGAGGTCTTGTAGGATTAAATCTTTAGTGAATCACATTATTTCTCATTTGTATTTATTCTAGGACATCCTGAGACACAACTGGATTGTGGAGCAGATGTCACCACTATGCTGTTACACCTGGATCAACTTCCAAATATACTTCTTGCATTCAAATCTTTGTAACTGAGTCTGCTAATGCAGGAACCCAGATGAAGAGAGATGGGATGGGTTATGTTTAATTGATTTAGTGTTAGCTGATGGAGTCATGTTTGAGTAGTGCCATGTATATACATATAAGTGATAGAAATTGCTAAAGAACAACTTACCGAAATGCAATCACTTTTATTAACTTTCTGTCTTAAGATGCTAAGTGCTCTGCTCTATCTTCACCAAAAAATTTAGAATAATATTATATTTTGTGGATCAAGGATATTTCATTTTATCTCATTATCTTAAAATTGAATCCTACTAAAAGTGATTTTTAAATGTAAAAAGATGTAATCTGAAAAAAACATACAATTCACATTGTGTTGCTTTTTTTTTTTTTTTTTTTTGGTCCAGACATTACGAGCTTAAGGTGGAACATGGTGACAGAAGGATAATACTATTGGTGATAATATTCTTTTTTTTTTTTTTCAACAACCACCAATTTATTCTCAGTATGAATCTCAGAAGACTTCGGATACAGCATTTGTTTTTTTTTGTTTTGTTTTTTTTTTAATTTTGATGACTAAATTTTTATTTATTTTTTTTTTACTATTTTCTTTTAATTAATTTTTTTAATTTAATTTTAAAATCTTTAATTCTTACATGTGTTCCCAAACATGAACCCCCCTCCCACCTCCCTCCCCATAACATCTCTGTGGGTCATCCATGCACCAGCCCCAAGCATGCTGTATCCTGCGTCAGATATAGACTGGCGATTCAATTTTTACATGATAGTATACATGATAGAATGCCATTCTCCCAAATCATCCCACCCTCTCCCTCTCTCTCTGAGTCCAAAAGTTCATTATACACCGCTGTGTCTTTTTCCTGTCTTGCATACAGGGTCATCATTGCTATCTTTCTAAATTCCATATATATGTGTTAGTATACTGTATTGGTGCTTTTCTTTCTGGCTTACTTCACTCTGTATAATCGGCTCCAGTTTCATCCATCTCATCAGAACTGATTCAAATGAATTCTTTTTAACGGCTGAGTAATACTCCATTGTGTATATGTACCACAGCTTTCTTATCCATTCATCTACTGATGGACATCTAGGTTGTTTCCATGTCCTGGTGATTATAAACAGTGCTGCGATGAACATTGGGGTACATGTGTCTCTTTCAATTCTGGTTTCCTCGGTGTGTATGCCCAGCAGTGGGATTGCTGGGTCATAAGGTAGTTCTATTTGCAATTTTTTAAGGAATCTCCACACTGTTCTCCATAGTGGCTGTACTAGTTTGCATTCCCACCAACAGTGTAGGAGGGTTCCCTTTTCTCCACACCCTCTCCAGCATTTATTGCTTGCAGATTTTTGGATCACAGCCATTCTGACTGGTGTGAAGTGGTACCTCATTGTGGTTTTGATTTGCATTTCTCTGATAATGAGTGATGTTGAGCATCTTTTCATGTGTTTGTTAGCCATCCGTATGTCTTCTTTGGAGAAATGTCTATTTAGTTCTTTGGCCCATTTTTTGATTGGGTCGTTTATTTTTCTGGAATTGAGCTGCATAAGTTGCTTGTATATTTTTGAGATTAGTTGTTTGTCAGTTGCTTCATTTGCTATTATTTTCTCCCATTCAGAAGGCTGTCTTTTCACCTTGCATATATTTTCCTTTGTTGTGCAGAAGCTTTTAATTTTAATTAGATCCCATTTGTTTATTTTTGTTTTTATTTCCAGAATTCTGGGAGGTGGATCATACAGGATCCTGCTGTGATGTATGTCAGAGAGTGTTTTGCTATGTTCTCCTCTAGGAGTTTTATAGTTTCTGGTCTTACATTTAGATCTTTAATCCATTTTGAGTTTATTTTTGTGTGTGGTGTTAGAAAGTGATCTAGTTTCATTCTTTTACAAGTGGTTGCCCAGTTTTCCCAGCACCACTTGTTAAAGAGATTGTCTTTACTCCATTGTATATTCTTGCCTCCTTTGTCAAAGATAAGGTGTCCATATGTGTGTGGATTTATCTCTGGGCTTTCTATTTTGTTCCATTGATCTATATTTCTGTCTTTGTGCCAGTACCATACTGTTTTGATGACTGTGGCTTTGTAGTAGAGCCTGAAGTCAGGCAAGTTGATTCCTCCAGTTCCATTCTTCTTTCTCAAGATTGCTTTGGCTATTCGAGGTTTTTTGTATTTCCATACAAATCTTGAAATTATTTGTTCTAGTTCTGTGAAAAATATGGCTGGTAGCTTGATAGGGATTGCATTGAATTTTTAAATTGCTTTGGGTAGTATACTCATTTTCACTATATTGATTCTTCCGACCCATGAACATGGTATATTTCTCCATCTATTAGTGTCCTCTTTGATTTCTTTCATAGTGTTATATAGTTTTCTGTATATAGGTCTTTAGTTTCTTTAGGTAGATATATTCCTAAGTATTTTATTCTTTTTGTTGCAATGGTGAATGGAATTGTTTCCTTAATTTCTTTTTCTACTTTCTCATTATTAGTGTATAGGAATGCAAGGGATTTCTGTGTGTTGATTTTATATCCTGCAACTTTACTATATTCATTGATGAGCTCTAGTAATTTTCTGGTGGAGTCTTTAGGGTTTTCCATGTAGAGGATCATGTCATCTGCAAACAGTGAGAGTTTTACTTCTTCTTTTCCAATTTGGATTCCTTTTATTTCTTTTTCTGCTCTGATTGCTGTGGCCAAAACTTCCAGAACTATGTTGAATAGTAGCGGTGAAAGTGGGCACCCTTGTCTTGTTCCTGACTTTAGGGGAAATGCTTTGAATTTTTCACCATTGAGGATAATGTTTGCTGTGGGTTTGTCATATATAGTTTTTATTATGTTGACGTATGTTCCTTCTATTCCTGCTTTCTGGGGAGTTGTTTTTTTTTTTTTTTTAATCATAAATGGATGTTGAATTTTGTCAAAGGCTTTCTCTGCATCTATTGAGATAATCATATGGTTTTTATTTTTCAATTTGTTAATGTGGTGAATTACATTGATTGATTTGCGGATATTGAAGAATCCTTGCATCCCTGGGATAAAACCCACTTGGTCATGGTGTATGATCTTTTTAATGTGTTGTTGGATTCTGATTGCTAGAATTTTGTTGAGGATTTTTGCATCTATGTTCATCAGTGATATTGGCCTGTAGTTTTCTTTTTTTGTGACATCTTTGTCAGGTTTTGGTATTAGGGTGATGGTGGCCTCATAGAATGAGTTTGGAAGTTTACCTTCCTCTGCAATTTTCTGGAAGAGTTTGAGGAGGATAGGTGTTAGCTCTTCTCGAAATTTTTGGTAGAATTCAGCTGTGAAGCCGTCTGGACCTGGGCTTTTGTTTGCTGGAAGATTTCTGATTACAGTTTCAATTTCCGTGCTTGTGATGGGTCTGTTAAGATTTTCTATTTCTTCCTGGTTCAGTTTTGGAAAATTGTACTTTTCTAAGAATTTGTCCATTTCTTCCACGTTGTCCATTTTATTGGCATACAACTGCTGATAGTAGTCTCTTATGATCCTTTGTATTTCTGTGTTGTCTGTTGTGATCTCTCCATTTTCATTTCTAATTTTATTGATTTGATTTTTCTCTCTTTGCTTCTTGATGAGTCTGGCTAGTGGTTTGTCAATTTTATTTATCCTTTCAAAGAACCAGCTTTTGGCCTTGTTGATTTTTGCTATGGTCTCTTTTGTTTTTTTAGCATTTATTTCTGCCCTAATTTTTAAGATTTCTTTCCTTCTACTAACTCTGGGGTTCTCCAATTCTTCCTTTTCTAGTTGCTTTAGTTGTAGAGTTAGGTTATTTATTTGACTTTTTTCTTGTTTCTTGAGGTATGCCTGTATTGCTATGAACTTTCCTCTTAGCACTGCTTTTATAGTGTCCCACAGGTTTTGGGTTGTTTTGTTTTCATTTTCATTAGTTTCTATGCATATTTTGATTTCTTTTTTGATTTCTTCTGTGATTTGTTGGTTATTCAGAAGTGTGTTGTTCAACCTCCATATGTTGGAATTTTTAGTAGTTTTTCTCCTGTAATTGAGATCTAATCTTAATGCATTATGGTCAGAAAAGATGCTTGGAATGATTTCGATTTTTTTGAATTTATCAAGTTTAGATTTATGGCCCAGGATGTGATCTATCCTGGAGAAGGTTCCATGAGCACTTGAAAAAAAGGTGAAATTCACTGTTTTGGGGTAAAATGTCCTATAGATATCAATTAGGTCTAATTGATCTAATGTATCATTTAAAGTTTGCGTTTCTTTGTTAATTTTCTGTTGATTTGATCTGTCCATAGGTGTGAGTGGGGTATTAAAGTCTCCCACTATTATTGTGTTATTGTTGATTTCCCCTTTCATACTTGTTAGCATTTGTCTTACATATTGCGGTGCTCCTATATTGGGTGCATATATATTTATAATTGTTATATCTTCTTCTTGGATTGATCCTTTGATCATTATGTAATGGCCTTCTTTGTCTCTTTTCACAGCTTTTGTTTTAAAGTCTATTTTATCAGATATGAGTATTGCCACTCCTGCTTTCTTTTGGTCTCCATTTGCATGGTATATCTTTTTCCAGCCCTTCACTTTCAGTCTGTATGTGTCCCTTGTTTTGAGGTGGGTCTCTTGTAAGCAGCATATAGAGGGGTCTTGTTTTTGTGTCCATTCGGCCAGTCTTTGCCTTTTGGTTGGGGCGTTCAACCCATTTACGTTTAAGGTAATTATTGATAAGTATGATCCAGTTACCATTTACTTTATTGTTTTGGGTTCGGGTTTATACACCCTTTTTGTGTTTCCTGTCTAGAGAATATCCTTTAGAATTTGTTGGAGAGCTGGTTTGGTGGTGCTGAATTCTCTCAGCTTTTGCTTGTCTGTAAAGCTTTTGATTTCTCCTTCATATTTGAATGAGATCCTTGCTGGGTACAGTAATCTGGGCTGTAGGTTATTTTCTTTCATCACTTTAAGTATGTCTTGCCATTCCCTCCTGGCCTGAAGAGTTTCTATTGAAAGATCAGCTGTTATCCTAATGGGAATCCCCTTGTGTGTTATTTGTTGTTTTTCCCTTGCTGCTTTTAATATTTGTTCTTTGTGTTTGATCTTTGTTAATTTTATTAATATGTGTCTTGGGGTGTTTCGCCTTGGGTTTATCCTATTTGGAACTCTGTGTTTCTTGGACTTGGGTGATTATTTCCTTCCCCATTTTAGGGAAGTTTTCAACTATTTTCTCCTCAAGGATTTTCTCATGATCTTTCTTTCTGTCTTCTTCTTCTGGGACTCCTATAATTCGAACGTTGGAGCGTTTCATATTGTCCTGGAGGTCTCTGAGATTGTCCTCATTTCTTTTAATTCGTTTTTCTTGTCTCCTCTCTGATTCATTTATTTCTACCATTCTATCTTCTATTTCACTAATCCTATCTTCTGCCTCCGTTATTCTACTATTTGTTGCCTCCAGAGTGTTTCTGATCTCATTTATTGCGTTATTCATTATATTTTGACTCTTTTTTATTTCTTCTAGGTCCTTGTTAAACCTTTCTTGCACCTTCTCAATCCTTGTCTCTAGGCTATTTATCTGTGATTCCATTTTGATTTCAAGATTTTGGATCATTTTCACTATCAATATTCGGAATTCCTTCTCAGGTAGATTCCCTACTTCTTCCTCTTTTGTTTGGTTTGGTGGGCAACTCTCCTGTTCCTTTACCTGCTGAGTATTCCTCTGTCTTTCATCTTGGTTATATTGCTGCGTTTGGGGTGGTCTTTTTATATTCTGGTAATTTGTGGAGTTCTCTTTATTATGGAGCTTCCTCACTGTGGGTGGGGTTCTATCAGTGGCTTGTCAAGGTTTCCTGGTTAGGGAGGCTTGTGTTGGAGTTCTGGTGGGTGGAGCTGGGTTTCTTCTCTCTGGAGTGCAGTGGAGTGACCAGTGATGGGTTATGAGACATCAAAGGTTTTAGAATAATTTTGAGCTGCCTGTATATTGAAGCTCAGGGGAGTGTTCCTGTGTTGCTGGAGAATTTGAGTGATATGTCTTGTTTTGGAACTTGTTGGCCCTTGGGTGGAGCTTGGTTTCAGTGTAGGTATGAAGGCATTTGATGAGCTCCTATTGCTTAATGTTCCCTGAATTCAAGAGTTCTCTAATGTTTTCAGGCTTTGGATTTAAGCCTCCTGCTTCTGGTCTTCAGTTTTGTTTTTACAGTAGCCTCTAGACTTCTCCATCTATACAGCACCGATGATAAAACATCTAGGTTAAGGATGAAAAGTTTCTCCACATTGAGGGACACTCAGAGAGGTTCACTGAGTTACACGGAGAAGAGAAGATGGAGGGGGTAGTTAGAGGTAACTGGAATGAGATGTGGTGAGATCAAAAGAGGAGAGAGCAAGCTAGGCAGTAGTCACTTCCTTATGTGCGCTCTATAGTCTGGCCCGCTCAGGTATTTACGGAGTTATACAGGGAAGAGGAGAGGGAGGAAGTAGACAGAGGTGACCAGGAGGATAAGAAAGAGGAATGAGAAGGAGAGAGACAAATCCTGCCAGTAACCAGTTCCTTAGGTGTTCTCCACTGTCTGGAACACACAGAGATTCACAGAGTTGGATAGAGAAGAGATGGGGGAGAAAAGAGACAGAGGCCACCTGGTGGAGAAAAAGGAGAGTCTATAGGAGAAGAGAGTGGTCAAGCCAGTAATCTCGCTCTCAGGTAAACTTGGGTCGTGAAGTTTGGGTTTTTAAATGAACATAATTGACAACAAAAACCTAAGAGCAAAGGTTAAAAATCTAGAGTAGAGGTTGGATTTTCAAAAATACAATATTAAAGAAAAGAAGCAGAAGGAAAAAGCAGGAAAGAAAGAAAGAAAAAAAACCAAGAATTATTAAAAAAAAACAAGCAAACAAAACAAAACAAAACAAACAAACAAACAAAAACCCCACCAACAACCATCCAAAGGCTATATATGGTGTTTGCCTTAAAAAAAAAAAAAAAGTCTTTTTTTTAAAATAGTAATAATAGGTTATAGTAATAAAAATTAGAGGAGAAATAGAAGACTTAACAATAAAAAAAAAGTTAGAAAAAAAAAGAAAAAAAAAAGGAATGATTTTAAAAATAGTAAAAATATATCTGGCCCTTCTCTGATGTTTTGGGCCATGTGGGATCACTTCCAAGGTGGTTCCCTCTGTTTAACTTCTTCCGTTTGCTGGTTTTTCAGGCTCACTAGTTCAGTCGCACTGTGGGGAGGGGGGATGCTGCAAACAAATAGCACTGTCGTGTGCTCACAGTGTCTCAGCCCCGCTTGACCTGTCCCTTCTCGCGGCGCACAAACCGCTCCGGCTCTACGATGCACAGCTGGGAAACGTCTGGGGCCGGCCCTAGGCTGCGTGCACTTCCCGGTCCAAGCCGCTCAGGTTTGGCACTCAGGCAGCCCTCAGAGGCACAGATTCGGCTGGGACTGCGCTTTGTGCCCTTCCCAGGTCCGAGTAGCTCAGGAGTTTGGCGAGCGTGATCGCCGCGGCTTGTCACCTTTTCTGCCGCTGCTGCTCAGCTTTCTGGGTGGACCGCTGGCGTCCCCCGTGGGGCAGGTTGTGACCGTCCAGCACCCCCAGAAGTCTTAGCAAAGAAGCCCGCTTGCAGTTAGGTAAGTAAAGTCTCTCCGGGTCTGCAATTGCCCCTTTCCAGTCCTTACGGCTCTGGCTGCCTGTCCCCGGCGGGGGATGGTCTGCAGCCGGCTTTTTCCGTTCCGTCCTTTGTTCTGTGCTCGGTCCTGGCGGCGTCTTATGTTCGAGCTTTTCATGCTGTAGCTATCACACAGTCTGGTTTGCTAGCGCAAGTTAGATCGTTCTGGTTGCGCGTGGGGCGTTCCTGCCCGATTCTTACAAAGCACTGCAGCCCGCGCCTCCCGCGCGTCCCTGCCCTGCCCCCACTTCCCAATGGCGGATGCAGGCGTCTGTGCTGCTTTTCCGCTGGGAGAGTTACTGTTGGGCTTGTAATCTCTTGATTTTAATTATTTCTTTATTTTTCCTTCCTGTTATGTTGCCCTCTGTGTTTCCAAGACTCGCCACAGACTCGGCAGGGAGAGTGTTTCCTGGTGTTTGGAAACCTCTCTTCTTAAAATTCCCTTCCCAGGATGGGCTTCCCTTCCCGGGACGGAGCTCCCTCCCCACCTCCTTTGTCTCCTTTTTCGTCTTTTATATTTTTTCCTACCTGTTTTTGAAGACAATGGTCTGCTTTTCTGGTTGCCTGATGTCCTCTGCCAGCCTACAGAAGTTGTTTTGTGGAGTTTGCTCAGCGTTGAAATGTTCTTTTGAGGAATTTGTGAGGGAGAAAGTGGTCTTCCCGTCCTATTCCTCTGCCATCTTTATGCTCCTCCTCTGGTGATAATATTCTGTGGTAAGTGAGCCATTAACATGAAGGGAAGGCTGTTTCCCATGTGTATGATTTGTTTCATAGTCTTTATCTTTTAGCCAGTGGATTTCCAGGTAATCACAAATTTCATTTTATAGGAATGATATCAGATTCCACTTAGCAACACTATTAGGTTTATATATTTTTGGTGAAATTCTAATAATTCTCTCATCTCATGTTAGAAGAAAGGAAGTAGAATTAAAGACAGAAGCTATTACAGGGGCCGACCTGAGAAGGCATGTTCAGTGGTCTTACTTAGTTATAACCTAAGGATTATAGATTACGCAACAGGTAGAAAATGGACTTTTATCAAATTATATTCCCAAATTATATTTACTTACCTAGTAAAGCTCATATTCATTTCAAGTCACTCTTATTACCTGCACTTTGCAGCTCTCTTGACATTAGCACACACAGAAGTAGTATACAGTGAACAGTCTAAGCGCTGGCAAACAAATCACTCATTCAAATGACCAAGATGATAAAAAAGTAGAATGTGACTTCTGCCCTCAAAAAAAGAAAGGAGGAGAGGATGATCTATAAAAAGTGTGATGACTTCATTCTTATCCCTGGAACATATTCCTGTCAAAAACTAGATTGATTTCCTCCTTAGCTGTAAAATGTAATGCCTGCCTCAAATCAAATTGTAAAGAAACAATTTGTAAATATTAGTGACTCTTGCATAGCATAACCTAATTAAACAAATTACCTTTAGAAGTAAGCTGAGTCTGTCAGAGGCCCAATTTTTACAGAAAATGAAATTAAGAAGCTCTCCTAAAATCTCAAAGCTGATAAATCTGGATCTAGAAACTGCCCTTTACCATTATGGGATGGCTAAGGAGAAGTAGGACCCAGGACAAATGTGACCTAAGGTCTGTTTATTCGAAAAACTGGAGATTGAGAACTTGAAGTTCTGCCCTCATAAGCAGCTGCAACATTTTTGAACAGAGAAGAAACTAGTGTTAAATTCATTAGAATATTCATAATTTATGTACTAGTATCCAATTTACAAAAAGAATAAAAATTCAAAACAGACACTGTTATTAGACTTTGAGAATATAAGTAAGTATTTTTACTTTCTTTGCTGTGTCTTTGTTCTGGAGCCAATCACCTATATTTTGTGGGAAACACAAACAAGTGAAGGGAATCTCATTCCAGAAACTCTGCTCAGTTATTTTTCAACCTTTCATTACTTAGGTCAATCTTGAAAGCAAAATCTCATCTGATCATATGGCAGTTTCTCTGTTAATGAATTAACTGTGATGACATCTAAATAGTCATCAAAGGGACCATAGCTCATATTTTTATTTAGTTCCCATTCTTCTTCTGTTTACTCACCTATGTCTTTGAAATATAAGTAACTGGGAAGGAACAACCCAAGAATGCATTTTTAATCTTTTATTGATATTATGTAGTTCTTGTGTAAAGCAACAGAAAGTAATAAAACTGTGCCAAATCTACTGATTAAGCTGTATCAGAATTTTCATAAATTCAGGTAACTCTGTCTAGCAGGAGCTATACACGTGTCAAAGAAAAAAGCATATTAAAATAATTTAAAGTAGGAACAATTATGTAGGTCTTGTGGGCTTCTCTGGTGGCTCAGAGTTTAAAGCATCTGCCTCCAATGCAGGATAGCCGGGTTCGACCCCTGGGTTGGGAAGATCCCCTGGAGAAGGTAATGGTAACCCACTTCAGTATTCTTGCCTGGAGAATTCCATGGATGGAGAAGCCTGGTAGGCTACAGTCCACGGGGTCGCAAAGAGTCGGACACGACTGAACAACTTCACTTTCACTTTCTCTTTCTCTCCTGGTAACTTTCTTCCCGCTAGTGACAGGAAGACTAGTCATCTCTACTCAGGAGTATGTCTCAAATTGCCTATGGTATCAACAAATGACAGAGGGCCGAAAACTGAGCCCTGGGACGGAAATGAACTAGGTAATGACACTTAACTTAGTGCCTTTGTCACAATGTCACATGAAGAGAAAAAATACATAATAAGTTTAAAAGTTGTAGAAAATAAGCACTTACAAAATATATGTCCATTCATGATTTTTAAAGAAAACAGTTCACTAAAACTGGAGTAGAAGACAATTTTAAGTTCTGCCAAAAATTAAAAAACAAAATCTAAAACTAGATTAAACATCATTCTACATGAAGCAACATTTAAAATACCCTCTTAAAATTAATTATAATGATCTCTGGCATCTTTACTTTTACATATTATATTGGAGGTCTTGTCTAGTGCAGTAAGAGAAGAAAAAAAGAGACACATAAGGATTTGAAAGTTAAGAACTGCATTTTTCACTGTTCACATGGGATGCTTGTTTCACTGTTTGCATGGGTCACAGAAACCACAAAAAATTCACAAACATATTATTAGATGTAATAGAGTTGCAGCTCAGCTGGTAAAGAATCCACCCGCAATGTAACAGATCCTAGTTCAATTTCAGGTTTCTCGCATTGCAGGCTGATTCTTTACTGTGTGAGCTATAAGAGAAGCCCTTAAATACCTAGGAAACATAATTAAAGAAAAAGATACCATATACAATAATGTCAGAGAATACCAAGGACCTTTGTTTGAATAAATCAAACAAAGGATACGCATGACCACCACAGAGAAAATTATAAAATTGCATTGAGATAAACCCGTGGTGTTGGAAAAGACTCTTGAGAGTCCCTTGGACTGCAAGGAGATCCAACCAATCCATCCTAAAGGAGATCAGTCCTGGGTGTTCTTTGGAAGGACTGATGCTAAAGCTGAAACTCCAATACCGAAGAGTTGACTCATCGGAAAAGACTCTGAAGCTGGGAGATATTGGGAGCAGGGGGAGAAGGGGACGACAGAGGATGAGATGGCTGGATGGCATCACTGACTCGATGCACATGAGTTTGGGTGAACTCCGGGAGTTGGTGATGGACAGGGAGGCCTGGCATGCTGCAGTTCATGGGGTCGCAGAGAGTCGGACACGACTCAGCGACTGAACTGAACTGAACTGAAACCAAAGAAGTTCTAAATAAATGGAGAGATTTTTATGATTAAATTGTTGTTATAAATATTCTAATCCACCCCCACCCCAATTACCTATAGAGTTAATGCAATTCCAGTTAAGATCTTAACAGAGCTTTTCCTGGAAACAGATAAGATACAGCTTCAATTTACAGGGAAGTATAATAGGCTGGGAATACTCAGGACTTGTTTGAAAATTCCTTCTGAAGCAGAAAGAGCCAGCTTGCTGTACCAGGAATCCACATATATTTTGAAGCTATGGAATTTAAAACAAGGAGGTAATGACACAGGAAGAGGAATATTAAATGATGAAATTTAACAAAAATGCAGACAGAGGCCTTAGTAAGCAATGAACTTTGGTCTATAACAGGTGAGAAATGGATAGATTGTTCAATAATAGAACTAGGTAAAGTGGTTGGTTATTTGGAAAATAATGAAGTTGAATTTCTATCTCATATCATATTTAAAAAATGAACTCCTGCTGGATTAAAGTCTTGAATGTTTGAAAAAGGTTGAAAGTTTGAAAACCATCAGTAACTATGTTTTAAATATTGGGTCAGGGAGAGAAAATCAAAGGAAATTAAGAACATAGGATTTGGGATAATGGTTATCTATGTCAATGAGAGGTAAAGGTGGGAAGGGAAGGGATCCTCTTTAGATAGGTTATGATCAAGAGTTTAGCTTTTGGACTTCCTTGGCGGTCCAGTGGTTAAGAATCTATCTGCCGATGCAGGGGAGATGAGTTCAATCCCTGGTCTGAGAAGATTCCACATACTGCAGGGCAAATAAACCTGTGTGCCATAACCACTGAGGTCATGCTCTAGAGCCCACGAGCTGCAAATCCTTAGCCCTTGGGCAACAACGCCTGAAGCCTGTGTGCACCAGAACCCACTTATCTCTGGAATAAGATAAACCACTGTTATGCCCAAGTTGCGAAATCTCCCAATGACCACCAGGGAGCCGATATCCGATGCAAAAGCAAGAGAATTTTTATTACCAAGCTCGAGCTGGGGCTCCCACCATTACCGATGCAGCAGCTATAGGGAGGAGCCCCAGGTTTTGGATTACATTGCTTATATAGGGAGTGTTCATGAAGAAAAATGAATTTCTAGGTAGGGAGACGTCTGATTGGTTACTTTCTTTCGAAGGGTTGTGTGTTGGTTTCTGATTGGTCCCCATTACCTAGGTAGACCACAAGTTCCTGAACGTTAAGTCAGGAGATTCTGGTCTGGGGTCCGATTGGCTCGTGGGTGGTGGGGTGAGGTCAGGGAATTTCCAAAGGCTCTTTTCCCAGAACCTTACAAAATGGAGTTTTTCTGTAAACAAAATGGAGTAGCTTAGATTCTTCACCACAACAGTGAGAACCCTGAGCACTGCAGCTAGAGAGAAGTCCCTGCTCAGCAAAACTAGAGAAGGCCTGTGCACGGCAACAAAGGCCCAACAGAATAAGCAATTTTTTTTTTAAGTTTAGCTTTGGTTTTGGTGTGTGTGTTAATTCCTCAGTCGTGTCCGACTCTTAGTGACCTCGTGGACTGTAGCCCACCAGACTCCTCTGTCCATGGAATTCTCCAGGCAAGAATACTGTAGTGGGTTGTCATTTCCTTCTCCAGGAGATCTTCTGGACCAGGAATTGGACCCAGGTCTCCTGTGTTTCAGGCAGATTCTTTACCATCTGAGCCACCAGGGAAACCCCACTCTTTTTGGTAGTTGGCTGATTTATTAAGTAAACAATATAGCCACAAAGGTAAGCTGTACATGAGAGTGTCACAAATCTGGGTTTGTGATTAATCCAATTCTAAATAATCAAGGTCTTAATACAAAAAATAATACTTTGCCATTTTAAATATTTTTATGCTTTATAATTCAGAGTATATTAGCAAAGGAAACATTATAATCATACAATGCTTATAAGCATGGACTTCAAAGTCAAGAAGACATTCTAATTTTGTCATTTCAGCCTAGAATGCTAGTTTGTTACCAATTCTAAAGCCTCAGTTTCCTTATCTGGAAAAAGGGTATCCAAAATTTTGTCTTATGAGATTTAAAATAGGAACATGAGATCACTGATGCCACTGATACCCAAATATTTCATAAAAGTTTTCCAAATAGAAAAAGACAGAGAATGGTTATCTCTGGGTAGAAGAAAAAGCACATTCCACAAGCATATGTTTTCTTGGGACTGTGGTCTATTACCTCTAAAATTTCATCTAATTTTGACTATTTTAGGTCCTCTTTATAAAATGGTTTAAATTACTTATTAGCAATAATAGGGAAAAATAAAATTGTGACAGAAGACTCAGCAAGAACTCAATTTATGAATGTGTGTGTGTGTGTCTGCATGTAGGGATCAAACCTGCATCTCCTGCATTGGCAGATGGATTTTTTACCACTGAGCCACCTGGAAAGTCCCAAGAGGTGGGTACATGCTGCAGATCGAATCCTTGGAGACCTAACTTAAGAGATCCTAGCATCAATCTGAACATGGGAAGAATATATTATAAGCCTTTGCAGGACCAGGAGAATCCCAGCACAGCATAGCTCAGTGGATTGGTGCATTTTCCACCAAGAACAAACACCAGCAAGAACCAAATTAGAGTTTAAGGTCCCATTATTCCTACCCACACAGGAGAGGAAGTTTGAGCTCCATAGCTCTTTAATGTTCATGAAGCCACAAGGATTTGATTCTACAGCTTCAATAAAGAGGGCCTGACACACATTTTAATTTAATTTCAAGCAATAAATTAAAATGAGACTCCTTGTACTTGCATTTTCATGGAATAATTCTTATCTGTTTCTGTCCAATTAATAAGAGAAATTATGCTGACTCAGTCTTCCCATACCAGAAAACTGGGTCAAACTGAAGAGAGCAAATACCTTATACAGGCAATGTCCTTTTCCCATTTTTGTAAGCCAATATTGTGAAAACCCAGATTTACTCAAACAGAAGATTTGGATTATATATATATGTGTGTGTGTGTTAATATACATATATAATCTTTATAAAAGATAATTCAAAATGGTAACAAAAATTACTGTCTAAATAAATTTGAATAAATAATCTGAAACAAAAGCTATATAAGCCCTTTTTGGAGAAAAGTTGTTTTAAAAAATTAAAAAACCAAAAGAAAGACCTTATGAAATGGTGAAATAAATCCTGGATGAAATAATCCAATATAAAAAGATTTCCATTCTTTTTGTTTCTAACCATAACAGAGAATATAGTCAATTCCAATAAACAGTAAACACAGTTTATCAAATAGTTTGAAAAACTTATTTTAAGATGTATAGAAGAGGAAAAGTAATGGAATAACTAAGATCATTTTGAAAAAGTAGAAGAAAGATGACTTGCCTACCAATTATCAAGATGTATGATAAAGATACCATAACTAAGATAATTTTTTTTAAGTGTAGCAGTGGTACTTAAATAAATAAATAAACTGAATAAAACAAAAGGAAACAAAATCATGCATGGGACATTGATATGAGAAAAAAAATAAGGATTTGAAATTCTGAGTGGCAGGATGAATTAGCATATTTGGTTTCCTATATGGAAAATATAATCCAAAATTCATATCAAAAATATGCTAAGTGGGTAAAGACTAACTTTGAAAAAAGTGAACCTATAACAGTATTATCTTTTCTACCTCAGAATATAGAATGATTTTTTATTATAGAGTTAAAGGAAAATTTAAAACCGTAAACAAGTCATTATTCAAAGCAATAGATTGACAGGTTGAATTACATCATAATTAAAAGCTTCTGTACAAATAAGACATCGAAGTAGGTAATTTCTAGTAGGGTCCCCAAATATTCATTTACCCTGGTATTCATGACCTTGGGTAATCCGCTCCCCTGAAGTAGCTTGCTTCTAACCAACAGTAAGCCCCAAGATACAGGCAACTCATTTCTATGATTAGATTACTAAATGTTCTGACAACTGTCAGAAACTGTTCTGACAACTGTGCCGGTACTTTCTCTCCCTTGATTGCTTTGATGAAACAAGTTGCCATGTTGCCTTTTCAACAGCCAGAAAAGAAGTTAGTCCCTTACTCCAGCCCAAAGGGAACTGCATATTTTTGCCAAAAATCATATCAGTGGGCGGAGTCTTCTTCAGCTGGTCCTTCAAATAAGACCCTGACCCTGTGTGACGTCTTGATTGTAGCTTTGTCAGTTCTGCATGAAGGCACATCTAGATTGCTGATTCACAAAATTTGTAAGATAAAACACATGTGTAGTTTTAACCTAAGTTTGTGGTCATTTGTTTTACAGTAATAGATAACTATACAGATACCATGAACAAACAGACTTGAGTCCAAGTGAGACAAGACATTATAACACACATAACAGTCAAAGATTTAGTACTGTATTCAGAAAGCATAGTACATATGAAAGTTATATCAATTAACATAAAAATAATCACTCAAAATGTGCAAATGAAATGATCAGGCACTTCACAGAATGGAAACCTGCATTGATAGTAAACAAATGAAACTGGTTATTTTTGCTAACATTCAGGGAAATAAATGAAACTTAAAGAACAAGTAATATCTTATACCTATTTGATTGACAAAATCTTTACAAGTTTGATAAAGTCAAGTATGGCCTGAGTATGTAAAAATGATAATTCATATGCTCTGTTGGTAAAAGTGTAAGTTATCACAACTGCTGTGGAAATCAGTTTAGCACCATTTTGTAAAAATTAAAATATGCATAGCTAGGAAACAGGATTGCCATTTCTAGGTGTATTCTCAGGAAGATATGAACAAAGATACATATTTTGGGCTTTTCTGAAATAACGAAAATAGAAAACAGCCCAACTGTCCATCAGTAGCCAAATGTTATAGTTATGCTTTGAAATTATATGTTAAAACATCAAAAATAATGAGATAAATAAAAATATATAATAGTAATTCTATATTATTATTTGAAAAATGACCAAATATATACCAAATTCATGATAACCATCACCTTGGAAAGGAGAGAAGAAAGTGATTCCAGGAGAAACCAATAAAAATTTTATTATTTTATTTTTAGGCCTATTTTTATTATTTCTTTAGACACATTATTATTAATATAAAATATAATCATGCTTAAATGTGGGGTGAATGATATAAACATTTTTTCTTATCCTTCTATTTTATATTATTTTTCAAAATTAAAAATAAAAATGATTCTGTGTGGCAATTGTTTCTCTGTGAATAATGTTAGCCCAAGAGAGTAACAGGAGCTTCCTAGTGGCTCAGTTGATAAATAATCTGCCTGCAATTCAGGGTACCCAGATTCGATCCCTGGGTCGGGAAGATCCCCTGGAGAAGGGAATGACAACCCACTCCAGTATTCTTGCCCAGAGAATTACGTGGACAGAGGAGCCTGGAGGGCTACTGTCCATGGGTTGCAAAGAATCAGACATGACTGAGTGACTAACACTTTCACTTTCTTCCAAGAGAGCAAGAGATTTTCAGAAAACTGCCTAAATTAATATACATGACAACATTTCTCACTGCTGTCAGTAAAAATGTCTATGATGAAAACTCCTTGCTTTGAAATCTTATCACATGTCACATCTCAGGCTGGAAAGCTGATGTGAGTTGGACTATTTGTTGCAGGGTTGGACACAATTAAATGACTAACACTTTCCACTTCTCTTCACATATAAATAAACAAAGAAACTCAAAGACATATAATCCTCACTATCAGCTTTTTAAATTTAACTGATAGCTTTCTAGTTCATTGCTGTAATCTGATTACATGTAATATCACAAATTTCAGGTTAACAAATCACTCCAAATCTTAGTGGTTTAAAACAATAATCACTTGTTACTTTGCATGGATGCAGCACTCATCTTAGTAGGTCTGCTGATCTTGGCCGGGCTCACTCATGTGTCTGATGTCAGCTTCTGGGTTGGCTGAGTACTGGATGATGCAACATGTCTTCAGTGGGACAGCTCAGGTCTAGCCACATGTCTCATCCTCTGAAACTTAATCCACACGTGTTCTTGAAGTCGTGCAGGGGTCCAAGAAACAAAGTGAAATACCCAAGTGCTTTTTCAAAGCTCTGTTTGGGTCAATAACTACCTGTCCAAAGCCACAATCAGTGGAGGCAAGCACTACCACAGATACAAGGAAGTGTGAAAACTTCAGGATATTAGTAAGACTCATCTACCATACATACTTATAAGTACTCATGGTTTTTCTTGTAGCCCTATAAGAAAATTTACTATATTGGTCAACTTCAAAAACCATTTTATTATTATTCAGTTTGTGACTCTACGTTATTTGTGGTACAAATAACATTCTTTATTCAGTTCCCGGACTGTTACATTTTATTCCCCACTGTTAATAATAGAAGTTCTGAAGTGAGTTTACCCAGCTCCACAATTCCAGGAATCTCCTGTTCATAAATATCAAACAGACAGAGAGAAAGTAGACCTATCCACTTTGGCCTTACTTGTTGGAGGGATGCTGGCTGTCAGTAGAAGTTCCAACTTCCAATTTTGAAGCAAGCATGATTGGTAGGGTTACACTTCCGAGCTACATTTTCCTCAAGATTGAATTGAGATCATGATGGGAGGCTTGGTGTTCTTATTCAAACATTTTCTCCAGGTGTCATTAGACTCAGAATATTGGAGAGAGACTTGCTGTTGGATGCTCTTTGATGAAGACCCTAGGAAACCCTACTGAGAGTAAGCAAATGGATAATTTATGTGCAACTCACAAATCAAACATGGTTTGTAGGCCTACAAGGATTTTTAAATAAGAGTTTCAGGACAGAATTTATCAGAAGCAGCCTTATTGCATACTTGGAAGAGATAACCGAGGTTAGTCAGCTTCTGGCTTTTACATTTGATATAATTCAGATGACTGTGATTTTGCCAAAGTTATAAATAACCAACAGAACCGTGAAACACATTTTATCGTGAAGTGTAAGTTTTACGTCTTCTACTTTGGTAAATTTTACAAATGCCAACTAGAAGCAGCCATTAGGGAGAAAACCCATGGACCCAAATAACTTTTTCTTCCTACTCTCTTGAGTGACCCTTTATATACGGAAAAAAAAATACATTACCATTATTTTAAAGGACTGAAGTGCAGCAGTCAGTCCTTTAAAAGCATATACAAATACTTCTAGAAAACATGAGACATTACACAAGAATGCAACTCAAAGCAGAATCAGTTCCCAATATTTAGGGAATTGATTTCAACATGTAAAGAATTGTGAACTCGTATAAGTTTGTCCCCAATAATTAATAATACACTTGGCAAAAATTATTTTTAAAAAGTAAAAAGAAAACGGCTGAGACCAACCAACCATTGGCAACTTTATACGGTCAGGAAAAGCAGTAACTCTTAGGATGCTTAATAGTGAATTAGGCCTGTGTTTTTTTTTAAAAAAATCTAGCAAACAGAATCCAACAACGTATTAAAAAGATCATGTATCATGACCAAGTGGACTTTATCCCAGGAATGCAGGGATTCTTTAATATCTACAAGTGAATCAATGTAATACACCACATTAACATATTGAAAGATAAAAACCATATGATCATCTCAATAGATGCAGAAAAAGCCTTTGACAAAATTCAACATCCATTTATGATAAAAACTCTCCAGAAAGCACGAATAGAAGGAACATACCTCAACATAATAAAAGCTATATATGACACACCCACAGCAAACATCCTCAATGGTGAAAAATTCAAAGCATTTCCCCTAAAGTCAGGAATAAGGCAAGGGTGCCCACTCTCACCACTATTATTCAACATAGTTTTTGAAGTTTTGACCACAGCAATCAGAGCAGAAAAATAAGTAAAAGGAATCCAGATTGGAAAAGAAGAAGTAAAACTCTCACTGTTTGCAGAAGACATGATCCTCTACATAGAAAACCCTAAAGACTCCACCACAAAATTACTAGAGCTAATGGATGTGAGAGTTGGACTGTGAAGAAGGCTAAGCGCTGAAGAATTGATGCTTTTGAACTGTGGTGTTGGAGAAGACTCTTGAGAGTCCCTTGGACTGCATGGAGATCCAACCAGTCCATTCTGAAGGAGATCTACCCTGGGATTTCTTTGGAAGGAATGATGCTAAAGCTGAAGCTCCAGTACTCTGGCCACCTCGTGTGAAGAGTTGACTCATTGGAGAAGACTTTGATGCTGGGAGGGATTGGGGGCAGGAGGAGAAGGGGATGACAGAGGATGAGATGGCTGGATGGCATCACGGACTCGATGGATGTGAGTCTGAGTGATCTCTGGGAGATGGTGAAGGACAGGGAGGCCTGGCGTGCTGCGATTCCTGGGGTTGCAAAGAGTCGGACATGACTGAGCAACTGAACTGAACTGAACTGAACTGAACTGAACTGAATCAATGAATATAATAAAGTTGCAGGATATAAAATCAACACACAGAAATCCCTTGCATTCCTATACACTAATAATGAGAAAATAGAGAAATTAAGGAAACAATTCCATTCACCATTGTAATGAAAAGAATAAAATACTTAGGAATATACCTACCTAATTTTATGTGTTTATTTACTTTCGGGTGAGCTTTGTCTTGGCTGCTGTGAGGGCTTTTCTCTAGTTGTGGTGAGTGGGGCCTACTCTCTAGTTGTGGTGTGCAGGCTTCTCATTGTGGTGGCTTCTCTTACTGTGGAGCATGGGTTTTAGGGTACGCAGGCTTCAGTACTTGCAGTACCATGGGCTCAGTTGTTGTGGTTTTAGAAGCACAGGCTCTGGGTTTAGCTGATCCGAGACTTGTGAGATCTTTCAGGATCAAGGATGGAACTGTGTCTCCTGCATTGGCAAGCAGATTCTTTACCTCTGAGCTACCAGGGAAGACCTGGCTTGCATTTTTAGAGGCATTTTTGAACACGTGGTTTGATATTTCATATTAAAAGTATTTAAAAATGAATATGGTAATTTTCCAGGATGAAAATTTTGTTTTGTTTTGATACATTTATTGTAGCAAGCAATAGGAAAATTGGGAATTAAATCATTCAGTTCAGTTCAGTTCAGTTGTGTCCGACTCTTTATGACCCCATAGACTGCAGCATGCCAGGCTTCCCAGTTCTTCACCATCTCCCGAAACTTGTTCAAACTCATGTCCATTGGGTCAATGATGGCATCCAACCATCTCACCTTCTGTCATCCTCTTCTCCTCCTGACTTCAATCTTTTCCAGGTTCAGGGTCTTTTCTAATGAGTCAGCTCTTCACATCAGATGGCCAAAGTATTGGAGCTTTGGCTTCAGCAGCAGTCCTTCCAATGAATATTCAGGATTGGTTTCCTTTAGGATTGACTGATTTAATCTCCTTGCAGTCCAAGGGACTCTCAAGAGCACTTTGAGTAGTCACCAATACCAGCATTCCCACCATATATATACCCTCTCATCTGTTTTGTGATGTTTGTATGTGGGCGCATAAGAGTGTGTGGATGTTTGTGAATACATTCAGACACATAAAAAAAATAGAAAACAAGTGTAGTTGAGTATATTTTCCACATACTGGCCATTTACATTTCCTTATGTATGGATTTCCTATTTCCTATGAAATTCAAAGGAAGACCTTATAGAAATATAAATATATAGGGATTTTTGATATATGAATAATTTAATATACTTGTATCTCTCTCTGGGTTACTTAGAAATGCCTCAGAGTTCTTGCTTTTCAGAACATAAAGAATTGTTCATCTTTTTTAAACACCATGTATAGTTGTTTCGGAGAAGAGACTGGAAATGTTTTATTTAACTGTTCCTTTGTATTTTACGAAAGTAGTTTCTTGTCTAATTGTAAAATCATTTATATATCCTGAATATCTATTTAATTTGTGTGATATATTGTTTCCCCTATTTTCTGACTTTTAACTTTAATCATCATATATTTTATAATTATTTTAATAATTAACTTTAAAATTGTATGATTAAAATTCATCAAACTTTCTCTGCATAGCATTTTCAGCATTTTGCCAAAGTCTTAAACATATTCTGTCACTTTTGCTATGTTTTGTTTATATATTTAGA
This sequence comes from Capricornis sumatraensis, assembly GCF_032405125.1. Taxonomy (NCBI): domain Eukaryota; kingdom Metazoa; phylum Chordata; class Mammalia; order Artiodactyla; family Bovidae; genus Capricornis; species Capricornis sumatraensis. Next base: position 4,463,311 of record NC_091083.1, read on the forward strand.
TGTTAACTCATCTGGAAATAACTTTGGTGAGTAGAAGGTAGGGTTCAAGCTTTATTTTTTCCAGATGAAAAATCCATTTCCCAATATCATTTAGTGACTACCTCATTTCCTCACTGATGAGAGATACCGCCTAATTAATACATGAAATTCTCATAGATGTATACGTATTCTTGACTCTCTAGTTTACATGCGTGCATGCTCAGTCACTTCAGTCATATCCAACTCTGTGACCCCGTGGACTGTAGCCCGTCAGGCTCCTCTGTCCATGGGATTTCCCAGGCAAGAATACTGGAGTGGATTGCCATGCCCTCCTCCAGGGATCAAACCCACAGAAGGATTAGGAATTTAATTATGATTGGCAACAATCATGTTCTTCGTTCATTTAACAGAGTTTACTGAGTGCCCATTATTTGCCAGTCACCCTCTCCTAAGCCCTGGGAGAAAGCAGTGACTGAAACAGGCCAAATCCCTGCACTCTGGCTGCAGTGCCCTGTGTGGGTCAGGGTGCCCCAAGAGGCCACACAGCCAATGGCTGATGACACAGCAGATCTGCAAGAGGTCAAGCTTAAAAAGTGGTGACCTACTCTTAGGTAGTGTTTAACAATATAGATCCATTTTAGCTACACCAAAGTCTATGTAAGGTACTTGTTTGTTTGTTTGTTTGTTTGTTTTAATGACCCCACATATAAACTTCACATCAGTAACAATCAATATGCAAAACTCTAAAACTACCGAAAAAAAAAAAAAAAAAAAGCCATGGCAAGTTCTTGACCCCCAAACAACTTAAACTCTATTTTGAGAAATGAGATATAAACAATAAAAATGATATGACATAAATAGAAAAAAGTAATAATAAATGAAGAGCTTCAAGACAGCACAGCATTAATTTTCAAGTAAATGGAATAAACCATAAAAACCATGCCTGTTTGGGAAAGCAGATTATTGTGCTGTGGAAAGATTGAGCTAGACTCTGAACTCTGACAGTAGCTCTGGAAAGGCAAGTACATGGACACAATGGGCATCTGGTTCCTGATCAGGGGAGTTCCTCAATCCCTTGAGTCAGTTTATCTGAAACAGAATAAATGGAGGATGTGTTATTAGAGAAAAGACCGAAAAAACAGTGTATGTAGATAGAGTTTTAAACAGCTAAGAAAGGACTTCCTTGGTGGTCCAGTGATTAAGACTTCTATGCTGCCAATCCAGGAGACATGGGTTTGATCCCTACTTAGGATACTAAGATCCCACATGCCATGCACTGTGGCCAAAAGATTTTAAAAATAAAAAAATAAATAAATATTTTAAAAATTTTAAAAATAAATAAATAGCTAGGAAGTCAGTCATATGTTAGATACATCAAAGGAAACCAAGAGAAAACTTTTACAGAAAGAGAACTTGATCCCCTTGTGATTTCATAGACTGACATACCTGGAAATCTTGAAATCAGGACTGCCCAAGACAAAAGACTCATCTTTCATTTGAGAAAGTTGAAATCCTTACTTCTCCTCAATGTGCTCCATGTTACTGGGCCAACCTTTTCTCCTGCACAGTGGCCTTCCATATTTTGATCCCTCTAGAAATGCTAACTATTCTTCTCTGCTTTTCAACCCTAAAGAAAAGCAAAATGACCTCTGTCACAGGTATAATGAATCTAAAGATGATCTGTCCTCCTAGCTTCTCATATCTGCTCCTGAAAGTAACTCTCCTGTAAAACACACTGCATTTCACATAATTTGGGGATCAAGAGATAGAAAACTCTTTCCTAGAAAGTATGTCACAATATCAGCTTCTGGGACAGCCTGGGAGAAGAGATGCTTTTTGTCTTAGGGGAATTTCAGGTCCTACAGGAGCCTCTAACATGGTTCCTGATGACCACTCCTTCTGGAGTTTCATAACTGATGTAATCCTTCTTTTGAGAGTGGGCTGGGCTCAGTGACTTGCTTGCAACTAACTAGGTGTGGCAAAAGTGACAGGATATCACTTCTCAGATTAAGCTACAAAAGATTAAGTTTCAACTTGCTTATCCATTCTGGCTTTCTCTTGCTCATTAGCAAGCAAATGCCACATTGTCAGTTGCCGTAAAAAGAGGCCTGAGTGAAGAAGAACTCAAGCAGGACTCTGTCCAACAACCTGGGACAGAATCCTATCAGCAACCATACAAGCAAATTCTCCCCCAATGGAGCTCTGACTCATAACAGGATTGCAGCCCTGTGAGAAACCTTAACATGTAAGACCAATTAAGCCACACACAGATTCCTGACCCACAGAATCTGTGAGATAATAGAGGTTTATTGCCTAAAGACTTACTACCTAAATTGGGGGTAATTTGTTATGCAGCATAGATAACCAATACAGGCCACCTCACAATGAAAAATTCTGTGGGTATTGTAAAGTATCCAGAATCTTGGGATAGGAAGATACTTTAAAATCAACTAGCTCCATGCCCCATTAAATGTTTGAGAATCTCTATAAAATTTCTGCTAATGATGGCTAAAGCACACTTGAATACCTCCCCTGTTCTGAACATTTTCAGTTGGGTTTGGAAATTCCCCTGTAATAGTTGCTTGATAATGATAAAATTTCATATCTTTGTGATCAACTGTTATTGGGATAAGGCAAATTATATTATTGATTAAGGCTGATAGAAAAAGTACGCTATTTAGGAGAAAGTCATGCACATTTGGTCTAATAAGTTTTTCTTTAGTCATGTTTCCTGTGTAAAACATGTCACTTCCAGAAAATGGAAATGGAAAACGGTAACATAATCATGCTCTGAAAAACATGATAGAGAGTAAAAAATGAATTATCAACAGAATGGTAATAAATACCCAAAACTATTTTTAAAACAGGTAAAACATATGTGATAAGTTTGCCTAGATATGTCGATGATTTGGCTTCTTTAGGATGAAAATTTATACAATAATAATCCAGATCAGACTATTCAATGAACTTGTCCTTGTTAATAACAAGCCTGAGACAGCTGCAATGCATCTTGGAATCCTACAGCTTTTTCCAACTACATTACTAACCAATTGAAGTCATACACTCAAATGTGGTGAAGCAATTCATTCAATAGCGGCTGGAAAAGATTGGTAGCCTAAATAGACTCTAAAGATAATTTAACTGGGAAGGACACTTGAAGGAAGGCCACATTCCTGCTTGATTTATGTAGCTGAGGCTGTTGAGAGCCTGCTTTTTCTCCCATGGGACTCTTCTACACTAGGAAAGCTATTTAGTGCAAACACTTGCTGCTCTCTGCCTGTTAGCTTTCATTCTGGCCCATGCTCTTGGCAAGCCAGAAATGCCAGAGGGAGGATAATGTTCTGGATGCAAAGTCCAACTGATATTGGCTCAGAGATTGGAAGACAGATGCACAATCTCCCTTGCTGCTGTGTTGGCATAATTCTAATATATATTCTACGCTGTCTCCAAGAGTTCCCCAGCTACACTGAAGAAACAGTTACCCACATGGTAACTTATTTGATGATGTAAACTTTTTTGCCTGATTTCCCACTCTGTGTCAGTTCCCTATTCCACTATCAGTGTTTCCTGAGATAACATCTAATAGCAATCAGTGTTCCCAGGGCCATCCATATCTGGACTCAACTCCATGTCTCAGGTTCAGTTGCTAGTTGGATTAAAACCATGTGTCAGGAACCCGATTTGACACCTTATTTGGCAATTTTGCACATTTAAATCAGATTCTACATTATGAAAGAATTTGGAGAAGTTTCAAACACTCTGAAATGTTTTAAAATAGGGCATACAAAAAGCAGTAAGTTTTCTTCATTTAGGAGCCAAATTCAGGCTTGGTATGTCACCTTGAGCGTTACTTTACTAGCATATGAGATGAGTGCAATTGTGGGGTAATTTGAGCATTCTTTGGCATTGCCTTTCTTTGGGATTGGAATGAAAACTGACCTTTTCCAGTCCTGTGGCCACTGCTGAGTTTTCCAAATTTGCTGGCATATTGAGTGCAGCACTTTCACAGCATCATCTTTCAGGATTTGAAATAGCTCCACTGGAATCCATCACCTCCACTAGCTTTATTCGTGGTGATGCTTCCTAAGGCCCACTTGACTTCACGTTCCAGGATGTCTGGCTCGAGGTGAGTGATCACACGATCATGATTATCTGGGTCGTGAAGATCTTTTTTGTACAGTTCTTCTGTGTATTCTTGCCACCTCTTCTTAATATCTTCTGCTTCTGTTAGGTCCATACCGTTTCTGTCCTTTATCGAGTCCATCTTTGCATGAAATGTTCCCTTGGTATCTCTAATTTTCCTGAAGAGATCTCTAGTCTTTCCCATTCTGTTGTTTTCCTCTATTTCTTTGCATTGATCACTGAGGAAGGCTTTCTTATCTCTTCTTGTTATTCTTTGGAACTCTGCATTCAGATGCTTATATCTTTCCTTTTCTCCTTTGCCTTTCACTTCTCTTCTTTTCACAGCTATTTGCAAGGCCTCCTCAGCCAGCCATTTTGCTTTTTTGCATTTTTTTTTCCATGGGGATGGTCTTGATGTCTGTCTCCTGTACAATGTCACGAACCTACGTCCATAGTTCATCAAGCACTCTATCAGATTTATTCCTTTAAATCTATTTCTCACTTCCACTGTATAATTATAAGGGATTTGACACACAATTGCACTCATCTCACATGCTAGTAAAGTAATGCTCAAAATTCTCCAACCCAGGCTTCAGCAATACATGAACCATAAAATTCTTGATGTTCAAGCTTGTTTTAGAAAAGGCAGAGGAACCAGAGATCAAATTGCCAACATCCACTGGATCATCGAAAAAGCAAGAGAGTTCCAGAAATACATCTATTTCTGCTTTATTGACTGTGCCAAAGCCTTTGACTGTGTGGATCACAATAAACTGTGGAAAATTCTTCAAGAGATGGGAATACCATACCACCTGACCTGCCTCTTGAGAAACCTATATGCAGGTTAGGAAGCAACAGTTAGAACTGGACATGGAACAACAGACTGGTTCCAAATAGGAAAAGGAGTACATCAAGGCTGTATATTGTCACCCTGCTTATTTAACTTATATGCAGAATACATCAAGAGAAACGCCGGGCTGGAAGAAGCACAAGTGGAACCAAGATTGCCAGAAGAAATATCAATAACCTCAGATATGCAGATGACACCACCCTTATGGCAGAAAGTGAAGAGGAGCTAAACAGCCTCTTGATGAAAGTGAAAGAGGAGAGTGAAAAAGTTGGCTTAAAGCTCAACATTCAGAAAACGAGGATCATGTCATCTGGTCCCATCACTTCATGGCAAATAGGTGGGGAAACAGTGGAAACAGTGTCAGAATTTATTTTTGGGAGCTCCAAAATCACTGCAGATGGTGATTGCAGCCATGAAATTAAAAGACGCTTACTCCTTGGAAGGAAAATTATGACCAACCTAGATAGCATATTCAAAAGCAGAGACATTACTTTGCCAACATGTATGGATGTGAGAGTTGGACTGTGAAGAAAGCTGAGCACCAAAGAATTGATGCTTTTGAACTGTGGTGTTGGCGAAGACTCTTGAGAGTCCCTTGGACTGCAAGGAGGTCCAACCAGTCCACTAAAGATCAGTCCTGGGTTTTCTTTGGAAGGAATGATGCTAAAGCTGAAACTCCAGTACTTTGGCCACCTCATGTGAAGAGTTGACTCATTGGAAAAGACTCTGATGCTGGGAGGGATTGGGGGCAGGAGGAGAAGGGGACAACAGAGGATGAGATGGCTGGATGGAATCACTAACTTGATGGACGTGAGTTTGAGTGAACTCTGGGAGTTGGTGATGACAGGGAGGCCTGGCGTGCTGCAATTCATGGGGTCGCAAAGAGTCGGACACGACTGAGTGATTGATCCAAACTGATGTCACCTGATGTATTTATTAATTTCTGGTACATTTTCTCTTTCCTATCTTTAATTTTGAGGTGATCCCAGAAGGAAAACTCTTTTTGCTTTGACAGAGACTTCCAACATGGTCTCTAGACTTGCATGAAACTGAAGGTAAATATATGATTCCTCAACCCAAGATAATTGTGGATTGACAAAAAAAAATGGTTCACAACACACAAAAAAATCTAACTTACTATAAACTTACATGAATCAGGAAATATGCTAAGTGCTTTATATATGATAACCTATTCTATGGCTAATAAATCTTGAACTCTGGATAGTGTTCTTACTGGACTTTTTGGTTTTTTTTTAATATATAAATTCAGTGTTTACATGAAAGCTGCACATATTTACAATGTGCAGTATTTTAAGTTTGCATATATCCATGAGACCATTACCGCCATCTAAATACCCACATCCCTAGAAGTTTCTTCAAGATTTTTTATAAGGATTATTTCCTTCTCCTTTCCTTACCTCTTCTCCTCCTCAGAAAACAGTCACTATAGATTAGTTTGCATTTACTAGAATCTTATATAAATGAAATAATACAGAATATATTCTTTTACAACATGGTGTCTTTCACTTATGGCTATTTGGGGATGCATTCATATCATTGTGTATATCTATAATTCATTCCTTTCCACTGCTGAGCTTAATCCATTATGTGAACATGCTACAGTATGTGTGCCCATTCATTATTGAAAGATACTTGAGCTCTTTCCAGCTTTAGATATTCAGTTAAGTTCAGTTCAGTCCCTCAGTCATGTCTGACCCTTTGGATTGCAGCATGGCAGGCCTCCCTGTCCATCACCAACTCCCGGAGTTTACTCAGATTCATGTCCATTGAGTTGGTGATGCCATCCAACCACCTCATCCTGTCGTGCACTCTCCTCCTGCCCTCAATCTTTCCCAGCATCAGGGTCTTTTCAAATGAGTCAGTTCTGCTTATCAGGTGGTCAAAGTATTGGAGCTTCTATTCAGCTTCAGCATCAGTCCTTCCAATGAATATTCAGGGCTTATTTCCTTTAGGATGGACTGGTTGGATCTCCTTGCAGTCCAAGGGACTCTAAAAAGTCTTCTCCAACACCACTGTACAAAAGTATCAATTCTTTGGTGCTCAGCTTTATTTATAGTCCAACTCTCACATCCATACATGGCTACTGGAAAAACTATAGCTTGCACTAGACACACCTTTGTTAGCACATTTGTTAGATATTACAAATGTGAGCATTTATGTTGTTGTTCAGTCACACAGTTGTGCCCGACTCTTTATGACCCCATGGACTGCAGCATGCCAGTGCTTCCCTGCCTATCATGAACTCCCAGAGTTTATTCAAACTCATGTCCATTGGGTCAGTGATGCCATCCAACCGTCTCATCCTGTGTTGTCCCTTTCTCCTACTGCCTTCAATCTAGGGTCTTTGCCAGTGAGTCAACCCTTTGAATCAGGTGGCCAAGGTATTGGAGCTTCAGCCTCAGCTTCAGTCCTTCTAGTGAATATTCAGGATGGATTTCCTTTAGGATTGACTGGTTTGATCTCCTCAAAGTCCAAATGACTCTCAAGAGTCTTTTCCAACACCACAGTTCAAAAGCATCAATTCTTCAGTGCTCAGACTCCTTTATGGTCCAATTCTCACATCCATACATCACTACAGGAAAAACCATAGCTTTAACTATAGAGACCTTTGTTAGCAAAGTAATGTCTCTGCTTTTTAACATGCTTTCTAGTTTGCCATAGCTTTTCTCCCAAAGAGCAAGCATCTTTTAATTTCATGGTTGTAGTCACCATCTGCAGTGATTTTGAAGCCCAAGAAAATGAGGCCTGTCATTGTTTCCATTGTTTTCCCATATTTGCCATGAAGTGATGGAATTGAATGCCATGATGTTATTGTCTGAATGTTCAGTTTTAAACTAGCTTTTCCACTTTCAGCTTTCACCTTCATCAAGAAATTCATTAGTTCCCTTTCAATTTCTGCCATAAGAGTCGTGTCATCTGCATATATGAGTTTATTTCTATTTCTCCTGGCAATATTGATTGCAGCTTGTGCTTTGTCCAGCCCAGTATTTCTCATGATGTCCTCTGCATAGAAGTTAAGTAAGCAAGTACAACCTTGAGGTACTCCTTTCCCAATTTTGAACCAGTTCATCATTCCATGTCCTGTTTTAACTGTTGCTTCTTGGCCTAAAACAGGTTTCTCAGGAGGCAGGTGAGGTGTTCTAGCATTCGCATCTCTTTAAGAATTTTCCACAGTTTTCTGTCAATCACAGAGTCAAAGGCTTTAGTGTAGTCAATGAAGCAGATGTTTCTCTGGAATCCATTGCTTTTTCTATGATACAATAGATGTTGGCGATATGATCTCTGCTTCCTCTGTCTTTTCTAAATCCAGCTTATGTATCTGGAAGTTCTTGGTTCACACGCTGTTGAAGTCTAAGTTGAAGAAATTGAACATTAAGTTGCTAGCATGTGAAATGAGCACAATTGTACAGTAGTTTGAACATTCTTTGGCATTGTCCTTCTTTAGCATTGGAATGAAAACTGACCTTTTCTCATCCATTAGCCACTGCTGAGTTTTCCAAATTTGCTGGCATATTGAGTACAGCACTTTAATAGCATCATCTTTTAGAATCTGAAATAGCTCAGCTGGAATTCCATCACCTCCACTAGCTTTGTTGGTAGTGATGCTTCCTAAGGCCCAGATGACTTCACACTCCAGGATGCCTGGCTCTAGGTTAGTGACCATACCACTGCGATTATCTGGGTCATTAGGACCTTTTTGTACAGCTCTTCTGTGTATTCTTGCCACCTCTTCTTAATCTTTCTGCTTCTGTTAGGTCCTTACCATTTCTATCCTTTATGTGCCCATCATTACATGAAATCTTTCCCATTCTATTGTTTTCCACTATTTCTCTGCACTGTTCACTTAGGAATAGTTTCTTATCTCTCCTTGCTATTCTTTGGAACTCTGCACTCAGATGGGTATATCTTTCCTTTTCTCCTTTGCCTTTCACTTTTCTTCTTTTCTCAGCTTTTGTAAGACATCCTCAGACAACCATTTTGCCCCTTTACCTTTCTTTTTCTTGTGGATGGTTTTGATCACTGCCTCCTGTGCAATGTTGTGAACTTTCATCCATGGTTCTTCTGACACTCTATCAGATCTAATCCCTTGAATCTATTTGTCACTGTCACACTATAATTTTGATTTAGATCTTACCTGAGTGGCCTTGTGGTTTTTCCATTCTTTCTTCAATTTAAGTCTGAATTTGGCAACAAGTAGTTCATTATCTAAGCCACAGTCAGCTCCTAGTCTTTATTTTGCTAACTGTATAGATCTTCTCCATCTTCAGCTGCAAAGACTATAATAATTCGGTATTGATCACCTGGTGATGCCCATATGTAGAGTCTTCTTGTGTCGTTGGAAGAGGGTGCTTGCTATGACTAGTGGCATTCTCTTGGCAAAACTCTGTTAGCCTTTGCCCTGTTTCGTTTTGTACTTCAAGGCCAAACTTGCCTTTTACTCCAGTTATCTCTTGACTTCCTACTTTTGTATTCCAGTCCCCTATGATAACAAGGACACCTTTTATGTTGTTGTTAGTTCTAGATGGTCTTGTGTGTCTTCATGGAACTGTTCAGCTTCACCTTCTTCAGTATTAGCAGTTGGCTCATAGACTTGGATTACAGTGATATTGAATGGTTTGCCTTGGAAGCAAACCAAGATCATTCTGTTGTTTTTGAGACTGCACCCAAGCACTGCATTTTGGACTCTTTTGTTGACTATGAGGGCTACTCCATTTCTCCTATGGGATTCTTGCCCACAGTAGTAGATATAATGGCCATCCGAGTTAAATTTGCCCATTCTGGTCCATTTTCTTTCACTGATTCCTAAAATGTCGATGTTCACTCTTGACATCTCCTGTTTGATCACTTCAAATTTACCTTGATTCATGGACCTGACATTCCAGGTTGCTGTGCAGTATTGTTCTTTACAGCAGTGGACTTTACTTTTACCACCAGACATATCCACAACTGGGCATTGTTTCTGCTTTGACTCAGCCTCTTCATTCTTTCTGGAGTTATTTCTGCACTCTTCTCCAGTAGCATATTGGGCACCTACTGCCCTGGGAAGTTCATCTTTCAATGTCATATCTTTTTACCTTTTCATACTGTTCATGGGATTCTTGAGGCAAGAACGCTGAAGTGGTTTGTGATTCCTTTCTCCAGTTACCATGTTTTGCCAGAACTCTCCATCATGATCCATTCATCTTGGGTGGCCCTACACAGCATAGCTCATGGTTTCATTAATGTTAGACAAGACTGTGATCCATGTGATCAGTTTGGTGCATTTGCTGTGATTGTGGTTTTCATTCTGTCTGCCCTCTGATTCATGAGAATAAGAGGCTTGTGGAAACTTCCTGATGGGAGGAACTGGCTTTGGGGAAAACTGGGTCTTGCTCTGGTGGGCATGGCTATGCACAGTAGATCTTTAATTCAATTATCTGCTGATGGGTGGGGCTGTGTTTCCTCATAGCCTGTGAAAGTGAAAGTGAAGTCGCTCAGTCGTGTCTGACTCTTTGCGACCCCATGGACTGTAGCCTACCCGGCTTCTCAGTCCATGGGATTTTCCAGGCAACAGTACTCGAGTGGGTTGCCATTTCCTTCTCTGGGGGGTCTTCCCGACCCAGTGATCGAACCAGGGTCTCCCATACTGTAAGCAGACGCTTTACCCTCTGAGCCACCAGGGAAGCCTGAGCTAAGGCTTCATAGCCTGTCGTTAAGGCCAAACTATGGTAGGGGTAACGGCGGTAACGGTGACCTCCTCCAAAAGGACTTACGCCAGCACACTGAGGCTCTCAGGACTGTTGTAGTCAGTGCCTCTGACTCCGTGGCAGGCCACTGTTGATCCACACCTCTACCAGAGACTCCTGCACACTCATAGGCAAGTCTGGTTCAGGCTCTTGTGGGGTCACTGCTCCTTTCTCCTGGGTCCTGGTATGCACAAGGTTTTGTTTGTGCCCTCCAAATGTCTGTTTCCCCAGTCCTGTATTAGTTCTGTAATCAAATCCTACTGATCTTCAAAGTCAAATTCCCTGGGGATTCTCACTCCCTTTGCCAGACCCCCAGGTTGGGAATCTGTTGTGGGCCCTAGAACTTTTTCAATAGTGTGAGAACTTCTTTGGTATAATTGTTCTCCGGTTTGTGGGTCATCTGCTCCGAGGCTCTATCATGGAGCTCATGACGACCTGCTGCATCTACAGCTCTGCTGCAGCCAGAGCCCCTGTCCCCCTGGCAGGCTATTGCTGACCCGTGCCTCTGCAGGAGACACTCAGATACTCAAAGACAGATCTGGCTCAGTCTCTTTGGAAGTCACTGCTCTTTTCCCTGGGTCCTGGTGCACACAAGGGTTTGTTTGCTCCCTCTGAGTGTCTCTGGAGTGTATGAGATTTGATTTTAAATTCAATTGTGCTCCTCTTATCATCTTGTTGGGGCTTCTGCTTTGCCCTTGGACCTGGGGTATCTTTCTTTGGTGGGATCCAACAATCTCATTCTCCTGTTGATGGTTATTCAGCAGCTAGTTGTCATTTAGGTGTTTTACAGAAGATGACAGCATGTCCTTCTACTCTGCCATCATCTGAGACACCGTGAACTTTTATGTACAATATCTTATATGCAAGAAAATAGCAACCCACTCCAGTGTTCTTGCCTAGAGAATCCCAGGGATGGGGGAGCCTGGTGGGCTGCCGTCTATGGGGTTGCACAGAGTCAGACACGACTGAAGCGACTTAGCAGCAGCAGCAGCAGCAGCAGTTGTGATTTAGGTGTTTTTACAGAAGATGACAGCATGTCCTTCTACTCTGCCATCATCTGAGACACTGTGAACTTTTATGTACAATGTCTTATATGCATTTATGCTTTCATTTCTCTTGGGCAAATAATCAGGATTGGAATAAGTGTATTGTATGATGAATGAATGTGTCATAGTTTAATAAAAGGTCATTTTATGTTTTATATTCCACCAGCAATGTATGAGCATTCTAGTTTTTTCACATTCTCACCAGTACTTAGTATAATTAGACTTTTTATTTCCAGCAATTCTTACAGGTGTTCTGTGATATCTTATTGTAGCTTTAATTTGCCTCTAATGACTAATAATGTTGAGCATCTTTCCATATGCTTATTTCATGCACCTTCTATGTATCTTCTGTTAAGAGGTGTCTGTGCAAATAATTTGCCCACTTTAATTTGGTTGGGTGTTTTATAGTTTGGGTTTCATGATCATTTGCTTATTTTAGATACACATCTTTTATCAGATATATGATTGGTAAACATTTTCTCACAGCCTGTGGTTTAGCTTTTTATTCTCTTAAAACTGTCCTTTGAAGAAAAAAATTTTAATTTTGGTGAAGCTCATTTATATTTTTTATAGATTATTCTTTAGGTCTATTATTTAAGAACTCACTGCATATCCTAAAGGCATAAACATTTCCTCCTATAGTTTCTCTTATAAGTTTAAATTTTTTAAGTTTACATTGCAGTCTACAGTTCACTTTGTGTTTATTTCTATATATGGTAAGATATATGAATCAAAGTTTAATGTTTGCATATCCAATTCAGCCAGTACTATTTGTTAAAAAAAAAAGTTTCTCCACTGATATGTTTTTTCACTTGTGCCTAAAATCAATATGTGTATGGATGTCTTTATGCACTTTTTATTTCAATGCATTGATCTAACACAGTTCAGTTCAGTTGCTCAGTTGTGTTTGACTCTTTGTGACCCCATGAATAGCAGCACGCCAGGCCTACCTGTCCATCACCAACTCCCGGAGTTCAGTGAAACTCAGGTCCATCGAGTCAGTGATGCCATCCAGCCATCTCATCCTCGGTTGTCCCCTTCTCCTCCCGCCCCCAATCCCTCCCAGCATCAGAGTCTTTTCCAATGAGTCAACTCTTCGCATGAGGTGGCCAAAGTACTGGAGTTTTAGCTTTAGCATCATTCTCTCCAAAGAAATCCCAGGGCTGATCTCCTTCCCAATGGACTGGTTGGATCTTCTTGCAGTCAGAGGGACTCTCAAGAGTCTTTTCCAACACCACAGTTCAAAAGCATCAATTCTTTGGCGCTCAGCCTTCTTCACAATCCAACTCTCACATCCATACATAACCACTGGAAAAACCATAGCCTTGACTAGACGGACCTTAGTCGGCAAAGTAATGTCTCTGCTTTTGAATATGCTGTCTAGGTTGGTAATAACTTTCCTTCCAAGGAGTAAGCATCTTTTAATTTCATGGCTGCAGTCACCATCTGCAGTGATTTTGGAGCCCAAAAGAATAAAGTCTGACACTGTTTCCACTTTTTCCCCATCTATTTGCCATGAAGTGATAGGACCAGATGCCATGATCTTCATTTACTGAATGTTGAGCTTTAAGCCAACTTTTTCACTCTCCTCTTTCACATTAATCAAGAGGCCGTTTAGTTCCTCTTCACTTTCTGCCATAAGTGTGGTGTCATCTGCATATCTGAGGTTATTGATATTTCTCCCAGCAATCTTGATTCCAGCTTGTGTTTCTTCCAGTCCAACGTTTCTCATGATGTACTCTGCATAGAAGTTAAATAAGCAGGGTGACAATATACAGCCTTGACGTACTCCTTTTCCTATTTGGAATCAGTCTGCTATTCCATGTCCAGTTCTAACTGTTGCTTCATGACCTGCATACAGATTTCTCAAGAGGCAGGTCAGGTGGTCTGGTATTCCTATCTCTCTCAGAATTTTCCACAGTTTATTGTGATCCACACATTCAAAGGCTTTGGCATAGTCAATAAAGCAGAAATAGATGTATTTTGGAACTCTCTTGCTTTTTCCATGATCCAGCGGATGTTGGCAATTTGATCTCTGGTTCCTCTGCCTTTTCTAAAACCAGCTTGAACATCAGGGAGTTCACGGTTCACATATTGCTGAAGCCTGGCTTGGAGAATTTTGAGCATTACTTTACTAGCATGTGAGATGAGTGCAATTGTGCAGTAGTTTGAGCATTCTTTGTCATTGCTTTTCTTTGGGATTGGAATGCAAACTGACCTTTTCCAGTCTTGTGGCCACTGCTGAGTTTTCCAAATTTGCTGGCATATTGAGTGCAGCACTTTCACAGCATCATCTTTCAGGATCTGAAACAGCTCCACTGAAATTCCGTTATCTCCACTAGCTTTGTTGGTAGTGATGCTTTCTAAGGCCCACTTGACTTCACATTCCAGGATGTCTGGCTCTAAATGAGTGATCACACCATCGTGATTATCTGGGTCGTGCAGATATTTTTTGTACAGTTCTTCTGTGTATTCTTGTTACCTCTTCTTAATATCTTCTGCTTCTGTTAGGTCCATACCATTTCTGTCCTTTAATGAGCCCATCTTTGCATGAAATATTCCCTTGGTATCTCTAATTTTCCTGAAGAGATCCCTAGTCTTTCCCATTCTGTTATTTTCCTCTATTTCTTTGCATTGATCTCTGAAGAAGGCTTTCTTATCTCTTCTTGTTATTCTTTGGAACTCTGCATTCAGATGCTTATATCTTTCCTTTTCTCCTTTGCTTTTTTGCTTCTCTTCTTTTCACAGCTATTTGTACGGCCTCCTCAGACAGCCATTTTGCTTTTTTGCATTTCTTTTCCATGGGGATGATCTTGATCCCTGTCCCCTGTACAACGTCATGAACCTCATTCCGTAGTTCATCAGGCACTCTATCTATCAGATCTAGGCCCTTAAATCTATTTCTCATTTCCACTGTATAATCATAAGGGATTTGATTTAGGTCATACCTGAATGGTCTAGCAGTTTTCCCTACTTTCTTCAATTTAAGTCTGAATTTGGCAATAAGCAGTTCGTGATCTGAGCCATAGTCAGCTCCTGGTCTTGTTTTTGTTGACTGTATAGAGCTTCTCCATCTTTGGCTGCAAGGAATATAATCAATCTGATTTTGGTGTTGACCATCTGGTGATGTCCATGTGTAGCATCTTCACTTGTTGGAAGAGGGTGTTTGCTATGACCAGTGCATTTTCTTGGCAAAACTCTATTAGTCTTTGCCCCCTGCTTCATTCTGCATTCCAAGGCCAAATTTGCCTGTTACTCCAGGTGTTTCTTGAGTTCCTACTTTTGAATTCCAGTCCCCTATAATGA
The DNA here is from genome assembly GCF_032405125.1 of Capricornis sumatraensis. NCBI lineage: Eukaryota > Metazoa > Chordata > Mammalia > Artiodactyla > Bovidae > Capricornis > Capricornis sumatraensis. The sequence goes on from NC_091083.1 coordinate 4,478,361, forward strand.
AAAAGACATCTTTTTTGAGTGTTAGTTCGAAAAAGTCTTGTAGGTCTTCATGGTCCACTGGAGAAAGGAATGGCAAACCACTTCAGTATTCTTGCCTTGAGAACCCCATGAACAGTATGAAAAGGCAAAATGATAGGATACTGAAAGAGGAACTCCCCAGGTCAGTAGGTGTGCAATATGCTACTGGAGATCAGTGGAGAAATAACTCCAGAAAGAATGAAGGGATGGAGCCAAAGCAAAAACAATACCCAGCTGTGGATGTGACTGATGATAGGAGCAAGGTCCAATGCTGTAAAGAGCAATATTGCATAGGAACCTGGAATGTCAGGTCCATGAATCAAGGCAAATTGGAAGTGGTCAAACAAGAGATGGCAAGAGTGAACGTCGACATTCTAGGAATCAGCAAATTAAAATGGACTGGAATGGGTGAATGTAACTCAGATATCCATTATATCTATTACTGTGGGCAGGAATCCCTCAGAAGAAATGGAGTAGCCATCATGGTCAACAAAAGAGTCCAAAATACATTACTTGGATGCAATCTCAAAAACGACAGAATGATTTCTGTTCGTTTCCAAGGCAAACCATTCAATATCACGGTAATCTAAGTCTATGCCCCAACCAGTAACACTGAAGAAGCTAATCTAACACAAGACATTGTCAACTATTATAGCTTTATGAGTATTAAAATAGAGTTAGTCCTTAATTTTGCTCTTGTTCCTCCATTATTTTGACTATTCTACACCTTCTCATATGAGTTTTAAAGTCACTTTGTCAATTTCTCCAAAGAAGTCTGCTATATTTTATTGGTACTGCATTGAATCCATTCATCAAATTAAAAAAAGAAAAAACAATCTTAACAATATTGAGTCTTCTGATCCATTAACATGGGATGTCTGTCTGTCTTTCCATACATTTAGGTCTTTTTAATTTCACTTAGGAATATATTCTAATTAAATCTGTAGTTTTCAGTGATTAGGATTTCTGCATATTTTGTCAGTCTAATCACCAAGAATTTAATAGTTTGATCCTATTCTAAATGGTATTATTTAATTTCAATTTCTGATTATTAATTACCAGTATGTTAGTCTTAGTCACTCAGTAGTCTGACTCTCTGCCACCTAATGGAATGCAGCATGCCAAGCTCCTCTGTTATTACTCACCTAGAGCCAGACTTGGACATGAGTTTGGGTGAACTCTGGGAGTTGGTGATGGACAGGGAGGCCTAGCATGCTGCAATTCATGGGGTTGCAAAGAGTCCGACACAACTGAGCGACTGAATTGAACTGAGAGCCAGACTACCTGGAATGTGAGAGCAAGACTTCCTGGAGTGTGAAGTCACCTGAGCCTTAAGAAGCATTACTACAAACAAAGCTAGTGGAGATGATGGAATTCCAGCTGAGTATTCAAATCCTAAAAGATGATGCTGTGAAAGTGCTGAACTCAATATGTCAGCAAATGTGGAAAACTCAGCAGTGGTTACAAGACTGGAACAGGTCAATTTTCATTCAAATCCCAAAGAAGAGCAACACTGAAGAATGTTCAAACACTGTACACTTGCACTCATTTCACATGTTAGCAAGGTAATGCTCAAAACTCTAGCTCAAGGTAGGCTTCACTGGTATGTGAACCAAGAACTTCCAGATATTCAAGCTGGATTTAGAAAAGGCAGAGGAACCAGAAGTCAAATTGCCAACTGGATCATACAGAAAGCAAGGTAATTCCAGAAATACATCTACTTCTGCTTTATTGACTACATCAAAGCCTTTGACTGTGTAGATCACAACAAACTGGAAAATTCTGAAAAAGATGGAAACATCAGACCACCTTACCTGCCTCCTGAGAAACCTGTATGCAGGTCCAAAGAAAGAGAACAGAACATGGAACGATAGACTGGTTCAAATTTGGGTAAGGAGTGCACCTTTTATTGTCACCCTGCTTATTTCACTTCTATGCAGAGTACATCATGAAAAATGCCATGCTGGATGAATCACAAGCTGGAATCAAGATTGCTGGGAGAAATATCAATAACCTCAGATATGCAGATGACACCACCCTTATGGCAGAAAATGAAGAAGAACTAAAGAGTGTCTTGATGAAAGTGAAACAGGAGAGTGAAAAAAATTGGCTTAAAACTCAACAGTCAGAAAACTAAGATCATGGCATCTGGTCCCAACACATAAGGCAAATAGTTGGGGAAAAAATGGAAATGATGGCAGATATCATTTTGGAACTTGGGCTCCAAAAACACTGTGGATAGTAACCACAGCCATGAAATTAAAAGACACTTGCTCCTTGGAAGAAAAGCCATGACAAACATAGACAGTGTCCTAGAAAGCAGAGACACCAGTTTGCTGACAATGTTCCATAGTCAAAGCTATGGTTTTTCCAGTAGTCACATACTGGAGTTGTGAGAGTTGGATCATAAAGAAGGCTGAGCGCTGAAGAATTGATGTTTTTGAACTCTGGTGCTGGTAAAGACTCTTGAGAATCCCTTGGACAGCAAGGAGATCAAACCAATCAGTCCTAAAGAAAATCAACCCTAAATAGTAATGGGTAGGACTGATGTTGAATCTGAAGCTCCAATACTTTGGCCACCTGATACAAAAAGCTTACTCATTGGAAAAGACTCATGCTAGGAAAGGTTTAGGTCAGGAGAAGAAGGGAGCAATAGATCAAGAGATGGTTTGATGGCATCACTGATCGATGGACATGACTTTGAGCAAACTCTGGGAGACAGTAAAATATAGGGAAGCCTGGTATGCTGCAGTCCATGAGGCCACAAAGAGTCTGACATGAGTTAGTGACTAAACAAAGACCAAAAGGCTCCTCTGTCCATGGAATTCTCCAGGCAATAATACTGGAGTGGGTAGTCACTCCCTTTTCCAGGGGTCTTCCCAATCTAAGAATCAAACCCAGGTCTCCTGAATCGCAGCAGATGCTTTACCCTCTGAGCCACCAGGGAAGCCCAATTACTAGTATATAGAAATATGACTAATTTTTTACCTTGATCTTATATCCTGCAACCTTGTTAGACTCATTTAGTTTGAGAAGTTGTTTTATAGATTCCTTTGGATTTTCAATACAGATTAGCTGATCTCTGGAATGAAGGCAATTTTGTTTCATTCTGTCCAATTTGAGTGACTTAAACTTGTTTATCTTGCTTTACTCAGTAGATAGAATCTTCAGTGCAGGGTTGAATATAAGTGGTGAGAGTGCACATCTTTGTCTTGCTCCTAACTTAAGGGAGAAAGAATTCAGTTTTCACCATTAATTATGATGTTAGCTATAGTTTTGTCATGAGTGTTCTTTACTGGGTTGGGAAACTTACCTTTTATTCCTAGTTTCCTGATTTAGATTTTATCTAATACAAATTTATTGTGGTCCACACAGCCAAAGGCTTTGGCATAATCAATAAAGCAGAAGTAGATGTTTTTCTGGAACTCTTGCTTTTTTGATGATCCAACGGATGTTGGCAATTTGATCTCTGGTTCCTCTGCCTTTTATAAATCCAGCTTGAACATCTGGAATTTCACAGTTCACGTACTGTTGAAAACTGGCTTGGAGAACTTTGAGCATTACTTTGCTAGCTTGTGAGATGAGTGCAATTGTGCGGTAGTTTGAACATTCTTTGGCATTGCCCTTCTTTGGGATTGGAATGAAAAGTGACTTTTTCCAGTCCTGTAGCCACTGCTGAATTTTCCAAATTTGCTGGCACATTGAGTTCAGCATTTTCACAACATCATCTTTTAAGATTTGAAATAGCTCAGCTGGAATTCTATCACCTCCACTAGCTTTGTTTGTAGTGATGCTTCCTAAAGCTCACTTGACTTCACATTCCAGGATGCAGGATGCTAGGATGATGCTGGGAAAGATTGAAGGCGTGAGAAGAAGGGGACGACAGAGGATGAGATGGTTGGATCGCATTACCGACTCAATGGACATGAGTTTGAGTAAACCCAGAGAGTTGATGATGGACAGGGAGGCCTGGCATGCTGCAGTCCATGGGATCCCAAAGAGTCGAACATGACTGAGTGACTGAGCTGAACTGAGTACAAATTTACAGAATTTATCAATGCTTTTTCTCCCTCTATGGAGAAGAAAATGGAGCTCTTTTTTAGTCTATTAATATTGATAGATTTTTAAAATTTTATTTAGTTTAATTGGAGGCTAATTACTTTACAATATTGCAGTGGTTTTTCCCATACATTGACATGAATCAGCCATGTGTCCCCCATCCTGAAACCCCTCCTTCCTCCCTCCCCATCCCATCCCTCAGGGTTGTCCCAGTGCACCAGCTTTTAGTTCCTTGTTTCATGCATCAAACTTGCACTGGTGATCTATTTCACAAATGATAATATACATGTTTCAACGCTATTCTCTCAATCATCCCACCCTCGCCTTCTCCCGCCTAGTCCAAAAATCTGTTCTTTATATCTGTGTCTCTTTTGCTGTCTCAAATATAGGGTCATCATTACCATCATTCTAAATTCCATATATAAGCATTAATACATTCTAATGGTGTTTTTCTTTCTGACTTACTTCACTCTGTATAATAGGCTCCAGTTTCATCGACCACATTAGAACTGATTCAAATGCATTCTTTTTAATAGCTGAGTAATATTCCATTGTGTATAGGTACCATAGCTTTCTTATCCATTCATCTGCTGATGGACATTTAGGTTGCTTCCATGTCCTAGCTATTGTAAACAGTGCTGCAATAAACATTGGGGTACATGTGTCTCTTTCAATTCTGGTTTCCTTGGTGTGGATGCTCAGCAGTGGGATTGGTGGGTCATGTGGCAGTTCTATTTCCAGTTTTTTAAGGAATCTCCACACTGTTCTTCATAGCGACTGGACTAGTTTGCATTCCCACTAACAGTGTAAGAGGGTTCCCTTTTCTCCACACCCTCTCCAGCATTTATTGCTTGTAGACTTTTTGATAGCAGTCATTCTGACCCATGTGAGATGGTACCTCATTTGGTTTTGATTTTCATTTCTCTGATAATGAGTGATCTTGAGCAACTTTTCATGTGTTTGTTAGCTATCTGTATGTCTTCTTTGGAGAAATGTCTGTTTAGTTCTTTGGCCCATTTTTTTGATAGGGTCATTCGTTTTTCTGGTATTGAGCTGTGTAAACTGCTTGTACATTTTTCAGATTAATTCTTTGTAAGTTGCTGTATTTGCTATTGTTTTCCCTCATTCTGAAGAATGTGAAAAAAGAACTTTCATTTACTATCGGTGGGAATGTAAATTGGTACAGCCATTGTAAAAAACAGTATGGAATTTTCTTCAAAATCTAAAAATAGAACTACTATATGGCCTAGCACTTCTAATCTTTTGCATACATTTGGGGGAAAAAAAACTAATTCAGACAGTTACATGAACCCCAGTGTTCACAGCAGTATTATTTACAGTTGTCAAGGTATGGAAGCAACCTATCTATATCCATCAGTGAACGAATGGATAGAGAAGAAGTGGTGGAATAATATTCAGCCATAAAAAGAATGAAAAAAGTTCCACTTACAGCAATGTAGATAGACCTGAAAGGTATTATGCTAAGTGAAATAAGTCAGATAGAGAAACACAAATATTGTATATTATTTATTTGTGTTTTCTAAAAAGCACAGCTAACTAATGAATATAATGAAAAAGAAGCATACTCACAAGTACAGAGAACAAGCTAGTGGTTGCCAGTAGGGAACGGGAAAGGAGAAGCACAGTACAGTGGCAAGGGATTAAGAGGCACAAACTATTAGGTATAAAATAAGCTGTAAATATATATTATACAACACTGTATAGTGTTTTACAGCAACTATGAATGGAGCATAACCTTTAAAAATAGAGAATCACTATATTGTACAACTCTAACATATAATTTTGTGCATCAATTATAATTCAATAAAAAATAAAATAAATTTTAAAAGAAAACACAGCAAAAGTTCTTGCTTATAGAAAAAAAAAGGTGTTTAAATAAATAAGAAAGATAATCACCATATAGTTACACATGTAGTTATCATTTCCAGGATACTTCATTCTTTTCTATAGATTTATATTTCTGTCTGTAGTCTTTTTTTTTTTTTTTTTTTTTTGCCTAAAGGAATTTCATTAAGATTTCCTATAGTGTGGATAAGTTGCAAGAGATCTTCTTCAGTTTTCGTTTATTTGAAAAAAATCACTATTTTACCTTCATCATTAAAAGATATTTTCCTTATGTACAAAACTCTAGGTTGATAGGATTTTTCTTTCCTTTTTTTTTTTTCCTTTTCTGACATGGGGATTGGGGTGGGTAGGGAGGCTTCAGTATTTTCAAGATGTTGCTCCATTGTCTACCTTCTTGTGTTGTTTCTGACAAGCCATCTGCTAAGTTAATTTAGTTTCCTTACACAGAACATGTTCTTTTTTTTCCCTCTTGCTACTTTTAAGGTTTTATCTTTATTACTGATTTAGAGCAATTTGATTATGCTGTACCTAGGTATACTTTTAAAAATATTTCTTGAACTTGTTGGATTTGTTTTGTTTAATATTCTTCAAGTTGGGAAAAATGTCAACTTTTCTGTCTGTGAATAGCCTCGCTGTCTTTGGAATCTCTGTTTACACATACGAGTAGGGCAATTGACTTTGTTCCGTGGCCCACTGATGCTATTTTCAAGTTTGTTTTTCTTTCCTCTCTTGGTATTTCATTGTGGATAATTTCCATTGTTATATCTTTAAATCTCTAACATTTCATTCTGCAATGTTCACTCTGCTGTTAATCTTATCCATTGTATTTTTCATCTCAGACACTATAGTTTTTATTCCTGGACTTTTAATTTAATCTTTTAAAATCTTTTATTTTTCTACTTACCTTTTCAAATGTGTGGGAACTATGTCTATGTCCTTCTCTACTAATTCTAACACTTGTATCAGTTCTAGATCAATTTCAATGGATTAATTTTTCTTCTTATGATGAATATTACTTTCCTGATTATTTTCCTACGTAGGAATTTTAATTGGATGCTTGGTTCTGATTTCAATTTTACTTTTCTGGGGATGCTAAAATGTTTTATATTACTTGAAATATATTTGAATTTTATTCTGGAAGAAAGTTACTTGAAAACAGTTGGATTTTTTTTTAGGGTCTTGCTTTTATAATTTTGTGTATTCATGGGATATTTAGTCTAGGGCTAAGTATTCCTGACTACCAAGAGGAGCTAAAAAGCCTCTTGATGAAAGCGAAAGAGGAGAGGAAAAAGTTGGCTTAAAGCTCAACATTCAGAAAACTACGATCATGGCATCAGGTCCCATCACTTCATGGGAAATAGATGGGGAAACAGTGGAAACAGTGTCAGACTTTATTTTTGGGGTCTCCAAAATCACTGCAGATGGTGAGTGCAGCCATAAAATTAAAAGACGCTTACTCCTTGGAAGAAAAGTTATGACCAACCTAGATAGCATATTCAAAAGCAGAGACATTACTTTGCCAACCAAGGTCCGGCTAGTCAAGGCTATGGTTTTTCAAGTGGTCATGTATGGATGTGAGAGTTGGACTGTGAAGAAGGCTGAGCGCCAAAGAATTGATGCTTTTGAACTGTGGTGCTGGAGAAGACTCTTGAGAGTCCCTTGGACTGCAAGGAGATCCAACCAGTCCATTGGGAAGGAGATCAACCCTGGGATTTCTTTGGAAGGAATGATGCTGAAGTTGAGGCTCCAGTACTTTGGCCACCTCATGTGAAGAGTTGACTCATTGGAAAAGACTCTGATGCTGGGAGGGATTGGGGGCAGGAGGAGAAGGGGACAACCAAGGATGAGATGGCTGGATGGCATCACGGACTCGATGGACATGAGTATGAGTGAACTCCAGGAGATGGTGATGGACAGGGAGGCCTGGCGTGCTGCGATTCATGGGGTTGCAGAGTCGGACACGACTGAGCGACTGAACTGAACTGAACTGAAGGCTTACTACTGAGTACCTTCTAAGTAGTGAACCAAATGTCTTGTCCTGTGAAGGTGGAGATAGTTGGTACAGCTACTATTACCAGTCCTGAATGAATGCCAAACAATGTTAATGATAACCCTTTCGTATGATTTTTTCCTGACCTTGGGTAATTCCTTTTTATGCACATATTGATTGATGCTTGGCTGAATAGTCTAAGGAGGTCCTCTACATATCTCCAGGGTTCTCTTTCTGTACAGCTCACCCGTTTACAGTGCTCTGTCAAGAGCTCTGTCAAGAGATGTGAAGCCAGCTTATTTTCCTTAGACTCAGCTATCTCACCAATTCACAGAATCTGCTGGACCCTCCTGGGTTTCTCCTTCCTTGTGCTAGAATATGGAAATTCTCTCAAGGCTGTAAACTGGGCCCATTACAAGGCTCATCTCTTTTTTGTTGTTTCATGTCTCTTGAGGATTACCATTGTTGGGTTTCTGATGCCACTGTCTTGAAAACCATCACTTGTCTATTTTTTCCAGTTGTTTTATTATTTCTGATGGAAAGGTAAATCTAGTCCTTTTATTTTGTCTTTGCTAGAAGCAGACTAAGGACTAAGTAATTTCTCATTATAATTTAGCAAATGAATAAACTGAAACAAAGGTAATAATTTCCTCAAGTGGTAAAGCCAGAATTCAAACATAGATTTTCAGACTCCAGAGCATTAATTCTTGACCCCTACTCCCTACAAATTATGTAAATAGTATTCCAGAGCTTGCCACCTAGTTAGCACTCAACAAGTAGTCCTTATTTTAATATAATAACAAAAAGTATTACATTGAAGTAAAAAATTTTAATGGAACCAGAAATATTATTTTAAGGATCAGATTAGTTATACACAGGCAAGGAACTTATAAACAAATTACATGAAATTTGTGAAAAAGTCATTCAAGTGTAGACTTTAAAAAATTGTTTTGAAATAGCTAAGTTTGACCAAGAAGAAATAGATCTATATCCTAGCACAATGGATTCAGATTAAACTTTAAGAAGTTTTTATTTTTGAACATTTAAGAACTCTTGGGTTACTGAAAGTTGTGAATCCAGGATCTCTCTCTATATATATATGCATGCATATATATATATATATATATATATATATATATATATAAAGAGATCTAAAATGGATTTCTCCAGTGAGTTTTCTGCTGAAAGTCACTGTTTTTAATCTTATCAGAACTGATTAATGAGACATGGGCCAAAATTTCTGATTAGTTCAGTTTTGCGAAATATATGAGTGAGAGCCCCAGGTGATTATTAGAGTTAAGACGAAAAAAGAAGGTAGACATCACCAATAAACTATTGTCACATATTTTTTATTTTTTAAAATGGGCATCTTTATCATTTTTTTTCTGAAGCATGTATATACAAGTTTGTACTGAATTAGTACATACATTTCCCAAACCACAAGAGGCTGATAAACCTAGAAGTGACATCTTAAAATCTCTTCTAGCCCTATGCTTCTATCTGATTAATTCTAACCATTTCTCATGACTTGCTTAGCTGACAGCTAATACTTTGCATTTGGCAGCTGATAAAGTGATGTTCATTGCAAACCTTGAAGTAGAAAAGTATATGAAATAGTTCCTCTGTTTCATCCTTTGTTGCCTCCATATAGCTAGAGAAACTTGCCTAGTGCCGGGTACAGAGTAGGAGCTAGGTGCCTAATATTTGGCCCCTTGTGTTTCTATAAATGAACATTTGAGGGGATAAAAATATTACTGGAGGAGAGTATGATGTGAAATTTGAAAGAAAGGAAAAGAGTAAGGGAGGACAGTGTACCATGGCTCAGAATAATTTAGCATTTACTCAGAAACAGGACCAGTACTCTTGCCTGGAAAATCCCATGGACAGAGGAGCCTGGTACAGAGCTCCTCTGTCCATGGGGTTGCTAAGAGTCGGGCACGACTAAGCAACTTCACTTTCGCTTTTCACTTTCATGCATTGGAGAAGGAAATGGCAACCCACTCCAGCGTTCTTGCCTGGAGAATCCCAGGGACGGGGGAGCCTGGTGGGCTGCCGTCTATGGGGTCACACAGAGTCAGACACGACTGAAGCGACTTAGCAGCAGCGGCAGCAGAAACAGGAAAACAGGCAGAAGGTATAGATAAAACAGTGGAGAATATGAGGAATCTGTTTTTCTTTTGGATCAAGTTAACAACTTATCCAAAAACCCTAAATGGAAGGAAATATTTAATAAGAATGGTTAGCCACCATATCAACTGACACATGGGACAACCTTTATTTTCAAACTACTTTGGAGGATACTGAATCATGAAAAGAAATGCAAGGCTGAAGATTTCAACAGGATTGGGGAGCATGAAGGAGAGATGAAAGTGGAAGTGTAGTCGCTTGGTCGTGTCCAGCTCTTTGTGATTCCATGGACCTCCAGATTCCTTTGTCCATGGAATTCTCCAGGCAAGAATACTGGAGTGGATTGCCATTCCTTTCTCCAGGGGATCTTCCTGATCCAGGGATTGAACCTGGGTCTCCCACATTGCAGGCAGATTCTTTACTGTCTGAGTTACCAGGGAAGCCCTGAAGAAGAGATAATTATATTTAAAAGTAGATATTTCTGGATAAATGATAGGTCTGGCTTGGACAACAGATGACTTCCCCATCTTTGGTGATTCTATGTGACTCTAATGTGTGGGTTTTTTTCTAATTTACTTACCAATGCTTCAAAATTAAACAAAAAATGTTTTGCATATTTAACATCACTGAAACAAGAATTGAGTATGTAAAATACTCCAAATAGTTAAAGGATTATCTACATATTTTATCAGACAATTTTATGCAGTGAGCATAAACCTTCTATTGCTTTTTTCTTTTCTTTAAAAAAAGTACTACTTTCAAATATTTTGTATAAACATCTCATGATTCTTCAGATGAGATTCACTCTTTCTTTTGGAATTTATTACTAGTTTTGTTTGCAAGTCCACTGTACTGAGTGGATTTTAACTCACATCTGTAGTCCCCTTGTGTTTTTTTTTCACCTGTTCAGGAAATAGAAATATGATTTTTGCAGGCAATGGTTTTGTTATCTGTAACTCCCAGAAGACACAGTTCCTTAGATATTCTAAGTATTTCATCACAGTCCCAACCAATGCACATTTAGGAGTGAGCTGAGTGTCCACTTGAGCAAGATATTTCTGTGGTTGCAAAAATTATTCTGGAGAAATTACATTTTCCTCCTCCTTCTTATCATTTAATAGCATGCTTTGAAGTGCATACACTTTAAGGGGAGATATGCTTTCTATCCAATGGGGTTATTGCTGAAAGGGCCCCCACTGACCTTTTTCCATCAAACTGACATCAACTCTTTTTCTAAACTCATTTTTTTTTAAAAAAGAAATCATAGATGTATTTGACTCTGTATTCGAAAATAAATGGTATCCAAGGCTGAGTGACTTAGCAAACAAATGGCGCGTGGAAATTGCAAAGCCATCTACTCTCTTGAATTGTCCCACAAAATTGGCTTAATGGGAACAAGATGACAATTAACTTTTTCCAATTATCATTTCTCTAATTCAACATTTGATTGCTGAGTGTCAAAGGGAGCGCCACAAATCATTCAGGGGTCAACAATTAAACTCCGTGACTAGAGTTTTAATGATCTCACTTTCTCCTTTTAAAATGAATTTGATAATCCTTTAATGTGCCTACTTCCTTTTTAAAATATCAGGGCTGTGGGCAGTGCCTCTCATTTATTCCAAAAACACAAGGGAAAGATAGCTTTAGATCCTAGAGCTTCAAAGAACTCTTATATCTTTGTTGAGATGAGAAAAACCGCTGAGAACATGGCATTTGAGATCAAGAAAAACTAGATCTGACTCTCAGTTCTTTCCATCCTAGCTGTGACATATTAGACAAGTTGCATCCTCTCTGGTTCCTATCCTGTAACTGGCTATTTTCTAGAGCTGCAATGGGGATTAGATGAACCTGTAAAGTGCCTGAGAATGAATAAATTAACACATGTAGTGTCTGAGAATGAATATCAGTTCCTTCTGTTTTCATGGTAAAGCACATACTGTGAGTTTGAATCATGTCAACTGTCAATGGTGGAAGAATCAGGGAAGTATCAATACATATCTTCCCAGATTTATGGCTTAAGGTGATGTAAAGGACAATTTAGTATTACAAGGAATACTGTCCTCTCTTAGTAGATGTTTTCCCAAGGAACTTGTATAATTCATCTTAGTATTTCTCATCCATCACAGTCCTAAAAGCAACTAACTGCTGTGATGCATATAGAAAAACTGGGGGAAAAAAATCTATTCCTTGAGCTAGAGCTTAGCAGATCCTTTGACTCTTGCTAGGCTACCTAGAAGCATGCTCTGATTCAACTCTAGGAGGCCCTAAAACCACACCCTATCCTCAAAATTTGCAATATCCAACATTTTGATCCCCAAATCAGTAAAACAGTTTGTGCATACTATCTTTAAAATAAATGTATTTATAAATGACATATGTGCTCTTCCATACTAACACAGTACACACATTTTAAAGTATAGATAAAAAACAAGTAAAATGGAAGTGTCAGGGGAAACACTAACTGAAACCCACCCATCCTAGCCAGATGCCACAGTAACCATTTGTGTGTTATTTTACAACAGGAGGTCCTTATTAGGAACACAGAATGACAAGCCACCACTAACCAGAAGAATTTGGAAAAGATCAAAAGGAGATGCCAGTCCACATTTTCTACCAATTCATGTTTACTGAGCAGTGCTTGGTCCTTGGAAGGAAAGCTATGACAAACCTAGAGAACATATTAAAAAGCAGAGAATACTTTACCAACAAAGGTCCCTATAGCCAAAGCTACAGTTTTTCCGGTAGTCATGTATGGATGTGAGAGTTGGACTATAAAGCAGGCTGAGTGCTGAAGAACTGATGCTTTTGAACTGTGGTGTTGGAGAAGACTCTTGAGAGTCCCTTGGACTTCAAAGAGATCAAACCAGTCAATTGTAAAGGAAATTGGTCCTGAATATTCATTGGAAGGACTGATGCTGTGCAGTACTTTGGCCACCTGATGTGAAGAACTGACTCATTGGAAAAGATCCTGATGCTGGGAAACATTGAACACAGGAGGGGAAGGGTGTGACAGAGGATGAGATGGCTGGATGGCATCACCGACACAATGGACATGAGTTTGAGTAAGCTCTGGGAGTTGGTGATGGACAGGGAAGCCTGGTGTCCTGTAGCCTATGGGGTTACAAAGAATTGGACACGACTGAGTGACTGAAGTGAACTGAACTGAGCTTGCATACGCTACCAGGAAGAGCCCTGAGTCAGAATGATTGGACAGAGACAGCCTAGAAACGAATCCTGTCACCATAACAGCCAAGATGGTGAGCCACATGGCAGAGCAGCCCTCCTGACTTCCCTTACCCTGCTGCTCTCGTCCCAGGTGCCCTTCCCAATAGTCTCTTGCTCTGTCAGCACCTGCTTCTCCTCAGACAGTTCATTTCCAAGTGTTAGACAAGAGCCCGTTCTCAGGCGCTAGAAGGGGTTCCTCTTCCCACGACAAGAGTTCAAGTCTTTTCTTGCCAAGTTCCAATAGATCACTCTGTGCTCTCCTTGGTGTGCCTTCCGTGTGGTGTGAGACCTGTTGCTTTTCTTGTTGAAACTTGCCGCATGGTGGAGCACGCACGAGCCGGGGCAGTGGACAGTGGAGACTAGCATTGCTTTCTATCGGCCATACCTGCAGCATGGCAGGTTCTCCTGACTTCGTTTCACAGGCAGCTGAATCAGGTTCCTTTACTTTGTCAACAAAGACTGGAGGAAACTGGACTTTTGGCCCAGGACCAGCCAACTCTTTTGTTGGCTTTATACTTTTCTAATCAAACATTACATCGTGTCCTTTGAGATTTACAAAACTGGCTTGAATTCCCACTTCAAGTCTTGTGTAAATGTTCTTTCCCTCCCTAAGATTTCCACAAGTTTCCAGGGAGGGTTTATATCCTCACAGCACAGTTAGCCACTTTCTTATTTGTGAAATTCTCTGTCTTAGAGTTTACTCTTGTAACTCAGCAGGGCTTCTCTTCTCTCACCTTGTGCCCCTCAGGGGAGGACAGGGGTCACTAGCATAGGACACAATTGTAACAACTGAAGAGGGTGTTACATCACAGCACGGAAGAGCAGATATTTATAATTAAATATTTCCATCATGTGATCTTTATTTTTAGATTCCCTTAGTCCTTATCTAAGGACTGAAGGTCTTAGATATTCAGAGCTGAATTTCCTCTTAGATGTCTCTGACTTTTCACTAAAATGATATGTTGGTCTCTCTCAAGATTATCCATCCAACAAACACTATCTTGGGCAAATTTTTCAGAGGATGAGGAGGGGCCAGGATGAGACCTACCTGACAATACTTGATATAACAACTGTTGATCCTTGTGTCTTTGACTGATGCTTTTGAACTGTGGTGTTCAAAATTTTGTGGTGTTGGAGAAGACTCTTCAGAGTCCCTTGGACAGCAAGGAGATCCTAAAGGAAATCAGTCCTGAATGCTCATTGGAAGGACTGATGCTGAAGCTGAAATTCCAATACTTTGGCCACCTGATGCAAAGAACTGACTCATTTGAAAAGACCCTGATGCTGGGAAAGATTGAAGGCGGGAGGAGCAGGGGATGACAGATGATGAGATGGTTGGATGGCATCACCGACTCAATGGACATGAGTTTGTGTAAACTCCGGGAATTGGTGATGGACAGGGAGGCCTGGTGTGGTGCAGTCCATGGGGTCTCAAAGAGTTGGACACGACTGAGAGACTGAACTGAACTGATCCTTGTGTCACTACACTGAGGAGTCACAATCTATTGTGAAGTGAGAGCAAGTAATTTCTTACTATTGTGCTGTGAATAATATTTATTATCAAGTGAGGATGGATTCAAGATTAATTCTGCAAAAAATGTCATTCTTATTTCTTTGCATTGTAAAATAAATTCTAGAGTGGGAGAGAGAGGGTAGAATTGCAACAAGTATGTTGGGAAGTGTGCATAAAAGTGGTACATCAATGAAAATGTGCTCCTTATGTGAACATCAGCCTCATTAAGGCTTCAGCAGACAAGTGTTCTCACTTATATAGACCAATGCATCTCCAATGTGGGGTCCGTACCCAAACACATGAGCAAGATGATTCAAGGGGCAAAAAGAAAATATTACAGCTTATGTTGATATTTATTTTTATCTCATGGTTTTTAAATTTGTTTTTTGAGTGTATGTAATGTCATGTGTAGAAAGGTTAAAGCAAAACCAGAAGTACTTTGACATTTCTCCTATGAAGAGATGATTCCTTTTCCCCTCCTCTGAATTTGAATTTACTTTACATTAACAGAGTGTGGCAGAGGGAAGACTATGCAACTCCCAGGCTAGGTCACAAAAGGCCGTGCAGCTTATATCTAGTTTGCTGAAACATTTGCCCTGGCAAACCTGAGCCACCGTGGAAACCACTATGCTGTGAGGGAGCCCAAGTTATAAAACACCCTGATCTTTCAAAAGTATCAGCTAAGCTCAGACAAGGCACCAGGCATGTGATTAAAGAAGTCCTCTGATGATTCCAGACACAGGCAACTAAATTTCCCAATTGAAACTCCAGACATTACAGAGCAAAGAGAGACCATCATTCCCCATCCAATTCCTGATGTACAGGGTACATGAGCATAAAAAAATACTGTCTTATATTATTAGATTTTGTGAAAGTTTTTAATGCAATAACTGATCTGAATAAAATGTATAAATAAATTAGTACATAGAAAGATATGTTGTGATGGTATATGAAAACAAACAAACAAACAAACAAACAATTTTTACTGATGGAGTGCAAGGCCAAAATATTTGAAGATTACTGAAGCTAGACATTAGATAGTGATCATGGGCATACAGACACTAAAGATAAGAAGTTTGCATAACCAGATAGTCTAGTTTGATCCAACTACAGAGCTGAACAGTGGAGAGAAAATACAGTAAACGGGTCAAATAAGTGGTCAGAAATCACACTGGACAAATGTAAGAATCAAAGTCTCCACAGACATTAGATAAATGCAATTATATAGGTGAAGTAGGCAAAATATTTTAGATAATTTGAGGTGACCTCAAATTATTTCCTCAAGAGGAAAATTTCAGTTCCATTAAGATCTCCCATGGAATGTCTGTTAGGGTAGAAATGTAGAAATAAACATCAGGCCAGTGAGGAAGTGGAAGTCAGTAGCGAATGCACCAAACTGGAAATGAGGACTGAAAATCAGCATTAAGTTAGGATTTTCTTGATCAGAAGAGACCTGTTATTTTCTCCTCTGACTCTGCACATTTCCTTCAAACTACTAAGAAAATTCACCCACCATAAAGTTTACCCATTAAAATTCAGCGGTTTTATGTATATTCACAAGTTGTACAACTGCTATCACTATTTGATTCCACAATATTTTAATCATACCCTGCCCCCAATCCACAAAAAAATAATTTGAAAATATTAAAGTGGGAGGAATTGGAATTGATCTGTTTAGTTTTAAAATTTTTATGCAGGTACAGTGGTCAAGACTGTGGTATTAACAGAAGAATAGATGTATAGATCAATGGAACAGGATAGAGATACAATATGAATTTGATTTCAACAAATTTGTAAAAGCAGTTCAATGGAAGGGAACCCTTTTCAACAAATGTTGTTGAAGCCATAGGCAAGACATTCATAAGCAAAAGAAAAATAAAGTGATATAAGAACTTTCATTTAAACTTCACATTTTATTATGAAACTGCATCAAAACTGATCACAGACAAACATAAAATGTAAATCTATAAAATTTTAGATAAAAAATTATGAGAGGATCTTTGGGATCTAGGGCTAAGAAAGAGTTCTTAGACCAAAAAAACCGCATAAATTTGACTTCATTAAACACTGAAAAACAGTGCTAAGAGGATATAAAGTTAAGCTAGATATAGGATGGCAGAAAATATTTGTAAATCATACATCTTAGTCCGTTCAGGCTGCTATAATAAGAAAAACACAGACTGTATGGCTTATAAAAGGCTGAAATTTATTGCTCATAATCTTGGAGGCTGAAAGTCTGAGATCAGGGTACCAGTAGAGTACAGTCAGGTCACATATCAAAGGACTAGTTAGTATCTAGACTATATAAAAACCACTAAAAATTCAAAAATAAAAGATCAAGCAATCCAATTAGAATATAGTCTAAAGATATGAAGAAACATTGGTGATTTGCAGCCTTGGGAGTTTACTCAGTGAAATTTGAAACTGGCTCCTGTTCTAGGAGGTCAAAGAGAAGAGACAGACTACTCTAGACTGGTAGGTGTCAGGGTTTGGGGATTTTTAAAAAACATTTTTTTCGTTGAAGCATAATTCATTTACAATGTTGTGTTAGTTTTATGTGTACAACAAAGTGATTCACTTATATATGTACACATAAACATGTGTGTGTGCTGGTACACATATATATTCTTTTTCAGATTCTTTTGCATTATAGGCTACTATAAGATATTCAATATAATTTTGTGTGCTATACAGTTCAGTTCAGTTGCTCAGTCGTGACCGACTCTTTGTGACCCCATGGACTCTAGCACGTCAGGCTTCTCTGTCCATCACCAACTCCCAGAGCCTACTCAAACTCATGTCCATTGCATTGGTGATGCCATCCAACCATCTCATCCTCTGTCATCCCCTTCTCCTCCAGCCTTCAAACTTTCCCAGCATCAAGGTCTTTTCCAGTGAGTCAGTTCTTCACATCAGGTGGCCAAAGTATTCGGGTTTCAGCTTCAGCATCAGTCCTTCCAATGAACATTGAGGACTGATTTCCTTTAGGATGGACTGGTTGGATCTCCTTGCAGTCCAAGGGACTCTTAAGAGTCTTCTCCAACACCACAGTTCAAAAGCATCAATTCTTTGGTGTTCAGCTTTCTTTATAATCCAACTCTCACATCCATACATGACCACTGGAAAAACCATAGCCTTGACTAGACGTACTTTGATGGTAGTGTCTCTGCTTTTTAATATGCTGTCTAGGTTGGTCATAGCTTTTCTTTCAAGGAGTAAGTGTCTTTTAATTTCATGGCTGCAGTCATCATCTGCAGTGATTTTGGAGCCCCCCAAAATAAAGTCTCTCACTGTTTCCATTGTTTCCCCATCTATTTGCCATGATGTGATGGGACTGGATGCCATGGTCTTAGTTTTCTGAATGTTGAGTTTTAAGCCAGTTTTTTCACTCTTCTCTTTCACTTTCATCAAGAGGCTCTTTCATTCTTCTTTGCTTTATGCCCTTAGGGTGGTGTCATCTGTGTATCTGAGGTGCTATACAGTAGGTCTTTATTGCTTGTCTATTTTATATACAGTAGTGTGTATATGTTAATCCCAAACCCCTAATTTAGCTCTCCCTCCCTCCTCCAGCTATTCCCTTTGATAACCATAAGTTTATTTTCTGTCTTTGAGTTTATTTGTATTTTGTAAATACATTCTTTTGTATCATTTTTAAGATTCCACATATAAGTAATATTTTATGATATATGTCTTTCTCTGTCTTACTTCATATAATATGATAATATCCAGATCCATCCATGTTGCTACAAATGGCATTGTTTCATTCATTTTATGGCTGAGTAATATTCCATTGTGTGTGTGTATATATATACACACAAACATATACCACACTCTTCTGTTGATGGGCATTTAGATTGCTTCATGTCTTGGATATCGTAAATAGTGTTTCAGTGAATATTGGGGTACATGTATCTTTTTGAATTAGACTTTTCACCTTTTCCACATGTACACCCAGGAGTGGTATTGTGTGATCATATGGCTCTATTTTTAGATTTCTAAGGAATCTCCATACTGTTTTCCATAGTGGTTGCTGTATTAATTTACAGTCCCACCAACAGTATAAGAGGGTTCCTTTTCCCTCAACACTCTCTCCAAGTAGGTGTTTGTGCTTAATAACCAAAGAACTTACACATGAAACTTTTCTTGGGCCATCACAAGATAAGTAGGTCTGCACCTGCCTGCCAGAATCTTAAGAATTTATGTAGATGCCTTAACCGAGTTCAATCATGTATTCAGCCCAAATGGTCTCAATGACGTGTTTGTCTCTTAAGGTTGTGACCTTAAAGTGGCTTGTAGTGCAGAAATGGTGGGTTAAACTACACTGTAAGCATAAAGGAGGGAGTAAGCAGCCTGGTCCAGTGTGAGTTTGACCTAGCAGTCATGTCCTCTCAGCGACCTCCTCCAGCAGGCATTGAATTAAAAAGATATACAGATGGCAAATAGGCACATAAAAAAGATGTTCAACATCGCTAGCCATTAGGAAAATACAAATTAAAAATCCAATGGACTATCATTAGAGGACTATCATAGTGACTAAAATAAAAAATATTGATAACACCAAATGCTGTTAATAATGGAAAGAAGTTAGATCACTCAGCTGTTGCTAAATGGAATGTAAAATAGTATATCTACTCCTGGAAAGAGTTTGTTAGTTTTGTAAAAAAAAAAAAAAAATGCAAAAACTATACAATCCTGCAATTTTATTCTTTGGTATTTGTCCCAGAAAAGTAAATACTTATGTGTATACAAAAACCTGTACAAAAATGTATATACAACTTTATTCATAATAGCATAACACAAGGCAGATTTTCAACAGGTAAATGGCTATATACTTTGTTATATATCCACACTATGAAATGATGCTCAACAATTAAACTATTGATACACGCACCCTTCCCAGGTGGCTCAGTGGTAAAGAATCCACCTGCAATGCAGGAGATGTGGCTTTGATCCCTGCTTAGGGAAGCCCCTTTAGAAGGGAGTGACCACTTGCTCCAGTATTCTTTCCTGAGAAATCCTGTGGACAGAGAAGCCTCCCAGGCTACAGTCCACGGGGTTGCAAAGAGTCAGAGACAACTGAGCAGGTAAGCACACGTTGATACATGTTGTGCCATGTATCAGCCTGGGTGGATCTCCATGATATTATGCTGATGGGAAACAGCCAATCCCCAAAGGTTTTACATGATATGATTCTACTATATAATATTCTTGAAAAAAATTATAGAAATGGAGTACAAATTAGTGGTTGCCAGGGTTAAGGAAATGGTGGAGTTAGGAGGTAAGCAGGTGTGTCTATAGCAAGACAATTTGAGGGATTCTTGTGGTGATAGAAGTGCTCTGTATCTTGTTTTCTAAGATATTACCTTTGGGGGAAATTGGGTAAAATGTACAAAGGGTTTCTTTATATTATTCTTAAAACTGGATATAAATCTACAATGGTGTCAAAATAAAAAGTTAAATTAAAAAATATAAAGATGGGACTGACACTCTTAGTTGAAGAACTGCAGGACACTTGAGCCTGGATTCAATCATGATAACATCAGGATGACACAATGCTTCTCAGCTTGTCACTATACACCTCATTAAGCAAAGGAGGAAAAAGAACTGAACTTTCAGCCTCACAGGTGCAAAGCTTTTGTGTGAACAAAACAAGTATTTTCCTCTTATGATGTAACCCACTGGGACACTTAGCTTGGCAAGGCGAAAACAGAGTAGATTTTTGTCCCCAATAGCTAACCACATGAGGACAACAAAAGCCCTTCTGATCTTAAGTGACAGGGATTAGACACAGAAAGAGCAGTCATTTTCAGTCAAAGAGAATGGCCAATAAGAAAAGTGTTGCAAAGGAAGCATGAAATTTCAGGGGGTTCTTTAGGATGCCATTGGTAGAAGACACTTTGCAAGGGCATTTGAACTAACATAGCTTGTTAAAAATTCCTTCACTAACCAGTGCACACAGGCTGTTGGGGCTTTGCTTCTTTGTGACCCCATGGACTGTAGCTTACCAGGTTCTCTGTTCATGATTTTAGGGTGGAGTTCAGTGAGAAAAATTAGAAAGTGTTTTAACAACATTCACACTCCAGATACTCATGTGGTATTCATATCTTGTTTTTGCTATTTTAATAAATTTATTTCTAAGCCCAGTCTTCCTCCTCTGTAAAATGCCTATAAAGTATTTGGAAAAATGGAAAACATGAAGAAATTCTCTATGAACAAGGATTTATTCCTGTACTTATATGTTCTTATATATCTACTCCTTATCTTCTCTATTCCTGATTTTATATGTACTCAATAATATTTAGAGTTATTCTCAATGAAATTATCTTCTACAATTAACTGTGACAAGTATGTGTTGGAGTATTGTGTGTATCTTTTAAACCTGTGTTGTTTTAGTTGCAAACTCATAGACTAATTATAGAATTAAAATTTTGTTATTAGTTCAAATAACTAATTATTTCTGCCCTGATTGCCTATTATTATTGCCTATACTGCAACTTGACTTGGGACAAAGTTTAAAAGTTGCCTTTTTCATAGACAGACCTTTCTATTTGTGTTGCATTATAACAGATAACATTTCTGGTGTTTGTACATTAGATATTGCACATCACCTGTGAAAGTTTTCTTGGATATCTTTTCAAGATATTCTACTTTAGTCTTTAAGTTTCAATGAAAATGAGAAACAGAAAATGAAACATTTAAATTTTGCTTATTTCTTATAAAAATAACATATACATATAGAAACAAAAGCTTAAATACAATGTTACAGTGCAAATGAAAAGTAATTATTGACAAGAATAATGGAAACAAAAGCAGAAATAAACAAATGGGACTTCCTTAAAACTCTGATGCTTTTGCACAGCAAAGGAAACAGTAAACAAAACAAAAAGACAACCCACAGATTGGGAGAAAATATTTGCAAATGATGTGACTGATAAGTGATAGCCTCCAAAATTTACAAACAGCTTATGACACTTAATAGCATCAAAACAAACAAAAACTGGGCAGAAGACATGAACAGACATTTCTTTAAAGAAGACATACAGATGGCCAAGAGGCACATGAAAAGATTCTCAGTGTCATTAGTTATCAGAAGATGCAGATCAAAACTACAGTGAGACATCACCTCACCAGAATGGCCATCATCAAAAACTCCACAAACAGCAAATGCTGGAGAGGGTGTGGAGAGAAGGGAACCCTCCTGCACTTTTGGCGGGAATGTAAATTGGTACACTTGCTATGCAGAACAGTATGGAGGTTTCTTAAAATACTAAAAATAGAGCTACCATATGACCCTGCAGTCCCAGTCCCAATTCAGAGAAAAACATGGCTCAAAAAGATACATGCACCCCAATGTTTATTGCAGCACTGTTTACAATAGCCAACACATAGAAACAACCTAAATGTCCATCGACATAGGAATGCCTAAAGAAGACGTGGCACATATACACAATGGAATATTATGGAGCCATTAAAAGAATGAAATAAAGCTATTTGCAGCAACATAGATGGACCTAGTGAAGTAAATGAAGTAAGTGAAGTAACTGAGTGAAGTGAGTCAGACAGAGAAGGAGAAACATTATATGACATCCTTTATAGGTGGAATCTAAAAAGATACAAATGAACTTACAAAACAGAAAGAGACTCACAGACTTAGAAAACAAACTCACAGTTGCTGTGTGGGAAGGGATAGTTATGGACCTTGGGAAGGTCATGTGCACACTACTCTATTTAAAATGGATAACCAACAAGCACCTATTGTATAGCACATGGAACTCTGCTCAGTGTTATGTGCCAGCCTGGTTGGCAGTGGCGCTTGGGGGAGAATGGATACATGAATGTATATGGCTCAGTCCCTTCACTGTTCACCTAAAGCTATCACAACATTGTTAATTGGCTATACCCCATACAAAATATTTTCGGTGTTAAAATTTTTTTTTTTAATTTGATTTCAGCTATTGATCTTTTTAATTTATCCAAATCTCCAGGGTGCTTTCAGGTAGAAGACTTGTGTTTTCATTTGGCAATGAGAAGTTTTTGCTATGATTTCTATGATTATTTATTTACCCTGGGGCTCCAACTCCTCATCTTCAATTTCTGCTTTCTTTTTTGGGGGGAACATCTATTATGTAGATGTTATATTTCCTAAACTGAACTTTGATGCTTTTAACTGTGCTTTAAAATAATTTTTCTCCTTTATATTCATGGTTTTAGTATTAGCATTTTACCCAATATAGTAGGCAGAGTGAACTAGGCTTAGCATAAGTCAGGTCATGATGTTCTTACTCAAACGTGTAGTGGGTCCCCATTTCTCTGAAAGCAAACACAGTCAGTCAGTTCAGTTCAGTCACTTGGTCATGTCCAACTCTGTGACTTCATGGACTGCAGCAAGCCAGGCTTCCTTGTCCATCACCAACTCCTGGAGCTTGCTCAAACTCATGTCCATGGAGTCAGTGATGCCATCCAACCATCTCATCCTCTGTCATCCCCTTCAATGTTTCCCAGCATCAGGGTCTTTTCTAGTGAGTCAGTTCTTTGCATCAGGTGGCCAAAGTATTGGAGCTTCAGCTTCAGCCTCAGTCCTTAGAATGAATATTCAGGACTGATTTCCTTTAGGATGGACTAGTTGGATCTCCTTGCAGTCCGAGGGACTCTCAAGAGTCTTCTCCAACACCACAGTTCAAAAGCATCAGTTCTTCGATGCTCACTCTTCTTTATGGTCCAACTCTCATGTCCATACATGACTACTGGAAAAAGAATAGCTTTGACTAGAAGGACCTTTGTTGACAAAGTAATGTCTCTGCTTTTTAACATGTTCTCTAGGTTGGTCATAACTTTTCTTCCAAGGAGCAAGTGTCTTTTAATTTCACGACTGCAGTCACCATATGCAGTGTTTTTGGAGTCCAAGAAAATAGTATGTCATTGTTTCTATTGTTTTCCCATCTATTTGCCATGAAGTGATGGGACTAGATGCCATGATCTTCAGTTTTTGAATGTGAGTTTTAAGCCAGCTTTTTCACTCTTCTCTTTCACTTCCATCAAGAGGCTCTTTGGTTCTCTTCACTTTCTGCCAAAAGGGTGGTGTCATCTGCATATCTGACGTTATTGATATTCCTTCTGGCAATCTTGATTCCAGCGGTGCTTCATCCAGTCTGGCATTTTGCATGATATACTGCATATAAGTCAAACAAACAGGGTGACAATATACAGCTTTGACGTACTCCTTTCCCAATTTGGAACCAGTCTGTTGCTCCATGTCCGGTTCTAACTGTTGCTTCTTGATCTGCATACAGATTTCTCAGGAGGCAGGTCAGGTAGTCTGGTATTCCTATCTCTTGAAGAATTGTCGACAGTTCATTGTGATCCACACAGTTAAAGGATTTGGCATAGTCAATAAAGCAGAAGTAGATGTATTTCTGGTTGCTTTTCCTATGATCCAGCAGATATTGGCAATTTGATCTCTGGTTCCTCTGCCTTTTATAAATCCGGCTTGAACATCTGGAATTTCTGGTTCATGTACTATTGAAGCTTGACTTAGAGAATTTAGAGCGTTACTTTGCTAGCATGTAAGATGAGTGTAATTGTATGATAGTCTGAACATTATTTGGCATTGCCTTTCTATGGGATTGGAATGAAAACTGATTTTTTTCCAGTCCTGTGGCCACTGCTGAATTTTCCAAATTTGCTGGTGTATTGAATGCAGCACTTTTATAGCATCACTTTTTAGGGTTTGAAATAACTCAATTGGCATTCCATCACCTCCACTAGCTTTGTTCGTAGGGATGCTTCCTAAGGCCCACTTAACCTTGCATTCCAGCATCTGGCTCTAGGTGAGTGATCACATCATCATGGTTATCTGGATCATTAAGACCTTTTTTTTGTATAGTTTTGTGTATTCTTGCCACCTCTTCTTAATAGCTTCTGCTTCTGTTAAGTCTATACCATTTCTATTCTTTATTGTGCCCATCTTTGTATAGAATGTTCCTTTGGTATCTCTAATATTCTTGAAGAGATCTCTAGTCTTTCCCATCTTATTATTTTCCTCTATTTCTTTGCATTGATCAGTGAGGAAGGCTTTCTTATCTCTCCTTGCTATTCTTTGGAACTCTGCATTCAGATGGGTATATCTTTCCCTTTCTCCTTTGTCTTTCACATCTCTTCCATTCACAGCTATTTGTAAGGCTTCCTCAGACAAACATTTTGCCTTTTACATTTATTTTTCTCGGAAATGGTCTTGATCCCTGCCTCCTGGATCACTGACAGAGTGTCTGAAAACTATGCATGGAGGTTTGTGACATTTGGAAGAGGTGGTGATCAATGCAGTCAATAATAGCCAATAAAATCTTACATGATCTTCCTCTGGTATCCAGCTTCACATCTTGCTACTCTCACCTTGTTCACCCTAATCCAGCTACATAGCCTCTTTGCTCTGTCTCTACCTTCCAAGGCACACTCCTGCCTTAGAGACTTTGTGCAAGCTTGTCCCTCTGCCTGGAACTGCCATATCCCCCAGATACTCACTTGCCCCACTCTCTACACTCTCTCAAGTTGTTGCTTATATTTTAATTAAACAGTGAGCTGTCCCCAGGAGTCCTGTTTAAGATGTTAAAACTTCCCCCCCCCCCCACAGTATTCCCAAGTTTGTTTTCATGCTATTGAAAGTGAAAATCACTCAGTCGTGTTGCAAATTTTTGTGACCCCATGGACTGTATAGTTCATGAATTCTCCAAG
This sequence comes from Capricornis sumatraensis, assembly GCF_032405125.1. Taxonomy (NCBI): domain Eukaryota; kingdom Metazoa; phylum Chordata; class Mammalia; order Artiodactyla; family Bovidae; genus Capricornis; species Capricornis sumatraensis. Next base: position 4,503,887 of record NC_091083.1, read on the forward strand.
CCTGAATACTGGAGTGGGTAGCCATTCCCTTCTCCGGTGAATCTTCCTGACCAGGAATCGAACCAGAGTCTCCTGCATTGCAGGTGGATTCTTTACCAGCTGAGCTACCAGGGAAGCCCTTCCATGCTCTTATTTGTTGCCTAATACTCTGATGTTTATCTATGTATTATTTTCATATTTATTGTCTTTCTCCAGCAGCTAGAAGGTCAGTTCTGAAGGACAGTGATCTGTATCTGCTTCCACTATTATAACCGAAGATCCTAATATATACTATCAGAACGAGGCACATAGTAGATATTTAATTAATAGTCATTGACTGAATGTGTCTTAGAAAATTAAATGATTCTTTGTTCCAGTTCCTCAATGAAACATTTCATCCAATAGTTTTGTTTTGAATTTACAGGAATCCTTTCTTTTTCTCAAATTATTCATTGATCACAGTTTCCTTTCTTTGTTTTACAACTGCAAAATCATCTCATATTGCTTTGAAAATAGTAATTAGAATATTTTAAAGTTCTTTTTTCTTCGAATTTTGTAAAGCAAAAATGTGGATCTTAATTTCCAATTAATTCAGTTATTTTCATTTTAAGTTATATAGTGATATGCAATAATTAAGACTTGATTGTCACTGCCAGATACATAAATCAAATTAGCTTAAGCAAAGAAAGGATTTTTCTCCTCTTTCTGCTGATATAATTGAAAAGTCCATGTGTTTATCTGGCTTAATTTATGGATGAATCACCTATCTCACTCTCCATCTTCTGAACACTCTCTATTCACGGGAGCAAGATGCCCGGGATACATGGGAGTCTTTCCAAGTAATCGCATCAGAATCATTTCAGTGAAGATTTGATTGTCTTGCCTCAGGTCACATGACAAATCTTAAGCCAAATTTTGGGGCCATGTATTTGAGATTCTCTGATTCTTTTAGACCTGGATCATGTATTCCCAGGTGAAGAGAGGTAAAAAATGGGCACCCTAACCTAAACTATGTGAATAAAGTTCTCTCAAAGAGATACTAATATTGCTTTAAAAAAGGGAAGACAAAAGTTGTGCATCAGACGTAACATCTGTGTATTTTGAGGAAAACAACTGATTTTTAATTCTTTTGTCAAACAGTTCAGCTAGAAGTTAAAAGTTACAGAAGATCATTTATCTTCATGGAAAGCCACCTGAGTACAACCAGCAAACTATTTTATTAATTACTTTCTAAGTTAGTTGAAGCAATGTCTTCAGCTCCTATCTGGGCAGATTTATTTGTGGCTCAACAGGATTCCATTTACTTTGTGAGTTAATTCTTCTCATCCATCATAAATACTGCTCGCTGAAAATGAGACTAAAGTCATAAGGTTAGCTGTTCAAAATGTTTGTTCTTCTTTAAATTCAAGTTAGTCAAAATTTTTCCTGGAGAGAAGTAATACCTAAGTTTCTGATAAAGATGGGGAGGAACTAACACTATAATTATTTCATTTTAAAAGGATAGGGCTTCCCTGGTCACTCAGCAGTAAATCGGCCTGCAATACAGGAGATACAGCAGAGGTGTGAGTTTGATCCCTGGGTCAGGAAGATCAGGACAAGTAGGAAATGATGACTCACTCCACTATTCTTGTCTGGAAAACCTTCTGTACAGAGGAGCCCGGTGGATTACAGTACAGGAGGTCATAAAAAGTCATAAAAGGATAAGGAGTAAAGCAGATGACATAATGATAACATGATAGTAATGCTTCTACTAATAACTTTACTGTTGGATATTCTTAATTCTTTCCAAGTGTTTTCACTCATAGTACCAAATAACTTGTTTTCTCATCTCATGAAATCAGCAGGACAGATATCATTGTGTTCGTTTACCAAACAAGGATACTGAAGGTCATGTAGGTAAACATAACACATATAAACCATCATGTATTTGCTCATATTGTATTCAAGATCTTTATGTCTCTACCTCACTTGTTTGGATTATGAGCTTCACAGGGGTGGATATCTTGCATTATTTATTTTTGTATTCCCAGATCCTAGCCAGTGCCTGGCATATGTCAGATGACTAGAAAAAAGTTTTCAAAGTAGAATTTAATTGCCTGTGGTCACAAAACTAAGCCACGTAAGACTGGGATGAAAACCAAGTTTTTGTGCTTTTCAGTACAGCATGTAAATGGCTCTTTAAATTGCAATCAATGTGTCACATATGTTTCAAAATAAATGAACACAATAACCTTGAGTGGATCTAGAGAGATGCCATCCAACAAAGAGTGAGTCAGGGGTCCCAGCAGGAAGTAGATGACATACTCAAACTGAGTAAATGGGGAAGGCTGATAAAAGGACTATTACATTATTATTATAAAGGTTACGGAAGAAGACAAGGGTGAGTGCAGGACACTGGGCCAAGTGATCAGAACTTGGAGTTTCTACCACTCCTAGACCTGGAGAGGTAAAAAGGAGCTCCTGGAACCCGTGGGGAGAGCATCACATAAGGGCAACTAAACAGGAGTGGGCTCTTCAGGAGATGGAGCCAGCTAACTCACAGAGATCTAGGAGGCAGGGGACAGGAGAAGAAAAGCGCTGACTTCACTTTCCTTTCTTCCTTGCATTGCATCCTGGTGTATACCACGGCAGAAGCCAGAAAACGAAGAGAAAGGTATTTCTTTTTTTTTTTTAATTTAAATTTATTTATCTTAATTGGAGGCTAATTACTTTACAATATTGTATTGGTTCTGCCACACAGCAACATGAATCCGCCACGGGCGTACACGTGTCCCCCATCCTGAACTCCGCTCCCACCTCCCTCCTTGTACCATCCCTCCGGGTCGTCCCAGTGCACCAGCCCCAAGCATCCTGTATCCTGCATCGAACCTGGACTGGCGATTCGTTTCATATATGATATTATACGTGTTTCAGTGCCATTCCCCCAAATCGTCCCACCCTCTCCCTCTCCCTCTCCCACAGAGTTCAAAAGACTCTTCTATACATCTGTGTCTCTTTTGCTGTCTCGCATACAGGGTTATCATTACCATCTTTCTAAATTCCATATATATGCGTTAGTATACTGTATTGGTGTTTTTCTTTCTGGCTTACTTCACTCTGTATAATAGGCTCCAGTTTCATCCACCTCGTTCTGTTGATGAATCCGTCCAGATTAACACCCCGAGGGCCAGGGCGGAGGGCAGGAAGGAGGATGGGGAGGCCGTCCGAGGGGGTTGACAGAAGACAGCGCGGAGCACCTGTCGGCGTCAGCCTTCCGGGAGAGAGTGAAGCTGCCCTGAGTACTCAGCCTGCGCCTGCTGGAGACTGGGGAAGCCAGTGTACTCGGAAGGGTGTGTTGTGCTAATGAGGCTGGTGCCACGCTTTGGAAGAGTGACTCGTTCTTGTCGAGGAGCGAGGAGCATAAACAGATGGGGTCCGCGGTTTAACTCACCACTTCCAAGTTGCGCGGCTGTCAGTTGCGGCTACAGTCCTGGGTTCCAGAGAGTTGCAGGCCGTAATCTGCACTGCAGATCTTCCAAAGAACAACTGGCATACTCTTTGCCCAGTAAGTACAGGCACAGTCTAGCCACACTGCTAGTATCAAAGGATATTCTTCATTAATTGAATATGACAGTGCATTTACCCCTCTTTTTTGAGAGAACAAAATACTTATTCAAAGATTGTTCTGACTATGAACTCCAAACAACACACACCACAGAAGCCAATGAATCAGTTTGGTCTATTGCTTCATGAATAGATTCTTCTGTGTGGTGTGTCCAGATGAGTCTGAGCTTGAAAATTCTAAACACTGCTCATCCAGCAGTAGTTTCCCCTTTAACTTACTTGGCGTGGCTTTTCCTCTTGGGCCGTGATGAGCTCAGCTGTGTTGGTGTGCAATGTGTACACACAGAATATTAAGGAAGTGACCTGAATAAATCTCTTTCAAGCAAAGGGTCAGACTCAAGCTTCTGGTAACAATGTCTAAAAATTGGGATGAAATACATCTGGTTCCACCACTGTATGACCCTGTGAACTTGTTACCTCTGCAAAGTTTGGTATTTCCATCTATGGATAGGAAACATTTATTTTCCCTTCCTGGATCCCCAGGGTTTGGAAGTCTCTGAAGTGCTACTTAATTATAAGATAATATAACTGCATAATACATAGTTATTAAATAATCTATAGTTATTAAACATAAATTTTAAATATTTGAAAGGGTTTACATTTGCCTTTTGTTTTCTCCAGAATAGTGCCTGGGGTTCATGAAGTAGCCATGTATTAATTAAAATAAAGGAAATGTGCTTTTATTTTAACTAGTCATGAAAGTTGCATGATAAAGGAAAAATTACTTTGCTTTTAAGATTTAGACTTTCTTTTTATGTGAGAAATTAGGGTAATCAGAATTTATTTCCTGAATTTTCTCTAGAACCAGAAGTGCTTTTTAAAAAATGAAGTCATAAAAATGAAAGTTACTTTCTAGGTTAGTGCAGATGATGAGTCACAATATTTGAAACATCAGTTTATTTTCATGTTGCATAAATACTGTTGTGTTACTCTTGATCAATATTAGAGTCAGGATTCTAATCTGTGAAAATGGAATCTTTCAGCATTTCTAAAAAGAAAATATGAAATTCATGACCTAAGTGACTTTGGTCAAGTGGAAGAAACCTGGATTTGCAAAGAGAAAGAATACTAAAGACATATATATATATATAAACATATACATATATTTAAGTTTTTAATAAGTTTAGCAAAATTTTGGTTTATAAGCTAGGGGTATCTGTACTCATAATTTATCTATTGCTGCTACAATTGTGTGTTATAAACCACTTCAAAACCCAGTGGTTTAAAAAAGCAGACATTTATGATTGCTTTTGAGTCTGGGGTCAGCTGGCTTGGCTGGACACACTCATGTCTATAGTCAGCTATGGGTTGGGAGGCAACAGTGTTGACCTTGGCAGGGGTCTAATGCATGTTTGGAGGTGGACTGGCTCTAAGCTGTTTTGAATAGGTTCAGCTGGAATGACTAAGCTTTTCTTCATTCGTTTCTTTCATGCATTTAGCAGGCTAACTGGGGCTGATGTTCATCATGGCTAGACAGGGTTGAGGCTTGGGCTCAAAAGTGGTTTATTGCCACTTCTGCATATTTTTTTTTTGGGGGGGAGGCAAAGCAAGTTACAATGCCAGGCTAGATTTGAGGGGTAGATAAAGACTCCACTGCTGGATGGAGAAGCTCCAAAATCACATTGCAGTGTACAGACACAGGGGGAGTGAGAGAATCGGAGCCATTTTGGCATTCAGCCTTCCATGCTACTCAACCTAAATTGTCCTGTGAGCAATAAGCAAGGGCTTATAAACATCTGGAAGGTTTCAGAATTTGGACATTGCTATGCCAACATGCCACTGAAACAAGCGATCTGCATGCAGCAAGCCAAATTTCTACTTAGAGGGATAAAACATGTCATCTGTTTTTATGGATGTACAAGTTTGGCTGACTTACATTTTCTAACATCTGGAATATTTCACTTGGGCAACCTAAGCAATCAAATCAGATACAGTAACTGGTGGTGTGATACCTTTCTCTGACACCTTTATGACAGGATAATTCTTAAGACTATTTATTTTATATATTGGATTTAATTTCAGAATAAACATGTCATTTTCTGAAAACTTCCATCTCATTTGCTTATTTTTTAGAGGGAGGAAAGTTATCTTTACTTAATCATATTTGGAAATGCAGGCCTTTGTACAAAGGGTGGTTATATAGTGCAATCATTCATAGCTTAACACTAAAAGGTGTGTGTATAGACAGGGAAGCTGGTAGATTATTTGCAAGCCTTTGCTTCTGCAGTGTAGACACTTTCTTCATTTAAATATGGAGCTTCAAAGAGGAATTTAGATCAATGGAAATAATATATTTTTGCTTGGCCTTTGTTAATAGTTTTTTGCCTGTATCTTCATAAATATGGGAAAAAAATTAAAAATATTATTAGGGTTCATCTATAGATGAATGGGTAAAGAAGCTGTGGTACATGTACACAACGGAATACTACTCAGCCATAAAAAGGAACACATTTGAGTCAGTTCTAATGAGGTGGATAAACCTCATTACAGCCTATTTATTATACAGAGTGAAGTGAGTCAGAAAGAAAAATATAAATATTGTATACTGATGCATATGTATGGAATCTAGAAAGATGGTACTGATGAATTTATTTCAGGGCAGCAATGGAGAAACAGACAGAGAGAACAGACCTATGGACATGAGGAGGGGAGGAGGGAGAGGGTGAGATGGATGGGGAGAGTAACATGGAAACTTATAATTCCATATGTAGAATAGATAGCCAGTGAGAACTTTCTGTGTGACTCAGGGAATTCACACAGAGGCTCTGTGACAACCTAGAGGAGAGGGATGGGGAGGGAGGCTCAAGAGGGAAGGGACGTGGGTGTACCTATGGCTGATTCTTCTTGATGTCTGACAGAAAACAACACAATTCTGTAAAGCTATTATCTTTCAACTAAAAAATAAAGTGGTAAAAATATTATTGCTGCTACTGCTGCTAAGTCGCTTCATTCGTGTCTGACTCTGTGTGACCCCGGAAAGTAAAACTAGATAATTATAATAAATTCAGCTAAATCAGATATAAGCTATTATATATAGGATGGATAAACAACAAAGTCCTATTGTATTGCACAGGGAACTATGTCTAACATCTTGTGATAAGCCATAATTGGAAAAAAATATGAAAAATACATATATATAAAACTGAATGACTTTGCTCTATAGCAGAAGTTAAACACAACATTGTAAATCAACTATACTTCAATGAAATTAAAAAAAAAACAAATCAAAGCTGAAAATTTTAAATATATAATTGAGAAAACAGTGACTATAACCCCACTGATGGTTTTAGATACTTCAAAATACAGCCTGGCCATGGTCATTCCTAAGAGAAAGTTTGAAATTATAATAAATATAGCAGCCATAAAGTAGGAATAAAACTTTCATGTTATTCTGCAACCTACAGGGCTTTTACTCATCCTAGTCAGGATTAAAAATGTCAGATAGTGTATATAACATACACTTAGTGGCTTATATGAGGAAACTACTGTTACTCTAATATTTCACTGTCCAAAATTCTAACTGGAATTCTTGTTTCTCTCAAATTTTCCATCTCTTCAGCTTGTTGAACTGCCTTTGAACTCAAAGGCCTGTGACAATCTACAGGCTATGTTTGGGGTTTAAAATCTTATGTAGCCTTCTGTTTCAGAGCTCTGTTTGGCTTTTATTTACTGAACATTAACTGATTGTCCATTGTAGCTTTTTGTTCACTGAATTCATGTATTGAGTGAGATATTTGTAACATTTTAAAATAATAATAACCTTTAAGGATGCAGAGGAGAAAGCTGAGTTTAAGAGTTAAGTCCTAGCTCCTATGCTGCTAATTAGATAACACTGATAAGGGGGTGGGCTTCCCCAGTGATTCAGTTGGTAAAGAATCCACCTGCAATGCAAGAAACCTGGGTTTGACCCCAGGGTCAGGAAGATCCCCTGGAGAAGGGCATGGCAACCCACTCCAGTATTCTTGCATGGAGAAGCCCAAGGACAAAGGAGCCGGGTGGGCTACAGTCCACGGGGTCACAGAGAGTCAGACACCACGAAGTGACTAAGCATGAAAACACAAGGGAGTAGTTCACCTTCTAAACCTCATCTTCTCCATCTAAATTGGGGATAATAATGTTACTTATTTAATATGATTATTATAATAATACATGAAGTAATATACATAAGTCATAGTGAGCTTTCAATAAATGACGATATCTAGAATTTATGTTTTGTTCAAAATATACACATAGTAACATGTGGAGAAATTTTTGCTTAGAAATCTGACTAACATAGGGGAAAGACTAAAAATATTGATACTGAAGTTACACAAGGAAATATTCCAGTCTGATCACCCTACAGAGCAAGCCACATTTCCTAAGTTTTGCCCGTGACTTTGGAAGTCTTAATTAGTTTTTATGTTTCTTTGCTGCTGCCGCCATTGTTCAATTGCTAAGTCATGTCCGGTTCTTTGTGACTCCATGAACTGCAGTAAGCCAGGCTCCTCTGTCCTCCACTATATCCCAGACTTTGCTCAAACTCACATCCATTGAGTCAATGATGCCATTCAACCATCTCACCCTTTGTTGCCCCCTTCCTCCTCCTGCCTTCGATCTGTCTCAGCATCAGGGTCTTTTTCAATCAGTTGGCTCTTTGCATCAGGTGGCCAAAGTACTGGAGTTTCAGCATCAGCCCTTCTAATGAATATTCAGGGTTGACTTCCTTTAGGATGACTGGTCTGATGTCCTTGCAGTTCAAAGGACTTTGAAGACTCTTCTCCAGCACCACAATTCAAAAGCATCAATTCTTTGTTGTTCAGCCTACTTTAATGGTTCAACTCTCACATCCATTCACCACTAATGAAAAAAAAAACATAGATTTGACTATATGGACCTTTGTTGGCAAAGTGATGTCTCTGGTTTTTAGTACACTTTGTCATAGCTTACTTTCCAAGTAGCAAGCGTCTTTTAACTTCATGGCTGCAGTCACCATCCACAGTGATTTTGGAGCCCAAGAAAATAAAATCTGTCACTGCTTCCACTTTTTGCTCCTCTCTTTTAAATAGACCAGCACCCAGAAATCATCAGATATTTGTGGGAAGTTTCTGTTATGAAAGACAGACACAAAGTAAGCAGAAGAAATAACCAGGCAGGAACAAAGACCAGCCACCAGAAGACTTTAAAGATAAAAAGTCAGCTAATATCTTGGAGGGAATTGGAAACGAAGCTAAGATGCTATAAAAATGATTATTCAGAGAACAAAAAAGAGCTCCTTAAAAGTCACAACATGATAGCAAGAGGGAAACTGAAACAGAAGAGAGAAGGAAGGTAAAGTTAGAAAATACCACCGAATGTAAAACAAAAAGATAAAGCAGGCAGAGAGAAAAGATAAGAAAATTACACAAACAACCAATAAAGTCCAACATTCCAGATAGGAGGTGTTTCAGAAGGAGAGAAATTGAGATGTGGAAGTAATAAATAAAAAAATTTAGAACATTTTTCAGAATTACAACACCGTTTTTTAAATTGAAAGAACTCAATGGATGCCCAGTGTAGTGAATAAAAATAACCCAAACCAAAGTCCAAATTCCTGTAAATTCAGAACATTGAGGGCAGAGAGAAAGTCCAACAAGTTTTAAGAAAGAAAAAAAATTATTCATAAGGAAAATCTAGCTTTTAATGCTGGAAGCTAAAAGACAAACCCTTCCAAATTCTGAGAGGAATAATTTCTAAATTAGAATTTTCTGTTCAGCCAAAATATCAATTAAGTTTGAAGGGTGGAATGAAAACATCAGTATGTTTATACATATCAGGTCCCAAATAATATATCTCTCTTCCATACTTTCTCAGGAAGCGTATAAAGATAAAATTCTTGAAACCAAAGGGTTAAGCAAAAATGAGGAAGAAAAGAATTGGAAGTTCCAGCGCAGTAACAAAGCAAAGGTAATCCACTCTCAACCTTCTGAAGAATAAGTCTGAGAAGATAGTGGAACAAAGATCTGGACAGAGGATTCAGATTGGAGAGGGTCAGAAGTGCCGGGGAAGACGTGTTCATGAAAAAGACTGAGACTGTCAACATGTTTCCACACGGCATGAGATGTCAGCTGAGGCTGCAACTATATGGAGCTGGCAATAAGTAAAAAAACAATCTGACCAAATGATAAAACAAGGTATATGGAAAATAATATTGTGTAGGAAACGAACAGCAATTATGACAGTCGCTTGACTCAGCTATGACTATAATATATATATACATACACATATGTATGATTAGTATTCATAACATAAATATGAAATATAACATATTTCATAACATAAATATGAAATATAACATATTTCATAACATAAATATGAAATATAAAGCTGACCAAAGTTAAGATATACCTACATTTACAGTGGGATAATGAGGGCAGAGGAAAGATGAGGAAAGGATGATGATAAAAAGCAAATTCCTTATCTTCCATATTGAGAAGTCAACAGATAGGGGACAGAGTGAATCAGTTAGTCATGATCAAAATGTACTGTTCAATGATATGCAGCTAACTGTCAAAAGAGTCAGATGACACAATTAAAAGTACTTATATTTGAAGAGAGGGAAATTGGGTGGGGTTGGGACAGGAAGTTGCACCTGCGAGAAGCTCTATAGATTCATTTGGCACTTAAAAACAGAGTTTGTATAATTCGATGAACATAAAATCTAAATAAAAGCAGTGTATCCATGACATTGCTTTTATTGGAAAATGAAGACAAATATTTCCCCAAATAAGCAGATGCTTGATAGTTTTTAAACATGAACATTCTCTCTCTCTCTCTCTCTCTCTCTCTCACCCAGAGATATTCATCACTATCACCAAGCAATTACTAGTATTTTCTAGTCATGAAACATATATTCCCCCCATGTGTGAGTACTACAGTTCTTTGTCTAACTTTTGTCTGTAGATTTAATCTCACACTCTTGAGAACCCAAACCTGCCAAGCAACTTTATAGCTAAGGCTAGTTCACAAGGAGCAGTGACCAACCTTCTTTTGCCATTTCTCTGGAATAAAAAATAATTATGCAAATATAGAACATATTTTATTATTTAAAAAGTGCTTCCAAAAATGAAACAAGATAATAATTGATCTCATCAAAATTTATATCTTTGCCTAAATGAGGGATCAGAAATTAAACGCATACAAAGGGGAAAAATCATTATGTAAACAGAAAATCTCAATATTTAAAAATTCAAATATCAACTATTAGCAAGTAGTGCATTTTTTGGAGTAGCACTGGTTATTTTACTACCAGAAAAAAATCAATACTCCCAATGCTCAGGGATGAAAAAGAGAGATTGCATCAAGACAAATAATTCTCTGAGCATAGAAATTAAGCAGCATGTTAGCTTTCTCATGAGGTGCAACCTTAGTTTTCCACAATAGCACCATTAAACATATTCTAACATCTGCAGCTAGCTAGTTGGTATGTTGCCCATGGAGTGTGGAGTCAACATGGATATGTTGCTCAACTTTAACAGTCCATCAAAGCTTAAAGTGTGACATTATATGAAGCTGACTTCAGCTATTCTGTAAAGAATACATATCTCAGGAAGTGAGGCTAAAGATGTATGCCTGGAAGGCACTATGATTTAATATTTTATGTATAATAAAATAGATTCTCCTCAATGCCAAGATATTCCTTGGGAAAAAATTGGTTACTTAGGAAGTTGGAATCAGGACTCCAGGATACTGGGCAATCGCTTGCCTATGACACTGATACACTACAGAGGCATTTTACTGCATGCGTGCACGTCCCGCGAGCATACCAATCCCTTGGACTTTGGATAAAAGCACACTATGATACAGTGGTCTGAGGTGGGGCCCAAGATTCTGTATTTCTATAAAGTGCCCCAAGGCTGTTGCTGGTCTATAGAATACAAATTGAATAGTTAGGTGCTAAATGATATCATAAGATTCTCATTGACTAGATAGCTAAGTTTCCTATGCTGCCATAAAAGAGAGAAAAATAAGTATAGAGTTTAAGAATTTAATAGATTACCTACCACACAGTAGGAACTCAGTTTATACCTTTTAAGAGATTGTGCTATCCTTGGGTAAGTATAGAGTTGAAGAGAAACCCCAGAGAACATATGTTAGCCATATTTAGTGAGAATTGAACTCTGTATCTCTATATGCTAGGTGCATATATTTATTCAAATTTATTTAATAACACTGAGAAGTGTTATTTTAACAACTGAATTTCTCTCATATTTGCAAGAAGGGTTAATCTGAATAATTACCAATTAGATATACGGATATTATTTTATGGGTAACACGATTTTGCAAGATGATTTCCTTAGATTTTCATTATTGCAGGTTTTGCTATTGCCAGTCTTTTTTTGTTGTTAGGGGTTGTTTGGGCCACATTTTATATTCACTTATATTCACCTAGTTCAGACAGTTGCTTGTCTTCATGTATAGAATATATTTTGGTTTTGATCTGCTTTTATGTGGGCTTACTTCTTTATAGTTTACTAGTAGAATTTATTGGAGCTACACATTCCATGCCACAGAGAAATAAATGGGACATTTATGATGCAATAATTGTTCAATTACTTTCAGGGAAAGTTCAAGAAGTCTTGAATATTTTTTCTTCCTATAGAACAGAAGTTTGCAGACTACAGCCTATGGGCCAAATCCAGCCTTCCACCTGTTTTGTAAATACAGTTTTATTGGAACACAGACACACTCTTTTATGTACATACTGTCTATAGCTATTTTCAGTCTACAGGGATGGAGTTGAATAGTGATAAGATCATGTGACCCACAAAGTTTAAAATATTTACTCTCTGACCTTAAAATATTTGCCCATCAATCCTGTCATACAACTAAAGATAGTCTTCTTAATAAATTAATTTGAAAGGTGACAGGAGAGAATATTACTATCTTCAGTTGGTAAGATTAGAATTAGAATACAGAGTGATTGCAAATCTTACGTTGTTTCTTCCTTTGGAAGGTGCAGTGGCAACAACATAGCTCAAATAACAAAATATGCATTTTATTTGAAAGGAAGCAGTTCCCTCCATTGTCTATTTACAAGTTAACTTTTCTTTTTAACTGTTTTTCCAAACAAAGGTGACTACTTCTTTTTAGGGCATTTTCATTTTTTTCTCTGTAGTCAAGTAAAGTGGATGTTTTGCATCTTCAAATTTATAATTTGAAATTTTTAACTACAACTTTAAGTAAAATATTTCCCAAGTTATTTTTCTTTTAGAATTTGTGACATAGTCACTGCCATTGGTTCCTTGACTTAGCTGTTCTCTGCTCTTTGTACACATTTGTATAAGGGAATCTGCTATTTAATGCATACCAGTGGAAGTAATCTATATTAGGGAAATGCATATATGTTCATAAAATATCTGTATTTACCCAATAAATACATGTACAATTTGACTCAGTTTTTTATCTGCCTTAAAGTGCTAACCTGGTACTCATTTTGTGAATACAAAATTTCAGCTCAACATTATTCTTAATCTATGATTCAGTATGGCATTACAAAGCTGGGTCGACAGAGATGTGGGATATTTATTTATTTATTTATGTCTTTAAAATTAAAAGGTAGCTGAAATGTATTTCTTTCCTTTCAGTCATGCTATTTAGTATGATAAAGAATGAAACCCTTATTCTGTCAATTCCCTGTTTGTGTGCTCAGTTGTATCCAACTCTTTGCAACCCTGTGGACTGTAGTCTGCCAGGCTCCGCTGTCCATGGAATTTTCCAGGCAAGAATACTGGAGTGGGTTGTTATGCCCTTCTCCAGAGGATCTTTCCAAATCAGGGATTGAACTCATGTTTCCTGTGTCTCCTACATTGCAGGTAGATTCTTTACTGCTGAGCCACCCAGGAAGCCCTGTCAATTCCCTAGCATATTATAATGTCAGCATTAAAGTAAAAGATGGTATGCAAGTTAGAAAAAGCACAAGTTCACAGTCTCTGTAAATCATCATAGCTTGACATACATGGCGACATCCATCTCTAATTATGTAGCTGCTATAGTAGCATTGGGACTTATTTTTAATAAAATGCATCACTATGCCATCTCTCTTATTACTTAACCTCACAAATACTTCGAGTATAATTCTTTTCCACGAAAACTAGTGTTTCTACCCTCATCCTGAATTTGGTGGAATGACTGAAAACCAGCAATTTCTTCAGGAATAGAAACCCCGAGGAAATACATGAAAAAACAAAAGACATTTTTCATAACCTGCTGGCACAGAGCACTGAAAGTCATTTAGAGAACTGATGAGGACCAAAACTAGAGCACCAGAAGCTACTAGTGTGTTCATGTTTGCTTCTGTATCAGTCAGGGCTGGCTGTGGCTGCAGAGGCGGAAACCCATGCCCCCACCCCCAAATTGCAGGGATTTAAACAAGATAGAATTTTTTTTTTTCTGAGTTAATATCTTGGTGGTCTTGGTGATGTGATTGTTGGAAGAACCAAGGACTTCTATCTTTTTGATCTACCTGTCTATTTTCTGACTTCCATTCTCAAGGTTACCTCATGGCTGCAAGTTCAGCCCTCAAGTAGGCATTCAATGCAGCAAGAATCAGAAAGGAGGGCAGGTGAACAAAGCACACAGCCATCCCTGATTTGATGGGAGTCTGTTGCAGGAGGTCATCAAGAAGATGTGACCTGTTTACCCACAAGCCAAATCTGAGCAATTGGAGACTTTTTACCTGTCCCATCTCCTGTCCCTGAAATGTACATTCTGCCCAACTTTCACAGTGGGAGCAGTTGTCAAGAATGCAGCCCCAGAAGGACTGAGTTGTTGAGACCATCTGGATGGGCCATCTGACTGAACCCCATTAAGTATAAAGTTTACTATTCTGGTGGGCCAGTGGGGAGATCCACTCTTCTTCCAGTGCCGAAGACAAACCAGGTATATGTTGGACTGGACAAAAATTTTGTTTGGTTAGTGAGTATGTTGTTCAGTAAAGTTATTGGTGAAAACAAAAGTCTATTACTTAAAATCAAATGAACTTTTGGGCCAATCCAATAGGTTCCCTTGGAGTGTCTGCCTCTTTCTTTGGTCTCTTCCTGCCCTCTGGTTTCAAATCCTACCCCCCTACCCCCACCCCTACCCCCACCACCGGAAACTTTTGAAATTTGGAGCCAAAGAAATCTTTTTGCTTTTGATCTCTAGGAGAATAGATACTGGATAGGCAATCAGACTCTCTCTAACAGAGACTCCATGAGGACCATCTTTCCCCATTGTTTTTTTATGTTTTACTTAATTGTATGATTGATTATAATGGAAAAGGTTGCTCTTAGACCCCTAAGGTGGAGCAACCATAGTGAAATGAGAGAATGCCAGAAAAGAGAAGTCCAGATGGGAACCAAAGTCATGTTCTTGTTTGTTAAAAGACTGGGAAAATACAAAAAGATGGTTATCCATATTTTATGTATGTCAATGTACCAGTAAATGGTGATTGAAATCTTTCCATAAGAAGAAGAGGCTCAAAATTAGAAAATTTAACTTCAGTTTAATTAGGTGGAGAATTATTATCTGAAACTAGTCAGTAAGCCAAAATATTTTTTTAATGTTGATTAATTCATTCATATATTCAAAAGCTCAAAAGTAACACATTTCCTTTAAATTCTGGTGAGATATCCCTAGGGACCTAAAGATTGGCGGTTATGTTGATATTTGAAGTAAGAGAGGATTAGGGAGGTTCTGACATTACTTTATAGAACAGAGAAGATAAAATGATTCACGAGACCTGAGTGTCTCACCACTCTATCAGGGGGTCTGGAGATGGCAGGAGAGAAGCCGGTGAGGTGCAGTGGTCCTTCTTTGATGCTTCCTGTTCTGAGGCATTGCTTCCAGGGGCCATGCACTCTCACACCTGCATCTTCTGTGAAACTGAATTCTTAGACTGTCTCTCTTTAGACAGTTATGCATCGGTGCTTCTAATTTTTTTCCCCCCAAATGCTTTTTAAGATGATCAGACAGATTTCAGTGAAAGCTTTTACTTTAAATGAAGGATAAAATAGAGTGTAAATGAATATCAGGTCATTTTTCTTGTTTTTCAAGAAGGAAAAAAACCTACCATTTTTGTAACATAACTAAAGCAATCTGAAAGCTTTTTTTTCTTTTGTGCGATAGAATTTAGAGAAAATGCATTGTGCTATTAAGAAAGGGTTCAAGCGAGAGCCCCTGGGGAAGGAAAAGCATAGCTTCTCTCCAGACACTGGTGATAATTTTAAGCTGTCTTTTTTTTTTTTTTTTTTGAGTCCTTGCCCCATCTTAGGGTTTTACTTGATAATAGAACTCACCGAGTCAGAACTTGGCAATGTCATCACAATGCCCATTCTTACTTACCATCTAGAATGTTCAAATCTTATCTCATATTGATGTGAAATTTAATAATGGTAATAATGATGGGAATGACATTTACTTATTAGCTTGAGTACTCTAAAAGTTTAACTCTTGTTTACAGAATTGTACTGTGCAAGTGGTCACATGACCTTCAGCCTGCATTTTTCAGGGACCAGGCTGGCTGAGGCTCTGTCTCTTCAATGCGTGATCCTCAAGGTCACTGTGGGGGTCATCTTCATTCCAGACAGGCAGGCAGGGGAAGGGCATGGGGCAGCACAGATGGAAGGTCTTGTGTACCAAAGACTATTTAATGTAACCGAGATGTGATTATGAGAAAGCTGGTTCTGGCCACTTTTTCCTCCATATCTCTGCGTTATTTCCAAAAAGATAGAGGAACTCAATAAAGAACTGACTCACTGGGAAAGACTTTGATGCTGGGAAAGATTGAAGGCAGGAGGAGAAGGGGACGACAGAAGATGAGATGGTTGGATGGCATCACTGACTGGATGGACATGAGTTTGAGCAAGCTCTGGGAGCTGGTGATGGACAGGGAAGCCTGACAAGCTGCAGTCCATGAGGTTGCAAAGAGTCGGACATGAACTGAACTGAACTGAGAGGAACCCTGATGCTTGGATGCAATTATAACTCATTTATTGGTAATGGAAAAGAATTTTTGAATTCTAGAAGGTTAGAGATGAAAATGGATATGATTAAAGTTTATAGAATCAGTGCAGGGAGAAATAAGTTGACTAAATCACAGACCACAGAATTAGGATGCTGTCTTTGAATAATGCTCATAAAACGTTATTCTAGAGCACACAAAAGCAATATAGTACAATTTTAGAATAATTATAAGTGCATTAACTATTATTGATTAGTACTGTGTAATAGAGACTAGCATACATGATTTCATTTGATATTCACAATAACTCTTCAAGATAGCATAGTGTGGCATTTAAATGTCTCCTCCAGGGCCAGGTCACCTGGGATTTATTTCTGGTTCTTCCACTTACTAGCTGGAAAAATCTTGTACAGGTACTTAACCCTTCTCTGACTCAATTTTCTCTACTATAAAATAGAGATGATAATGATAACCCAGTTCCTGGGGTTAATGTGAAAATTAATGCATTAAAAGTATAAAACTTTAGAAGCGTGCCTGGCACATAGTAGGCTATCATCACCATTATTAATTACTATTAATATGTAAGGCTTCTGTATTTCAGAAGGGGGAAGATACTCTCCCATTGTCACACAGCTAGTCATTGGTAGAGCTGGCTCGTAGAAAGAGCCAGCTGTTCAGCTGTTCAAATCAAAACACCCTTCCTTCCCACGGTGGCACGCCTCGAGTGAGTGAGGAACTGCTGAGAGACTGGGCTACATACTAGTTTTCTAGAAGAATTGGGATTATTTACATTACACTGCAGTTCAATAGGGGAAAACTACTCAGATCTGAGTTGTTAGTTCTAGAGGTACCTAGCATGGTGGTTAAGAGTTAAGTTCTCAAGTCAGATATCATAGGTCTCAAACCTGGTTCCAAGTTGGGTAACCTTAAGCAGGTCACTTCACTTCTCCAAGTCTCAATTTTATAACAATAAAACGGCCCCAGGCTTAAGCAATAAAGACACTTAGTGCCTCATTTACCAGGAATTCTAGAGATGTTGAAAGGGTTAACAGTCTCATGAAGGACTGATCAGGCTTTTGCCTGTTTCTAGTTGGCTGTCCTCTTTACAGGGTGATGGAGGCAGAGAGAGTCAGGGAGAGGAACACACGCTATCTCCTTTAATCCCTGGGCATACCAGGGTCTCCTAATGGCCTTCTAAACCAACCATAGAGAAGGAGAAATGTGATTCTATAATTGGTTTAGACCAACAGACCTATCAGAGTTCATTTCCTGGGAAGAGGAGGAGCCCCCTCCCCTGAACACGTTGCTACCTGACCAAATCATGGTTTGCTTATCAAGGAAAAGAGGGTGGGATGCTGCTGTTGCACAGTAAGTGTTATGCTGTTGAATATCTGGGAAGTTCTTAGGCCAGTGCCCTGGCATATGGAGAATACTCAATAATGGTTAGCTTTGCCAACTCCCCAAGGCGAGCATTCCCGAGGGCAATTCTGTGCTGTCACATAAAACAGACCTTTCTCTTGTTTTAAAAACAGAACAGAGCACTGAACTTGATGGATCACAGGCCTGGCTCACACAATTTTGGATGTTCTTGCTGAATCTTTTGCATGGCAAAAATCCCCACCTTTAGAACTACTTCTGTCTTGTATCTTAAGCAGAAGTGTGGAAAATGAGGGAGTTGAAACAAGTTGCCTCAAGCCTCATGTTGAAGAAGGTTATCCCACAGCTCTCCTGGATCAAACTACATCCTTCTATTGGTAGAAGAAGCTCCCACAGTCCATGTCTGTCTTGAAGCCAAACACTGTTCAGAATTCTACAGCTTTACTCTCCTGACATTCACAGCAACAAGCAATAGCTGGGAAAGATCAGGAATACTAGCTGGATGACTCAACCAGCCACTTCCACAGTAATGGTGCATAACAAATGATCCCATAGTCCCTGGCCAGCTCGGTAGACTCAACAATGAGCATATACTCTCATGCTCACAAGTCTGCAGTGGCTGGGTTCTACTGGATTTGCCTCCAGGCTGTAGGTCGGGCCTATATCTGCCCCATATGGCTCCTTGAGACACATTTATCTCATGGCAATAATCAGAAATCCAAGAGGGCGAGTATACTTCAGCCTATCCTCATGAGCATATTTCAAACCTTTTCTTAGGTCATGTTTCTTTCATTGGCTGATATCAGTGGCGTAAATACACAGGTCACTATAAGGTCACATGACAAAATGTGTGGATACAGAGAGGGACAGGGAATACAGAGAGATGATGCTATCAGCCACCACGAAGAGGCTGAGTCTATCTTCTCACTTACCCTAGAGTCTATTTCTAATCCTCCAAACCCCTCTTTTAGAGGGCATACTTCTGATCTGTCTTACCTTCCTATGTCACTCTGGTGTAAAACCTAATAGACCACTAATCTTCTCAGTAGATAACTGTGAGATTGTGGCAGTCAGTGGAGGAATAACAGACAGAAAAGAGAGAAGAACAAGCCTGGTAGGATGAATTATAAGCACAATTGAGAAGGGCAGGAATGCTGCCAGTGGAGTTGTGCTGCTGTTTTCTAGAGCAGAGACGAGCAATGTGAGAATGTGATGCGGCTTTCTGCACGTGGCAAGCCAAGGCCACTGATAGAGGGTCTTTGGACAATATACTCAGGTTTCAGTTTAGGGACATATGATCAAAATGAAACAAGTCAGTCTTTAAAGAGATTCTTTGTAGCAAGTGGCTTCCAGTTCAGTTTAGTTCAGTTCAGTTCAGTAATTCAGTCGTGTGGGACTCTTCCCGACCCTATGAATCACAGCACACCAGGACCCCCTGTCCACCACCAACTCCTGGAGTTTACTCAAACTCATGTCCATCGAGTCGGTGATGCCATCCAGCCATCTCATCCTCTGGTGTCCCCTTCTCCTCCTGCCCCTAATCCCTCCCAGCATCAGAGTCTTTTTCAATGAGTAAACTCTTCACATGAGGCGGCCAAAGTACTGGAGTTTCAGCTTCGGCATCAGTCCTTCCAATGAACACCCAGGACTGATCTCCTTTAGAATGGACTGGTTGGATCTTCTTGCAGTCCAAGGGACTCTCAAGAGTCTTCTCCAACACCACAGTTCAAAAGCATCAATTCTTTGGCACTCAGCCTTCTTCACAGTCCAACTCTCACATCCATACATGACCACTGGAAAAACCATAGCCTTGACTAGATGGACCTTTGTTGGCAAAGTAATGTCTCTGCTTTTCAATATGCTATCTAGGTTGGTCATAACTTTCCTTCCAAGGAGTAAGCGTCTTTTAATTTCATGGCTGCAGTCACCATCTGCAGTGATTTTGGAGTCCAGGAAAATAAAGTCTAACACTGTTTCCCCATCTATTTGCTATGAAGTGATGGGACCAGATGCCATGATCTTCATTTTCTGAATGTTGAACTTTAAGCCAACTTTTTCACTCTCCTCTTTCACTTTCATCAATTGGCTTCCAAGGATCAGCCAAAACACCCAAAAGAGAGCAGGAGTTAGGACGCTCGTTCACCAGATTATCCTTGGTGATTATCATAGCGTCTAGCATACAGCTGCTAATCAATACATAGTTTTTGAATGCACTGACGTATTTAATAGCAAATTTCCCCATCATAATTTGGGTAATATTTTGACCGAGTTTGTAAACACTGGGTCTTGGAAGCCTCAGGGGCAGAGGAAGAAAGAACAAACACTTAAAAGACTGTTTCTCTCCTTCTTTGTTCATATTCTGTTTCTTGTTTTTTAAAATTAACTTTATTGAGATATAATTTACCTACAGTAAAACATACTCATTTTAGGTGTACAGTTCTACAATTCTGTATTGTGTACACACATGATATGGAACATTTCCACCACTCTCAGAAGTCCCCTGGTTTCCTTCCCTGTCAATCTCTGCCCACTCCTGGCCACAGGCAGCCTCCTTGTGTCAACACAGCCTGAATGCCTGTTCTGGAATCCCTCAAATAGAATTGTACTATATGTAGACTACTGTGTCCAGCTAGGCTTAGAGTCTGTGTGATTTGTCTGTGTGGTTGTATCTCCATTCCTTTTTTTTTTTTTTTTAATTACTGAATACTATTCCATAGTTGGACATACCACATTTTGTTTATCCATTTACTTGTTGACTGACATTTGTGATTTCCAGTTCTAGGGTAGGATGAAGAAAGCTAGCTATGAGCATTACTGAACAAGTCTGTGTGAAGATACATTTTCATTTATCATGGGCAAATGCCTAGAAGTGGAACTTCTGGGTTTTGTAATAAGTAAATGTTTAACTTCATAAGAAACTGTTTTTCCAAGTGGATTTACCCTTTTATATTCTCTGCAGCAATGGATGAAATCTCCAGTTCCTCCTCACGCTCTCAACCATCGGTATTTTAAATCTGATCTGCTCTGAAGGGGGTATCTCTTTCTTTGTTTTAAAAGAAATAAGCCATGTTTGTTGAATGAGTGCAAAAAGCATCTTTACCTCTGTGTTCCTAAATGAGCAAGTTTCTATCTGTAAGACACCTTTCTTTCTTCCGCTGTCTGTCACATACACACACCCACACACACACACCCCACACACACTCCACACACACACTCACTCGGGGGCCTTCTGTCATCCTGGGAAATAAAAGCATTGTTTCTCGTAGAATGGGCTTGCTTTCTCAGAAGCACAACAACCGGATGCCGGGGCTTCAAGACTAGGGCGCTGCAAACTCTCAGGCGCAGCGAGCTTTCCCCAAAGAGCTCTCACTCCAAGCCTCTCAACTGCTCCCTTCTCTACTAATAAATAATAATTGTCTTTTCAAAGAGCTGGTGTGTGGTTAGCGCTGGAGAGCTTCAGCTCGAGAGGAACGCTGTGGGTTGCCTCTCCGCTCCCTCCCCACGGTTCCATTTTCCACCCCGTTTGGACCCAGAGACACCGAGGGCTCTGGCGCCCGCTCCTCAGCCAGCCCCCGGGAACCCGGGCCCCCTGACCCCCGGCAGCGCGGGCACCGCGCCACCGGGCACCGGGCATGCTCAGAGGGCGGCGGCGCAGGCGTCGGCTGCAGTGGGGCCCGGGCGCCGGGAGGTGCCGCTGCATCTCCGCTTCCCGGCGCCTGACCCAACGCGCAAAGTTGGGCTGGAAGCCGCCGGGGGAAGGAGGGACGGAGCGAGCGCGGCGGCGGGGAAAGGGGGCGGGAAGCGGCAGGGGAAGGAGCCGGGCGGGGGGGGTGGGGGGCCGCCGGGCGTGTGTCACTCGCGCGCTCCCTCCGAGTCGGGAGGATGTGCTGAGCGCGGCGCCGGGAGGCGGCGGGGGCCGAGGAGCCGTACCCGGCGGGAGCCGAGGAGCCGTTCCCGGCGGCGGCTGGCAGCCCGAGCTGCCGCTCGGCGGCTCTCCTCCCTCCGAGGCTCCACATCCCGCGTCCCGCCCGGGCATGGTCGGGCGCCTCGCCCCCGCGCGCCCCGGCTGCTGAGTCTCGCGGGAGGCGGTGCGGAGGCCGGGAGGCCGGCGAGGCCGGCGCGGAGCGGAGGCGAGCGCCCCCGGAGCCGGGCAGGAGCCCGCGCCCCGCGCCCCGTCCCTGCCGCGCGCGCCCGGGTCGCCCGGAGCCCCCATGAGCCCTGATGGCCGGGGCACAGCCTGGAGTGCACGCGCTGCAACTCAAGCCGGTGTGCGTGTCCGACAGCCTCAAGAAGGGCACCAAATTCGTCAAGTGGGAGGATGTAAGTGGGGGCGGCCGGCGGGGGCGCGGGCGGCGGGCGGCGGGCGGCTCGCGGGGGCGGGGCGGGGGCGAGTTACGCAACGGGCGCCCGGGCCTCGGGGCGCGCGACGGCGGCGCTGGGTACCCGCTCCTGGGCCCTTGGGTCGGCAGTTGGGCGTCCGGGCTGGGTATGACCGGCGCCCCCTGAGGGTCTGGGATCTTGGGGCCGGTGGATCAGAAGCGCAGGAGGGGCCGGTGTTGCCGGGTGACTGGTCCTGAGAGTTTGGAAAGTGGGGAGGGTGAAGTTGGCACCCGCTGGAAATCGCTGGGATGTGGACAAGTAGCGCCCTTCTCCGCCGGCAGATGCACACCCCGTCCCCGACCGGCACCTCCTTTGGCCCCTTTGGAGAAGGAGCTGCCCCGGAGTCTGAACTGTTGAGTGGTGGCTCACCTCTTAGCGCTGTTCTAGGTGCCCACGCGGCAGAGGCAAGAGGACACGGCAGCCCAGCCGACAGGTGGCTGGTGATGCCAAACTTCAGCTCTGGGCTCCGCAGGGAAGGGCCCCGAGAAGGCTCGGGAGGACGCACCGGGGGAGGGCACAGGGGGTCACTGAGGGGTCAGCGGGGCGCGCTGGGCCTGCAGGCTACACGGGAAGGCGAGTTTCTGAGAACTGAGCTGGCTCAGTCTTCAGTTCGAAATAGACAGAACACGAGACATTCCTTCGATTTACCTTCATCTTTTGCCAGGACGGGCAAAAGCCCAGCCCCGGATCTCCAGTGACTCTGGACCCTAGGACTTAAAATGAATCCCCCCATTGCTTTCAAACATTTAAATTAATAATTTTGTTATATACATAGGGATCTTCAGATGGAGAACAATAAGTTCTAGATTTATGTCTTGAGTGTCATTCAAGGTGTCAGTCCTTAGATCCTTGAGCCGCTGGATCAAAGGATAGTTAGGTCCAAATGACTAAGGCATCGCTTAAACAGGAGAAATTATAGGAGAATCTTTTCTTGTTGAAAAGATTTTCCACCTAGTAAATTATAGTCTGTTATTCTCCAGGGTATTTTTCTTTAATCTCCTTAAGACATTTTCCAGTGTCTGAAAACAATTTAAATATTCCAGGTAGAGAATCCAATTACTTAGCAGAGCTGGTCTGTGTCTGTATTTTGGAAGTGCCAACAGGACTTAGAGGCTGAGTCCACAGCTTTCCTGAAAGCTCATACCAATTATTACATGCTGTAGGCAACCTTTTACTATGGACTTTACACCTTTCTCCTCTGTCCTAGTCTAATGACTGGATGTTTTCTGTAAATGGAATATAGCAGAATCTAAACAATAAGTTCAGCCAGAGATGAAAGGCTTTATTTGTGTCAAGGAGAACCAAAGACGATGGAGTTCAGCAACAAATAAAACAGTCTTGCCCTTCTGGAGATCCTTAGATAGAGAGCTGATGTGATGATGGGTTTAGTGAGAAAAAGAATGAAGAGTAGAAGGAAGAGAGAGAGAGAGACTTTGCAGGATAGAGAAGGATATTCCAGTATAAGCTCTGGATTTATTCACAGCCATGATTTTAAGTTGCTTTTTAAGTAATGATCCACAATATCTTGTTTGGAAGAAAATATGAGTGTCACTGGAAGTGACGGTCTTCCTTAGGAACGCATTTTGATACATCCAGGTAGATAATTTTTATTATGTGCATTTATTTCACATATATTTCTTTCTTACCTACTAATGCCAGGCCCTGGACTAGAGCCTGGTGTGATACAGAAAGCAGTAACCCTTCTGCTGACCTTTTAGCAGACCTTATAGCCTAGGTGAAGGAGAAAAAAATGTTTTCGAGAGGACCAGTGATATAGAGAGTGAGGGATGCAGGGAGAGTGTTGGAGAGCCTGCTGGTTGAATGCCGCCTGCAGACGCTAAGAAGGGCTCCCTCTGAGCATTGAACAGTGAGTTTCTGGGACGGCCCTGTAGGAGGACTGTGGGGACTAAGGAGAGGGCCGGTGGAATCTCAGAGTTTTCAAAGGTGAGAACCCAGGCTGCACCCAGGAGTCAAGTTATCTAGAATGCAATGATGTCTAGTCAAGTTGTCTAGAATGCAATTCAAGTTCCTTGTCTGGCCTTCTTGGTCTCCATGGTGATCTGTGGAGTGAGAGAACCCAGACTTTCTTAGGATGGTTTTTCCTTTCCCTAGATGTCACCCTTCTCCTCTTCCCAGTTCATATTTGTTCTTCTGGGATCAAACCAGTTTTGATTATCTGGCTAATTATATTGCATATTCATGAGACTGTGTGTTGAAGACAATGGAGAACTAGATTTTTCAGTCCGTGAGTACCTTCTGATTCTTTTACCAGTCAGCTGTGTGACTTTAGCTTAGTCACTTAACCTCTCTGAATCTTCACTGTGTCTTGCACAGACTGAGAGTGCTACATTTCCTACCTGTTTCGTCTGAAAGTTGGCTGTAGCTGATAGTGTACTTCTCACACTTGAGCATACTTAAGAAAGCTCTGGGAACCAGCCTCAATTTCTGATTCAGAAGGTCTGAAATGAGTCTGGGAATCTGCATTTTTCATAGGATTTTGAGAATAGGATTATTTCTCATCAGATCTTGAGATCTGGTGCTACTGGTTTGGGGAACCACACTTTGAAACCACTGAGATAAGATTTGTGGGAAAAACAAACAAACAAACTTGGAAAGTATGGTAGAGAGCATAATCTTGTTGGCTTGCATATATTTCCACTGGTTTGTTGATTTCATTTTATCTCTGTGTTTGCATTTTGAGAATTCTTCCAACTGTTACCTTTGTGCCTACGCACAGAGTCGGACACGACTGAAGTGACTTAGCAGCGGCAGGAGGTGGAACAACCTCAGTAACATAATCATGGATAATCTTTTTAGATCTTCCGGGATATTTTAGGAAAGGTCTCTGATGCCCAGGTTAAGTTAACTCACATTCGTGCATTTCTTTTGAATTTCTTATAGTCAATGAAACGTTTTCAGCATTTTCATCTGCTTCTAGTGGGAGTGTTAGAAAAGCAAAGGAAGCAGAGAAGCGTTTTGAGAGGCTGTCTAGTCTGACTTCCTGCCTTTGAGCAGGGGAGGCTGCTGTGTTTTTCCTTTTGGCTCTGACTTTGGGAAATGCATGCTGCCCCCTTCCCCCAAGGGTGTGCCCCATCTGCTAACGAGGAAAAGTAAATGCTGGAAATAATTTAAAATACCTCAAATATCTGACTCACTTAAAAGTTGTAAACCCTCTTCTCTGATCTTTAAGAGTAAGGATGGACAACTCAGAACAAATTTTCAATAACCCATTACAAAGTTTAATGGTACATTTGAAATTGATGCATTTGGAGCTATTTAGAATTGTGAAGAGATTCTCACTTGTTCCTTGAGTGGCTAAAGAACCGCAGTCACCAGTCCTGCTGTCCTGACCCCCATATAGAACAGAAGATGTCACCCAGAGGGTGCAGTGCCCGCATAGTCTGTTGGCTACCTACCAATGTCATGGTGAGGCTGTGGGCACTTTAAGAGTGGTAGTTAAAAGCTTTGACACTGGAGTTAACCAATCACAGCAGACAGAAAGTGGGGGTGGAGCTGGAACGGGGTCCTGGAGATATCTGTTCCATTAGGGCCAGGTATTAACTTTCCTTTTGCCCAATCATGGGAAGGCCTGGGGGTCCCCAGTGTCTCCAGGGGCAAATGGAAGTATTTCCATTTTTGAACAACTGTTCTCGTTCAGTCTCTAAGCCGTGTTTGACTCTTTGTGACCACATGGGCTGCAGCACGCCAGGCTTCCCTGTCCATCATCAACTCCTAGAGCTTGCTCAAACTCATGTGCATTGATTCAGTGACACCATCCAGCCATCTCATCCTCTGTCATCTCCTTCTCCTCCTGCCTTCAGTAAGGGTCTTTTCTAAAGAGTTGGCTCTTCACATTAGGTGGCCAAAGTATTAGAGCTTCAGCTGCAGCATCAGTCCTTCCAATGAATCGTTTCATTTCAGTTCAGTCGCTCAGTCATGTCTGACTCTTTGTGACCCCATGGACTGCAGCACTCCGTGCCTCCCTGTCCACCACCAACTTCCAGAGCTTACTCAAACTCATATCCATTGAGCCAATGATGCCATCCAACCATCTCATCCTCTGTTGTCCCCATCTCCTACTGCCTTCAATCTTTCCAAGCATCAGGGTCTTTTCAAATGAGTCAGTTCTTTGCATCAGGTGGCCAAAGTATTGGAGTTTCAGCTTCAGCATCAGTCCTTCCGATGAATATTCAGGACTGATTTCCTTTAGGATGGACTGGTTGGATCTCCTTGCAGTCCAAGGGACTCTCAAGAGTCTTCTCCAACACCACAATTCAAAAGCATCAATTCTTCGGTGCTCAGCTCTCAGTATAGTCCAACTCTCACATTCATACATGACCACTGGAAAAACCATAGCTTTGAATATATGGACCTTTGTCAGCAAAGTGATGTCACTGTCTAGGTTTGTCATAACTTTTCTTCCAAGAGCAAGCGTCTTAATTTCATGGCTCCAGTCACCATCCACAGTAATTTTGGAGCCCAAGAAAATAAAGTCTTGCACTGTTTCCATTTTTTCCCTGTCTATTTGCCATGAAATGGTGGGACCAGATGCCATGAGGTTAGTTTTTTGAATGTTGAATTTTAGGCCACCTTTTTCCACTTCCCTCTTTCACCTTCATCAAGAGGCTTTTCAGTGTCTCTTCACTTTCTGCCATTAGCATGGTATCATCTGCATATCTGAGGTTGTTGATTTTTCTCCTGGCAATCTTTATTCCAACTTGTGATTCATCCAGCCTGTCACTTCATACGATATACTCTGCATATAAGGTGAATAAGCAGGGTGACAATATACGATCTTGACGTACTCCTTTCCCAATTTTGAAGCAGTTTGTTGTTCCATGTCCAGTTCTAACTGTTGCTTCTTAACCTGCATGCAGGTTTCTCAGGAGGCAGGGACGGTGATCTGGTATTCCCATCTCTTAAAGAATTTTCCTCAGTTTTTTGTGGTCTACACTGTCAAAGGCTTTAGCATAGTCCGTGAAGCAGAAGTAGATGTTTTTCTGGAATTCTCTTGCCTTTTTCTATAATCCAATGGATGTTGGGAATTTGATCTCTGGTTCTTCTGCCTTTTAAAAATCCAGCTTGTATGTCTGGAAGTTCTCAGTTCATATACTGTTGAAGACTAACTTGAAGGATTTTGAGCATTACTTTGCTAGCATGCGAAATGAGTGCAATTGTGCAGTAGTTTGAACATTCTTTGGAATTGCTCTTCTTTGGGATTGGAATGAAAACTGACCCATTCCAGTCCTGAGACCACTGCTGAGTTTTCCAAATTTGCTGGCTTATTGACTGCAGCACTTTAACAGCATCACCTTTTAGGATTTTAAATAGCTTACCTGAACAACGAATAATGGTGTATAGGTATATATAGTTGAACATCAAGGCCAGGCCTTGCTGTCCAGAGCTTGGCCAGTAGATAAGGAGCTAACCTACGGTGGCGACTTGTCTCATCAGTGTTTTGAAAGGATGTACCTTGCTTTTATTTTGCATTTGTATCTGATCAGACTCTGGTGGTAGGAGGTGTGTGTACAGGACTGGGCATTTGAGAGTGGTCTGTGAGATATGAGTTACTTTCCCCGTCACAGCTAGGGAATTTGGGAGATTATGAGCTTGACCCCTCTCATTTCTCCATGTTGGGCAGGGTGTGGAGGAAAAGGCAAAGGTTTCCCAGTCTTGGATTTGCCCCAAACTCATCATTTTCAAGTGCACCATTATGCTTTCTGAGGGGTCATTGAAAATTTGTTTTCTATGTTTGCCCATTCTTCCTCTTAAAGATCTGTGTCTTTGTTCCACAAACTTTGGAGCATGGAGGGCTGCTCATTTGATTGTTTCCTTTTCTCTACTCTCACCCTCCAAATTCAGAGCTCAGTTGTGGATGAATAGCTTAGCGCATTGCAACCTCATTTTCCTCATGTAAGGTGAGGCTTGTAGTATCTCCTGCCGCACAGAGTAGCTGGTACCATTAAAAGAGCAAAGGTACATGCCCTGCTGTGTGTGGTGCCTGACACACAACACTCAATAAAGTATGTTTTAATCTTTATTTTATTTTTTTATTAATTTTTATT
Organism: Capricornis sumatraensis; assembly: GCF_032405125.1. NCBI lineage: Eukaryota > Metazoa > Chordata > Mammalia > Artiodactyla > Bovidae > Capricornis > Capricornis sumatraensis. The sequence goes on from NC_091083.1 coordinate 4,532,249, forward strand.
GGAATATAGTTGCTTTACAATTTTGTGTTTTTACTACTGTATGGCAAAGTGAATCAGCTTTATGTTGACATATGTTGTTGTTGTTCAGTCACCCAGTTGTGTCCAACTCTTTGCGACCCCTGGACTGCAGCACATCAGGCCTCCCTGTCCCTCACCATCTCTTCGAGTTTGCCCAAGTTCACGGTCATTGCATTGGTGACGCCGTCCAGCCATCTCATCCTCTGAAACCCTCTTCTTCTCCCCTCGATCTTTCCCAGCATCAGGGACTTTTTCAATGATTACCCCTCCTTTTTTGATTTCCTTCTCATTTAGGTCACCACAAAGCTTTGAGTACAGTTACCTGTGCTATATAGTAGGTTCTTAAACTATCTTTTTAAAGTGATGCATACATACTAAGTCACTTCAGTTGTGTCTGACTTTGTGACCCTGACTGTAGCCCTCCAGGCTTCTCTGTCCATGGAATTGTTGCCATGTCCTTCTTCAGGGATCTTCCTAACCCAGGGGTCAAACCCACATCTCTGGTGTCTGCTGCATTGGCAGGCAAGTTCTTTACCACTAGTGCCACCTGGGAAAAGTGATGGTCTCCCAATAGTTAGAGGGCCATGAACTTTATCAAGGGGGTCAGTATGTGTTGGATGACAGTTTTATTCTCCAAGTGGGAGGAGCTAGACCTTTCTTCCATTTCCTTTAATGTATATTTTGATTCTCATGCTTTATAATTTGAAATGGAAAAAAAATCAATTTTTTACCCTTTTGAAAAATGTTAAGTATTTTAGAGAAAATCTATATAAAAATCAGCACTCTTTCTTTAAAGCAAGTCAGTTTCCAAAGTGTTCTAAATTTTTATTTCTACATAAAAACCTTAATATCTACCACCCCACGCCCACACACAGAATAAGTACACAGGTTTGATGCCCAGAAGGAGGTGGAAACAGTTAACAAAATTCTTGTGATTTAGCAAGAAAAAATTATGTATTAATAGATACATGTAAATCTCACATTGTATATTGTATGTCACAAGAGTAATCTGACATTGGAAAGTCATAATTGCTAGACTGGGTACATTGTTTGGGAAAAAGGCTGAAGAACTGAAATAAGTAACACCCTCTCCTTTCTACACCACTCTGCCCTCTGCACCAGAAAACCCACAGCTAAAAGAGGTAACAATAATAAAAAACCTTAGTAGTATCTTGCGCTTTTCCCAACATCCTACACAAAAGCTCAGTTAGAACTTTCAGATTATGTAGAATCTGAAGTTTGCAGTTTCCAAAGTGGTGACAAGATGACACTGATGATATTAATGAGGAAGGAGACGGGAAGGTTTCTGAGGTGGGCAGTCAGCAGCATTCCCTTGGAGCAAGCTGCATGAGAGAAAGGGGAGAAGCAGTGCTGGTCGGTAGATGGTGCATCCAAAGGTAGTCCCAGAAGGCTGGCAGGTGCCCTCTCAGGGAAAGTCGCTCAGTCGTGTCCGACTCTGCGACCCTGAAAGTCCATGGGACTCTCCAGGCCAGAACATTGGAGTGAAGAGCCTTTCCCTTCTCCAGGGGATCTTCCTAACCCAGGGGCCAAGTCCAGGTCTCCCACATCGTGGGCAGATCCTTTACCAGCTGAACCACAAGGGAAGCCCTCTAAACTGTCACTTAAATATGCCCAGATATGTCCACTTTTCATTTCCAAAGAGCTTTTGTGAATTTCTCATTGACAGTGATTACTGCAGCCTTAAGGGTAAGAATATCACTTCTCCAAAGTGAACAAATAAACCTATTTCAAGCTGTTGATCAGAGTGTAACATTCATGAAGTTAAACTTGCAAATCTTGTGTCTAGCTGGATCAGTTTTCACCAAATGAATGCTGTGATCAGCACCAGATCGAGATAAACTGCTTGCCAGCCCTCCCTTAGGAGATCCTGAGCGCTCCCTTCCAGCCCTGCATACCCACTCTTCTGACTTGTAGCCCTATAGGTTGGTGTTGCCTCTCTTTGATCTAAGAAAGCTATTTTCTTTTTATTTTCAATGAAAACAAAAACCTAAAGCACTTTTATTACTGCCTTAGGACCTTCTTCAGCAATAACAAAAATGACTTATCCTGGGTTTAGATGGACCTTGATTAGGTCCTTATCTGTCCTAAAGCCTGGGAAGTGAAGCAGGTAAATGCCCCCAAGGCAAAAACAGTTAAACAAAACTCTGGTAATTGAGCAAGGAAATTTAATGCCTACAGGCTTTTACTGGCATAGCAAAGCATAGTAGTAGAGTGCTGTTTCTGGAATGTGTTTTTCTCTAGTAGTTTTTCTCTTATCTTTCCTGACCCGATATTCCCATCTGTGGTACATTAGGATAATTTACTCTGGCTATTAGCATATCTCCAATCCTTCCCAGGAAAGTTTTATCCTATCAGTAAATACCTTCAAATGATGTTTACCTGCAATGACTGTTTAAATGGGCCAGGAACAGTTTGCTTTTTTTATATCAAGCTTTGTTATCTGTGGTTACCTGTTTCTTATCAGGATCATTTCATTTTATCATGAACAAGGAGTGCCGGTAGAAAATGGAATGGGATTGATTGTGAATTGTTAACTAACACTCTGGGTCTCCACCTAAATGACAAATCTTTTGTAACTGAAGGCCTTAGTTTTCCTGTTACTGGAGCTAATAGAAGGTCTATTCAGCCTTTCTGGATCCTATCATAAATTCCATCTGCTCAGAGAGATTACATAATGCTCCCCTTTCCCCATCTATTCCTTATCAGACCCCACAATCAGAGCCAGTGCCCCTATATTGCACGAAGGAAAGGAACTAGGACGTGTTTCTGAGATTTACACATGAGACCCTAAGGATGCCATCGATTCTGTAATAAAAAAAAAAGTAAATGAAATAGAATATAAAGAAAGCTAGACTCTTGGAGAATTCTTCAAGTTCCCCTCTGACCACTTTGTGCTCTCAGATTTGATTTTATTATTTTCTTCACATGTTATTTTCAATTTGGGGAAATTTTTTATTTTATTTTTTCTGAAAAATGCTTAGGTATATGCTGAAATATAATTGATGTTGGTTAAATCCATATGCATTTATCAATAAAATTATTATCAATGGAGAAACATTATTATATAAAATTTTGAAAAATTTAGTGTTAAAGGGCAATTAAAAGCATCCTACATATGGTTTTCATTTCAAGGACTCTTTTTTTTTTCTTAATTCCAAATGTGTGTGTGTGTGTGTGTGTGTGTGTGTGTGTGTGTGTGTGTGTGTAAGTGTGTGTAAGTCACTCTTTGCAATCCTATGGACTGTAGCTTGGCAGGCTCCTCTGTCCATGGGATTCTCCAGACAAGAATACTAGAGTGGATTGCCATTTCCTCCTCCAGGGAATCTTCCTGATTGGGATTGAACCTGTGTCTCCTGCATTGGCAGGCGGGTTCTTTACCACTAGCACCACCTGAGAAGCCCAATTCCAAGTATACTTTTGTTTACTGTTATTTTTAAATAGGAATATAAGTGCTTTACAATGTTGTGTTTTTGCTATATAATGACATGAATGAAATACACATATTTGCCCTCCCTCTTGAGCAAGGACTTTTTTAGTTCACAATATTTGCTCTTTTTTTTTTTCTTTTCTGTTCATCACAGTGAAGTTTTATAAACAAGTTCAAGGAGAACAAATTAGTTAGCAAAGTGCTTTTATCTAAACTAGTCATGGTGGCTATTTATATATAACATTGATACATAGATTAAGAAAATCTATTTTCAGCAAAAAATCTTTTTTGCTGTTAAAAATCAATTTTTCTTTTAAACTTGTTTATAAAATAGGTAAAGGAAAGTTAATTTGATTCATTTTGTAGAAGAGGCCAAATAAGCTGAAAAAGAAAGACCCCAGAGCAAGTCAGCAAGTGGCCCAGTCGATTAAAAAATGATGAAGGAGGCTGACCAGGATTCTCTGTCAAGTGTGCTGTTTGGTTGAATGTCACTTAGCATCCATCCCCTCATCCTCTTTGTGGGACTTTTTATAATACAGAGTCTGGGAATCTAAAGCCATATTTACTGGACTTCCTGGAAGCATCTACTATTTTGGCTGTAAATTCAGCCCCGCTAGTATGAGATGCACTTGTATGGGATGTGGAAGGCTGATCTGTGAAGGAGGCCCCTTCTCTGCCGTCTCTGAGCTGTTTCTGCGGACACGTGGGTTGCTGCAGGAAGAAGTGCTGTCTTCTGCGTCCTTTCCCTGTGTCTGATTGCAGACAGGTGGTGGCCATCATGGCTGCTCCCTGTTCTCGGATTACTCTTCCTTCGTCTTCAGCTAAGCTGCTGTGTGTGTCACTTGAGTTTCGTCTTGATTTCTCACCTTTCTGAATGGGGTGGAGGCAGCAGTTCCACTCTAGGGTCAGCGTATCACATTCTGGGGTCATTCACAGAGGCCCAACCTGAAGCCTGCTTCTCCGGTCCTATTAATGATGCCATCAAGTGCCTGGGATTAAACTCCTTTGTGTACAAAGCTTCCAGAGAGGTTTCTGTTTCCTTTATTAATACCTGCCCAACGTGGCCTTTTACGGTTCTAGGATTCAGTGACTTTCAGTCCTGACATGCAGTAATCATCCACACAGCCTATGTAATTTTCTCCTTCAATATTACATTTGAGTATAATGAGTTTTGCTATAATACTGCCTCTTGGGTTCAGTGTTGAGAGTGAGTCCTAATAACTGGCCCTGATATTTACAAACCACTATCATTTATTTATGCATGCTAAGTTGTCTCAGTCATGTCCAACTCTTTGTGACCCCATGGACTGCAGCCCGCCAGGCTCCTCTGTCTGTGGGAATCTCCAGGCGAGAGTACTAGAGTGGGCAGCCATTTCTTTCTCCAGGGGATCTTCCCGGCCCAGGGTTTGAACCCTTGTTTCTTATGTCTCCTGCATTGGTAGGTGGATTCTTTACCATTGAGCCACTGGGAAGGCCATTATTTATTTATAGTCATGCCCATTTAGTCATGAAGACCACCTCAAGTGGTAGGGAAAGATCAAGTGTTGCTGCCGCTGCTAAGTCGCTTCAGTTGTGTCCGACTCTGTGTGATCCCATAGACGGCAGCCCACCAGGCTCCCCCGTCCCTGGGATTCTCCAGGCAAGAACACTGAAGTGGGTTGCCATTTCCTTCTCCAATGCATGAAAGTGAAAAGTGAAAGTGAAGTTGCTCAATCGTGTCTGACTCTTCGCAACCCCATGGACTGCAGCCTACCAGGCTCCTCCGCCCATGGGATTTTCCAGGCAAGAGGACTGGAGTGGGTGCCATTGAAGTGTTACTTTTCCTATTTTATGTAGATGTCAGCTGGGGCTAGTGGGTGGTGAGTTGCCCAAGTTGCCCACAGCTAGTTAGAGGCAAAGTCGGGTCTTTAGGTTAAATTATGGGCCTCTTCCAGTCTCTGGAGAAGGAAATGGCAACCCACTCTGGTATTCTAAACTGGAAAATCCCATGGACAGAGGAGTGTGGCCGGCTTACAGTACAGGGGTCGCAAAGAGTCAGACACGACTCAGCAACTTTACTTTCCAATTTACTGTGGCAAACAGGTTCGAAACAGGAACCTTTGGGTAACAAAAGGCTTTTAATAGAATTCAAATGAATACAAGTTGAAAGTGATTCACTGACTTTTCCAAAGAATCCCCCTGATTTTAGGATTCATACAAATGAGGCTAAGATCCTTGCAAACTCATCCCTCTTTGCTAGTGTCTTAATAAACAGCTGCAATATTTTATGATGTACACACAAAGTCCATTTTTATTATACAACATAGGACTTGGAAATGTAGGAAAACTTCATTGCTGCTTTGAGGCTCAAAGACAGTTTATTCTTCAAATGTTCTACATTAGTTAGTGAGTATAAAACATGCTTGTGGAAAGATATTTAAGAATGGTGTTTAAAGCAAAGTTCATTTTGTCCTTACCTAATCAGTGACACTTTGTATCTAACAAGACTCATTACATGTGCTTTTCTATCTTTTTCTCTTCCAAACATACTTGCAAATGCTGTCTTTTGTTGGATTCCCCTAAGGCTGATCCCACGGCTTCCTATAAGAAATTTTTGATCTTGGAAGACGGAAGATAAGGTGGGCATGAGGGAAGTGTAGAAGTTGCCCCATGACCCCAGGCAAGAGGCAGGATTACTTGGAATTCAAAGTGGTGTCAACTGAGAGGTCAGATATAAGCTGCCAGGACAGGAAGTTACCTCCAGGGAGGTGGTGATACCTTAACTGGACCAGGGCCTCTGTGTTATTCATCTTCTTTCCCTAGGACAAAGCAGAGGCTTGGCACTGACTTGGTGCTCAGGGAATGTTTGTAGAATAAAGGACTCATCTAGTGTGTGTCTCCCTCACAGTGGGTTCTTCTCCCTCACAGTGGGTTCACAGTGGGAAGGGAGGCAGGCGGTCTTAGGGAGACTTGGAGGATAGTCATGCTCCCAAGACCCTTTCATGCCATGTCACGTGTGGTGCTGGGTCCATCTTTCCATTCCCTCTGAAATCTCCCTCTGTGGCCTTCTTAACTTTTGTTTCTCCATGTGAGTTCCAGAAGCAAAACGTTTACTGTTAGCATGTAGATTGCTGTCACAGGTACACATTTCCTGTGAAGGCTAAATACAGCTTAAGGTTGAGTGTGCACTCAATTGTAATTCAATATTGGTTGAAAATTACGATGCTTAGTGTATTTACATCTCTTATTCTGGATGTTACCAGTGGCTTCTGTTTTCTGAAGAAGATACACATTTACCCAGATTTTGCAAGGAAAATTGCCCTTAAAGAAACTCAGAAGTGTTGGGAGTGATGAACAAAAGACTGATGGTTGTGAAAACATCCTATCAGGATAATGATTCACAAGGAGAAAATCGAGTATGTGAGTTTTATTGCCAAAATGAGAAAAATATCAAGTAAAAGACATATAGTTTTAAAATATTATTTATACTAAAAATTCCACCTACACTGTTTCTTCTTTATAGAGGGAATGGAAGTCACCAGGACAATAGTATTGATGTATGCCCTTCCCCACTCCTAGTTCAAGCACCTGGATCACCTCCGTGGTCCTGCCTTCTCTTCTGTTCCTGGGGAAGCAGCGTACCTTCTCTGTGTCCAGGGGCCCATGCCTGCTGGTTTCTCTGGATCCTGGATTCATAATTATCCTCCCCTTTGACAGTGTCTGTGAAAGATTCTTCTCTGCTGACGCTCTTCTAAGAACGTGGAAATAGGCCTTGTAGTCCCACAACGGCTGGCGTAGACTCCAGCAGAGTCCTCCGCCCACCTTCCTCTGCAGTTGCCGCCCTGCCCCTCCTCCCTTCCTCTGCAGGGAGATGCCGCTCCCCCCACCTTCTCCTCCCCTCCCACCTGTCCTCCTGAGCCTTGTTCTGCCTTTGCCACTGCTTTGAAGTTTCTCTCGCCAGTGCTATTGGCAGGTGATATTTTGCCAGCTGATATTTTTCAGAATCGACCTTACTTCTTTTTCTGCAGGTTCCTTCCATCCACTTTTTTGTTCAGAGTTCCTACTTTCAATATGTATTGATGCTTCTTATAAGCTGGACATTTTGCTAGTGTTGTGGATTGATGATGATAAATGATTTGGTTCCCATCTTCATGGAGTTGATATTCTGCTAGGGGAGATAGATGCTCAGCAAATAGAGGTAAGGGATGTCACTCTAATTGTGCTAAGTACTACAGAAAAAAAGTGCAAAAATACAAATGAGTGTAAGAAGCTTGGAAGGAGTCCCTAGAGAAATTCTGTGTAGGGGAAGACCTGAGTTATAAGTAGTTCTTCAGCTAACAAAAGGATGGGAAGTGTGTAAGTTGAAGGAGCCGCGCTGGTGAGCATCCGAAGGAAGGAGGGCACAGGGGACTTTGAAGGACAGAGAAGAATAAGCGAATGGGGAACTCAATGGCTCGGATAATGAGGAGAGAGGGCAAGGGGCTGCATATATCCTGTGTAGGCCATTGCAGGATTTTATCATGAAGGCAATGTAAAGCCACTAAGTTATGTTTCTCAACCTCAGCACTATTTACATTTGAGGCTAGATGATTATTTGTTAAAGAGATTGGCCTGTGCACTGTAGGATGTTCAGCAGCATCCCTGGCATCTATCAACTAGATGCCAGTAAAAAACTTCCAGTGTAACAACCAAGATTGTTTCTGGGCATGGCCAGCATTTCCCTGGAGAGCAAAACTGCCCTGGTTCAGAATCCTTGATTAAAATGTAAACCACTGATTTAAATCTTAACTGATTAAGTGTTGAGCCAGGACCTTCCTGATACTTCAACGGTTAAAACTCTGTGCTGCCATTGCAGGGCCAGGTTTGATGCCTGGTTGGGGAACCAAGATCCCACATGCTGTATGGCACAGGCAAAGAGAGGGAGAGACAGAGAGAGAGAAAGGGAAAGAGGACGTTATCATATACAAAAAGTATTGGGCCACTGTATGTGCGTGCACATGCACCTGGCTAGCAGCCGTGTGAAAAGATGCTCATCATTTGTCATCAGTCATCAGGGAAATGCATTGATAAGATAAAACCACCAGTGAGATGCCACCTTACAGCCCCCAGACCTATATCTATATCTTCCTGAAATGATCAGTTTACTCATCTGATGCCCCCACGAAACAGTGAGCACTTTGGGTGATGGGGGATCTGGATGTTCATTTGAATCCCTGGTACAGACCTGCAGTACCTTGTATGGTATTTAAAGGTGCATGCTTTCAACTGTTTGTTGTATTTTGTTAAAAGAGATTTTTATACTTGTCAGTAAATGGCAGTTATTTTAATGGCGCTTCTCTCCACTTTTTGCCTGCTCCATCCTGGACTTTCTTCCCTCCTTCACTTTCCTGTTCTTCGGGAAATTTCAGACTGGACAGACCCGGGGAAAAGCTTCTAATGCATGCTGTTGCACCTAGGTTTACTTCGCTGATCCTAGTCTCATACTTAAACATCTAAGACCACCTTTGTTGTGTGTGTGTCTGTGTGTGTGTGTGCGCGTGTCCCTGTGTGTGTCTGTGTGTGTGTGCATGTGTATCTCGTAGCCAGGGCTGCGTGGCTGACATTTGTTGGGCATCACATCTGATTTTCTGTGACCCTAGGACTTCTTTTCCCCTCACATGACTCTTCCCCATCATATATGTATTTTCCATCTTTGGCTCTGCTGCTTGTCTGAGGCAAGTCTAGGGTGATCCCTGTAGAGCATGGCTGGTTCTTTTCCCTTGCTGACTCTGAAGCATTGATTGGTCTAGAAGCACGCATCTCTTGCTGCTTGTGTTCTCTTGTTCAGTAGCATGAGGACGTGGACTCACCATGGAGTCAGGACCATGGTCAGCCGCGGTCGGTGGGTGGGCTTTCTGACAGTGGGGGCTATGGGGCTGTGGGCTGGCCCTTGACAAAAGGCGAAATGGGTTACAGCCTTCAGGTTACAGCCTTCAGGTTACAGCTTATATCAGTTTTCTGAGGTGTCCATAAAGTAGCATGGACTGAGAGACTTTAACTACAGAAATGTGTTTTCTTATTGTTTTGGAGGCTGCACGTCTGAGATAAGGCGTTGACAGAGTTGGCTCCTCCTGAGGACCCTGAGGGAAGGACTTGTTGCCTCTCTTCTCAGCTTGTAGGTGGCTGACTTCTCCCTGTGTTTCATGTCATTTTCCCTCTGTATGTGTCTGGGTCCACATTTCTTTTTTTTTTTCATAAGGATGCCAATCCTACTGAGTTAGGGCCCACCTTTAATAAATTCTTTTAACTGAATCACCTCAGTGAAACTTGTCTCTAGATAAGGTTGCACTCTGAAGCACTGCATAGCACTTGAACACTTGAATTTGGAGAGGGACGGTTCAGTTCATTATGCACCTGGCCTGGTAAAGGAGAGCTCAGAGCAGCAGGGTATTGGTTCTACTCAGATACTTGAAGAATTGACTCTTGGAAGCAACTAGACTTTGGACTAAGATGTTAAAACTAAATGGTAGCTGCATACATACATAAAAAGTACTGAAACTTTCTAGGTAGAATTATCTGGCCAAGCTTACTTGTGAAAAAGATTTCCCTATTAAGGAGAATACTTACTGTGAGCTGCTCTGACCAGTAGAAATATAAAATAAGTCACACTGGAAACGTAAAATTTTCTAGTGCCATATTAAACCAAGTAAAAAGAAACAGGCGAAATTAATTTTAGCAATATACTTTATTTAACCCAATATATTGATTTTCATGGGCTTCCCTGGCAGCTCAGACAGTAAAGAGTCTGGCTGCAATGCAGGAGACCCAGGTTCGATCCCTGGGTTGGGAAGATCCCCTGGAGAAGGGAATGGCAACCCACTCCAGTATTCTTGCCTGGAGAATTCCATGGGCATAGGAGCCTGGCAGGCTACAGTCTGTGGGGTCACAAAGAGTCTGACATGATTGAGTGACTAATGCTTTCCCACTTTCATTGATTTAAATGTATAACCAATATAATAACACATCTTAGCCAAACTTGTCACATTTCAAATGCTCTGTGGTCTCAGGTGAGCCCATATTCAGCAGCATAGGTAGAGAGCATGCCTGCTCAATTGGGACCAAATCATCTCCAAAGAAGTGAAAAATGGTTCTTGAGGGGTAAAAAGCTTAACTCTTTTAATTTTATATAAAGCACGGTATATATACAACATCTAAATAAATATTCAGAACATCTGTGATATTAACATTTCATGGAGGATGATTAGAAAAGTAGATGTCAAAAAAAGCTCTTCAGCTGGGCAGTAATGAAATAGCACTGAGTGGCAGTGGTATAGAGTCTGTCCTAAAGGTTTAATCCAGTACTACACCTACTAGCTTAGCTAGGTTTCCTTGGACAAGTTAGTTAAGTTAAACCTGAGTCTATTTATCTGTAAAGTGAGGATAATAACAGTGTCTACCTCTTAAAATTTTATAAATATCAAAAGAGAAAATCCATTTAAAGTTTAAACTGCAGCTCAGACAAAAATGTTTAGGATGTGTCTGTTATTATTTGGTCAGGGAGTTTTGTAAAGAATATTCTGGTATCAGGAGGGAGTTTGGACTATTTTGTCACTGCTTACCAGTTTCTTTAAGACATTTGATTTATTTATTATTAATGTATAGTTGATTTATTATGTTAGTTTCAGGTGTACAGCATATTGATTCAGTATTTTTATAGATCATACCCCAGGATATGTAATTTATTTTATAGTTATTTTCCAGGGAAGAGTACTGGAGTGGGTTGCCATTTCCTTCTCCAGGAGATCTTCCCAAACCAGGAATTGAACCCATGTCTCCTGCTTTGGCAGGTGGATTCTTTACCACTAAGCTGCTTGAGAAGCCCTTATATCAGCACATTGATGAGCAAATCATGAGCAAATAAAGCTGTCACAGGATTTTGTTGATTGTAATATTGATTCCAGTGATTTTTTCTTGCTGTACTAGCTTTCATTTTTTTTTTTTTTCCAAATTGAGGTTTTATGGAGGCCTTTTACTTTGTTCCTTGACTGTCTTTTATTTGACCTAAAGTCTTTTTGGGGAACTCATGTAAATAGCAAAACAGCAGCTTCTTATATCATTATAATACATTTCACTTTTGAGGCAATAGGATTGAGAGTGAAATGGTTTCTAGAAGGAAAGAGGTACATAGAAGTTTACTGTACACTGTCCACAATTACTAACTTAAGACAGTGTGTTTATTAATTTTCCTCTTTTCAAGGTGGAAGTTTATTGAAAAAAATACCTTATAACTTTAAATAAGCAAATTAAAGTTGAATTCCTAGATATAAGCCATTTACTTACAAGAAACAGGGACTTCTACATTTTAACCTCACTGGTGTTTCTTGGCATTTGCATCATTGTATTCCTGACATCATTGAAAACTTAAGTTGAAATGCAGATTCTTAAACTCTATTCCAGTTTGAGATTATCTCCTAAATGAGAAACTTCAGAGAAAGGGCTCAGGAGTCTGTGTTTTAACAAGACCCCCTGTAAATCTGATGCACCAAAAGTTTGAAAATCACTGTCCTATGGAATAGACATATTATAGATATTGATAGAGAAAGAATAAAAACTAGACCATATGAGAGTTATCTCCATTATTCTGCAGTGAAATGCTACAGTTGCCTTGGAAATGAAGGATGGCCATGTATTTCAAATTTCAAACTAGAGCCGATATTCTGACAATTAAGGATATTTGATCTCTGCATCTGGTGTCTCTATTTCTGCTTTGCCAATGAGATCATCTATACCATTTCTTTTAGATTCCATGTAGATTGTTCTAATGTATATATGCATTAATATACAGTATTTATTTTTCTCTTTTTGACTTACTTCACTCTGTATGACACTCTCCTGGTTCATCCACATCTCTACAAATGGCACAATTTCGTTCCATTTCATGGCTGAGTAATATTCTGTTGTATATATGTACCACACCTTCTTTATCCATTCAGCTGTTGTGAGTCATTTAGGTTGTCTTCCTAAATGTCTAGGTTGCTTCCTAAATGTTTATAGATATTTAGGTTGCTTCCTAAATTGGCTATTGTAAATAGTGATGTTATGAACATTGGGATGCTGCTGCTGCTGCTGCTAAGTCGCTTCAGTCGTGTCCAACTCTGTGCGACCCCAGAGATGGCAGCCCACCAGGCTCTTCTGTCCCTGGGATTCTCCAGGCAAGAACACCGGAGTGGGTTGCCATTTCCTTCTCCAGTGCATGAGAGTGAAAAGTGAAAGTGAAGTTGCTCAGTCGTGTTCGACTTCGTGATCCCATGGACTGCAGCCTACCAGGCTCCTCCATCCATGGGATTTTCCAAGCAAGAATATTGGAGTGGGGTGCCATTGCCTTCTCTGGAACATTGGGATGCATGTGTCTTTTTGAATTATGCATTTCTCTGGGTATAAGCCCAGTAATGGGATCACTGGGTCATATGATAGTTCTATTTTTAATTTTTAAAGGAACTTCCATGCTGTTTTCCATAGTGGCTGTATCAATTTTGCTCCCACCAACAGTGCAGGAGGGTTCCATTTCTCCATACTCTCTCCAGCACTTATGTTTGTAGACATTTTGATGATGGTCATTCTGACCAGGGTGAGGTGATACCTTATTTTAGTTTCGGTTTCCATTTCTCTAATAATGAGCAATGTTGAGCATCTTTTCATGTGTCCATTGGCCACCTATATGTCTTTGGAGAAATGGCTACATACTCCATAGCACAGAGAACTCTATTTAATGTACTATGTTGACCTGAATGGGAAGGAAATCCAAAGGGGAGGAGTTATTATGTATACATTGACTTCCCAGGTGACCCAGTGGTAAAGAATCTGTCTGCAATGCAGAAGATGCTGGAGACGTGGGTTTGATCCCTGGGTCGGGAAGATCCGGGAGGAAATGGCAACCCACTCCAGTATTCTTGCCTGGAAAATTCCACGGGCAGAGGAGCCTTGACGGCTACATTCCATGGGGTTGCAAAGAGTCAGACATGACCGAGTAGCTGAGCACATACCTATAGCCGATTCATTTTGCTGTACAGTAGAAACTAACACAACATTGTAAAGCAATTATGTGCCAATAAAAGTTAATTTACAAAAGGAATACTTGAGGTCTGGGTTGAGTGGCTACTTCAGTGGGGGGAGAAAATAGACACTTGCTGCTATGTGGGAGGTGGGAAAAAAACCAGTGGAATTGAAAGTGGATATTCATGTATTTCTGGGTAAGATCCTGCTTTGCATGGCAAGAATGCCAAGTCCCAGCTGATCTTGGAATGTTAGAGGTGATTATGGAGGAAGTAGGCAGAGAGCCGAGATAAATGATCATTTAGCAGAAGAACTGTGGCAGGAAGAGTGGGGTCAAAAAAATATTGAACAAAGGAACTTTAATTTTGGAGGAGGAGAAGGAATAAGCTAGAAATAGCAGTATCAGAAGCACCAAGGCAGCCTAACACAATATTCCAGCATATAAATTTGAGTAGTTTTACTCTGCTAACTATAAGTATTTGATTGTCTCGGATCCTGGCAGTGAACTGTCACCAAGATTTTGATTAGAATCTTACCTAATACTCTTGTCAGACACTCTGATAAGAAAAGGAACTGACATGAGAATGAGAAGTTACATCTACAGGTTAATTGCAAATTTACCTGGAAATGGGGTTGTGTGTTCTGTGAAGTCTGATGGAAACTTTTATTTTGCCCAACTCTGGAAGAGTAGGTGATATAATGGAACTGAAAATATTGCTATGATTTATTGGAAATATTGCTCTGAACTTTTATGCATGTAATCTTATAGGAGAAGCCTAAAATGTTTTAAAAATTATTCTTGCATTATAATATCAAATTTGCTTCCAAATGTCTTTTTTTTTTACATTTAGAAATAATTTTGGAATTTTAAAATTTCAGCTGAATTTCTATGCAGAAGCACAAGCCTTGTAAAGGATATTTTCAGACTGCACATTAAGTACGAATCTTAAGAATGTCAGGAAAAAACATAATGGCAGTTCCTCAGAAAATTAAATATAGAACTATCATATGATCCAGTTATTCCACTTCTGAGTATATATGGAAAAGAATTAAAAGCAAGGATGCAAACAATTATTTGTAGACCCTTTTCAGAGCAGCATAGTTCACAATAAGAGGAGGTTGAAAACAACCCAGATGTCCATCGATGGATGAGTGATTAAAAATGATATATCCATATAATTGAGGAGTATTCAGTCTTAAAAAGAAGGGCATTTTGACATCTACTGTGACATGGATGAAGCTTGAGCACATTATACTGAATGAAATTGACCAAATACAAAAGGAAAAATACTTGTATGATTCTACTTATGTGTGTGTATTAGTTGCTTATTCGTGTCTGACACTCTGCAGCCCCATAGACTGTAGCCCACCAGGCTACTTACGTGAGTTATCAAAGAGCAGTCTAGTCATAGATATAGAAATGGTGATTGTCAGGGCCTGTGGCAAGGAGGGAATGGTGAGTTAGTGTTTATTGAGTGTGGAGTTTGAGTTTGGAAAGATGAAAAAGTTCTGGGGATGGGTGGTGGTCATGGTTGCATAGCAGTGTGAAAACATTAAATACTTTGCTTAATGAACTTAATGAACCTTACACTTAAAAATGGTGAATTTTATATATGTATATGTGTATATATATATATATACCCCAATAAAAAGAATACTGTGATAATCATTTAATATTTTAATAATTCAACTTTTAAAAGTTACTACAATAATCTACTACAATAATAATAAATATTTTTATGTGCCAAGAATTGATCCAGGTGCTTTACCCAAATTACCCTATTTCAGTTCAGTTCAGTCGCTCAGTCTGTCCGACTCTTTGCGACCCCATGAATTGCAGCACGCCAGGCCTCCCTGTCCATCACCAACTCCTGGAGTTTACTCAAACTCATGTCCATCGAGTCAGGATTGCCATCCAGCCATCTCATCCTCTGGCGTCCCCTTCTCCTCCTGCCCCCAATCCCTCCCAGCATCAGAGTCTTTTCCAGTGAATCAACTCTTTGCATGAGGTGGCCAAAGTACTGGAGTTTCAGCTTTACCATCATTCCTTCCAAAGAACACCCAGGACTGATCTCCTTTAGAATGGACTGGTTGGATCTCCTTGCAGTCCAAGAGACTCTCAAGAGTCTTCTCCAACACCACAGTACAGTTCAAAAGCATCAATTCTTCGATGCTCAGTTTTCTTCACAGTCCAACTCTCACATCTATACATGACCACTGGAAAAACCACAGCCTATACTAGAAGGACCTTTGTTGGCAAAGTAATGTCTCTGCTTTTGAATATGCTATCTAGGTTGGTCATAACTTTTCTTCCAAGGAGTAAGCGTCTTTTAATTTCATGGCTGCAGTCACCATCTGCAGTGATTTTGGAGCCCCCCCAAAATAAAGTCTGACACTGTTTCCCCATCTATTTGCCATGAAGTGATGGGACCAGATACCATGATCTTAGTTTTCTGAATGTAGAGCTTTAAGCCAACTTTTTCACTCTCCTCTTTCACTTTAATCAAGAGGCTTTTTAGTTCCTCTTCATGTTCTGCCATAAGGGTGGTGTCATCTGCATATCTGAGGTTATTGATATTTCTCTCCACAATCTTGACTCCAGCTTGTGATTCCTCCAGCCCAGCATTTCTCATGATGTACTCTGCATAGAAGTTAAATAAGCAGGGTGACAATATACACCCTTGACATATTCCTTTTCCTATTTGGAACCAGTCTGTTGTTCCATATCCAGTTCTAACTGTTGCTTCCTGACCTGCATATAGGTTTCTCAAGAGGCAGGTCATGTGGTTTGGTATTCCCATCTCTTTCAGAATTTTCCACAGTTTATTGTGATCCTCACAGTCAAAGGCTTTGGCATAGTCAATAAAGCAGAAATAAATGTTTTTCTGGAACTCTCTTGGTTTTTCGATGATCCAGCAGATGCTGGCAATTTGATCTCTGGTTTCTCTGCCTTTTCTAAAACCAGCTTGAACATCTGGAATTTCATGGTTCATGTATTGCTGAAGCCTGGCTTGGAGAATTTTGAGCATTACTTTACTAGCATGTGAGATAGGTGCAATTGTGTGGTAGTTTGCGCATTCTTTGACATTGCCTTTCTTTGCGATTGGAATGAAATTTAATTCTAACTAAAAACCTCTGAGGGAGGTATGATTATTATCTTATTTTTTTTCCCAGTTGTTATTCCTTAAATTGAGGTACAGGGAGGGCACAGGCAGTGATTTGAGCCCAAGCGGTGGCCTGCAGTTAGGAGTTGACCTGACTCTTAGAGTAAATTTTACCATGTACACAAAGCCTTAGATCCATTCTACCCATCAGGAAGATAACCCCAAATTCCAAAATTATCTCTGCAAGTTCTAAATTTATTACAGATCTTTTTGATCAAGAGGATATGACATACCACAGTTATAATGTGTATGAAAAAGTTGGAATAAACTAGTTATTTATGTCTCTTTAAAAAAAAATGCAATCCCTGCAGAGACCTCAGTGTTTCAGTATAAAAATCCATATCCAGTGACATGTGTTTTTTGGTGCAGATGGTATGCCTCTGTGAAAATTGCCAAAAGAAAAGAACACATATTTTAGAAATGTTAAATATTGTAATTACAATGCAGGCAGTTTTTGCTTTGTAATATGCATGCTTAAAACTCAGAAGACTGTCTATGATGTTTTATTTTATTGTGTGAAATTTAAATTTGAAACAATTTTGTTTATAGCTTTCTGAATACGTAGAAGATGGCCTAATTTACTGTTACCTTGGAAATAGCAACACCTAAATGCTGTGTTAACTCTCTTTAGTACAATTAAGATCATTTTATAGAGCAAATATAGTTTAAAATAATATCCTCAAGCATGGATTTTAATTAATTTTAATCATATAAAGTATGTAATGTTTAGTGTTATATTTGGAATACTAAATATAGCTTTTTAATAGAAAACATGCCAATGCCTTTAAAAACATGCCTCGATCAATAAATACACACATCACTGACCTTTTCCTTTTTAAATAGTATTCTAATTGTGAGGAGAGCATCTCCAGTTATGTAATTAATAATCCTCTGATGTTAAAGATGTCACGTTTAGTTTTTTGAAAGTTTTACTAATAACTGATGGTCTTGGAGAAACTCTTAATTACTAACTTGTTAAGTCATCCCAGGTAAGACTTTCTACTTTGGCACATGTTGATACACACGTGTTTTCTTACACTTCTAGGACTCTGCTATTGTCACTCCGATTATTTTGAGGACTGACCCTCAGGGATTTTTCTTTTACTGGACAGATCAAAACAAGGTAAGAAGTGAGATATGTCTCTTTTACATTTTCCAGTGAGTTGCTGATTTGCAAAGTATTCAGGTTTTTATCTGTTTCATGGATGACTCTTAAGTAATTTATTTAAAGATTCTACTTAAAAAGAATGCCTAAAATGGAAATGTCTGGAGAGTTTCCAAGGACTGTAGCCTGAAGTATTAGATGTGCTAAATCCTAGAACATTTGGCACTTTTCAGGACAAGAGCATGGAACCGTGAATTGCATTTGTTGTAGAGGGAAGTTAGTCGGTGTTACTGCTGTAAGTCTCCCCGCAGCTCTATCCATAGGGAATGAAGAAAAGGGATGAGAAAGCCCCTGTGACCCCAGGACTGTAACTGTGACTTTCGCTTTCTCTTCCTTTTGCCCTTTGTTGCTTATTAGGGTCTCCCAGCCTCAGCAGGAATTTGGCCTTGATAATTGGTTCACATTAGAAAATCAGGAATAAAATTCTTCCCATTTTCAGGAATTTTTTTCCTGTTTTAGCTTTCTGTTCACCATATCATAAATTTAGAATCTCATTTATTATGGAACCAATTGAGCTGATTCCATATTGAATTATTAAAAAGTAGAATGTCTGCAGATCATAAAATTTATTCGGAGTTTAACAGGCAGTTAGACCAGAATATTCATAGAAAGTGGTTATTATTTCAATAGACAGTGCTATGGTTCTGCACTTGAACCTCCAAGGCCACCGACCACAGAATATTTTGGTCCTGTAAGTTCTGATATTTGGAAAGATGGGGCAGCTTTTATTGAGATTTGCCAAAATGATACTGAGATGATAAAATATCTGGACCAAATTGTGAGGCACTATCAACCTTTTCACATCCTTGTGTTACTCCTCTCTGTCCGGGGTTATTGGTTGCCAGCCTAGCTTTCTGCCTTTGGGGGCAACCTGGACTTCATCAGTGAGTAATGGTTCAGAGACTGCTCTGTACAGTGGCTGGTTTGGGGTCAGGCTGGAGCCTGGGGAAATTCTTAGGGGGCTGGAAAGTAATATATGGCCCCCCAGGGTCAGTCCTGAATGTGTCTCTTTAACCTATCTTCCAAAGGACAGATTTTACCTTTGTTGTCCTGGAGTTGCTTTCTGAATATGGGTGCCCTATAGTCACCTCTCGCGACAGACATGGGGCCACAGACATAGACCCCAAGCTAATGTCAAAAACGACATTTGAGTAAGATTTCATACTGACTGTTCATGTTTATTACTGGGTGTGTTAATTACTTTGGCTTTGACATTCTGTTTGGTTTCCTGCTGTTATGTATAAAACAATGGCTTGAAAGGGTTCTTTTTCTTTTTTTTTTTTCCTCCTAAAGGCTATTTTTAGAACTGTTGAAGCTATATTCATGAAAGATATATTTATAATGCCTAGAGCATTTTTAAAGTTGGGTATTTGTACGAGAGACTGGAGTGTCAGTTTGATTTTTCAGCTTGTAAATCAAGCTTCTACAAAAGCAGCAGAAGATATTTTGGGGATTTTAAATAATTCATAGCAACTCAGTTAAGCTCCCCTTTAAAACCAATCATAAATATTTCTTTGCTTGAGAAAGAGAAAGTGTTTAGGACCAGAGGCTCTTTGATGTACATCTCTTGTTCCCTGAACCCAGTATTTTGACTAATGCTTATTTTCAAATGTAGGAAAAAATCTCAATTTTTGAACGCAGACCATTTTCTCTTGGTTGTAATGCAGTTTGTGACCAGATGAAGCAGATGTTGTGGTAGCAATACTTCTTTTTATTACTTTCTTTTCATGAGCATCAATCTTTCAGTTCCAGCCAAGAGATGGTGGTTTCGTTTTTCACTTTCTAAGTCAACCATCAGTCATGTCAGAGTTTGGAGGTTTGTTTTTTTAATTATCATATATTAATATCTAAGAGATGGCGTAGTTTAAGGAAAAAATGAAACTTTACATGATTCCAAGTTTGTAATCTTCTTCTGGCTTTAAGCCTAGTTCTAGAGCCAGAGAGAGCGATGAGTCCACTTCTAGGAGACGGACCCCTGTGAGTGATGTATTAGCAGCTTAAACGCATGTGAGCAGAGACGGTGCTCACAGATGAGCAGTGGCAAGCAAGCTTTAAGTCCATGTTTTTGCATAATATTATTTGAAGGGATGGGCTGAATGTTGCAATCATGATATTGCTTAGAGCCCCACTTTCTTTAAAATATTTTAATTGACAGTTAGTCTTGGTGATGTGAATCTATCACATGTACTACAGAGTTTACATCTCAGAGAAAAAATATGATACTTTTTAAAGTTTATCCCCTGATTCCCTCCTCGCCTCTGCTTGAAAGCTTTCATTGGTATCTGTGCTATTCACCTCTTCTCCCTGGAGCTTCTTCTTTTGTCTTTGTCCGTGTTTCTCCTTGGCCCACGAAGTCTGTGCCAAAGTCCTTTGTTTTTTAAAATTTTTATTTATTTTTAATTGGAGGATAATTGCTTTACAATGTTGTATTGGTTTCTGCTGCACAACAAACATTGGTTTCTGCTGACTCACCTTTCAGTATACATAGACCCTTCCCTCGGGAGCCCCTTCCCACCTCCCCCATCCCCCTGTCTAAGTTATCACCAAGCACCAGCTGAGCTCCCTGTTTTATGAAGCTCTTTGATTAGTGATCACTTGAAGCCTAGACTGCTCAGAGGTGAGCTGAATGGCTTAAGAAGTAAAGAATATTGTTACAGGATTTTCTTTTTATAGCCCTGGAGGAGAATCCTCACATTTGATGGGTTCTTATCCAGATCCTCTCTCCTGTCCTGACCACACTGTACCATGGACCACTGATTTGAAGCCACTGATTTTGCTCTCTATGAGCCTTGACACGTGTCCTGTAACCCAGCCTTTGATTTGCCACCGTAGAATTGGTAGGTGGCAAAGAAGATTGATAACCCAGATAACAGATTGAAGAACGTAAAAACCAGAGCTGGCTTTTAGGTAGCAGAAATGTGCTTCTGATGAAACATTGAAGGCATGTTTGGGGGTTGGTGGGGAGCAGATAAATATGAACATCATCTTAAGGGAAATGTTCATACTTGGTATCAGCTCTGGGATTATTCTAATCACTCTTTCCCTTTTAATGTTGGCTCTATAAATTTTATTGATGGTAATTAGCAGAAACGAGATTCTGAATATGACTATCTTAAGCATGGGTGTTTTTCTTATGTCAGTACGTGTCATGTGAAGAGGATCAGGTTATTTGTGATCATGAGTGAGAAAGGGCTCTTGTACAGGCTGAGGATGGAAGAGGTTTCCTACATTAAATTATGACTTTTCTTTGGAGCTATGCCATGTCAGGACCAGAAACCAAAGTAGGAAGTATTATCCATGAAAAACATGTGAACTACAAGAGGAATCCGTATGGGAGCCAAAGAAAAAAAGGGGGGTCCATGTAACAGGCAAACCCAAACATAGTCTGTTAGAATATGAAACAAAGTAGACCTCTGCCTTGCAACCTGAGGCCCTGACCCTGGGCCAAGATTCGTGTAAAAATAAAACTAGTCATCACCAGTTCAGATACAAGAAGTTCAGTATAGTTTATTAAACTCTTCCTTGTATCCCTGAAACAGGAGCTTGGGGAAGGGGAGAGAGGATCACATAATTAAAAAGGAAGAGGAGGAGAGATACATGTTTTAAAGGAAGACTGCCTACTACTTGATCTTTTTCTGTTACAGATATTTATTTTTCTTTTTGTTGCTAACCCGCAAATATTAATAGGTTCTTTTGTAAGAGAGTAAAGCAGTGTTGATGTCCTTGACTGATTCCCACCTTTGACCACAATCCTGGCCTTGTCCAAAGTCAACTGCTGGTGGGACTTGCCTGGTGGTCCAGTGGATAAGACTCTGCAGAGGACCCAGGTTTGATCCCTGAACAGGCAACTAAAATCCCACCAGCTGTGCAGTGCAGTGTGAAGTCAACTGCTGGTAACAGCTTCATGGTATATTTCCAGGTCTCTCTTTAATGAATTTATGTGTGTATTAACTATGGAAATATTTTGTTTTGTTTATATCCATCTGTATCCTAAATACCATCATTCTATTTTTACTTTTCCACACACTTGATTTTCACTTTACAGTATGTCTTACAGAACTTTCCATGTAAGTACATGTGTATCCGCTTTATTTTTCTTACACCTCTATAACGTCCCATGGAATGGCTGTGTGTTTAGGCACTCAGTCATGTCCAACTTTCTGCAACCCCATAGATTGTAGCACACGAGGCTCCTCTATCCAGGGAATGTTCCAGACAACAGTACTGGAGTGGGTTGCCATTCCCTACTCCAGGGGATATTCCTGACCCAAAGACTGAACCTTAGTATCTTGCATCTCCTGCATTGACAGGTGGATTCTTTGCCACTGTGTCACCTGAGAGGCCCAGGGAATGGATGATGAAATTTTATTTAACAATAAAATATTCTCATTGGTGGACTCTTGGTATTTGTTTCTAGTTTGGGGCTACACGAAAACAATCTTGTACTTTGGAGTAATACTTTGTCTTATGTATCTCTCTCTGAGTATATGGGTCAGGCATCCCTGAGGTAAATTTTGAGAAGTACAGTTGCTGATTGAAGGCTATATATATCCTAAATTTTAGTTACTGGTTGTGTCATTTTATAGCTTAACCAGTCTTGTGTGAGAGGAACTGTTTCCTCAATTCCCACCAACACTATTAAGAAACATTTTAATTTTTGTCAATTTGATGCAGCCATTGTATCTCTGCTCTAATTTGCTGTTGCCTTATTTGCTACTGAGCTGTGTACATTTTCCAACATTATGGGCAATGTCTGTTTCCTCTTACACCAATAACCTGCTTAAATTCTTTGCCTTGTGTTGAGAGTTGTCCATTTATTCTGGATGTTAATCCTTTAGCTGTTAGGGATATTTCAAACACTTTCTTCCTGTCTGTGGCTTGTCTTTGAATTTCTTAACTTATGCATGACAAAAGATGACTTGACATTTTCAAATTTGATATATTCACATTCCAACTTTTTTTTTGCTTTTTGCTTTATTCAAGATTTTTCTTATTCATTATACTCTTACCCATCATTATTATTAGTTCAGATTTTTAACTCATGTAAAATTGTCTTAGTCCATTTGGGCCGTTGTACCAAAACACCATAGAATGGGTAGTTCATAAATGACATATTTCTTACAGTTCAGGAGGCTGGAAGTCCAAGACTAGGGTGTCAGCATGGCCCAGAGAGACCCCTCTTCTGTGCTGCAGATTTCTTGTGTCCTTATGTGATCGAAGGAGCTAAGGGTCTCTGTGTTGATGCTTAATTGCTCAGTCGTGTCCAAATCTTTGCAGCCCCATGGAGTGTAGCCCGCCAGGCTCCTGTGTCCATGGGATTTTCCAGGCAAGAATACTGGCATGCGTTGCTATTTATTCCTTCAGGGGATCTTCCCAACCTAGGGTTGAACCCGAGTCTCCTGCACTGCAGGTGGATTCTTTACCACTGAGCCACCAGGGAAGCCTGAGGATCTCTCTCTCGAGCTTCTTTTATAAGGGTACTAATCCCATGACTCTGCCCTCAGGACCTAATCACCTCCCAAAGGCCCAGTCTCCTAATACCATCCTTGGGTATTAGGTGTTCAACATAAGGATTTGGCATGGAGTGTGGGGACATAAACATTTAGACCATAGATATCATTCAGACCAATGATATGTATTTTGAGGACTGATGATCTCAGAAGTCTAATTTCTTCGAATGGTTAGTCCTGTCTTTGAGTGGTCCCTGTTTTTTCTGGTTGGAACTGGCCCTGATATCACTGTCTGCCATGTAATTTTCTTCTGGCTGGGGTGTGCAGGGTATGGGAAGTGTGAACTATGATGGCAGGGTGTCCTGATCAGATGTTCCCACTTTACTCCCAATGCTGACACCTCCACCACCTGGTTTGGGTGGTCCAGATCTATTCCTGTTTTAATGCCTGTGAGTTTCTGGGGTGTCACCTCCTGCTTGTTTTTTATTCCATTTATCTTCTGCCTTCCATGCTTTCGGATTCAAGAAGTACAACCCCTTCTGTTTACCCATGATCCTAGATTATAGACATACATTTACACCTGTGTATTCAGTCATTTCTAGGGAACAGGACATGGGAGGACTCCACCATCTGTTCCATCTGTTGTCTTGTTCTGGCCTATTATTTTGCATGAAACAGTCATTGGGGATCCTTGTAAAGTGGTAAGTTTCTGTTAATGAAAACTATAGACTGCCTTCTCTTATAGTAACCTTATATTTCTATACCGAGTTCAAATGCAAAGTTCAAAAATTACATCTTTACATAGCACATGGTGATATTTTTCAGCAAAGAAGTCAAGAGTTTGTAAATATTTAAGCTGTTGTATCATAAACCTCTATAAAGAAAAGCTAGTAATATCATGTTAAAAAATAGTCTGGGCTCCATAAAGAACCACCAGGCACCACAGATTTTATTAATCACTGTTTATCAACAGCGCTTCTTCTTTCACACACACTTCTCTAGAATATACCAGAAACATCAGGTTTGAACTTTCTTGTCTATGGTAATTGGGGTAGGACACTCAACTGTCCATTGAGTGCAACAATGTGATTATAAATTAAAAGATCAGCTCTACACGCTTTTATTTGGTAGCTTCCCCTGAACCCTGAAACAACAACTGATTTATCTCAGAAAACAATGCAGAGCATGTGAGTATCACTGCTGGAAGGCTGGTATCTTTGCTAGGCCTGTAGCAGGACACCAGTCATTGCCAACAAGCAGCAGCATCTATGGATTAAGTCTTTTCCTTCACCTTCCCCAGATTTTCTTCACATAAAGAAATTAATAGAAGGAACACAGCCCCAAATCTAAAGCCAAGTCCTTACTGCTCCTGTGGCTGAGAGTTGGACCCCAGTGGCATTTGCATTCCTTTGCTCTTTCTGGCCTCTGGAGCTCATGACACCCATACAAGAGACAACTGTACACATGGATGTCACCAGACAGTCAATACCAAAATCGGATTGATTTATTTGCAGCTGAAGATGGAGAAGCTCTATAGAGTCAGCAAAAACAAGATTGGGAGCTGACCTGTGTCTCAGATCATGAACTCCTTATTGCCAAATTCAGACTTATGTTGAAGAAACCAGGGAAAACCACTAGACCATTCAGGTATGACCTAAATCAAATCCCTTACAGTGATACAGTGGAAGTGACAAATAGATTCAAGGGATTAGATTTGATAGACAGACTACCTGAAGAACTGTGGACAGAGGCTCATGATGTTACACAGAAGGCAGTGATCAAGAACACTCCCAAGAAAAAGAAATGCAAAAAGGCAAAATGGTTGTCTGAGGAGGCATTACAAATAGCTGAGAAAAGAAAAGCCAAAGGCAAAGGAAAGATATCCCCATTTGAATGCAGAGTTCCAAGGAATAGCAAGGACAGGTAAGAAAGCCTTCCTCAGTGATCAGTGCAAAGAAATAGAGGAAAACAATAGAATAGGAAAGACTAGAGATCTCTTCAAGAAAATTAGAGATACCAAGGGAACATTTCATGCAAAGATGGGCTCGATAAAGGACAGAAATGGTATGGACCTAACAGAAGCAGAAGCTATTAGAAAAAGGTGGCAAGAATACACAGAAGAACTATACAAAAAAGATCTTCATGACCCTGATAACTGCAATGGTGTGATCACTCAGCTAGAACCAGACATCCTGGAATGTGAAGTCAAGTGGGACTTAGGAAGCATCACTACGATCAAAGCTAGTGGAGGTGATGGAATTCCAGCTGAGCTATTTCAAATCTTAAAATATGATGCTGTGAAAGTGCTGCAGTCAATATGCCAGCAAACTTGGAAAACTCAGCAGTGGCCACAGGACTGGAAAAGGTCAGTTTTCATTTCAATCCCAAAGAAAGGCAATGCCAAAGAATGTTCAAACTAGTGCACAATTGCACTCATCTCACAAGCTAGCAAAGTAATGCTCAAAATTTTGAACATTCTTTGGCATTGTTTTTCTGGACCTTTCTTGCTTTTTCTATGATCCAGCGGATGTTGGCAATTTGATCTCTGGTTCAAAAAGCAAGAGAGTTCCAGAAAAAAATCTACTTCTGCTTTATTGATTACACCAAAGCCTTTGACTGTGTGAATCACAACAAACTGTGGGAAATTCTTCAAGAGATGGGAATACCAGACCACCTTACCTGCCTCCGGAGAAATCTGTATGCAGGTCATGAAGCAACAGTTAGAACCAAACATGGAACAATGGACTGGTTCCAAATCAGGAAAGGAGTACATCAAGGCTGTATATTGTCACCATGCTTCTTTAACTTATGTGCAGAGTACATCATGCAAAGTGCCAGGCCAGTTGAAGCACAAGCTGGAATCAAGATTGCCAGGAGAAATGTCAATGACCTCAGACATGCAGATGACACCACCATTGTGGCAGAAAGCGAAGAGGAACCAAAGAACCTCTTGATGAAAGTGAAAGAGGAGAGTGAAAAACCTGACTTAAAACTCACCGTTCAAAAAAACAAATATCATGGCATCCAGTTTCATTACTTCATGACAAATAGATGGGGAAACAATGGATACAGTGACAAGCTTTATTTTCTTGGGCTCCCAAATCACTTCATATAGTGGCTGCAGCCACGAAATTAAATGACACTTGCTTCTTGGAAAAATAGCTATGACAAACCTAGATAGCATACTAAAAAGCAGAGATATTACTTTGCTGACAAAGGTCCGTCTAGTCAAAGCTATGGTTTTTCCAGTAGTCATATACAGATGTGAGAGCTGAATCATAAAGAAAGCTGAGTGCTGAAGAAATGATGTTTTTGCACTGTGGTGTTGGAGATGATTCTTGAGAGTCCCTTGAGCTACACGGAGTTCAAACCAGTCCATCCTAGAGGAAATCAGTCCTGAATATCCATTGGAAGGACTGATGCTGAAGCTGAAACTCCAATACTTTCGCCACCTGATGTGAAGAGTCAACTCATTAGAAAAGACCCTGATGCTGGGAAAGATTGAAGGCAGGAGAAGGGGATGACAGAGGATGAGATGGTTGTATGGCATTACCTACTCGATGGACATGAGTTTGAGCAAGCTCTGGGATTTGGTGATGGACAAGGAGGCTTGGCATGCTGTAGTCCATGGTGTTGCAAAGAGTCAGACATGACTGAGTGACTGAACTAACTAACACCCATCTGAGCAAACAAGTTTGATGGGCAAATACCACAAACTTCTGGGTGGCATAACTCGAAGGTGCAAGCTTTCTGTTTTATCCTAGCGCACTCCAGGGGCAATAGGCCCCTTTACCCTTAGAGGTAACTGGCTTGAGAACACACGCTTCATGGACTTCCTTCCTTTCCTGTCTCTATTCCACATGTGTCCTGGAGACACCTCTAAAATAAACTCATTTTAGTAGAATCCTCATTTAGGAACTGCCTAACATGGATCCTTAATGTCTAACAGCTTAATGGAGATGCCCCATAATTAAGGGAATTAAGAAGATTTCTTACTAAGAGGCACCGTAACTGGAACCTGTTAGGTAAATATTTTGTTTTAAGCCAGGGAGATTTTTTAGTTGAGTCTTCATCTGAGAGGCCAGAACTTGAAATCTGACTGATGTGGATTGGAGTTCTAGTTCTAGCTCACATCCAGTGAGTCATATCTGGCGAATCTCTTCAACCATCTGAGCCTCCATTTCCTCATCTGTAAGACTGAGTGTTAACTTTCTCAGAGTTGCTGTTAAATATGATACACAAAGTGTGTAGCACAACGCTTTGTTGTTGTTTAGTTGCTCAATTTGTGTCTGTTTGTGACCCCATGGACTGTAGCCTACCAGGCTCCTCTGTCCAAGAACAATGGATACTGCTTTGTAGACTCAGTCTTTGTGGTAGCTTTTTTAAGATTTAATTTTTAAATTAAATCAAAATTTAAATGTAAGTTTTCCTGAAGTATGGTTGACAAATAAACTTGTAAGATATTTAAAGTGTGCATTGTGGTGATTAAAAATAATAAAAGTAAAGAAATTTATCCATTGTGAAAGAATTCCCTGCATCTAGTTGATTAGCACATCCATCACCTATCTCACTTATTTTCTTCTTTTTTGTATGTGTGAGAACATGTAGGTTCTGTTTTCTGCAAATTTCATTCATATAATACAGTATTATCAACTATATTCACTGTATTACACATCAGATTCTCAGACCTTATTCATTTTATAGTTGAAAATTCATAGCCTTTTACCAACCTCTTCCTAGTTCCCCTGGCTTCCCAGGTCATCAGTGGTAAAGAATCTGCCTGCTAAATAGGAAGACTTGGATTCATTCCGTATCAGGAAGGTCTCCTGGAAAAGGAAATGGCAACCCACTCCCGTGTTCTTGCCTGGGAAATGCTGTGGACAGAGGAGCCTGGCAGGCTGCCGTCCATGGGGTTCCAGTCGGTCACGCTCAGGGGCTGAACCACCATCCCCCTGGTCCCACTGTGCCCCAGCCTCAGCAGCCACATTTCTACGCTCTGTTCCTGTGAGTCTGACACCTCCCCACCTTTGAAGGTTTCACATATATGTGATGCCATGTCATATTCATCTCTCTCTATTTGGCTTTATTTCACTTGACATAATGCCCTCAAGGTCCATTGTAGTAGTTTCTATTATTGGTATATAATTAACAGTTAGTCTCTGACTAAACAGTCCCTAACTAATTTTTAGGGACTGCAAACATTCTGTTTTGAAAGCCAAGTGACTGTCTGTTTACATATATTTAAAAATATTTTTTCTTCTTCTTCAAGGCAATAGATTGTTTCCTCTCTAGACTCTGTTGTGGTCTTTGATCTAAAGCATTGAGCCTTAGGTCTGTTGGAGCAAACAAGATGTTTATGTATTTCATAACATTTCAGGAGCAGAACTACAGAAGGCAAAAGAAGGGATTTATCGTTGAGAAGACTTTCCCACTGAGGGTAATCCACTAATAAATACTGCATCATAGGTGAAAGGTTTTTGACCCTCAGGAATTGGAAGCATCTTGTGGAATGAGCTTGAAGATGATTTAAAAGTCTTAGGTAGGAGAAATGATATTATTCACAAGCAGAATTGGTTTCCACCACGGTTGTCTGTGTCTTTTTTTCCTAAGATAATCACTTTGGGATTTTCACTGCTGTATTGGCACCAGGCAGCTCCTCCTTCTCCATTCCAATAACATCCTGAGAGTAAGCTTGCAGTTATTTGTGAGTATAATTTAGATAGTGGTCTGTTGGATTACTGAGGAGTAAGCCACTTTTCATCAATTTTGCTTCCAGATTAAGCTTTATTTATTTCCAACCTTTCTTTCACTGCCGCAAGTCCCGGAGTTTTTGCCTCAATGAGTTCGAGCTAGTGTAGGACAGCGAGATGCTATGACTGCTTAGCCTATGTAGATACAACAGAAGAACATGTTGTTAGAATGGAAGCCTTTACCAGATTGTGATTCGTGGTCTTTTAGTAAATGTATTTTAAAATCAAGCTGATTATTATGAAATGGCACCATTGTACTTTCTTTAGAATCGTTTTGAGGGTGTTAGTGAATTAATCTGATTTTCATGTCTCTATCACAGCACTTCATCAGGCTGATAACAACAGCAGGGCTCATTTGAATATGTTGCAATATGAGTTTAGAAATATATAGCATCCTGGCTTTGATTCAAACTTCATCACCCCTAATATAATTTAATTACAAAATTGTATGTGTTGCTTATATTTAGCTCTCCTAGTCTTGTCAGTTCAGTTCAGTTCAGTCGCTCAGTCGTGTCCGACTCTTTGCGACCCCATGAATTGCAGCACACGAGGCCTCCCTGTCCATCACTAACTCCCGGAGTTCACGCAGACTCACATCCATCGAGTCCGTGATGCCATCCAGCCATCTCATCCGGGGTCATTCCCTTCTCCTCCTGCCCCCAATCCCTCCCAGCATCAGAGTCTTTTCCAATGAGTGAACTCATTGCATGAGGTGTCCAAAGTATTGGAGCTTCAGCTTTAGCATCATTCCTTCCAAAAAAATCCCAGGGTTGATCTCCTTCAGAATGGACTGGTTGGATCTCCTTGCAGTCCAAGGAACTCTCAAGAGTCTTCTCCAACACCACAGTTCAAAAGCATCAATTCTTCGGTGCTCAGCCTTCTTCACAGTCCAACTCTCACATCCATACATGACCACAGGAAAAACCATAGCCTTGACTAGATGGACCTTAGTCAGCAAAGTAATGTCTCTGCTTTTGAATATGCTATCTAGGTTGGTCATAACTTTTCTTCCAAGGAGTAAGTGTCTTTTAATTTCATGGCTGCAGTCACCATCTGCAGTGACTTTGGAGCCCCCCAAAATAAAGTCTGACACTGTTTCCACTGTTTCCCCATCTATTTCCCATGAAGTGATGGGACCAGATGCCATGATCTTCGCTTTCTGAATGTTGAGCTTTAAGCCAACTTTTTCACTCTCCTCTTTCACCTTCATCAAGAGGCTTTTTAGCTCCTCTTCACTTTCTGCCATAAGGGTGGTGTCATCTGCATATCTCAGGTTATTGATATTTCTCCCGGCAATCTTGATTCCAGCTTGTGTTTCTTTCAGTCCACCATTTCTCATGATGTACTCTGCATAGAAGTTAAATAAGCAGGGTGACGATATACAGCCTTGAGGTACTCCTTTTCCTATTTGGAACGAGTCTGTTGTTCCATGTCCAGTTCTAACTGTTGCTTCCTGACCTGCATACAGATTTCTCAAGAGGCAGGTCAGGTGGTCTGGTATTCCCATCTCTTGAAGAATTTTCCGCAGTTTATTGTGATCCACACAGTCAACGGCTTTGGCATAGTCAATAAAGCAGAAATAGATGTTTTTCTAGAACTCTCTTGCTTTTTTGATGATCCAGCAGATGTTGGCAATTTGATCTCTGGTTCGTCTGCATTTTCTAAAACCAGCTTGAACATCAGGGAGTTCACGGTTCATGTATTGCTGAAGCCTGGCTTGGAGAATTTTGAGCATGACTTTACTAGCATGTGAGATGAGTGCGATTGTGCGGTAGTTTGAGCATTCTTTTGCATTGCCTAGTCTTGTAGTAGCAATTAAATTGGATGCTTTCCATGCTATGAAGTTATTATGATGGTTTATTTGTACCTTTTGATAAAAAATTAGTTTGAGACACTGGATTAAAGGAATGTGTAGAGCAAATACTTCTGTATTGTTCATAATTCTATTCCTTGTTATGTGGAAAACCCATTTGCCTTTATTGTGAATAGAATTCCCAGACACTTGGTATTGACCCAATGTCATGTTTCTTTGCTTGAATTATAGATGTTGTAGATAGAAAAGCATATTTGGTTGTCCTCTAGGTCATTTTCTTGCAAATGCAAAATTGTTTGATTCTACTGATGCAGTTCTTGTCATACTCTTTCCATATTTAATCAGCATGACAAGCCTCTTTTTTCCATCTGGTAAAATAAATAAAGGTGGAAAATTGTAATACTTAAATTGTCATTTAAGTATTTACCAAAAATAGACCAAAATAAAAATTTTCTATTTTTCACATTTTATCCTTACTTTCTTTAAATAATTTTAAAAGGTTAAACAACCTGATTATTAGGAACTTGTTATCACATAAATTGCTTTTCATATGCACTAGTTCAATTTGCACACACCTTTTATCTATTGTTATTATTACTGTTATCATCATCACCAAAAATAGCATCACATATATGGAGTTTTCTGCACACAGGTCACTGCTGTGGTATATGTGTGCATGTGCATGCCGGGGTGTGTATATGCGTGCACACATACACATTCAGTCATTTCCATGAACCCATGAGGCCAGGCCTCTTATCACTCCCATTTCTAGGTTAGAACATTGACATGTACACAGAGTGCTGACCCTCGTTACACAGTTCATGAATAGAGACGGGACTAGAATCCAGGTAGCCTGGCTGTGTGTCCTGACCCTTAACTTCTTGCTTTTTAAAGATCTTGTTTAATTTGTAAAGTTGTTTTTCTCAGATTTTTCCCCCCTTAGATCTGTCTGAAAAGAAATCTCAGTAGGCATATTGCATGTGCAAGGAAAAGGCAAACAGTGTGAAGTGGTTCTCAACTTGGGCTGCACAAGAAACATTAAAATCACTGGGGGAGCTTCAAAAATTGTTGCTGCCTGGGTCCCCTCCCCAGAGCATCTGATTTAATTGCTCTGGGGTGCGGTCAGGACCTTGGATTTTTTTTTTTTTTTAAACGCTCCTCGTTTGATTCTAACATGCAACCAAGGTGAACACTGATAGGAAGCAAACTGACATTGCAAATCAATTCAGTGAAGTTCCTGAGGGCTTGTGTTCACTCTGCCTTTCCTTCTGTGGCCTCATTTCTATCAAAAATCAGACTCAGCTTAAGCACCCAGAGGCCCTACAAGACTCTGAATTATTTAGCTACAATTGAATAATATTCCCTATACTGTACTTAGGAAGGCAGGAAATTACTAACATTT
This sequence comes from Capricornis sumatraensis, assembly GCF_032405125.1. Classification (NCBI taxonomy): domain Eukaryota; kingdom Metazoa; phylum Chordata; class Mammalia; order Artiodactyla; family Bovidae; genus Capricornis; species Capricornis sumatraensis. The sequence goes on from NC_091083.1 coordinate 4,564,470, forward strand.
TTTAGAAGGAGTCTTAGTATCCAAGATTGAATCAAAATAGATACTTTTGTTATATTCAGTTGATTAAAATTCATTTAATTTTCCATTCCCTGGATGTTCTAAGTACTAGGTATTCGTTTTATTTTTGCTGAACATGTCATCAGCATTCATGCCTGTTTATTAACCTTTATGTTTTTCTAGATCTTCTGTTAAACCAAGTTGCTATTTGAACATATTTAATTAAACTAGCTATACTTTTGAATGAGCAAATGTGGTTTCAAAAATGATTTGATATAATTATATTATACCTTAAACTTATGAATACAAAGCAGATATCATCTTGGTAAATTATGACATCATGTCATTTTTTTTATTAATTTGTAGAAATTATTTCTTTATTGACACATTAGCCCAGCAGGGAAACTAGAGACAATGAGGTCATATACAGGGGTGATAGGAAGCTGTGATATAATCAGTTCTAAATAATATATTTAAGTGGTAAAAATCCATATTTCTCCCATAAGAATACTTGGTTTTTACTTCAGTCTTCAATATGCATTGTTATGAGAAAGATTTTGCATGAGATTTCTCTTTAGTGTTGTGCATGGTGAACAATGCACCTGGTGAAGTGAATGCCTCAATGAAAAGTTTTATGGGGCAGAACCGTTTGCTATGCTAAGAAACTAAGTGTTATGCTGATATACATAATGGATTCTATTTTTAGATGAACATATGTACCTGTAGCCTGTCTTCCTTATGCAAGAGGCCAGCAGTTTCAGCCCCACATTGTGAATACTGAGACTTCGATGATCAGAGGAGATGGGACTTTAGGTTGTGAAATTTTCATCTATTTTAGCCCTAACATATTTCATGACTGGGGGAAAAATTAGAAACAAAACATTAACATATACACCCTACTATATATAAAATAGATAACCAAGCAAGAACTACTGTATAGCACAGGGAGCTATAGTCAACATTCTCTAAAACCTATAAAGAAGAAGAATCTGTAAAAATATATATGTATAACTTAATCATTTTGCTGTACACCTGAAACTACCACAACATTGTAAATCAACTATACATCAATAAACAAAACAAAAATCTAAACAAAGTTTTAAAACTGTTTCAGCTTTTTGGTGTTTGTAGGGTGAGTTCTTCCAGAAGTTGACCTCAAAACAAAGATTCAAGTTCAAGTAGTTTATTTGGAAGGTGAGCTCCTGAAGCATGGACCAAGCAGTGGGGAAGTGAGACAGGCAAAGGAAGGCAGCGATAGAGGGTGAATTATCAGATACCCATGAACACTCTGCTCAACTAAATCTCCATCCCACTGGGAGCTCTGGGCATGAAGCACACCCCAGAATTATCGCGATTGAGGTAAGAGAGCTTGATATCTACCACCAGTTCCTATGTGTCTCTGAAGACAGCTTTGCCCAGGGCTATTCTGTTCGCAGCACCTCTGCCAGCTCTTCTCTGTGGCCAAGGAGCCTTCAGACTGGTGTCCCCAGACTTCGAGAAAGCTCTCAGACAAAGTTGCCTTTGGAAGCTGTCAGTGGGCATGCATGGATACGCATGGCCACCAGCAGCAGTGACTGCTCTGAAGGCTTTGATTTTAAGTGAGACTTAAAAAATCTCTACCATGGGTGCAGACAGAAGAGTAAACCAGTTCACAGACAGATAGATCTTGCTTTGTTTGCATAACATATTAAGATGTAAAAGCCAGCGTTAAAACATCTGGAGAGTTCATATGCAAATCTGAATTTCTCAGAAAATCAGAAGGCTTGGCAACATTGGTCACCATACCACCATGGCCACATGTGGCTACCTGCATCAGACAGGGCCTGTGGGATCCAGCCTCTTTCATTTTGGCTTTTGGGTGTACAATATCAGGTGTCTATGGCAATATCCTTTACTGGAAGCTTCAATAAGGTAATGATTATGAAGGCTCCTGTGGAATGCAGTCAGTTCTGCTACAGTGGGCTTGTTGGATTGCTATGGTGTAAAGACTGATTTTTCAGTAGAAAATGGCTAAAGGTCAGCAAATCTAGGCCTTACTCATAACTGCCAGAGCAAAGTAATTGATGCCCCAAGCCCATTTCTTCTCTATGAGATATGGATTTGAAGTGTGTGAGCTCTGAGGTCACTCTGAGCTTTAGAAGGTTATTATTCTAAAATGACTTTCACATGGCATTGTGCTGTGTTAGATTTATCAGTAAGACTCCTTGGCAAAAGATTTCATGTGGAGTCGAGCCATTAATCTATAGGAAATTAAAATGGTGGGCTATAGGACACCAGGCAGAATGACTTTCCTTTGTGGAATGAATGGGATTTAATTCCATCACCAGCTCAAGGCAGTGGACACTGAGTCGCTAAGTCAGCTACACCCACCCATTCCCCACTGTCTATCTGCACTGTCCCATAAAGTGGCATGTTGAATTTTAAACTTGAATTTTAATTAATTAAAATATGAAATGCATTTCCTCAGCCACACTTGGCCACATTCCAAGTGCTCCATAGCCACCTGTGGGCAGGTAAAGTTAAAGAACATTTCCATCACTAATAGAAAGTTCTGTTGGGTGTCACTGCATAGAGACTGGGTCAGGAATAGTCTAATCAAAGCCAGTGAAAAGTGAAAGTTTCTTTGAATTTATGGGGAAAGACCTTTCTTCTCTTTTGTTGAATCATGTCCTGTAAAGATGTTTTGTAGACATGACTTTCATATTTTGTTCCCTTGGATGAAGACATTCGGGTGCTTCAGATACTACTTTGGGAGCCTAACAGGTAGGCTGATCCCACAGAAGACAAACCAGTGAAGGACCAGATCCTCAGCAATGTCATTTGAGACATAAATCAGACCGTCTCAAATCCATGAGCGAGTGAATCTCCTTCATTGTCTAAGCTGGTTTCAGAAGGGACGTTGTCCCTTTTCAGTCAAGATTGCTAACTGAATCATAGGACATTCATGTATTTGAAGGAAGGCAGGGACTCAGATATCTAGGATCCAGCTGCATCTGGCCCGTAAATGTGAAAGAGGAAAGAGTAGACGACACTTCTGCAATCTTCTCTACAATCCCCTGTGCAAGACATCATTGTTTGTTGTTTTGTGCATTTTTCTGTGTGGAGCTGTAGCTCTCAGGAATGGTTGTGGTGCATAATTAGAGAAGAATATATATTGAGAAACAAGGAGAACGTGAAAATTTGTGCAGCAAATGGAACTTTGTATATTAGTCTAATATACAAATTGGGTTTGTAATTGGTTTCAATTGTACCAGAAGGACTTCTAGGGAAGGAAAGGAGAGCTTATTGGTAAACCACTGTTTTGCACGCATCATGCCTGTGTGCCTTCTGTAGACTGTGTTGTTAATTACTCGGTTGGTTTTCCCCATTTTGCACTGGGAAGCCTAGGCTGTGGCACTGCCCCAAGAAGACATCCCACACTGCCAAACTAGATTGGGGCCCTTCCTCAGCCCCCCTGGTGTGCCTTGTGCTCCTCTTCAGCTTAGCTGTCATTACGCTCTGCTGATTGTGTCTCATTCATTATACTTGCCTAATACGTCAGGAGGAGAAGGCAATGGCACCCCACGCCAGTACTCTTGCCTGGAAAATCCATGGATGGAGGAGTCTGGTGGGCTGTGGTCCATGGGGTTGCTAAGAGTCAGACACGACAGAGACTTCACTTTCACTTTTCAGTTTCATCCATTGGAGAAGGAAATGGCATCCCACTCCAGTGTTCTTGCCTGGAGAATCCCAGGGACAGGGGAGCCTGGTAGGCTGCTGTCTATGGGATCGCACAGAGTCGGACACAACTGAAGTGACTTAGCAGCAGCAGCAGCAGCAGCAGCAATACGTCAGGAAGTCTTTAAATTTCAGTACTTTATCCAGTACGGTTGGCATGTCAAGTCCACTGCTAGCATACAGTGATTGCTCAATCACCGTAGATCAAATGAACGAGGTCTAGCAAGGCTGTGCCACTCACCTAGGATCACAACAGGTGGGAAGCCAAGTCTATCAGGACCCAAAGCCAGTGGTTTTCCTGGCTCTTTCTTGTTTATTAACACCTTCTCCAGCTGCCTCACCCCCAGTAGTTTTTGTAACCAGCTTCCTGGAAGAGAGAGGGAGTGTGGCAATGGGGGGTAGGAGGGAGAGTCTCTCTCTAGCTCCTTCCTGCCATGAGTCCCCAAAACCCACCTTCACCTTCATCTGCTCTCCTCCCATTTCCCTCCTCTTTCCCAGGCAGTTCCTACCTCTTTGGTCCTAGACCCTGACTTCCCAAAGATTTTGAACTAATATTTATCCCTTTCATTTCATGTATTATCAATATTCCCTCTTTCACCAGATCCATACAATCAGTCTTAAGCATGACAAGCCTGTCCCACCTCTAAAGAAAGCTTTAGGCACTCTCTTGACCCCAACTTTCTTTTCTTTCTCCTTGTCATTCACATAAGCATCTTTAAAGACTTGCCTGTATTCTCTGCTTACCTTTCACTGCCTCCTCTGTCCATAGCAACCTGGATTCTGCACCCATCACTCCAAACTGTTCTTTCTAAAGCTACCAGTGACCTTTATGTCAGCATCAGTTCAGTTCAGTCGCTCAGTCGTGTCTGACTCTTTATGACCCCATGAATTGCAGCACGTCAGGCCTCCTTGTCCATCATCAACTCCTGGAGTTCACTGAAACTCATGTCCATCGAGTTGGTGATGCCATCCAGCCATCTCATCCTCTGTCGTCCCCTTCTCCTCCTGCCCCCAATCCCTCCCAGCATCAGAGTCTTTTCCAATGAATCAACTCTTCACATGAGGTGGCCAGAGTACTGGAGTTTCAGCTTTAGTATCATTCCTTCCAAAGAACACTCAGGACTGATCTCCTTTAGAATGGACTGGTTGGATCTCCTTGCAGTCCAAGGGACTCTCAAGAGTCTTCTCCAACACACCACAACACCACAGTTCAAAAGCATCAATTCTTCAGTGCTCAGCTTTCTTCACAGTCCAACTCTCACGCCCATACATGACCATATGGAAAAACCATATGTCAGCATATATTGGCCATTTTTAGCTCTTTGTGCTTGAAGTTTTATCAGAATATTGTTAGTATTGTTGATTGCCACATTTCTATGAAACATTTGATTTTCTTGACTTCTTTGCTTTCATATATTTTCCTCTACCCCACTCAGTTTTCATGGTTGGCTCTAGGTCGCCATTCTTTTCTACTCCCAGAATCACATCTGTACTTGCAGCTTCATTTACCATCTGGACACAAAGACTTGCAGATTTATGTCATCATCCAATATCTTATCCCCTTGAAACCCAGAAGACAGCATTTCTAAGGTGGGTAGTGATCTTTTCCTCCCTTCACCCTTGACCTGGTCCTGCTGCCTTACTGAAGGTGCCACCCCCTTAAACCTGCACCATCTGGACCCTGGAGAGCTTCCTCTCCCCTTCCTTCTCCACCTTCCAGTCAAGCTCTTGGCCTCTTGCTTTCTGTGTTGCAGTCACACTAGCCATACTGGTGAGTCTACGCCTTCCCACTTCCTTCCACCTGGAGCCATCACAGTACTTCCCCTCTCCTTGCAGGATGTGTTCTTGCTGTTTGCATCACTCCCTGCCTTGCTTTGCCACACTCCTCATAGCTGTCACAAAATATTTTGCACAAAGTTATACGGTGTCTAGCACCCCTGTTAGAATGTTGACTCAATGAGAGAGGTGTCCATATTGTCCTGGTAAATGTTTTAACAACTGGATCTCCTGCTGGGAAAAATGATATGTTGGCATTTGCTGATTTCCATGGTGTAAATTCTTCCACTGTATTTTATTTTAAGCTACCATTACATCACCACTGGACGCAAATTTGGGAAGAGGTTACAGTTGCCTCTCATAAGCTTAAAAGAAAATTCTAGCATAGTACTCAGATATGGCCATCGTCTTCACTGCTGTGCATGTCTTCATGACTTGGGGCTGTGCTAGGCACCTTGGTGATAGTGACTCTTAATTGGAGGGTTAAATGCAGTGTCTTTATGTCATCATAGAAATGTAGTGGTAAAAATGCTAATATTTAAGACAAACCGGCATAAAATCTTTCATTTTAGAATTGGACTTGGCCTTAATTAAACTATCAGCTATCCCATCATTTTTGTCTCTTGTAATTGAGGGTCAGGGAATGGAATCTGGCACAATCATGTAACTAGCTAGTAAAGTTACCCAAGTTAAAGTGCACATCTCTTAATTACCTGTGAGCATTCCTTCCAAAAGAAGTAAAATTTTATCATACAAGTGATTTAATTCAGGTCATGTTATTATATAGTGGCAGAGTTGAACATATCATAAATAAACCTACTTTACAAGAGAAAAGGCACTGTTTGATCTTCTTATTAAATTTTAAGTTGTCTGTTCAGAGAGATTTCCCCTTTATCATTCCCCCCTTAATTATTTCTTGTAGTTATATGCAGATTAAATATATTAGTTAGCTTTTGCTGTGCAGTAAACCACTCCAAAATATATTGGCCTTTCTTTCAGCCACTGCTGTGTGGGCTGACAGTGTGGTGTAGACCCCTTTTCTGGTTTACCCAGGCTTCCCTGGCAACTGCAGGAAGCTGGGGATGGGTATGAAACTGTTGATCATGGCTGCCTCATGTCTGAGGCTGCAGCTAGGATGCTGCTGACTTGGATCTGATCTAGGTGGTCCCTGATCCTTCGTCTTGTTTTTGTGTTGGGTTGGCAGAGTTCTGAGAGGGAACGGAACTTACAAGACCCTAGAATCAAAATTGCTGTATAGATACTTCTGCCCCAACTTATGTGTGAAATAAAATCATTCCTAGGGTGAGGAAATAGATGCCAGCTCTTGATATCAAGGTCTGCAAAGCTATACTGCAAAGAGGCCTTGAAACACAGAAGGGGATGATTTGTAATGGTTTTTGCAATCAAGTACAGAAAAGGAATCTTTTCCTCAAATGATAGGAGACTCTGTAATAGTGAAGTGTCCCAGTGGGGCAGAACTGACAAATGGCTTCCAAGGCTTCTTGAGATATTGAGGCAGTGCTGTTGTGTTGACTGCATGCATGCAGCACTGAATCTTATACTGTTGTGAGGTGGGAGTCTCTCTTCATACCCTAGACTTTGGGTCTGCCGTTGGTGTTTGGAGATGAAAGGATCCCTGTGAGGTGATGGGGCAGTGGAGCCACATTTCAACCCATGGTGACTTGGGCAGCACCCTGTTAGTGACAGTTGTCAAAATCTGGAAGAACACTGGGGAAGTGGAAATTAAACCTCAGGGTTCTTTACTGCTGGAAAATTATTGTGAGGGAATTTCCATAGTGGAGAGGTGGAAATCTTTCCAGATCACTTCTTCTGTCCTAGGCTGCAAATGCATTTTTCTGGAATGAGAAACACATGAGTTTGACTGAGGATGAGTTAATTGGTTCTGAGGACGAGTTAGTTGGTTTTGTCAATGAAGCATGAGAAGGGATCAGTCCTTACTCTGAGCTCATCTTTTTTTTAAGCTGAATGTGCTCTGGGAAGATGCAGGCATCAGCATATTTGTATCCAGCTGAGCCAACAGAGCCTGCAGTGAAAGGCAAGGAAGGCTATTAACCAGTGAGTGTATACTGGGCTGGGAGCCACTGAGGTTAAAACATTCACTTTATTGCCATCTCTTTATCTGTACTTTATAAAATTAGTTCACAATCTCCCTAATTGTTCTTTGGAGTAAGATCTTTGAAACTGTTCTTTGGAAAAAATGCCCTGAGTAAGATAATGGACTCTGAAATCCAACCCCCTGGGTTTGAAACCCATCTCATCATTGTGTGTGTCTCTGAGGAAGCTATTTAACCACTCTGAGCTTCTGTTTCTTCTTCTCCACAAGGAGAATAATATAGCTGCTTCATAAGAATCTGGTGAGGATTAAATTAGATCACACAGCTGAAATGCTTGGTATAGCGCACAGAGTAAACGCTCAATGCTTCCATTCAGTTCAGTTCAGTTCAGTTCAGTTATGTTCAACTCTTTGCTACCCCATGGACTGCAGTACACCAGGCTTCCCTGTTCATCACCAGCTCCTGGAGCTTGCTCAAACTCATGTCCATCGAGTCAGTGATGCCATCCAACCATCAAATTCTCTGTCATCCCCTTCTGCTCCTGCCTTAAGTCTTTCCCAGTATCAGGGACTTTTCTGATGATTCAGTTCTTTGCATTAGGTGGCCAAAGTGTTGAAGCTTCAGCTTCAGCATCAGTCCTTGCAGTGAATATTCAGGACTGATTTTCTTTAGGATTGACTGGCTTGATCGCCTTGCAGTCCAAGGGACTCTCAAGAGTCTTCTCCAATACCACAGTTCAAAAGCATCAATTCTTTGTGCTCAGCTTTATGGTCCAATTCTCATATTCATACATGACTGCTGCAAAAACTATAGCTTTAACTATACAGACCTTTGTCGGCAAAGTGATGTCTCTGCTTTTTAGTATGCTGTCTAGGTTGCTCATAGCTTTTCTTCCAAGGAGCAAGTGTCTTTTAGTTTCATGGTTGCTGTCACCATCTGCAGAGATTTTGGAACCCAAGAAAATAAAGTCTGTCACTGTTTCTACTGTTTCCCCCATCTATTTGCCTTGAAGTGATGGGACCAGATGCATGATCTTGGTTTTTGAATGTTGAGTTTTTTTTTTTTGGGGGGGGTTATTTATTTATTTTTCCTTTCTTTTTATTTTTAAATTTTACTTTATTTTACTTTACAATACTGTATTGGTTTTGCCATACATCAACATGAATCCACCACGGGTGTACATGAGTTCCCAATTTTGAACCCCCCTCCCACCTCACTCCCCATAACATCTCTCTGGGTCATCCCAGTGCACCAGCCCCAAGCATCCTGTATCCTGCATCGAACCTGGTCTGGCAATTCATTTCTTACATGACATTATACATGTTTCAATGCCATTCTCCCAAATCATCCCACCCTCACACTCTCCCACAGAGTCCAAAAGTCTGTTCTATACATCTGTGTCTCTTTTGCTGTCTTGTATACAGGGTTATCGTTACCATCATTCTAAATTCCATATATATGTGTTAGTATACTGTATTGGTGTTTTTCTTTCTGGCTTACTTCACTCTGTATAATCGGGTCCAGTTTCATCCACCTCATTAGAACTGATTCAAATGTATTCTTTTTAATGGCTGAGTAATAGTCCATTGTGTATATGTACCACAGCTTTCTTATCTGTTCATCTGCTGATGGACATCTAGGTTGCTTCCATGTCCTGGCTATTATAAACAGTGCTGTGATGAACATTGGGGGTACATGTTTCTCTTTCAATTCTGGTTTCTTCAGTGTGTATGCCAGCAGTGGGATTGCTGGGTCATAAGGTAGTTCAATTTCCAGTTTTTTTAAGGAATCTCCACACTGTCCTCCAAAGTGGCTGTGCTACCAGCATTCCCACCAACAGTGTAAGAGGGTTCCCTTTTCTCCACACCCTCCCCAGCATTTATTGCTTGTAGACTTTTGGATCGCAGCCATTCTGACTGGTGTGAAATGGTACCTCATTGTGGTCTTGATTTGCATTTCTCTGATAATGAGTGATGTTGAGCATCTTTTCATGTGTTTATTAGCCATCTGTATGTCTTCTTTGGAGAAATGTCTGTTTAGTTCTTTGGCCCATTTTTTGATTGGGTCATTTATTTTTCTGGAATTGAGCTGCATGAATTGCTTGTAAATTTTTGAGATTAGTTGTTTGTCAGGTGCTTCATTTGCTATTATTTTCTCCCATTCCGAAGGCTGTCTTTTCACCTTGCTTCTAGTTTCCTTTGTTGTGCAGAAGCTTTTAATTTTAATTAGATCCCGTTTGTTTATTTTTGCTTTTATTTCCAGTATTCTGGGAGGTGGGTCATAGAGGACCCTGCTGTGATTTATGTTGGAAAGTGTTTTGCCTATGTTATCCTCTAGAAGTTGTATATTTTCTGGTCTTACGTTTATATCTTTAATCCATTTTGAGTTTATTTTTGTGTATGGTGTTAGAAAGTGTCCTAGTTTCATTCTTTTACAAGTGGTTGACCAGTTTGCCCAGCACCACTTGTTAAAGAGATTGTTTTTACTCCATTGTATATTCTTGCCTCCTTTGTCGAAGATAAGGTGTCCACAGGTGTGTGGATTTATCTCTGGGCTTTCTATTTTGTTCCATTGATCTATATTTCTGTCTTTGTGCCAGTACCTTACTGTCTTGATGACTGTGGCTTTGTAGTAGAGCCTGAAGTCAGGCAGGTTGATTCCTCCAGTTCCATTCTTCTTTCTCAAGATTGCTTTGGCTATTTGAGGTTTTTTTGTATTTCCATACAAATTGTAAAATTATTTGTTCTAGCTCTGTGAAACATACTGCTGATAGCTTGATAGGGATTGCATTAAATCTGTAGATTGCTTTGGGTAGTATACTGATTTTCAGTATATCGACTCTTGCGATCCATGAACATGGTATATTTCTCCAACTATTAGTGTCCTCTTTGATTTCTTTCACCAGTGTTTTATAGTTTTCTATATATAGGTCTTTAGTTTCTTTAGGTAGATATATTCCTAAGTATTTTATTCTTTTTGTTGCAATGGTGAATGGAATTGTTTCCTTAATTTCTCTTTCTGTTTTCTCATTATTAGTGTATAGGAATGCAAGGGATTTCTGTGTGTTGATTTTATATCCTGCAACTTTACTATATTCATTGATTAGCTCTAGTAATTTTCTGGTGGAGTCTTTAGGGTTTCCTATGTAGAGGATCATGTCATCTGCAAACAGTGAGAGTTTTACTTCTTCTTTTCCAGTTTGGATTCCTTTTATTTCTTTTTCTTCTCTGATTGCTGTGGCCAGAACTTCCAGAAATATGTTGAATCGTAGCGGTGAAAGTGGGCACCCTTGTCTTGTCCCTAACTTTAGGGGAAATGCTTTCAATTTTTCACTATTGAGGATAATGTTTGCTGTGGGTTTGTCATATATAGGTTTTATTATGTTGAGGCATGTTCCTTCTATTCCTGCTTTCTGGGGAGTTGTTTTTTTTTTTTTAATCATAAATGGATGTTGAATTTTGTCAAAGGCTTTCTCTGCATCTATTGAGATAATCATATGGCTTCTATTTTTCAATTTGTTAATGTTGTGAATTACATTGATTGATTTGTGGATATTGAAGAATCCTTGCATCCCTGGGATAAAGCCCACTTGGTCATGGTGTAAGATCTTTTTAATGTGTTGTTGGATTCTGATTGCTAGAATTTTGTTAAGGACTTTTGCATTTATGTTCATCAGTAATATTGGCCGGTAGTTTTCTTTTTTTGTGGCATCTTTGTCAAGTTTTGGTATTAGGTTGATGGTGGCCTCATAGAATGAGTTTGGAAGTTGACCTTTCTCTGCAATTTTCTGGAAGAGTTTGAGTAGGATAGGTGTTAGTTCTTCTCTAAATTTTTGGTGGAATTCAGCTGTGAAGCCATCTGGAACTGGGCTTTTGTTTGCTGGAAGATTTCTGGTTACAGTTTCAATTTCCGTACTTTTGATGGGTCTGTTAAGATTTTCTATTTCTTCCTGGTTCAGTTTTGGAAAGTTGTACTTCTCTAAGAATTTGTCCATTTCTCCCACGTTGTCCATTTTATTGGCATTTAGTTGCTGATAGTAGTCTCTTATGATGCTTTGTATTTCTGTGTTGTCTGTTGTGATCTCTCCATTTTCATTTCTAATTTTATTGATTTGATTTTTCTCCCTTTGTTTCTTGATGAGTCTGGCTAATGGTTTATCAATTTTATTTATCCTTTCAAAGAACCAGCTTTTGGCTTTGTTGATTTTTGCTATGGTCTATTTTGTTTCTTTTGCATTTATTTCTGCCCTAATCTTTAAGATTTCTTTCCTTCTACTAACCCTGGGGTTCTTCATTTTTTCCTTTTCTAGTTGCTTTAGGTGTAGAGTTAGGTTATTTATTTGACTTTTTTCTTGTTTCTTGAGGTATGCCTGTATTGCTATGAATTTTCCCCTTAGAAATGGTTTTATAGTGTCCCACTGGTTTGGGGTTGTTGCGTTTTAATTTTCATTCATTTCTATGCATATTTTGATTTCTTTTTTGATTTCTTCTGTGATTTGTTGGTTATTCAGCAGCATGTTGTTCAGCCTCCATATGTTGGAATTTTTAATAGTTTTTCTCCTGTAATTGAGATCTAATCTTACTGCATTATGGTCAGAAAAGATGCTTGGAATGATTTTAATTTTTTTTGAATTTATCAAGGCTAGATTTTTGGCCCAGGATGTGATCTATCCTGGAGAAGGTTCTGTGAGCACCTGAGAAAAAGGCAAAATTCATTGTTTTGGGGTGAAATGTCCTATAGATATCAATTAGATCTAACTGGTCTATTGTATCATTTAAAGTTTGTATTTCTTTGTTAATTTTCTGTTTAGTTGATCTATCCTAAGGTGTGAGTGGGGTATTAAAGTCTCCCACTATTATTGTGTTATTGTTAATTTTCCTTTCATACTTGTTAGCATTTGTCTTACATATTGTGGTGCTCCTATGTTGGGTGCATATATATTTATGATTGTTATATTTTCTTCTTGGATTGATCCTTTGATCATTATGTAGTGACCTTCTTTGTCTCTTTTCACAGCTTTTGTTTTAAAGTCTATTTTATTGGATATGAGTATTGCTACCCTGCTTTCTTTTGGTCTCTATTTGCATGGTATATCTTTTCCCAGCCCTTCACTTTCAGTCTGTATGTGTCCCTTGTTTTGAGGTGGGTCTCTTGTAAGCAGCATATAGAGGGGTCTTGTTTTTGTATCCATTCGGCCAGTCTTTGCCTTTTGGTTGGGGCGTTCAACCCATTTATGTTTAAGGTAATTATTGATAACTATGATCCCGTTGCCATTTACTTTATTGTTTTGGGTTCAGGTTTACATACCCTTTTTGTGTTTCCTGTCTAGAGAATATCCTTTAGAATTTGTTGGAGAGCTGGTTTAGTGGTGCTGAATTCTCTCAGCTTTTGCTTGTCTGTAAAGCTTTTGATTTCTCCTTCATATTTGAATGAGATCCTTGCTGGGTACAGTAATCTGGGCTGTAGGTTATTTTCTTTCATCGCTTTAAGTATGCCTTGCCATTCCCTCCTGGCCTGAAGAGTCTTTATTGAAAGATCAGCTGTTATCCTTATGGGAATCCCCCTGTGTGTTATTTGTTGTTTTTCCCTTGCTGCTTTTATTTTATTTATTTACTTTTTTATTTTATTTATTATTATTATTTTTTTCCCCCTTGCTGCTTTTAATATTTGTTCTTTGTGTTTGATCTTTGTTAATTTAGTTAATATGTGTCTTGGGGTGTTTTGCCTTGGGTTTATCCTGTTTGGGACTCTCTGGGTTTCTTGGGTGATTATTTCCTTCCCCATTTTAGGGAAGTTTTCAACTATTATCTCCTCAAGTATTTTCTCATGGTCTTTCTTTTTGTCTTCTTCCTGTGCGACTCCTATAATTCGAATGTTGGAACGTTTCATATTGTCATGGAGGTTTCTGAGATTGTCCTCATTTCTTTTAATTTGTTTTTCTTTTTTCCTCTCTGATTCATTTGTGTCTACCATTCTATCTTCATTTCACTAATCCTATCTTCTGGCTCTGTTATTCTACTGTTTGTTGCCTCCAGACTGTTTCTGATCTCATTTATTGCATTATTCATTATATATTGACTCTTTTTTTTTTTTTTTATTCTAGGTCCTTGTTAAACCTTTCTTTCATCTTCTCAATCCTTGTCTCCAGGCTATTTATCTGTGATTCCATTTTGATTTCAAGATATTAGATCATTTTCACTATCATTATTCAGAAGTCTTTATCAGGTAGATTCCCTATCTCTTCCTCTTTTGTTTGGTTTGGTGGGCATTTATTCTGTTCCTTTACATGCTGGGTATTCCTCTGTCTCTTCATCTTGTTTATATTGCTGCGTTTGTTGTGTCCTTTCTGTATTTTGGCAGTTTGTGGAGTTCTCTTATTATGGAGTTTCCTCACTGTGGGTGGGGTTGTATCAGTGGCTTGTCAAGGTTTCTTGGTTAGGGAAGCTTGTGTGGGTGTTCTGGTGGGTGGGGCTGGATTTCTTCTCTGTGGAGTGCAATGAAGTGTCCAGTAATGAGTTATGAGATGTCAGTGGTTTTGGAGTAACTTTGAGCTGCCTGTATATTGAAGCTCAGGGATGTGTTCCTGTGTTGCTGGAGAATTTGCATGGTGTGTCTTGCTCTGGAACTTGTTGGCCCTTGGGTGGTGCTTGGTTTCAGTGTAGGTATGGAGGTGTTTGATGAGCTCCTATTGATGAATGTTCCCTGGAGCCAGGAGTTCTCTGATGTTCTCAGGATTTGGACTTAAGCCTCCTGCTTTTGGTTTTCAGTTTTATTTTTACTGTAGCCTCAAGACTTCTCCTTCTATACCACACTGTTGATAAAACATCTTGGTTAAAGATGAAAAGTTTCTCCACATTGAGGGACACCTAGAGAGGTCCACCAAGTTACATGGAGAAGAGAAGAGGGAGGGCATATTTAGAGGTGACCTAGATGAGATGAGGTGGAATCAAAAGGGGAGAAAGCAAGCTATCCAGTAATCACTTCCTTATGTGCACGCCACAGTCTGTACTGCTCAGAGATGTTCACGGAGTTATACAGAGAAGAGGAGAGGGAGGGAGGAAGTAGACAGAGGTGGCCAGGAGGATAAAAGAGGGGAATGAAAAGGAGAGAGACAGATCCAGCCAGTAACCAGTTCCCTAAATGTTCTCCACCGTCGGGAACACACAGAGATTCACAGAGTTGGGTAGAGAAGAGAAGGGGGAGGGTGGAGACAGAGGCGACCTGGTGGAGAAAAAGGAGAGTTTAAAGAAGGAGAGAACATTCAAGCCAGTAATCTCACTCTCAAGTAAAAATGGGTGTTGAAGTTTGGGTTTTTGAAGGTACAAAATTGATAATAAATACCAAAAAGCAAAGATTAACAATCTAGAGTAGAGGTTGGATTTTCAAAAATACAATATTAAAGAAAAGAAGAAGAAGAAGAAAAAAGTCACAAGAATTATTAAATATATATATATATATATGAAGTTTGCTTTAAAAATAGTCTTTTTTTGTTGAAAAGTAATAGTAGGTTATAAAAATGAAAATTAAAGGAGAAATAGAGGACTTAAAAATTTAAAAAAATGTTAAAAAAAGAAGGAAAAGAAAAGAAAAAACAGACAAAAAAAGAATGATTGTAAAAATATTAAAGATATATCTAGGACTTTCTCTGGTGTTGTTGTGGGCAGTGTGGGGTCAGTTCACTTTCGGTTATTTCCTTGGTCCGGCTTATATTTCTCAAGATCTATAGGCCTCTTTCTATGTAGTCGGTACTAACGACAGGGTTTTAATCTATTGCACCTGTGACTTCCAAGGCAGTTCCCTCTGTTTTAGCTTCTTCTGTTTGCTCGTCTCTTCAGTGTCTGATTTCTGCCCTGACACACGGCGGCGGGGGGGCGGGGGTGGGGGGTGGGGCGGGGCGAGGGTGGTGGCGGACACTTTTTTTTAGGCTCATTTGTTCAGTCGTGCTGTGGGGAGGGAGGGGTGCTCCAAACAAATAACAGTGGCGTGTGCTCGCAGTTTCTCAGCCACGCAGGGCCTGCCCCCGCTCATGGCGCACACAGCTCAGGCTCTAGGTTGCTCCGCCTGGAACAGTCTGAGGCTGGCCCTGGGCTACATGCACTGCCCAGGTCTAAGCCGCTCAGGCTCAGGCACTCAGGTAGTTCTCAGAGGCACAGTCTCGGTTGGGCCTGTGTTTTGTGCCCTTCCCGGGTCTGAGTAGCTCAGGTGTTTGGCGAGCGCGGTTACTGCAACTTATTGCCTCTCTTGTCCCTGCTGCTCAGTTTTCTGGGTGTACAACTGGCACCCCTTCTCAGGCGGATGGTGACTGTCCAGAACCCCAGGAAGTCTTAGTTAGCAAAGAAGCCTGTTTGCTGTTTGGTAGTTAATGTCTCTCTTGGGCTGCTATTGCCCCGTTCCTGCCCTTCTGGCTCTGGCTGCCTGTCACCAGAGGGGCTGGTCTGCAGCTGGCTAATTCTGTTCTGTCTTTTGTTCTGTGCGCAGTCCTGGTGGTGTCTTATGTTAGAGCTTTTCGCGTGGTAGCTATCCCACAGTCTGGTTTGCTAGCCCAAGTTAGTTCGCTCTGGTTACCCTCGGGGCATTCGGGCCCGATCCTTAAAAAGCACTGCAGCTCGGGCCTCCTTGCCCAGCCCCGGCTTGCTAGTGGCGGATGCAGGCATCTGCGCTGCTTCTTCACTGGGGGAGTTACCGTTGGGCTCGTAATCTGTGTGTTTTAATTATTTATTTATTTTTCCTCCCTGTTATGTCACCCTCTGTGCTTTGAAGACTTGCCACAGACTCGTCAGTGAGAGTGTTTCCTGGTGTTTGGAAACTTCTCTCTTTGTAAGACTCCCTTCCCAGGATGGAGCTCCCTCCCTACCTCTTTTGTCTTTTTTATTGTCTTTTATATTTTTTCCTACCTGTTTTCGAAGACAATGAACTGCTTTTCTGGGTGCCTGATGTCCTCTGCCGGCATTCAGAAGTTGTTTTGTGGAATTTACTCAGTGTTGAAATGTTCTTTTGATGAATTGTGGGGGTGAAAGTGGTCTCCCCATCCTATTCCTCTGCCATCTTAGGACCGCCCTTCTGAATGTTGAGTTTTAAGCTAACTTTTTCACTATCCTCTTTCACTTTCATCTAGGGGTTCTTTTGTTCCTCTTCGCTTTCTGCCGCAAGGGTGGTGTCATCTGCATATCTGAGGTCATTGATATTTCTCCCAGCAGTCTTGATTCCAGCTTGTGCTTCATCCAGACTGGCATTTCACATGATGTACTCTGCATATAAGTTAAATAAGCAGGACGACAATATATCGCCTTGATGTACTCCTTTCCTGATTTGGAACCAGTCCATGTTCACTTCTAACTGTTGCTACTTGACCTGCATACAGATTTCTCAGGAGGCAGGTCAGATGTTCTGGTATTCCCGTCTCTTGAAGAATTTTCCAGTTTGTTGTGATCCACACAAAGGCTTTGGCATAGTCAATAAAGCAGAAGTAGATGTTTTTCTGGAACTCTTGCTTTTTCTGTGATCCAGTGGGTGTTGGCAATTAGATCTCCAGTTCCTCTGCCTTTTCTAAATCCAGCTTGAATATCTGGAAGTTCATGGTTAACGTACTGTTGAAGCCTGGCTTGGAGAATTTTGAGCATTACTTTGCTAGCCTGTGAGATGAGTGCAATTGTGCTGTAGTTTGAACATTCTTTGGCATTGCCTTTCCTGGGATTTGAATGAAAACTGACCTTTTCCAGTCCTGTGGCCAATGCTGAGTTTTCCAAATTTGTTGGCATACTGAGTGTAGCACTTTAACAGCATCATCTTTTAGGATTTGAAATAGCTTAACTGGAATCCCATCATCTCTACTAGCTTTGTTGGTAGTGATGCTTTCTATATGAAGCCTACTTGCCTTCGCATTCCAGGATTTGTGGCTCTAGGTGAGTGATCACACCATCATAGTTACCTGGGTCATGAAGATCTTTTTTCTATAGTTCTTCTGTGTATTGTTGCCAACTCTTCTAATATCTTCTGCTTCTGGAAGAAACATGGGTCTTCCTTTCATGGAAGGAATATAGGAATATGGGTGGAATTATTTTATTTATTATGCCTTTCATATTCAGACTTTCTTATGATGACTTTGTATTACTTTTGAAAACAGAAACTAATATAATAAATAGGGTTTTTTATTTTTTTAAAAGGAAAATGCCAGAGCAAACAGAAAACTAGGGTATGGGGTGGGGAGATGAATTTGGAGGTATAGCTGGTACACGAAAAAGCGCTTGCACAATAACTCAAAGAAATTTACTGTTTTGCAGTTTACTTAGTTTCTAAGCAGGACATACAATGATTCTCAGTGTTGATTAAAGCCAATAGCCTGGCCATTCAGAAGTTTTATGGTGACCATAGCTAATATCACTGCCATTGGTATGGACTTTTCTTCAAGTGTGTCCCTACAAAGAAGATCATGCCCTCTCTTTGTTAGTGAGTGATACCTGCAGTGAAATCTCTGTAAGCATACAGAAGCAGTAGTATTCACAGTAGTATTCACTCACAGTAAATATGAGTATTCACTCATATCTTTCTGAAATGTAGGTCAGAACCTACTCAGCACTAGCAATTCTCTGAGAAATAAAGCATGTGAACCATGTATACAACAGCTACACTGTTGTGGAGGATATGTAGCCTCAAATTTTCCCTTGTCTTCACGCCTCTGTAATTTCACTTTGTTGGTTCTCCCATTAAAAAAGTGGAGATTACTCCCTCACCTCTTGGATTTTGGCCAGCATTGTGACTCTCTTTGTCCAATGGAATGTGATAGAAGTGATGCAGTGTTATATCTGATCCTAGACTACAAGAGTTCTTTTGTGCTTCTGCTTCTTTGTCAAGAGAACAAGCTCAGGCCTGCCTGATAGAAGCCAGCAGACAACGTGGAGCAGAGGTAAGTCCTGCTGGACTGTTGGCTAACCATGTGACTTGCTAGTTGATTGCATGTGTGTGAGCAAGACAGCTGAGCTCAGCTGAGGTTGGCCCAGATCAGTAGGTCCATTCATCTGGCCTATACCCTTATGAACAAAGTTAGATATATATTCTGTTGCCTTGAGGTTTTATGGTTGTTTCTTATGCAGCATTATTGCAGGTAACAGATACAGCTGTCTTTATCCATTACAGACAAAGAAATGGACTGCATAGCCTTTGGGGTTCTAGTTCTCCATTTAACTAGATATTTGACTTTCAGGAAATATTTTAATATCTCTGATTGGCATATGTAAAATGGGAAAAAAAGACTTATCTAACTCACGAAATTGCTACTGTGAAATGAAGAGTTTGTCAAAGAATTTAGTAGCTATGAATTATAATTCAAATTTAGGTTAACTTGAAATTCTGTACTCTACACTTATATGTACACCATGTCTAAATTTTCTCCAATGCAGTTGATCTTTCACCTGCTAAATAAAACAAACAAGCATAAAGAGTATTTTAAAGCCATGCCAATCAGTTTTAAATTAATGCAGGTATGTTTTGATATACTGTTCTCAAATATGAAGTTAGCAAGAGAAGAAAAATTTTGTAGTGTTTGTAAATATGGCTTATAGAAGGGGGCCTTTAAATAAAATGAAACAAAATAAGCTTAGATTTACTTTTTAGTTCAGAATGTGAAATATGACTATAAGGCTCCAGGTACATTAGGGTAAAATTTGCATGCTCTAGTCAGGTAATAGCATGTGCAAAGAGAGAATTAATTATAAATTGGCTTTTTAAAAATACATTTCAGGTTTTTTGCTTCATGGTCCACAGATCACTGTATGATTTTGAAGTATAGGAAATAATTTCTCAAATTAAATCTAAACAATATTCAGTTGCTTTATTTGTAGCCACATAGATAAAAGTGACTCTTGGTATCTGATTTATTTACTTTATTTTAAATAAAAATTAAATAAAATTTTAAGATAAATTTTTATTCTAATTAATTTAATTTATTTATTAGTATAACAAAAAAAATTTATCTTTCCAAGAAAGGAAGATGGTTTTGTTGGTTTGACTGTAAATTATATATTTTGCATATATCATCTTGAAAATTCTGACTACTTCTAGTTTTTAAATAACAGCTTTTTTTGAATAATGGTAAAGAATCATTATAAAATGTAAAATAATAATAAAATAATACACTAAAATAAAATTTTCTTCAGATACCTTCACCCAGAAACACATTAACTTTTGGAGAATATATTTCAGATACTGACTTTTTTATACTTATAGAAAAGTAACACATAAATAGGAATTCTTTTTAAAAAATGGACCATATGGTAATTATAATTAAATTAACATGTTAGATTTCATTTTACATAAAATTAGCATGAAAAATAATCTGAATATAACCTAAAGAGTTGAACTCCAGATAACAATTTCACTGCAAAGTAAGTTGTTTCTAAAGGATCTCTCTAAAATTAAAGAAAAAATGTTATGAAAGAAATTGAAGTTCAAGTCAGTACTTACATAACAAAAATTTTTTCCCTTTAACCGTGTGTAATTATTGCCATGAACAATTAAGATATTAGATAAATATTGCATCTTTTTCACTTTGCTCTCACAATCCCTATCTGTATTAGTTATAATATTAATTCTTATATTTTTAAGTCTTCTACCATGCCACAGTGCTCCATGGTCATTACTCCTGAAATTATTTAAAGTTAATTTAAAGACCAGCAATCAAATTAAAATGGGAATTGTAAAAAGTGCTTAGATATGACAAAGAAAACCCAAACTTATTCATAATGGTAGAAATGCAAATTGTAACCACAGTGAATTTCCATTTTTTACCAATTGTCAATAATGATAATTGTCAATAATCAAGATTGTCAATAATTGTGAAGTCTGCCATTGGCCTTATCATGTATTGCTGGGAAAAGTGCAATTAAGTGCCACTCTTATGTAGTGTAATTCAGTACTATCTACCAGAACTAAAAGTGCATTTATCTTTCAACCCGGTAATTTCTCTTCTGGGTGTTTACCTTTTTTTGTATATCTCTGTTGTGTATGTGTTCCGGTCACTCAGGCTTGTCCATCTTTTTGAGACCCATGGACTGTAGCCCACCAGGCTCCTCTGTCTATGGGCTTTTCTAGGCAAGAATACTGGAATGGGTTGCCATTTCTTTCTCCAGGAGATCTTCCTGATCCAGGAATCACACCTGTGTCCTTGATTCTTGTGCATTGGCAGGTGGATTCTTTACCACTGCACCACCTGGGAAGTCATGTATATCTGTACATGTACAAAATGACCTATGTACAAGGTTATTCATCTCAGAGTTGCTTATCAAGTCTATCTTAAAACATCCTAAGTGTTCAACCATAAGGGACTAGTTGACATAATTTATTCTTCTATGTTTTGCAGCTAAGGAGGAGATGGGAGGAGGAGGGGAAAGGAGCAAGGAGAGCTCTTTGTATTTACTTAGATCTCTGAGATATGCTGATCAGTAAAATGTTCATGTTCAGAAAGTGTGCAATAAACAGAGATGATAAGAATGTTCCTTGTCTGTATTTGCATGTAGACAGTTATATGACATTAGTGAGTGTATTTGCCTGGTGTGTGAATGGCTGGGCAGGAGAGGCACTAGTGGACTCTGAAAGTGAATTCGTTCAGTTGTGTCTGAGTCTTTGCGACCCCATGGACTGTAGTAGACTACCAGGCTCCTCCATCCATGGGATTTTCCAGGCAAGAATACTGGAGTGGGTTGCCACTTCCTTCTCCAGAAGATCTTCCCGACCCAGGGACTGAACCCAGGTCTCCCATATTGTAGGCAGATGCTTTACTGTCTGAGCCACCAGGGAAGTCCTGTAGTGGACTCTAGCTCTTCAAAATCATTGTGATTTATTAGTCAGTGACCGTTAGTTATTCCAAAAAGAAAGTTAAAGTGTTAGCTGAGTGGATTCAATTCTCAGCATCACTTCTTTTGTCTCAGACTCTTCTTTCCTGCCTTCTATCTTTTGGTTTACTGTTTGGTTCGCTGCATTTTTGTCATGCAGCTAATTTAAAAGGAGGATTCATGAGGATTCTAGGTCTTAAATTGCTGCATGAATGAGAATATTTACCTATCACAATTTTGTTTGTGAATCCTTACTTGAAAGCACTTTAAATCCTTTGGTCTCACTTGTTTCTACCTCAAAATGTTTTTGGCATCATTTCACTTTCTTCTAGAATGAGATTGTGGTGTCTTTACTGAATTGGATTTTTTTTCTTTTAACCTTCTACCTTTTTTTTGTTGCTGTAGTTTTGGAGACTTTTTTAAAGATGAAATAATTCACTAAAAATGGCTCATATACTTTAATTTTACCCAGAAGTTTGGATTTCTTTTTTAGGGTGTTTGGTATTGTTTCTTTATTTTGTGAATCTTAGTTTTAACTTTTGAATATGAAATTTATTCATGAAGGAATTTTAGTTCTCAAGTGGTTTAATTAATATATTCTTTGTGAAATTTTATATATATATATGTATATATATGTATATATATGTATATATATATATATATATATATATATATATATTCTATGAGTATGTGAATGAACTACAAGGATAATCTGAGTTTTTGTACTTGTTTGTGTGGCATGTATCATGAAACTGATGCTAATATTCTTAACTCTTTACCATATTGTTTAGGTTTAGAATTGTACGAATGCTCTTTCAATAGAGAGGTAGGTTACTTAATAACTTTATTCTTTATTGACTATGAGATAAGCACCATAGATAATTTTTTTTTTCTGTGTGCAGAAGGTACAAAATATCTCGCAAACCTCTTTGCCTGTGTGATGCTAAAACACTCTGATTGAAACAACCAGGGGAGGAAAGTCAGCTGGGTGCCTCCATGTGCCTGCAGTGGCCCAGATCTGAGAAGCAGATGCCAAGATGGGATTAAATCTGAAAGGGTTTAATTAGGAGAAACACCTCTGTGAGTAAAACTTGCAGAGAGCTGGGGAGGTTGGGAGACCCTTCAGCCTGTGGTGTAAGTTTGACCCTGAGTGAAAGAGAGAGGGAGAAGGGGTTGGTTGGAAGTATCCTAGAGTGGCGTGGCTTTTAAGGAAGGTACAACAAACTTGAAGGAGTCAAAGGCAATTGTCAGAGGAGTTTCCTCTCCTAGGAAAGGGTCTGTATCCATCTCTAGGGTCAGGCATTGGTTGGGAGCACCAGCTGCGGCTGTGGCCTTAGCATAAGTATGAATGGCTTTCAGAGGATCTAAGCAGGCTGAGTCCATCTGTCCCAGGCTCGCACTGGGCCTCTTCCGTTAGTCTTTGTTCTTGGATGGCCTCTCCCATTCCTGGCACATGGACGGTCATTATTTAGCCTCAGTCTGTAGTTTTGACCACGTGCCCGTTGCCTTTTGTAAATCTCCACTTTGCTGCCCTCCAGGCCCTCCAAACTCAGCCCCTCACAATGAACTCATATTCCTTCACCCCTCCCCAATTCTGTGTCCCTATATCCCTGTTTCAGTTTATTGCAGTATCTTATTTTCCTTCCCAAGTTAAAACCTTGGAGTTATCTTCACCTTTTCCTGCTCTTCATCTCAACTATCCAACCAGCTGTCTGGACCCTTTTTTGTCATGACCAAAATTCTAGATTTTGGTTCCTTCTTCCATTTATTCTGTCACATGCTGATGTAGTCTACAAGTTTCTCTTCATGATTAAAAAGATTTAACTTAACTTAATTTCAGTAATTTGATTCACATTTTGGTAAGCTAGACTTTTGTCATCTAGCTAATTTTAAAGAGTGTTTATGAATGTTTCATTACCCAAAACACTGCTTAAGTGAATAAAATTGAATGGATAGGGCTTGCCACTCCATTTCTTTTATTTATTTGGAATACAGTTGTTTTACCATGTTGTGTTAGTTTCTGCTGTACAATAAAGTGAATCAGCTATATACATATATCCACTTCCTCCTGACTCACCCTCCCACCTTCCCATCCCACCATCTAGATCATCACAGAATACTGAGCTGAGCTCTCTGTTTTATACAGCAGCTTCCAACCAGCTATCCATTTTACACATGGTAATGTATGTTTGTTTTTGTTCAGTTGCTTTACCCTGTCCAACTCTTTGCAACCCCGTGAACTGTAGCACACCAGGTTTCACTGTGTTTCACCTTCTCCCAGAACTTGCTCAAACTCATGCCCATCAAGTCGGTGATGCCATTCAACCATCTCAGCCACTGGCGTCCCCTTCTTCTCCTGCCTTTAATCTTTCCCAGCATCAGGGTCTTCTCCAATGAGTCAGCTCTTGGCATCAGGTGAACAAAGTACTGGATCTTCAGCCTCAACATCAGTCCTTCCAATGAAAATTCAGGACTGATTTCCATTAGGATTGACAGGTTTAATCTCCTTACAGTCCAAGGAACTCTTAAAAGCCTTCTCCATCACCACAGTTTAAAAGCATCAATTCTTGGGCTCTCGGCCTTCTTTATGGTCGAACTGTCACATGCATACATGACTATTGGAAAAACCGTTGCTTTGACTATACAGACCTTTGTTAGCAAAGTAATGCATCTTCTTTTTAACATGCTGTCTAGGTTGGTCATAGCTTTTCTTCCAAGGAGCAAGTGTCTTTTAATTTCATGGCTGCAGTCACCATCTGGAGTGATTTTGGAGCTAAAAAAAATAAAGTCTGTCACAATTTCCACTGTTTCCCCATCTATTTGCCATGAAGTGATGGGAGCAGATGCCATGATCTTGGATTTTGAATGTTGAGTTTTAAGAGGCTCTTTAGTTTCTCTTCGCTTTCTGCCACAAGGCTAGAGTCATCTGTGTATCTGAGGTTATTGATATTTCTCCCAGCAATCTTGATTCCAGCTTGTAAGTCATCCTGCCGGGTATTTCACATGATGTTATTTGCATTTAAGTTAAATAAGCAGGGTGACAATATACAGCCTTGGTGTATTCTTTTCCTAAATTGGAACCAGTCTATTGTTCTATGTCTGGTTCTAACTGTTGCTTCTTGACCTGCATACAGGTTTCTCAGGAGGCTGATAAGGTGGTCTGGTATTTCCATCTCTTTAAGAATTTCCCACAGTTTGCTGTGATCCACACAGTCCAAGGCTTTAGTGTAGTCAATGAAGTAGAAATAGATGTTTTCCTGAACCTCTCTTGCTTTTTCTATGATTAAATGGAAGTTGGCAATTTGATCTCTGGTTCCTCTGCTTTTTCTAAATCCAGCTTGAACATCTGGAAGTTTTAGTTCTTGGTTCATGTACTGTTGAAGCCTAGCTTGGAGAATTTTGAGTATTACTTTGCTAGCATGGGAAATGAGTGCACTTTTGCAATACTTTGAACATTCTTTGGCATTGCCTTTCTTTGGAATTGGAATGAAAAGACATTTTTCAGTCCTATAGCCACTGCTGAGTTTTCCAAACTTGCTGGCTTGAGTGCAGCACTTTAATGTATATATGTCCATCCTAATCTCCCAATTTGTTCCACCATCCCCTTTCCCTCCCCTGTGCCCACATATCTGGTCTTTCCACCTGTGTCTTTATTCCCACCCTGGAAATAAATTCATCTGTACCATTTTCCTAGTTTCCACACACATGTGTTAACATTTGGTATTTGTTTTTCTCTTTCTGACTACTTCACTCTCTGTAACAGACTCTAGGTCTAATAATGATCTCATTTGGTTATTTTTTATGGCTGAGTGATATTCCATTGTATATAGGTACTGCATATTCTTTATACATCCCTCTGTTGGACTTTTAGGTTTTTTCCATCTCCTGGTTATTGTAAATAGTGCTGCAGTGAGCATTGGGGTGCATATGCCATTTTGAATTATGGTTTTCTTAAGGTATATGCCCAGTAATGGGGTTTGTAGGTTATTGACAGGTATATCTCTCCTCTTCCTAGAATTCTATAGCTGATCAGCTCCTTTTTGACAATTCCTCAGCACTTATGTCTGTAATAAAGGCCAAAGTCTGCAATGATGAATGAGGCAGAGTTGTGGCAGATTTTCTACCTGTCATGTTGTTGTGAATGATAATTTTTCTGTGTCATGGGAAAGTTCCCGGTGCTAGAGCTGACAGTGCCTAATCCATATGTAGAAATACAGAAAATATCAAAAGTAGGTAATTAAATCAGTAGATGTATAGTACTGTTACACATTTTACAGTGATCATGGTACTGTGCCTGTGTATAAAAATATGGACAAGATAAAGCATTGAATAATTGATTACTGTATTAATAAGGTATTTATGTAACAAACAACCACAGATTCTTTGTTGCAGACAACTACAATCAATGTTTCTAGCTCTCATCTGTTGGTTGCTGGAGTTTAGCTGATTTAGGCTTGACTCAGCTAGGCCTTACTTCAAGTCCACTCCCAGGGCTTTCCTGATAGCTGAGCTGGTAGAGTCCACCTACAATGCAGGAGACCCTGGTTCTAATCCTGGGTCGGGATGATCTGCTGTAGAAGGGATAGGCTACCCACTCAGTCTTCTTGGGCTTCCCTTGTAGCTCAGCTGGTAAAGAATCCACCTCCAATGTGGGAGACCTGGGTTCAATCCCTGGGCTGGGAAGATCCCCTGGAGAAGGGAAAGGCTACCCACTCCAGTATTCTGGCCTGGAGAATTCTGTGGACTGTGTAGTCCATGGGGTCGTAAAGAGTCGGACACGACTGAGCAACGTTCACATGCACTCACAGCGAGCCTTGACTTCAAATCCACTCCCATCCTGGCTGTGGGTTAGGCTCTGGTCTTTCCTGCATGTTTTCACTGTGGAGCCCAAGCTCCGGAGCCAAGCGCACAGACATCTAAAGAAGGCTCTTCTCAGAGTGAAAGCACAACCCACCAAACAAGTACCTTTGCAGTCTTTCCTTATGTCATGTCCAAGAACATTCCTTTGGCCAAAGCACATTACATGACAGACCTAACCTAGAGGGTCCAGTGAGAGGAACTGCAAAGGAAATAAACGGGGAGGGGTGAAGTACAGGAAACAATAATGCAGTCTAACACAATTATAGTTATTGCTTTCCATGAAAAGAAGACAGTATAAAAGACCTGGACTCTGTTGTGTGTACATGCCTTTCATGCTATATGTTTAATCTCATTAGAAGAAGAGATTCATTTTCCTGTGAAAATTAAATTGAAAACTAAAAGAATGTCATTTAGGTTTTTATACGATAGATTTATGGCATTATTACATGCTATTTCTCTGATAAGAATAGCCACCAAATGACAAACTAGTTTCACAGTTCTTGTGGAAACTTCCTGGGAATCATTCATTTTCATTCACATTTGTAATCCCAGACCAATTCAGAGATAGAATTGATTGATAATATGATGTTTTTCACTTTTCAAACTAGTCTCAGCCAGTTATGTTAGTGTCTCAGAAAATGAGATAGTCAAACATTAACACATAAGCATTGGATATTGATTCCCAGGAAATGGATTCTCAGAAGGTGAACTCATAATTCTTAAAGTATTATATGGTTAGCTGTTACAGTTAGTATATGACTAGTGTGATTGTGATTTGATTGGTAATTAAAATATTTTTAAGTGTTTCAGAGAAAAACTCTGCACATCAAATGATTTAGAAATTAAAATGAGATATGTCCCAAGAGGTGAGTGGTTGTAATATTTAAAAATAAGGTTACCTAAATGAGCATGATTTAAGTTTCCTATTACTAGTATTAGGAAGAATTTTAATTTTCTTTGTAGGCAAAAGACACTTTCATTTGCATTTTATATGGAAGGAAAGACATTACACATAGAAAGTGTCTCTTCCTTCTATACCAGAAGTGTTGGCAGGTATACATTTATCCAGTCATAGGAAACACAATGAACTTGTGGTTGAAAGTACTAGAATTTTCTATTAAGTTATAAAATTTGTCAGAATTGCAATACATTTTCATCTGTGTCTTCTTATGAAACATGGATATAATAATGTCATTAATTCTCACTCAGATTTTCTTCAGTCATATTATTGATGGTAAAATTCATTCAATAAACATGTTTTTTTTTAATGAGAAGGATTCAAGAAGTGACAACTTCATACCTCTTTGGTATTTGTCATTCTCCTCTTTCATAACTCATTAGCCTCAATACATAACTGTTTACTGTGCTTTCATGGAATGTTTTATTAGGAAAAGAATTGTACAGGTGTGGAATAGAACAAAATATAAATTTTATCAAATATTTAAGAAAGGGTCATGATGTGAAAACCAAGTAACATGTCCTGAATTAATATGAAGAAGTGGCTTCACTGATCTTCTTTTCCCCGTATATGGATATATAAACATATGAAAAATATAGACCCCATACCAAGCAATAAAGTCAGAGTACTTATGTAGGTTAGTTTTTTAAGAAACTAAATTCTGAATGGCAGCTGACACTAGTACTGCTGTGTTCTTGAAGTGTGGTCTGCATTCCCCATTTTGTTTGTAATACATATTCCTAATCCCCTTTTTGTGAAACCTAGTTAATTATTAAATAGGTCAGAGTGTACACATTACTTGAAATTCTCAGATAAGTCATTTCTTAATATTTCTTTTGCATTTACTGTTTAAAAGTTAGCAGTTTTTGCTTGATTCTATGACATTGTTCACTTTTACACTTTCTTTTTGAACTAATTGTTCCTGATTACTAATATTATAATTTTGAAGTTTGAAACACCCTGGGTCTCCCTGTCATGTACAAATTCTGTGCTCAGTGAGCTCAATATCCACATATAGCTCTGTGTTTATGAAGGCACAGCAAAGTGAAGGTTTCAGACAATCATCTTGACAGTAAGGCCTCTGGGCTGGCTGGCCGCTATGTTTATAGGCAAACCAAGTTGGACACTGGGTTACCTACAAACAGCCTGGTAAGTACAGAAACTCCAATGGCTTTCTGTTCTCAGTTCCTGAGTCCCTGGCTGGAAGAAGTTGGATATTTAAGGGTGAGCATTAACTCTCCAGGGTCACCACACAACCATTTAATAAGTAACCAGAGACCTGGAGATGTTCATGTAGTTCTTTAAATACCCAGGTTTTGTTAAGGTGCAGTTCACTGAAGGTCATTCCACAGTTTCAAATATTTAATGTTCTTTCCCAAGTGAGTGACCTAGGTCTGGTAGACAAGCTGGTTGATTGCTTATTTGTAGCCGGCCAGTACATAGTCAGCAAATCAAGTTGATGACTATAATAATTTGGCAGGGAAAAGCTGATCATTGGATGAAATAGAAGCTCAGAGAGGCTGAAATAAATCTAAGGTATAATATAGCAAACTCATTAGATCAGAGTATATACACACATAAGAATTTTTGAACTGAATATCTTTTGAAGGAATATCTTTCCAGCTGAATATCTTTTCGGGTAACTTTTAATTCTGATATATTTCAAATTTACAGCAAATTTGCAAGACTAAAACAAGGAACAGTTCCATATCCTTCATACATATTCAATGATGTTTTAGAATTTTTCCCACTGGTTTCATCATTCTATCTACCAAGTTACCAATCCACATATTTTTCTTCTCTGAACCATTTGGAGGTAAGGTGAAGACATAATACCTCTTGACCTCTAAATGATTCCATTTATATACATATATATATACACACACATATATGTATATATATATTTTAAAATTACTAGAGTGTATAATTTTCAAAATCAGAAAATTTAATGATACATATCCAATTGTATTTTTAAAATAAATTGTATGATATATATAGAGAAACAAGAAAATGCAAGTGAATGGCTTCAATTCTGACATTAGTTGCACTGGGGCAAATTGTTATGCTATATCACTGTGAAATAAAGTGAACTTAATTATTTAATGGTCACATACTAGGCTAAATTTCAGTTATAAACTTGCTAAATGGCCCAAAAGCTGATTAGATGAGAGTCACTTATTCAATAACTCCTTTGCTTCTCTTAGTCACTTAGAAGTTTTCTCTTTTTTCCCAATGATTTACCAAGGAAATGATTATTGGCATGTAGTCAAGCACAGTTTTTACACTGCATTTGTAAAGCAGGTTTGAATTAAAGATCAAGGAAGGTTGACTTTGACCTTAATATCCAGCCATAACTGTTGTACCTCTTTGAAGCTGAATTTTCAGGTGAACTTCATTGCCGGTGTCCTGGAATTTGATCACCATATTGGATTTCTAATTTTAAGTATGGAATTTAGTGCAAATACAATTAAGATACAATAAAAAGTTGGCAAAATCTATCTAAAATAAAGAACATTCCTAACTTAATAGTACAACCTGTGGGAGAGTCAGTGTAGCAATAGTAAGTAATACAAACTAACTTTTAGGAAATCAGATTTTTTTAAAATGTTACAAATGTATTTAGACTTTCTAATGTAGCACTATTTTAGTAGTAATAAAGGTTAAATCCTTCTACCTGATGACTTTAGGGAGATGCCTGCCCATTAGAATCATCTGTTTTTACTGACTCTCTCATGTTCATTTTTTAAAGTCTGTGTTTCAAAAATGGTATTATGCCAAATGGAGGTCTTTTGCCTTAGAGAGTAATTAAAAAAAAAAAAAAAAAAGACTGAAGTGTAGATGCTAAGTGGTGGGGTTAAGATGAACAATGAAGCATCCCATAAAGGGCAGGTGTAGCCAGGAGGACTGGTTTGATCCCTGGGTCAGGAAGATCCTCTGGAGGAGAGCATGGTCACCCACTCCAGTATTCTTGCCTGGAGAATCCCCATGGACAGAGGAGCCCAGTGGGTCACAGAGAGTTGGACATGACTGAGCAACTAAGCACAGCACAGCCGGGAGGATTACCCACCTGTGAGGATGGGTTAGAGGTGCAGGAGGAGGGCTCACCATCAGCTGTACCTCTAGAGTAATTAACATGAAAGCCTCTTAGTTGGCATTTGGAGTTTTCGGAAAACAAGTGTAGCATCACCTGGATGATCAGGTGGGCTATGGAGATATGACATGCATCAGTCTCAAGGCAAGTATGAAGGCAGAACTCATATCATGAACTGGTGGAAATGCCACCTGCCTAGCACCAGTGCAGTAACTAAGGGTTCACGGGATGAAGAGAGTGTCTTAGAGACAAACAGAGAAGAATTGGGAGGAATTGGACATGGACCAAGGGGAAGAAAACTTTCTAAGAAACAGTGTAAATAAAATGATATAGCTATAAAGAGGCAGGTAGCTACTGAGTGTAGCCAAATACCATGGAAACTGGGGCTGAATGTGTATGTTGGAGATCTCCAGTTTGCTGTCAGTTCTGGTGAAAATAGGGTGGAAAAGGAAGTGGTCCCTAACATCCTTTAACTATCATAGTGAAGTCGCTCAGTCGTGTCCAGCTCTTTGTGACCCCATGAATTGTAGCCTACAGCGCTCCTCCGTCCATGGGATTTTCCAGGCAAGTGTACTGGAGTGGGTTGCCATTTCCTTCTCCAGAGGATCTTCCCAACCCAGGGACTGAACCTGGGTCTCCCACATTGTAGGCAGTTGCTTTACCATCTGAGCCACCAGGGAAGTCTATAAGTATAATAGATTATCCCTAATGGGTGAATGACTTCCAAATATCCATTTTTAGTACCTTATGTATGTACATTTTATTACATCTGTAACTCTGCTAGGATTTTTGTGCATGCCCATTACCAAAGTGATGTCCAGCCTTTGGAATTTTTGCCTTTGTGTATAGAATTTATGATATAATAACAGGATACAGTAAGATGCTGACAAAAAAAATATCCAGGGTAAAGAGGACTGTTAATTTGACACATATTTTGTAGAAAAGGCTGTGGGAAAACAGACACATTCACATGTTGCTAGTGGGAGTGAATCATAATGAAACATATGGAGAACACCTTGGTTATATCCATCAAAATTACAAATATGCCCTGTGTGCTGGAAGTTTAGCTTCTATAATTTTTCTTGCAGATTCACTTATGCACAGTGTAGAAAAAAATGCACTGTAGTCCATTGTAACAGAAAAGATAGCAGCTCAAACTAAGTTTAAGTTTGAAAATGAGGACTGAACAAATCAACCCTGGTAGATCCAGCCATGCAATACTATGAGGTTGTAAAAGAAAAATTTTAAAGGGAAGGAATTAAGACATGTATTATGTACTGTACATGTTTTGAAATAGCTCCTAGAGGGAAGGCAGGGATAATCTCATTTGCATGTACTTGCATGAAGAAACTGGAAGTAAATATAAAAAAATGAATAAAAGTGTTGTGTGGTAGGTGGAAACTGGCAGATGGAGCCAGGGGTGGGTGTGAAAGTTTCCACTGTGTAAACCTTATACTTTCAAATTTTTGAACTGTGTTCACATATTAGTTATTGAGAAAAAGTTAAAAAGAGACTATAGGATTCTTATAGGAATGGCAGAAACTGCTGATTTTCTGTCCAAACATCTATTCTGGTTGCTTTGATTTTAAATCAGAGCATTGTCCTCTAGGGTTAAAATAATGTTTTCCCAGCTTCCCTTGCAGCTAGATGTGGTTCTGTGATTAGTAAGATATCATTAGAGTTGCTGTGTACATGTTAGTATTTTTACATGGATCTCTTCATCCATGAGGGAGGGTCTTTCTCCCTTGCCTTTTTCTTCCTAAATATAAGTTTGGTGTCCAGAGCCTCAACAGACATCTTGGACAGCGAGATGACCTTGAAATTAGAAACCATACACTAAGCCAGCAGAGCAGAAAGATAAAATCATGAACCCCTGTGGGCCCTGTGGGGCCAAAAGCATATGAGCTGCTTCCTGTTTTATGTTACATGCAAAAGAAAAAAACATCAAAACTAAAAACTAGCTTGTATCTTGTGTGCATCACTCTTAACTTTGACCATTATGTTGTGGAGTATATGTAACAATCTAATCCAGTATTCACCCTCAATGTAGGAAAATCATGTTTTCCTTAAGATCTTTTCTTTTGTGAACTTCATTGGGGCACTCTCAGTCTCTGCCCTTGTTCCTTTTTCAAATTTAGTCCCTCTTTGGGTTGAAATAATATGGTTTGTGATAAATCTTTCCAGAGAATCATGAGAGGTGACTCTTTAAAAAATTTTTTTTACTAAAGGATAATTGCTTTACAGAATTTTGTTGTTTTCTGTCTTACCTCAACATGAATCAGACATAGGTATACATATATCCTCTCCCTTTAGAACCTCCCTCCCATCTCCTGCCCCATCCCACCCCTCTAGGTTGATACAGAGCCCCTGTTTGAGTTTCCTAGGACATACAGCAAATTCCTGTTGACTATCTCTTTTACATATGGTAATATAAGTTTCTGTGTTACTCTTTCTGTACATATCACCCTCTCCTATCTATCATTGTGTTTTACAGTCTGAAGTGCTGGTCTTGGAAAGATTCCCATAAGTGCATCATGTCATTTTTTAAAATATCAATGTACAGCTGCATTTTTAATATTTAATGGCAGTTAAAATAACCATGCTTGCCATGTCAGAATAAATGTTCAGATTCTCAATCATGGACTTAAGGATGTGGAAATACATTGATTTTTGGAAAGGGACATGTCTGTATTATTGCATACCTATAATTAAACCAAAAAGTATAGTGAGTGATAAAGAAAAATACATGGAGACATGGATGAAATTTATTTCTTTGACTCATAGGATATTTGTTTGATGGTGGGAAGGACTGATCTATTTTCACCAAGACATCTGTTAATGAGACTAAATATCTATTAAGTAAACATTATCTATTAAGTAAACATTAACCTTTTTTTAAAAGGTATATTGCTATCTCATTGCTGGAAAACTCATAGTTTTTTTCATATCAGAAGGGACAGGCAGTTCTATCAGTGGTTGCACAGAACCGTTTGTCTAAATCAACTTCTGCTCACTAAAAAGTGTTGCAATAACTTCACTAAAGAGAAATCTAATAGATTGAAGAAGTAAACAAATTCAATTGGTATTTCATAATTTCTAATTTTCCGTAGACCTTGAATGACTTCTTCTGGGGCTCTTATACTGATTCTATTTTGTACATACAATTTAGAAGCCACTTTCTCTGCTTTAAGTAGGAAAAATATTCTACAACACATTCTTACGTAATTATTCAACATTATGGAGATGGGCTTTCCCACGTGCTATTAAGTGAAAAATATTTTAGGAAAGTAAAGAAGAAAGTATGCAGAAAGAAAATAGTTTTGGGGAAAGAAGTTTAGAAGATATAGTAGTCATTTGTCTTTATATCATTGAAGATAAGGCTTCTTCTCATTATAGCACAATAACTTACACAGACAGAGGTGATATGATCTTTATATCAAGGATATTCTTTATTTATTCATTTCTGTATTCATTATTCTGAAGATACTTACTGATCATATATTCTGTGCCAGAACCTTGGAGCTGGAGATAACAGTGTTGGTCTCTGATGTCATTAGAGCTATGTAAAGGAGTCTTTATCATTCAGTGAATGAATTCCTCAATAAATACTGGTGATTATAGACTGAGATAGATGTTGGGGATGATAGACCATACTATAAGAGTGCGTAACAAAGGAGCCTGAGTCTGTGGGCTCAGAAAGCATTGAGCAGGTGGGAGCTGAAGTCTAAGTGAAATGTGGCTCGAGGTGGGGTGCACCCCTGTGGATCTTTGCTTTGTAGGGAAGCTTTACTCTTGCCACACGTAGAGCTTACAGTATGAGGCCAACGAGGCTAGAGCTTAGAGAGCAAGAGAAAGAAGCAAATGAGATAAAGAGGGAGAGAGAGACTGAGCTTTAAAGACTTGCTTCATTATCCTACAACCTTATATATTTTGTAACCTTTTACTTGCACATAATTTTAGATCTACATAGATCTAAAGTTGCAAAGGTAGTACAACCTGCTCTCATGCTACATCTCACATCATCATAGCAAAATTTTAAAAGCTAGGAAATTAACATTGATTCAATACTATTAACTAATCTACAGACCTAATTTGAACATCACTGTATTTCAACTGTTTTTTGTTGTTCTTGTTCCGGAATCCAATCCAGTATTTTGTGTTGCATTTGGTTATCATGTTTCCTTAGCCTCCTGCAGTCAGTGACAGCTCCTCTGTCTTCCATTGTCTTTCAGGTCCTTGACACTTTTGAAAAGTATGGGTCAGTTATTTTGTAGACTGTATCTCCATTTGATTTTGGAGATTTGGGGTGTTTTCTCATGATTAGATGGAAGTTATGTGTTTTTGACAAGAACATCACAGAAGTGATCACGTGCCCTTCTCATCATAATCAGGGAGAAAATTATCTTTTGCAGTATCATTTGACAAGGAGCTGTTTGACCAGTTTTCCTCTAATTCAATTTCTGCATCATTATTGAGCAAGCTTTTGGTGACCTGTAATTTTAGCTGCCTACTCTCCATTTTACTCACAAAAGCATAGAATAAGGGGGGAAAGATGGAATTACAATTTAGCATTTTAGTCTGGTAGTTTTTCCTATACATGTTGAAATAGGAAATTAAAATTTCATACCCAAATATTGCGAAGTGTTCTTATAAGCTAGGGTAAGAGGAGGGGTAAAGACAGTTGCTCGGAAGTGGGCTTGGGGAAGGGGGTGCCTCTCAAGTGCACCTCCCTTTGCAAACAGCCTCCAAGACATTCCTTCTAGTCTTGCTGTAGGTCAGAGCATTTTTTCCTGTTCTCAAGGACTCCTTTATCCATCCTGGATTGCCAAGATTGTGGCCCCTGGGAAGAAGCAGTGGCAATGGACAAATGGACAGGCACAGACAGACAGATGCACCAGAACCCAATGTCTGGACAGAAACCTGTTAACTTTTCAGTATATTTTGAGATTTTTTTCTATGTGTTTATGTAATTGTTTATACAATTACATTTGCCAAAAGTGAGATAATTATATATACCCACAGTATTTATTTGCTTTTACTAATAGGAATATTTTCCTTGACTATGAATACAGAGCAATAGATCATTTTTCAAGGCTCAGTAATGTTCCCTTCTGTATTCTGTATTCCATACTGTCTTGAATTGGTCTCATATTGTTGAAAATTTCACCATTCTCAACATTGTTGCAGTTGGCATCCTTGTATGTTGATTTTGTATTCTGCCCATATATTTCCTAGGGTTGGATTATTAATGCAAACATATACATGTTTGAGTCTTTGGTTTCATATATTTAAATTGGCTTCCACAATAAGATTTTCTCAATTTTAACTCCCACCAATAGGAAACTGTCCACTTCTGTGGACATTTGCCATAATAGGAAAATTTCAACAAAATGAAAATAACTCATTGCTTCATTTTATTTCTTTGATTACTTTGAAGTTGAACCTCCTTGTTTATATTATACCTATTATCATTTTTCATAAAGTGTTGGTTATAGTTTACTAATTTTTTAACTAGGTTGTATAGCTTATTCTTATAAAGTTTATAGATTTATGTTTTCATGATATATCAGTTATATTGCCAAAAATCTTCTATTTTGTAACTTATCTTTTAAATTCATAATTACTTAAATATTACATATGGAAAAAATTAAAAACATAAATGACAGACATCTTTGTACCTATGACTCATATTTAACATATAATAATGAAGCAATACTTGTACTTACTGTGACAGGTACTTCTCCAAGAATTTATGCATATTAGTTTATTTGATCCTCATAAAACTTTTTTAAGATAGGTCCTGATTTTATATCCACTTTACAAATCAATATACTCAGGTACGGAGAGACTGAATAAGTTGCCTGAGCTCACATAGCTACTGAATGGAGACATGGAAATTCAAAGGCAGACAGTTGTTTTTAAAGATCATGATTTTACCACTGTATTCTATTATGAATTAAAAATATGTTCGTTTATGATAGATACTAATTTTTGTTGAATCATTTGCACTGTGAATATCTTATCCCATTTGGAAATCTCTTTTTAAATTTTGTTTATATTATTTTTTGACATGAAGAAGTATCTTTTAACCATTATATGATCATAATAATGAGATGAGTTTTATGAATCTTTTCCTTTGTGGATTATGCTTTTTTTTTGTGACATGCTTAAGAAATCCATCCCAGCTCTTGTATCATGAGGATAGGTTCCAATACTTTCTTCAGAACATCTCTAATATTTATTTTTTAACATTCAGAGCCTTAATCAACATGGAAGTAATTTTTTATTTGGTATGAGACAGGAATTTTATCATTTCACTTATGTTATAGAAAGTATAGTTTCAGCAGTATTTGTAATCTAATTTCTTTATAAAGGTCTTAGACCCCATATTTTATTTACTTCTAGGTGTTTTTAAAGTCTTCTTGTGACAGAAAATGAACTCATTTTGTTTTTTACCTTTTCAAATTGGTTATTCTAGTGTGTAGGAAATGCTATAAAGTCTTAGAATGTTGCTTTACTAATCATGATCAATTGTCTTTTACATTCTAATAATTTTTTTCTGAATATTTTCTTGGATTTTCTATGTAGGAAAGTAATAAGTATATAATCTATACATAGCGACATTTTTCTTTCCAAACCTTTTTACCATATTTTTTTCTTGTCTCCTTGACTTGGGTCTCTGGCACAATACTGAGTAAAGGCAGAGCTGCCTGGATCTGTGTTTTTCTTCGCCTCAAAGGAACTGCTTCTCATGGTTACTGTTAAGCATGATGTCTTCTTTAGATCTTTAGGAGATACTCCTTAACAAGTTAAAGAAATTCCCTTTTGTATCTGGTTTGCTAAGGGCTTTAGAACAGTCATAAATATGTGTTAATTTTTGCCAGAGAGTTCTTTGCATATATTAAAATCAACTTTTATTATATGTTAGGAAAAATTCTACTGCTCACTGCTAAAATCTGCTTGCTAATATTTTGCTTCTATATTCACAAGTGAGACATACATAGAATTATTCGTTCTTATACTGTCCTTTTCCAATATCAAGATAATATATTTCATAAAATGTTTGAAATATTTTCTTATTGGTTTTGTTATTCATTGTTTTTTAAATATTTCCAAATCTTCTCAGTTATTTATTTTTTAGCCCCTGGTTTGAGTGTTATTAAGAAAGGGCTCCCTTGCCAACATGATAAAGAGTCACCTCCCTTTTTCTTATATTTTAGATACTGTATTTTACTGTGTTAACCTTTGAAAGAAAGTCAAAGTTGTTCAGTTGTGTCCAACTCTTTGTGGCCCTATGGACTATACAGTCCATGGAATTCTCCAGGCCAGAATACTGTAGTGGGTAGCCTTTCCCTTCTCTAGGGGATCTTCCCAGCCCAGGGATTGAACCCAGGTCTCCTGCATTGCAGGCAGATTCTTTACCAGCTGAGCCACTAGGGAAGCATGTTGACCTTTAAATTTTAAGTAATAAGCTTTGCTTCTTATCTGTTATAGAATTTCCTTCTTTATAGACATGACCAAGACGAGGTTATGCAATTTTTATTTTAAAACCAGGGAAAAAGTCCAAAGCCATTTTTAGCAGAAGCTTCAAATATTTTCTTCATGGCACCAGCTGGAGTGCCCAAGAGAATTGCTATAGTTTCAGGCTCAAAATAAATCTAGGTGTCTACCTAACTCAACAATATGATTCCATACTTAACACAGAAGTAAGCCTTCATCTCAAAATATATTAAAAACAGACAAGAAAATTTGCTTCAGGAATCTTCCTAATGCATACAAACTATTACTCAGGTAGAGCTAAAGATTTACTTTGCAAGCAGTTAGAATTCCTAAGTTTACAGAAGCAAGGTGAATAGCTCAAAAAATGTGAAGTTTTACACATCTAGAGCAGAATTTACTTTAAGGATTTGCAATAGATGACACCAATGACATTATTTTAGATTAATGTTGAATAAATTGAAAAGTGTAACCTAAAAAAAAAGAGCAGATGCATGAGGAACACAGTTTACCTACAGCATGAATAAAAACTCAGTTTTACCTGTACTGGGTTTTATAGGTCCTTTTTTTTAAAATTAATTTATTTTTTTAATTGAAGGATAATTGCTTTACAGAATTTTGTTGTTTTCTATCAAACCTTAGCATGAATCAGCCACAGGTATACATATATCCCCTCCCTTTTGAACCTCCTTCCCATCTCCCCATCCCACCCCTCTAGGTTGATTCAGAGCCCCTGTTTGGGTTTCCTGAGACATAGAGCAAATTCCTGTTGGCTATCTATTTTATATATGGTAATGTAAGTTTCCATGGTTCTCTTTCCATACATCTCACCCTCTCCTTCCCTCTCTCCATGTCCATAGTCTGTTCTCTATGTCTGTTTCTCCATTGCTGCCCTGTAAATAAATTCTTCAGTACCATTTTTCTAGATTCTGTATATATGAGTTAGAATATGATATTTATCTTTCTCTTTCTGACTTACTTCACTCTGTATAATAGATTCTAGGTTCATTCACCACATCAGACCTGACTCAAATGTATTATTTTTTTTATAGCTGAGTAATATTCCATTGTGTATATGTACCACAACTTCTTTATCCATTCATCTGTTGATGGACATCTAGGTTGCTTCCATGTTCTAGCTATTGTTAAGTAGTGCTGCAATAAACAATAGAATGCGTGTGTCTTTTTCAGTTTTGGTTTCCTCGGGGTATATGCCTAGGAGTGGGATTGCTGGGTCATATGGTGGTTTTACTCCTAGTTTTTTAAAGAATCTCCATACCGTCTTCCATAGTGGCTGTATCAATATACATTCCTGCCAACAGTGGAAGAGCATTCCCTTTTCTCCATACCCTCTCCAGCATTTATTGTTTGTAGACTTTTTGATGATGGCCATTCTGACTAGTGTGAGGTGATATCTCATTGTAGTTTTTATTTGCATTTCTCTAATAATGAGCAATGCTTTTGATCTGTGGTGTTGAAGAAGACTCTTGAGAGTCCCGTGGAGTGCAAGAAGCTCCAGCTAGTCAATCCTAAAGAATATTCATTGGAAGGACTGATGCTGAAGCTGAAACTCCAATGCTTTGGCCACCTGATGTGAAGAAGACCCTGGAAAAGACCCTGATGCTGGAAAAATTGAAGGCAGGAGGAGAAGGGGATGACCAAGGATGAGATGGTTGGGTGGTATCACTGACTCATGGACATGAGTTTGAGTAGGCTCCAGGAGTTGGTGATGGACAGGGAAGCCTGGCGTGCTGCAGTCCATGGGGTCACAAAGAGTCAGACACGACTGAGTGACTGAAATGAACTGAATAATGAGCAATGTTGAGCATCTTTTCATATGTTTGTTAGCCATCTGTATGTCTTCTTGATCATTTATTCTATTATTTCCTACAGAAAGAGATAGACTTGTTTATTGAGCATACCCCAGGATACTCTATTCACCCTTTGTGTATGATTATTATTCATTCAACAAATACTATTTATAAAGCACACACTATGTGACACACTGTGATTTTCTGGCTTAAGAGACAGGTTCCCTTTCCATCTTTTTTCTTTTCCTTACCATTTATCCGATAGCACTGGTTGCTTCTACTTTTCTGACACTGAACTCAGTTCAACTTTCTCTACTTTTACCACCTATGATAATAAAGTATTATCTTGGAAATATTTTTTGCATTTAAATTGAATATCCCTCTTGGAATTTCCTGTAAATTCTTTGTATTAAAATACATTGATCATAATAATTAGGAAAGACAAAACTAAAAAATTAAATTATTTAAAATAATTGATTTATGAGTCTTGCTGTGAAATATAGCAGGACCTTCAGTTCAGTTCAGTCACTCAGTCGTGTCCAACTCTTTGCGACCCCATGAATTGCAGCACGCCAGGCCTCCCTGTCCATCACCATCTCCCCGAGTTCACTCATACTCATGTCCATCGAGTCCGTGATGCCATCCAGCCATCTCATCCTTGGTCGTCCCCTTCTCCTTCTGCCCCCAATCCCTCCCAGCATCAGAGTCTTTTCCAATGAGTCAACTCTTCGCATGAGGTGGCCAAAGTACTGGAGCTTCAGATTTAGTATCATTCCTTCCAAAGAAATCGAAGGCATTAATATTCTAAAATTTGCCAAAATAAATAAAAATAATTTTTTTTCTTGTCTAATTCTCTTATCTGGTTCTTCTCTGACATCTAATATTATTAGCGTACACATATTACCTTTATATAATTAAAAGACTTGTTGATACACTACCTTTGAAGTAGTCTTGCCAAAAAAAAAAAGAAAAAAATCACACCTGACATAACACCTCTAGGTCCAACTATTGATTTTTTGGAAATACTAAGAGAAGAAGCATGTGACTAGTCCGTGGGGGATATGAAGGAACCATACATACTACAGAAAATAGGAAACTCTTCAGGACAATCAGCCTGGCTTAGTGAACAAATAAATTGCAAGAAGAAAGATGACAGAAAGAGAAATTATAGGTTAAAGTACTTAAAGGGAAGTAAAGGAAAGTGAAGTTGCTCAGTAGTGTCCAACTCTTTGTGAGCCTGTGGACTGTAGCCTACTAGGCTACTCTGTATGCATAGCCTTTAATTAGATTGTAGTTTAAAAAGAAAATTATGACATTTATGAGATAATTTGAACATTGAGTACTTGATGGTATATAGGAATTATTGCTAATTTGATGGTGTTTTATTATGTTAAAAGATAGAGTCCATTGCAAACATTATCCTCAGTGGTGAAAAACTGAAAGCATTTCCTCTAAAATCAGGAACAAGACAAGAGTGGCCACTCTCACCACTACTATTCAAAATTGGTTTGAGTCCTAGCCATAGCAATCAGAGAGGAAAAAGAAATAGAAGGAATCCAGATTGGAAAATAAGAAGTAAAACACTCACTGTTTGCAGATGACATGATCCTCTACATAGAAAACCCTAAAGATTCCACCAGAAAATCACTAGAGCTAATCAATGAATATAGTAAAGTTGCAGGATATAAAATCAATACACAGAAATCCCTTGCATTCCTATACACGAACAATGAAAAAATAGAGAAATTAAGGAAACAATCCCATTCACCATTACAACGAAAAGAATAAAATACTTAGGAATAAATTTACCTAAAGAAACAAAGAACCTATACATAGAAAACTATAAAACACCTATGAAAGAAATCAAAAATGAAACAAATAGGTGGAGAAATATACCATGTTCATGAACTGGAAGAATCAATAAGTGAAAATGAGTATATTACCCAAAGCAATCTAGAGGGTTGAATGATTTGAGAGAATAGCATTGAAACACATAAATTAACATATGTAAAATAGATGACCAGTGCAAGTTCAATGCATGAAACAGGGCATTCAAAGCTGGTGCACTGGGACAACCCTGAGGGATGGGATGGGGAGGGAGGTGGGAGGGGTGTTCAGGATGGGGGACACTTGTACACCCATGGCTGATTCATGTCAATGTATGGCAAAACCCAGCACAATATTATATAGTAATTAGCCTCCAATTAAAATAAATAAATACAATATTTTTAAAAAGGTGTACAAATAATAAATACTGGAGAGGGTGTGGAGAAAAGGGAACCCTCTTACACTGTTGGTGGGAATGCAAACTGGTACAGCCATTATGGAGAACGGTGTGGAGATTCCTTATAAAACTGGAAATAGAACTGCCATACGACCCAGAAAGATGATAATGACAATCCTATGTGCAAGACAGCAAAAGAGACACAGATGTAAAGAACAGACTTTTGGACTATGTGGGAGAAGGTGAGGGTGGGATGATTTGAGAGAATAGAATTGAAACATGTATATTACCATATGTAAAACAGATGACCAGTGTAAGTTCAATGCATGAATCAGGACACACAAAGCCGGTGCTCTGGGACAACCCAGAGGGATGGGGTGGGGAGGGAGTTGGGGGTGTTCAGAATGGGACACATGTACACCTGTGGCTGATTCATGCTGATATATGGGAAAAGCCACAATATTGTAAAGTATCCTCCAATTAAAATACATTAATTAATTTTAAGAAAACTAAAAAGAAAAAAAGAAGCTGGAAATAAAAGTATTATTGTGAAAAAAAAAAAGAGTCCACACCTTTAGAGATGCATCTTAAATTATTTACAGATAAAATTACATGACATCTGGGATATAATTAAAATAGAATAGAGCAGTGAGGGAAGAGGATGATCTGTATATATGGTACAGATGGGCCATGGTTGGTAATTTGAGGATGGTTTATGGCTGTGAGTGTTCCTTATACTCTTCTGTGTACTTTTGTGTATGTTGAAAATTATAAGATGAAAATTAAATTAATTCTATAAGAATAAATCACCTTTGATGTTATATCTCTATGAAAAATGTCATCATATAATACCATGGATTTTTAAATTTTCTGTTTGATAGAAATAATTTTTAGTAGTTCAAGAATCAATTACAATCATACTATGATGTTTCATTGCAAATCCAGCTTTGACCTCTGTTCATAGAAGAAAAGAATATGCAAAGAACACCTTGGTACATGTTCTTTCCCCTACTCATGGCTTGTATAGATATTAGTGATTTTTTTTTTTTTTTGGCCTAAGGTATTTCATCCCTCTCACATCTTCCTGTTATCTTTCTTTATATTTTAATCATTACTATATATTGCCAGTATTTTGAATTAAGATGTTTAAATCTTATATATTGCCCCTCCATTAAATTTGCTTAGTTTTAGAATTGCCAAGTTCAATAAAATGAGGTAGAAATGATGGATGTTGGGTAGTTTAATAATAGAATGTAGAAATCTTTGTTACATTTGTAAAGGAAATGTCCATATCTTGAGTTGGAAATTGTTACATTCACTTGTGTAATAGAGCAATTTGGCAAAATTAACATAATTTATTTTTGGAGCTGCATCTAGATTTTGCTTCTACCTAAAATATGAGATACAAAATAAATAATGCATTGTACTAAGTCTTCACTAACACACTGTTTTAAATTATTTTTAGTCCTAAGTATGGTAAGTATGCAAAATTATCAGAATTGCTATGCTGAATCATATAAATGTATCCCAAGAAAATATTTCAAAAAAGAAAAAATGTAAATACACATGAAGATAGTCACTACAGTATTTTCAAGACCAAAACAATTAGATATGAGTTGAATAGTAAAAAGTTGCAAAAAGCAAATGTAATTCATAGTATTTCAGCAAAATTAATTAGTGAACTACTGTGAGAAATATATTTTTAAAATGAGGCAATATGGAAATATTTAGATATGAAATGAGGGGGCAAGACAAACAGAAGAAATATTGTGCTTTCACCCTGATAATAAATATATGAAATATGTTAATTTATAGATAAAGACTGGGAGGGTATATTTACTAATGAAGCCAGCTTTTGCATTAGAGTTGTGGTATTAAGAATGATTTATTTTTTTCTTTAAAATTCCCTTCTGTTGTTATAATGAAAAAAAGTTGAAGTGAAAAAAATGTGTGTAAAACAACAAATTCTGCCATGAAAATCACTAAGTTTTGCAAATAAAGTTCTAAAGGGAAGAAAATGGAAGATTAATCTTAAGTTAACACTAAGAAATACAA
The DNA here is from genome assembly GCF_032405125.1 of Capricornis sumatraensis. NCBI lineage: Eukaryota > Metazoa > Chordata > Mammalia > Artiodactyla > Bovidae > Capricornis > Capricornis sumatraensis. The sequence continues at coordinate 4,608,357 of NC_091083.1, forward strand.
TACATAAATTGCAATGGACTGGCTGGGTTTTAAATCTAGCTTGTATTATAAGAGACAGTGCAGGACTTGTAATACATGGCTCTGGCCTTAAATAGAAAGGGAAATGCTCTGCAAATTTTGTACTCTGAATGAATCACTGAATCACTATAAAGACAAAGTCTATCCATTTCCCCTTCTGCAGTGACCCAGCACGTCTGGCCCCAGGTGGGCACTTGAACACTAGTGGGGAGGCTGAAAGCTTGGTTTTGAGGCCTGGCATCTCAGAGTCAGTGCTTCCCAGAACCAGTATTTTCTTCAACAATGTCACATTTTATTTCTCTTTAAAATTGCATTCCTTTTTCAATAATCTCCATCTACGTTACAACTTTGGAATTGTAGATAATGTTTTCAAGTGCTAGCCTTTGAGTCCTACTCTCCCCATAGTTTTGAGGGGTATTTGCAATGCTGATGGATGGAAGAGGTTGGGGACGGATTTGGCTCTTTGTTGGGGGTTATTGTACTCTTCCAGTGTTCTTGCCTGGAGAATCCCAGGGTCGGCGGAGCCTGGTGGGCTGCCGTCTGTGGGGACACACAGAGTCGGACACAACTGAAGCGACTTAGCAGCAGCAGCAACAGCATTTTACACCTGGCATTTACAGAACATTTGGTGGTTTGTTTCCCATTGTAAGGATCCCAAAGAATAGGCAGACATTGGAACCAAACTGTAGAAAACTATTTTTCTTTTTGTCTTTCTTTCTTTTTCCCTCTGAGATACTGTAGGTGGTGTTCTAGGATCTAGTGGCTTGTTCCATTGACTTAAAGAAATTCTTGGAATGTAGGATCATAAGGCAAGATCATATTTTGGAGTATTTCTTTGGCTAATACCTTTTTAAAAAATTTAATTTATTTTTTAATTGAAAGATAATTGCTTTACACAATTTTGTTGTTTTCTATCAAACCTCAACATGAATCAGCCATAGGTATACATATATCCCCTCCCTTTTGAACTTCCCTCCCATCTCCCTTCCCTTCCCACCCCTCTAGATTGATACAGAGCCCCTATTTGAGTTACTGAGACATACAGCAAATTCCTATTGGCTATCTATTAAGTAAGTTTCTATCTATCTAGTAAGTTTCCATGTTACTCTCTCCATACATCTTAGCCTCTCCCCCCAATCCCCATGTCCATTTATCTAATTCATTTTTCCTGTACAATTAATTTAAAATTATTTATATTTGATATCTATACAACAGCCATATCAAAAAACGTGTATGAAGTCCTTGGGACAGAGACCATATTTTTATACCCGAAGAAGAGTACACCCTAAAATGGATATAATGATATTAAGTCTATGTTTTATTAAGACTTCTGTGTGTGTAAGTGGGCTCACTCAGTTGTGTCTGACTCTTTGAGAACCTGTGATAAGGGTTGGCAATGGAAGGGGAAGGGAGTAGGTGTCATTTTCCCATATATTAGCAAACACAGACATGCTTGGTTCATTCTACCACTCACATATTGCTGCTAGGAAGCAAATATTTCCCTGTCTCTTGTTTATGTAGTGTATTTTAAAAAGCTAATGAAAGGATTTAACAGGCATTATTTTGCTAATATACAGGAAGGGCTTCCCAGGTGGCCCAGTTGTAAAGAATCCATCTCCCATTGTAGGAGACACAAGAAACTCTGGTTTAATGCCCGGGTCAAAAAGATCCCCTGGAGAAGGAAATGGCAACCTACTCCAGTATTGTTGCCTGAACAAATCCATGGACAGAGGAGCTTGGTGGGCTACAGTCCACAGGTTCCCAAAGAGTCAGACACAACTGAGTGAGCCCACTTACACACATAGAAGGCTTAATAAAACATAGACTTAATATCTTTATATCCATTTTAGGGTGTACTCTTCTTCGGGTATAAAAATATGGTCTCTGTCCCAAGGACTTCATACACGTTTTTTGATAAGGTTGTTGTATAGATATCAAATATAAAAAATTTGCAAATCAAATTAGCAGTGAGGACTAATGCAGTGTTTTTCATTTATTTCATGAGATTGCTGAAAATAAGGAAAAACGAAAATACTGTTTAAGATAAGTTAGTGTACAAAATAAACATTTTTATCCATGAACTTAATTTATTTAATCAAATCCACTGATCAATTAAGTAAAATATACAAGAGATTTTGGTCCTGCTTGATATGAACATTTTCCTCAGCTTTTCTTGGCTTTTTCAGTGAAGATTATGACCAGGTAGTCAAGATTGAATTTATGTGTTTGTTTCTAAAAGTGCTTTTCTGGTGGTTATACTTGGAGAGGATGATTAATACTGGCAGAGATAATATTAAAGAAAAACTGGTTCTATGGACTGTACAGATGGTCTTCAAGGGGCAGCTGTCTTGACCATAGGAACTTTGAGTGCTATTTTAATTAAACTTGGAGGGCCGAAGAAAAGAACCTTTAAAAAAAATAGTATTGAGGTTACACAATGTGTTTAACCTTGAGGTTTGTCAACAGTTGTAGAATAAAATGAACAGTTTACAGGAAACAGTATGCAGTTTTTCAGTTCAGCAACCAAATGACTTTTCCATTGTAAATAAAAGTAGAAAGAACTTTCCTTGGCAAATGTAGCATTTGCTCTCAGAGGAGTTAGTTATTGTCTTAAAACAATGAGTGTATGGAAAATGTAATTTTGGAAAATAAAAAGGATGTGTCATTTTATGGTAATTTTACTGTGATGTGTTGTATTATTTTACTTCTATAAGCATAAAAATGCTTTTGTCATTTTTTAAAAATTACAAATGTAGTACTTGCTTAATGAAAGCAGTTTATGATAGCCAAACTCCAAAGTCAAAATCTCTACTGGAAAAGAAAAACCAAATGTATCCATATGTGATATAAAAGTATAGTTTGTCTTTGTTTCCTGACCTTCCCAGAAGTCATGTTTGGAGTCAGTTTGGTGTGTTGCTATACAGAATATTTTATTTTACGTAAGAGGAAAACTTAGAAATACATATAATCATTGTATTTAACATTGATGAGTGTTTACCCTAGCCCTGCCTCTACTTGAATGCTTTTGTAAACATTTATCATTTAAATTTTACAACCTTTTATGATATAGGTGCTATTATAAACCTCCATTAATATACAGGGGAAAACAAGACAGGGAGAAATTAAAAGTAATTTGTGCAAATTCACATGGTGAAAGCCTGAATTGGAATCCAAACCTGGGAGTATGTATGCCAAGTCAAAATGCTTAACTATGACACAGAACCCTAAAAAAATAAACTGAATAGCTGTGTATGTCCAGATGTATAGTATTTGTTTTTGTTAAAAAAAAAAAATATGGTCATTAAGTGCATCAGCTGCATCTTCCTTTTTTTATTTTACAATGTCAAGCCCAACTTTCCAGTGTTTGCATATATAGCTCTATTTGTATTGTTCCTAAAAGTTTTATGACTTTTTAATAGTTCCATAGTTGGTATACACTAGAATTTGTTTTAGGGATCTGCTCTTTCTTTAAGACACCTACGTTGTTTCTCTTAGAGTTCTATTAAAAAAGTGATGGGCTCTTTTTTTTTAATATACATCCTGGTGCTCAAGTTGGACCATAAAGAATCTGAGCGTTGAAAAATTTACGAATTTGAATTGTAGTGTTGGAGAAGACTCTTGAGAGTCCCTTGGACTGCAAGGAGGTCAAACCAGTCAATCCTAAAGGAAATCAGTCCTAAATATTCATTGGAAGAACTGCTGCTGAAGCTGAAACTCCAATACTTTGGCCACCTGATACGAAGAACTGACTCCTTGGAAAAGACCCTGATGCTGGGAAAGATTGAAGGAGGGAGGAGAAGGGGATGACAGAGGAAGAGATGTTTGGATGGATTTGAGTTTGAGTAAGCTCCGAGAGTTGGAGATGGACAGGGAAGCCCAGCGTGCTGCAGTCCATGGGGTAGCAAAGAGTTGGACACGACTGAGGGATTGAAGTGACTGAACTGGTTCTCAAGTGGAGATATTGCTATAGTACTGACTCTTAGAAGTAATGTTGTTGAGTCAAAAACTGTGTTGAGGGATTTCATGGTTAAGAATCTGCCTTGCAGTATAGGAACATGGGTTGGATTCCTAGTTGGGGAACAAGATTCCATATGCCACACAACAACTAGGCCTATGCACCAGAACTAGAGAGTCTGTGTTCCACAATGAGAGATCCTGCATGCTGCAGCTAAGACTCGACTCAGCCAAATAAATCAATTATATAAAACTGTGGTGACTTGAAATTTGTGAAAGATACTCTAAATACTTTACCAGTTTACACTGTCACCAAAGGGTAATTTGTAATAAAGTAGGAAGGACCATCCAAGAGAAATTTAATCATTTATTCAATAAGTTAATTGCCTCATATGCCATGCATTCAAGAGTACTGTCAAAGAAGAAGAAAACATGATTCTTTCTGCCTGGAAGCTTTTGATTAACACAGGGCAGAAATGTAGTCAAACTGACACAGGCAATTTTTTCAGGAACGCCAGTCCATAGTTAATGATGTTTCACAGTCTCTTAAGTTTGACCTACTTTAGAGACAACCATCATTGGTAGCGGAGACTTGAGCTCCACTTTGCCTGGTCTTTTAGATCCAAGGTGACCAAGTGTTTTAGCTAACATACCCTTGAAAGAGCCTTCTTGTGCAGACACTCAGTCATGTCTGACTCTTTGCAACCCCATGGACTGCAGAATGCCTGCCTTCCCTGTCCTTCATTGTCTCTTGGAGTGTGCATTGAGTCGATGATGCCATCCAGCCATTTCATCCTCTGTTGCCCCTTCTCCTCCTGCCCTCAGTCTTTCCCAGCATCAGGGTCTTTTTCAGTCAACTCTTCGCAGTAGGTGGCCAAAGTATTAGAGTTTAGCTTCCAAAGAATCAGTCCTTCCAATGAATATTCAGGGTTGATTTCTTCTAGGATTCACTGGTTTGATGTTCTGGCTCTCCAAGAGACTCTCAAGAATCTTCTCTAGTTTCATGCCTGACCAGGGATGGATCTTAGTTCCCATACCAGGAATTGAACCTGTGCCCCCTGCATTGCAAGGCAGATTCCTAACCACTGGATCACCAGGAAATACCTCAAAAGAGCCTACTCATTGGAAAATATCCTGATGATGTGAAAAATTGAAGGCAAAATGAGAAAGAGCCAGCAGAGAATAAGATGGTTTGGTAGCATCACAGACTCAATGGACATGAATTTGAGCATACTCCAGGAGATTGTGGAGGACAAAGGAGCCTGGCGTGCTGCAGTCCATGGGATTGTAAAGAGCTGGACGTGAAATACCAACTGAGCAACTACACCACTCTTGAAAATAACTTTGATAATCTGTTTGTCTCTTTACAAGTGTTTAAGGTAATGTCTACATTTTAAAACCTGAGCTTGAGTAGCTGCCACAGATGTAAATTCCACCTTTGTTATAAATACTAAAAAATTGATCTCCCAAAAATTGACCCTCCTGCTGTCTCCCATGGAATCCAAAAACTTTTTCTTTTTTTAATGCCAACATTTTCCAATTAGAAAACACTTAAGCTGGGACTTCGCTGGTGGTCCAGTGGCTAAAACTCTATGCTCCCAGTGCAGAGGGCCCAGGTTCAAACGTTGGTCAGGGAACTATATCCCACATGCCACAACGAAATATCCCACCTGCCTACAGTGCCTATCAAAGATCCCATGTGCTGTAACTAAGACCTGGTGCAGCCAAATAGATAGATAAATAATAATACTAAAAAATGGAAAACATTGAAGTCCCCTTCTAATAAGAGATCTATGATTGGTTTTTGCTTTAACTTGAACTTCTATACCACTCCTATAGAATTTTAATTAAGATATTATATTGAAATGCTTATATTGATTATTTTATTATTTTTTTCTGCAGCAAAGGTATATATATATGTGGGTATTTATATGTGAATTAAAAAAATTCTGTGAACATAGTCTCCAAGTGTTGAAAACATTATGCTGGATGGAATAGTTTAATTATTATTAGTTATAATTGACAAACACAGCTATTTCTTGATAAATGATGATTAAATGCATATAATTATATATTAAAATAATTCTAAAATAGAAAGTAAAACTTTATTGGAATTATACCTATTAGTGAGATAAACAATGCTATTTTTAAAAAATTCATGTTTCTGCAGTGAAAATTATGATTGCTAAAATGAAATAAGTTTCAGCATCAAGAGTATTCCTTTTATTAACATACATACTGATAAGTATGCTCATAGATGGACGCTAATAGAAATACTTTTCTTATAGCAATGCCCCTCAATTCTTTGGACTCCTATGCTATATATAAAAAAAATGTAACTGATATATCACTAAAAGTCGTTTTATTATTCTCTTGACTGACAGACTCTTAATAAGACTCTCTCTATATTTTGTTAAATTATTGGAAACAATTTTACTTTTAAAATGATTTATTTGCCAATTTTAAGGTCTTTTACTTTCTGAATTTAAGGGAAAGACATCAAGAGATAATTCTCTCTACCAGTTAGACTTTTACCTAGAGGCAGCAAGTGTAACCTTTGCAGGTTTGGGAAAATCAGCTTGTTGGTAATCTCAATACACTTTGAATATATAATATTTTCTGAGAAAAGCTTTTATCATAATTTTATTTCTACCTAAAGCTTGGTGCTATAGTCTTAACTCATTCAATTTATGGAAAATGTTCATCATGTAATCTAATTCAGAAACCTGGCCATCACTGTCAGAAAAAGCCTGATTTAATTTTATGATTCAAATAAACATGTTAACACAAACTGCCATGATATGCATCTAATATTTGAATTCTGAGTGGGAGACAGAAGAGGCGTAAAGCTTTGCTGTGCATTTTTGTCTTGGTGAAGGGGCCCTATGCTGCTGTTTAGACGTATTTCCACTTTGTTTCCATTTGTTCTCGTGGGACGCCCCCTCAGGATGGGTGCATTGATTCTCTCGGGTAGGGATGGGAGAGACACGTGTGTTAAATGAATATTGTAGCCCTCAAATTGCCTTACTTGATTGACAACATATCTGAACTTAGAGTGTACTCATGACGGACGGTCCAAAGCACCGTTACAAGCCTATGAATGATGTCTTGGATGCAGGAGCCTGTTATCATCCCTTTATTTGGGTGCCTATGTGATAATACCTTTTAGTAAGATTCTGACTGGATGAGGGGCAGGCTTTGCTTGGTTAATAGTACGTTTCTCTTGGAAAGTGTTGATCTGTTCACACATCTCCATTTGAGCAACAACATGCTAGATCACATGTCAGACGAGTTGGTTATTAAGAAGAAAATGCCAGGGATGAGCCTTAATATATTTTCTTGAAGTTGAACTTTCAGATTCCCTATACATAATTGTATTCAAATGAAATAGTCAAGGGTGTGGACTGGTCTATAAAAGTCTTCGAAAAAGAAAAAGATGCAAAACTGTGAATATTAATGATGAAATGAATTCAGAAAATATTGACCAAGTTGTCTTTGCTTGCTGAAATTTTTAAAGTTTTTAAGTTTGTATTTTATAGTGGTACATATGTTTATTCCAATTCTTACTGAAATCTATTGCAGTTCTTCCATGAATTATTATTGGGAAACATTGAAGAATCTCTTATATCAATTTTCCTAAAATAAATTATTCAAAGCAGTTCATTATCTATAGTTCTATCCTGAGTTAAAATAAAAATCTGCTTTCTAGGTCAATCTTCATTAAGCTATTAATATCCTTTTCATATTATAAGACTTTTATTTCCTTTATTAGCAACTAAAAGCTGCTGAAATAAGAATGTTGTTGCTTTGGGCATTAACTGAGACTTGAATCCTCTTCAGCAGTTTTGCTCTGATGTTAGTAGCCTTCAGTCTGGTATGCACGGGTACAAGATTTTTGTTTATTGAACCATTTTTTAATTTATTGAACCATGCTTTTATTTAACTTCTGATGATGGATGTGCCTCTCTTGTATAATTTGCATGACAGCAAGATTTAGAATTGTTACAGAGACGCTTAATTATGGGTACATTAGAAAAAGCTGCAATTTTATTACCCTACTTTATGTTCAAGAACATCAAAACCCTGAGCATAAATAAATGAGAAGCAACTTACAAAGTTTAGAATGGCATCTGATTTTGTGGCTGTCTCTATTAATTGATACATAGTTTCTTCAAAAAGAATATCTATACACTTTAAATATATTTTATTCTAAACAAAATTTATATCAGGGAGATATGACTGGTGTAAAGAGCACTGGAGTGAGAGTCCAGCTTTTCTTTCAGTTTTGTGGCCTTTGTCCAACAAATCCATCTTAATGTCTGTTTGCTGAGTCTCTTTGTCTCAATTTATAAAATGAAATGATTGAATGATGATGATTATTCTTATTCCAAGTTCTATATTTTAGGACCTCATGGAGTAGCAGTTTTAATTATTATTGTGTCTTAGGCTTAGATACGTTCAATTCAGTCTCTCAGCCATGTCCGACTCTGTGACCCCATGGACTGCAGCACCCCAGGCCTCCCTGTCCATCACCAACTCCCAGAGCTTGCTCAAACTCATGTCCATTGAGTCAGTGATGCCATCCAACTATCAAATTCTCTGTCATCCCTGTCTTCTCCTGCCTTCAATCTATCCCAGCATCAGGATATTTTGCAGTGAGTCAGTTATTCACATTAGGTGGCCAAAATATTGGAGTTTTAGCTTCAGCATCAGTCCTTCCAATGTACATTCAGGACTGATTTCCTTTAGGATGGACTGGTTGGATCTCCTTGAAGTCCAAGGAACTCTCAAGAGTCTTCTCCAACACCACAGTTCAAAAGTATCAATTTTTCAGGCTCAGCTTTCTTTATAGTCCAACTCTCACATCTATACATAGGGTTATATTTAGGATTATAAAACTGCTATCAAGTAGAAAACACAAACCATATAGACAAGATAACACAAAAGGCAAAATATCTCTACAGTTTCTAACCTTGGAAAAAAGGTTGTTCACTGTTTGCTTATGACAGATAGATGTGTCCTTGCATGAACACACCATTGCTTATTTACCTAAGAAAAGACATTTAGAGCACTTTTTAAGTTTCAGTTACACCCCACATACAGAGATTCCTAAAGAACATTCTTTTATATTGTTTGGAGTTCTTATGTGAATTTTTTTCATCAGAATATGTGAGAATTTAATTTTTTACCTGTGCTGCCACAAAAGCCATTCTAAAAATCAACATTATGAACTTTTTATTGTTTGCAAATTTGAAAATTGTAAAGCAAGTCGCTTCTTGTGTTCCTTTCCCCACTCTCTAAAGGCTCTTCAGCTTCCCTTCAGATGCCATGTTTGCACATAAAACCTCTGTATTATCTCAAAACTGGGTAGTGATCAAAATTACATTCAATAATTCACCCAAGAATTTATTGGGTCCAGAATTGCACTGGAGGCTGAAGCCACAACTGTGAACAAAAGCAGTATCTTCCCTAGCTTCCTTTATGAAACTTACAGTCCAGGTGGTCAGGGACACAGATGGTATGGAGATAATTGTAGGAAGGCATGTGTATTTCTTACCTGTGGGAAAAGACCTGGGAGTACAGAAGGAGCTGGCTCAGTCTGATGCTGGTGGCTGGCGGGGAAGGGCTCACTGGGGACAGATCCTACCTCTGAAGATGCCTTAACAGAGAATTGCCCGTCATGGTGGGGGGTGTGGGAAGACCTCTGTAATCAAAGAAGATTAAAGGTGCAAAGGGCAGGAGGCAACCAAGTGAGTTTGGGACTGAGCTGAAAGTGAGCTGAAAGCATGTTTGGGACTGAGCTCAGAACACCAGGTGAAGGTTGGTGCAAGGTCAAGCCAGAACAGGGACTAGAATAAAGACTGCCTGGTTGGCCATGTTTATTTCTTCAGTGCATAGGAAGCCAGGGAAGAATGTAAGCGAAGGTGGAAGTCAAGGTGGAGTTGATGCGTATCTGTGTGTGTTTTCATAAGCAAGTAACATGATTCAGTTCAGTTCAGTTCAGTTCAACCGTCAGTCGTGTCTGACTCTTTGCGACCCCATGAATCACAGCACACCAGGCCTCCTTGGTCCATCACCAGCTCCCAGAGTTCACCCAGACTCATGTCCATCGAGTTGGTGGTGCCATCCAGCCATCTCATCCTCGGTCGTCCCTTTCTCCTCCTGCCCCCAATCCCTCCCAGCATCAGAGTCTTTTCTGATGAGTCAACTCTTCTCATGAGGTGGCCACAGTATTGGAGTTTCAGCTTTAGCATCAGTCCTTCCAGTGAACACCCAGGACTGATCTCCTTTAGAATGGACTGATTGGATCTCCTTGTAGTCCAAGGGACTCTCAAGAGTCTTCTTCAACACCACAGTTCAAAGCATCAATTATTCGGTGCTCAGCTTTCTTCACAGTCCAACTCTCACATCCATAAATGACCACTGGAAAAACCATAGCCTTGACTAGATGGACCTTTGTTGGCAAAGTAATGTCTCTGCTTTTCAATATGCTATCTAGGTTGGTCATAACTTTCCTTCCAAGGAGTAAGCGTCTTTTAATTTCATGGCTGCAATCACCATCTGTAGAGATTTTGGAGCCCCAAAGAATAAAATCTGACACTGTTTCCATTGTTTCCCCATCTATTTCCCATGACGTGATGGGATCAGATGCCATGATCTTAGTTTTCCGAATGTTGAGCTTTTTCACTCTCCTCTTTCACTTTCATCAAGAGGCTTTTTAGTTCCTCTTCACTTTCTGCCATAAGTGTGGTGTCATCTGCATATCTGAGGTTAGTGATATTTCTCCCCACAGTCTTGATTCCAGCTTGTGTTTCTTCCAGTCCAGCGTTTCTCATGATGTACTCTGCATAGAAGTTAAATAAGCAGGGTGACAATATACAGCCTTGACGTACTCCTTTTCCTATTTGGAACTAGTCTGTTGTTCCATGTCCAGTTCTAACTGTTGCTTCCTGACCTGCATACAGATTTCTCAAGAGGCAGGTCAGGTGATCTTGTATACCCATCTCTTTCAAAATTTTCCACAGTTTATTGTGATCCACATAGTCAAAGGCTTTGGCATAGTCAATAAAGCAGAAATAGAGGTTTTCCTGGAATTCTCTTGCTTTTTCCATGATCCAGCGGATGTTGGCAATTTGATTTCTCGTTGCTCTGCCTTTTCTAAAACCAGCTTGAACATCAGGAAGTTCACGGTTCACGTATTGCTGAAGCCTGGCTTGGAGAATTTTGAGCATTACTTTACTAGCGTGTGAGATGAGTGCAATTGTGCGGTAGTTTGAGCATTCTTTGGCATTGCCTTTCTTTGGGATTGGAATGAAAACTGACCTTTTCCTGTCCTGTGGCCACTGCTGAATTTTCCAAATTTGCTGGCATATTGAGTGCAGTGCTTTCACAGCATCATCTTTCAGGATTTGAAATAGCTCAACTTTAAAGCCATCACCTCCACTAGCTTTGTTCGTAGTGATGCTTCCTAAGGCCCACTTAACTTCACATTCCAGAATGTCTGGCTCTAGGTCAGTGATCACACCATCGTGATTATCTGGGTCATGAACATCTTTTTTGTACAGTTCTTCTGTGTATTCTTGCCACCTCTTCTTAATATCTTTTGCTTCTGTTAGGTCCATACCATTTCTGTCCTTTATTGAGCCCATCTTTGCATGAAATATTCCCTTGGTATCTCTATTTTTTTTGAAGAGATCTCTAGTCTTTCCCACTCTTTGTTTTCCTCTGTTTCTTTGCATTGATTACTGAGGAAGGCTTTCTTATCTCTCCTTGCTATTGTTTGGAACTCTGCATTCAAATGGGAATATCTTTCCTTCTCTCCTTTGCTTTTTGCTTCTCTTCTTTTCACCACTATTTGTAAGGCTTCCTCAGACAGCCATTTTGCTTTTTTGCATTTCTTTTCCACGGGGATGGTCTTGATCCCTGTCTCCTGTATAATGTCATGAATCTCCATCCATAGTTCATCAGGGACTCTGTCTGTCAGATCTAGTCCCTTAATCTATTTCTCACTTCCACTGTATAATCATAAGGAATTTGATTTAGGTCATACCTGAGTCTAGTGGTTAGATATATATTAACATATAAATTATAATAAAATAGGAAAATAATGCCTAAAGTTTAAAATGTTACTGTCTTGCTCACCTTGTCCCAGTTATCTATGTTAGCTGATAGTTCATGATTCTTTTGGCAGTAGTTCTTTTCAACAATGCAGTAATTTTCCAGAGGTTAGCAAAGAGATAATACTAACATCAATTTCCTCCTGGGCAGAGAGTCCCAGTCCAATTTAGTGTCCACAACTAACAATGTCAGTATAATTTAATCCTTAAGTACTTGACCAAAGCCAGGACATTGGTAACCATGTTTTTAAAATCCTCCTTAAGGCTGTTAGAAAGCAAAATTTAAGCAAAGGTGGTGGGAGGAAAGTACCATTTTGGATGGAATGTTTCAACTTTGTGAACAATATGCAAATCATATTGGTAGAAATAGGTCCAATATCTGCTGATGAAAGTAGCTGTGTCTTTATTCATTAAAGGGCTCCTGAAATGTACCTTGTACTTCATTTTGCAGTATTGCTTTCCTGCAATTTAGGGCTAATGTTTTTTGGTTTAAGGACTAAAGTAGCCTCATTCCTATTTATGTGATAATATTCTCTGATGTGGCCTTTGTGTTGACAATTAAGTGATTATGGGGTTTGGATGGTGGTTTGGGGATAATGTGCTATTTAACTTGTCTTTTATTTTCTCAGATACAAAGGGCCCAGCACTGCTTCTGAATTATTTCAGAGACTCTTTGCACTTTCTTGCTTGAGGATTGTGTCTGTGGGATTGCTAAGCCTCTTCAAAAAAATAAGCCAATTTGAAAATGGTGCAGTTGTGGATGAAATATGTCTCTCACCATCTAATTTATTTGTTTGCTACTAGCTAATAAAGTCTTTTGTGAATCCAACTGCACTTCAACTTCTTCAGGAATGATTTACATCTAATCTACTAGGCCTAATGCAGCAGCTAGGGTTTCCCTGGTGGCTCAGTGATAAAGAATCCGCCTGTGACACAGGAGGATGAAGGAGATGTGGGTTCAATCCCTGGGTCAGGAACATCCTGTGGAGGAGGGCATGGCAACCCGCTCCAGTATTCTTGCCTGGAGAATCCCATGGACAGAGGAGCCTGGGAGGCTACAGTCCATAAGTTCGCAATGAGTTAGATATGATTGAAGTGACGGAGCACACACTCAATGCAGAAACTGTGTGCTTGCCGTGTGCGTTTAAGGCCACTTAAATGGCTGTTTTGTTTTTGTGATCTCTTGACTCCCAGAAAGCTCCCATCCCCGTTTTTTCCTCCTACCTACTGCCACCAGATTATGAGTAGAAGCCAGCCCATAGGCTTTTTACATTGATGAATCTTGTGAATCTCAAAAGGCTATAAAAATCTGAAAACTTCAACAGCTACCAGAAAAACGAAAGCGAAATTCCTGGATGACTTTGAAGCTAGGATGTTTGGGGAGCATCTTTGTTGTTTGTTGAGGGCCTAAAGGTGGCAGGGCCCTGTCACTGAGTAGGACATACGGTCCCTTTGAATTATAGCCATACTCTGTTTTGTAGGTGGTGAAGTCCAGTTCTTTCCCCTTTCAAAGAGCTGACATTTCACTGCCCCTGTTCCCCTTGGAGTACTAGACTGTGCAATCTGTTTGGAATTCTCCTTCAGCAGTCCTAGTGTGAGGCTCAGGCAGGCCTGTGAACACTGAGAGATCTGGGCCTGTCTTGACAAACTTGAATTTGCTGGATGCTTTGTGACTGTCAGCCTTGTTTTGATTATATAGACCAAGTGCTCTGGGCACAGATCCAAAACTTGCACAAAATGATCAACCCTGGAAACAAGTTTGAATATCTTAGAGAAGGACTTAAATGGGGCAAAATATTGAATAGTCTGCTTTATTTTAAATTTTATATGTAGTATATGCTTACATAGATATACTTACACTTATATAAGGGAGTAATACACACACCATGAATATAAGAGAAATATCTACTTTATGTATGGTTAATGTGATGATACTCTAAGCACGCAATAATTCAGTGTTGAACTTTCTTTTATTCTTATCATTTAAATAGCTATTTACATGATTTTGAAGAGTTTGTTCAAATTAGCTGATATTTTAAGATCCTTTGACATTTTGCATAATTCTAGGACATGGGGACATAAGTTCAGAGAAGCTGGAAGGCTCCCACAGTCACAGAGCTGCCATATTTGGGAGTTCTTGCAAAGTGTTATGTAAACTGTATGTTTTTGACCCACGGAGTCTCTATAATGGAGCTAAGTCCATATTTTGTACATAGACTTCTAGCCAGAGGATGAGTACAGAAAATTTATTGGGGAAGATAGAATTTGAGGTTAGAGAATGAGAACACTGCACAGATCTAAGGGTGTCATGTGTCTCGAGCTCAGCATCAGGCTGTAGGACTTTTTCTTGACACTTGAAACAGATGGGAGCCTGGGGCTACCCTGGAATGGTGAAACTGTCTTCCAAAGAGCCAAAGCAGAGTTTATTTTGTTCTGTTTTGGTCTCCACAGTTTGAGAGGTATTTCTAAAACTGGGTTAGGGTTCAGAGATGCATCTGAGTTTCAAAAGAAAATTTGGAGAAAAGATATGAAGTGGGTATATTTAAGTAGGAATAGAAATCTGATCAAGATTTATGGTGTCCACTCTGCTCAAGATAGATTTCTGGGAAGTAGAAGATCCTTGCTATCAAAGAGGTCAATGTATACTATAGAACCATGCATACAAAAGATAGCATAAAACAGAAATTGAGATGATCCCCCTCGTTACACATGAACACAAAAATATCTGTGATTAGTATGCACGTACTTGGAGTTCTGTCTGCTAGTGGAACATTCAGAAGCCAGAACAAAATGAATTGGTGTTAAAGTCAACCAGTTTCTCTGACCTGGCATGATTAGGAGTGGAACCTCCGCATCCTCCTCCCTCCCCAGAGACATTCTTCATGACATGTCACTGGTACACAACTTGCCTCCAGTGCGGTTTGCCTCACTGTCTTTCTCTGCATAACCTCTCTAATCATGTCGACATGATGGTGAGTGACTGCTGTGCAGCCTTGGTCTACCTCTCCTAAACCTTGTTTTAAATACACTGTGCTTTACTAAAGGTGACATTATTCCCAGTCATTCTCAGACCACATCCCTTATCCACATCTCCTGTCTAAAGTAGTTGGGACCTTGACCCAGAAGCTAAAGTATGTTCTGTAATTCTGAGTAAAGACCCCTTCTGATGCACGGGGGCTAGGATTAGTTATTAGCAGAGGGTCTCCACCACAAGTGAGGGTGAAGAGACTGGGTCATGGTGTTCAGAGATGGAAAGAGTTGACAAACAGGAAGCTGACTGATCAGTTCACAGGGAAGAAACCTAGAGGAGGCTGAAGGGATGTGGTTCCAGAAGGAAATAGGTGGACAGGGACTAGGTGGATAGAGAGCAGCACAGTGGGACCTGCAGGTGGGGGGGTGGGTGGAGCTACGCGGTAACCTGGAGGTGATGGGAAGGACTTATGGGCTTTTGATGTCCATGACCCCAAGCTTCTTACCAAAGTAAGAGATAAAGACATCTGACCAGAGCATGAGTCATAAAATTGAGGATTCTGAGGAAGGTTAGAAAGAGTTGGATTAATTGTTGAAAGAGATGAACTTCTTCCCATTTGCTCGCCCATCCATTCAGCAGTATTTAGATTGCTCATCGTATGGCCAAGGTTCAGAGGGGCTCACGTGGTGAACAAGGCAGGTGTGTGTAGTCTTTGCTGACATCAGTGGGGAGTGCGGTGTGGTACCTTGCTATTCCAAGTCTACTGAACAGATGAGCAGCATCTGCTTCCCTGGGAGGATGTACAAGATGGGCAATTTAATGAATGTTAAATGTGGGCAACACTGGTACAGAGTATTGATTCTAGGTTCAAATCTCAGTTTCTGCTTCTTACTAGTTGTGTGGTCTTTGTCAGGTTTCTAAATCTTTTTTTTCCCTTACCTAAACTGGCAAGAACAATAATACTTATTTCATAGAGTTTTGAAGATTAAATGAATTAGTGTTGATATTTATAAAAATGTCTTGGCACATAGCAAGCACAATGTAAGTATTGGTAAATAACAACAGGTAGTTAGCTAAACAAAATCTGGAAAATAACAGAGAACACAGAGTGTGAATTAGTGGGTCTGAGATAGTACCATGGTCTAGAATGTGTTTCAGGATTTTGTGGAGGGTGGTTGTTCTATTGCTTGGGGAATATGATGGGAAAGGGCTAGCATATCCTGTACAGTTTTCAAGTTTCCTAGCAGACATGCAAGTAGGTAAAAAAAAAAAAATGCTTAGAATGTTCTGAAGTTAGGTATAACTCCATCTTACATATAATTGCAAGAGTAAGGTGTTACAGAGTTTTATTATACACTGAGCTTTCCAGGACTGCAACTACCTTGTGGATTGAGGGATGATCATACTTTATTTGGTTCAGAGCGTTACCAAGGATTATTCACCATTTCAGAATGTCACTAATGCAACATCAATCCCAGCATATGAATCCCGATGCAAGGCAGCTCCATCAGCCTGAAGCACTCAGTGTGAATCTCCTTATTTGTACAAAAATCCAAAGACTTCCCGTGTCGTCTAGTGAAGCTGTGCCAAGCACTGATATATTGAAATGCATGTGCTTTCAGAGTAACTCACTTTCTTTTTATTTATTTGCTCTTAAGCCATTTGTAAGTGGATGGCTAGATAATGGTTACATTCTAAGCAAGTTTCATTTCATTGCCAATATTTGTTCGATGGAGGCAGAGCTGGGGCTTATGTGGGTGGGATCCACTGGCACGAGCAAGTGCCCTGGGGCAGCGTCTGTGAGAGGTGTGGGGCCCGGGCAAGTGTTGGAGGCTGGACGGTGGCCTCTGTCCATGAGGAAGGTGTTTGTTAAATGGCACAAATTGTCCCATGAGGGATTTGATGTAGTCTTAGCTTGCCAAGCTCTGTTTATTTGAGAATGATGTTGATAATTCTCTCTGAACTTTCATTAAAAAGGTAGAGGTTAGTGTCTGGTGGAGAATAGGCACTTCACCCAAAGTAGGCTTGAATTTATGTCTAAACCCATTCACATACTCATGCACTTCTGTACTTAAGCTCAGTTGCTAAAACAAGATTGTTTCCCTAGATACTTTCCTTCTGCCTAAGAGTGTGACATTAGACAGATAGATAAGAATTTGAATCGTTATATGTTAGAAACTTAATCTTTCACAAATGTAATACATTGTTACTTCTAATGGGTATGTATGGTCAGCTTAAACAGTCTGGATTTCACAAGTGATGTTTTTTGTTTTTTTTTTTTGTCTAGATTGCAAACTGTTTGCAGACAAGTAGTCAGTTTTGAATATCATTGTGCATCTTGTGATTAAAACAGTGCCTGGGGTAGAATAAGAATGTAGTTCATCTTTGGGGAGTGGATGAATGCTTGCATGGGGCA
The DNA here is from genome assembly GCF_032405125.1 of Capricornis sumatraensis. Classification (NCBI taxonomy): domain Eukaryota; kingdom Metazoa; phylum Chordata; class Mammalia; order Artiodactyla; family Bovidae; genus Capricornis; species Capricornis sumatraensis. Next base: position 4,625,833 of record NC_091083.1, read on the forward strand.
CTGGTGGGCTTGGGGAGGTAAAATGAGTTGGAGCTATATATTATAGGTATCACTTCCAGATATGACACTGAACTGAGTGTTGGACTTTGAGTGATTTAAAATTTTGTTTTCATCATCTAAAAGCTGAGGTATATATATTTAAATATATTTCTTGCCCAGTTTATGTATAAGATTTTTAAAATCAAAAGAAATCAGATAAACCATAAAGTCCTAACCTAACTTGAAAACCATAAAGTCCTAACCATTCAGTTCACTTCAGTCGCTGAGTCATGTCTGACTCTTTGTGACCCCATGGACTGCAGCATACCAGGCCTCCCTGTCCATCATCAACTCCTGGAGTTTACTCAAACTCATGTCCATCAAGTCGGTGATGCCGTCCAACCATCTCATCCTCTGTTGTCCCCTTCTCCTCCTGCCTTCAATCTTTCTCAGCATCAGGGTCTTTTCCAATGAGTCAGTTCTTAGCATCAGATGGTCAAAGTATTAGAGCTTTAGCTTCACCATTAGTCCTTCCAGTGAAAATTCAGTACTGATTTCCTTTAGAATGGACTGGTTGGATCTCCTTGCAGTCTGAGGAACTCTCGAGTCTTCTTCAACGCCGCAGGTCAAAGTCATCAATTCTTCGGTGTTCAGCCTTCTTTATAGTCCAACTCTCACATCCATACATGACTACTGGAAGAACCATAGCCTTGACTAGATGGACCTTTGTCGGCAAAGTGATGTCTCTGGTTTTTAATATGCTGTCTAGGTTGGTCATAGCTTGTCTTCCAAAGAGGAAGAGTCTTTTAATTTCATGGCTGTAGTCACCATCTGCAGTGATTTTGGAGCCCCACCCCAAAAATAATCTCTCACAGTTTTTATTGTTTCCCCATCTATTTGCCATGAAATAGATGAGACAGGATGCCATGATCTTAGTTTTTTGAATGTTGAGTTTTAAGCCAGCTTTTTCACTCTCTTCTTTCACTTTCATCAAGAAGCTCTTTAGTTCCTCTTTGCTTTCTGCCATAAAGGTGGTGTCTGCTGAGGTTATTGAGGTGTATCTGAGCTTATTGATATTTCTCCTGGCAATCTTGATTCCAGCTTGTGCTTCATCCAGCCCAGCATTTCACATGATTTACTCTGCATATAAGTTAAATAAGCAGGGTGACAATATATAGGCTTGATGTACTCCTTTCCCAGTTTGGAACCAATCTGTTGTTCCATGTCCAATTCTAACTGCTGCTTCTTAACCTGCATGTAGATTTCTCATGAGACAGGTAAGGTGGTCTAACTAAACATAAAGTTTAATAATTCGCACAGAAAACATGGAATAGAATTTGGGTTTATTCACAGAGAAATGTTGCATTCATAAGGGGTGTAGTGGGCTTAATAGTTACAAAATTCACACATGCCTGTAACCTCAGATTCTAAGCTTATATAGAAACCTTATATATTATTGTTTTTTGCAGGTTAATTAGTTAAGATGAGGTTATCCTGTATTAAGATGGGCTCTAAATCCAATGATTGGTGTCCTTATAAAGAGGAGAGAGAGCAAACAGGGAAGAGTCCCATATAAAGACGTTATAGAGATTGGCATGATTCAGCTACAAGCCAGAGAATGCCAAGGTTGTCACTGACCTCCAGAAGCTAGGAGGACTTCCTCTCTAGAGCCTTCAGAGGAGCATGGCCCTACTGACACCTTGACTTTGGGCCACTAGCGTCCAGAACTGTGTGAAGTCACCCAGTGTGGAGTACTTTGTGAAGGCAGCTCTAGGAAACTGAAACAAGGTGTGGTTGTTTTTTTCCTCCTGTGAAGAACAGGGCAGGACCAGAGGTGACTTCATGCTTCTGGGAATTTACCTAGCATCTTTGGCACCATTATCATTAACCAGACATTCATGGAAAGAGAAGCTGTAAGCATAAGATTTAAAAGCATGAGCATTTGAGACTGACATAGATGGGATCTCGGTTCTACCATTGGCAATGCTGTGGGAGCTTGGGTATACTCCACCTCTCAGCTGTAAAATCCGAGTGGTAATAGCTGTATCCTATTAAATGATCTAAGATTAAATGAGGCTTGGAAGATAAGTGTACATGTCATTTGGAATATTTTTTGAAGATTGCTGGTTATTTACTATACTTGGTAACTTGAGACAAAACTGAAAGCGAAAGTCAATCAGTCGTGGCTGACTCTTTGCAGTCCCATGGACTAAGATTCTCCAGGCTAGAATACTGGAGTGGGTAGCCTTTCCCTTCTCCAGGGAATCTTCCAAACCCAGGGATCGAACCCAGGTCTCCTGCATTGCAGGCAGATTCTTTACCAGCTGAGCTACCAGGGAAGTCCTATAGTCCAATTCCATATATTTCTTCTCTACCAAGGTATCAAAAAAGAACTTAAACAAATGACATTTTCCATTTTGATTTCAGCGTTCTTAAACACCTTGCCTTCAAAGCATCAGAATATGCCTTTGTTGCGAGGATGATAACCCAAACTGGTCAATTAAACTCATTTGATTGACTTTCATTTCAATTCTGGATGTATTTTTCATTACATTTTTAAAGTAATTGAAATAGCTTTTTGCCATTATTGAGTAGGAACCCAGGAATAGAAAGTTAGGAGTAATTTTAAAAAGTCCTTGACCTTGCAGTTGCTTTGAAGTCTTGGTTTATGTTTCAAAATAAAAGCAAGACTTCAAATGTCAGCTCCCAGAATGGCTTTTTCCAGCATTTTTGATTGAGAGAGGAGCAAGCCAGACCCTCCTCATGCACTCTCACTACCTTCTATGAGTCAGGCCAGGCTCTCCCATCTCTCTGTCAATGAATTGTTCTCAAACAGCAGTAAAGTGTCAAATAGCAACCTGAATGCATTTACAACATAAATATTATGAGAAACTTGCAGAGGAGATTAAAGTCAAAGTTCAGATTCACAAAAAGTTTCAATATTTAAAGAGACCTGAAAATTCCATATTCCACAGGCTTGTATATTTAGCAATACTTCTCAGACATGTTTGCTTGGTTTGGTAGGCTGAAGTGAAAAGATCAAATGTCTGGAAATTTAGGCTTAGCTTAAATTTTTTTCATTATTTTAATATTGTGCCATGTTGTATGGATTACCTTGCAACCCTATAGGCCCATTCATGTGGTTCTTGGTTCCCTAGTATCAATAGTTGTGTGCTAATTACATCTACATACATTCTGACCCCAACAGGATAATGTTATTATTTTTCTTGAGCAGTATTATATATTTTAAAGAAATTAAAAAAAAATTATCTTTAAAAGAATTTACCCCCATATTTACTGCTTCCAATGCTCATTATTCATTTCTGAAGATTCAGGGTTTACATTTTGTGTCATATCCCTTGACTCTGAAGAGCTTCCTTTAGGATCCATCCTCAAAACACCAGAATTAGCCTTTGTCATATGGACAGTTACGGGAACTGGTCACTTAGCCTCATTTGACGACTAACTTTCTATTTCAATTCTAGATGTCTTTTCATTACATTTTTGAAGTAAGATCTGAAGAAAAAAATCTTAATGTTTTTGCTTTGGAGTGTCTCTATTTTCCTTTCATTCTTGAATAATACTTTTCCTGGATTTAGAATTCTAGGGTGACATTTTTTTTTCCTTTCAACACTTTAAAGATGTTTGTCCAACTCTTGTCTGCATGATAGTAATTCAAATCATTGTTCATCTGTAGGTAGTATCTTGTTTTACTCTTTTAGCTTCAAGATTTTTTTTTCCCCTCTATCTCTGCTTTTCAGCTTTTTAAAAATGAAGAGTCTAAGTGTATTTTTCTTTGTATTTATTCTGCTGAGGTTTTGTTGAGTGTCTAACTGCAAATTCATAACTTCACCAAATTTGGCAAATGTTAGCCTTTTTTTTTTTTTAAAATGTTTTGATATTGATTCTTTCTTCTCTCTCACTCCTTTCCTTCTGGGGCTGCAATTGAACGTATGTTAGACTTTTTTTTTATATTGCCCCACCTTACATTATTTTAAGTATTTTTTAAACTTATATCTTCAATATTGTAATCAGATACAAAAAAATGGTCTTTCTCAACCTTGGTTACTCTGGCCTTCTTGGGAAATAAGTTCAATGCTTTCACTATATTCTTTTCATGTTGGGTTAATATTTGTTTGTTTTAAAAAATACTGTTCAACTGTCCAACAAGTTTGTGTGACCAGTCATTTATATAAACCAGCTGAACTACCACTTTACTCATGAGCAATATATATAACTCAATATTTATTGACTTTCTCAAGCAGATTCACTCAATTACATGATCAAGCTTCCACTAATAGGTAAATGTTCCAATCTCACTGAAGCACTGAGCAGTGCTTCTTTTAAGTGGCATTCTCTTCGACTCCATCTTCATTAACCTTTCTTGTTTTTGTTCCATATACAGACTTAGTTGCATTTCTACTGTAGAAAACAGGACAGTTCTCAGGAGACTTACCCTTTTAGGATACTTGTCAGTCAAGTAAAATGTCTTCTTTGAACATTTGTATTGTCTCACAGCTCTGTTTACAAGGAGGCTATAAGACTGTCCTGAACAAGACTTAAAGGTTCATTCTTACCGTCACATTGGCAAATACCCTGGAGGCCAGCCATTTGGAGGAACCCGAGTTGAGCTTTCAAGCCTGAAGGCTTGGTAAAGTCCCAACACTGACCTTTCAGTCTTTCTTTCTTTTCTTAAGGAAATAGACGAATGACTGCTTACGATTGATTATAATGTGTATCAACTTTTAAAATTCAGCAGTTGAGCATTAAACTTGTTTTACTGTGCACATTTGCTTTTGTTGAATTAAGTCCAGGTCTCTTCATTTCCCAGGGTATAAAATCTTGGTTAAATTCCATGGGAAAGGATTAAGTTCTGGATATATAAATATCCAGTCAGATACTTGTAAAATTTGAAAAGAGCATACATTCTTAACAGTGACTCAATTCAAACACATGCATGTAGATTAAACTTCCTTTTCAAGGAGGCATACTGTGTTAATAGTTTTGAAAGTGACTTTTCCAAGTCTGATTCAAAGAACTCCCATTCTTCAGAATAAAATGCATGTTCAGTTAAGGTGAGGGAATTAGCATCAACCCTAAAGTACTTGCTTGGAGAGGGACAATTAAATTTTAGAAATTACAAGAGGCATAGAGTCAGTACATGAATTCGGGAGACTCAGAATTCGTGATTTGCATGTGTGAAGTTGATGGAATTTTTTAAACCAAACTATTGCTTACAGTTTCAGATTGTTTTCATTTTGAGTTATTTCGCTTAAAAACAGAAACCCAAATTTAAACAAACATTCTGCTTAATGTAAAATAAACATGTAACTTAATTTTCACATTTGATGGATGCTTGTTTTGGAAATCATTGTGGTGAAATGGAAATAGTCACGTAGTTTTCTGAGCCAGGTAAGTGTGGGTTTGAATTCTGGATGACTAGCTCTGCAGCTTTGATCAAGTAACTTAACTCCTTTGAGTCACAAATTCCTTTTCTATACATGAAAAATAATGCTCACATCTTAGGGTGGATTGAGGGGTTAGAAATTCAGCCAGCACCTAATGGGTCTCCAATAAATGCTATCATTATTGGGAATAGACAAGACCAGAACATGAAAGCATTTTGTTTATGACTAATACTTTTTAAGTTATTTTGTTTTCATAGTTATGATGTTAGGTTGAAACAACTGAGACTATATATTAAAATTTCTTAGTGAACCTTGTGCATGCTAAGTTGCTTCAGTGGTGTTTGACTCTGTGACCCTAGGGACTGTAGCCCTCCAGGCTCCTCTGTCCATGGAACTCTCAAGGCAAGTGTACTGGAGTGGATTGCCATTTCCTCCAGAGGATCTTCCCAACCCAGGATCGAACCTGCGTCTCTTATGTCTCTTGCATTGGCCGGTGGGCTGTTTACATCTAGTTCTACCGGGCAAGCCCACATAAACCATAAATGTATGTTTATGGATTGAATGGTAGCCAATACTCAATGTTTCAGATTTCTGAGGAAATTTTAAAACATTTTAATGGAGTTATACATACAGAAGAGTATGTGGGTAATGAGTGCTCAATTCAAGATAATTTTTACAAAATGAACAAATCTTGTCCAGATCAAGAAATTGACATTCTCAGCTCCCTCCATTCCATCTTCTCCTCACCAAGAATATTGTGACTTCTCTTACATAAGATTGGTTTTTCCTGTTTTTCAACTTTCTATGTGTGGAATCATATCATGTGTACTCTTTGATGTCTGGATTCTTTAGCTCAGTATCATATGTTTCTGATATTTATTTATTAAAAATTTTTTTTTACTAAAGTATAGTTCATTTACAATGTTGTATTAACCTCTGCTGTATAGCAAAGTGATTCAGTTATACATATATTTTTTCATATTTTTTATTATAGTTTATTGCAGAATATTGAATATAGTTCCCTGTGCTGTACCATAGGATCTTGTTGCTTATCCATTCTCTGATATTCATTTTTAAAGACTTACTTATTATGAAAAGTTTCAAATGTACTCAAAGAGAAGCACAACAAACTCTAACATGTTCAGTTCAGTTCAGTTCAGTTCAGTCACTCAGTTGTGTTCGACTCTTTGAGACACCATGAATCGCAGCACGCCAGGCCTCTCTGTCCATCACCATCTCCTGGAGTTCACTCAAACTCAAACATCCATCAAGTTGGTGATGCCATCCAGCCATCTCATACTCTGCCGTCCCCTTCTCCTCCTGGCCCTAATCCCTCCCAGCATCAGAGTCCTTTCCAATGAGTCAACTCTTCACATGAGGTGGCCAAAGTACTGGAGTTTCAGCTTTAGCAACAGTCCTTCCAAAGAATACCCAGGGCTGATCTCCTTTAGAGTGGACTGGTTGGATCTCCTTGCAGTCCCAAGGGACTCTCAAGAGTCTTCTCCAACACCACAGTTCAAAAGCATCAATTCTTCGGTGCTCAGGTTTCTTCACAGTCCAACTCTCACATCCATACATGACCACTGGAAAAACCATAGCCTTGACTAGATGGACCTTTGTTGGCAAAGTAATATCTCTGCTTTTCAATATTCTATCTATGTTTGTCATAACTTTCCTTCCAAGGAGTAAGCGTCTTTTAATTCCATGGCTGCAGTCACCATCTGCAGTGATTTTGAAGCCTCCAAAAGTAAAATCTGACACTGTCTCCACTGTTTCCCCATCTATTTGTTCACTACCTTTTAAAACCCAAATTTAAGTCATAAATACTTTGTTTCGTCAGAACAGCCACCTAATTTCTGCTGCCCCAAAGCACTAGATGACTTTATTGAACTACCCTATCATTTCATCCATAAATATTTCAATTTGAGTCACAAGAAGAGGATTCTGTCACACCTAAAAGTGTTACAGTAATTACATTAGATCAGTATCCTATTAGGAATCAAATATTTCCCCATTGTTTCAGAAGTGATTTTTTTTTCCCAGTTGGATTTTTAACAACAGGGTCTGAATAAAGTGTGCATAAATTGTTTTTTAAAATGCCCAGTGTAAGGCTGGGAATTGTGTTTTATTTATATACACTGAATATTTGAGTGGTTGTATGGTTCTTTTTGCCACCTCTTCTTAATGTCTTCTGCTTCTGTTAGGTCCGTACCATTTCTGTCCTTTATTGAGCACATCTTTGTATGAAATATTTCCCTGGTGTCTCTAATTTTCATGAAGAGATACCTAGTCTTTCCCATTCTATTGTTTTCCTCTATTTCTTTGCACTGATCACTGAGGAAGGCTTTCTTATCTCTCCTTGCTATTCTTTGGAACTCTGCATTCTGATGCTTATATCTTTCCTTTTCTCCTTTGCTTTTCACTTCTCTTCTTTTCATAATAAGGCCTCCCCAGACAGCCATTTTGTTTTTTTGCATTTCTTTTCCATGGGGATGGTCTTGATCCCTGTCTCCTGTACAGTGTCACGAACCTCCGTCCATAGTTCATCAGGCACTCTATCTATCAGATCTAGGCTTTTAAATCTATTTCTCATTTCCACTGTATAATCATAAGGGATTTGATTTAGGTTATACCTGAATGGTCTAGTGGTTTTCCCTACTTTCTTCAATTTAAGTGTGAATTTGGCAATAAGGAGTTCATGATCTGAGCCACAGTCAGCTCCCAGTCTTGTTTTTGTTGACTGTATAGAGCTTCTTCATCTTTGGCTGCAAAGAATATAATCAGTCTGATTTCAATGTTGACCATCTGGTGATGTCCATGTGTAGAGTCTTCTCTTGTGTTGTTGGAAGAGGGTGTTTGCTATGACAAGTGCGTTCTCTTGGAAAAACTCTATTAGCCTTTGCCCTGCTTCATTCCATATTTGAAGGCCAAATTTGCTGGCTACTCCAGGTGTTTCTTGACTTTCTACTTCTGCATTCCAGTCCCCTATAATGAAAAGGACATCTTTTTTAGGTGTTAGTTCTAAGGTCTTGTAGGTCTTCATAGAACGGTTTGGAGAGTGAAAAAGTTGACTTAAAGCTCAATGTTCAGAAAACTAAGATCATGTCATCTGGTCCCATTACTTCATGGGAAATAGATGGGGAAACAGTGGAGACAGTGTCAGACTTTATTTTGGCGGGCTCTAAAATCAATGCAGATGGTGAATGCAGCCATGAAATAAAAGACGCTTACTCCTTGGAAGAAAAGTTATGACCAACCTAGATAGCATATTCAAAAGCAGAGACATTACTTTGCCAACAAAGGTCCGTCTAGTCAAGGCTATGGTTTTTCCAGTAGTCATGTATGGATGTGAAAGTTGGACTGTGAAGAAAGCTGAGCACCGAAGAATTGATGCTTTTGAACTGTGGTGTTGGAGAAGACTCTTGAGAGTCCCTTGGACTGCAAAGAGATCCAACCAGTCCATTCTGAAGGATATCAGCCCTGGGTGTTCTTTGGAAGGACTGTTGCTAAAGCTGAAACTCCAGTACTTTGGCCACCTCATGTGAAGAGTTGACTCATTGGAAAAGACTCTGATGCTGGGATGGATTAGGGGCAGGAGGAGAAGGGGACGGCTAGGATGAGATGGCTGGATGGCATCACTGACTCGATGGGCATGAGTTTGAGTGAACTCCGGGAGTTGGTGATGGACAGGGAGGCCTGGCCTGGTGCACTCATGGGGTTGCAAAGAGTCGAAGACGACTGAGAGACTGAACTGAACTGAACTGATGGTTCTTTTTGACACATATGAAGAGAGAAAAATTCTTAATCTCATCAGGTTAGATCAGTTATGGGCTTTAAAATAGCTTGGAGTCCTAAAAATTGAGTAGGTCCTTAATTTCCTGACATCTTATGTCCTTGCATAAGATACCTCTTTAGATACCTCTTCAGCTTTGGAGGTGAGCTTTCAGGCAGATCTGTGTTTTTTTTTTTTTTTTTTTTGCCTTTGGTATTATAGAGTCCTTTTTTTTTTTTTTCCCTCCTGTTTTACTGCTTTGATTTACCTACAAAGTGATAAGTACAATGGACTATTTTAGCTCCGCTTGTCTGAAGAGATTCTTCACTGATCCCTGAGAAGGTTCCTTGAAAGGAACTCTGTAGAGATAGCCAGTGTGTTCTCACCTCAAGTTCTCACTTCTCCAAGTGGGGCTGGAATTTAAAAGTAAACCTGATTAAATTTTATCTTATTTTCAAGCTGTTAATATCCCTGAACACAGAAAACATTTGAAGTTTCCAGGTAAATATCTCTCAGTTTTTTTCCAGTTGAAACTTCAGCTCACTCATTGGTCTTTTAAAGTTTCTACTTCATCACCTATCACTTGTGTGAGAATTTGGCTTTTTGTCCCTCCTGTCACAAGATGACACTGGGGTGCACAGGGAGGGGCATCTTGCCCTTAACAATACTCACAGGTTGATGGAGGGCTCTCATCTTGTTTGATGTGAAGCCAAGTCTCTGTGGTCACTGAGAACTCAGTATCTTTTGGAGGTCACCCTGGCCCCCGTTGTTAATGACCTTCTCAATTGCCTCTAGTCACAAGCTTCCCTCCTGATCTGGTCTTCCCCAACCCCAGTCCTTCATCTGTGCACTGACCCTTGGAACTTGTGTGCTCTTGGCTGCTGTCTCCTCTCCCTGTGTGGTATGCTGGGCTCTGTGAGGTCACCCTTTGCCCCAGTCATCTCTCTCACCTTTGCATTGCATTGTGCCTGGGTCATGCTGAGAACACTGTCATGGGAATGGCTTGTTGCTGTTGTTCAGTTACTCAGTTGTGTCCAACTCTTTGCAATGCCATGGACTACAGCACACCAGGCTTCCTTGTCCATCAACAACTCCCCAAGCTTGCCCAAACTCATGTCCATCGAGTTGGTAATGCCATCCAACCACTCATCCTCTGTCATCCCCTTCTCCTCCTGCTCTCAATCTTTCCCAACATCAAGGTCTTTTCCAATGAGTCAGTTCTTTGCATCAGGTGGCCAAAGTATTGGAGTTTCAGCTTTAGCATCAGTCCTTTCAATGAATATTTAGGATTGTTTCCTTTAGAATTGACTGGTTGGATCCCCTTGCAGTCCAAGGGACTCTCAAGAGTCTTCTCCAACATCACAGTTTAAAAGCATCAGTTCTTCGATGCTCACCTTTCTTTATGGTTCCACTCTCGCATCCATACGTGACTACTGGATAAATCATAGCTTTGACTAAATGGACCTTTATTGGCAAAGTAATCCTCTGCTTTTTAATGTGTTGTCAAGATTTGTCATAGCTTTTCTTCCAAGAAACAAATGTCTTTTAATTTGATGGCTGCAGTCACCATCTGCCAACTCTTTTTTTCCATCTCTTTCACTTTCATTAAGAGACTCTTTTGTTCCTCTTTGCTTTCTGCCGTAAAGGTGGTGTCATCTGCATATCTGAGGTTATTGATATTTCTCCTTGCAGTCTTGATTCTGGCTTGTGCTTCATCCAGCCTGGTATTTCACATAATGCATATAAGTTAAATAAACAAGGTGACAATGTACAGCCTTGATGTACTCCTTTCACAATTTTGAACCAGTCTGTGGTTCCATGCCCAGTTCTAACTGTTTCTTCTTAACCTGCATACAGGTTTCTCAAGAGGCACATAAGGTGGCCTGGTATTCCCATCTCTTGAAGAATTTTCCAGTTTGTTGTGATCCACAGTGTCAAATGCTTCAGCATAGTCAATGAAGCAGAAGTAGATGGAGATGACTAAGCTTAGATTATACACTGTGTATTATACACATTATTACTTAAAGTTTATACTTATACTACATTATTATTATTATATACATTATTACTTAGATTATATATTTATATTATACTATATTATTATTGTTATACACATTATTATTTAGATTATACACTTAGTTTCTACACTATGGAGAAGCAGTGTGTGTGTGTACATATATATAATGTATATATAGATACAGTGTATATATATATATATATAGCAATAAACTGTAATTGAGTGCTTCTCTCACATCTTCTAGGTTATACTTGGAGAAGTTCCCAGGACTCTTTGAGCTTTTTCCTGTTTATCTTCTTTACATTATAGCCTCCTGCTTCTTTCTTCAGGGCTTACTGTTAAACACTGTACATTTAAGTCTTTCAGGATTGATTTGGTGCTTTCCTTAAAGTTACATGTACTTGCTAAGTCGCTCCACTTGTGTCTGACTCTGCTTCCCTATGGACTGTGGCCCGCCAAGCTCCTCTGTTCATGTGATTCTCCAGGCCAGAATACTGGAGTGGGTTTCCACGCCCTTCTCCAGGGAATCTTCCTGACCCAGGGATTGAACCCACATCTCCTGTGTCTCGCGCATTGGCAGGTGGGTTCTTCACCACCAGGTTACATAAGTAATATTAAATATTCTTGTTGCCACATTACAAAAAAATAAAAGGAAATAAGTGAAACTAATGTAAAAATATTTTTGGTTCAACTCCATACCTAAAGTAATTATAATTTCAGCATGTAAATAATATAAAATATGATTGAAGTGTGCTACATTTCTTTGAACAGAGTCTTTGAATTCCAGTGCGTATGTTTTACACAGATGGCAAATGTCGGTTTGAACCAGCAGCATTCAGGACTAATGGCCAGCATATTAGACAGCCACGGTTTAGGTGCCCCAAGGTCCCCTAGAAAACCTCCAGATAATTTAAAAGAAAAACAAACAATACGTAAACTAAACAATTAGAATAGTGCTGTTTTCACTGCCTAACTTGACTTCTGAATGAGCGCATTTTAGTTATTTAACCCTAGATTCCCAGTTCTGTACCTTCCCTTTTTTTGGTTTAAGGTTCATACAGCCACACTTGGAGAAGATTTCATTAGGCACCGTTTGGGAGTTAATATAGAGAACTTGAAGTTGTGCAATAAAGGTGGACATTTTAGGGCTTGAGTGAAGAGTGCCTCAAGGATTTAGAAGTCAGAAGCGGTCCCTTAACTATGTATAAAATAGATAACTGATTAAAACCTACTGTGCAGCACAGGAAACTCTACCCAATGCACCGTGGTGACCTGAATGGGCAGGAAGACCAAAAGGGAGGGATTGTATGTATATATGTGGCAGCTTCATTTTGCTGTACAACTGCTGCTGCTGCTAAGTCACTTCAGTCGTGTCCGACTCTGTACGACCCCAGAGACGGCAGCCTACCAGGCTCCTCTGTCCCTGAGATTCTCCAGGCAGGAACGTTGGAGTGGGTTGTCATTTCCTTCTCCAATGCATGAGAGTGAAAAGTGAAAGTGAAGTCACTCAGTCGTGTCCAACTCTTTGCGACCCCATGGACTGCAGCTCCCCAGGCTCCTTCGTCCATCGGATTTTTCAGGCAAGAGTACTGGAGTGGGATGCCATTGCCTTTGCTGTACAATAGAAACTAACACAACATTGTAAAGCAACAAAGCTCTACTAAAACTTAATAAAAACAATAGTCACTGACTTTACCATTCACAGAAATTCAAGTAAAATATATGGTATCAGCAAACAACTCACTCAAAAAGATGACTTATCAATAGAAGGATGAGACTGGATTAAACCTTATCTAAAAATAAGATATGATGATATATGAAGGTGATAATTCTAATTAAGTACATTTCAATATGACTGAGTTACTTTCACTCCAGTAAGTCAGCTACATCTGGTGGTTTAGTGACTAAGGCACGTCCGATTCTTTGTGACCCCATGGACTATAGCCTTTCAGGATCCTTTGTCCATGGGATTTTCCAGACAAGAATACTGGAGTTGGTTGCCATTTCCCTCTCTTCCACACTTGGAGATTGAATCTGGGCCTCCTGCATTGCGGGTGGATTCTTTACTGGCTGAGCTAGCAGGGAAACCCCACATCTCTTATGAGGTATTACTCTTATTACAAAACAGATTCTGCCCCTGTAGAGGATGCTGGGTTCAGTGACCATACAAACACATGCCCTCCACCCACACTCATGTATTCAGTCACCAAATCTTGGGGATTATGCCCCTTCCATTCCTCTTGGAACTGCACTTGCTTCTCTATCCTCACTGTCCACCTGGATTTCTGGAATGGCTCCTAAAAATCCCTGTGACTTCTGTTTGTATCCCTTCCTCCATGTTTGTCCTCAGGGCTAGTGATTTGCAAATGCTCACTGGAGAAGACCACTCTGTGGAGGAAACTTTGATTGGACAGTGCTAGTATAGTCTCTAGTTCAGCATCCAGAGGTCAGCATCATCTATCCCCTGCCTACCTCTCAAGCTCCAAATCCTGCAGTGCCCCAGGTTGACCTTCTCTCTGACATGAATGATTGTGTATTAATAGTTGAGTTCTCATGTGTCTTCATACCTGCTGATCCTTTGTCTTGAGCACGATTGTTTCCTTTGCTTCTCTCTACTGAAGTCCCCATATTCTTCAATTAACCTGTATGTTCATCTCATGGGTAAACTGCTCCAAAAAGCTTTTTTATAAGACATCCATATATCCCCACCCCCACACACATGCAGTTTTAGATTGTCCCCTTTCATTTCTTAGATATACAGGCTATGTATGCAGATGTTGCATTCTTTATTGTGGTTGATTTGTTCTCTCCCTTTAGATCAGCATTTCTCAGTGTTGATACTTTTAACATTTTGAATCAAAAGTAGGGAGGTACTCTGTGTATTGTGCAATGTTTAGCAATGTCTTTGACCTCTACCCACCATGTGCCAGGTAATACCCCCAGGTGCAGCCACCAAAAATGTCTCCAAACATTGTTGTCTGTTTCCTGAGTGACAAAATTACCAGTGATTGAGAAGCACTACTTAGCTTTATAACCTCTATAAAGGGAGTCTCTCAAGGTGTATGTGATACTTTGAATCCATAACACTTCAGTTTCTGCACGTGACTGGTGCTATGTTGGTATAAATATTGAATGGATGATTGTCTGTAAGATCTATCATCAGGTCTTTCTTTACTTTCTTCCTCTGTCCCCTTCTTCCTTTTTCTTTTATTCCATTATTTGCACAGTAAGCAATGTATTCTCATGTCTATAATTTGATATCCTGAGTGAACTCACCAACCCAGAGGGAGGGTCCCACAGAAAGGATCATCTCTGGTCAGATGTATCTCCCAAAGTCAGTTAGTTTGGTTGGCTGATCCACAGTAGAAGGATGGACAGTCATCAGTCTCCTAAACTGAAGACAGCCTGAGAGTGAATCAGAGGTGACAGTCCCCCTGTGATGCTCAGTTTTATTGTTTTGACTATGATCCAGTGTTGGCATATCTGTTAGCTTTTTAAGCAGCTATTAGCTAAAGAATTTAGAATTTGGAGGAACCTCAAAAATCATGCATTCCAGTCGCCTCATTTTATCTGTGGATGTATGGATGTTTTGTTAGGTCCTACTCTGGTCACCAATAGCATCCTAGATGAACATAGAGTTTTGTGGCTCCATCATTACAGCTAACTAATACAAAGTTACAGGACAGTGAAATTCATGATGCGAAAGTCCCAAATATTGTATTCTGCTGCTGGTCTGCTCTCCATGAAGGGCCCTGGCACTGGAGAAGGGTTATGGGATGGTGACCCAGCTTAGCTCTCTGATACTGCTCCAGCCAAGCAGAAGGGACCCAGGAGTTATATCCCAAGTCTCCACCATCACTGGGATCTGCTTTTCTGCTTTGCTCTTCTTTCTAGCATCCTCTGAGAAGACTGAATCAGCCCTTCTCAACATTCTGAAAACCTGGGCTTCATAATGTCTGCCCTTCAGGCTGGGCACTGTTTCTCCCCAGAGGTTTCCCATGTCTTTATGCCAGGCCCTGATGGGCACGACATTGCTGTTCTCTTGTTCTGGACTGGGAAGATGATGAAGTCCTCTTCCCATCTTAGATCCTCACTCTTGCCACTGCCTGTCTATCACATTTGATCCTAGCAGACTACCTGTTGATCATATTTGATCCTAGCAGACTCTGGGATCACCTTGCAGCAGCTTGTGTTAGCATCTCACTCTGACATTGCCTTGATGCTATGGTCAGAGCTCTAAATGGAAATGTATCAACATTTCTTTTTTATGTGTGGTGGGTAAAATACACATAATGTATAACTTACTATCTTTATCCTCAGTTCAGTGGTATTGTTGTTCAGTCACTGCCTTGTTTGACTCTTTGCAACCCTATGGACTGCAGCATGCCAAGCTTCCCTGTCCTTCCCAAATTCCCAGAGTTTGCTCAAACTCATGTCCATTGAGTCAATGATGCGATCCAGCCATTTCATCCTCTGGTGCCCCCTTCTCCTCCTGCTCTCAACCTTTCCCAGCATCAGGGTCTTTTCCAAAGAGTCAGCTCTCTGCATCACTTGGCCAAAGTATGGAGCTTCAGCTTCATATCAGTTCTTCCAATGAATCTTTAGGGTTGATTTCCTTTAGGATTGACTGGTTTGATCTCTTTGATGCTCAAGAGGCTCTCAGGAGTCTTCTCCAACACCACAGTTGAAAGCATCAATTTTGGGGCTCTCAGCCTTCTTTATGGACCAACTCTCATATCTGAACATGACTACTGGGAAAACCATAACTTTGACTATAACGATTTTTGTCACCAAAGTGATGTCTCTGCTTTTTAATATGCTGTCTAGGATTGTCATAGCATTTCTTCCAAGGAGCAAGTGTCTTAATTTCATGGCTGCAGTCCCCATCTGCAGTGATTTTGGAGCCCAGGAAAATAAAATTTGCCACTATTTCCAGTTTTTCCCATCTGTTTGTATGAAGTGATGGGACCAGATGCTGTGATCTTATCTTCTTTTTTTTGGAATGTTGAGTTTCAAGCTAGCTTTTTCACTCTCTTCTCTCACCTTCATCAAGAGACTCTTTAGTTCCTCTTCACTTTCTGCCATTAAATTGATGTCATCTGCATATCTGAGGTTGTTGATATTACTCCTGGCGGTCTTAATTCCAACTTGCAATTCATCCAGCCCAACATTTTGCATGAAGTTAAATAAGCAGAGTGACAATATACAGCTTTGATGTACTCATTTCCCAATTTTGAAGCAGTCTCTTGTTCCATGTCCAGTTCTAACTGTTGCTTCTTGACCTGCATACAGGTTTCTCAGGAGACAGATTAGGTGGTCTCATATTCCCATATTTTAAGAATTTTCCACAGTTTGTTTTGATCCACACAGTGAAAAGCTCTAGCGTAGTTAATGAAGCTTCTGATAAATCACCATTCTACTTTCCATTTCTTTGTATTTAACCCTTTATTTTTTTATATGATTTCACATGTAAGTGAGATCAGGCAGTATTTGTCTCTCTATATCTGGCTTATTTCACTTAGTAGAATATCCTCCCAGTCCATCCACATTGTTTTAAAGGGCAGAATTTCCTTCTTCTTTTTCTTCTTTTTTTTTTTTAAGACTGAATAATATTCTACTGTGTGTGTGTGTGTGTGTGTGTGTGTGTGTGTGTGTGTGTATTCTTTATCCATTCATCTGTCAATGGACATTTGGGTTATTTCTGTATCTTGGTCATTGTGAAGATGGCGATGAATATGACAGTGCACATACTGCTTTGAGATCCAAAGGAAATAAAATCACTATCTTGAGGAAATGTGTATACATTTCCTCATAGCAAAGTGAACTTCCTCTCCAACCCAGGATGTACCTTTCTCAGCCTGAGCACACTCTCATTTCTGGATGGCAATTTTTGCTTCCTTTGTAACTCAACTACATGGTCAGTTAAGTGGACTGGGAAAATAACTCACATGTCACCTGGGACCTGCTAAGCAGTCCTGGAACTTTGTTACAGACTTTCATTCTATCCCATCAAATATTTATCAGATACCCACTCTGTTCTAGCCCCTGTGGGTATGGTGGAGATGTTGTCCTGTGCTTCAAGCTGCTGGTCATCTAGTGGGAATGGAAATGAAGTAAAAACATGATTACAGCACAGTAGCAAATAATTATACAGAGTGATGTGTAACATGGAGAAGGTGGGAGTTAGAGAATGATAAGAATAAATACACTCTGGAGGGGCAGTCTTCATGCCAGGCTCTATGCTAGTTATTTTATACAATATTTACACTTCTGTTTAAAGCCTCACAACGTTTTGGTAGGTGGACAGGTGTCTGAGATAGGGGAAACCCCCTTGAGAAATTGATACCTGTCTGAGCGTTCATCTTTCTTTCTTGTATATATTTTATTAAGATACAAAATACAGTTAGAAAAATACACAGTTCTTGAACTTTAACAACCTGAGTATGTCCATGTAATCTCATTCCCAGCATCCCAGAAGTCCTCACTTCCTCCCAGCCTAACCCTCAGTACCCCCGCCCTCCTTGCCCTGATCCCTTCCAGATGCTCCGGCCCCTCTGCCCAAGGGTCACCTCCTGCCTTGAACAGCATAGACTAACTGTGTCTGCTTCATACTTTATATCAATGGAAACATAATGCAGGACCTCTTTTGCTCTGGGTTCTTTCACTCAACATACTGTCTGTAAGACTAATCCATATTGTCATATGCAATTGTAATTCTCATTGCTGAAAAGTATTCCATGGTGTGATTGATCCAATATTCATCCGTCCATTGTAAAGTTATGAGCATTTGGCTAGATCTAGTTTGGAGCTGTTGTTAATAATATTACAGTGGATTTCCTAGTGCATATCTATGTTGCACATGTGGAGAAAGCATGTCTTCTGGGCATGTCTGTAACTCAGAGTGAAATTACTGAGTTATAAGCAGTCATGTACTCAAACGTAGAATGGAGAGGCATGTGTACAGTGTGCTCATGAGCTGGTGGATGCCAGCCTGCACACCACTAATAAATAGACGGTGCATACGTACAGTTTCAGTAAATATTAACAGTTTTCCAAAGTGGTTTTACCTAGTGCTCAGTTTCAAGAAGCAAGTAAGAGCCATAGTGTTAAAAAAGAAACAGGAAAGAGTTTTCCAGCAATGCACAGTGTGTGATTGTCAAAATTGGGTGTTACTGGTTTAGCCATGTGCATGAATTTGAAATCCTGCCATGAGTTTGCCTTGCTTATTCTGGCCTGAAAAATTTCCAGCCATAATGGAATGTAACACTTTACCCTTTTTGAACTTCTTCCTTCTCAGCATAGTACTACATTAAAGGTCAACTGTAAAATTTCCACATCCTACTAAATCTTGTTCCTGGAGCCTGATATAATGTTTCACAATGCTACTCCATTCAAAGACATACACATACTCATTGTCATGGAAGGATCTAGTGAATGTGAAGTTTTTTGTTTGAAAATCCAGGGGTTTTTTGGCCTCTGTTGTTATTCCTTTGACTTTGTGGATCTGGCAACAATTGGTAAATTTTATGGAGTAGTGGTTTATTAGGTTGAAAGCAGTATTTTACTAAAAATAGACCTCTTGGCTGATCCTCAGTGTCTCAAGAGACAGTGTGAGTGAGTGTCTGTCTCTGTATACCACGATATTAAGAATCACCAGGAACATAATCCTGACAGCTTAACCCATTTTTGTCTACGATATCATGGTTAGAACTTATTTTTCTCTTTGTTAGAATCTATCTTTGGGAGGTTCAAAACTACCTAGTGAATGTGTCAGATGAATAATGATTTCTGAGGTAGTCATTTATAATAGAAGTAATTTCCCCTAAAAGGGAGCACGCCTTTAGTGCTATTTCACCAAGTCCAGTTTGTGTAACTTCTTTTGGGGCTAAGAGACTAGTTATTGGACATTTCTGAATATGTACTTTATTTATGATTTTCTTGGAAATCATTACCTATGATAATTTTAAAGCCTTTGTTCCAACAATGTTGAAATATATGGAGAGCATTGAGGAAATGAAAATATTACCTGTGTTACTTCCTGTTCATTCATATAATGTATTTCATTTGTAAACCATGATGCAGAATTAGTCTATTAGGTGAATAAGATTGACTGTGTCTATACATACAATCTAGCAGGATAAGAAAAATATGATATAATAAAGTAGAGATTGATCCTGAAGTGTAAGAATATTCTAATACTGGGAAAAGTATCCATATTAGCACTACCTCAACAGACAAAAGGAGGAAAATGATGAGATCATACTGTACTGTGCTTAGTTGCTCAGTTGTGTCTGACTCTCTGTGACCCCATGGGACTGTAGCCTGCCAGGCTCCTCTGTCCATGGGGATTCTCCAGGCAAGAATACTGGAGTGGGTTGCCTTGCCCTCATTGAGGAGATCTTCCCAACCTAGGGACTGAACCCAGGTCATACTGATAAAGTGATGAAAAGATGGAATAAAAGTCAACATCTACTCCTGATAATCTTTAAGAGATCTTACAAATTAAGAATGGTAAGATTCTATGTCAAACTAGCAGCCAACATCATATGTGATAGTAACATTCTGGAGATATATTCCCATTAAATTGATAAGGAGCCAAGTTTTTAACTGTCATTCATATTAGTGAACATTGGCCAATAAAATGAAATTGAAAACTATAAATATTAGAAAAAAATCCATTTTGTAATTTGCATATAGTGTGATTATCTACTCTAAGAATACAGGAACAAGTAAAAAGATTAATGCTAATGAAGAATTCAATAAAGAGAATATTTCCAAAATAAATTTATGAAATGAGAAGCTTCCTTATGTTTGGTAATGAAAATTTTGTGATGATAGTCAAAACAGCAACCCAACCCCAAAAATGAAAAACCTACATTAAAAAAAAAAATCTTATGGAGTGGATGGAATCTATACATTTAAAAAAAAGAGGTTCCTTAAACAATTGCAAATAGAACTGCCTTATGACCCAGCAATCCCACTGCTGGGCATACACACCGAGGAAACCTGAATTGAAAGAGATACATGTACCCCAGTGTTCATTGCAGCACTGTTTATAATAGCCAGGACATGGAAACAACCTAGATGTCCATCAGCAGATGAATGTATAAGAAAGCTGTGGTACATATACACAATGGAGTATTACTCAGCCATTAAAAAGAATAAATTTGAATCAGTTCTAATGAGATGGATGAAGCTGGAGCCGATTATACAGAGTGAAGCAAGCCAGAAAGAAAAACACCAATACAGTGTACTGACACATATATATGGAATTTAGTAAGATGGTAATGATGACCCTGTATGCGAGACAGCAAAAGAGATACAGATGTATAGAACGGACTTTTGGACTATGAGAGAGAGGGAGAGGGTGGGATGATTTGGGAGAATGGCATTGAAACGTATACTATCATGTAAGAAACGAAGCGCCAGTCTATGTTCGATACAAGATACAGGATGCTTGGGGCTGGTTCACAGGGATGATCCAGAGAGATGATATGGGGTGGGAGGTGGGAGGGGGATTCAGGATTGGGAGCTCGTATACACCCGTGGCAGATTCATGTCAATGTATGCAAAACCAATATAGTATTGTAAAGTAAAATAAAGGAAAAATAAAATTTAAAAAAATAAATTAATTAAAAAAAAGAAACAAAAATGAAAACATTTTCAAAGGAATAAAAAACAGTTTTAAATAGAGATACCACATTTATAGATATAATAAAATGTTAAAGATATGCACCATTCCCAAATTAAATGAATGCAAATTCAAAGTTAAAAAGTTATTTTATAAATTTGGAAAACAACTCAAGTGAACATGACATTTTTTGGAGAAGCTACTTGAGAAACACTAAGAGGGAATGTTGGTGATTAAATTTTCAAACACAGTGTAAGACAGCTAATGCAGCATTTTGTTGACAATGGAAATCAGCACACCAGTAAAACAAAATGGAAAGTTCGTAAACACACCTAACAACTATAAAACAAATAGACAAAACTAACATGTAATAAAGATACTAAATCAGTTGGTTAATAGTAGATTATTCAATAAAAGGTAGACTCTACAAAAAGAAAGTTAAATCTGACAGCACTGTAGATTTGAATTCAGAATTTACTCCTTCTCTGAGGACATAAAATCTTTCTCGAAAAGAAAGTGAATGGTCCAAAGACTTGACAAAATACTTTCTGAGTTATGCCCTCATGATGGCCCTGGTAGGATTGAGTTGAATGAAGTGAATAAGTGATGATTTGTGCTCTTGAGAAACTTATTGGAAAGAAAGGTGACTTGAAGTGTGTAGGTGGGACTAAGTGATGTAAGACTGGGATTTCAGTTAAGTTGCCTTGAGGAGCTGGCAGACTACCCAGGTGATATCCAGCAGGCATTTGGGATTTTGGAATTGGCTCTTGAATCAGAAGTAACAGGGCGATGATCCTGATGTGGGAACCAGTTGCCAAAAGCGACAGTGGACGCACTGGGAAAGCAGGGGTTCCACGTGGGTTCAGAGACCCCTGATTGCACAAGTCCAAGTCCAAGGACAGCTCTTCTCATTCTGTTCTCTGAAGGTATGCTCGAGGGCAAGCCACTCGGATAAGCTATAGTAAGATCAGTGTCCCTTTCTGCCTTCTTCATGCAAGGTGGCACATACTAGGTGAGTTCTCTAAACAAAGCAAGACAGAAGATGTGTAAGGACTCTCACATTACATGAAAGATGAGAGAGGGGGAGACAGCAGGCAATGAGCTCCTGGGAAGAAGGAAATGGGGCAAATTTCAGGGAGTGTTAGGACCATGGTGTCAAATGATTTTAGGCAGTAAGGGATGAGACAGGCCACTGAGCCTGAAAGTATAAAGAAATGGACAATCTTGGAGCTAGTGGAGTCTATGGAATAACAGGAAAGAAGCCATCAAGGCACCCAGGAGCAGAAGCCAGTCCCTGAGGAGGGAGAAGGATGCTGTATTCAGAGGGGAATATCCTTGATTGAAGGGCCTTTATTTCTGTTTAGAGAAGCCTGAGCGTTTCCATGTAGAACAGAAGGAATGAGGGGAAAGGGGAAATTGGAGGTGCAAGAGAAAGAAAGGAAGTTTCGTAATTAAAGTCCTGAGGAAATCAGGATGGGATTGGATTATTATGTCAAGCTCAGTATTGAACCTAGAAAAAAGGAGAGACTTTCTCAGGATGAGACTGAGAGGGACAGGGAACTAGCTTCTTCCAGGAGAGAAATCAGTTAGGTCATGGAATCCAACTTAAAACCTAGTTGGAATGTGAACTAAAGTCACGAACAAGGTCTCTCACAAGTTCTCAGACACTTATATTTCTTGTGATAGATGCAGAAATACTTTTAAGCTGTTGCTTGCAGTATTAATCATACTCTTTCATAGTGTCACCATCATCAGGTGTAAGACATAGGGGACCAATTTAGAGAGTTTCACAAATGGGTCGGTAATGGGCATGGAGACATCGGAGATTGTGCCAAAGGTAATTTGCTAAAGTCTTACATTTTGCCTCCAGTAAATTGTACTTAGTTTTACCAAATAGTGCTTCAGTGTTTTCTATAATTGTGTTTCCTCTCTCTAATACTTGGGGAAGAAAGATAAAGTCAAGTTAGGTATATTCTGAGATAAATCTTGAGAAAAGAATATTGATTGTTTTATTGAGATGATTGGTTAACACTTTAGAAAGATATGATGCTTTATAGCAGTCCTTTTTCTTAAACACAAAATAGCATTTCATTCTCTGTGTTAGTAATTTGTTATAGAATTAGCAACACCAGTGTACTTTGAGCTGTTTCAGTCCAGAAGAGCCCAACACTGTAGCCACTAATATGCTATAAAGTGGGTCCTTTGTTGATGCTAACTTGGAAACTGTTAAAAATCCTGTCCAAGGCTCTAAGAATTTGGTTACAAATCTATAAAACTATTTCACATTTATGTCACTTCCTTTTGAAATGATAAGTAACAATCTGCAACTATTTGCTTATAAATCAGATATGGTTTTACAAAATACTAGACTAACAGATGTTAAAGACTAGTTAAGTTTGGTGTTAGTTTCTTAGTTGTGTCTGACTTTGTGACCTCGTGGACTGTAGCCCATCAGGCTCCTCCATCCAGGCAAAAATACTGGAGTGGGTAGCTGTTTGCTTCTCCAGGGGATCCCCCCGACCCAGGGATCAAACCCAGGTCCTTACATAGCAGGCAGAGTCTTTACCATCTGAGCAGCAAGGGAAGCTTAGGTATGTTAAGATGTGAGATATGTTAAGATTTCCAACTAAGAAATCATCCGTAATTTCTCAACAAACATGGAACTCAGTAAGGGCTTTGAGATTGTCTAGACTAAGACTTTAATTTAAAAAAAAAATTCATTGTAATTATACATAGAATCTATGAATGCTTTCTTCATCTAAAAACCGAAAGCAACAAAATGAAGTCAGTGTCCACTTTGGCACTTCTCAGCTTCCCAAACCAGCACTGGCTATGTGATCAGTCTACTCTGCAACCTTCTGAACTTGTCTTGAACATTGAGGTACGAATAGGTGTATCTACAGAAAATACGTATTACCATTTAGTCTGTGTGTAATAAATAGCACCATGTTTTATGTAACTTGCTTTTTATATTTAATGGTATGCCTTAGAGACATTAACTGTGTATTAACAGACAGAGCTGTTTCACATGTTTTATCAGATGTGGTGACAAATGTTACCCCATGTTTTAACACTATATTTCGTCATATGGATGCCCCATAGTTTGTTTCATGTCATTCTGTCAGATGGGTATTTGGCTTGTTTCAGAATTTCCCCTGTTACGCATAGTGCTGGAGTGCACAAGCCTCTTTGCACTGGCTTTTTTTAGGATACCAAAGAGAAGGGAGATGCTGATATTAAAATGTAAGTAGTTTATATGCACTTTACATTTTAATAGACATTGCCCACTCCATTACTCTTGCCTGGCAAATCCCATGGATGGAGGAGTCTGGTGGGCTGCAGTCCATGGGGTTGCTAGGAGTCGGACACGACTGAGCGACTTCACTTTCACTTTTCACTTTCATGCATTGGAGAAGGAAATGGCACTCCAGTGTTCTTGCCTGGAGAATCCCAGGGACGGGGGAGCCTGTTGGGCGGCCATCTCTGGGGTCACACAGAGTTGGACACGACTGAGCGACTTCACTTTCACTTTTCACTTTCATGCATTGGAGAAGGAAATGGCACTCCAGTGTTCTTGCCTGGAGAATCCCAGGGACGGGGGAGCCTGTTGGGCTGCCATCTCTGGGGTCACACAGAGTTGGACACGACTGAAGTGACTTAGCAGCAGCAGCAGCAGCAGCAGCAATTATCTTTTAAAGGGCTTCCCTTATCGCTCAGTGGGTAAAGAACCTACCTGCAATGCAGGAGACCTCGGTTTGATTCCTGGGCTGGGAAGATCCGCTAGAGGAGGAATAGGCTACCCACTCCAGTATTCCTGGGCTTCCCTCATGGCTCAGCTGGTAAAGAATCCGCCTGCTAATTTTCTCTCCCACCAGCAATCTTTTTATTTTAGGAATGAGGAAAATGAGGCACAAAATTATATAACTTGGCAAATATAAAAATGTAAGGAATAGGAATCAGGTGTCCTATCTCCCTGATAGATTTTTAATGCCTGCACTAGAGAAAGAAAGTGAAAGTGAAAGTCACTCAGTTGTGCCTGCTCTTTGTGACCCCATGGACTGTCGACTACCAGGATCCTGTGTCCATGGAACTATCCAGGCAAGAATACTGGAATGGGTTGCCATTCCCTTCTCCAGGGGATCTTCCTGACCCAGGGATCAAACCTGGCTCTCCCACATTGTAGGCAGATTCTTTATGATCTGAACTACTAAGTAAGTGCACCAAACTGCCTCCAAATTTATAAAAGAGGAAATGTATGTATGAAATTATTATAGGAATGTATGTAGGAAATTATTAATGTAAATGTATGTTCAGTTCAGTTCAGTTCAGTTGCTCAGTTGTGTCCTATTCTTTGTGACCCCATGGACTGTAGCACACCAGCCCTCCCTGTCCATCACCAACTCCCAGAGCTACTCAAACTCATGTCCATTGAGTCAGTGATGCCACCCAACCATCTCATCCTCTGTTGTCCCTTCTCTACCTGCCTTCAATCTTTCCCAGCATCAGAGTCTTTTCCAATGACTCAGTTCTTCACATCAGATGGCCAGAGTACTGGAGTTTCAGCTTCAGCATCAGTCCTTCCATTTCATAGTCAGGACTGATTTCCTTTAGGATAGACTGGTTGGATCTCCTTGCAGTCCAAGGGACTCTCAAGAGTCTTCTCTAACACCACAGTTCAAAAGCATTAGTTCATCTATAAAAGAAGGAATGTATATATGAAATTATTATAGGAATGTATGTAGGAAATTATTAATGCTTGTAGGAAATGTGTATATGAAATTATTAATATGTATTAAGCTGCTACTGCTGCTAAGTCGCTTCAGTTGTGCCTGACTCTGTGCGACCCTATGGACAGCAGCCCACCAGGCCCCTCTGTCCATGTGATTCTCTAGGCAAGAATACTGGAGTGGGTTGCCATTTCCTTCTCCAATGTATTAAGCTAGCCTCCTTGAAACTTTGCTCTATATTTGTCTTATTGTTTGCTAACTTGCAAAACCATTTCTGATTGGTCATTTAAATCAACAAGTTGAAGAATAATATAATTAATTTTCAATTTAGGAGTTATGGGAAACTATTCAAAACAAGATTCTTATTGGTTTTATGTTTTCCAGGTTGTGTGATCCTGTAATCTTGTGTCTACTAAAATTTTCATGGTTGGAGTATTTCCTAATGTAATTGAAATTCTTCTGGTTTTGAAATTTTATTTTCATATACTTATCAACCAAGTCATCTTTATTTTTTCACTTGATGTATTTCCAAGTGTAAGAAATCTGCAGAATGAGTTGATGGGAAAAATACAAACAAGTAATATACTTGAAAAATGAAATCTTTAGCTTCTAGGAAAAAAAAGCATTTTAATGGAGTGAGGATTTACTCTCCAGAAGTCCTTTCATATTCTGGGGTCAGGATGGGTCATAGACACCTAATGATCCAGGGTAGGCATTCAGTCAACCTCACTTGGGTTCTCTTCACTTCTTGATGTGGAAGAACATATCACTTGAACTTTCCAATATCAAAAGAAAATTGGTCCTGCATCATACATGTTTCTGAAGAACTGATATGTCTTTATTGCTGCCTAGTGGCAGCTTGATGTTGAAGCAAAAGTTCAACCAAAAAATGCAAGACCAAAAAATACAAGAAATGCAATGAACTTTTCAGTAGACCCTGAATAGAACCAGGAACTGACTAGGCATTTTCATGTATGTTGTCTAATGTAGGCTCACAAGAGACTCATGTAGGGAATTTTATTTTATTCAAGTTCTGTATTAGGAAATAGAGTCTGAGAGAAGAAAGGAATATATAACAAGTAAATATAAAAGTTCTTAAGCCTTTTCTCCTTCTTTCTACCACCTTGCCTCCCATCTCAACAGAAATCAGTGAAAGCTGGAACAAAGAGTGCCTCTAGGAAGAAGTGGAGTGGCGCTTGAGTTAAATCTGAAAAGGCGCTGTTAAGAGTCTGATGAAGAGGGGTGGGTAGCAGTTAAGTCAGAGGAGGAGTCTTTACAGAGACACACAGCTGCAAGCAGGTATGGTGTCAAATTTGGCTTACTCAGCTTTAACAATGAGGATCAGAACCCTGTGCACCTGGCTTTGGGCAGCATGATTTTGAAGGACAAAGGACTTTGGCGAGAAACCCAGTGGGGACTGATGAGAAATAGCAGCTAGAAATGCGGAATGCAGAGCTCAGATAACTACCTGTGTCTCTCGAGGGAAGTTAGTGTCTCTTCCCTCCTTCTTCTGACCTTGCTGCTGCTTTCTACTTTGCCTCTCTAGGAGAGCTCATTTGCTTTGCCCTGAGTATGGCTGCCCCACTGCAGCAGAGGTGCACTAGCATCGGTGGGCCTCGGTGCCGGATTCCAAGGGCCAGAGGTCCACCTCGAGTGCAGTCAGCTTCCAGTGCTCACTTCCCTTGGCCTGGGAGCAGGATCTTGTATATCATGGCACAGGCAGCTCCTCTAAGAAGGCATTTGAACTACAGGAGGGAGAGATGGGAGGTCAGTGTGATCAGACTTATGGAGTATCTTGAAAGCCAGTGAAAACACATGCACTTGGCTCTCTAACTGAGAGAAGAAAGTGTGCAAGATGAAGGAGTTTGGTGAAGGGTAAGTTGCAAGGGTGAGAGACTGGCACAGAGATGAGCTAAGAGATAACAGAATAGGGCGTGGCGACTAGATTTGGAGAGATGGGAGTGGAGCGGGGATGGCAAAGCAGGCAGAAGCTACTTCGAAAGGACAAGCAGGATTATTATAAAGAAAAGGCAGCTTTCAGGTCCAAGTATTAGACAAAGTTGTGAGCCTTTGGGAGATAAAGGAGGAGAAGGAGTGCAATTTTGAGGAGAGGGAGAACACATCTGTTTAGGGGAATGTGGTCTCAGATCTGTCTGTGGTGGTTGAGCACTGGCCATAGGCTACAAGTGCAGTGGGCAAAGGGAATGTGATAGGGTGGGAAGCCATGGTAGTTTGAAGTGAAAGAGATGAGATGGGGGATGGGTTTTGGCAGACAATGAGGAACTGAATTAGAGGCCAATTGCCTTCCATCCAAATCTGCATCATTTTGTGCTGTCTGTGCATTTGTTGACTGAGCTTCCAGGTGGACAGGTCAGTCTTGAAACACCTGAAAAATATCATGACCTAATATTGTACTGAAACAGTGGTGATAAATGAGGCCCCTCCAGTAGGGAAAAGTCTGGAAGCAAGTCCAATGTTACTGTGAATAAGACCGGGGGGTGAGATAGTGGGGATGTGAGGCAGGCTCAAGAGGGAGGAGGTATATGTATACTTAAAACTGATTCATATTGTTGTACGACAGACACCAACACAGTTTGTAACAGGGTAAAGCAGTTACCCTCCAATTACAATAAAATGGCCAATGGCCAATGGTTCCCAAACTGTGTCTTAGACTACAAAGGCAAACAGGAGATGGTTAAATTTCAAATACAGGGGTAAACATTTCTTCCACTTCTACTAGTGGGACTTAGCCTAATGCAGATAACATTGGTCTCAAAAAATGATTGTGTTTTGGCCAAGACACGAATTCCTTTTTGAGATTCTGCCAGTTCCTGGTGCAAGCCAGGAAATATATTTTTAGATCTCTATAACTCGAGCTAAGAGGACTATGTACTGCTTAATGGTTGTCATCCAATGTGTATAAATAGAACCTTTACGGAGACAAGCCATATGCTTTGTAGTGGTTACCTTATTTAACTAC
Source organism: Capricornis sumatraensis (assembly GCF_032405125.1). Lineage (NCBI taxonomy): Eukaryota > Metazoa > Chordata > Mammalia > Artiodactyla > Bovidae > Capricornis > Capricornis sumatraensis. Next base: position 4,654,347 of record NC_091083.1, read on the forward strand.
AGATCTGACTTACAATCACTTTAATTCCTAAAACCACTCAATTTTATTCATTAAGAACATGATTGCACAGAGGAATGCTTTGTAATTTGGCTGTGGAATCAAAAACCAAGAATATTTTCCTCCCCAAAACTTGTAATAAGGTCAAACTAAAGGCTTATAATAACTGTTTTTAGCTGTTCTCTTAGAATTGAAAACAAATGTCATCTAGTTTCCAAAGAGCAGTGTATTGCTAATCATTTATTTGTATAATATAATTTCAATTTCTTCAACATTTTTATGCATTACCTCAAAATTAAATGTGGTAAATGCTTTAGTTCTCTAATTTTTGAAGAATTAAAACAGTAGTCTTTTACACATTAAGATCAGATTTATCCTTTGTATCTGAGATTTGTATGGATTTTGTATGGTAAAAACTAATATAGCAAACTAATAATGATATACACTTTTAATCAGTATAAAGATATGCTGCATGACCACCAAAATAACAAAAAAATTGAAGACCAACAGTACCAAGTTTTGCAAAGATGTGGATAATTGGGACTCTCATGCATTGCTAGTGGGAGTGTAAATTGGTTAGGACCACACTGGAAAACTTTTTATTAGTATTTGTTAAAGGAAAGCATATGTCTACCATATGAATTTAGATAAATGAACATGTGTTCTTAAGGAGACAGTTATTAGAATGTTCATAAAATTTTTTATTTGTAATAATCCCAAACTGCAAATACCTAATCATCTATCAACAAGAGAAAGAATAAACACATTGTTAGAATGAACTATTAATACATGCTATATTATGAAGGAAATCTCATAAATGTCATATTGAATGAAAGAAGCCAGATGCAAAAGATACAGAAAATTCCTTTTGTATGAAGCTCAAGAAAAGGCAAAACTAATCTCTGGTGATAGAGATCAGAATAGTGATTTACTTTCCTTCTGGGGAAGATAACGTTGGCAAGTGGCACCTGAGCAACTGGGAGTGATATAGAGATGCTGCACATCTCAGTTCAGATGGTGTCTCCATGAGTGTAAACATATGTAAACATTCACCCAGCTGTGCCTTAGAGAATTTCACCACATGCATATTATACCTCAGTAAATCTATGGAATTCATGATGCGTTTTCCTGTTTCCAATTCCGGTCAGCATGAACAAGCTAATTCTAATGCAGAAGGTTGCTACTTGGCTAAATTGAGGAGGAGATGGGTGCAAATGAAGTACTGAGACAAATACAGGAGGCTTTAACATCCTTGTATTTATTACAAAGAAGTACATTGGTTCTGTTGGGAAAGTAGCAGGATGATGTGGCTTTGGAGATATTATAATTTTTTTTGGCCTGTAGAATAAGTAATAATATTTTTATATTTTATACCATATTACATACATTCAATAAAAGAGTATTTTCAATTTTAAGTATATTTTTATTTAAAAATTTTATATCTATGTATCCATATATACCTACATACATACATATCTATACACCATGTCATGTAAATAGGATCATATGCTTACTTGTAGGATTTTTTTTAGTACGGTTTATTTGAAGTGGTTCTTCTCTCCATGTCACTTCCTCATTTGGTGTCACAATCTACTATGTGTCTTACCTAATTTTCTTATGCATATATGGTAAGGCACATTTATTTTATACACATACTTAGATGTGTATATGTATATGTATGTATATGCCCATAGGTACAAATTTCTTTGTCCTTGTGCTGCAAAAATAGTATAATATCATATACATTTTCTTACACCTTGCTGTAATTCTCCCAATAAAACTCCATGAAAATGCCAGCAAATCAAGTGATATGTCATGGTGCCTAATTGTCCATAGGGTGGATATGCCATAATTTACTCAAACAATCCTGTGTGCCTGGGCTTTGGTTGGGCAAGGTCTTTTGTGTACTGTGGTGAGAAAGTCTTGAATTCAAAAGCAGTGAGTAGGATTATGTCACTTACATTGTCTGAGCCTGTCTCTTCATCCATCTAAGGGGGAAGCATTTATATCTGCCCCCCCCAACAATACAGGGAAGATAAAAGAATAAAAACCATGGTATATAGGAGTTTACATGTTTGATGTGAGCACCAAGTGAGGTGCTCTATGTTATTATTTTCCCATTTTCTAGATGAAAAAAGTTGGGATAACTTATACAAGGTCAACAGGAGATGTCAGATTAGAATTGTATATGTCCCATTTTGAGAGCCTGCGATTTTAGCTGCCATGCAACACTGCCTCTCAAATGTAATGTTCACTAGACATTTTATTTTATACATAAATATCTACAGAAAACATAAAATAGAATGGTTCTCAAAAAAATGTTGGAATTAACACTGTCAGTTGTCAATGTTCGTAACAAAAGCAGAGGTTTGTATCAGATAACTATATATGTGTAGGAAATCATCCAAAATTCAGTGGCTTAATACAACAGCCATTTATATTGGTCATGATTCTGTGAGTCAGCAATCTGGGCTGGGCTTAGCTGGATGGTTCTTCTGGCTTAATCTGGGCTCACTCAAGAATCGTTGTTATCTGCTGGGTCCGCTGAGCAGTGCAGTCTAGAGATTTCCTGACTCTAACTGGGACTGTGGGGACAACTGGACCATGGGTTGTCAGAGTTTATCAGGCGTACGCAAACAGTTACAGTGTAATTTCAAGAGGGAGAATGGAAACACAAAAAAACTCTTGAGGCTTACGCTTAGAACTGTATCACCATGGTTTCTTCCAGATTCTCTAAATCAGAGCAAATCACAAGCCTATCCCAGATTCAGCCACTTGGTGGGAATTGTCACCAACTCACAGGGCAGGAAGACTAAGATCTAGGGTGATGAAAAATTTCTCTCATCCAAAATGGGGAAAAAAAGGAAAAAATAAGTTTTACTCCTTTTATCCCATAGAACTTGGCACTGATTTCTTATCAGTGCTGTGTTTGTGTTTCTGCTGAAAATGAGACATGTATTCTTTGGCTTGCAAACAGCTGGTTTTCTTTTGGCTCAGTCTGTATGTCTAAGCTGAATCAAATCTCTCAGGCTTTAGAGCCATCCTCATGTTCTTGATTGAAGTCCGTCTGTACTGAATGATTTTAATTTCTATTTCTCAGGAAGCCAGAGGACATGCCATTATTTATGGCTTTTCAAAAGAATGTAACTATTTGGCTACATAATCATTATATCACAACCAACCAAATTCTCTAATTCATGTGGCTTATAATGTATGTAAGTTGTGCATTTCCCAAACAGCACTGTCATGCTTTCTTTGCAAGACAGGTACCCTTCCTACATCTTCAGCATCCTCTCCTAATACTCTCAGTTCCCAGCATCCTTGCCCCACTGTTCCAAAAAAGGACATGCATTTAACAGTTAAATAACCTGAAGCATAGGAAAATATGTCAGTTTCATACAGCATTCATTGATTGAGATGCAAGATTTTCTCACTTCTTGGTTGTTGGCCATATACACTGTCTAATTTGATTTTCACGTTGTTTGAGGATTTTCTAGGAACCATCTCTCTTTTCTTTTGGAAGCTTAAAATGAGATATTTGTTAACTCATCCTTTCAACATGATATTTCTACTAGCTGAAGTGAAGTGATGGAGGCATAGAAAACAATGTAAAATTTGTTGTTTTAGTAAATATTCCTTTTTTGTTTTAGTCACATGGTATAGTAGATGAAGGTATGGATTCAGGAATTGACCAGACTGAGATTCATATTACAGATTTTCCACGTATAAGATGTATGACATTGGGCAACACACACACGTATTAGTCTGCCACATTGTGGTAAAAAAAAAAAAAATTAGTAAATGTTTATTATTATTATTACTCTTTCTTATTGAGAAGTAGTTAATGTTATTCCCTGGTGGCTCAGAGGTTAAAGTGTCTGCCTGTAATACAGGAGACCTGGGTCTGATCCCTAGGTTGGGAAGATCCCCTGGAGAAGGAAATGGCAACCCACTCCACTATTCTTGCCTGGAGAATCCCATGGATGGAGGAGCCTGGTGGGCTACAGTCCACGGGGTCGCAAAGAGTCGGACACGACTGAGTGACTTCACTTTCACTTTCACTTTTCATAATATATAACACTGTTAGTTTTATATATATATATGTATAGCATTATATCAGTTTCAGTATATGATATAATGATTAAATATTTGTGTATACTAAGAAATGATCACCATAGTACGTCCATCCATCACCATATATAGTTAATAATTTTTTCTTGTGGTAAAAACTTTTACAGTTTACTCTGAGCAACTTTCAAATGTGCAGTGCAGTTTTTACTATGTTAACTATGATACACATTACATCCTATGACTTTTGTAACCGGAAATTTGGACCTTTTGGCTCCCTTCACCCATTTTTCCCACTCCCTGCCCACTGCATCTGGCAAAGAACAATCTGTTCCTTGTGTTTATGAGGTATTTTTGTTTTTCAGAGCAAAGATATGTTAGAGTGTATTGTCTGACTTATTTCACTTAGGTCCATCCATGTTTTCACAAAGGGCACAATTTCCTTTTTATGGCTGAATAATATTCCGTTGTATATCAGTGCCATATTTTCTTTATCTATTCGTCCATCAGTCCATGCTTAGGCTGTTTCCCATACCTCGTCTATTGTAGATAAGGCTGCAGTAAACCTTGGGTGTGTATAGCTATTTGAGCTAGTAGGGTTTTTTGGCTTCAGATAAATATTTAGAAGTAGCATTACTAGATCAGACGGTAGTTCCATTTTTAATTTTTTGTGAAAGTTCCATACTGTTTTCCATGGTAGCTAAACCAATTTATATTCTTACCAATAGGGCAGGAGGGTTCTCTTCTCTTCACACTCTCACCAACATTTGTTGTCTGTTTGATGATAGCCATTCTAACAGGTATGAGATGATCTCATTGTGGTTTTGATTTAAATTTCCTTGATGATTAGTGACTTTGAGCATCTTTTCATGTACCTATTTCCATCTGTATATCTTTATTAGTCTTACTCTTGAAAACCAGGAGCAGAATAGATGTATGCCCTTCTCATGTCAGGTATGGAGGCCACAGGACAGTGGATCACTTGTGCAGACTTTCTTGTGCTTCTCTATCTTAGATTTAGAGTTTTCTTTTATGTGTCCAGACACTCCATGTATCATATTTTGATAAGATCCAATGAAATAATGCATATAAAGCACCTAGTGCAGGGTCTATAAATACTGACTTTCTTTCTCTTTTACTCCCTTTCCTCCTGGCAACTGAACAGCCCTTACATCAGCCTTTTGTATTAGTTTGGGTTCCCCAGATTCAGACTCCAAGATGTGGGTTTTGTGCAGGGGAATATCAGGGAAGGATCCCAGGAAACAATGCAAAAGTGTGATGGCCACAGGCCAGGGGTGGGGAAGAAACCAAATAACGGCTTCATTTCAGGGGTAGTTTGAGCCTTAGCATGGTCTGTGGGGTGCTCTAGAGTGTACATGTGTCTTGGAATGTGTGCTGCCTTGAGGTGAGAGAGCCTCTTTTTCTCCTGCACCAGTCTCTACTGGTCATGGGTCATCCTGGTGTAACTTCCAGGCCCTTCCAGTTCTCCATACTGCATGGGCAGCCCTAGTGACCCTGGGGAAACCCCCGAGGAAGGCTATGGGTGCAAGCATTTAGAAACAGAGCAGATAGAAGCTGGAGGCAAGGTACAGAAAGGATGGAGATGGCAGATCTTGGTGGGCAACAGCAGTGTTCACTGCACCCTCTCTAGGGAACAGGAAGACAAATCTCTGGTTAGATGGTGGCCCTCCAGTGGCAAAGGCAAGGTTACTGCTTAGGTCAAAGTCACACAATATTCTGGGGAGCAGCAACTAAAGCAATATCAATCCGTAGGAACAAGTCCATCTCTGAATATCAAGCACCCAGGAAGTCAGTGTCAAGCTTCAGTCTCCCCTGTTAATCTTCTGGCAGGCGTGATCTGAGTGTGGCTAGTGATACTTGATGAAGGGATTAGAGATGAAGGAAGATTGTGTTCAAGAATCAGCTTTCTTACTATACTTTTTAAGGAAATAACTGGTGATTAGTTTTCAGGTCATATTGGGCTCTTCCTCCTAAAAGAATGGCTAACCTGAGAGATTTACTTCTAAAAGAGTGAACTTTTAACTAGAGCTTTTAGGAATGGGCAGCTTAGAAAGCAAAGAAAGTTTTAGGATTGAGAAGGAATTCTAAAATTCCTCTTTTAGAAAATGAAATACTAAGTTTCATGAATATTTGTTAAAATGAAATATTCTAGTTACAGAAATTTTCCATTATAGTCTTTTAGTTGAGAAAATTAAATAAAAAAAATCTGAGGGCTGATTTAAATAAGAGAATTATTAGAAATAGGAAATTGCCAAAAAGCTGCTCATGGTGTTTGACATATTTAAAAAGGCACTTATATTTGTGAAAAAAAGAGCTATTTAAGGTATAATTATTTCTAATGATCCTTATCTTATGATAAGGATCTCATGATAAAAATTGCCAATAACCAATTTTGAGAATTTTGGAGATAAGTTAGTAAAACACTTTATCTGTGACTTATGGCTTTTGGCCCGTAAAGAAGGTTGAGCACCAAAGAATTGATGCTTGCCAATTGTGGTGCTGGAGAAGACTCTTGAGAGTCTTGGACAACAAGGAGATCAAACAAGTCTATCCTAAAGGAAATCAACCCTGAATATTCATTAGAAAGACTGTTAATGAAGTTGAAGCTCTAATACTTTGGCCACCTGATGTGAAGAGCTGACTCACTGGAAAAGCCCTTGTGATGCTGGGAAAGATGGAAGACAAATGCAGAAGTGGGCAGCAGAGGCTGAGATGGTTAAATAGCATCACTGATTCGATGAGTCTGAGCAAACTCCGGGAGAGGACAGGGAAGACTGGCGTGTTGCAGTCCATTGTGGTTGCAGAGTCAAACATGACTTAGCAACTAAACAACAACAACATGGTTTTTATTCCTTGTACATTATTCTTGTCTGAATTAAGAACTTGTCTATCACTGGAAGCAGCTGAAAAAAATACTTTGGCTAAAGCTGCTTGAGAACTGGAATCAGAATCTTAAATAGTGAATGGTGGCAAGATTCCAAAATTAATTATGAAGGCTCTTGACATGATGTGGCATTTTCAACCTGTTTTGATTGACAAAAGGTATCACAAATGGAGAGCTCATTTTCCACTTCCCCTTGTTTCCTGTGATTTTGGGTCTCACCCACTCTGAAATCTGAGCCTCCATGGAAGCTACATCTTCATGTATGTCAGTCTGAAACAACAATGATGAGATGGCTTGTCTAAGTATCTGACTCCATCAGTTCTCATACTCAGAAGGCCTTAAGCTTCAATTTATTTCTTTTGATTATTGGCAGATTGCTGTCTGTGCCATCTCTCTGATGTGACTGCTTGAGTGTATTAGCTATGCCCTCCCTAATTATTCATGCTTCCAGTGTTACCCATTCAAAATTTATGACAATGAGGACAGTGGATTAGGAGCCTGAGGAACCGAGGCTTAAGTCTGCTGCCAGAGAGTTACCGTCATTGTTTTCAGTGCAGAGTACTAACAGACAGGACAAATCACTCCAATTTCTGGCTTGGTACGTTTAGTGTAGAATTATCTAAAAAAGAGTGCATTTTCTCTGATACACCAGAAAATCAAACAAATCAGGAATTGTTGAAAACTAGGATTTAGGTCTAAGCCTATTATTCTGTATCTGATGGGCATCGCCCTGTATATGTAAGAATCTGAAGCCAGGGATTTGACATGCAAGCTTAGACAGATGTTTCAAGGTATGTCTCAAAGGCTGTCTTAATCCTTTGTGTTCCCCATTTAATACTTGGCAGTTATTCATTATTTGATTAAAAAGAAAATTATTGATTAATCATATAGCATCAGTTCTGTTCAGTCACTCAGTCGTGTCCAACTCTTTGTGACCCCATGGACTGCAGCACACCCGGCTTCCCTTTCCATCACCAACTCTTGGAGCTTACTCAAACTCATGTCCATTGAGCCAGGGATGTCATTCAACCACCTTATCATCTATTGTCCCTTTTTCCTCCTGTCTTCAATCTTTCCCAGCATCAAGGTCTTTTCTAAGAGTTGGCTCTTTGCATCAGGTGGCCAAAGTATTAGAGCTTCAGCTTCAGAATCACTCCTCCCAATGAATATTCAGGATTGATTTCCTTTAGGATTGACTGGTTGGATCTCCTTGCAGTCCAAGGGACTCTTAAGAGTCTTCTCCAACACCACAGTTCAAAAGCATCAATTATTTGATCCTCAGCTTTATGGTCCAACTCTCATATCCATACATGACTACTGGAAAAAGTATAGCTTTGACTAGATGGAACTTTGTCAGCAAACTAATGTCTCTGCTTTTTAGTATGCTGTCTAGCATATAGCATAAATCACCACTATAAATACTTCACCTTCTGTGATACAGTCTGATTTATTTTACTTTATTATTGTATTTATCAGAATTGCCAGGAGAAATATCAATAACCTGACATATGCAGATGACACCACCCTTATGGCAGAAAGCGAAGAAGAATTAAAGAGCCTCTTGATGAAAGTGAAAGAGGAGAGTGAAAAAGAGAGTTGGCTTAAAACTCAGCATTCAGAAAACTAAGATCATGGCATCCAGTACCATCACTTCATGGCAAATAAATGGGGAAACAACGGAAACAGTGAGAGACTTTAATTTTTGGGCTCCAAAATCACTGCAGATGGAGACTGCAGCCATGAAATTAAAGACTTTTGCTCCTTGAAAGAAAAGTTATGACCAACCTACACAGCATATTAGAAAGCAGAAACATTACCAAGAAAGGTCCGTCTAGTCAAAGCTGTGGTTTTTCCAGTAGTCATGTATGGATGTGAGAGTTGGACTATAAAGAAAGCTGAGTGCCAAAGAATTGATGCCTTTGGACTATGGTGTTGAGGGAAACTCTTGAGAGTCCCTTGGACTGCAAGGAGATCCAACCAGTCCATCCTAAAGGAGATTAATCCTGAATATTCATTGGAAGGATTGATGCTGAAGCTTAAACACCAATACTTTGACCACCTGATACAAAGAACTGAATCATTGGAAAAGACCCTGATGCTGGGAAAGATAGAAGGCAGGAGGAGAAGAGAATGACAGAGGATGAGATGGTTGAATGGCATCACCTACATGATGGGCATGAGTTTGGGTAGACTCCAGGAGTTGGTGATGGAAAGGGAAGCCTGGTGTGCTGCAGTCCATGGGGTCTCAAAGAGTTGAACACAACTGAGCAACTAAACTGAACTGATTGTGGTCTGTTGGCTTTTGTGACCTAGTGCTTCAACTGCCTTTGCATCTGTAGCGTACTTAGTAATTAGATACTCTTCATTATAACTTTCAGAGAAGGCAATGGCACCCCACTCCAGTAATTTTGCCTGGAAAATCCCATGGGCAGAGAAGCCTGGTAGGCTACAGTCCATGGGGTCACTAAGAGTCAGACATGACTGAGTGACTTCACTTTCTCTTTCCACTTTCGTGCATTGGAGAAGGAAATGGCAACCCACTCCAGTTTCTTGCCTGGAGAATCCCAGGGATGGGGGAGCCTGGTGGGCTGCCATCTATGGGGTCACACAGAGTTGGACACGACTGAAGCGACTTAGCAGCAGCAGCAGCATTCTAGCTTTTGTCATCTTTAAATGGCTTTTTAATCCTTTAAAAAAAAAACAAAACCCTTAATCTATAGTCTATGCAAAGTAGGAAAAACTACCAATAAAATACAGTTACAGAAGTTCCATTCAAATTTTTTCAGTGAACTGACAACTTAATCTTCCTTTCTCTGTGTCAGTCAACAAATATTCATTGAACCCAACAATATACTGGAGGCATTGCTAGACACTGATACATTTCATCTTACTTTGAGGTTGTCAGTCTTCAAATATTTATTGAGCCCTAACATATGCCAGGGACTTTGTTAGGTGCTGGGGATTCAGAACTTGAAAGACACAGTTCCCTTTAGTCGCTTACAGCAGAGACAAAAATAAAACAATGTAGACTTAAGGTATATACTCTGATGAAGGGCTAGGCCAAGTACAGTGAAATTCTCATGAGGGAAGGTTTATATCTGTCAGGGAGAGTAGGAACATAGGCTTGGAGCTGAGACTTGGGGTCATTTCAGGTAGGGAAGCAACACCTTTCCTACCAGGTCAAAAGAACAAAACCCTCCAGAGCTGCCATAGCTTCCAGTGACTCTGCTTTATTGGAGAATGAAGTGTAAGTCAAGGAGCACCTCCCCCCCCAGAAAAAAAAGTTAAGCGAATCTAAAAAAATAAATAAAGAGTAGATGCAGTAGAGAATAGGTGGAGCTCAGATCATAAAGAGCTATAAATGCTGTTCAGAGTGGTTCCTATCTTCATTGCCTGGCAGATTTTGGAAGGATGTGTCTCCTTCTGGAAGGCATCTGTTATGGTTCAGACAGGAAAGAGAATGTGCCAGTAGCAGAACTTACATACTTATACTCAAACCCAAACCTGTAGAGGTCGAACAGATTTTGTGATGATGAAGTTTGAGCTCATTTGTTTGTTTCAGTAGCAATTATTGGAGTTGAGAATGGCCATAAATGAATGGTAGAGAGGAAGGTAGTCCGCAAAATATTGATGATGAGAGAACAAGGCTAGAGTGATACATCCACCGTAGACTGGAAAGGGAAAAAAGAAACCTAAGGTGAACTTGGGGCCTCCATATACAGCTGCTCAAATAAACAAGGAGATGCTATCTTTGGCTAAGCTTAACTCCCAAGGGGCAATACTTGGAATCAGGCATCTGGTGGTCCTATGTCCAATGGGAACACAGTACTTTCAATTTGTAAGGAGTGATATCCAGGTCTTGCAGATGGCATGAAATGGCTGGCTTCATTTCGGAAAACTATGTCTAATTCAACTCAAGTTTTAGTGTTACTAACACCAAGAACACCTTATATGGTGCACACATGCTGTGCTTAGTCGTTCAGTTGTGTCTGACTCTTTGTGACCCCACGGACTGTAGCCCGCCAGGCTGCTCTGTCCATGGGATTCTCCAGGCAAGAATACTGGAGTGGGTTACCGTTCCCTCCTCCATCTTATATGGTACCTCCTTTCTATTATGCCTGAAGAGTGTTGAGGAAAATAGGATGAGAAGTGGGTCTTACAGATCTGTAATGGCTAATTCTGATCTAGTGATCTCATGTATCGGTAGAGAAAATATGAGCTTCATTTTGAAGACATTTCAGATTTATTCAATAGCTGTTTTCATGTGTAAGCAATGCAGCTGGACCACACTATTCCTGAGATCGCTTTAATCATACCTCATTGACACACCGAGGCAGATCAAATTCTCACTTGATTAACCCTCCCACCACCCTTCATTTAACTGCAGCACAAAGCTCTGAGTATTGAATTCCATGAGCCAGTACACTGTGTATTTGATGGAAAAGCGCATGAAGGGAATGCCCTTTGTCTACATCCTGTCTTCCTCTCAAGGCTAAAATTAGTATCAATTCAATAGGTATGAGATAAAACCATATCTATGGTGCCATTGTAGTTTTTGTTTGACTTGTTTGTATTTGTTTGTATTTAGGTGACCACATATTTAAATTTATTGGGGACAGTCCCATTTGAGTGACTTTATATGTGTGAGTTTATGCACTCCCTTCTATTATATTGAGCTGTGTCTTTTACACTCATACAAGATGACTGTGTTTATCCCCACATGACTATAATAAGCCATCAAAGTTAGACAAGTCATGACTGATTGCCTATGGCAGAATGCATTGCTCATCTAACTGAAATTGGGATTTTATTCATCAAGTAGGGATATCGAGTTGACAGATAACAGGGACTGCTGCATATTTTTTCAAATCAAAGTTTGTATTTAAGAAAAAAAGATTTATGTATAATGCTTTTATTTGTTTCATAGAACCTCCCCCACCCCCCAAATTGTCACATGACTTTTTGGAACATAGCCTTTTTTTTTTAAGCCGCTGGAGCATCTTTTGGAGTCCTCTACTTGAGTTTTGAGCTTCCCAGGTGGTTCAGTGGTAAGAATCCACCTGTCAGTGCAGGAGCTGCTGGAGATGTAGGTTCAGTCCCTGGGTCGGGGAGATCCATTGGAGGAGGAAATGGCCTCCTGCTGCAGTATTCCTGCGAGGGTGACCCTGTGGGGAGAGGAGTCAGGAGGACTGAGGTCGCGGTGCTGCAGAGAGTCAGACACTGAGCAGCTGAGCGCACACGCACGCAATCAAGTTTTCCAGGGTGAATCTATCCAGTTCTTTTTATATTATTTGAAATGCAGCAATTTTTGAAACCTCAAATGATACAGCCACTGGAAATTTTAGCCCAAGCCATAAATATCATTTGCAAAAATTAGGATAGATGTTTTTGGCCATTAATCCTGCATATATTAGAGGAGATCTGTGAAACTACTTTATGTGTTTATTTTTAAAATGATCCTGAAAATATCCCTTTAAATTATATACAATATTTGCAATTGTCACATCATGCCCACCTAGGAACAATCTCCTTACTTTCTGTTGTACTAGTTCTATTTACAGAAACCTCTAAAGGTATCAAAACTAGGATTAATAAGAGGAAATTACAGGCTAAGTTATCATTCCCATATATTGTACTATTATTCAAATTAAAGTAATTAAGAAACCATGGTAGCATTAGTGCCTTTATTCAGTTCCGTTTAGTTCAGTCACTCAGTTGTGTCCGACACTTTGTGATCCCATGGACTGCAGCACAGCAGGCCTCCCTGTCATCACCAACTCCTGGAGTCCACCCAAACTCATATCCATTGAGTCAGTGATGCCATTCAACCATCTCATCCTCTGTTGTCCCCTTCTCCTCCTGCCCTTAATCTTTCACAGCATCAGGATCTTTTCAAATGAGTCAGCTCTTCGCATCAGGTGGCCAAAGCATTGGAGCTTCAGTTTCAACATCAGTCCTTCCAATGAACACCCAAGACTGGTTGGACCTCCTTGCACTCCAAGGGCCTCTCAAGAGTCTTCTCCAACAACACAGTTCAAAAGCAACAATTCTTCAGTACTCAGCTTGCTTTATAGTCCAACTCTCACATCCATACATGATTGCTGGAAAAACAGCTATCTTTGACTAGACAGACCTTTGTTGGCAAAGTAATGTCTGCTTTTTAATATGCTGTCTAAGTTGGTCATAAATTTCTTTCCAAGGAGTAAGTGTCTTTTAATTTCATGGCTGCAGTCACCATCTGCAGTTATTTTGGAGCCCCCGAAAATAAAGTCAGCCACTGTTTCCACTGTTTCCCCATCTATTTGCCATGAAGTGACAGGACTGGAGGCCATGATCTTAGTTTTCTGAATGTTGAGCTTTAAGCCAACTTTTTCATTCTCCTCTTTCACTTTCATCAAGAGGCTCTTTAGTTCTTCTTTGCTTTCTGCCATAAGGGTGGTGTCATCTGCATATCTGAGGTTATTGATATTTCTCCCAGGAATCTTGATTCCGGTTTGTGCCTCACCCAGCTCAGCGTTTCTCATGATATACTCTGCATATAAGTTAAATAAGCAGGGTGACAATATACAGCCTTGGCGTACTCCTTTTCCTATTCAGAACCAGTCTGTTGTTTTGTGTCCAGTTCTAACTGTTGCTTCCTGACTTGCATACGGGTTTCTCAAGAGGCAGATCAGGTGGTCTGGTTTTCCATCTCTTTCAGAGTTTTCCACAGCTTATTAGGACTTGACTATAAAGCAGGTCCTTTGTTTCTGAGGGACACTTGTCAAGAACAAATTTGCCATTTATATCTAGGCTTATTGTTTTCTAATTACAAACTTATTTTTTAATTGGAAGATAATTGTTTCACAATGTTGTGTTGGTTTCTGCTGTACAATAATGTGAATTAGTCATAATTATATATATATATATATCCCGTCCTTCATGAGCCTCCCCTTCCTCCCAATGTTCATTACAGATCTTTTTAAAAATCTTTATTGAAATATAGTTGATTTACAGTGTTGTGTTAATTTCTGCTTTATAGCAAAATGATTCAGTTATGTTCACTGAAAAATAATTTTCTTATTTTTTCTATTATGGCTTATCACAGATTGTTGAATATAGTCCCTGTGCTACACAGTAGGATCTTGTTTATATATCCTTTATGTAGTAGTTTGCATCTGCTAATTTCAAACCCAATCCTTCCCTCCCTTATCCCCTTCCACTTTGGTAAACACAGCCTGTGACTATAGGTCTTTGACTTTGAGAATTCTTTTGACCATGGCTCAAAGTAGTTACTGCTAAACAATTTGAAAAGTGCAGTCTAACATGGTTGACTTATTTTATATGGCTATGAGAAACAGAAAGTGAAGAAGAAGTAAAGAGCCTCTTGATGAAAGTGAAAAAGGAAAGTGAAAAAGTTGGCTTCAAACTCAACATTCAGAAAACAAAGACCATGGCATCTGGTCCCATTACTTCATGGAAAATAGATGGGGAAAGGGTGGAAACAGTGACAAATTTTATTTTCTGAGGCTCCAAAATCACTGCAGATGGTGATTGCCATGTTACTCCTTGAAAGAAAAGCTCTGACCAACCTAGACAGCGTATCAAAAACAGATACATTACTTTGCCAACAATGGTCTGTCTAGTCAAGGCTATGGTTTTTCCAGTAGTCATGTATGGATGTTAGAGTTGGACTATAAAGAAAGCTGACAGCCGAAGAATTGATGCTTTTGAACTGTGTTGTTGGAGAAGACTCTTGAGAGGCCCTTGGACTACAAGGAGATCCAACCAGTCCATCCTAAAGAAGATCCATCCTGGGTGTTCAGTGGAAGGTCTGGTGTTGAAGCTGAAACTCCAGTACTTTGGCCACCTGATGTAAAGAGCTGACTCATTGGAACAGACCCTGATGCTGGGAAAGATTGAGGGCAGGAGAAGAAGGGGACGACAGTGGATGAGATGATTGGATGGCATCACTGACTCAATGGACATGGGTTTGGGTTGACTCCAGGAGTTGGTGATGACAGGGAGGCCTGGCGTGCTGTGGTTCATGGGGTCACAAAGAGTCAGACACGCCTGAGCACCTCAGCTGAACTGAAGAGTGGCGTTTTGGTTCAAAGACCTTGTATTTCTTCTAGAAAATCCCTGTGCATCACACATTCAAATCTAAATTACTGTGACATGTGAAAATGGTATGAGGTATCTTACTTGCTGAAGCTTCACTTTATCTTGAATAATAAAATTACAAGATCTACCACAATTAAACTTAATGGCAGAATATTGTGTTTCATTTGCCAATTAACCCAGTTGAGGTTTGAAGTAATATATATGAAAATGCTTTCTAATCACAAAACCACTAGACAGTTTTTTTTTTAATTAAATTTATTTATTTTACTTGGAGGTTAATTACTTTACAATATTGTATTGATTGTGCCATACATCAACATGAATCTGCCACAGGTATACACGTGTTCCCCATCCTGAACCCCCTTCCTCCCCATACCATCCCTCTGGGTTGTCTCAGTGCACCAGCCCCAAGCATCCAGTATCATGCATCGAACCTGGACTGGTGATTCGTTTCATATATGATATTATAAATGTTTCAATGCCATTCTCCCAAACCATCCCACCTTCTCTCTCTCCCTCTCCCACAGAGTCCAAAAGACTGTTCTATACATCTGTGTCTCTTTTGCTGTCTCGCATACAGGGTTATTGTTACTATCTTTCTAAATTCCATATATATGTGTTAGTATACTGTATGTATTGGTGTTTTAATCGTTGTCATTACTGTGTTGAAAAAACTGCCCATGGCCACTCAGAATAGAGAAAAAGTCTTAATTGTGAGCAAAGAACAGTTTAACCCTTAGGCAAGTACTTTATCATGAAAATGTTTTCCAGTGACTATGATTCATAGCAGATGGAAACTAACTCCTGAGACAGTGTTTTTCAAACCAGAGGTCTTGAGTAGGTTGTAAAATCAGTTTATTGGTTAGAGATCAGCATTAAAAGAAAAAAAAAGAACAGTAGAATAGAATACATGTATAACAGATTTTAAGTATAGATATTGTTTTGAGAAATATATACATATTTATATACATATATTTATATCTCACCGAAGAAACTAAATTATCATTTTACATATAGTATATATAGGGGGGCTTCCCAGGTGGCACTAGTGGTAAAGAACCCGCCTGCCACTGCAGGAGACATAAAAGACATATTTATATAAATATATATAGATTGTGTAAATATATATATGTTTACCCAAACACTGGATGGAGATTAAAATATCCTTATTGAAAATCATTGCTCAAAAGTAAAGCAAAACAAACCCAATAACAATGAATACAATTGCCATAATCTTTGTTTAAAAATTTTTATTTTTAGATAATTATTTTATTAAATGTAAATTGTGACAAAAAAATCTTAAGGTAATTGTAGGTCATAAGCCTATTATTTCTGAATCCAGAATAAAGGTTATTGTCTTTCTTTTTTATACCTTTTTAAAATTTCTTTTTAATTAAAGAGTAATTGCTTTGTAATCTCTTGTTGATTTCTGCCATATATCAACATGCTTCCCTGGTGGCTCAGATATTAAAGTGCCTGTCTGCAGTGGAGGAGACCCAGTTTTGATCCCCGGGTTTGGAAGATCCCCTCTAGATGGCAATGGCAGTCCATTCCAGTAGTCTCACCTGGAAAATCCCATGGACAGAGGAGCCTAGTAGGCTATAGTCCATGGGGTCACAAAGAGTCGGACATGACTGAGTGACTCCACCTTCACTTTCATAAATCATTGAGTGATTGACAACCAGATATCCAGTTCAGTTCAACACATTTTTTGAGAATTAACTATATATAAAAGTTACATCAAGCAAATGAAATTGAGATTATATGATTGTTTGCATGCCAAGTCACTTTAGTTGTGTCTGACTCTTTGTGACCCTATGAACTATAGCCTGCCAAGGTCTCTGTCCATGGAATTTCCCAGGCACGAATATTGGAGTGGGTTGCCTTGCCCTCCTCCAGGGGATCTTCCCAACCCAGGGATCAACCCTGCGTCTTTTATGTCTCCTTTATTGGCAGGCAGTTTCTTTACCACTAGTGCCAGCTGCGAAGCCCCCCTATATACTGTATGTAAAATGATAGTTTAGCTTCTTCTGTGAGATATAAATATGTCTTAAATAGATGATATTTAAAAGGCTGTTATAGATTTTGAAATATCATTTGAATTATTTTTACATGTATTTTCCTGTGTCAGTTATTGCTGTGTAGCAAACCATCCCAACGCAAGCAACTTAAACAACAGCCATTTATTTAGTACCAGCTCAGCGGGGCCGTGCTTTAACCTCGGCTATCCTGGGTTGCTCCGGTCTTGATTGGCTCCCTTGTGTGTGTGGTCAGCCCTGAGCCTGCTAAGCTGTGGTTCTAAGGGTTGGCTGGCTGTTGACTGGGGTGCTTTAGCTCCTACCCGTCCCAGTTGCCTCTCATCCTCGAGTAGTCTGTTCAGAAGTCAGAGACAGGGGTGTGAATGAGAGAGAAAGAAAGAGGAAGATAAATAATGGAAAGCATGCTGAGGCTAAGCTGGATCTGGAACAGAATTACCTTGACTACATCCTGCTGGCTAAAGCAAGTCACAGTTCAGCCAGTTTTAATGGAAGAGCAAATAGACTACCTCCTCATAAGAGAAATGGCAAAGTAGTCACAGGGCAAAGGACAGAGATACACAACATCAGTAACTGGAACCATCAGTGCAACCGACCTGACATTGTTTTTCTCTTGCTATCCTCTTCTTTGGAGCAAGGTAAATGGATTTTCAGATAAATGTCCATAAGGACCATCTTTCCTGCTTCTGTGTGAACTTCTAGTAAAAAGAAGATAAATGTGGAAATTAATGTAATTGATGCATTAATAAGTAGCTTATTTACTTAAACTGGTCAGTTTTTCTCTCAGTTTGATCTCAATAAATACTGTGCTTTAAAAGTTGACTGTTTCTAATGGAAGGACTGTGTTTATTCTCAGAACATTATAAAGCGTGCCTTACTGAATAAATGCTTTCTTAAAAGAGTGTGGGTAAATAGGACTGTAAGTCAAACCAGATTTTGATATTGAGGCTAAAATTTAAAGAGGTCCTTTTACATATGTTCTCTTCCCACAGATGTATCTGGAAGTCCTAGTTTTTGCAATGACACGTTCTCCAAAGTGACCTTCACCTGTTGAACATAATTGCTATATATAGCCCAAAACTTGGGCCAGAAAGGCTAATGTGTCATTTAAAACTTGCAGATAAAATGAATATAATCTGCTGAGAATAGTTTCATCAACTAAGTCTAGAAATAACTAGGTACTCGAGTGATTTTTACATAATCATTTGTTTCATTTTGAACAAATTAGAAAGGAAATTAGAGGCAACTAGAAGGGAAATTAGAAAGGGTGGTGCTAAATGCCTATTTATATGGCAATAATTTTATAAGGAAAACTTAAGCAAAATATGGCATTTGTGTATACTTTTCTTGCCTGTGACTATTGTATGTAGTCTAATATAATTAGCAAATTAGTCTTATGAAGTAGAGGAAGGTGAGTGATTCCAAAGACAGACTGCTTGGATTTGAATTTGAATTCTATCACGTGTTACCTGTGTGTCCCACGTTATCTTATACACCTCCCAGTAGAATGGGGATTATACTGGTGCCTGATTTATAAGTTTTTGTGAAGATTCAGTAAGAACAGTGCAGTGACCATGTGTGGTACACATTCAATAAATGTTAGTTCTCACTATCATTTTATTTCAACCTTCATGCATTTTCACTGATTCATTCCAGACTTGCTTGAACTCATGTGTTCTGTCTTGTATCAGGAGTCTGAGAGACAGAAACATAAAACAAAGGTATGCCCCCGCCCCCAACACAGATGCACTCGTGGAGCTGCCACCCATAAAGGGGATGCTAGCTTGAAGGTCATTGAGAATGTCCATGAAACTTGTGTCTTTCTTTAAAAAAAAGATTTCACACATACAGTTCTCTGAACCAAGGTGTGTGCTCTCAGCTGTTAGCTAAAGTATATTGAATTAGCTGGATTTACTGAAGTTTACACTCAGCCTCTATATTTCTCAGAAATATGCATAAAGTACATTATTATATTATTAAATATTATATTGTTAAGTATCTTAAATCATTATGCAGAAATGTCCCAATATTATATAAGCCATGCTTTTTACATAGAGTATATTAAGCCTTGGACACGTGACTCATTCTTCACTCTTGCAGTGTTTAAGGACTTTAATCTTCATTTGGTGATTTCTAATTATCCCCTGAAAATGACCCCTCCATACCAAATTTAATATTGCCTGAACTCTGCCACAAAGAAAAGGAAGTGATTATAATTCTCTTCATAGATCCTTCGACCCCATAAAATGCATTGGTTGGTTGTGGAGCTGGCCTGGATAACAGGTTATGTCAATACCATAAAATTTTTACTACTGACTTTGCTACTCTTGATTTGGTTCCACCGCCTTCCCTGCTGTGGATTTGTTTTGAGAGTGGTGAGCTATGTGGTAGGAAAAATTGTGGAGCATGACTTTCATTTGCTTTTTGAAGAAATGGGTCTCGAGGTCAGCCTTTTCCTGCCATATACCCAGTCTCTGCATCAGTCCCCAAAACGTAGAGCCGACAAAGACCTCCTGTACCCCATGCCTGTGGAGAAATCAAAAGATGCATTGACTTTGGCTTTTATCTGCTCCTGGTCCATGAGAACAGCAAGCAGTGTCTGAACAACTTCCTTGTCAAAGAGATATAGTGAAACAGATATTTAGATGGGATTGATTTTTTGGAGGGCTACTTTAAATGTTTTTTCAATAAATACTCCAACAATCTGATATGCAACGGATTAGGATTAATTAATTATGAAGAAATATTCATTATAAATTAAAAGTAAGTTTTGAGGACCCAATGTTTTGGAATGTCTCTTAGAATTCAAGATTCTGATGCTCACAAATTGAAAATGGGCAGAGATTCTTAAGGCTATAAATAAGTGAATGAATTATGTTTTTAATTTAATTATGTTATTTTTTGCTTATATAACAAAGAATTTATTGGTAAACTGTGCATTATTTTTAAAAATTTAGGTATAATTTACATAGAGTTAGATTTGTCTCTGTAAGTGTACATTTCCATATGTTTTAAAATACTAAATGTTAAGTTCTTGTAACTGTCACCACAACCAAGATATTGAACAGTTCTGTCATCCCTCTCCCCAAATTCCCATGGACCCGTTCGCAGTTAGCCCTTTCCCCTCAGCCCCAGGCAAAAACCGGTCTGTTTTCCTTCCCCATAATTTTGCCTTTGCCAAAATTAGAATAAGTGGAACCATACAGTATGCAGCCCTTTTAATCTGGCTCCTTGCATAAAGCATAAGGCATTTGAGATGCATCCATATCGTTCCTTTTGTCAGTAACTCATTCCTTTTCTTGCTGAGTAGTATTTCATTGTATGGATCCAGCAGGGTTGGTTCATTCATTTTCCCATTTGAGGGACATTTGTTATTTGTTTCTGATGCTTTTACTCATTTTGGAAGCAGTGAAATAAGATGGTAAAAGAAGTACTAATACTTTTTGTGGGGGGAGTGAGGGTTCCGGTGAGGAAGTGTTAGTCCAAAGGTGTTATAAGAACAGTGTATGTTGCCAGCTGGTGTAATCAGGCACATCAACAGTTCTCAAACTGTGCCCAACAATCACCACTGCTCCTTTGTTGCTTAAGTTCAAAATTTGCTTCTCTTTTTCTGATTTTCACAGTGTAGTTAAAATGTTGCATTTTCAAAATCTTAAGTTTATCTCTAATGAACTATGTGAAATACTTTTGTCTTTCACAGAACATAAAATGATACCAGGTTTGACACAAAAGCATTACATTGGTTTTACTGCAATTGCATCAAGGAATTTGGGGGTATAACACATAATCATGTAACTGCCAGGTGCTCTGTCCCTCAACAAGAGGATGTCATATGGAAAATATTCTAGTTCATCAGGATGTTAAAATAGGACTCTTCTTGTGGCCTCTGATGGAGAAGGATAAGAGGCTTATGGAAGCTTCCTGATGGGAGAGTCTGACTGTGGGGAAGACTGGGTCTTGTTCTGATGGGCCGGCTGTGTTCCTGCCCTGTAATTTGACCTGCGGCCAAACTATGGTGGAAGAAATGAAGATAATGGCACCTCCTTCAAAAGGTCCCATGCACACCCTGCCACACTCAGTGCCCCTACCCTGCAGAGGCCACCGTTGAGGCACACCTCCCCCGGAGACTCCTTGACACTCACGGGCAAGTCTGGCTCAGTCTCTTGTGAGGTCACTGCTCCTTTCTCTTGGGTCCTAGTGTACACAAGGTTTTGTATGTGCCCTCCAACAGTCTGTTTCCCCAGTCCTGTGGAAGTTCTGGCAGCTCTCTGGTGGGGTTAATGGTGACCTCCTCCAAGAGGGCTTGTGCCATACCGAGGTCTGAAACACCAGAGCCTCTCCCCTCATGGCAGGCCACTGTTGACCCATACCTCCACAGGAAACACTCAAAGCCCGGTCTGACTCAGTCTCTGTGGGATCTCCTGGTGTGCACAAGGTTTTGTTTGAGCCTTCTGAGTGTCTCTGGTGGGTATGGGATTTGATTCTAAACGCAATTTCACCCCTCCTGGGCCATAAAAAGCATCACTATAAACAAAGCTAGTGGAGGTGATAGAATTCCAGTTGAGCTATTTCAAATCCTGAAAGATGATGCAGTGAAAGTCCTGTACTCAATATGCCATCAATTTGGAAAACTCAGCAGTGACCACAGGACTGGAAATGTCAGGTTTCATTCCAATCCCAAAGAAAGGCACTGCCAAAGAACGCTCAGACTACCACACGATTGCACTTATCTCACACGCTAGTAAAGTAATGCTCAAAATTCTCCAAGCCAGGCTTTAGCAATACGCGAACCGTGAACTTCCTGATGTTCAAGCTGATTTTAGAAAAGGCAGAGGAACCAGAGATCAAATTGCCAACATCTGCTCGATCGTCAAAAAGGCAAGAGAATTCCAGAAAAACATCTATTTCTGCTTTATTGACTATGCCAAAGCCTTTGACTGTGTGGATCACAATAAACTGTGGAAAATTCTGAAAGAGATGGGAATACCATCTCTTGACCTGCACTCAAGAGCACTTGACCTGCCTCTTGAGAAACCTATATGCAGGTCAGGAAGCAACAGTTAGAACTGGACATGGAACAACAGACTGGTTGCAAATAGGAAAAGGAGTACGTCAAGGCTATATATTGTCACCCTGCTTGTTTAACTTCTGTGCAGAGTACATCATGAGAAACACTGGGCTGGAAGAAGCACAAGCTGGAATCAAGAGTACCAGGAGAAATATCACTAACCTCAGATATGCAGATGACACCATTCTTATGGCAGAAAGTGAAGGGGAACTAAAAAGCCTCTTGATGAAAATGAAAGAGGAGAGTGAAAAAGTTGGCTTAAAGCTCAACATTCAGAAAATGAA
Organism: Capricornis sumatraensis; assembly: GCF_032405125.1. Taxonomy (NCBI): domain Eukaryota; kingdom Metazoa; phylum Chordata; class Mammalia; order Artiodactyla; family Bovidae; genus Capricornis; species Capricornis sumatraensis. Next base: position 4,676,808 of record NC_091083.1, read on the forward strand.
GATCATGGCATCTGGTCCCATCACTTCATGGGAAATAGATGGGGAAACAGTGGAAACAGTGTCAGAATTTATTTTTGGGGGCTCCAAAATCACTGAAGATGGTAATTGCTGCCATGAAATTAAAAGATGTTTACTCCTTGGAAGGAAAGTTGTGACCAACCTAGATAGCATATTCAGAAGCAGAGACATTACTTTGCCAACAAAGGTCCATCTAGTCAAGGCTAGTCAGTGATCATGTATGCATATGAGAGTGGACTGTGAAGAATGCTAAGTGCCTTAGAATTGATGCTTTTGAACTGTGGTGTTGAAGAAGACTCTTGAGAGTCTCTTGGACTGTAAGGAGTCCAACCAGTCCATCCTAAAGGAGACCAGTCCTGGGTGTTCATTAGAAGGACTGATGCTGAAGCTGAAACTCCAATACTTTGGCGACCTCATGCGAAGAATTGACTCATTGGAAAAGACCCTAATGCTGGGAGGAATTGAGGGCAGGAGGAGAAGGGGATGACAGAGGATGAGAAGGCTGGATGGCATCACCGACTCGATGGACATGAGTTTCGCTGAACTTCGGGAGTTGCTGATGGACAAAGAGGCCTGGCGTGCTGCGATTCACAGGGTCACAAAGAGTCGGACACGACTATGCGACTGAACTGAACCATCTCACTGGGGCTTCTGCTTTGCCCTTGGATGTGGGATATCTTTTTTTTTGCTGAGATCCAACATTCTCCTGTCAATGGTTGTTCAGCAGCAAGTTGTAATTTTGGAGTTCCAGCAGGAGATGAGCACACATCCTTTATTCTGCCATCTTGTAGTCCAGCCTTGTCTAACTCAATGAAAGTATGAGCCATGCCCTATGAGCCGTGCCCTTGGGTGTAGGGCCTCCCAAGACCAGTGGGTCATGGTGGAGAGTTCTGACAAAGCATGGTCCACTGGAGAAGGGAATGGCAAACCACTTCAGTAATCTTGCCTTGAGAACCCCATGAACACTATGAAAAGGCAAAAAGATAAGACACTGAAAGATGAACTCCCCAGGTCAGTTGGTGTCCAATATTCTACAGGAGATCATTGGAGAAATAACTCTCGAAAGAATGAAGAGATGGAGCCAAACCAAAAACAACACCCAGTGTCTGATGTGTCTGGTCCAATGCTGTAAAGAGAAATGTTTTATAGGAACCTGGAATGTTAGGTCCATGAATCAAGGTAAATTGGAAGGGCTCAAACAGAAAGCAAGAGTGAACATTGACATTTTAGGAATCAGTGACTAAAGTAGACTGTAATGGGTGAATTTAACTCAGATAACCATTGTATCTACTGCTGTGAGCAAGAATCCCTTAGAAGAAATGGAGTAGGCCTCACAGTCAATAAAGGGTCCAAATGCAGGGCTTGGATGCAATCTTAAAAATGACAGAATGATCTCTGTTTGTTAAGGCAAGCCATTCAATATCACAGTGATCCAAGTCAATGCCCCAACCAATAATGCTGAAGAAACTGAAGTGGAATGGTTCTATGAAGACCTTCAAGAACTCACACCCCAAAAAGATGTCCCTTTCATTACAGGGGGCTGGAATGTAAAAATGGGAAGTCAAGCGATACCTGGAATGACAGGCAAATTTGGCCTTGGAGTACAGAATGAAGCAGGGCAAAGGTTAACCGAGTTTTGCCAAGAGAATGCACTGGTCATAGTGAACACCCTCTTCCAACAACACAATTGAAGACTTTACACATGGACATCAACAGATGGTCAATACTGAAATAAGATTGGTTATATTCTATACAGCCAAAGATGGAGAAGCTCTATACCATCAGCAAAAACAAGACCAGGAGCTGACTGTGGCTCAGATGATGAACTCTTTATTGACAAATTCAGACTTAAATTGAAGAAAGTAGGGAAAAATCACTCAACCATTCATGTATGAACTAAATCAAATCCCTTATGATTATACAGTGGAAGTGACACATAGATTCAAAGGATTAGATCTGATAGAGTTCCAGAAGAACTATGGATGGAGTTTCTTGATATTGTACAGGAGGCAGTGATCAAGACCATGCCCAAGAAAAATGCAAAAAGGCAAAATGGTTGTCTGAGGAGACCTTACAAATAGCTGTGAAAAGAAGAGAAGCGAAAAGCAAAAGAGAAAAGGAAAGGCATACCCATTTGAATGCAGAGTTCTAAAGAATAGCAAAGAGAGATAAACACTTCCTCAGTGATCAATACAAGAAAGATGCAGTAAGATAATAGAATGGGAAAGTCTAGAGATCTCTTCAAGAAAATTAGAGATACCAAGGGAACATTTCATGCAAAGATGGGCTCAATAAAGGACAGAAATGGTATGGACCTAACAGAAGCAGATGATATTAAAAAGAGGTGACAAGAATACACAGAAGAACTATACAAAAAATCTTAATGACCCAGAAAACCATGATGGTGTGATCACTCACCTAGAGCCAGACATCCTGGAATGTGAAGTTAAGTGGGCCTTAAGAGGCATCACTATGAACAAAGCTAGTGGAGGTGATGGAATTCCAGTTGAGCTATTTCAAATTCTTAAAAGAGGATGCTGTGAAAGTGCTCTGCTTAATATGCCAGCAAATTCAGAAAACTCAGCAGTGGCCACAGGACTGGAAAAGATCAGTTTTCATTCCAATCCCAAAGTAAGGCAATGCCAAAGAATGTTCAAACTATCACACAACTGCACTCATCTCACATGCTAGCAAAGTAGTGCTCAAAATTCTGCAAACCAGGCTTCCAAAGTTTGTGAACTATGAAATTCCGGATGTTCAACCTGGATTTAGAAAAGGCAGAGGAACCAGAGATCAAATTGCCAACATCTGTTGGATCATCAAAAACACAAGAGAGTTCCAGAGAAACATGTACTTCTGCTTTACTGACCACACCAAAACCTTTCACTGTGTGGATCACAAAACTGTAGAAAATTCTTAAAGTGATGGGAATACCAAATCACCTGACCTACTCAAGAAGCAACATTTAGAACTGGACATGGAACAGACTGGTTCCAAATTGGGAAAGGGGTACATCAAGGCTGTATATTGTCACCCTGCTTATTTAACTTATATGCAGAGTACATCATGCAAAATGCTGGGCTGGATGAAGCACAAGCTGGAATCAAGATTGCCAAGAGAAGTATCAATAACCTCAGATATGCAGATGACACAACCAAAGGCAGAAAGCAAAGAAGAACTAAAGAGCCTCTTGATAAAAGTGAAAGAGGAGAGTGAACAAGTTGGCTTCAAACTCAACATTCAGAGAACTAAGATCATGGCATCCTGTCCCATCATTTCATGGCAAAGAGATTGGGAAACAATCAAAACAGTGAGAGACTTAATTTGGGGGGGCTCAAAAATTACTACAGATGGTGACTTCAGCCATGAAATTAAAAGACGCTTACTCATTGGAAGAAAAATATAGTAAAGTGAAGTCACTCAGTCGTGTCACATTCTTTGTGACCTCATGGGCTGTAGCCTACTAGGCTTCTCTGTCTATGGGATTTTCCAGGTAGGCGTACTTGAGGGAGTTGCCGTTTCCTTCTCCAGGGGATCCTTCCGACCCAGCAATTGAACCCAGGTCTCCTGTATTGTAGGCAGATGCTTTACCCTCTGAGCCACCAGGGAAGTCCCTGGAAGAAAAGTTATGACAAACCTGCTGCTGCTGCTGCTAAGTCACTTCTGACTCTTAGTCAGACTCTCTTAGTTGTGTCTGACTCTGTGCGACCCCAGAGACGGCAGCCCACCAGGCTCCCCCGTCCCTGGGCTTCTCCAGGAAAGAACACTGGAGTGGGTTGCCATTTCCTTCTCCAATGCATGAAAGTGAAAAGTGAAAGTGAAGTCGCTCAGTCCTGTCTGACTCTTAGCGACCCCATGGACTGCAGCCCACCAGGCTCCTCCATCCATGGGATTTTCCAGGCAAGAGTGCTGGAGTAGGTTGCCATTACCTTCTCAGTATGACAAACCCAGACAGTATCAAAAGCCGAGACATTACTTTGCCGACAGAGGTCCATCTAGTCAAAGCTATGGTTTTTCCAGTAGTCATGTATGGATGTGAGAGTTGAACTATAAAGAAAGCTGAGTGCCGAAGAATTGACGGTTTTGAACTGTGATGTTGGAGAAGACTCTTGAGAGTCTCTTGGACTGCAAGGAGATCCAACCAGTCCATCCTAAAGGAAATCAGTCCTGAATATTCATTGGAAGGACTGAGGCTGAAGCTGAAACTCCAAAAATTTGGCTACTTGATTGGAAGAATTGACTCAATGGAAAAGACCCTGATGCTGGGAAAGATTGAAGGCAGGAGGTGAAGGGAAAGACATTTCATGCAAAGAGGATGAGATGGTTGGATGGCATCATGGACTCAATGGACATGAGTTTGAGCAAGCTCCCAGAGTTGGTGATGGACAGGGAAGCCTGGTGTGCTGCAGTCCATGGGATCTGCAAAGAGTCCTACATGACTGAGTGATGGACTTCTTGTAAGCCAGTGTAAAAACAATGTAAAAAACGTAAAAAAACAAGGTGTAAAAACAATGGCTGCTACATTGCCTCATGTAGATCACCAGGAATAGCCCAGATGCTTGGAAATGGTGAGAAAGTAGAGACTAGAGCTTGGAAGAAAATTTGTGTGAGAGCTCTTAATGTTCTCTGATTCCAATCATACATATCTAGTGTCATGAGACAGGATTCAGTTGGGCTTTTTTTCAGAATAACCTGTGGCTAACATGGGGTCTCTCTCTATCTTTTCCATGGGGGCTGTCAGGAGGGGCAATTGGAACCCAGCAGAAAAGAGCTAGGATTATCTATGCTTAGGGACTTCCCTGGTGGCTCAGACAGTAACGAATCTGTCTGCAATGCAGGAGACTGGGTTTGATTACTGGGTTGGGAAGATCCCCTGGAGGAGGGCATGGCAACCCACTTCAGTGTTCTTGCTGGAGAATCCCCGTGGACAGAGGAGCCTGGCAGGCTACAGCCCATACAGTAACAAAAAGTCAGACTCGACTGAAGAACTAAATATAGCTCAGCATGTCTATGCTTAATGTCAAGGAAGGAATAGAAAATGAGCTGTTAGATAATACGTCGTGCCCATCCACAGAGTTGCAGGTAGAAGAGCTCTGGGCAGGGAAGAGAGCTTAGCATGTGATGGTGCTCTGGCCTCATCTTTACCTGAGGAGTTGCATGCATTGTCAGGCGACTGTGGGTGCCAGCTGCTAGCAATTCAGTTGCTCTTATGCTCTGAAGGACCGCCCTGGCTGACAGGAGCCTCCTTGCCCAGAAGTGCCTTGTGGTTTATGGCTCCCATCAATCTGGAGGCTGCCCATGGCCATTGACTGAAAAATACAACAGTGTGAAAACTCAGCATCTTTGCCTCAAGGCATTAGAGCCGTGCTCCAGAGCCCTCCAGGGACCAGGCTGATAACAAACTTCAGCTGAAAAAACCTCCTTCTTCTGTCTCATCTTACACTTAGCTGTTTAGAGGTTTTTTTTGAGAGCTCTCCCTCCAAAATCGGTGCACAAGAATCCCTGTCGCAGGCTCTACATTGAGAGCACCTAACCTACAATAGGGATCTCTGAAGAATCCACAAAAGCATGAGAGAGAAAGTGAGAATGAGAGAGACAGACAGAGATGTGGATTGTGTGTTTTGAACATGTGCAGAGTTTACAGAAGTTAATTTCAGCTTACTACTAAAGCAGTTAGGGGAAGAGCTGTCTGGCCTCCCCCAACTCTTCACCGTTTCTCAGTTGTCAGGAACCATGATGGAAAGGCAAGAAGGCAGTTCCTGACCAAGCTGCTCAGGGAAAGAGAACATCACGAACCTTTCCTTCCTCCAAGATTCCAGTTCTGTCACTGGCCTTGTACCATGGGTGGTGAAGCCTTGACACGAAATCAACATGACATTTTTATGATCCAAGGTACTGATTGGGTGCCCTTGGAAAATGTAACTGAAAATCCGTGGAGTCTGCCTAAGTTTTGATCTAGGAGTGAGAGAATAACCCAGTCACTCTGTTTGCTTAAGGAGGTTGTGGGGAAAAGTGAATCTTGACCATTTGGTTACTTGTTACCCTGGAATAATTGAAAGGACAAAGCGTAATGAATTGCTGGACCCTGACAGATGAAGGAAGAGAACTTGCTTTCCTTCTTAAGCAGAGGGTATGAGTATTCTAATTAGTACTAACATTAACTATCAGTGAGATATATTCTATCAAACACACAAGTCTCTATGTCTTGGTCATCCTGGCAGACCCAGAGACCTCTGACAGGGAACTCTGTGGGTGTGGGGAGAATGCCTGGGATCTACCCAGCACCCTCCAAGTGTACAATGATGCATTATTAATTACAGTCACTGACAGGGCACTCTTGGTTGCTCTCTTCTTGATAGCAGCTGGATTTTTTCCTTCCTTTCTTATCAGAAGAAATACCTAGACACCTGGAGGAAAGAAAGAGTGGGGAATGTATAACCGTGAGGTCCTTGCTTTATGAAAACCTTAGTGAAGGAAACAGGAAGACAGTTTAGAGCATAGAACTGAGCAGAAGAAAATAAAATTTAGAATTGCCTTCAATCATTGGAAAACCTTTGGTGTGACTGATGCTCTTAGATACCTGGAAGCCCAGTTTCATTTTGTGAATTTCTTATGTTCCCCTGTATTTCTGGTTTTAATGCAGTATAGAAATAATACAGTCAGCATTCCAATCATATACATTATACAGTCATAAGTTGACTACCTGAGGACCTTGAATAAGTTAATCTCTCTAAGACTTGATCCATCCTCTGTTAAATGGGGAAGAATTAGTAAATGTCTATAGCAACTAAATGGAGAAGGCAGTGGCGCCCCACTCCAGCACTCTTGCCTAGAAAATCCCATGGACGGAGGAGCCTGGCAAGCTGCAGTCCATGGGGTTGCTAAGAGTCAGACACGACTGAACAACTTCACTTTTGCTTTTCACCTTCATGCACTGGAGAAGGAAATGGCAACCCACTCCAGTGTTCTTGCCTGGAGAGTCCCAGGAACGGGGGAGCCTGGTGGGCTGCCGTCTATGGGGTCGCACAGAGTCGGACATGACTGAAGTGACACAGCAGCAGCAGCATAGCAACTAAAATTGTGTGTGACACATGCTAAACATCCAATGTTATTGTTATTTAGTCACTGAGTTGTGTCTGACTCTTTTGTGACCCTATGGACTGTAGCCTTCCAGGCTCCTTTGTCCATGGGATTTCCCAGGCAAGAATACTGGAGTGGGTTGCCATTTCCTTATCCTGGGGATATTTCTGACCCAGGGATCGAACCTGCATCTCAAGTGGCTCCTGCATTGGCAGGCAACTTCTTTACCACTGAGCCACCGGGGAAGCCCTGTTGTTACCTTAGATTAAATCCTGGAGTAGTTAACTGAGAGATATTAATAACAGTTATTTCATCTTTAAGGAAATGCTGGATATCATATTGTCAACAAAATATTCACTTGATCCAATATTTCAAATTGTGACATTAAATATCCTGAGATTGTTTCCTTAAATACGACATCAGTTGACTCAATAAATTCAGAAGAAATTTGACTGCCTGCACTATGTAACACAAAGTTGATAATTCAATTCTTGCTTTACATTTATAAATATATAATATGTACATATATATATGTATATATATGTATTTCTTCAGTTCAGTCACTCAGTCATGTCTGACTCTGTGTGACTGCACGGACCGCAGCACGCCAGGCCTCCCTGTCCATTACCAACTCCGGGAGTTTACTCAAACTCATGTCCATCATGTCGGTGATGCCATCCAACCATCTCATCCTCTGATGTCCCCTTCTCCTCTCACCTTCAGTCTTTCCCAGCATCAGGGTCGTTTCCAATGAGTCAGTTCTTCACATCATGTGGCCAAAATAATGGCGTTTCAGCTTCAGCCTCAGTCCTTCCAATGAATATTCAGGACTGGTTTCCTTTAGGATGGACTGGTTGGATCTCCTTGCAGTCCAAGGGACTCTCAAGAGTCTTCTCCAACAACACAGTTCAAAAGCATCAAATATTTGGTGCTCATCTTTCCTTATAGTACAACTCTCACATCCATACATGACTACTGGAAAAATCATAGCTTTGACTAGATGGACCTTTGTTGGAAATTTTGTGAATTTGTCTCTGCTTTCTAATATGCTGTCTAGGTTGGTCATAGTTTTTCTTCTAAGGAATAACCATCTTTTAACTTCATGGCTGCAGTCTCCATCTGCAGTGATTTTGGAGTCCCAAAAAATAAAGTCTCTATCACTATTTCCACTGTTTCCCCATCTATTGGCCATGAAGTGATGGGACTAGATGCCATGATCTTAGTTTTCTGCGTGTTGAGTTTGAAGCCATTTTTTTTCACTCTCTTTCACTTTCATCAGGAGGCTCTTTAGTTCTTCTTTGCTTTCTGCCATAAGGGTGGTGTCATCTGCATATCTGAGGTTATTGATATTTCTCCTGGCAATCTTGATTCCAGCTTGTGCTTCACTCAGCCCAGTATTTCTCATGATGTTCTCTGCATGTAAGTTAAATAAGCAGGGTGACAATATACAGCCTTGACATACTCCTTTCCTGATTTGGAACCAGTCTGTTGTTCCATGTCCAGTTCTGGCTGTTACTTCCTGACCTGCATACAAATTTCTCAAGCAGCAGGTCAAGTGGTCCGGTATTCCCATCTCTTGAAGAATTTCCCACAGTTTGTTGTGATCTACACAGTGAAAGGCTTTGGCGTGGTCAGTAAAGCAGAAGCACATGTTTCTCTGGAACTCTGGAGCTTTTCCAATGATCCAACGGATGTTGGCAATTTGATATCTGGTTCCTCTGCCTTTTCTAAATCTACCTTGAACATCTGAAAGTTCATGGTTTACTATATAGAAGATTAATATTTATTGGCATTAAAGGATGTTTCATCTTAACAGGAGTCAGATTTGAAGTCTCATGCTAAAGATTTTTGGTATTTTCTTCATATTTTCCTAGGAAAATCTAGCAGTTCTTCATGAGTCACCAACATCTATGATTGCGATGCATTATGAGAAATGATTAATAGGGAAACCTTGAAATGTGGATCCAGATTCTCAACTCCTTGAGCAGAAATTCTTCATAAGGCCAGGACCTGGCCATGTCAAGAATTACCAAAATTCAAAATATCAAAATCATGTCAGGAATTGTCAAAAACTTATCATTTGTCTAACTTTATATATAATTCTGAATGTTTAAAAGCAAACATACTTGAGTTCAATTCTACCAGTTATTAGCTGTGTGATTTTGGACAGTGTCAGTTTTCTCATCCACAAAATGGGAATAGCAGTGCCTAGCCTATAGGACAGTTGTGAAAATTAAAAGAGTAATGCATATAGAACAATTGGTCTTGAATCTGGCATATGGTGGGACTAGGGTAGTTATTGTTGGAATTATCTAATTTAAAACATTTTCATTTTAAAAGGGAATGACTAAATATCATTTGAGACTTGCCAAAGGGTGGGAGAGCTATTTAATATCCAATAATGATATCACTGATAATTTCTAAGTTGAGGTCATTCCATAATTTTTAGTACCAGGGATCTTTGCTGGAATGTAGAGCTAGCTCTTTCATAAGTATTTTCATCCTTTCATCTATGCTTTCAAAAATATTTTCAGAGCACCTATTACTGTTGGTAAATCCCAGGTTTACATCTTAATGTTATCTTGTACTTAAACTTCTTTGGTTCTGTACTGCCTATACTTTTGTAATTTCTAAAACAGAGAATTGTGGAGCATAAATACGATTTTCAAATATGTTGCTATGTTATCACAATATTATTAACAAAATCATAAACTTTTCACCATAACAATGACTTAACAGGATGAGCATTTGCCAAGACAGAAGTAACAGGTTTTAGTGATTTTTCAACCATTTTAAAATTTTTTTCCACAGTCACCATTAGGAAATCATGTGAATGTCATGGTAAAAATAAGTCATTAAGATTAGAGTGGAGAATTCATTTTTTAATTGTAGAAATAGCCATATTGACTTGGATGTTTATGTACAGTTTAAATAAGATTGTGTAACTTTTAAAGTTCCTTACTTTATTGAATGCTGACAAACTTCTGAATTCTCCTTGGTCAATGCTAATGCTGAGGCTTTGTGTGTTGGCAGTTGAATTGTGTATCAGTTTGCTGTTGCCTCAGTAATGCTGTGTAACAAGCTACCCCAAAACTCAGGGCTTAGAACAACAACTACTTCTTGCTTCTTGCAGTCCAAATGTGGTGGTCCTGCTGATTTGAGCATGTTTCAACAGCATACATGCCGGTGTCTGCAGTCAGCTGTAGGTTAGCTCTTAATATGTGGTGTCATTGAACTTGGCTGGACATTCACATGGCCTAGCCTGACACTTTTCTTGGTACCACATCAGTGATAAAAGTTATGTGTACTTTGAGTCAAAGTAGGGTTAAATTGAAAATAATCTTTAGGGTTGTGGCCAGAATGATTGGTAAATAATTTACCAAAAACAATTGTTTCTCCTTCATGAAAATCAAATGCTAATGAAGATTTTTCAAAACACTGTGCACCAAATTCACATACTCAGAGTGCCAGTGTCTGCAAGCAGATCTCTTAAAATCACTTTTCTAATTACATTGCATTGACTTATTCATTCTTTCTTTTCCCTCCCTTTTACTTGGTGAAATGCACACTGTATGTCCTTTCTTAAATCCTTTTTTGTTCAAAAATATTTTTTCAGAAATTTGAAAATTTCAAGAGAAGGAAAAAGTGTTAGCAGACTTAGATTCCAAAAAAAGTTGACACTGATTATGACCTAATGGTGGATATGGTGGATATGACATAAATGGGCTTGAAAATCTGCAAGACTGTTGATACTGGCTAATATTTGGGGGTCTTTGGACACAATTGTCCACATGTAGTACTATAGCTTCATTTAAGGAAGGAAAGATATATGTTTAGATCAAGCAATAGATTGATTAATCTGGGGAAAAACAAGAGAATGGAATTTTGCAAAGAAAACCTTGGATTGAGAATTATTAAGGTTAAGATTTTAAAATTCTTTTTCCTTGAATCTGCTCTCTGTTGTGTGCTAATCTTGATGTCTATGATTAAAGCCCAATGTTGTTCTTCTTCTTTTTGAAAGCGAACACTGGTGGAAGATTTTTGTTTCTTTGTCAATAATGTTTGGAATAAGTCATCTGTTTTTGGATGAAATGCCTCAGTCATTTAAAATTTATAGAACTGCTGTTATATAACTGACTTCAGTCTCATCTTGTACCACTTCTGCTGATAGAGCAAAACAAACCTACGCAAATATGGAAGAAATAATCCACAGCGGACACCAACCCCTGTGCCACACAATAGAATGCATTGTTGTACCTAAACTCAAAATGAGAACACTGAAAACCAGGACCATGTGTTACTTGCCATACCATTGTGTTTTGTTTGCTATTTAAATTTTTTTCTTTACAATAAGTTTCACTGAAGGTGGTAAGAATCATTCCCTTTGAAGCTTTGGTTTGCCTAGAAGAAGTGTCAGGAAAAAAAAGAGAGAGAGAGAGAGATGGAAATAATAACATTCTGGCTAACTCCCATTTACCCCCTGGGATTTGGTCTAATCTCCTCATCATTTTTTGTTAATTGTATAACATGAACATTTAAGGCATTCAGTAGCAGGTTACATGATTGAAATTTCTGGCCATCTGTTGTATATATCTTGAGCTTTCATGAAGATTTTGTTGCATCCCTCCCCAGTATAATCACAAAATCACATTGTTTTATTGCCACCCTTGAGAGAATTAACCATATTCTAAAATTAATTAAAACTTGAAAATTACGGTTAAATTATTTTAAAGAAAACAATGCATGTTGCCTTAAACTATGGTTTGTCCTTGTTTCTTACATTGTTATTACTTTCTGACTCATTTGATCTAAGGTAGAGACATTTCTGCATAAGATTATTTAAGAACTATAGCATATAAAATAGCTGGGGTATATGAGAGCTTGGCTTATGAATTGTTTGATTGATAGAAAAAAAGGCAGGGCAGAGTGTCTTGTATTCAAAGAAGGTTGTCCTTGAATGTGTAAAATTAGAGCTTGAAAGCCTTGGAATCAAAAGACAGAAATAAAACTAATATTAATGTAGGTGTATGGGCTTAAGTAGATCTTCCCAGGTGGCTCAGATGGTAAAGAATCCACCTGCAGTTCAGGAGACCTGAGTTCGATCCCTGGATTAGGGTGATCCTCTGGAGAAGAGAATGGCAATCCACTGCAGTATTCTTGCTTGGAGAATCCCATGGACAGAGGAGCCTGGCAGGCTGCAGTTTGTGGGATCCCACAGAGTCGGACACGACTGAGCAACTTAACACTGCTGCCGCTGCTATGGGCTTACATATCCTACAACTCGCTTACAAAACAGGGGAGAAATGAGGTGACTCTGGTATAACATCTTGTAAAAGAAGAAGTGTAGTTATATAATTAGTCTACATTTATCAAGCAGCCCATGCCACCTACCTAAGCTCTGAAGATGGAGGAGGTGGATAGGGAAGAATTTTTCAGGAATGATGACTAAGAACAGTTTGTTATGTGCCTTGGTTTCTTTCAAACTTTTTTTTTTTTTTTTTTGTATCCTGCATAATATCACTCAGTTGCCTGGTGATCTACAGTTTTATCCTTTAAAGTCCTTGATCAGAAAGGGGAAATCAACAATAACACAAAATAGTGGGAGACTTTAATACCCCACTCACGCCTATGGACAGATCAACTAAACAGAAAATTAACAAAGAAACGCAAACTTTAAATGATACATTAGATCAGTTAGACCTAATTGATATCTATAGGACATTTCACCCTTTTTTCAAGTGCTCATGGAACCTTCTCCAAGATAGATCACATCCTGGGCCATAAATCTAAACTTGATAAATTCAAAAAAATCGAAATCATTCCAAGCATCTTTTCTGACCATAATGCATTAAGATTAGATCTCAATTACAGGAGAAAAACTACTAAAAATTCCAACATATGGAGGTTGAACAACACACTTCTGAATAACCAACAAATCACAGAAGAAATAAAAAAAGAAATCAAAATATGCATAGAAACTAATGAAAATGAAAACACAACAACCCAAAACCTGTGGGACACTATAAAAGCAGTGCTAAGAGGAAAGTTCATAGCAATACAGGCATACCTCAAGAAACAAGAAAAAAGTCAAATAAATAACCTAACTCTACAACTAAAGCAACTAGAAAAGGAAGAATTGGAGAACCCCAGAGTTAGTAGAAGGAAAGAAATCTTAAAAATTAGGGCAGAAATAAATGCTAAAGAAACAAAAGAGACCATAGCAAAAATCAACAAAGCCAAAAGCTGGTTCTTTGAAAGGATAAATAAAATTGACAAACCACTAGCCAGACTCATCAAGAAGCAAAGAGAGAAAAATCAAATCAATAAAATTAGAAATGAAAATGGAGAGATCACAACAGACAACACAGAAATAAAAAGAATCATAAGAGACTACTATCAGCAGTTGTATGCCAATAAAATGGACAATGTGGAAGAAATGGACAAATTCTTAGAAAAGTACAATTTTCCAAAACTGAACCAGGAAGAAATAGAAAATCTTAACAGACCCATCACAAGCACAGAAATTGAAACTGTAATCAGAAATCTTCCAGCAAACAAAAGCCCAGGTCCAGACGGCTTCACAGCTGAATTCTACCAAAAATTTCGAGAAGAGCTAACACCTATCCTACTCAAACTCTTCCAGAAAATTGCAGAGGAAGGTAAACTTCCAAACTCATTCTATGAGGCCACCATCACCCTAATACCAAAACCCGACAAAGGTGTCACAAAAAAAGAAAACTACAGGGCAATATCACTGATGAACATAGATGCAAAAATCCTCAACAAAATTCTAGCAATCAGAATCCAACAACACATTAAAAAGATCATACACCATGACCAAGTGGGCTTTATCCCAGGGATGCAAGGATTCTTCAATATCCGCAAATCAATCAATGTAATTCACCACATTAACAAATTGAAAAATAAAAGCCATATGATTATCTCAATAGATGCAGAGAAGGCCTTTGACAAAACTCAACATCCATTTATGATAAAAACTCCCCAGAAAGCAGGAATAGAAGGAACATACCTCAACATAATAAAAGCTATATATGACAAACCCACAGCAAACATTATCCTCAATGGTGAAAAATTGAAAGCATTTCCCCTAAAGTCAGGAACAAGACAAGGGTGTCCACTTTCACCACTACTATTCAACATAGTTCTGGAAGTTTTGGCCACAGCAATTGGAGCAGAAAAAGAAATAAAAGGAATCCAAATTGGAAAAGAAGAAGTAAAACTCTCACTGTTTGCAGACGACATGATCCTCTACATGGAAAACCCTAAAGACTCCACCAGAAAATTACTAGAGCTAATCAATGAATATAGTAAAGTTGCAGGATATAAAATCAACACACAGAAATCCCTTGCATTCCTATACACTAATAATGAGAAAGTAGAAAAAGAAATTAAGGAAACAATTCCATTCACCATTGCAGTGAAAAGAATAAAATACTTAGGAATATATCTACCCAAAGAAACTAAAGACCTATATATAGAAAACTATAAAACACTGATGAAAGAAATCAAAGAGGACACTAATAGATGGAGAAATATACCATGTTCATGGATCGGAAGAATCAATATAGTGAAAATGAGTATACTACACAAAGCAATTTACAAATTCAATGCAATCCCTATCAAGCTACCAGCCATATTTTTCACAGAACTAGAACAAATAATTTCAAGATTTGTATGGAAATACAAAAAACCTCGAATTGCCAAAGCAATCTTGAGAAAGAAGAATGGAACTGGAGGAATCATCTTGCCTGACTTCAGGCTCTACTACAAAGCCACAGTCATCAAATCAGTATGGTACTGGCACAAAGACAGACATATAGATCAATGGAACAAAATAGAAAGCCCAGAGATAAATCCACACACATATGGACACCTTATCTTTGACAAAGGAGGCAAGAATATACAATGGAGTAAAGACAATCTCTTTAACAAGTGGTGCTGGGAAAACTGGTCAACCACTTGTAAAAGAATGAAACTAGATCACTTTCTAACACCGTACACGAAAATAAACTCAAAATGGATTAAAGATCTAAATGTAAGACCAGAAACTATAAAACTCCTAGAGGAGAACATAGGCAAAACACTCTCAGACATAAATCACAGCAGGATCCTGTATGATCCACCTCCCAGAATTCTGGAAATAAAAGCAAAAATAAACAAATGGGATCTAATTAAAATTAAAAGCTTCTGCACAACAAAGGAAACTATAAGCAAGGTGAAAAGACAGCCTTCAGAATGGGAGAAAATAATAGCAAATGAAGCAACTGACAAACAACTAATCTCAAAAATATACAAGCAATTCATGCAGCTCAATTCCAGAAAACTAAACGACCCAATCAAAAAATGGGCCAAAGAACTAAATAGACATTTCTCCAAAGAAGACATACAGATGGCTAATAAACACATGAAAAGATGCTCAACATCACTCATTATCAGAGAAATGCAAATCAAAACCACAATGAGGTACCACTTCACACCAGTCAGAATGGCTGCGATCCAAAAATCTGCAAGCAATAAATGCTGGAGAGGGTGTGGAGAAAAGGGAACCCTCCTACACTGTTGGTGGGAATGCAAACTAGTACAGCCACTATGGAGAACAGTGTGGAGATTCCTTAAAAAATTGCAAATAGAACTACCTTATGACCCAGCAATCCCACTGCTGGGCATACACACCGAGGAAACCAGAATTGAAAGAGACACATGTACCCCAATGTTCATCGCAGCACTGTTTATAATAGCCAGGACATGGAAACAACCTAGATGTCCATCAGCAGATGAACGGATAAGAAAGCTGTGGTACATATACACAATGGAGTATTACTCAGCTGTTAAAAAGAATTCATTTGAATCAGTTCTGATGAGATGGATGAAACTGGAGCCGATTATACAGAGTGAAGTAAGCCAGAAAGAAAAACACCAATACAGTATACTAACACATATATATGGAATCTAGAAAGATGGCAATGACGACCCTGTATGCAGGACAGGAAAAAAGACACAGCTGTGTATAATGGACTTTTGGACTCAGAGGGAGAGGGAGAGGGTGGGATGATTTGGGAGAATGGCATTCTATCATGTATACTATCATGTAAGAATTGAATCGCCAGTCCATGTTTGACGCAGGATACAGCATGCTTGGGGTTGGTGCATGGGGATGACCCACTGAGATGCTATGGGGAGGGAGGTGGGAGGGGGGTTCATGTTTGGGAACACATGTAAGAATTAAAGATTTTAAAATTAAAAAAAAATAAAAAAAAAACATGATTTTAAAGAGGAAAAAAAGAAAAACACCCTTGGAAAAAATAAGTTTTTGTTATCAGAATGAAAGGATCATAAAATGTCAGTAGATCTCATGGCCAGAAGATGATGTAATATCCCTAAGACCTTCTTTTTTTTTTTAATATATTTATGTGAAGCACCTGATTTTGATAAAGGTCAGGAATGCTGACTCCCACGTGACTCTGTATTCATCCCTATGTGTAACAAAAGGTATATAAGCAAACCCAAAAATAAAGAAATCGGATCAGTTTCTGGAAAAAAAAAAAAAAAAAACATAAAGTCCTTGATCAGACAGCCTTTGAAACAAACAAACAAAAAAATGAGCTCAGTGATTTGAGAAACACCCAATACTTGCCCTTTAAGATCTGAGTCTATAGAAGAAAAGCAAGAATCTCTACCTAAGAATATATTTTATTTGGATAGATTGATTTTTGTATTGGGAAGGAGAGTACTAGGTATATAGAGAGCGCATTATTGTGCCTTGGCATGTGTGAGCTAGAAAATTGGACTAATATAT
This sequence comes from Capricornis sumatraensis, assembly GCF_032405125.1. Classification (NCBI taxonomy): domain Eukaryota; kingdom Metazoa; phylum Chordata; class Mammalia; order Artiodactyla; family Bovidae; genus Capricornis; species Capricornis sumatraensis. The sequence goes on from NC_091083.1 coordinate 4,693,723, forward strand.
GATTAGCACAGTAAAAAATAATGCAGGTAATGGCATATGTTTTGTTAGTCAGACAGCATCTTGGGAAGATAGAAAAGAGAGGGAAAAAGGAAGATGATAATAAGCGGTTTTATTGTAGGAATCAGTGGTCCTGGTTCTAAGGGGCAATTGGTACAGCAGAATGATTCCAACTACCATGTTTATAGTTCTCCAATTCAATAGCAGTCTTAATAAGACTTTTCTCTCTCCTGTGCTCTTAAGTCGGAAACAACAGTAATTCCTGATGAAAATATGTTTTCCTAATAGTCCTTGAGTACACTCAAATTGGAAAAATCTGAACTACTTTCTAGATTTTTTTCTACAATTTTCTCCAAAGTTAGAGTTTGTTGACAGCGATGAACCATTTAGAAATATGTCCCGATACCATTTCTGTCAGATACCAGGAGCTTAGTGCCTTTTGTTTGCCTCAGATTTGGGGTGACAACTTTTAGTTTAAGAAATAAAAAATTAAAGTGTCTGATGAATTAAATGTAATTGCTGAAACTGACAGCATTGTAATTCATACATAGCCATTTTGCTCCCTTATACATTTGTGCTCCTCTGAATGCCAAGCATCTGGTGATGAAGATACAGTGCATCTGTGACTTCCCTGTATTCAAGGGAATTATTCACTCAGTGACAGAATTTTGAAACTCAAAGGAGAACAAACAAGAGTTAAGCAATGACAATAAACACATGAAAACAGTTCCTGAAACCAGCTAAAGAGGTAGTAATAAATAGAAAATAAAGATGATCAAACAGGTAAGAAAAATTGCCTCAATTTCTACCCTTTAGAAATTACCATCATTAGTGTTGGATGAACTAAATTTTAATAAGGGAGGTTGGCAAATAACCAAATTCATATTTAAAGATATTTGGTGGGTAATATAATCATTTCCTAGTATTTATCTCTCATTTTATGACTTGGCTTTTTATTTCATTAATATTAATGAACAGCTACTTACTTTTGGCTCCAATGGACTTCAATCTGAATGTCTCAGAAATTGAAACTGGCAAGAATGAATTGCTTTTAAAACTCATTTCTGATTGTTAATTTGACTCATTTCAAAATGGGGGCTATATTTTCCATATATGCCATTTGGCAACAGTAATTTGCTTATAAACTTTCACAGTAGAAAATAAATTACCAACTTGGTGGTAATGTAGAGAGGCCCTGCATCAGTGAAATGCTCCCACTTTGCTGCTTCAAAGCATCCAGACTGAGAATGTTTGTTGTTGTTGTTGAGTTGCTAAGTCATGTCCGACTCTTTTCTGAGCCCGTGGACTATAGCTTGTCAGGCTCCTCTGTCTGTGGGATCTCTTTGGCAGGAATACTGGAGTGGGTTGCCATTTCCTTCTCCAGGGGATCTTCCTGACCCAGGGTTCAAACCCTCGTCTCCTGCATTATCTGGTGGATTCTTTACCACTGAACCACCTGGGAAGCCCTAAGACTGTTTATAAGCAGGCAAACTGCCCCATGGCTGAGCCGAGTCAAAGAATTGCCTCCCATGTGCTCCCTTCTATACGAATTTTTCAAAGCTCCTTCAAAATACTGGATTTTAGGAATATTAAAATTTTCCACTTATTTCATGAATTTGATTTTCACTAGATTTCAAAGGTGTTAGTTTTCTACATGGATTCATTTAAAAAAATAGAGTAAGATAATAAATTATTTCTAAAATAATGTGGTAAAAACACTGTGGGTTGAGAGAGATCTGGGTTCTGACGTCACCTCTTCTGTATAAGATGTACTTGGACAGGCCTGTTTCCTGATCTGTGACATTCAGATAACAACAGTTCAAGGGGTAACAACATAGAAGATGTGAATATATCTCCATATATAAACACTACTGAAAGTGAAAGAAAAGGAAATACAAGACAAATAATCCTGTATTAATAGATGTGATGAGTGAAGACAGGAGAAACTGATTGAGATTTTTAATATAAAAACTTATTTTAGATGATAAAGAGCCAGCATTAACAACTTTCCACAATAACCTCAGATACGCAGATGACACCACCCTTATGGCAGAAAGTGAAAAACTAAAGAGGCCCTTGATGAAAGTGAAAGAGGAGAGTGAAAAAGTTGGCTTCAAACTCAACATTCAGAAAACTAAGATCATGGCATCTGGTCCCATCTCTTCATGGCAGATAGATGGGGACACAATGGAAACAGTGAGAGACTTTGTTTTGGGGGCTCCAAAATCACTGCAGATGGTGATTGCAGCCATGAAGCTAAAAGACACTTGCTCCTTGAAAGAAAAGCTATGACCAACCTAGACAGCATATTATAAAGCAGAGACATTACTTTACCAACAAAGGTCCATCTACTCAAAGCTATGGTTTTTCCGGTAGTCATGTATGGATATGAGAGTTGGACTATAAAGAAAGCTGAGTGCCGAAGAATTGATGTTTTTGAACTGTGTTGGAGAAGACTCTTGAGAGTCACTTGGACTGCAAGGAGATCCACCCAGTCCATCCTAAAGGAAATCAGTCCTGAATATTCATTTGGAAGGACTGAGGCTGAAGCTGAAACTCCAATACTTTGGCTACCTGATGTGAAGAACTGACTCTTTGAAAAATATACTGATGCTGGGAAAGATTGAAGATGGGAGGAGAAGATAACAGAGGATGAGATGGTTGGATGGCATCACCGACATGATGGACATGAGTTTGAGTAAACTCCAGGAGTTGGTGATGAACAGGGAGGCCTGATGTGCTGCAGTCCGTGAGGTCGCAAAGGGTTGGACATGACTGAGCGACTGAACTGGTATTTACTTTCAGTCCTTTTTTTAAACATGGCATTATATTTGTATTGCACACACATATATTCATGTATGTATATATGTATATGTTTGTCAGATAATAAAATAAGACAAAAATGAAATTTTAAAATATCACCTGAAATCCTAATGCCCAGAAATAGCCATCATTAACATTAGGTTAATGCCATTCCAAATATACATCTAAGCATTTATATATAGATAAAAGTATAGTGAGAAGGATTAAAAATAGTTGTATAAAAATAGGATCATTTTGAAGAAACTGTTTTAACATGGAGTCTTAAAATTTCGATCTTGTACTGAACCCTGTCTATGAAGCATGAAAACATTCACCCCCAGTGTGTCCCTCCCTTTCCACCTGGCCCCATCTCTCCGTATTTGTTACTTGTGTCATGTTTACATTAAAACAATCAGACTTTTTAAAAATCACATTGTCCTAGAACTATAATTTCCATGTCTGATTAGTTTTAATCCTGTATTTCAGTGAAATCAATATTGTCCATCCACCATTCACCATGGCTTTGCATTTCTAAACTGTTTACTGTCCTCTCTAAACTGGCTCTGTTTCATGGTCAAAGTCTATGTAAAGATATATTTCAGAAGGGTTCAGAAGTGGATGTGTTTCATGAGGGCTTCCATTTTTGCCAGTGTCACTCTTTTATTTAAACTACACCTTGATGTGAAATTCTTGGGCCACATTTGCAGCCATTATTCCAGTATCTTCTAGCACTAGATGTTGCCTGGCAAAAAGTCTAAGGAGAACCTGATTTTCCCCAGCAAAAGGATACAGTATTTGTTTTTGATGCCTAGATGTTTTAAACATTCTTTTCTTATTTACCTGTATCCCGGGATATTTTGCATAGTTGCTTTGCTCTTTTCTTGATTGAATGGTCCTTTTGAGACTTTCTGGTTTTTTCCTAATAAAGTATTGGTGATGTCTGGACTTCCTTCCTTTATCTGAGACCAAAGTGTTTTTCCTTCACAGGCTATGGTTTGAGAGCTGAGAGTTCTGAGTTCTTTCTGTTTTTCTTCAAAAAGAAAGCTGAATGAAGTACTGATGGGCCTGTACATTCTTTCTTTGTATTCTCAGGTTTATTTTCCCTTCTGACACTTTGGCAAATGTCCTGCATCAAGGACAAGGGGTGCCTCCCTTTCCTATAGGCAGGCATCCTCAGTCCTGAGATAGCTTTCTCAATTCATTCTGCAACACTTGATGGATTCCTCCCTTATTTCAGGGAGAATCATTCTCTATCATGTTCCTCACCCAGAGGCATGTCTGTATTTCTCAGACAAGGGAAACTATAAGGAAAACTTATTCAGCCTCTTTCTTTCTTGATTTGTGGGTATGGACATGAATTCCCAGTAAGTTTGGACTCCCCTGTCGGCTTGTGGGAAGGATTGGTGTTTGAAGCTTAACAGTGACTCACAGCAACGCTCTGCACCAGAAGTTTCTCTTATTTTCTTAGCTGTATGAGCTGTTGCACTGGGTCAAGTTTCATTTCTTGTTTATTTGCTTTGGTTGTATCTTGTGTTTATCTGTTTTTGTTCTTTTAAAATAATTTGTTCTCCAAAGCAGCTTTCATCCTTCATCTTAACCTGAAAATCAGTACAGGATTTTGACCTAAGCCCAGAAAGCTGCTTCTCTGCCCTTTGAAGGTGGTGTGTTGTCTCTGTGGGGAGGCAGTCTGGAGGAGTAGAGTCTCCTGTGTGAGCTCAGCTTCTGAGAAGGATATTTAACTGAACAGCCTCTTTCATATTTTTACTCTTAGCTCTTGACACTGTCAAGGGTCTCATATCTTTTCCAATTTCTCTCTTTTTTTTTTTTATTGTTGTTACCTCTAAGAAGCTGGATAAGAAAGAAAATTCACACCTCCTTGACTTTTCTGTGGTTGAAAATTCTTATTTTTTCCTCTCGATTTATTTTTCTTTGCTTTGAGATTTATAACCCTAAAGGGAAATGGTAAGCAGTCAGATAAGACACATTATCAAGATGGTTTAAAACTCCACCATCTTTAATGCTTTGAAAGGAAAACTTTAAAAAAGAAGTAGCTATTATTATATAATAGGAAGTTACTGAATCAAAGGTCTAAAAAAATCAGTGGCCCAAATCAAATGTAGATGCTGTAACAAATCCGTTGTTAGATAAAGAATCAGAGTATAGTAAGTGCAGTGACCAGCCACACTTAAGAGGTAGAATTCTTAATCACAGTTTTACAGAAAAGACGCAGTAGTTTCTATCTGTACTGTTTTATCAGCTATAGTACTTTATGTTTGCTTCTCATTATTAGTTAATCAGAAGAGGAAAAAGCTCTTTCTAAGCAGAAGTCTTACTGGCCCTTGCTTTGCATATGTTATAGGGGCCACTCCTATACACTTAAAAGCATTTTCTTAGCCAGTTAAGGTAATCACCTAGACATGGCATTTACCTCATTTTAAAAAAGCCTCAGAGTTGGGAAATCTAAGTTCCTATTCTCCCAAGAAGAATAGAGGGAAATATATAAGATGAAGGGAAATATCTCTCATTTTGTACCACTTGATTATAAATTATAGATGAAACCATCATTGTCTCTGGATATTATTATTGCTTATTAAGAATTCAGCAGTACTAACCAACTGTACTCAGGTTTATCAGTTGATTGTTTTTAACTCTTATGTGACATAAACAATATTACAAGTGGGTATAACTTAAAAATTCTGTTTAATTCATTATACTAGTACTTGATTAAGACATGATGGCAAAGACTATACTATAGGGTTGTTCACATATTGAGTGTTGAAACTTCTGTAGGTTTTCAATTCTTATTTCTTTTATCTGAAATTTTCAAAGATATTGATTCAGCACGTAATGGTTTTTCAGTTGAAATTTAATAATGCACAATTAGTGTTGCTCAAATGCTTTATACTTATGAACAGACACAGCCATATTAAGTGAGTATTGAATACTGTGCTGAGTATATATAATAACGATTACAATCAAAGAAAAAAAAAGAAGTAGCTAAAATTAAGTATGTCTAAAATTGGAAGATCTTTTTCTTTCTGAAATATATTCTGCAGGAATTCTCACTGATTTGAAAGGCAGAATGACATTGGATTAGTATCTCCAGGTGAAGAGCTAGGACTTTCTGTACTTTCAAATGCTAATTGATTTTTTTTCCCCCTTGAGTATCCATTTGTTTACACGTGAGAATAACAGGATACGGTTAGAGTTTCTTCTCTTCTTCTTACTCTGTCTGTGTGGAGCACTGCTTGAGAAACCTGCCTCATACTGCAGCTATGAGAGTGAGTGAGCAAATACATAGAAAGCACTTGGTAAGTGCTTGATGAGTATTATCTATAGCAGCAACAACTGTATTTTCCTCATTTGGCTTGGTTATAATAAAAACATTCTCTTTGAGGAGTTTTGGCCTTCAATGAGATTTTGCATAATATTTAAAGTGTAAACTCTATGTTTTCCATTTGAACTTTTGTCTGGAACATGTTGGTTTCACTGGTTAAAACATGATGTAAGTAAAGTCAATGGATTCTGTTGGGGACGGACCTCAGATGCACTTTCTATCAATACAGTGGTCCCCAGGAACAGGTTTAGTTTTCTCAACCTGTGTCCAGGCCTGGGGCAGTAAGGAAATCCCATATGTGACCACACACCCTTGGCCCTTCCATGAAAGGTCTCTAGAATTGAGCATTTGGATTGTTAGATCCTTGCCTTGATCTCAACCTCACTTAAGCATAGCTCACTGTTCATTATGTTGCCTTTCTCCAAGAGGTTTATTCCCTTTGCGCACACAGAAACTATACATGGAGTCATTTTTTATGAGGATGCCGTCATACTTAGCTACATAAAATGATAAGGTATTTTGAGTGTTGTCTTCCCTGGTTTGGGAAGATACCCTGGAGAAGGAAATGGCAACACGCTCTAATATTCTTACCTGGGAAATCCCAGGACAGAAGCGCCTGGGGGTGGGGCAGGGAGCTATAGTCACTGGGGTCACAGAAGAATTAGACATGATTTAGTGACTAAACAACAAAATTTTGAGTGCAGCATCTTAAATCTGGATTATTTTAAATGAATGACTGTTTTACTTGATTTGCTGTGAATTGCTTCTCTAAGTTGCTTTGAATGTTTTGTACCATCTATGCTACTCAGCTGGGCACTTAGATCTGCAGTGTTAGCACTTCCTGAGAGTGTGTCAGTAATACAGAAGCTCACACCCCAGCCTAGATATTCTGAATCAGAATTTTCATTTTTCCAAGATTCACGAGAAATTCACATATTATAGTTCAATATTATAGTTCTCATGTATCTAAACATTCTTTGATAAGGGAAGTCACATCACTCAAAAGAAACCTGGATATAAAAGACTTAAGTCTATGACATAATGATATGCTCATAATGATATTGAATTTTATACTTAAAATGGTTAAAATAGTCAGTGTTATAGTGTGTATGTTTTTACCATAGGAAAACCCGTTACAATATATTCATAGAAGTGAACAGAGATGAAAATAAAGGTGTTACAGCTGTAACTCAGTATGATGGTGTTACAGCTCCACTCAGTATGATGAATCTTTCAAACCCAATGTTGCATACAGGGAACTCTACAGGACATATGCATAACATTAAATGTACATAAGTCGATTTATATCAATGACAAAATGGGCAAAGCCAAACTATAGAGTGTAGGGGTGGAAGTGAAGGGACGCGTGTAACGCAGGCTCTGCAGGAGTCACAGCAGCAGCAGGGTGGAGGCCGTCTTTTATGAGGGGGTAGGGTCAGGACGAATGACGGGTCCTTCCAGGTGCTGGCAGTGCTCCGTTTCTCTGGGCACTCACTTTATAAAATTTTAACTGTACAGTTTGAATCCAGTTTTCTGTTTGTGTTATATATCACAATAATTTTTTTTTTAATAATAAAAGCGGTTATGTGGTAAAGATAGCAGTGAAGAACTGGATGGAGTGAGTACGATTTTCTTCATTTTATTCCATTCTATTTAATATTTTAGCTATGTGATTATCATGTTTAATTTTAAAAAATTTAAATAGTATATCAATAACCTGAATTATTAGGATAATAATTATTGGGACTTCCCTGGTGGCTCAGATGGTAAGCGTCTGTCTACAATGTGAGAGACCTGGGTTCGATCCCTGGGTTGGGAAGATTCCCTGGAGAAGGAAATGTACTCCAGTACTTCTTGCCTTGAAAAATCCCATGGACAGAGGAGCTTGGTGCAGGCTACTAATCATGGGGTCGCAAAGAGTCCGGCATGACTGAGCGGACTTCACTTTCACTTTCACTTTAACCTGAATTAGATAACTGCAAAAAAATTCTTGATTTTACATATTCAATCTCTATCACTTTCCAGAAAACAAAAACACTTGTGCAAATATAAAAAAATATGTATCGCAACTATAAATATTAAATTTTATTTCTCTTCAGAATCCAACTTTCTGTATAAAGTTCCCCTTGGAAACCCTGTTTGACCTAAGTCATTGAACATTAGGCATTTAATTATTACAAATAAAAAAACTGTGAAGGAAGATGGATTTCTTTCTTTCTTTTTTAGACTGAACACTATTTGGCCAGGGCCTGAACCAAAGTAGCAGTTCTCCCCACAGACAGGCCTCAGAGCAAGCCAAATTGACTTCTTTGTTTGGATCACACATTAAATTTCTGAATAAAGTCATTTTCCCCACTGAAAATGTCTCATTTTGCAGTAAGATGGCATTGTTGAATTAAAAAATCAAGGTAAACAATGCTAGCATCTTTCTTTTGAAAATATACATTTAGCTCTGAAAGCAACATCCTGTTGGAAATCTACAGAACAGCTTATCAAGGACAGTCAGTTTAAGAAGAGGTGTGGTACTTTAGGAAGCTCAAGGGTTATATGTAGGCAGCCATTCTTAAAATCACTGGGACTTTTTATTTATGTTTTTTAAAAAGTTATCTAAGTAAACCTAGGACTCTTTTTTTTTCTTTTTTAAGTGTAGTTGATTTACAGTGTTTCAGATAAAATGATTCAGTTTTATATATATATTCTTTGTCAGATTCTTTTCCATTATAGATTATTACAAGACACTGAATATTGTTCCCTGTGCTATGCAGTAGGCCCTCGTTGTTTATCTATTTTATATATATTTATATATATTTATATATATATATATGTACATGTCTATTAACCCCAAACTCCTAGTTTAGCCCCTCCCCTTCTTCCTCTTTAGTAACCATAAGTTTGTTTTCTCTGTAGGAATCTTGTAAAAGCAGTTTCTTCCTGTTTTTCTCCCGTGCTGGTGTTTGATTAAATTATATTTGAAAATCATTTTGTTGTAGACACCATGAACTCTCCTCAGTAAATAATTCTGCAGCAAAGATCAGATTTTTAAAAGTGCATGTGAAGTGACGATGTTTGTTTACTGGATAACTTTAAACTGTCAGACTCATTTTACCAATAAATCTTCACACATCCAAAATTAAATATCTACACAGAGATTTCAATTAGGTAGCCCTTCTTTTTTCCCCTCAATTCATTTCCAAATTGACTTTGTGTCTTTGGCCTTAAAAATTCTCAAAAATATAGGTAGAATTTGGATGAAGATGTTACCTGCTGTTATTTTATTTTATTTTATTTTGGTATGCTTGTTTTCAATTATTCCCTTTTACTTTTGTCCTATTTTTCTTTTAAGTTAACAAACAATAACTGATATGCTTATCTCCATTTAGAATACTCCCTTCCTTTAATCCTTTGCCATTCTAATTGTGGAAGGTATTGCATATATATTACTGTAACAGGCAGTATTCTAAATGCTGTCTACTTAGTAATCAGAATTTAGAGATGTTTAATTTTTCACTTTATTTTTGTGTTTTCCTAGTATGTTTGTCGTACAGCCGCTAATTATTTTCATTAAAAAGAAAATTTTAGGTAAACTATCATAGTAAAATCTAACCAGGAAATTTTAAAAAGCCATTTAAAAATTTTGTGTTCAAATGCTCAGGTTTTCATTTCATATTTAATACCTTGTAACTGTTATGTACATTGGTTTGCATTTGATGTGGGTTGCTGTGATCTCCTATCAGAATGTATCATTTTTATGCAGCAGTTTCTCTGGCAGCATAGATAATACCTACTGTGGGAATCAACTGTATGTCAAGCATTAATGTTGTCCTTCCTGCTGTTTTTAGTTATAATAAAAGGGAGAAGAGGATAAAGATGAAACATAAGCAACCTAAAATCATGTAAATCATGCTTTCTCCCTTATGATCTTAATCTTGGTTTTTATTGCCTCTTTTGGGGACAAGGTTATATATATATATATATATGTATATATATATCTCCAGGCTATTTGACCTAGGTTAGGTCAGCTAGCCATGTTGGGTAAGAGAGCTCTTTGGCTCTCAGCTTTTAAGTCATCTGATATTTTAAATTTGCATTGACAGACAATCACGAAGTATAACTCATATTCTCTTTTCCTTTCATCAGGAAGCTATTTTGTCAACTCTTTGTTCATATTTTTGGTTATCAATGAAGTAACATTTATTTTCTGCTATATCCAGCAAAGAAAATGACATCAACAATATGGAGGAAGTATGTAGATAGATTTTATTACCTCAAATCTACTTGTTTAAAAAATAAACAAGCAAAGTAAAGGAAAATAATCTATCACAAGTTTATAATTTGTTTTATTTTTTGACTATGTACATCCAAGTTGTCAGACAAGCTGCTTTCAATTAAACCTCCATTTCTCTTTATTTTGAAACTATTTTTTCTCCCATAAAATTAATAAGGTTTTCTGGTAGAAATTTTGAGAAGTGTGAATATTGGTAAGAATATCATCTAGTTACTGTAAAAAAGATTCAAATGTCTTATGATTAGAATTTATTTCTGTCCCACATTACTCTGAGATAAACAGTCAAGAGCTGATGTGGTACCTTTGGTACTGAGGACCTGGACTCCTTTCATGTATTATGTTGCCCTCATCAAACATTGCTTTTGCCTCATGATCTAATACGGCTGCTTTCACTCCAGCCTTCACAGTTACCTTTCAGCGAGCAGTAGAATAGAGAGAAGAATATTCTGGACATTCTTAGAGGTATTATACATTGCTTCCATGTAAATTGCATTAATATATGCTCAGTCACACAACAGAAACTGGAAAATTTAGTCTTAATTTCAGATAGTCATGTACTTAGGTACAATTAGTGGTTCTGTTACTACAAGAACAGCTGGTGATCTTTGCCACCATACATAAAAGTATAAAGAAGAAAATAAGCATCTCTCATAAACTCACCACCTAAAGATAATCTTGCCCTTAACTTTTGAAACATTTTTTTTCATTACTTTAATGGAGTCGATATTGTAAAACAGAATTGTACTATGTGTTAAAATATGCTGTGTTCATTTTTTTATAATAGCTTATTATGAACACCTCTCCCCAAATTTAATGAACTTCACTATATTCTCTTAATGACTGCATGATATTTACATACAGATATGATAAATATATATCATATATTAAATGAAGTCATACTTTTGAATATTTATATTTTTTAAGATCATCCACATTTATAAATCTTTTCATGTCAAAATCATTAACTTAGAGATGAAATGACCATTTTAAACTTATTAATAATTTCCGACTTGTGATACAAAGTTAGACTCTCACAGTTATATCTAAGAGTATATATTACACCAAGTGTTTCCTACTACTAACTAGTATAATTTTTTAAGATTGAAAGTTAATAAGTGATCTCTTATTATTGTTTTAATTTCAAATGCCTTGATAATGAACAACACTGAACCTTTATAAAATATTTCATAGTAATTTGAGAATCTAGTTTAAATTTCCTCTTTATGGCCCATATTTCTGTTTATACTTAAATTAGGAAAGTTCTTTGTATAATAAAGATATTAACATGTCTTTGCTGCTGCTGCTAAGTCGCTTCAGTCATGTCCGACTCTGTGCGACCCCATAGACAGCAGCCCAACAGGCTTTCCCGTCCCTGGGATTCTCAAGGCAAGAACACTGGAGTGGGTTGCTGTTTTCTTCTCCAATGCGTGGAAGTGAAGTTGCTCAGTCGTGTCCGACTGTTAGCGACCCCATGGACTGCAGTCTACTAGGCTCCTGCGTCCATGGGATTTTCCAGGCAAGAGTACTGGAGTGGGGTGCCATTGCCTTCTCCATAACATGTCAAATTATTTCCCAGTTTCAGTTGCTCTTTTGTTTCAAGTATTATGTTCGAATAATTTCCCAGTTTCAGTTGCTCTTTTGTTTCAAGTATTCTTCGAGATGTGTTTTGTCACCATATTTACAAGTTTTTATTCACATTTAGTAAGCAACTGATAAATGTTTATTTAGAATAATGCCATTTGCAGAAACATGGGGGACCTGAGATTATCATACTAGGCAAAGTAAGTCAGAAAGAGAAAGACAAATACCATATATCACTTATATGTGAAATCTAAAATACAATGCGAATCACCATATCTATGGAAAAAAATATATGCAGATTTGCAGACGACACCCCCCTTATGGCAGAAAGTGAAGAGGAACTAAAAAGCCTCTTGATGAAAGTGAAAGTGGAGAGTGAAAAAGTTGGCTTAAAGCTCAACATTCAGAAAACGAAGATCATGGCATCCGGTCCCATCACTTCATGGGAAATAGATGGGGAAACAGTGGAAACAGTGTCAGACTTTATGTTTTGGGGCTCCAAAATCACTGCAGATGGTGACTGCAGCCAGGAAATTAAAAGATGCTTACTCCTTGGAAAAAAAGTTATGACCAACCTAGATAGCATATTCAAAAGCAGAGACATTTCTTTGCCAACAAAGGTCTGTCTAGTCAAGGCTATGGTTTTTCCAGTGGTCATGTATGGATGCAAGAGTTGGACTGTGAAGAAAGCTGAGTGCCGAAGAATTGATGCTTTTGAACTGTGGTGTTGGAGAAGACTCTTGAGAGTCCCTTGGACTGCAAGGAGATCCAACCAGTCCATTCTGAAGGACATCAACCCTGATATTTCTTTGGAAGGAATGATGCTAAAGCTGAAACTCCAGTACTTTGGCCACCTCATGTGAAGAGCTGACTCATTGGAAAAGACTCTGATGCTGGGAGGGATTGGGGGCAGGAGGAGAAGGGGACGACAAAGGATGAGATGGCTGGATGGCATCACTGACTCGATGAACGGGAATCTGAGTGAACTCCAGGAGTTGGTGATGGACCAAGGAGGCCTGGTGTGCTGCAATTCATGGGGTCGCAAAGAGTCAGACATGACTGAGCGACTGAACTGAACTGATGGGGGGAAGAAAAAGAGACTCACAGGTACAGAAAACAGACTTGTGTTTGCCAAAATGAAGAGGTGGTGCAGAAGGGAAGGGTTAGGAGTTTGGAATTAGCAGAGGTAAACTATTATGTATAGGAAGGATAAAAGCAAGTTCCTACTCTATAGCTCAGGGAAGTATATTCAATATCCTATGGTAAACCACAATGGAGAAGAATATGAAAAAGAATACATATATATATATATATATATATATATATATATGTGAAAGTTACTCAGTCGTATCTGACTCTTTGTGACCCCATGGACTGTATGCTCAGTCGTGTCCAACTCTGCGACCCCATGGACTATAGCCTATCAGGCTCCTTTGTCCATGGGATTTTCCAGGCAAGAGTGCTGGAGTGGATTGCCATTTTATTCTCCGGGGGATCTTTCTGACCCAGGAATCGAACCCGGGTCTCCTGCACTGCAGGCAGATGCTTTACTGTCTGAGCCGCCAGGGAACCCCCGGACTATATAGTCCATGGAATTCTCCAGACCAAAATGCGATTGGGTAGCCCTTCCCTTCTCCAGGGGATCAAACCCAGGATTAATCTGCCTGCAATGTACAAGATCTGTATTCGATCCCTGGGTTGGGTAGATCCCCTGGAGAAGGGAAGTATTCTGGCCTGGAAAGTCCCCTGGACAGAGGAGACTGGCAGGCTATAATCCATGGGGAAGAAAAGAGAGTCAGACATGACTGAGCAACTAACACTAATATATATATATATTGCACTCATCTCACATGCTAGTAAAGTAATGCTCAAAATTCTCCAAGCCAGGCTTCAGCAGTACGTGAACCATGAACTTCCAGATGTTCAAGCTGGTTTTAGAAAGGGCAGAGGAATCAGAGATCAAATTGCCAACATCCGCTGGATCATGGAAAAAGCAAAAGAGTTCCAGAAAAACATCTATTTCTGCTTTATTGACTATGCCAAAGCCTTTGACTGTGTGGATCACAATAAACTGTGGAAAATTCTGAGAGAGATGGGAATACCAGACCACCTGACCTGCCTCTTGAGAAATCTGTATGCAGGTCAGGAAGCAACAGTTAGAACTGGACATGGAACAACAAATTGGTTCCAAATAGGAAAAGGAGTACGTCAAGGCTGTATATTGTCACCCTGCTTATTTAACTGCTATGCAAAGTACACCATGAGAAACACTGGGCTGGAAGAAACACAAGCTGGAATCAAGATTGCCAGGAGAAATTTCAATAACCTCAGATATGCAGATGACACCACCCTTATGGCAGAAAGAGGAACTAAAAAGCCTCTTGACGAAAGTGAAAGAGGAGAGTGAACAAATTGGCTTAAAGCTCAACATTCAGAAAACGAAGATCATGGCATCTGGTCCCATCACTTCATGGAAAATAGATGAGGAAACAGTGGAAACAGTGTCAGACTTTATTTTTTTGCACTCCAAAATCACTGCAGATGGTGACTGCAGCCATGAAATTAAAAGACGCTTACTCCTTGGAAGGAAAGTTATGACCAACCTAGATAGCATATTCAAAAGCAGAGACATTACTTTGCCAACAAAGGCCCATCTAGTCAAGGCTACGGTTTTCCAGTAGTCATATATGGATGTGAGAGTTGGACTGTGAAGAAAGCTGAGCGCCAAAGAATTGATGCTTTTGAACTGTGGTGTTGGAGAAGACACTTGAGAGTCCCTTGGACTGCAAGGAGGCCCAACCAGTCCATTCTAAAGGAGATCAGTCCTGGGTGTTCATTGGAAGTACTGATGTTGAAGCTGAAATGCCAATATTTTGGCCGCCTCACGTGAAGAGTTGTCTCACTGGAACAGACTGTGATGCTGGGAGGAATTGGGGGCAGGAGGAGAAGGGGACGACTGAGGATGAGATGGCTGGATGGCATCACTGATCAATGGACATGAATTTGAGTGAATTCCGGGAGTTGGTGATGGACAAGGAGGCCTGGCGTGCTGCGGTTCTTGGGATTGCAAAGAGTCGGACATGATTGAGCAACTGAACTGAACTGATACACACTTATATATATGTATGTATGTATAACTGAGTCACTTTGGCTTTAGAATCAAGTAACATAAAATCTGATAATAAATCTAATTGCTTACTCTTTCAGCATTTCATTAAACGAACATTTATATTTTAAAATCTTATTCAATATAGTTGATTTACAGTGTTGTGTTGAATTTCTGCTGTACAGCAGTTTTTCATCTTTTTATCACATTCCCCCATTCTGAAGCTGTAATTTTGATTTGTATCTATTGACTAGAATATACATTTTAGTGATACTTTTGAGAAATATTTCATATATATTAAACTTGATGTTCTCATGCATATCAAAATATCATTCTATTAATTTTGCCCAAGTACTTGGATAATTGTATAGACTCTTTCATTAGAGGCATTTCTCTCTGAAACTTTGTTGACCTGTTATGTGACAAAAGAAGTGCAGCTATCCTGATTTTTATTTCTTTGTAAGAAATTCTTGCTGCTTTTATCTTCCTGAAATTTCTAAGGACTTTTTTTTTTATCCCCTTGAAGTATTTTTGTAAAAATCAAGTCATTATCATATGTATTTACATTGATAATATTTTATAACTTTCACTTGGAATCTCAGGAATTATTTTAGATGGACAGATTTGGAAACGTTTCCATCTGCTTTTTCCTTAATACTTAATCCTGCTGGATTTATCTGGCCTTAGCCTCTAGAGTATCAGTTTGCACTATTTGGGTGTACTTTTCATATGTGTTATCTTCTTTCTCATTGATTTTATCTTTTTAAAATAAAAACCCTCTGAGTTTAAAAGATTTTTTTTCTGTATCAGTGGTTTGATTTTTCTGCTCTGACAATTAGGCACCCTATTTGTAGCAAAGACTAATTTTGCTATGGTTCTTTCTTGCTGTTATCTTCTGTCTTCTTTGGCTATTCAGCTCTGATATTATTTCTGCCTGTCTATTTTGTCTCATCCTCTGGCCTTGTCTTTTCATTATTTACATACTTCTTGTTTCAAGGAATTTTACTGGTGCCATAAAGGAGATGCTTCACTTGTTTTGCTCTCTTAATGTTTCCTCAAATATACGTTCTTGTTTGTTTTATATGTATATGTGTGTCTTTACCATCTGAGTCAGTAGGGAAGCCCTATAATGACCATATTTCTATATTATTTGGTATTCTGGCAAAAATTATTTGAATGATTTCTTTCTAGTCTATGAAAGTACCATACATTGTTTTTCTACCTCCTCCTGTTGCCTGGACATCTTTCACACAAGAGTCACTGATTAGCTGAAGTTCTGTCGGTTCTGCGTGAGGCAGCTCACATTTGGTTGAAGGCAATTTTCAGAAAGGGCCACTCAGAGCTGTTAGCAGGCAACACTCAAGAGCTGAGTGATGGGGATCAGCAGGGGCACCCACGGCACCCCATATGTGGATCCTGCACATTGCCTTCCCTGTAAATTGTATGTGTGTGCTCGCTACCCATTTCCTTGTTTGTTGGTTAAGTGTTAATTATTGAAAAAATAAGTATATAGTACCTATTATATGTTAGAGATCGTGAATATTCCTAAAAGATTTACTTCAGTGCAACTCCAGAGGTCCAGAGCTCTTTATATTGAGAGGATCTCTTCACAATAATAATAATCCTTTTATCTATTAGATTTGTAGTGAAATATCTTCCTAACTTCTTGTTTTCTTTTTAAGACATACGATGGTTTAGCCTAAAGAATTTGAAAAATCTTTTCCTGTTGAAATTATCCGTGGCTTTCTTTATAATTCTTCCATTTGTTTTATGTATGAAAAAAATATTCAAATGACCTATAAGACTGATATATATCTAGATCCGTATTTTTCATCTTTTGTTTTAATAGTTACCTTTAAAAAAGTTCTATAGGACTTTATTAAATTTTTGTGATAAGTAAGATTCAGATGAATGTATTTTCTTCAGAAATCAGTAGCCAATTTTTACTGTGCTATTTCTTTTTTTTTTAACCTGTTCATGTGTGACTTTCTTTATCCTGTACTCCAAAGGATCACACTTCAATATTTTATATATATATATTTATTTATATTTATGTATGCATATATTTCTGAAGAATTCCATGGACAGAGGAACCTCATGGGCTACTGTCCATGGAGTTGTAGAGTTGGACACAACTGAGCAACTAACACTATACACTATGCATATATTTGTATATTATTTATAATACTGACATATAATATATCTATGATATAATATTATCTGACGTAATATGAACATAAATTTATAAATTTGTGTATATATATTTAGCATTGTGTTACAGGTGTCAGGAATGTTTAATAATATAAAATTTGTGATGTGAGTGAAGAAGGAGATAGGGTGTCCCCAGCTTATTGATGAGCACTGCCACCCAAAATGCTTCATCTGTCCTGGGAGGCTTGCTGGGCGTGGACGGAAGAGCCTGGTAGGAAGCAGTCCATGGGGTTGCTAAGAGTCAGACATGATTGAGTGACTTCACTTTCACTTTTCACTTTCACGTTTTGGAGAAGAAAAAGGCAACACACTCCAGTGTTCTTGCTTAGAGAATCCCAGGGATGGGGGAGCCTGGTGGGCTGCCGTCTATGAGGTCGCACAGAGTCGGACATGACTGAAGCGACTTAGCAGTAGCAGCAGCAGCAGCAGTCACCTAAAATGCTTCATCTGTCCCGGGAGGCTTGCTGGGCATGTGAGGAGGGCAGGGAGCCAGATGGCACCTGTGGTTCTGTGCCTCTGGTCCTTATGGGGTAGAGAGCAATCCCTCAGCACTGGTCCCCTGGGAAGCTGCTGGCAAGGCAAGTATGTTCCCTGTGTGTATCTACACCATGTGTAAGGAGCCAACAGAATCATAGCATCTGCTTGATGGATGTACAGAAAATCAGCCTGAACCCTCTCAACCTGTTTATCATCTCAGCATCACCTATACAGACCGGTAATTGATTAAGGAATTTATCGCATTGACCTGTGACCACGAGTTTTGCCTCCCAGCTGCCTCAGAAACCTAAAGTACTCTGGACAGTTACAAACTTGTTAGTGACCAGTGAAGCTTAAGCATTAAGGGTTGAGATCTCATCCTTTGAGAAAAGGGCCACAGGTACATGCTGCCTTTGGCGTTTTGGTACGTGTAATTGGCACTTGTGTGTGTTGAGCGCCCTGTAAGCTAGAGGATTCCTCTATTCACACTGTAATCGTCAGTCGTGTGTCTCTCCATGACTCAGGCTGGTCGCCAGTAAGCTGGACAGCAGCGCACCCTCCCAACCAGGACGTCAAGAATTCTTGGCGGACCTTGAGGTCTGTCTTTTAGGTCTGCCCTTCTCCGCTCCTGCCTTTCCATCAGGAGGCCAGTGCGAGTGGAAGTGGGGCCTTTTGCTACCCTGATTCCTCTCCTGGAGGGCCTGGAGGCCGTAAGCAAGTGAGATCAGTGGCTGCTTATTTACGGCTGGGACTGTTGCCCAGGGCTATGTAGGGAAAGAGAATTCTGGGGAGAAGAGAAGTGGCTGTCTTATGTCGGGTCCCTTGAAAGCAGAGTGGGATTCCCCCATAAGCTGTGTATCGAGGGGATGCTCTCAGGGGAAAGAGAGCGAGGGAATCCGAACAAAGTAGGGCTGGAAGGAAGTGAGGAAGGCGTCCTGCCTCAGCCTGGTCCCTCAGCAAGCTCCGGAGTAGGAGTTGTCCTTCATGGACTGCAGCCCATCCTTGGCTCCCCACAGCCTCTCTGTCCCAGGGGTGGGTTCCAGCTGCCTCCTCCCAGAGTGGTGCTCTTCTGCCAAGGTGTACTCCTCAGAAAGGGACCATTCTCCCCAGCAGAGTGTGGGTGGGGCTGGTCGCAAAAACCTGCCGCGTCTGTGGAGTTGGGGCTCCTGTCCAGCAGAGGGGATCCGTGTGGGGTGCTGCAGTTCCAGGCTCACTTCCTCTCCAGGCCCCAGAAGTCAGTCTATTGCTCTGCATATACAATCTTGGCAGGTATCAGTGGTGGGAAGTATCTTGTACATCTGTGTGCTTACTGCCTGTTATTGTCTGTTCTCCACTAGATTTCATGTGCCCCATATTTCATCACTGCTCTATCACCAGTTTCTAAAACAGTACCTGGCACTCAGTACATAATCGGAACATAATTTGTTGACTACATGAATGAGTGGCTCGGGGTGGGGTGAGGTAGGGTGTCAAAGGGGCCCATCTGGGACCATCCGACGTCTGGGTAGTGCCTGGCTGTATTGGACCGTCTCAGCTTTGTGCCCAGATGGTCTTGGGTCCCTGCTTCTCGGTCCTGGGTTCCCATCCCCCTCCTTTTACATGCTTCACTCCCAACACCTGCTCCCTTTTCAGAAGACAGCCCTTGACTCCTCTTCAAAGGTGCCAGGAGTGCCTGGGAGTTTCCTCCTGGGGACGTTGTTGGCCAGCAATTGACTGGGGTGTGAAGATGAATGTCCAGCTTCCTTGCCTCAAAGCTAGAAACACTGATATAATGTACACTCTGGAGCTCGCTATAGGATCAGGCAGAAGCAAACTCAACTTGGCCTCCCTGTCCTCCCTCCACTATCTGTTTCTCCTTTAAGTCAACAAATCACATGTCTAAGTACCTTCCCCTCAAGATTTCGTTTTAGGCAACTGGATCTGTGACACGAGGTAATAAGTTAATGAGAAAGACGTGAATCAAGTAACTGGAAAATATGTAACAGGGTGACTGTAGCATGTGCCGTGAAAGAATGGTTTCACAGAAGCACTTACGTAGTTTTTGGAGATCACTAAAGACTTTCCTAGGGCAACATCTCATTAGCTGAGATAATAATAGTGAAAACTGGGCACTTTTAGCCTGTTGAGCTCTGCTTCAAGCACTTGACATGTGTTAAGTCAGTGCTTCTCAGGCTTTAATGTGTACGCAGTCAGTCCCCTCGTGATTGTAAAATGCAGCCTCTGGTGTAGGCGATCTGGTGTGGGGCTTAAGGAATTGTATTTCTATTCAGTTCTCTACTGCCAATGCTGCTGGATGTAGCTCAACTCATTAATCTTTATAATAGCTCCATGGTGCAGATTCTATTATTATTTCCATTTTATACATGAGAAAAGTGAGGCACAGAGAGGTTAAGTAATTTGCTCAGTTACACAGCTGGTTAGAGGTGGAACCAGGGTTTGAACCTAGGCATACTGACTCCTAAATATGCCATCTTAAATGCTATTAAAAGGAAAGTCTCCGCTGAAAGATGAAGTTCTGAGTAGGGTTGATCAGGCCAATAAGTGAAGCCTATGTGTCTGATCTCAAGATGAATGAAGCCTTGATACGGCCCCGGAAGCTCCGACTCATTGAGTGTGTGTGACTCAAAGAAAGAATTTCCAGCACTGTAACTTCCAGCCTCCATGACTTGAACCCATTAGGTGCTGGGTTCTGATAGTGTTTCCCAGCTGCTTAAAAGTAACAAATGAGTGAGTGCCAGTGCCTAATAGAGGTGAATGATAACAGTTATAAATAAGTTCTCCAAGATCATTTGATTTGTCTTTTGTGATATTTCAACATGTAATGTTAAATAGCAGGCAACTGGAGATTTATAACCCGATTCACTCTAATTGATTTCTTGGCTTCCTTGTGTCTCATTAACTTTTTCTGTGTACCTAAAATGGTGCAGTAGGCTTCCTGAAAGCTGTTAGAAGGCAGCTATATAACAGTTATGAAAAATTGAGACTTGCCTTTTATTTGAAAAGTAAATAGAAATTGATTTTACTTTTGAGGTACAGACAGAAAGGAAGAAAATTGACTCCAAAACCTCAACAGTGCACCCTGGATTACCCCCATCCTGGTCTGAGTTTCCCCAGCGGGGTGGAGGGGGAGGAGATTCTGAGATAAGGATCTTTGTGTGTGTAGTTTTTTTGGAAGGCAGTGCCAGGAAACCTCTGTAAGTAATGGGAGGAGAGAAAGGGAAAGAAGACTCTGTAACACTCATTCATGGTGGGTTCATTGTCAGACTAGTCACCACTATGGGAGCTCCATCTCTGGGCTTCTCTGGGAGACAGCATAGGTCTTCCACTTTAGAGTGATTCCAACTAAGGAACAAGTCAGCTAGGATATTCATTCACTGCTCCCATCAGCCATGTGTGGAGGGCTAGGTCTTGGGGGAAAGGCGTGAAGCCCCAGCCCTTCTGGGCATAGGCCTGGCAAGCTAAGGCAGCCAGAGAAAACCATCAATCGAAGAGATGGAAGTGCTTTGGCACTTAGGGCAGTGGCCTCGGGCCAACCTGAGGATGGTCAGTGTCGAGGGGGTGTGGGCAGGGCACCTTCAGCATCTGTTAGTGTCTTATTTTGTGTACCAGCAATGCCCTGCCTCCAACACCAGTCCCCAGTCTCCTTGCGTAGTACCCAGAGTCTGGCTGTGTCACTGACTCGGAGACATTTAACTAAGGCTGCTACTTATCTTACATTTTATAATACAACTCTGTCTCCCAGTCTAGAATAACAGAGTTAGACGCCGTCCATGGGTGAGATTATATAGACTACAAAGTGCTTTGGGATTTTTATTTCATCAGTTTATTCAGAGAGCTATCATGATGGCAACTTGGCTTCAAGTGGACCCTTGAAAAAACAAAGTATTTCCAGCCAAACTGAAAATTGAATAGAAGCTTCTATGTTGTAATATTTTTAATGGGTTTAAAAATTAATCTTGCAAATGCAACATTTATGTTTAGCACCGTCAGAGGAGAAGGAGGAAGAAGAAAGTACATTCCAGGCCAAGGAGAAATAAATTCAGCTCATTCCTAGGGACTGCCAGCTCTGTGGTGTCATTACCGGCTCTCCTGACTGGCACCACATGGGCAGTCTTGCCACCTCTCAGACCCAGCTGCTGTTTGCCCACCTGTGTGCCTCTGTTCTGCCCACAGGAAGAAAATAAAACAGAAGCAGTGTGGTCTGACACCAGACACGAGGTTCGGGAAAGTCTTTCCCCTCTGACTGTATTGTGCCCACTGTGAAGGTACTCAGAGAGGCCCGGGAGCACTCGTTGTTGACCTGTATGCTCAGCCACCCCCTAAGAACACGTTCCTGATGGGCCCGACGGGCCCGAAGGATTCACGACCTCGCTCTGATTTACTCTGAGACGGGAGAAATGTGTGTTCATTTTGTGTGCTTCATTGTGTAATTCAGTAACACAATTTCATTTTCATTATATTTTACTCAACAAACCACAGTTGTGCACCATATGCCAGACAAATATCCCAAGCATTTGTCAAATTATCCTCATTTCAACTTCATCACTTTGCCATGACATAGGTGCTGTTTTTACCCCCATTTTACAGTCGTGGAAATTGAAGTGCTGAGAAGTTAGCACTCTGGTATTCTCATGAAAGCAGCGTTAAGACTGATGAAATGTATTTTTTAAATAATTCTGTTTTTGTTGTTTAGTCTTTAAGTCGAACCCAATTCTTTGTGGACTGTAGCCCACCAATCTCCTCTGCCCATGGTATTTCCCAGGCAAGAATACTGGAGTGACTTGCCATTTCCTCCTCCAGGGATTTTCCTGACCCGGGGAGCAAACCCATGTCTCCTGCACTGGCAAGCAGATTCTTTACCACTGAGCTACCAGGGAAGCCCTTAACTCATTTTGACTACCCGGTTAATCCTCTGTCCCTCCTTGCTGCCACCCCACATGGCTTTAGGAGTGTTTTTTTGCTATAGATATTAAAGGGTTTTTCTGTGTTCTCTCTGGATTATTGTAAGAAAAAATGTTGCTCTGATTTAGTTACAGTGAAGGATGATTGTAAAGTCAGTCCATAGGGGAGAAAATGCCACATAGTCAAAATTGCCCTTGAACATGCTCCCAAATGTCTCCAAGCCATTTCTACGTAATTTTAAGTGCACAACCCTCTGCTGAAGCTCTAAAACAACAGAGCTCGACTAAAGAAAGGAAAAAAAAGAAAATCTAGAGAGACTTTTGCTGACTTTCTCAGATCAGCAAATTTTAAGATAACCATCAAATCCCTTAATATCAATGAGGTTGGATGAATGAATCAACAAAGGTTTTGCTTGCCTGCCAAGTTGATTCCTTTCTATTTTCACATCAAGCTTCTCAAATCTTAGTAACTGGTAATTGGCTTGTCATTTCTGAGAATGTGAACCCAAGAACAATTGGACTTTACAAGAAAGTATAGCCTGCTGCTGCTGCTAAGTCACTTCAGTTGTGTCTGACTCTGTGTGACCCCATAGACGGCAGCCCACCAGGCTCCCCCATCCCTGGGATTCTCCAGGCAAGAACACTGGAGTGGGTTGCCATTTCCTTCTCCAATGCATGAAAGTGAAAAGTGAAAGTGAAGTTGCTCAGTCATGTCCGACCCTCAGCGACCCCATGGACCGCAGCCTACCAGGCTGCTCCTTCCATGGGATTTTCCAGGCAAGAGTACTGGAGTGGGGGGCCATTGCCTGCTCTGAAAGTATAGTCTAATGGTTAACAAAAGGATCTCAAGGGGCAGAAGGGCTGAATTTAATGCTCATCTTCTTATGTATTTAACACTGACAAATTACGTAAAGTTTTAAACCTCAGTTTCTTCATCTGAGCTATCAGGGAAGCCCTGATAGCTCAGTTGGGAAGGAATCCATCTGCAATGCAGGAGACCCTGGTTCGACTCCTGGGTCTGGAAGATCTGCTGGAGAAGGGATGGGCTACCCACTCCAGTATTCTTGGGCTTTGCTTGTGGCTCAGCTGGTAAAGAATTCGCCTGCAAAGCAGGAGACCTGGGTTTGATCCCTGGATTAGAAAGATCCTCTTTAGAAGGGAAAGGCTACCCACTCCAGTGATCTGGCCTGGAGAATTCATGGGCCATATAGTCCATGTGGTTGCAAAGAGTAGGACAGGACTGAACAATTTTCACTTTCACTTCTTTGTAAAAAGGGCACATAATCTGCCCTTAACTTCCTAGGATTAACTTCCATTAAGCTGTTTAAAGGGTGCCTAGAACTTACTAAGGATGCTCTGAATGTTTGGTGTTACTGTTTTTCTAAAGTCAGAGGGTAATTTAAAGCATTTATAATGAGATTAAACTGTATCATATTGTCCTGCATAATAGTACTATGATGAATACTTAATAAACTCTTGTTTCCATTCCGTGAAAGCTTGTGACCTAATCAAGATACTCAACCTCCCTATGGCTCATTTTCCCCAACTGTAAAGTGAGGTCATTAATACTGCTTTTCTCATAACATTATTTTAAGCACTAACTTAATTAATGTTTAAATAATTACAGAACTTTTCTGAGGTTTCTGGAATTTTTGTCTTTTTGTTATTACTAATCTATACCAGAACCTAGCCCAGAGTAGGTGGTCAATAATGAATGGATGGTCAATAGCCACAGTAGAGATGAACTTTCCATATTAAAGTATATTCTTTGGTTGTTGCTGTAGTTCCCAGGACATATTATTTGGTCTTAGCATGAACTGATTTCATATATGAACCCATTCATTAATATTATTACTACCACTGATCTCATCAGATAAGTGTATATACATTGAAAGCTGTGAAGCTCATGGTGGTGGATACAAGTTTTTCAAAATACTTTTTGTTTAGAAGCTTGCATTTTATCTCTGGCAACAAATACTGTCAGTTATTTACCTCGAAGTGACAGACTCCATTCATTTTCAGGAAAATGTCTGCTATGTCCTCAAGTCTGAATAACCATGATTTTCCTGTCAGGCATTTTTTCAAGTAAAAGCAAGGTTTCACATAGGAAGAACAGCTTTATTTTGCAATTCAGTCAACCCCATTATGCTTCAGTATCCTACAGGAGTAATATTTCTGCATACTTCCTGTTTGCCACACAAAATATTTTTTAAAACATACTTTAAAGAGTCAAGTTTTAATAAAATTGGTAAGTGTTACTACTTCAAGAAGGACATATTTTCGAACAGTGTGTAAGAAAGAAGAATCCAATGACTTCTGGTACCCTAGAAGCTGGTGTCATCATCTTGATTCATGTGAAGTATTATCCACTGTTGCTTTTGTATAAAAAGTGTGACTGTCAACGTATTGAAAAAAAGGAATGACCTCTTGGGATCCTTATGAAATATTTTCGACCTCAGGGATGCTCCAAAAGGGTCCTAGGATAACCCAGTGTCTATGGACCATGCTTTGAGACTCACTGAGCTACAGATGCAGTCAGGAGGTAAAACTGTCAGGATTCCACCTTTAAAAAATGGTATAACAGAGTCAAGGTTATATGAAAGGCATGAAAGGTATAACAGAGTCGAGGGTGACTTAGTGTTCCATTCTGAGAATGTGTGTCGGCACAGACAGCACTGCAGAGAAAGCAAAGGCTAGAGGAAGAAAAGCAAAGGCTTGGGGCAGAAAAGATCATTTCCACTTTGGAGCCTGAGGTGGTTGGAAGATATCCTTTTTGAGTTGCTCATCTTAGGGCATCTTATGCAAGTGTTCAGTCATGAAAGATTTCATGACAGAGCAGCCACTGGTGCTGGGGACAATAAGAATGTACTTCATTCTGAACCTTGTTCATGCAGGAGTCATTTTCTTAGTGAGATTGTAAGCTTCCTTAGAGGATGACCTAAATTATATATTTAGAAAAAAAAAAAAAAAACATTACCTGATTATGGTGCAAGGCAATGACAAGGTATCCCAGTTTACCAAAGACAGCATTCTCCTCCCTACCTCCCCACAGTGATGTAAATTTTTCCTCCCTCCTTTGTGGCTAAAGAGATCAATATATAGTCATTCTAATCTCGTCATTAGTCAGAGAAATGCAAATATCCCAGGAAACGCTGTCTACTTAATAGATTGGTGAAAATGTAAAAGGTGGTCAATCCCAAGATGGTGTGCATTATCAAGACTGCTTTTAGTCTTCCAGTTGTGTGAGGGGATCACTCTTGCAATTTGGAAAACAGTTCCACAACATTTTGTGAAATTGAACATTATATTCTGTACAATCCACAAAATCCACCAGGGATAGACTACCAAAAGTCTGGCACAGGTTCACCAAGACAACCACAAGAAAATGGATAATAGCATACTCATGATGGCAACAGAAAAAGAGACGGTGAAAATCTAAATGACCCTCAGTTAGAGATTAGTGGTATATTTCTGCACCAGGATACTACACTACAGAGAAAATGAATGAACTGCTAAATGCAATAATATCTGTAAATCGAAGAAATACAAACTTGAAAAAAGAAAATTCTAGAAAACTACATACTGTAGATACACTTTTTATAAAGTTCAAAGCAAACAAAACTTAGGTATGCTATTTATGGGTATGTATCTATTTGATAAAACTGTACAAGAAATAACACAGGCCTGCAGTCAACTCAGAATTTTAAGGAAATGTTTTCTTCTGGCAGTTGTGTAGACAGAAAGTTGTGATATGGAAAGCAAATATAGGTCGTGCAGTGGTATTGGTAGTCTACATTTTCAATTGGGGAGGTGGATAAATGGGTGTTTATTTTAATTATTTAGAGTATATGCATATAGAATATATTTATAACAAAACATATACAAATTTTATACGTATATGTTTGTAACACAATATTACATCATGTTGGAGAAGGAAGTGGCAACCCTCTCTAGTATTCTTGCCTGGAAAATCCCATTGAGAGAGGAGCCTGGCAGGCTACAGTCCATGGGGTCGCAAGAGTTGGACTCAACTTAGCAACTAAACCACCATTATATCATGTAATATGTTGTTTCAGATAAATATATATATAGTAACAAAATAGCATTAACATGTAAAAAAAAGAAAAGTTTCCTTATTAAGGTTGTCCCTCACTATTCAGTCATTTCATGTTTTTTGCATTGTATTGTGAATTTGAGTTTATCTGCATGTTTCCTGATAATTTCCAGAGCTTCCAGGCAAAACGTGACCTTATTTTAGTCATGTTTATATCCTGCCTTAAAATAAAAAATATTTTTAGGATATATAAGGCACCAAATGTTTGTAACTAAAAATAATTAATACAGTATACATAAATACATAAATGCATAAATAAATAAATCTAATACATTTTTCTGGGTTGATCTATAAGTACAAGATTCACTGATTTTTCAATTATGTCTTTGACCTAAAGACATTAGCTATCATTTGGCTGCATTCAGAATATATATAAAATCCTCAATTATTTTTCCCACATAGGGTTTCAGGTACATATTCTGTGGGTTATATTTTACATGCATTCACAAAAGAAGGAATGTCTCTTTGTGTTTGGTTTAATACTATTAAATCATTGTTCAACATATTGAGACGATGAATAAATTGTAACATTTTTTTTTAAATAGGAGAAAGATTGCTGAACTGATTTTGACTGTTTACTGAATAAGTTTGCCTTGACCAACTAAGTCAGGGAATTGACATCTATGCTAAGATAGTTACTATAGTTGTTTTCATGGTAAGACCATTTGTCAGAACAATGCCATATTTTACAAACGAATATGTGTTATAGTAACCAGCCATTGAATATGTCAATCTAATTGCATCCGCTAAGCCTTGGTGCGGCTTGACATGAGAAATACACAGGTTTATTTAGTGCAATGCTGTATCTTAAATAATGTATGTATATGTGTAGCATGTCCAGCTATCTGGCAAAATTATCTGCAGTCATTCCCCATAGCCCACCAGTGTTATTCGGGCCTTGTAAGGATTATTACTGTCCTCACTCCTCTGTGCCCTGCCCTCTTAACCTTCATACATTAAGGACGGTGGGGCATAGAAACAAATACATACTCACCAAGAGCCAGAAGTTCTCTACATCTTGTCCAGCTGAGGCAATAACACAAGCTTATTTCCCTAGCAAAGTTCTAGGTCCTTTTACCTGTTAAACTTCAGAGTTATAAAGACCAGTCTTGCGGTTAGGAGGAAAGGTGACTTGAGGAAACAAGGGAGAGGATGGAGGGAAGACATGAATAGTCATTTTCTCCTGGATTACGTCTCCTTGTTTTGTGTTCCTTCCTCTGGGTATTTTGTTAAGTCAGCCAGGGTGTGTCCAGCCTTTATTATCCTGTTCTTCTACCACCAATCATGGCACAGATGGAAGGTCTCTGGCGTAGTGAGGGCTCTTCATAAAGTGTGGGGCAGGTACAGAGAGAGGTTGTGAGAGTGTGTAGTAACGCACGTGCTACAGCTTCGCCTAGACATGAGCTGTAGGTGATGGAAGTATCATATGTTTGAGTAGCCATTTATATAGAAAATGAGAGGGTTTAAATGTTTACTTTTTTTGTATAGCAGTTCTATTGATTCGGGAACCAGTTAGAAGTGTCCTATTCTTTTCATTGTCTGATTATTATCTCTTGGGTTGACTTCCCCTACCCCCAGATTTATTAACGTATAATTGACAAGTAAAAATTGTGCATATTTAATAAAAATGTGTATATTTAATATTTAATTATATATATATTTAGTTGTGTGATGATTTAATATGTGTATAGATCACTAAATGATTACTGCAATCAAGCTAATTAATATAGTTATCATCTTATTGGTTCCCATTTGTGGAAACATTTACTTTTTGATACAAAATAGTTTTTATCCAGATATAGCCTGTGTTATATTAGTGTACCAACTTTTCCCTTACTTTGAACAGACATGGGTAACAGTAAGTTTATTTATCTACATGTAAAATCAAGGATTAGATGGCCCTGGTATTGAACTATATCACTTGAGGATTTTTTTCTTATATTAAAAACTATCAGCCTTTTTCATTATCTGCAAGGAAAGATGAAGCTAAATTCAAAAAAGGAGAATAGCCATGTGAGTGGTAATAATGTCCAATATACAGAGATCAAATGAGTATACTGATGTTCAAAATTATCAATACCTAAGTAGTAGGAAAAAGTATGCTAAATAATGTGTTCTCTTTAATTGTGTATTGAGAAGAAATTCCAAAGAGGAATGGGAGAAGATGGGAAAGAGCAATTTAAAGGCAAATCATAATAATGACGACCACTGAGGGATGGCTGAGAGAGGATGCTATTGATTGGCCAAAAAAAGCTTTCCTGGGACTCAGGATGTCGGTATCATTAGTACATGACCATGGGGAAGGAGTTTTGACATTGTTCAGGAAGGTCTGAGGCATTCTGGTCAGTAAAGACCTGTTAATTTCAGTACATGCTGCCGATGTTATATGAGCAGCTCCCATATGGGGCCACCTTTGATTTTTAACCTCCACGTGCGTTTGCTGTCTCACTACCTAGGGGTGTCCTTTTTCATTTTGTTGCCCAAAGCTTCTCTGTATGATTTGGCAGGCTCTCCCACTCTTCATTTGTCATTTTGAAACACAATCCCACCAATTGCCAGTTTTCTTTAATAAGGTGAAGTAAGAATTTGAATCAAGATTGTAAAGCTGAAAACACAGAAGAGTCTTCTGTTTTCCAGTCAACAGTCCTTGAAGCTCACAGGTACTGAGGAAAAAGTACATATGGTTTTCCTGTTCCTCAAAGTATTCATAATTTTAAGAGATAGGACTCAGTCATAGTTATAATATTTGTTGTTTAAACTGATATACTTTAAAGTACTGAGAAAAGGCTTTATTCAGTGACTGAACAGGGACTTTCATATAGAAGTGTGGAATCTGGGTTTCTTTTTCCCCATGGCATGAACCAGTGGGAAACACTGATTCTTTATTTAAGTATTTGAATTTTGTTCTTTTTACTCTTTGTATGTGTTATAATTTTTTACTCAGAAAAATAAATCAATTCAGTTCAGTTCAGTTGCTCAGTTATATCTGACTCTGCAGTCCTGAGGATTGCAGCACACCAGGCTTCCCTGTCCATCACCAAATCCAGAAGCTTGCTCAAACTCATGCCCATTGAGTCAGTGATGCCATCCAACCATCTCATCCTCTTTGCATGAAATCTCTTTCCCTTCGTCTCCTGCCTTCAATCTTTCCCAGCATCACGGTCTTTTTAAACGAGTCAGTCCTTTGCATCAGATGGTCAAAGTATTGGAGTTTCAATTTCAGCATCAGTCCTTCTAATGAATATTCAGGGCTAATTCCCTTTAGGATTGATGAGTGTAATCTCCTTGCAATCCAAGGGACTCTCAAGAGTCTTCTCCAACACCGCAGTTGAAAAGCATCAATTCTTCAGCACTCAGCTTTCTTTATGGTCCAACTCTCACATCCATACATGACTACTGGAACCGTAGCATTGACTAGACGGATGGACCTTTGCTGGCAAAATAATGTCTCTGCTTTTTAATATGTTGTCTAGGTTGGTCATAGCTTTTCTTCCAAGGAGTAAGTGTCTTTTAATTTCATGACTGCAGTCACCATCTGCAGTGACTTTGGAGCCCAAAAAATAAAGTCTGTCACTGTTTCCATTTCCTCATCTATTTGCCATGAAATGATGGGACAGGGTGCCATCATGTCTTAGTTTTTTGAATGTTGAGTTTTAAGCCAGCTTTTTCACTCTTCTCTTTCACATCCATCAAAAGGCTCTTTAGTTCCTCTTCACTTTCTGCCATAAGGGTGGTGTCATCTGAGTGTCTGAGTTTATTGATATTTCTCCCAGCAATCTTGATTCCCGCTTGTGCTTCATCCTGCCCAACATTTCCCATGATGTGCTCTGCATATAAGTTAAATAAGCAGGGTGACAATATACAGCCTTGACATACTCCTTTCCCAATTTGGAATCAGTCTGTTGTTCCATGTCCAGTTCTAACTGTTGCTTCTTGACCTGCATACAGATTTCTCAGGAGGCAGGGAAGGTGGTCTGGTATTCCCATCTCCTGAAGAATTTCCCACAGTTTCTTGTGATTCACACAGTCAAAGTCTTTGGTGTAATCAATAAAGCAGAAGTAGATGCTTTTCTAAAACTCTCTTGCTTTATCTGTAATCCAACAGATGTTGGGAATTTGATCTCTGATTCCTCTGCCTTTTCTAAATCCAGTTTGAACATCTGGAAGTTCACAGTTCATGTACTGTTGAAGCCTGGCTTGAAGAATATTGAGCATTATTTTGCTAGCATGTGAGATGAGTGCAGTTGTGAGGTGGTTTGAACATTCTTGAGTATTGCCTTTCTTTGGGATTGGAATGAAAACTGACCTTTTCCAGTCCTGTGGGCACTGCTGAGTTTTCCAAATTTGCTGGCATATTGAGTGCAGCACTTTCACAGCATCATCTTTCAGGATTTGAAATAGCTCAACTGGAATTCCATCACCTCCGCTAGCTTTGTTGTAGTGATGCTTCCTAAGGCCCACTTGACTTTGCATTCCAGGATGTCTGGCTCTAGGTGAGTGATCACACCATCGTGATTATCTTGGCCATGAAGATCTTTCTTGTACAGTTCTTCGGTGTATTCTTGCCATCTCTTCTTAATATCTTCTGCTTCTGTTAAGCCCATACCATTTCTGTCCTTTATTGTGCCCATCTTTGCATGAAATGTTCCCTTGGTATCTCTAATTTTCTTGAAGAGATCTCTAGTCTTTCCCATTCTATTGTTTTCCTCTATTTCTTTGCATTGATCACTGAGGAGGGTTTTCTTATCTCTCCTTGCTATTCTTTGGAATTGTGCATTCAAATGGGAATGTCTTTCCTTTTCTGCTTTGCCTTTTGCTTCTCTTCTTTTCTCAGCTATTTGTAAGGCCTCCTCAGACAGCCATTTTCCCTTTTTGTATTTCTGTTTCTTGGGGAATGGTCTTGATCCCTGCCTTCTGTACAGTGTCCTGAACCTCTGTCCATAGTTCTTCAGGCACTCCATCAGAAAAATAAATAATTGCATGTAAAACCATTGCTTCTTTAATTTCAGAAGTATTTATTCAGCACTAATTGTATTCCAAGCTTAGATGATATTATACAACACATGGAAATTTAAATGCAGTGGAGCATCCCAAAGGACCCAACAGATGCATGGGGCATATGTTCTGCTAAAAGAAAGAGATATCTGAAGTACCATTCTAACTATAAACATGCTTCATTACAATTAGAGAAACGCAGGGAGAGAGAAAGAATAAAAAGGGAGAGTGAAGGAGGGAGGGAAGGAGGGAAGGTGAGGGAGGGTAGACAAATCGCATTTATTCATTAACTTTTTACTGAAGAAATAGCAAAAGAGAGGCTGTAAAACTTCCTCAGTTATCTTAGACAAAGTCCCAGTGTTGGAGCAGCTGCTCTTCCCCTGACTCACTCCCACCACCACGGCTCTCTAGATCTGTTTTCTTCCAGGAGTGTCTCCATGACTTTTCTGCAAGAAATCTGTTTGGACTCTTTCCTTAGACTATGCTTTGCATTATGCTGACCAACTGTAATGGCTAGGAGGAGCCAAGTAACCCAATAACTGTGCCTTAGAATGGTTTCTTTGAGCTTTTGGGTTTTGTTTCTGATTGAAGTTGCAATAAAACATATTCCTCAATGTACCTCAATGTACAAATGAACAACAATACATGCGTGCATGTGGGTGCGTGCACACACACACCACACACACCACACACACACACACACACACACTTCTCTCAGGCCCAGACATTCCTTTATTTTCAGCCAGCAGTCTTGCTCAGAGGCGTGTCGTTCGGTCTCACAGTGGAGATAAACCTGCTGTCCTCTTGCAACCACGTTTGTAGCGCCTTCCTTCTTGGGCTTCCTGATCCCGAGGCTCTGACACTGCCGCCCCTTGTCTGCCACACTCCCTGGCTCCATGTCTACGCTGAACCCGTAGTCTCCACACACCCCAAATGGCTGCTCCTCAATCCCCCTTCTAGTAAATTCCATGCCTGTCTCCTGAGTGGCCTACCCTGGATACATAGGATCATCCCCTGTCTTCCACTATCTGATCTGTCACAACGTCCTGCTGATTTTATATCCAGTATCCATCCTGAATCCACACACGGCCGTCCATGTGCACTTTCTCTGAACACCAAGGACTTCCGGTGGATTTTCTTGGCTGCCCCTTCCTTAGAGCTCAGCACCAGTGTAACCTTGTATGTCAGTGATCTCTTGCCACTTAACACTGTTTCATAACCATGAAGCCTCCCTGGCATGCAGTACAACAGTGGGCATTTGTTGTGCACGTCTTTTGGGGGTGGTGTTTGCCCTGCTCACTCTGCCAGGCTTAGCTGAGCTCACTCGCCTGTCTGGTGCCTGGCAATGTGTTGGCTGATCTAGGATGGCATCCGCTAAAAGACTGGGTTGTCTTGATCCTAATCTGTGTCTCATTCTCCAGCAGCCCAGCTGGAGAATATTCTCCATGTGGATAACAGAGCTCAAGTAGAGACCCCAAATCTGTTACTCTGGGTTATCACATCTCCTAGCATCCTATTCCTTAAAGCAAATCACATTTTTGAATTTGAGATCAAAGGGCAGGGTATCAGACTTTGCTTCCTGTGTAAAAACCTGCAGATTCCATGGCGAGAGGCATGGATGGCGAGAGGAGAATGAAATGGACCCATTAATGCATTAAATCTGCCATACCAAAGTCAGAGATGCCCTTCCCCCCAAATTAGAGTCTTGCCTCTCTAGGACACCCTTTCAGTTACATCATAGCCATATGTTTGGAAGTGGTTATTTTTAAATTCCTGTTTACTCCTTGCGTTTATGATCCCTGAGACAACGGGCAGAGATGAGTTTCCTTTTGTTTCTTCCATCTCAGAGTCTAGCACAATGCCTAGTTCATGGCTAGTGCTTGTTGATGTGGAATATGCTCCAGGACAGAATCCGCAGTGGGGGGTGAGTCTCATCGTGCCCCAGAGTAGGCTGCTGTCACATCCGCAGCTAGAGATAAGGACTTCAGGCCCAGGGTGAATTGGCCCATTTCCCATGAGGCCCTTCATCATGAGCCTTTGGGAAATGCCCCACTTCCTGTGGCTGTAACTGTGATGTCTTTTCTCCCTGGACCAGAGATGT
The DNA here is from genome assembly GCF_032405125.1 of Capricornis sumatraensis. Taxonomy (NCBI): domain Eukaryota; kingdom Metazoa; phylum Chordata; class Mammalia; order Artiodactyla; family Bovidae; genus Capricornis; species Capricornis sumatraensis. The sequence continues at coordinate 4,727,630 of NC_091083.1, forward strand.
GGGCAGGAATCAGTACTATAATACTGAACTCAGAGGAGTCTTCCCTGTCTTTTTCTGCCTGTTACACTCCTGGCTAAAATCACAGGAACCAGTCAAGGGAGCTGGAGAAACCCTACTGTTATCTGGAAATTCAACTCTCCTTTCAGAGAATATATCCTAAGGAATGTACACCCTGCTAATGGTGAGTGAGGTAGTATCATCTTCCACTGAAAGGGCAACATTTTTGTTAGTAAAACTTTCTTGCAGTTCAAAAGCAAGCCATTTCCAAGAGCTGAGTTTGGTAACTCATAATTTAATAGTTAAGTCATCCTCTATCTATTGTAAAGGGTTTTCAGAAGAATTCATTAAGAACTAAGAAGCCCTTGAAAGATCCATAATACTCTTTTTTTTTTTTTTAACAAATAACCAGTGCAAACTTCACAAGTGCAATTGAGCAGTTGCATGGATTCAAGAGAAATCTAAATCCTTTGAGAAAAAAAGTCATCAAGAAATGTGGTACTTGAGCCCCATCCACTGCTCTGCCAACCAGCCACTACGCATCCCATTCCACCCTCTGTACACTGAGCAAATGAAGCTCCTATTGCTGCTGGATCCCGAGCCCCATCATCCTGCTGCTCATGCTGTTTCCGCCATCTGGAATACCCTCTGCCTCCCTTCCTAGTCTATGCGACAGGAAGCACCAGATATTATGAAAATTTTGTGCATATGCTTTGAGCCAGTGGATTTGTTTTGAAGGATAGAATTGAGTCTGTTGCTTTGAGATTTCATGGTAAGACTCCAGAACATTAGCAGTTTTTCTGTCATTTCCAGAGTGGAAATCTGTCAACCAGGGATGTGACTTTGGCATCAGATTTCCTGGGTTTTTCCAGTGGTCATGTATGGATGCAAGAGTTGGACTGTGAAGAAAGCTGAGCGCTGAAGAATTGATGCTTTTGAACTGTGGTGTTGGAGAAGACTCTTGAGAGTCCCTTGGACTGCAAGGAGATCCAACCAGTCCATTCTAAAGGAGATCAGCCCTGGGTGTTCTTTGGAAGGAATGATGCTAAAGCTGAAACTCCAGTACTTTGGCCACCTCATGCAAAGAGTTGACTCATTGGAAAAGACTCTGATGCTGGGAGGGATTGGGGGCAGGAGGAAAAGGGGACGACAGAGGATGAGATGGCTGGATGGCATCACCGACTCGATGGATGTGAGTTTGAGTGAACTCCAGGAGATGGTGATGGACAGGGAGGCCTGATGTGCTACGATTCATGGGGTCGCAAAGAGTCAGACATGACTGAGCGACTGAACTGGACTGAACTGAACTTCCTGGGTTCAAATCCTGACTCTGCTATTGGCTAGCTGTGTGACCTTGGGCAAATCACTTAACTTTTTTGCCCCAAATATCTTGTACTTAAAATAAAGTTAATATTAGCATCTTCCTCCCAGGAATAGTTGGGAAGATTTGACGTGCCAGTAAACATGATATACTTTGAATGGTGCCTGGCACACAATAAGAAACTTTGCACATGTGAATACTTATTGTTTTCAGATGTGTTTTCATTATTTGTGGATCTTTCTACTTTTTTTTCTTGCTGCAGTTACTACTACTAACAGAATTACATCCTACTTTTTGTATTCTCTGAAACATTTTACCTGGAGCTTTGGCTAGTATAGATGTTCTACAAATAATTCTTAATTTGTCAAGAAAAATAATGAAGGTCTAAAATTAAACTAATTTCTCTTAGAGGAATGCATGCCAACTCTCTAATTTGAGGAAACTGCTTATCTTTTTTTTTGAAAGGTCCTATGAAGACCTACAAGACCTTCTAGAACTAACACCAAAAACAATGTCCTTTTCATCATAGGGGACTAGAATGCAAAAGTAGGAAGTCAAGAGATACCTGAGTAACAGGAAAGTTGGGTCTTGGAGTACAAAATGAAGCAGGGCAATGACTAACACAATTTTGCCAAGAGAATGCATTGGTCATAGCAAACACCCACTTCCAACAACGTAAGAGATGACTCTACACATAGACATCACCAGATGATCAATACCCAAATCAGACTGATTATAGTCTTTGCAGCCAAAGATGGAGAAGCCCTATACAGTCAGCAAAAACAAGACCGGGAGCTGACTGTGGCTCAAATCATGAACCCCTTATTGCAAAGTTCGGAATTAAATTGAAGAAAGTGCTTTTTCTCTGAAGACAATAGGTCATTCCCTACAAACCATTCAGGTATGACCTAAATCAAATCTCTTAGGATTATATAGTGGAAGTGACAAATAGATTCAAGGGATTAGATCTGTTAGATAGAGTATCCAAAGAACTGTGGATGGAGGTTTGTAACATTGTATAGGAGGCAGTGATCAAAATAATCCCAAGAGGAAGAAATGCAAAAGGGTTGTCTGAGGAGGCCTTACAAATACTTGAGAAAAGAAGAGAAGTGAAAGGCAAAGGAGAAAAGCCATCTGAATGCAGAGTTCCAAAGAATAGCAAGCAGAGACAAGAAAACCTTCTCAAGGGATCAATGCAAAGAAATAGAGGAAAACAATAAAATGGGAAAGACTAGAGATCTCTTTAAGAGAATTAGAGATACCAGGGGAACATTTCATTCAAAGATGGGCACAATAAAGGACAGAAATGGCATGGACCTAACAGAAGCAGAAGATATTAAGAAAAGGTGGCAAGAATACACAGAACTATACAAAAAAAGATCTTAATGACCCAGATAATCATGATGGTGTGATCACTCACCTAGAACCAGACATCCTGGAATGTGAAGTCAAGTGGGCCTTAGGAAGCATCACTACAGCAAAGCTAGTGGAGGTGATGAAATTCCAGTTGAGGTATTTCAAATCCTAAAAGATGATGCTGTGAAAGTGCTGTGCTCAATATACCAACAATTTTGGAAAACTCAGCAGTGGCGACAGGACTGGAAAAAGTCAGTTTTCATTTCAATCCCAAAGAAAGGCAATGCCAAAGAATGTTCAAACTACCACACAATTGCACTTATCTCACATGCTAGTAATGTTGTAATACTCAAAATTCTCCAAGCTAGGCTGGAAGTGAACTGAGACCTTCCAGATGTTCAAGGTGGATTTAGAAAAGACCGAGGAACCAGAGGTCAAACTGCCAACATCTATTGGAGCATAGGAAAGAGAGTTTCAGTAAAACATCCACTTCTGTTCTATTGACTATGCCAAAGCCTTTAACTGGGTGAATCACAGCAAACTATGGAAAATTCTTCAAGAGATGGGAATACCAGACCACCTTCCCTGCCTCCTGAGAAATCTGTGTGCAGGTCAGGAAGCAATAGTTAGAACAGAATATGTAACAATGAACTGGTTACAAATTGGGAAAGGAGTATGTCAAAGTTGTATATTGTCACATTGCTTATTTAACTTATATGCAGGGTACATCATGAGAAATGCTGGACTGGATGAAGCAAAAGTTGGAAATAAGTTTGCAGAGAGAAATATCAATGACCTCATATATGTAGATTATACCATTCTAATCGTAGAAAACAAAGAAGAACTAAAGAGCCTCTTGATGAAAGTGAAAGAGAGTGAAAAAGCTGGCTTAAAACTTAACATTCAAAAAACGAAGATCATGGCATTAAGTCTGATTGATACGTTATGGCCAGTAGGTGGGGAAACAATGGAAACAGCAACAGACTTTATTTTCTTGGGCTCCAAAATTACTGCAGATGGTGACTGCAGCCATGAAATTAAAAGACGCTTGCTCCTTGGAAGAAAAGCTATGACCAACCTAGACAGCATATTAAAAAGCAGAAACTTTACTTTGCCAACAAAGGTCCATCTAGTCAAAGCTATGGTTTTTCCAAAATTGTTGGTATATTGAGCACAGCACTTTCACAGCATGGATGCAAGAGTTGGACCATAGAGAAAGCTGAGTACCGAAGAATTGATGCTTTGAACTGTAGTGTTGGAGGAAACTCTTGAGTGTCCCTTGGACAGCAAGGAGATCCAACCAGTCCATCCTAAAGGAAGTCAGTTCTGAAGATTCATTGGAAGGACTAATGCTAAAGCTGAAACTCCAATACTTTGGCCACCTGATGGGAAGAACTGACTCATTTGAAAAGACCCTGATGCTGGGAAAGATTGAGGGCAGGAGGAGAAGGAGACAACAGAGGATGAGATGGTTGGATGGCATCATCAACTCAATGGACATGAGTTTGAACAAGTTCTGGGAGTTGGTGATGGACAGGGAGGCCTCCGTTGCTGCAGTCCATGGGGTGGCAAAGAGTCGGACACGACTGAGTGACTGAACTGAACTCATCTTCTCTTTTATGGTAGCATCTGAAGAGTTTATGACAGTTTTTCAAGGCCCTGGTAACTTGAAATTAGGCCCAGATAAGTGGTCAATTTAAATAAGCTATGAGTCCAATTTAAACAGGCTAGGTTAAGTCAAAATTAGCCTTTTAAGTATACTGTATGTAACATTAGAAGTCAGTGTTGTACTTGATGTATTTGAAACTTTGGCTTTCTATGAGAAATGTAATAGTAATGCATTGTATCTTCTTATTGCATGTGCAGAATATAGCTTTCTAGTTTTTTTCCCCCTTCCATTAAAGAGAATTCAAATCACAGCTGCTGGCAGAAGTTGATAGTTGCATGCTCTAATGACTGTTCGATTTTTAACTTTCATTTCATTTCATAAACTCTTTATTCATATATAGGATTGGTGCTATATGGGCACCAATATTTGGAACGTCTTCCTAAAAAACCCCAAACTTATTGCCAACCAAATATGAACTCTTCAAGACAAATTACTTCTGTCTTCTCTTTCAGGTAAAAAACCTAGGGTCTTTTTTTACCCTAAGCAACAATTTCATTGGTCAAATACTGTACTATGTCATTAATATAGTATCTGGACAAAGGGATAGAGGCTTGAAAGTGGTAAGAGACAGTCCTGGTTTCAAAAGATGAAAAAGATAAACAGATATATAGAATTATAACAGATTACTTGGATTGCACCGTTATATTGTGAGGTGGGTACACATGGCTTGGTACTTGTGGAGAGAGTCAGTGGTCTCTACAAGGAGAACAAATAGAGAATATTCTTTCCTGGACCAGGCAGGATTGATCCATCTCAGTATCCTGTGTACATGCCTAAAGTGGAAGGTCTGCTTCCATAGATACCCCCTGAAAACAGAAGAGTGTCTGGGCAGAAAGAAGGGTTCCTGTTCCCTTTATGTTACATTACTTTTTATATAGATCTGGGATTTCAGAGGAAAGATCATGATTTTATTTCCTGGGTTGTTTTGTCTCTTGGTCAGTTTGTCTTTGCAGCAAAGGAGCTGCTGCTTCCTGACCCTGCCAGGAGGTCTGGGCTTCTCCTCCTGAGCAGATGCACATAAATTTTAAAAGGGGTTTGGGAAAAAAATGAAATAAAAGGGGTTTGGGAGAGAAATGCGGGAAATTCAAAGCAGATAAATCATTAACTTTTTACCACCCTTCTTATCCATGGTACATTACTTCTTTCATAAAAGAACTAGAGAAGCATAATATTAAGAGGGTCATTTTAAAATTTGCAAATGGGATGTTCTCATATTTTGTCCTCCAAATTGGCCTTTTATGTCCAGTCTTAGGTAGACTTTTTTTTTTTTTTTTTCCCCTGGCAAAATCAGCAGGAACTTCCAGGTGGCTAAAATCCACCCTGTGCATTGTCTCTGAGAACATTTATAGCACATTGTTCGGAACAGAATAGCGGAGAGCCGACAGGGGGCTCTTGAAATGCCTCTTTGAGTCCTAAATTGGAGACATGTTTTTGTCATTTCAAACTTTCAATGGTGGGGTCTAGTATTCAAAGCAAATACCAGTCCTGTGGAACACCAGCTTTAATTAGTTTCCAGCAGGAGATGAGCGATTGCCAATAAGCCATGAATTAAAATGGAATGGTGCACCGAAGGCCAGGTTCTCATCTCAAATGAATAGCATTTCTTGCTGTTTTCTTGAAAGATCGTCTCAGACAGAGAGGTGAGCAAGCTTCCACGCCAGCTCCCCAACTCTGAGGGGTGAGCAGTAAGTACCAGCAAGCACAGAGAAGCAGCTTCTGGTTCCAGCAGGAAAGGGGGAAGAAATCTGACGGGCTCAAAGGCATTTTGTGTCTGTAACATTAATCGCTGGGGTATTTACGGAGCATCTACGTTCCTGGACTCATTATTTCTAATATCATCATAAACCTCAGGCTCGGGAGGATTTGTGAAAGTTGTCTGCTCCCATCACTCTGTTGATGCTTGCAGGGACCACTTCTGCCAAAGGCGTATCCAGTGCTGCTTGGATTCTCCTGTGACCTGAAACTCCCCCTCCAGGAGCAGCCTGTTTCATCTCTGAGTGGCTAGGCCAATTTCCTTTTTTTTTTTTCTTAAACTGCAGCCAAAATGAATCCCCTGCTGCTTTAATCCACTGAGGCTGATTTATCCCTGAGGGCCAAACACAATGAATCAAAACTGTTGTTATGCCCAATAGCTCTTTAATAAAAGGGAAGGCATGTCTCACACTCCCTCTTCTATGAGCAAAACATCCCTGAATCTTTCAAACAGGCTTCATGGGGCATGGATGTGTGTGTGTGTGTGTGTCCACCTGGTCTTGTGCAAATGATTATTATTCTTATTATAATAAATAGTACATACAGTGGTCCAGGTAGTGTTCTAAGAGCTCACATAAATCCCTACAGCAATCTTCTGAACTGATTACTAGGATTATCCCATTTTACAGATGAGGAGAAATGAGACAAGGGTTTGAATCCAGAATGCACACATTTCAACATTTCCTGTGCTCTTATTTGTCTGTTTCAACCATACCTTTTCAGAAGACAGAAACCATTTACACTTTCCTGTAGGAAACTCATGTTTCTAAATTTGTTCCACATGAACATGTGCTTGCAACTTGAAATGTGTTGTCCTGATTAAGCCTCTCAACACTCAGCAAACACTATCAGCCCTGTCTGTCCTGCTGAGAAATAGACTCAAAGTGGTTAAAGAATAACAATTCAGTAGAGGAAAAAAAAAAAAAAAAAGATTTGAATCAGGCACTTCTGGGTCAAAACCATCCATGGAGGTTCCATTCTACTGAGGTTTGCCCCGGGCTCCAGCTACCTGTGGTAAATGAATGAGGAGCCCCTTCCTACACTGCATAGCCAGGCCACCCATGACTAGTGACCGCTAGCGGTATGAGAATGGGGCAAGGGGCTTTCTGGTTTATGGTTTGTTCTCAGGCATTCAGAAGAAAAATCACCCCCAAAACTGGTTCCCTGAACCTCCTTCAGCTTTGCTATTTATCTTTTCCTTAGTCCTGAGGTCCTCAGCTCACATGCACTGCCATGTAGATTCTGCCTTCAGAAGCTGTCCAAATCATTTACTGAAATGCTCATTTCTATACCAGTGCAATGGGTAGCTTTGATTTTTATAGAGCTGCTTACAAAGAGAAAATCTGAATGTAGGAATCTTGATTTGTGGATTGCTAAAGTAACTTACATAGGGGTCTATGCAAGTGGCCCCCTAATGATGAGGGCCCAGAAGTGGTGGGTAGGGATGCTCCCTGGAGTGAACCCCAGGAGTCTAAGTGAGGAGCTATTCTTCCATGTCTACCACCAACAGGTTGGATAAGGGTTTGTTGAGATTAACACATTTTTCTTTTGAGGTGTAAACACTCTTGATAGTATAAATCAAGTGGATAAATCTCATAGAATAAGTTGCTTTATTGGGTTACAGTTTACAGAGACAGACTGCAGGGGAATAAGTGATTTGTTGGAAAAGGAGGAATCAGAAAGGGTGGAAAGATCAAAGGAAAGTGACTCAGGCTTGTCTTCTCTTGGCTTTCTCCAGCTCTTTCCTCCCCATCTTAACTATAAATCATTAGGTCTAGAAGGTTCCACTTGGATTCCTGGACGCATTTAGGTCCAAGTCACTAGTCACTTGGTCATACCAACCTGTAGAATCTTGTACATAAGGCAAGTGTAAGAAAGACACTCATTATCTTTTGATCAAATTTACCCAAGTATTGGATTGAATGCTATGTCAGTTTCTCACTTTGGGCAAATTCTTCAGTGTTTGCAGTCCACAGTGTTTTCTTCTGAAAGTAAAACTAATAGTACTGACTTTTTGAGACTTGGGAATTGGGCTAATGTCTTACATTGTCAGAGAAGGAGTAACGCTTGGCACATGGTAGCTGCTCAGTAAAATACAACACCATTACAATTATTGCTGTTTGGATATTAGATTGTGTATTTATTGAAAAGTGAATGAAGAGTTGTCCTTTTACCTAGTTTCCTTTTCATTTTGAATAAATATTTGATTTGGAAACAGAAAATCCTTAAAAATTATGTTGAAATGGTACATCAGAGAACTGCCCCTGCAGTTTACAAGCATTAACTAGTCCTCAAGAATTAAACTAGAACTGAGTGGTTCCTTAGCAAGGAAGTTTGGCGTTTTCAGACACATCTTTTCTCTTTTACCTCATTTGCAAATACTTGTCTCTGATTTAAGTCGTTCAAATGACTTCAGAAACACCATGGAAGCAGAGCAGGGCTAGGTGTTTCCAGCTGTCAGGTCTGGTGAGGGATGATGTAAAATGGGACGTTTAGCTGGCATCCTGCAATGATCTGTAAATAGAATAAACAAAGCATCCACATTTAGTGGTTAAAAATAGTGTTTCTTGTAAATGCAGTGTGCCTGGAGACCTCAGGGTTGACGTGGGTGCCCGTGGGTCTGGGCAAATGTGCTTGCAGGCAAGGGCACTCTGATGGGTCAGGTAAGAGGTTCTTAGTCTCTGGATTCAACTTTACTTTAATTGGATAAAATGAAGTAAAGCTGGCCTTTCTTCTTTCTCCGATGTCATTTTCAAATGAATTAGGGACTGAATCTGCAGAGGCAAACCTAGTGGAAGAATTGAACAGTCCATTGCTTTACCAATTATCAATTGAAATAGTCCACTGAAGACCTGACTACAAAGGCAAGACTGCTCCCCTTCATCCTGCAGACAGTATTTCCGTGTTAATAAGGTTCTGGATTTTTGGTGTGTGTGTGTGTGTCTTTAGCAGACTCCCTTCACTGTCCTGTTCATTGTTAATCGTGTTGTTAGTAAGAACTCATGTAGTCGACTTATGGTGCTTTATTTCTTTTCTTCAAATTATACAGGAGAGCTATTTATTGTCTGCTTTACAGGGAGCTTTAAATATAAAAGTAGTTAATCCAGAAACTTTTGCTTTGATTGAACAAGCAAAATACGTTACTACTTTATGCATGAGACCTTCTTTCAACAAGGGGACAGTGTTTCACAGCCAACAATGAAAAGCCACATGAGATAGGAAGGCCATATCATTTTTTCTTCCTGAGTAAAACATTTGCTTTTAATTTATTATTCCATGCATGTATATATAGCACTTACCATCTTCCAAGTAATCTCTATTCTTTGCAAATACCATTTAATCGGCATAATGATTAAATGAATAAAACACTGTAAATTTTCCCATTTTACAGACGGGAAAACAAAAACACAGAGTGAAGCTGAGTAACTTGTCCAAAATTGTACAGATACTAAGTGGAAGAAGTGGCATTTGAACCCAGGCAGTGTTCATGAGCTCAGTCAGCACTCTACGAGTACCTTTGTTCATACCTCTAAATTTAGTCTAATAAAAGTTATAATAATCACAGTAATAAATCCTGCCAATGTAAACATTGTTACTCTTGTGCCTTTATAATGCTGTTCATTTTGAATCCCATATACAAATTCTCATCCATGCTTTCTTTTTGATATGAAAATAGCATCAAATTTGGTGATTTTGAATAAACATCCAAATAGGAAATTTTGAAAAGGTGGACCTAAAAGCAAGTAGTATTGGGAAAAAACACTGTAGACTTAGAACTGAGTGTTATTGGGAATAGCTTAACGTTTGGATCTGTAGGGAAAGAACAGATTGGCCAAGATGGCCGTGGTCAGGCTCTCTCACCCCACGATTTGTAAATACATGGTAATGTAACAGCTGAGACCACTTATCGCACTCTAATGCACCTCACGTGTACCTGCTTGGCCACGGGCCACTTTTGCTCTGTAAACATATGTAAGCTCCACCTGAAAAGCCCTTGTGGCTGCATTATGGCCGCATTATGGCTGTGTTATGGCTATGTGTCCAATGGGTCAACCGCGAGAGAATATAGCATCTCTGCTTCTACTACAGCTACTGTGCCAGCCTGGAGAGAATAAACATGTCTGTGGTTCCTATGAAGGTTTTCTTTCAGCTTCCCTGCTCATGCCTTGCCTACCCAGAGTTCATAAACAGTGAGATACAGTGATACCTGGTCAACAGTGTGGCCCTTGGGATCATCAACCTGATGGGGCTGGAGGCTCAGTATTTTTTTAACTTTTATTTTTGGAGATGAAGAACCCGAGGTAGGGAAGAGGGAGTGACTGAACCAGAGTCATACATCCCACTAGAGACAGAGCTCCATGTGGACACATGACTTCCAGCTCCTAAACCAGCCTTTCTGTTGGACCATTCTCCTGAAATAGCTTCAGACATCACAGCCCAAAAGACAGGTCAAAGACATGCTGAAGGCTGAATCCAACAGATGCCCTTGGTCTTTTCCATATTCTCCAAGCAGTTTAACAGTTTTTCCATAGAATCTAGAACACTATGTGTGCCAGGTGCACAGGTTGTCTGGCTCTTTGGCATGGAGGAGACATCTATCTTTTGAAAAGATAAACAACCGGTGACTATCACCTGGATTTGTCTTCTGTTAATTGATGATGAGTGTTTTCAGTTCATTTCAGTCACCCAGTCGTGTCTGACTCTTTGTGATCCCATGGACTGCAGCACACCAGCTTCCGTGTCTTTCACCAACTCCTGGAGCTTACTCAAACTAATATCTGTTCAGTCGATGATGCCACAACCATCTCATCCTCTGTCATCCCCTTCTCCTCTTTCCTGCAATGTTTCCCAGCATCAGGGTCTTTTCCAATGAGTCAGATCTATGCATCAGGTGACCAAAGTATTGGTTCTAGCTTCAGCTTCAGCATCAGTCCTTCCACTGAATATTCAGGACTGATTTCCTTTAGGATTGACTAGTTTGATTTCACCACAATTCAAAAGCATCAGTTCTTCAGTGCTCAGCCTTCTTTATGGTCCAGCTCTCACATCCATTTTCATAGGCTTCCCTTGTGGCTCAGCTGGTAAAGAATCTGCCTGCAGTGCGGGAGACCTGGGTTTCACTCCTGGGTTGGGAAGATCCCCTGGAGAAGGGAAAGGCTACCCACTCCAGTATTCTGCCCTGGAGAATTCCATGGACTGTATAATCCATGGGGTCACAAAGAGTCAGACATGACTGAGTGACTTTTTCTTCACTCACATCCATACAAGACTACTGGAAAAACTATAGCTTTGATTATACAGACCTTTGTCTGTAATGTCTCTGCTTTTTTAATATGCTGTCTAAACTTTGAGAGAGTTAATTCTTAGGTAGATTGATAAGAAGTCTGGGGTCCCCGCGGAGGAGAAAGGGGTCTGGGGCTCTCAGAGAGGAGAACAGGACACATAGTTTTGCTACATTGCTTTGTCTTAGTCAATATAGCGATGTATCTTGCTCAAGGACATGTTTCTCCTTCTTTACAGGAACCTTCTGACTAATCTTGTTATTTTAAGACTATGTTGTGAGAATGGGTCTGGTAAAACCTTTCTATTGTCAGTTCTAATCTTGTTAACTTAAGATATATGTTGTGGGAGTGGGTTGGTAAAAGTGTATAAGGTCTTGATAAGACTAGTGAGGGGGCTCTCTTGCCCCCCTTCTGTGTCTGTATCTCTGTCCCTTTTTATACTTTAATAAAACTCTGCTACACAGAAGGTCTTGAGTGATCAAGCCTGATCCCTGGTCCCGAAGCTAAATCTTCTTCAGAGATCACGAATCCGACACCATTCACTGTAAGGTGTCAGTTTGCCATAGCTTTTCTTCCAAGAAGCAAGCGTCTTAATTTCATGGCTGCAGTCACCATCTGCAGTGATTCTGGAGCCCAAGAAAATAGTCAGTCCATTGTTTCCATTGTTTCCATTGTTTTTCCATCTATTTGCCGTCAAGTAATCCTTTGGCCACCTCATGTGAAGAGTTAACTCATTGGAAAAGACTGATGCTGGGAGGGATTGGGGGCAGGACAGAGGATGAGATGGCATCACCAACTCGATGGACATGAGTTTGAGTGAACTCTGGGAGTTGGTGATGGACATGGAGGCCTGGCGTGCTGCAATTCATGGGGTCACAAAGAGTTGGACATGACTGAGCGACTGAACTGAACTGAATAGGACCGGATGCCATGATCTTAGTTTTTTGAATGTTGAGTTTTAAGCTAGCTCTTCCACTCTCCTGTTTCACTTTCATCAAGAGGCTCTTTAGTTCTTTTTTGCTTTCTGCAATACGGGTAGTGATAAGTTTTTTAAGGTGGTTGGGTCCGTCTAGTCAAGAGTATGGTTTTTCCTGTGGTCATGTATGGATGTGAGAGTTGGACTGTGAAGAAGGCTGAGCACTGAAGAATTGATGCGTTTGAACTGTGGTGTTGGAGAAGACTTTTGAGAGTCCCTTGGACTGCAAGGAGATCCAACCAGTCCATTCTGAAGGAGATCAACCCTGGAATTTCTTTGAAGGGAATGATGCTAAAGCTGAAACTCCAGTACTTTGGTCACCTCATGCAAAGAGTTGACTCATTGGAAAAGACTCTGATGCTGGGAGGGATTGGGGGCAGTAGGAGAAAGGGATAACCGAGGATGAGATGGCTGGATGGCATCACCGACTCGATGGACATGAGTCTGAGTGAACTCCGGGAGATGGTGATGAACAGGGAGGCCTGGCGTGCTGTGATTCATGGGGTCGCAAAGAGTCAGACACGACTGAGCGACTGAACTGAACTGAACTGAACTGAACTCAATTCAGTTTTCTCAGCTATCAGTGATGATGTCAGATGAACTTCTAGAGTGAGCCTGACTGGAATTTGATTTTGAAAAACCAGAGTGAAGACACCCTTTGGTGGAACACAATTATCAGTGTCCCTTACCATTTTCTAGAGGTGGGAAGATCTTTACAGCATTGGGGGCTCCGCTGCGCCAGGGCTCAGTGTGGGATGTCACTTGCCTTAGCTGGAGGGGGGATTTTCTCTCAGTCCACCATGGCCTTGCAATGTGTCCAAGCATCCACTCCCATCTGTCTTGGGCTGGGGGATGTGTGGAACACTGAGTTTGAAGATTGTTCATGCGGAGTGGGCTAACTGGATGGGGGCCTGGAGAGACTCTCTGAGCAGGGCTGTCTGTGGGTGCTAACCCTGGGTCCCTTATGAGGTCTGGGCAACTCAAGGGCCAGTTTGATTCTGATGTGGCTTTCCTGCAGCTCCAAGACACTGTTGGGAGATTAGGGATTGTTAACCTCTTCTGAGTTGTTGGCCCCTTTGATGAAGCCCCTGGAATAATATTGTTGTTGTCAGCATTTTATTAAGGTAAATTTTCATATTGTAAAATTAACATATGTTATGTGCAGTTGTGACAAAGGTATGCATAATCACACCCTACCTTAGAGACAATCCCTGTTGATTTCTACCACCAATAGTTGTGAACTGCATGCTGTCTGCAGTCTTTTGTGTGTTGCATTTTTCCCTCCTTATAATGTTTTCGGGCTTCTTCATGTTATTGTGCATATAGCTGTTTGTTGTTTTTATTATGGCATAATTCAATAAGATTTTTTAAATAAGATTTTTAAGTATATAATTTTATACATGAACAGGAAACTATTCTGAAATACAGTTGTCAGCGTATTTTTGGAAAATATTAATTATGCAATATTTGGTAATTATACCTCTTTCCTAGTGCATCTGGTATGTATTTGGTATGTATGCCTCTTTATTAATGCATTAATAGTAAGCTCTAGCCATGGGTCTAATAGTCGAGTAACTACTGTAATCGTGAAGTAGCCCTGAGCATGTGTGATGGACATCTGGCAAATCTGTAGTATCATATGAAAACCTCTGTCATGGTTTTATTGGTGGCAAAATAACAAATATTGCCAATATTAAAGTGGTTTATTATCTACACCCTTAATTAAAGAAATTACTTTGTTAGAGGCTGCTAGAAAGAAAGCTGTTTTTCCTCCTGACCATGGGCCCCCTGACTTCCATGGACAGCATGCTGTAAACCCTGGTGACTCATGGTTGTTACATGCGCCGGTTGTCTTGGCTGCACTGTTCCTGTCACTGTCTTTTTGGCTTTTGAAATCTCTAATACAGTCTTTGGCGGCTGGACAACTGTCTTCACCAACTCTTCTCTTACATGTGGAACGGAAGCTTTTAGTCAAAAGGTCTGTTCAGGTCTCTGGTTTCATATCGCAGTAAGTTGCCCATGCAGTCGAGGTGAGTGGACTCAGGGAGGCACTAGGGATATGAGAAATACTTCTGTGAACAAGAGGGTCACAGACGGTTTTCTAAGAGAGCAATGATTAGTCCTTGGAAATATCCCTTCATAAGGCAAAAAGAGAGACATTCTCTCTGCCCGCAGAAGAATGCCCAAGACATTCTTAGACCACAAGGGTCATGCCAGTAGAGCCAAGGACAAGAGAATTCCTGTTGCCCACATAACAGCTGACATAGAAAAGCATTTATTTTATTGTTTGAATGCAAAGCATAACATTGTATTTGTACAAATATGTTCCTTAGATCTGGAAATAGTAACTAAAATAATGTCACACTTTGATGTCTATATTCTAAATGACTAAGAATTTTGTTAGCTGAGGCTACAAATGAGAAATAGAGGCCCCATAATGATCTAGTCCACTGAAGTGCCAAGTTTAAGTTTCCTAGTTCAGAATTAAGGGAGCCACAGGGTGAGAAGCAATCTGTGTCCCTAATCCTGTTGACAGCACTTTTCTTCAGGCTCTGATTCAGAGCTCATCTGCTCCCCGCAGATAGATAGCCCTGAGCTCAGCATTGCTAGGCTGGTTTCCATGGTGCTGATTTGCATACCAAACCAGGACTTGTATTTTTGTGTTTGCCTCGCACATTTCCAGTGCTAAGTGTTCTTCTAAGAAAGGGATTAGCGTGCTAGCCAATTAAGAGAGTATGCCAGAAATAAAGCACCCAGGGAATTATTCTTCAAGTTATATTACTGCTGTTATGCCCAAGAACAGAAAAACGGTCGGTTGGCTTTCTTAGGCCAGCCCTGAGTCTTAAAGATAAAATGTCTCCAGTGAGATCTGGAGTGGTGTTTTTTCTTACTGTATGTTTTAAGCCATTTGCAAATGATTAAAACAGATTTTGTGTGTGTGTGTGTGTGTGTGTGTGTGTGTGATCTTATTGTGGAGCAGGAGTGGATTTCTGGAAGGTTAACTTTCAAGATTTTGTTTGTTTTTGTGGCTGTGGGTCTCTCTAATGGAGACATATTGCCCCATTCACTTTGAAATATTTTCTTAAAAGACATCATGTTTTTTAGAAATTTTCCAAATTCTCTGAATCAGCATTTTTAATCAGCTTTAATCATCAGAACTATCGCTGGAAAATGTTTGGTTCTAGAATGCCTCTATTGAATACTACCTAGCAACACAAAAGATTGAAGATCTGATACAACCACATGGATGAATCTCAAAAACATGGTGCTGAGTGAAAGAAGCCTTTGACAAAAGAGTATATACTGTTTGATTCCATTTAAGTGAAGTTCTAGAACAAGGAAAACTAATTGATGGTTAAAAAAAAAGGAACAGTAGTTGCTTTTCAGTGGTAGGGGCAAGGATTGGGGTGATAAATATGTTTCATATTGGATGGGGTTTGAGTTACATGTGTATACATTCAAAACTCAGGAAGGTATAGTTAAGATTTGTATGTTTCGCTAGATAATGTATATTCAGCTTTATCTCAAAAGTATGCTTTCCTCATAGCTCAGTTGGTAAAGAATCTGCCTGCAATGCACGAGATCTGGATTCAATTCCTGGGTTGGGAAGATCCCCTGGAAAAGGAAATGGCAATCCATTCCAGTGTTCTTGCCTGGGAAATCCCATGGACAGAGGAGCCTGGCAGGCTATAGTCCATGGGGTCGCAAAGAGTCAGGCGGGACTTAGCGACTAAACCACCACCATGAATTTAATAAAATCTTTTACTGCAAAATCTGGGGTTATTGTATCAGATATTTAGAAAAACTAAGAGCTCCGTGGTGCAGTTGTTTAGCGTGCAGTACTTAACACACAAAAACTGGACTTTGAACTAAAGTAGCAAAATTAGTGGCAGTTCAATCATCAGTACTTGGAAATCATGTGTGGATATGTTCATTCTGTTACTTCAGATATTTACCTGAATCTCTAGATCCCTGTAGAAAGGTGTCTGCTTCCAGAAATACTACCTTGGTTTATAATTTTTATGTGCTCAACCATGATTTGATTGGATTGGAAAGTGGACCATTTGGCCTTCGTTTTGATCCATCTTCCTTAACCCTGTTTCTCAGGGAAAGCTTAGTTTTTAATCTCTGTAAAATGCATCAGTTCTCAGACAGTGAGCTGATTGATGGTTCAGAAAATCTTGGCTTTCTAAAATGCTACTATAACTCTGGAGTGATCTTTTGCTTTTACCAATGCTTTGGCTTTGAAAAAAGCCACTTGAACTTGGCAAGGAACCTGAGGAAGTGGGACATGAGGCAGATGGGTCTGATGGAAGTTGGCTCTGAGTTCTTGCCTTGAAGTTACAGTTGGTCCTTATGACACAGTTGATAGAAACATGAATGCACAGATGAGGGCTAGGAAAGTGAACAATGGAACACACCTTAAGTAATGTCGAGGTGCAGAGAGAAGGGTTCCTCGCTCTCCATCTCCTTGGTGGCTTTTTTCCCTCTGCTGATGCCTCTCTCTTCTCTTACTCCATGCTGCTGGAGAAATCACAGGGTAGCTCACCCACGTTCCCTACACAAGGCTGTGCATTTCCATCCCAGCTGTGATGCTTTCTGAGGCTTCCTCCCTCTGCAGAGAATTACCCTTGTCTGATGGAGCTGTCTTGTCAGAGAAATACAGATCCACCCCCCAACACACACACACACACACACACACACACACACACACACACCCCTTCCCTCAGCCAACAGGCCTGTTCAAGTAGTCCAGCTCCCGAGTTCCCTTGGGGATCAGGGCAAAGGCTGTGCTCAGACACTTGTCTTCCTATTTATCTTCCCCATGAGAATGGTGAAGTGCCTCAAAGGAACTCTAAGGGAACTGATACTAATCGGGCTTCTTGGCCTTCTCCAGTCAATATAAATTGAGCAGAGGCCAGTCAGGAACTTCAGGCAGGGCTTTACTGGAGCTCCTGCACCCACAGGAGGGAGTAAACATAAGTCGTTTCCTTTCCTAGCTACCCAAGGCAGGCGTGGGAGAGCTCCTTATGTGGGGTGAGGTAGAGGTGTGTCCAGGGTCGGATCGGGAGGGGGTGCTTGGGTGCTGTGCCCACCTCTGTGGTGGTGTTGAGTGCAAGGTGCGTGTGCAGACCCTGCTTTTGCTCCCAGATCTTCAGAAGTGGCAGTGGGCCTTTTTGGGTCCTTTCATATCTTATTGTCCATAATTTGTCCCAAATGTTCACACACACAGTAATTTTTAGTCCCTTGTAGTTTCTTTGTATTTTGTTGCTTGAGGAGATGTTCTTCCAGGTGCAGGCACTGCAGCCAAGGGTCCCAGGTTCCAACCTGTCTCAGGACCAAGGGACCCACCTTAAGGCAGCAGCGCTGACTGCCTCTAATATGAATTTACATGTGGTGCTTAGGTCCGTGTAATTAGGTATTGGCCATTTTCATCTTTTCCTGCCCTGAAGCCAGCTGCATCTTATACTTGGGGAGAGTGACTTTTCTTGTATGAAACAGAACCAAGAATAATCACCCTCCCACATATTATTAATAATAAGCAAGAGAAAAACAGGAAAAGCATGTTTTCAACATTTGACTTGTCTTGCTTCCTTACACCATCTGAAAAGTCTTCATTTACACTCATTCCATCTGTAGAACTTTCAACAGGAGGGACACATACAGAAGTATAAATCCTTGAGTCATTAGCATATTCATTCCAGACACTTTGTAACTCCTGGGAGCCAAGAGCCTCCATGTTTTCTCTCTGGGGAAAAATGACTTCATCCTTCAGTCACCTCTGCTGTGTCTGAAAGGGCCACCATTTGTTGCAAAGTGACTGTTCTCTTCAAAATAACTGATGATAGAGTCATGGAAAAAATTTAATTTTACTCTGCTTACTTACTTTACATTGAAAATGATGTTTATGCTCATTTGTATTTTATTTATTTATTTATTTTTTCATTTGTATTTTAATGAAATGTGAAAGGAAGGGAAATCCATTTCTTTGTCTCTAGAGTAAAAGTTGGGGTGCCCTGGAGGGCTTCTCAGCCTACTTGCAGCATGAATTTTGTTTAAAGCAGAAACCCTAGCAGTTTCTTTTTAAGTAAGGAGAATCAACAAGAACAGTAAAAGACTGTTTCAAATAGCTACAGAACAGTGTTGCGTGATGATTGCAGCGTCTGCGACGCTCTTCCAGCGGTTCTTCCGGTCCTGGCGGGCTCACTCGTGTGCCTGGTGGTCAGCTGCTTATTGTTTGGAGCCATCGGGACGGCTGAACCGTCTCTCTCTCTCATTCTCCAGCAGCCATGTTCTCCTGAAAAACAAGGATGAGAGCAAGCAAGTTATCCACTCTTCATGACTCTGCCTGGGTCACATTTGATGAGATCCCACTGGCCAAGCTATGCAACATAATCAGGCCCAGGGTTACTGTAGGAGAACCTGCAAGAGGAGTGGGCAAAGGTGTGAATACTGGGAGGGACTAATAATTATAGGCATTGATTCATCAGGTTTACACAACTCTGGAATTTTATCAAGTCAAATGCAAATCTCCCTAGTTGGAACCTTAAAGCTCCAATTTTAACTTCTTATTTTCTGTTTCTTTTCCTATCCAGACACCTGGCTCCTACTCATTTTGACCTTTTTCATTTACCATTAGAAATTTTGCGCAAATCATTTCTCTTCTTGGAATATCTTTTCCCCATCTTCTGTTTATCTATACAAGCCCCAAGTACTTCTCAAAACCCAGCTCAAATTCACACTTTCCTGGAAACCAAATGTTGGTATCATTGCTCAACACTGACATACTACCTGATATTAATGATCATTTTTATGTGTGTAAATGTCTTATTACTTCAATATAAGTTCCAGTAAGTTTTTAAAATTCAGTGTCCATGTCTTATAATTATTTGTGTCCCCAAAATGTGTTTATTCTATGTTGTTGTTCAGTCACTCGGTCATATCTGACTTTTGTGACCCCATGGACTAAAGCACAGCAGGCTTCCCTGCCCTTCACCATCTCTGAGAGCTTGCTCAAATTATAGTAGTGAGTAGTGAAGTTGCTCAGTCGTGTCCGACTCTTTTTGACCCCATGGACTATAGCCCACCAGGCTCCTCCATCCATGGGATTCTCCAGGCAAGAATACTGGAGTGGGTTGCCATTTCCTTCTCCAGGGCATCTTCCCGACCCAGGGATCAAACCCAGGTCTCCAGCATTGTAGGCAGATGCTTTACAGTCTGAGCCACCAGTAAGAGCTTAATAAGTGTGTTGATTAACTGGAGGTCTGTTCTCCACATTCAATGCTGATTTCCTCTTCCTTGTCTCTACCTACATTATATTCCTTCTCTAAGCCTCTTGAGTATCACCTTCAGTCAGTACCAGCTGCCTTAGCTATGATATTGAGAATAACTCTACAGTTATACACAGAGTACATCATGTGAAATGCCATTTTGGATGAAGCAAGCACAAGCTGAAATCAAGGTTGCCAGGAGAAATATCAATAAACTCAGATATGCAGATGACACCATGCTTATGGCAGAAAGTGAAGAAGAAATAAAGAGCCTCTTGATGAAAGTGAAAGAGGAGAGTGAAAAAGTTGGCTTAAAACTCAACATTCAGAAAACTAAGATCTTAGCATCTGGTCCCATCACTTCATGGCAAAAAGAAAGGGAAACAATGGAAACTGTGACAGACTTTATTTTGGTGGGTTCCAAAATCACTGCAGATTGTGACTGTAGCCATGAAATTAAAAGACACTCGCTCCTTGGAAGAAAAGCTATGACCAACCTAGACAGCATATTAAAAAGCAGAGACATTACTTTGCCATCAAAGGTTTGTGTAGTCAAAGCTACGGTTTTTCCAGTAGTCATGTGTGGATGTGAAAGTTGGAGTATAAAGAAAGCTAAGCACCAAAGAATTGATGCCTTTGAAATGTGGTGTTGAAGAAGACTCTTGAGAGTCCCTTGGACTGCAAGGAGATCCAACCAGTCCATCCTTAAGGAAATCAGTCTTAAATATTCATTGGAAGGACTGATGCTGAGGCTGAAGCTCTAATACTTTGGCCACCTGATGTGAAGAACTGACTCAATGGCAAAAACCATGATGCTGAGAAAGATTAAAGGTAGGAGGAGAAGGGGATGACAGAAGATGAGATAGTTGGATGGCATCACTGACTCAATGGACATGAGTTTGAGCAAGCTCTGGGAGTTGGTGATAGACAGGGCAGCCTGGCATGCTGCAGTCCATGGGGTTGCAAGTAGTCTGACACAACTGAGCGACTGAACTGAAGTGAACTACAGTCATAACCAGAAAGAGCTGGAATGAGCATCATCACTGTTTACTAAAGTCTGTTATGGATGCAAGAAGGGGATGAGCCATTCATATTTGGTACCAAAGCAATTCTTAGTTCTTCTTTGAGTGGCCTTATATTTTCTAAGCTCTGGAGGAAAGTAGTGATGATAATCATTAAAAAAAAAAATCATTCAAGCAGAGTATCTTCATAAGAGGCAGTAAAGTGCTAAGGGTGGGGCCTCAGTTGACCAACCTGACTATAGATTCTGGTTTTGCTGGTTTTTAACTCTGTGTCTTTGGGAAAACTATATAATCTTAGGTTTCTGGAATTTCCTTATGTACTAAGAAATAACACTATATGACACATGATTAATAGCGTTGTTCTTGGTCCCTGAGTGAGTGAGTGAAGTCACTCAGTTGTGTCCGACTCTTTGTGACCCCATGGATGGTAGCCTACCAGGCTCCTCTCTCCATAGGATTCTCCAGGCAAGAGTACTGGAGTGGGTTGCCATTTCCTTCTCCAGGAGATCGTCCCAACCCAGGGATCGAATCCAAGTCTCCCACATTGTAGGCAGATGCTTTACCATCTGAGCCACCAGGGAAGAGCCCTCTTGGTCCCTAGTAAGCACTCAGTAAATACTAGCTACTAATTTATTAGTAAGCAGCAGAAAAATTATAAAAATGAGGAAAATGTACATTTAAAATGAAAATAAATACAACTCCTAAGTTGGAAGTCTTAGATGATGATAATTGATGAGAAGGATGGAAGATTGTTGAACCTGGGTCTAATGACATGTAAACCACTTGCAAGATACCTTTAACTTCTTTGAGCAATGATTCCATCAGTACCTAATTTCAGTCAAGTTTAATTTCAGATGGAGCACCACCAACTCAGATTTGTTACAGGGATTTATAGCAATTGTAACTTGGACAATTGTGGGGGCTACTAAGCAGTGTCTATCGGTCTGTCATTTGCACATCTGAAGCTGGACCTTGAAACCTACAAGGAAGGGAAGACAAGTGTAACATGGGCAAGAACAGTACAGGCTGGAACTCATGACCAGGAATGGGACAGATGCCACCAAAACAGACTGAACCTGTGACAATTCTCACTGCCTCTGACCTTGATAGGCAGGTATCCAGGAGAAGCCTCTTCATGGAGCTAGACACATGACTGACCAGGAGGCGGAGAATGTAGGAGCAGAAAAAGGCAGAGTCATTGCCTATCCATTAAGTGACCCATCAAGTAAGTGGCAGTGGACTTGAACCAGAAACATGGTGTGTGTGACCTTCTGAGTGGGAGGAACAGTATGGTTGTCGCTCACTTCTTCCAGCTTCTGCACAGCATGTCTTGGGACCCACCCTCGTCAGAGAAATGCAGGGAAGGAAGCTGGGACTTTTATTCAGCTCAGCTAAGCTGACGCATGACAGAGTGGCCACTAGTCACCTTGTCCTACAACAGGAAGAGAAACAGCTTCAGCTTAGGAGATCTGTCCATGTGACCTTAGGTACAACCACATAACCTCTCTCTCCGTTTTAGGTCTTAATACTCTCATGTGTAATAGGGAACACAAGGGTGACTTTTTCAACCCTTGAGGCCCCTTCCAGTTCTAAGTCTATACTTTTGTCATCCTGCCTTTGTTCCGTTTCTTGTGTCTGTCAGTCTTGCTTCCACGTTTACTGCAATTCTGTGAGCTCAGCCGGGAGAAAGCCAGGCAAGAACAATGGAAGGAGCCCGCGTGTTAGTCTAAGCTCTCAGAGCCGCTGAGGTAAACAGTGGGGTCAGAGGGCAATTGTCAGTGCTGGAATTAAATATTTACTGCGTTAACCGTGACCACTCATGGATTTCCGGGGAAATTGACCATATTGACTGAGACGTTTCACTCCGGTTTTTCTAATGATTAGCAACCCTGACTCAGTTTGCCAGCTCTCAGGGGACTGCATGGTATTCATCTCCATTAATTTCTTTGCCTCCCTCCAGTTATAAGCAATGATCATCCTGGCAGTTTTGCTCCTTGAGTAAGCACTGGTGCACCTCTTGACGTCCACAGGGCTGGTGCCCTCCATGCAGACACTGACTTAGGTTCTGACATGAACTCAACAGAGTGCTCCCACCGCAGAGCCGCACCGGGGGTGGGGGGTGGGGCGGGGGCGGTTCTGGGGGAAGATGCTATCATGGAATACTCTGGAGCAGAAGATTCCGGGAAAGCTGAAGGAACTGTTTTGGGGGCTTTTACTTGCATCTTTCCCCTCTCACCCCAAACTGGTGAGTTAACCAGTCCTAGTTACTGGTTCACAGTCTTCCCCTGGCAGTCCCCTGTCTGGGGATGGGTGTTGTCCAGAGAGAGCTGTCTTGCCTATCATTACATCCTTTCCTGCTGCAGACAACCAGTAAGTGTTGGTTCCATTACAGGAGGCCCCACCCCCATCTCCAGTTCAGGACAAAACTCTGTAGGGTCATCTCAGTTCAGAGCTCCAGTAGGGTTGGCTGAGACTTCTTTAGCGACTGCATCACAGATTAAGTTCTCCCTCCTGGACCTGCTTCCTTCCCTTCCTACTTTTTCTCCTTTTCCCTCCCTTCTGTAGGTGCTGATCCCATAGGTATCTCATAATAAATGCTTGTGTAGATATCTCTATCTCAGTGTCTGCTTTCCAAGTAAGCAAAGCTGCAACTGCTGTAACATGGAGAGACATCAAAGTTGGGGAGGCAGAGACACATGGGATGGAAGCTACCTAGTAACTCCTGGTTCCTGGATGTTGAGTTTCTTTTTCCATTTATAAATTGGCTTTGTTGAGAGAATTAAAGGCCACTTGCTTACTAAACAAGCACTCTGCTTATAAACACTCTCCTTTTAGCCCCTCACAACACTTATCACCTTCCAGCCTATCTAATTTGCTCAGGTATTGGACAAGGATCTTTGTTTTGTTTGCTAATATGTTATAAACAAATAGTAGGTGTTGAGATATACTGAATGAATGAATGAATGAATAACTGAGTAAAAAGACAGAGGCAGTGAGATGCTGTGAAAGTAAAATAGGGGAGAGGCCACAGAGGCTGAATGACACAAGAGAATGGAAATGAGAAAAAGCAGAAAGTCTCTGAGGATTTGGGGGAAGTACAGTACACAGAGGGCTTCCCAGGCGGCACTGGTGAAGGAACCCAGCTACCAACGCAGGAGGCACAAGCGACATGGGCTCGATCCCTGATCAGGAAGATCCTCTGGAGGAGGGCATGGCAACCCACTCCAGTATTCTTGCCTGGAGAATCCCTTGAACAGAGGAGCCTGGTGGGCTGCAGTCCATGGGGTCGCAAGAGTCACACATGACTGAGCGACTAAGCAACCAGCACACATGCAGAGGACACCGAAGAGCTTTAAAAACAACCTCAGTTTCTCAACTTTAAGGTGCATCCAATTCCCCTGGAGGGCTTGCTGGGCTCCACCCCAAAGGGTCTGATTCTAGAGGTCTGGGTGGAGCCTGATGATTTTCATTTCTGATGCCTTTCCAGGTGAGGTTACGGTGCTGGTCTGAGTTCACACTGGCTGAGAGCTGGCCTCTGGCTTCCCCCACGGTTTCCAGCCTTGCCCTCTGCTCTTGTCCGCTGTGCTTACCCTGCTCCACTCACTAAGGTCTCCTTCTGGTTCCTTGGACTTGTCAGTGTTCTCACTTGGCAGAGGTTGTGTCTCCTAATCTTCCTTTGGCTCTGAGGCCTTCCCACTGTTGAGATCTCAGCTCACTTGGGGAGTTCTTGGGAAGCCTTCTTGAGACTCTCAGACTAGAATAGACCTTCTGTGAGTCACTGCAACAGGCATTCTGTAATCACGACCTCATTTCAATGATGTCTTTAAGGAAAGTCCACCATCATGGACTAAGAGCTCCATGGTGGCGGGGGCGGTCATGCTTACCACACTCTGTCTCCTGGTACCTACTGGAATGCTTGGTGTAAACCGCTTAAATGAGCGGTTTTACCACCCCTCCCCCCAAACCCATGCAAGTATGTGAAATTAGAGAAATTGCAAATCCTTTGTATCACAAAATTAAAATAACAGTTCCTATACCCCATTTGATCCCAAAATTGATATATAAGAGCTAAAAACCAACCCAGGTTATTGTTAAAGCTGTACAACAGGAGAGGATCCTCAGCTTCTTCTGGTACCTGCTTTCACTGTTAATTGTTTACCCATCTTGATTCAGTTTAATTTTGGTTATTTTGTTCATTAAAGACATAAGGCATAAAATGTTAGTATTCACCTTGTAACAATAAAACTATAGTTTTAAAGATAATTATTAATAACTCATTCATCTGTTCTCTTTTAGTCTATTTGAAACTCTGATTTCTTATTTCCTCTCAAGCATTATTAGCATTTTTTTAATTCCAAGGAGACTACATTGAGTTATTTCTATTGTTTTCTTCTTTTTTTTTTTAATTTAGTATCTCAACTTCTATATCAGAATGCACAGGCCAACAATGAACTTAGAATTCGTAAATAAAATGGCAGTTATAACCAGGCATTATTTCTCTAAAGCCTGAGCTCTATCATAATATATCCTAGTATTCATTCCAGGACTTAATAAAAAAATTTTTTTTGTAATTTTTTATACAGTTTATAAGACCTTCAGGGTTTTTATAAAATTCTTTAATCACATCAAAGATAAGTATTTGTATTTTACAGTAACTCAAGTTCATTATTAACTCCTCTTTTGATGTTCCTGGAGAAAATTTTTACTGAATACAGTACATCTGATTTAAGACCATTTGACTAGTCAAAAGCAGATCTTCTGAACCTTTCATTTTGGAATATTTTTAAAGTACTAGGCTAAATGTTATTTTTTAGAAACTCCCCTTTCTCTTTTATAAAGTAACTTCTATGTTGCTACTCAGTTACACAGAAAACTCAGGAAAGGACTAAGGCTGCTTTATTCATCCCTGGGGTAGCTCGGTGCCGTCCACATGGCAAATGCCCGGTCAGTGTTTGAGGAGTGCCATTAACAAAGTTTCATTGTTACTGCTTTACCCAAGGGCACTGTATTTTCTGATGTGTGTATTTTGTGGGTTTGCATGACAGTATTATGTTCCTTGAAGAGCAGATAAGAAAAAGGTAGGAAAACGATGTTTTTGATAAACCAGTAAAATGCTTATCTTTGTATATAATTCTGTGGTCTGATTTTCAAATAATATTGAGAGTCAAATAGTAAAAGCCTTAAATTTAATGCTTTATAATCTGTTAAGTATTAAAAGTAAGAGTTATACTCTCTCATTTTTAAAAAATTGTCACTTTTTTTTGTTTGGCCAAAGTGATACATTTTTATTCTCCTTCCCGCAGCTAATCCACCCCACTTAAAGTAGGTTTTGTTTAGTTGTATGGTTGTTTATTTTTATCTGCTTGTGTGTTAAGTTGCTTAGTCATGTCCATGCCCATGTCTTTGCAACCCCATGGACTGTAGCCGGCCAGGCTCCTCTGTCCATGGGGATTCTCCAAGCAAGAGTACTGCAGTGGGTCGCCATGCCCTCCTCCAGGGGATGTTCTCTACCCAGGCATCGAACCCATGTCTCCTATGGCTCCTGCGTTGCAGGTGGATTCTTCACCCCTGAGCCACGGTGGAAGCCGTTATCTGTGTCTACTCAATGCATACTTCTGTAATGTAAGGTATTTTATATATACATACATGTACACATATATTTGAATTATGCAGTGACTGTTTTTGTACAGCTTCAAGGACGTAGGTCTTGGAGTTATAAAAGCTACTATCAGAATCTTACCTTCACTATTGTATCAGTTATCTATTGCCAAATAATGCTGCATGACAACTTATTCCAAACCTTGGTTGCTTTAAACAGTAAGCATTTACTTAGCTCCTGTACGTGCGGGTTGGAGTGGGCAGAGGCCAGCTGGGCAGCTCTGGCCTTCTGGGGTGGCTCACCTGTGTGTCTGGCTGGTGTCCTTTGTCTGTCACCAGTTGGCTGACTACAGTGGCAGGGGTGAGTGAGTCACGGGTCTCATCCTTCAGCAGGTTGGTCCAGGGACGTTCACACATTAGCTAGGCTGGGCTCTGAGAGAGACAGAGACAGAGACACAGGAAGATTGCAGGTCTAGGCGCCACATGACACGCTGCCACTTCTGGTGCATTCTTATGACCAAAGAACATCACAAGGCTAGCCAGATTCAAGAACTGTTGGAAAGAGACCCAGTTTCTTGCTGGCCGAAGGTGTGGGTACAGAGAGGCTGCTGACTTGGGGCCATGCATGCAGTCTTCCAAGCTGTTCATGAGCCAGTTGGAGCAATGTCCTCACACCTCTTCTGGGTAAGGAGGAATGGTTAATACTTTTCTTTTCCATACAGTGGTGCTTTTCCATCATGGTAATGCATTACTTTGATGAAATAAAGACCCTCTCACTCACCACTAAGGCACAGAGTGAGCCCCATGCCCAGGGTCACTGCCCATGTGACGTGAGGAGGGGAGGAGCAGCTTATTGAAAGTATTAGCACCAGGTTTGCAGTGACAGGGTGAGATGCGTGACTTGGTGTTTTGGCTACCTGTGTGCGCCTGGATTTAGATCAGGGAATTTTTCTCAGAAGTATACAATGCATGAATGAATGTGCTTCTCTTTATATTATTATTGTGTTGTTATTAATAAAGTAAATATGTTTTCACTTTAGGATCTTTCAAAGGAACATGGACAGACATACATACAAAACTGAGGATTGTAGGAATCAACCACAAATATCTGAAAGTCCACACATCAGCAGTTAATGCTTGTGGAGTATCTGTTATATGCCAGGCTCTGTTCTAGGAACCCCCTGTATTAGCACATATGAGTTTTAGAAGATACATATCAGGCATCATGAGTGTTCCCTTTTTGCAGATGAGGAAATTGACGTTCATAGACACCGTGTTGTTCCAAGTTACACAGCTTATAAACGGCAGTGGCGAGATATACTCTCAGACAGGATCGTTCCAGGCTCAGAGCCCTAAGCCCTTGCTCCAGGGAGGACTGCCACACGTGGTCCCCTCACTGTTCTGGCCGCTTTCCTTTAGGTCACCGCTCAGGGAAACCCAGCCATGACTGCCAGCTGATTCCATGGGCACTGTTCACCCGGCTCTGACTCTACCCTGTTACCCGCTCAGTACCTAACTAACAAGACTTTCCTTTGCCATCCATTCACATGTTATCATGAAATGGAAAAGGATTTTAATGAGAAATAGTTTCTTTCACCTTTACTGATTTATGAGTGACAAATAAAAATTAAATATACTTTAGTGTACAGCATGATGTTTTGATATACAAAGAAGTGTTTACCATAATCAAGCTAATTAATAAATCCACCACCTCATATGCCTTTTTTATGGTGAAAACATTTGAAGTCTACTTTCTTTACAAATTTCAAGTATATGTTAATATTGACCAGATTCATCATGCATGCAGTAGGTCACAAGAATTTAATTTTCTGGGAACTGAAAGTTTACATCTTTTGATCCACACTTTCTCTTTTTCCCTGCCTCCTCGTTTCTGATATTCTCCATTAAAAAGAAAGAAAGGAAAGAAATAAGGGAAAAAGAAAGAAAATAAAAATAAAAGGACAGAAGGATAGGAAGAGATGGTGGGAGAGGAAAAGACAAGAGAAGAAAAGCAAACAGAGTGGATTTCAGTATTTTTCTATTGTCCTCAGTTTGGGGTTCATCCACCCATCACTCTGAGCCTCTCTAAAAGCACACATCATTGCAATAAATTTTTTAGGTAGTAAACTGGTTTTCCATGTTCAAAAGAAGATGGTATACGATCTTGCAACTTGCAAAAGTATTCTCCTTGGTTTATTTTGTTTTTATGGTTCTGTACTTGTTTTATTTTATAACAGAGTGTAAACACATGTGAAAAAATTGTAATTTAAAACAGATTTAAAATCAAGCAGCCCTTTGCCTGCTCCCAGTTGTTACTCATCAAACCCCTTATTGTTATTCTCCAAGTACTTCATAAATTTGTTTTTCAGTCCTCTGTTTTCCTCATATAAACTTTTATGTTCTGCTGCCTGTGTGTTTGGCATATTTGTTAGTAAAAATAAACTTTTTCAATAAACAGTTTTGCTGCCCTGGAGGTTAGGAGAGACTCTGAAGCAATTGGAGGGGTGATATGCGTCCTGGTATGGAGACAGTAGGCTTCTGATAATAAGCCAAAAGGACAAGGGATCCTTTAAATATTTTTATCAATACTCCCTGGTTCTTAGAATATCACATAAAATATACTCCATTGGTACTGGATTAACAATAAAATTAGACTGACTTTGGTAGCAATAGAGCTACGTTAACCAAGTCATCAAGATGTCTCCATGGAAGTGAAAATTCCTAGTTAACGATCACCACCATACGCTGGTCTACCTTGCATATGGGGTTGGGGAGGAAAAGCGTTGCTGCAGCAGAGGTGTTGGTTCCCCCGCCCATGGTCCCTTGGCAGTGTTGCTGCTTCTTGCTGTAGGTACTTGTGGCTTCCAACTAAGATCTCTCTGGCCTCCGAAATGTTCTCAGCATGTGCTGGACAGGCCGAAAGTGTAGAGTTAAAGCACCTGGAAGCAGTCCTCTGCCAGTATGGATGGGTTTGGTAGAAGCCCATGTCCCCAGGCTCTGAGCTGGGCAAACCCGTGGTGCTTTCTCCACAGCAGGATGGAGACCCATCACCACTAACAGTCCCTGTTTAATAAGTACCGGCTTCTGGCTTCCTTCACCTCCCTGCCCCACAGCCCCACTTTCCTAGACAAACTCCTGGCATGTCAGGGTTTCTCTCAGGTGTGTTTCATAGGGAGCCCTACTGAAGACATCTACCATAAGATTCCAACAATTAAATGAGTAAACCATCCTAATTTTTCAATTAATTTTTCTATCATTTTTTTCCCTCTGTCAACCCTTCTGCTTTTCTCCATTTCCCTTGCATTCTAAGGTTACTTAGCCTCATCCTATAAGGTAAAGATCATTGAGATAATGTGTAAGAACACTACCAGTGAAGGGATAATATATAAATTGAGACAGCAGGCAGGTAGAATACAATGCTGTATATAGAATGTGACGCTGGAATCTTAATAATTCTTATGGATGATGCCCGTAAGAAAAAACATAACTCATTAAATTATAAGATGGTTATAAAAATAGAATAAAGAGATAGGAGATATTCTACAAGCATTTCTTAAATTACTTTTAAAGAGCTTTTATGCCATCAGACATAAAGTAGAAAAACACTTATACTTAAGATCAAAACATGGTGTTTCTCAGAATGTAGAAGTGCCCATAAATTTACTTCCAGTGTTTTGAATGAAAAATGACAGATAAAGGAGAACATTCGGAAAGGTTTCCTCAGAATTCTCCTACACTGAGTAGGGTGGGCAGCCTCTGTGGTCTGTCAGAGGAGAGGGAGTCTCTGCTACTGACTAGACAGATGTTGAATTGTTCGGGGCTGGACTGCATGTCAAAGTCCGGCAGACCTGACATAAAAAATATACCTTGTGATGTGTCAGAATTGAAAGGAGCTGTTTTTGTTCATTAGAGAAGTGAAGCTTTTCTGAAAAACTTGCTGCAGTCAAATGTCCATCCCGCCACGTGAAAAGAGTTTCCAGTCCACACCAGATCACCAATTGCTTTGGAAACTCAGTCCCAAGACGGACTCAATGCCAGAATTACCTTTGTTACACACGCATTTGAAAAATCTGGCCATTCTTTTCTTTCTGATATTTGGTATCCTTTTAAAACATAGTCATGGGTACTTTAAAGTAGGACAATTTATTTACAGGTACACAATGTGACTCTTAAGGGAAATAAACCCTGAATAGTCACTGGAAGGACTGATGCTGACGCTGAAGCTCCAATACTTTGGCCACCTGATGTGAAGAGCCAGCTCGTTGAAAAAAACTGTGATGCTGGAAAAGGTTGAAGGCAAAAAGAGAAGGAAGCAGCAGAGGATGAGGTGGTTAGATAGCATCACTGATTCAATGGAAATGAGCCTGGGCAAATTCTGAGAGATAGTGGAAGACAGAGAAGCCTGGCATGCTACAGTGCATGGGGTCACAAACAGTTGGAAACAACTTAGCCAGTGAACAGCAACACATAATGTAACAGTTATCTATGGGTATATAATTGTATTGTATATGGATATATAACATATCATCTCAAATGTAGTTCTGTAAAACAGCAACAATCATTTGTTACTATTATTTATTATGATTCCAGGTCCAAGTAGGTAATAATCATAGGAAATCTCTAAGGAATCCTCACTCAAAAGGTACCTGGGGCCCAAATTACCTCAAAGGCCTCGTTTTCCACTCATACATTTTTCATGACTCATTTTTATTTACTTGTTATTATTTATCTTTAAAAAGTCTTTACTTTTTGTCTGTGCCATATAGCATGTAGGATCTTAGTTCCCTGTCTAGCTATTGAACCCATGAGTCCTGCGTTGGAAGCTGGGAGTCTTAAATACTGGAATGCCAGAGCAGACCCTCCACTCAAACACTGGTTGTCTGGCAGGGAAGATGCCGACAGCTGGGGTGTGGAGCAGCTGGGGCTCCTGGGCTTGAGCATCTCTGTGTCTGTTCTTTTCATGTGGTCTTTGAGCAGCGTGGATTCAGGAGAGCTGGGCTTCTCACCTGGGGCCCCAGTGTTCCAAAGGGGCAATGTCAAGAGAGAAAAAGAGAGAGAATCAGGCAACCAGCTGATTTATGACCTCGGCTTTTGTCAGTTAGAAGCAAATCATTAAAGCCCCATGTATAAGGAAGAGACTCCACTTTTTTTTTTTTTTAATAATAATTTGTTTATTTTGGGGGGCGCTGGGTCTTTGTTGCTGCTTTGGCTTTCCCTCTAGTTGCCAAGGGTGGGGGCTCCTCTGCAGTTGCCCTGCACAGGCTTCTCGCTGCGGTGGCTTCTCTTGTGCAGGGCACAGGCCCCGGGGCCCTCCGGCTTCAGCGCTGGTGGCACGTAGGTTCAATAGTGGCAGCTCCCAAGCTCCGCAGAGCAAGCTCCGTAGAGCAAGCTCCGTAGCTGTGGCACACAGCTTAGTTGTTCCATGGTATGTGGAATCTTCCAGGATCAGGGGTTGAATCTGCATCCCCTGCATTGGCTGGCAGATTCTTTACCCCTGACTCACCAGGGAAGCCTGAGACTCCACATGCTGAGGAAAGGATTATCAAAGAATTTTAAGATTCTCAAAACCCTGTGTGCATTGCTCTTCCATCATTACAGGGCCTTATCAGTTTTGCAGTCCCATTGCCCCTGGCCTAACGCTGTGCTTGGTCATTGCTGAAAAAAAAATGGCTAATTTATCAAAATTATTATACAGCAATACTTTTGCTAATTTGAATGTGATGTCTAGCTGTTCTTTTAAATATATTTATCTAGAGGGCAGTGTTAAACAGGAAAACTGGAGATTCAGAAGTAAGATGCTGACTTCTAAATCAAGAAGAAACACATACTCTTGCTTTCTCCCTTGTATTCAGCTGACATCTACAGTGGGCGCGACAAGCATAACACTGTGCCAGGCTGCTGTGATGAAGACAGCTATGTAACACTGTAAATCAATACTGAAATAATTTTTTAACTCAAAGAACATTTATAATATAGAGGAACTAAACACAAAGGAATGCTGGTGAGGACTAAGGAAACAGAAAGAACAAATAAAAATAAAATTACGAATAGAAGTAGTCCAAGGTCTTTCAGGAGCTCACAGTTGTTTGTCAGCTCATTAACAAAGATTATTTACTCATCACTGCAGAAGTCACACTAACAGAATATTAGAGAAAAAATGGGTCTTAATATCCTGTAGAAGCACCAGGGAAAACTTCCCAACATTCTCCCAAATCCATAATCAACCCAAAGGATGCTCTAAACAATAGACTTTATTAGAGAGGGTACGAAAAAGGCTAATCACATCAGCCAACAATTACTTGGCTGATATTTTTCTGTCCTGTAAATTATGTTATGTATCACAAATATCAAGCAAATGTTTGCTGAATGAGTGAAACTTTGCCTAGTATTATTGGACAAAAGCTGTCACTGACAGGTCTTCTACCTGGGGATCAAGGAGTCCTGAGATCTCTTGAGAAAGAAGTGTTGAAACAGAATAAGAGCACTGATTTCCTCTCACTTTATTTTATTAAAGTGTAATTGATGTGAAGAGGCATTTTCTCATTGGTCTTCAGTGTTATTTTGGTCTCAGGAATGGGTAGGCATTAGTATCCCAATCCATTTCCGGAATCACTTTCTCAATGAGCAGACACAGGTTGTGTCTATTTCTTAGGTTCTTTCTCCTAATTATTTAAGTTCTTTTCCTTCTGGAGCTTATAAATGGACAGAGGACTGACCAGGCATAGTGGATGCCATCAGCACCCCCTCCCTTTCCCCTTAAACCTGTCAGTGTGCTCAGTCCCTTTCCAGCTGCTTGGATATACAATGTGTGTCTGAATTCTGCTCCTTTTATTTTTTTCTCAAAATTCTGAATTGCTCTGCTAGAGTGTGTAGCAGCTGGATGTGCCATTGTGTGTTGATAACCACTGGAGCAGGCCTCAAACAGGAACTTTTGTAAATCGATGTGCAAGTGCCTGGCTCCCTCCAGCCTTGGGCGTGACAATTTGACACATGTTTTACTCTGGCTCTGAGAGTTCTAATGAGATCTTTCCAAAGGTGTGCAAAACCAGTCTTTCTTGATATCACCCGTTTATTGGCTTTCAGCCCTCCCTCCCTCTCTCTCTTCACATTCCAAGAAAAAATGACTGTGCTCAAATCCTTGTCACAATCACTGCTTCTAGAAGAAAACCCAAACTGCGATGCTATGACTGGGGTGCTAGGTATTTGCCAGGTGCTCATAGGGACTATCTATATAAGAAGAATTTCCTAAATGGTTTTCAGAGAGGGAAAGTACCATTTAAAAAAAAATAATATTAGACATTGACACAGTAAGGAGAAATGCTTTCAGTTACTTTTCTTGTGAAACTTTGCCTTTATGAGCAGTTAGAAGGCACTCACTATTCACTAACGATTCATAAAAGTGGAAGTCATGGGAGGTAACAGGAGAGGAGAAAGAGAAGAGAGATTTCAGACTTTCTCTGTAATAAGTAAATGACTTAAAACTACTACAACTTAATGTCTTGGTTAGATATACTAATGCTTTAAAGATAATGCTTTAAAGATATATTCTTTAAAGCAGTGTTTTAGATTTCAGTCACAGGGCTTCAAAGGAAGGACAGACATTCTGAGCTAAGATTTTGCATTTCAGACCATCCTTCTGGAATCTACTCTTGAGACAATTTTTTTGGGTTGTGGCCATCCCAGTGTTTCATGGAGTTGTGTTTCCATTGGAAAAGTTTTAAGTATTTGAACAGTAATACTTGCTTGTAAGATTCACATTATCCTTGAAGCTAGCTTGCTTAATCTACCTTTGTTGTTTTTAGGCATTTATGAAATCAGGAACTGGTTTGAAAAAAACACTTATATGGCACTTACTATGTGCCAGTAATTTGTCTGAGATATTCATTATTAATTCATTTAACCACAGACTTGCTTGCCAATTTAATACTGTCACCTGTTTTAGAGATCAGACTGTGGAAGGTAAGGTAACATGCCTAAAGTCACATGCCTATGACTTGACGTAGCTAGGATTTGAACGCTGGTTGCCTTAAAAGTCCATGCTCTTGAACATCTAGAGCTGTTTTCAAGGAAGTCCTAGTTAAACGGGATGGTGGTGGACAAACAAATAATCACACAATTAAGTGGTATAGCATAATGTTCAGAAATAGCTTGAAAACGCAGAGGATGGAAGGCTGACTTTGCCTGGGGATTTGTGAGCTCCAGGAAGGACAGCACCCTTGACCTGAATTGCAAAGGACACACCATCTGCAGTGATTTTGGAGCCCAAAAAAAATAAAGTCTGTCACTGTTTCCATTGTTTCCTCACCTATTTGCCAGGAAGGAATGCATAGAAGTTAAATAAGCAGGGTGACAATATGTGTTGGATCATAGAAAAAGCAAGACAGTTCCAGAAAAAACAACTACTGCTTTATTGACTACACCAAAGCCTTTGTCTGTGTGAATCACAATAAACTATGGAAAATTCTTAAAGAGATGGGAATACCAGACCTCCTTACCTGCCTCCTGAGAAACCTGTATGCGGGTCAAGGAGCAACAGTTAGAACTGGACATGGAACAACAGACTGGTTTCAAATCGGGAAAGGAGTATGTCAAGGCTGTATACTGTCATCCTGCTTATTTAACTTATATGCAGAGTACATCATGCAAAATGCTTGGCTGGATAATGTACATGCTGGAATCAAGACTGCAGAGAGAAATACCAATAAACTCAGATATGCAGATGACACCACCCTTATGGCAGAAAGCAAAGAAGAACTAAAGAGCCTCTTGATGAAAGTGAAAGAGGAGAGTGAAAACGTTGGCTTCAAACTCAACATTCAGAAAACTAAGATCATAGCATCCAGTACCATCACTTCATGGCAAATAGACAGAGAAACAATGGAAACAGTGACAGACTATTTTTGGGGGGCTCCAAAATCACTGCAAATGGTGAGTGTAGCCATGAAATTAAAAGACACTTGCTCCTTGGAAGAAAAGCTATGACCAACCTAGACAGCTTATTAAAAAGCAGAGACATTACTTTGCCAACAAATTCTAGTCAAAGCTATGGTTTTTCCAGTAGTCATGTATGGATGTGAGAGTTGGACTATAAAGAAAGCTGAGTGCCAAAGCATTGCTGCTTTTGAACTGTGGGGTTGAAGAAGACTCTTGAGAGTCCCTTGGACTGCAAGGAGATCCAACCAGTCCATCCTAAAGGAAACCAGTCCTGAATATCCATTGGAAAGACTGATGCTGAGGCTGAAGCTCCAATACTTTGGCCACCTGATGTGAAGAACTGACTCATTTGAAAAGACCCTGATGCTGGGAAAGATTGAAGGTGGGAGGAGAAGGGGACAACACAGCATGAGATGGTTGGATGGCATCACCGACTCAATGGACACGAGTTTGAGTAAGCTCCGGGAGTTGGTGAGGGACAGGGAGGCCTGGCGTGCTGCAGTCCATGGGGTCTCAAAGAGTCGGGCACGACTGAGTGACTGAACTGAGCAGTTTATTAAAGAGGCTGTTTTTTCCAAGGAACAAATTATTTTAGAATATATTTAAAATCTGTATGAAGCTATAAAGTACTTCTTCTTGCTTTTCTACTCTAGTTAAGAGTAATTAAAAGTTAATTCTTTTAAAAGCGATTTACCTTTTTGGATAGTGTAAGTAAATATTTTGCTCTCTGTTACATGTTCCTACTTGGAAGTGTAAATATCTCCGCATGTGTTTACATGGGCCTCTCTAACTTCAGAAAGATTCCTAAGCTATTTTCTTAAAACTCTTGACACTAAGAATTAATTCTCTGGGAAATGGTGGAGTAAATATTGACCTCTATGTAATAGATTTTCAATACAAAGCAATTTATGTGGTTTTAATTTTGTATTATTGCTCATTTGTCAGCTTATAAATGTTGACCCATGTACCAAGAATAAGACTGCAGGAGGGCTGGAAGATTTGCATTCCAGACCAGCTCCTGAAGCAGAGCAGAATGATGGCCAGAGCTGGTAATTTGCACGTGTTCTAAGACTTTCTAGGAATGATAGGTTATGGTTTTCCTTGGCCTATGATTTAACCAGTCCTTAAAAATACATTTCTTTCTCATGATCCAGAAAATTGTTCTTGGTATAGGCTATTTACTTCAAATTTCTACTCTGACTTAATTCAGCTACCAAATAATGACATTTTGAAGCCACAGAGTACCTGTTACTAGACGTATCTTCTCTCCAGGTAACCCTCAATGTCTTCTCCTTTTAAAAACAAAATTTAAAAAGAAATCAAGAACCAGGTCACATCTTGTTTTTATTTGCTTCTGTGCCTTTCCAGAAGTTCCTCAAAAGTATACCGGATTATCAAGCCTGAAACATACACTGAAGCAAAAGTTAATATTTGATATTGAGTAAACATTGAATGTTGATGGCTCAGATGGTCTGTCTACAATACGGGAGACCCAGGTTTGATCCCTTGGTTGGGAAGATCCCCTGGAGAAGGAAATGGCAATCCACTTTAGTACTATTGCCTGGAAAATCCCATGGACAGAGGAGCCTTGTAGGCTACAGTCCATGGGGTTGCAGAGTCAAACACGACTGAGGGACTTCACTTTCACTTTCACTTTTCAAACATTGAATGTTGCCATGGATACTTTCCTGGGACCCAAACGAAAGATGTAAACAAGATGGAAGATTTCTTTCTTTTCCATGTTCTTTCCCATGTGTGAACCTATGGGCAGTTGAAGGTGACCCTGCCCCCAGTAGTACAGATATGCTGTGTACTTTTACCTGGATTCTGCCCTATGTGTGCTGGCGTAGTTATGTGGCTGAATATGGGTCACAGCACCATATGCTTGTTCTAGCTGTGGGAAGGGAGAAGAAAGTGTAGGACACGTGGTTGTCTTTTAGAGGCGTGATTTAGAGTGTTAATAGATCATGGTGTTCACATACTATCAGCAAGAATAGAGTCGAATGACCAGGCTTAGCTGCAAGGAAAGATGGGAAATGCAGTCTCTAGCTCAATGCCCAAGAGTCCAACCAACACTAGAGGTTCCATTTAGCAAATGGAAGAAAAGCAGCCTGTGTATTGGAAACCAGTTAGCAGTTTCCACCAGAGAAAGCTTTCCTGTCATAGTTTAGGTTGGTGGATAAAAGGGTTTTCCTAATTCTGCTTCATGCACAATTCTATATTCCAATTTTGAAATGCTCTTATGGAATACTTAGGTCTCCAGATACTTTTCTGAGGCTTTTCTATGGGCTTCCCTCTTGCCTCAGTAGTAAAGAATCTGTCTGCCAATGCAATAGACGTGGGTTCAATCCCTAGGTTGGGAAGATCCCCTGGAGAAGGAAATGGCAACCCACTCCAGTTTTCTTGCCTGGGAAATCTCATGGCCAGAGGCAGGCTACAGTCCATGGGGTTGCCAAAGAGTCAGACGTGACTTAGCAGCTAAACAACAGCAAATTATTTAATAGATAGTTGAAAAGGTTATTGTGTTCTAGGTTTCACCATATAAAACCAGTTATCTTTAATTCATTTCACTAATACATATTGTATTATAATAACTGGGATTTCTTTGGAAGGAATGATGCTAAAGCTGAAACTCCAGTACTTTGGCCACCTCATGCGAAGAGTTGACTCATTGGAAAAGACTTTGATGCTGGGAGGGATTAGGGGCAGGAGAAGAAGGGGACGAAAGAGGATGAGATGGCTGGATGGCATCACTGACTCGATGGACGTGAAACTGAGTGAACTCCGGGAGTTGGTGATGGACAGGGAGGCCTGGCGTGCTGTGATTCATGGGGTCGCAAAGAGTCAGACATGACTGAGCGACTGAACTGAACTGAACTGGATACATATTGTATATAACACATAAATACTGTTGTATATATATGCATATGTGGTAATACACTTGCATGCACACATAAGCACACACATGAGAACATAATTAGGGGTAATTTTCTTATATTGTTCACCAAAACCCTGTTCCTCTCATTCCTTTTGCTGAACTTCTTTGTCATAGCTAAAATTTGAATTCTGCTGCTTATGCAGAGTGCTCAAAATGGAAAGAGGAGGCAGATGCAGGAATTGCTGGTGTCTGCAGCCGTCCTTTCTTGCCACTGTGTTGGCTTTTCTTATCTTAATTTTGAAGCATATGACTCGTGTTTCTTTCTTTCTTTCTTTTTCTCGGTGCATTGCTTGATAGTGGTCTTAGCCATTCCATTTTAATTTTTGTTGTTCTGCATAATTTCTCTTGGTTTGCTTTACTTATTATGTCTTTATTCTAGGAGGACATATATTTTGTGCCCAGTGCCCAGTCATGTTCAACTGTTCACGACCCCATGGACTGTAGGGTACCAGGCTCCTCTCTCCATGGGATTTCACAAGCGAGAATAGTGGAGCGGGTTACCATTTCCTCTTCCAGGGGATCTTCCTGACCAAGGGATTCAACTTGCACCTCTTGTGTCTTCTATGTTGGCAGGCAGGTTCTTTCCCACTGTGCCACCGAGGAAGATGAATATATTTAAGCATTATTATATAGGAATTATATAATTTATGAATTAAATAAATACAAAGACATGTAAAACCATAGCTTACTACAATTCTACTGCTTTGCTACCTTGGGGACGTTAAAGTTGATGCTATTTTGAGTTGTAATATGCTCTGAGGTAGACTTCCCAAAATAAAATATCTCAAGAGAGTTCTTGCTGCTCTAGGGTTCCTAGAAGACTCCCTAGGGAAGGAGCAGAGAGATTGCTTAGAAAGAAAAATGAGCCATAAGCATAATATTATATTATGATATCACCAACTAATAATGGACATCTATTCAACTAATTGGGCTTCCCAGGTGGCAGTAGTGGTAAAGAACACACCTACCAATGCAGGAGATGTAAGAGAAGCAGGTTTGATCCCTGGGTTGGGAAAATCCCTTGGAGGAGGGCATGGAAACCCCCTCCAGTATCCTTGCTTGGATGACTTCATGAATAGAGCAGCCTGGTGGACTACAGTCATGAGGTTGCAAAGAGTCAGTCATGATTGAAATGACTTAGCACACAGCATGCATTGAACTAACTAACTAGATACAAATAAAACAGTCTTGAATGCAAAATCAGGAAATGCATTCAACCTTCAGTTCAGTTCAGTTCAGTTCAGTCTCTCACTTGTGTCGGACTCTTTGCAACCTCATGGAGTGCAGCACGCCAGGCCTCCCTGTCCATCACCGACTCCCGGAGTTTACTCAAACTCATGTCCATTGAGTCGATGATGCCATCCAACCATCTCATCCTCTGTCACACCCTTCTCCTCCCGCCTTCATTGTTTCCCAGCATCAGGGTCTTTTCAAATGAGTCAGTTCTTCATATCAGGTGGCCAAAATATTCGAGTTTCAGCTTCAACATCAGTACTTCCAATGAACATTTGGGACTGATTCCTTTAAGATGGTCTGATGGGATCTCCATGCAGTCCAAGGGACTCTCGAGAGTATTTTCTAACACCACAGTTCAAAAGCATCAATTCTTTGGCCCTCATCTTTCTTTACAGTGCAACTCTCACATCCATATATGACTACTGGAAAAACCATAGCCTTGACTAGACGGACCTTTGTTAGCAAAGTAATGTCTCAGCTTTTTAATATGCGGTGTAGGTTGGTCATAGCTTTCCTTCCAAGGAATAAGCGTCTTTTAATTTCATGGCTGCAGTCACCATCTGCAGTGATTTTGGAGCCCCCCAAAATAAAGCCTGTCACTGTTTCTATTGTTTCCTCATCTATTTGCCATGAAGTGATGGAATCGGTTGCCATGATCTTCATTTTCTGAATGTTGAGCTTTAAGCCAACTTTTTCACTCTCCTCTTTCACTTTCATCAAGCGGCTCTTTAGTTCCTCTTCACTTTCTGCCATAAGGGTGGTGTCATCTGAATATCTGAGGTTATTTACATTTCTCCCAGCAATCTTGATTCCAGCTTATGCTTCATCCAGCTCAGCGTTTCTCATGATGTACTCTGCATATAAGTTAAATAAGCAGGGTGACAATATACAGCCTTGACGTACTTCTTTCCCTGTTTGGAACCAGTCTGTTGTTCCATGTCTAGTTCTAGCTGTTACTTCCTGACCTGCATACAGATTTCTCAAGAGGCAGGTCAGGTGGTGTGGTATTCCTATCTCTTTCAGAATTTTCCACAGTTTATTGTGATCCACACAGTCAACCTTGAATGGCTCCAATATTTTCAAAATCCAGAGTCAAATAAGAATGCAACATTCAAGTGATATCCTCACTCAATACTACTACTCAGTTGGATAGCTTTGGGATGCTTTAAAGAACATTTAATTCTGTCTTCCTGCACTTATAGCCAGTATTCTATAAAGGGAGAAGTTTGGTTTTACATGTGTCCCTGTTAATATCAGTGTCTTTCAGAGATGACTTCTAGAATGTTTACTTGCCTTTCTACCAGATGTTTTTGGAAATGATTGAAAGTCTCTCAACTAGAGCTGCCAGATGTGAGGTCAGGCAGCAATTTTCCTACCAGCCTAAAATAAAGACTCATTTCTATCAGCCACATTTGCAGCCATTGTTTTCTTTCTACCTTGCATGCAGACAACAGTACCATTCCCTTCTTTCAACTGCAAGAAAAATCTTAGTGATCCAGCTTCCTCTTGAAGCTACCATATTTTGTCATATATACAATGATAAAGGCAATGACATCGTTCTCTACTGGTGGAGCCCAAAGCTAGATTTGCAATGAGACTGTTTAGCATCATTTTTTGTGTGTGTGTGAAAATCACCATTTGAATGGGTTGTGGTTCACTGATAGAGTTTGTTTCAGACTTGACCTGAACAGTAGTCAGAGCTGTGTCCCAGCATATATGCTAGAGTTAGATCTCTTTAACTTTAGACCAGCTCAACATAGTGCCAAGTCATTAGGCCCCTACATTATGAATTTCTTGAAACCTCTGACAGTAGAAACAGGCATTAAAATAAGCATTACTTCAGTGTTTGTAAAGGAATTGTGTTTCAGATTTCTTTCTTGTCATTAAATGCTTTTTTTGTATTTAAAATAGAAAAATAGGTAGATGACAAGGTCTTCAGGAATAATTCTTTCTTGTTTGTGAAACCCACTTAATTAAAGACCCTTTCTCACTCCTGCTGAAAAAAACATGTAGGATTCAATTTGGGGCCTTAGAATGAATGGAAATAGTGATATCAAATCATCAATAATAGCTATCATTTATCAATTGCTTATCCTGTGCTGAGCTATGTTCTTAGAACTTTATACTGTATTAACTCACTTCATCTTTGCAGCAACTAGAGGGGGCATACCTTACTCTCATTTTCAGTTTTAGATGGCAAAGTGGAGAAAGGAGAGATTAAGTAACTTGCACCAAGTCTCACAGCTACAACTATAAAGCTGATATTTGAACCTAGACAGTCTAATTCCTGAGTCTATATGCTTAAAAGGACTTAGTTCTTTCTTGTTGCATGTAAATATTCAAGAGGATGAATCTTATAGCCATAGAAGAGCCATGCTGCCTTAGTACAGAGGGTTCATCAGAAGCCTCTGGAGTGTTGCTCTACGTGACTGGATGGGGTTAACCAGTCTTCTTTCATTGGTTCAGTTGCATCAGACCAATGCTCATATCTTATATCCACTGATTAGCTCTAAGTTCTGTGATTCTGATGAACATGTCATTGTTTAGAGCTTTCCTGTTTCTGTAGAAAAGACTAGTTCGGATTTCTATTTCCTCAATAGTGTTCAAAGTTTCCTGAAGTCAACAGAGCATTCTGTAGGCCTACTTTAAGGATAAACTCATTGTCACGTAACAGATTCTGAAAGCCTGTGTCTGGGCATTTTGATGGCATTTGTTATTGGTTGAGTTTGAGGAATATTTGGATCTATGATAAAAACCTTTAAGTTCTTTGCTGTGTCATAAGGGATGGATGTAAAATAGAATGAAATATAAAGGAGAGAAGTAGGAAGCATGATGTCATATTCTTCTAGGGCATGAAGAAGGTTTTCAGTGTACATTGAATTTTTCATATATATTAGGCATTTCTTGACTATGTGGAGTTGAGCCCTAAGAAACAGCCATTTTTGTAATTCAAAAACAGTGGACTAGCAGAAATTTCACTCACATACACATGCACACATATACACAGACCCACATATACACACACATCAAAAGATATTTATCCTGTAAACTCAGTCAATAAAACAAATAAACAAAGCTCAAATACACCTAGTGGGATTTTCTTGACTTCTAGATGACATTAAAATCTTGCATAGCTGAAGTTAGGAGTTGGCCCTGAGAACCAATTCTTAGGGTTTTATCTGAGACTTGCTTTTGGAATATTATGGTTGCTATCATATTCTCAAGGCCAGATTTACACCCTAAAAGAGTGAGACTCAATCCATGTGAAACTGTTTCTTATTAAAATCAGTGGAAGCATATTACCCAGAGCTGACATTTGAGATTTTTCTTTTTTACACTATTCTGCTGAAGATGAAGCCTCTGTTCTTGGCAGGCTGATGCTGTTCATGAGGTTTTGTGGTTGGGGGAATGTGTTTGCCAAACTGATGAGAGCTGTTTTTCATGTCCATCTTTTTGACAGAAGTTGCTGAGGTGTGACGTCCACATCCACCAAACCATTTCATTTTTCGTTATCAAGCCTCCAGTGGAAAGAGGGGCTTTGGAGTATTTTGATCCTTAACAAAGAGGTTGTTATTGGAGTAAAGTTGC
Source organism: Capricornis sumatraensis (assembly GCF_032405125.1). NCBI lineage: Eukaryota > Metazoa > Chordata > Mammalia > Artiodactyla > Bovidae > Capricornis > Capricornis sumatraensis. The sequence goes on from NC_091083.1 coordinate 4,770,570, forward strand.
TGGTTTCTGTTTTGTTTTGTTTTTTATTAAAGAAATAAGGTCAAATGCTCACAGAAGGTGGGGACTCACTGTAAATTTTGGAGAAATATCTCTTAAATTGGAAGAGGTGTTTGTGTATGGGAAAAACTGACAGCTTCTGCAAAGTTACTCTGTAGACCTCTGTATTTGCCTCATGTGGCTTAATATAACTTTCCTCTGTAGAACATGGAATATAAAGTAACATAGATATGAAAGCAGCATAGATAAGGCAATTGGCCCAAGAATTAGCAAACGTGAGTTTGGGATTATTGTCTCTTATTTAAGCACCGTTCTATCTGGGCCTTTGTTTCCTCATCTGCAAAATAAGATAATTCAAAACCACGAACTGGAAAGTGAGGTTGGGTGCGGGGTTTCTGTTCTCAGCCCTAGAGTTTCTGGCCAGTTAATTGACAGAAGAACACACAAAGCATTTGATCTTGCTGGCATCTTTCATAATGCTGAGTGCTGCCCTTGGTATTTAAATGAACATGATTCTACTGCCTTGCCATCAGTGGGGCTTGCACTCTGGGCTGCATTCCAGTGGGGGGAGTGAATTTGCACTGATTCATTTGCACTTTCTTTCCCAGTTGCCGCCTCTCCTGGTTTCTACTGTAACTAGCAAATCTGCCAAAGTCAATGAGCCTTTACTTGTTCTTTGTAAATGTGGGTGAACCTGAAAAGTGAAAGAGAAAGTCGCTCAGTCGTGTCTGACTCTTTGTGACCCCATGGGTATACAGTCCATAGAATTCCCCAGGCCAGAATACTACAGTGGGTAGCCTTTCCCTTCTCCAATAGATCTTCCCAACCAGGGATCGAGCTCAGGTCTCCCACATTGCAGGTGGATTCTTGGATTCTTTACCTTCTGAGCCACCAGGGAAGCCCAAGAATACTGGAGTGGGTAGCCTATGCCTCCCCCCTGGGATCTTCCTGACCCAGGAACTGAACTGGGGTCTCCTGTATCGCAGGGGGATTCTTTACCAGCTGAGCTACAGTAGAGAAGCCCTGTGGGCAAACCTAAATAGTCTTCCAAATTCATAGAACTAATGTGTGATGTGTATTGGCTAGACAATTCTGTAAATTTATATATACATCATGTATTATTTCTTATGGTATAAAATCAATAACCGAAATTTTAGGCATTGTATTAAGTACTTTCTATATATCATCTCATTTAAAGTTCATCTCCACCTCTGTGATTATCCCTAGATGTGGAGATGGAAGTCTGAGGGACTAAATTACTTGTCTGATGGCACATGTAGCCGTTAATGGCACAGACAAGTCAGACTCCAGTGACAGTGCTTGTAACACCGTTCCTGTTTTTAGCTAATGCCACTCTCTGTTATTCTTAATACACATCACCTGTCCTGTAGTTGGAAACCCTCCACTGAGACTCAGATTCTGGGGTTCTGTTTCTATGATATCACCCTCAAGTCACAGGAACTATCCATGTCTAAACTTTACCATATATAAAATGCAGAAATAAGACATATACAAGTCCAGTCATATTTGTCTAACTTACTGGGTTTTTATTAGGCTGGAGTATTTATGTAGCTGCCTTTGGAAAATACAAAATTGTGGCACAGATGGCTAGGAAAACACTAAAAATACATGTGCCTTTTCACGATGTTGGAAAAAGTTTTCCAATAGTGCAGGACTGCCTGACCATTTTTCCCCTAAAGATGTGAGGGCCTGTGTGGATGTTTCCTGGTTGATGTGGTTGCGGAGGATGTGCCCTCCTCACCATCCCCTGCTCACTCTCACTGGCCAGATAGAATGGAGGGAGTTCCAGTCATGCGTTAAAGATGATGGGACCAAAGACATCCGAAGATGGGGGTCCTGAGTGAGCACCTGGAGGAACGCCTTCTGACAGGCACACCTCACTGGATTATAAGGACGAATCTTGCAATGAGATGAGATACTGAGATTGTGTCTGTTATAGCATCTGGAGTCACTTAGTCTGTCTTCTATGAAGGCCCAGTACAAGGGCACTGTCGCCTTAATCTAGGTCCAGAGTCAAGAGCCAACGATTCTGTTATTGTCCACCCCTTTAAATTGCTGAGCAAGTCATTGAATTTAGCAATGTCTTATGCCACTCTTCTTAGAGAAGGGGCTTCCCTGGTGGCTCAGTGGTAAAGAATCTGCCCGTAATGCAGAAGACTCAAGTTCGATCCCTGGGTCGAGAAGATCCCCAGAGAAGGACATGGCAACCCACTCCAGTATTCTTGCCCTGAAAATTCCACGGACAGAGGAGCCTGATGGGATACAGTCCAAGGGGTCACGAACAAAGAGTAGGACACAGCTGAGTGACCAACACTTTCCCTTATGTTACTCTTCAATGAAGAAAATGTTTGTTTCATGTTTTCAGGGCAGTGTTTCTCCAATCAGAGCAATTTTGCCCTCTCCTTCCCTCTGCAGGAGGCATTTGGCAATGTCTGGAGACATTTTTTGTTGTCACAACTTGAGGGAAGGCATATTCATGGGAGCCAAGGATGCTGCCCAACACCCCACAGTGCATGTGACAGCCCCTTACAACAGAGAGATCATGTGGCCCACAGGTCGGTAGTGCTGAGACTGAGACAGTGTAGAAGCGTATTTCTTTCCAAAGAAAAACTAAATTAAAGTTAATATTCAGCTGCAACTCATATGGTTCCAGGTTTTACTCTAGGCCCTTGACCAAGAAGTAGGAAACCCTCTATCAGCAGTGACTTGGAAAAATATTGCTATCCAGCCCACTCGCCTGTGGTCCTTCTCGTTTGTGGGCTCTGGCTCTTTCGTTTCTCATTCACATCCTAAGCTAGCCTGTGCCCATGCATCGCTCTGCTCTATGCTTTTCCATGTATGGCTGCTCCTGTTCTTACATCATGGTTGGTAAGACTGTGCAGACTGTGCCCAGCTGCTCTTTGCAGGGGCTCCAAGTTCAGGCACTGGGTTAGAATCCTCACCTGTTTTCCACAGCCATTGCTATTTCTGAACCCAGTGGTGTCAGCCCAGATTAACGCAGTACTAGGCCTTAATGAGTCTTCTCTGGTGGCTCAAATGGTAAAGAATCCATCTGTAATGCAGGAGACCTGAGTTTGATCCCTGGGTCAGGAAGATCCCCTGGAGAAGGAAATGCCAACCCACTCCATTATTCTCGCCTGGAGAATCCTATGGGCAGAGGAGGCTGGCGGCCTACAGTCCATGGGGTTGCAAAGAGTCAGACACGACTGAGTGACTAACACAGGCCTTAATGAACAAGAGTCTACCCATCCAGGCTTGCACTATAAATGTGTCTTTCTGTTGCTTGGGGCGTATTTTCTTTGCTCCACTGCTATGATATATGTTTTCAAAATAGCCTTGAAAGTTGACAGGAAAAAAAGTATCTTTTTATACCAGGGATTCTGAATAAATATTTTTGTTGGTGGCGGGGGGAAGGTGGATCAACATACACAGGAAAAATATAATGTGTCTGCAATTCCGTTGGTGCTAGAGGTGACCAGCTGGGGTCTTCAACTGACCAGCCCTCACCAAGTTATAAGAGGCAGACCTGCCACAGCCCATCTGTGTCATGCTGACTTGCTCTAGATTTCCTCGACACTGAATTACAAAAAGACAGTTTCACACAAAGTTCTACATACCCACTTCTAACCCTTGGCCCCCTAACTATTTCCTAGTAAAGTTTTTTTCTTGGTTTATATTTTCTAGGCTGTTACATCAGTTGTCACCTCATTTGTAGGAACTCAATTAAATGTTCTCGACTGTTCTTGTTGGCTAACCTTGAGTGTCTCTGTGTGCATATGACCAGATCTCCCCCATGACACCCCAATTCTTGCTCTCTTCCTGTCTAGGGCTCTTCCTAGCATTGACAGTACATTTGGAGCATCTCAAATGAAAATGACTCAAATCATTTATGTTATTTAGGACTAATTTCTGTCATGGCTTTTAAAAATGACATTTCCAAATGAAGAAGTTATTAGCTAAGAAGAAAGCACTCCTGGATATCAGCTGATTGCTAATGCTTGTCAACGTGACCTGGATTCTGGCACTGCTTGTAAGAGACCTGTTTTCAGCATGGAGGGATCTAGAATGGGGAGGTAAGGATGTTGCAACAGCAGGAGCCACTGAGAACATTTGGAACCTTTAGTTTGGAGAGAAGAAGTCCAAGGGGAAGCAGGGATTTATTTCAGCTCTCTGAGAAAGAATTAATAGAAAACTGATCTTGAATTTTCCAATGGATAAGAACTAACAGTATAGGGTTAAAAAAAAAATGTAGTCACAGTCAGAGATTCAAACAGCATATTTAAAAGTTATTTACTAGCAACAACAGTTGGGTGATATCTTTTTAGAAGTTGTTTTCTTTTTTTTTTTTTTTTTACAAAAACTTAAACCTACATCTGTTTACTTATGCTGCTGCTGCTGCTAAGTCGCTTCAGTCGTGTTCGACTCTATGTGACCCCACAGACGGCAGCCCACCAGGCTCCCCCGTCCCTGGGATTCTCCAGGCAAGAACACTGGAGTGGGTTGCCATTTCCTTCTACATATATATATATATGTATATAATATAAAATATATTTATACATATATATTAGGTTAAAATATATTTAACCTAATGTATGGATCTGTGAAATAGGCACTGTTATCCCATTTTATAGCAAAATGAAGTGAGGTAGAGAGAAACTAATAATTTGCCCAAGGTCACCCAGCTCTAAGTGGCAGAATTAGGATTTGAACCCAAGAAAGCTAGCTCTGCAGCTGGTGATCTCAATCATTATAGCCACATTGGGATAATTCATTAGGATGATCTGAAAGAAGATGTATCACAGTGTGAATTTTCATTTTATTATCAATAGAGTATATTTTTGTGATAACTCAGTCTTTTAAATATGCTTTGCTCAGCCTTTGAGAGATCTGTGATGTGTTTTGTAAATTCTGATTTATTGGTGAAAGGTCTTGAATGCATGGGATCTTTTGGACTAATGGTTCATGAAATAAAACTTAAAATAGCATTTGTAGGATGCCTATGAGACTTTTGTAAATTTATAGATATAATTTTATGACATTTGCTAAAACTAAAGGATATCTGCATCTCAGCATTGGTTTGAGTAATTTAATTTTTTTGGCAAAATTACACATAATGCCTGAAGTATTCTATATCATCTTTAAGAAAGAAGTTAATTCAGATATGCAATTTTTTTTTCCAAAGAGACTTATTTTCTTAGTAAGTTAACTATGCTTAAAATTTAGTATTCACTCTTTAATGTTTTTTTTTTTTTTTTCCTGTAAGCAAGATGAAAAGGAGTAATTAAATAAGAGTGAGTTCCTGGAACCATAGGGCTCACTGGTTAAGAATCTGCCTGCCAATACAGGAGATGCAGGTTTGATCCCTGGGTTGGAAAGATCCCCTGGAGTAGGAAATGACAGCCCATTCCAGTATTCTTGCCTGGAAAATTCCATGGACAGAGGAGCCTGGTGGACTACATGCGACCGCAAAGAATCAGACATGACTGAGTGACCAGGCACAACCTGATATCTTAAGCCACAAATGTGTCCATAGCAAGAAAGTATCCCCATTTCAACACATTGTGGCCACTGCTAAAAGTTGGAGAGAAAGATGAGACATGGAACAAGGCCAGTGCCCCAAATGTGCCCATGACGAAGGTTCTGATGCCCAGCAGTGCTGTTGACATGGGGACATCGGTGTTCCTTGTGGAGTGAGTCATAGTTCTAGGAATTAGCAGAGGCTGTTGGTTTCTATTTTCCAAATGCTGACATTTATTAAATTTTAATAACAGATAATACATTCCCATGATTCCAAAACCATTTAAGGCAGGATTTTAACAATGAGAGGCATGTTGATTGTTCATAGAGCTTGGCACATTCTCAGGAAAGCTCATGTACCATCCTGTTTCTCTGCAGGACGGTAACCTGCCAATGGAGCCCCAGCATGATCATTCGATTGCTAATGTTAATGGTACATATGTGTTTTTATCAATACCGTCATACAGGGAAAAACCGGTACAATGATCCAGGGCAAGATTAGTTGTTGCTCTGGTGCAGGTTCCGTGATGCGTTGGTTTCTTTGCATTTTCTGATGTGTGATGATGCTGTGAACTTGATTAGCAGGCCTGAAAAAGGATTATAAGGTCACCAGGGAAGTCACTTAAAAGTCACCAGGGAAGAGGTTTTCTTTCCCCAGTTCCCTGAACAAGGACAGTTTTTAATATTTTTATTTTACATGCTAATGATCCTTCTTTGGGACATAATTTATATATAGTACAATGCACAAATCTCAAATATGTCACTGAATTTTGACAAACGTATACACCTGTGTAACCATCGAGTAGCTCAAGAAAGAAGACTATCTTGACCCCAGAAATTTGTGTCTTGCCCTTTCCAGGCAGCGTCTCTCCCGCCGCTCCCACACATTCCTAATAACCACCCAGCTTCGTTCTACCAATTCTTAACCCTTCTTCTGAATGGAATTACACAGCATATTTTTACGTGTCTGGCTTCTTTCACTCCACACATTGTTTTCGAGATTCATCCATGTAGCTTCATGTTCTGTTGCTCATATTTTTTGCTGTGTCATATTCCTTTGTGTAACTTTGTTACACAAAGTTTGTCCATTCTCCAGTGGATGGATGTTTGGTTTGTTTCCAGTTTTGAGCTATTATGAGGAAATTTGCTGTCAACAATATATACATACTTTTTGTGAAATACGGTTTCACTTCTTTTGGGTAGGGGGCTTGTTGAGTCATAGGGTGGGTGTCTATTTAACTTTATTAGAAACTCCTAGTTTTCCGAAGAGTCTGCATCACTTGCATTCTCACCAGTAGTGTGTGAACATACAAGGATGGTCCTGATCACAGTGATAAGCTCCCTTTGCTCCTAATGTGGGAGAAGGTGATGGCTACCCACTCCAGTACTCTTGCCTGGAAAATCCCATGGACGGAGGAGCCTGGTGGGCTGCAGTCCATGAGGTCGCAGAGTCAGACACGACTGAAGTGACTTAGCAGCAGCAGCAGCTCCAATGTGGGCAGCTCCTCAGCCTTATGTATCCCTGAGCTGGAGAGAGTAGGAAAGAGAGAAGGCTGGGGATGGGAGACATGGAATGAGAGTTAGTGCCCAGGAGAGGTAGCTGCCCTTTCCCATCAGCAGGACGAGCTCGTTTGCTTCCGTAATCTCTTTGCAGACCAGTGATGCTTGCCAACCTTCCATTAAACATGACACCATTGGCAGACTGGCTGTGTTACAGAATTAATTCTGGGACTGGTTTTCATTCCACTTGCACCTTGACCTCATCTCTGCTTGTTCTCTCTCCACACCCACATTGCATTCTTTCAGCTTCACAAAATCCCTGTCCTATTTTTGGTGATTAAGTTCATTGGCCCTTTAACCCTGAAGCGCTGGAGTCACATGTTCACAGAAGCATGTAACTTTGAGTGAGTCACTGACCATCTCAGTGGTTCTGTGCCTCACCTGTGAGACAGGGATGAGGATGGTATGAGTGATGGACAGTGGGTCCAGGGTGCTGCACGGGCTCTGGTGACACAGCCTCTGCTCAGCAAGTGCTGAAGGCGTTGGTCCCTGCCCGACCCCTGCTGCTCTGCTTCTTATGTGTGGCATCTCCAGTCCCCTGGGTCTCCTTAATGATCATTCCTGTCAAAATCCCTCCTTGGAACTGCTCTATGAATACTTATCCAGGTCCCTTCCCTTTTCAAGGCTCAGCCAGAAACTTACTCTGAAAAATAAGACAAAACAGGAACCATTTCCACTGCAGACTTTCAAGTCCCTGCCTGTTTGATCTGGGGCCCTTCAGAGTTCCTCTTCCCTATTTGCCAGGATAAGGATTAAGTTTTAAGCACCTTAGGCTAAATATAGATCTCTCTTTTGCATTTTCTAGGATTTTAATACATTGGTTCACTCTGTTCTTGACATGTAAAGAGTACCTCCCATTGTTAGCACATGCTGAGCCCATGTACACGGTTACCCTACATTATCATCATCCTAGGATCACACAGATGCTAAGGCTGCCTTACTGATGATGATAGACGGCACTTGGTGAGTCCTGGGGACAGAGAGGTCATGGCTTTTATGTTAAACTCTGCCATCTAACAGCTGCTCACTTACCCAAGCTCTTGATCGTACAGCGTTCAGGCAAGAGGCCTGTCCCCAGTCTGGCTCATGTGCTCACTCCCTGCTGCCTCCTACTTCAGCTCTCCGGAGCCTGCTCGTGGACATCCCTCCTTCCTCTGTGATCCCCCCACCCTGGGGACACAGTCCAGCCCTGTGATTCTTGTCTCTGTGCCTTAGGTCGCCTCACCCCATCTCTGGTTAATGCTTCCTTCTCACCGTCTTGGAGTCAGCTGACTTGCCGTATCCATCATCTCAGGACTCCAGTGTGCCCATCTCTCACCATTTCTTCTTGCTCTCCTTCTGTTTCCCTCTCAGCTCTGCTGAAAAGGTCTTTTCACAGTCACCCTTTCCTACGCCTTGTCATCTGTTTTCCTCTCACTTGACTTCTTAACATCACTTGACGCCTTAATATCACTTGACATGGGATGTGGCTCAGGGACCTACCTCTTCCATGAAATTCTCTCTTCTTTATCATTTCTGAGGCACCATCCTTGCCAGTTTCTCCTCCTGAATTCTTGTCTCCCAGATCGTCATGGCAATGTTACTTCTTGTCCATTTAACCTGCTTGCGGAGGCTTTCTTAGTTCTGGACTGTCCTAACCAAAGCAGCTTCTGTTGTTTCTTTGCCTCACTTTCTGCCTATAAAAAAATAGCATTTGTCTGTACTTGGCACTGTCATTGATTGATATGCATGCTAACATTTCATGGCATACTTTCTGTCAAATCGCATATCTGGCAATACTGACAGGTGACATTTATGACCTGCTGCATGGTGGCTACTATTCTTAGCACTTTGCATCCTTTCACCTGTTTCATATTCACAATGACCTTGGGAAGTAGGAACTATTATCTTCGTTTTATATATGTGGACACTGAAGTACAGAGAAGTTCAGTAACTTGTCAATAACTGTAGGTGTCAGAGCAAAGATTCCCATCTCGTCATTCTGAGTCCAGGATCTGTCCGCAGAGTCGCTGCCGTGAAAATCCCTGCATCACGCTGCTTCCACGTGCTTTCTGAGAGGACGGGGAAGACTTGGTGGGTCAGAACATCTTCTGTGACAGCGACTGGGGAGAACCAACATTTTATGTTTCCTTGGGAGTGAGTGCTGAGAATTTCAAGGTTTGGCTTTATAGTGACTCAGAAAGGAGTATATCAGACACTGAGAGGCAGTCATCTCATTTTGCACTGAGTGTGGCAAAGAATCCTTACATGATGAGGCAGTGCATTGTAAGTCCTGTAATAAGTTTTCAAGTAAGAATATACATCTGTGAAACTTGCAGCTTATAAATTATAAGACATGTATTAGTTTACTTGTTAATGAATCAATAATCTAGGATGAATTGGAAGTAGCTTTTAATTAAAGCAAAGAGAGGAAGATGAGCCAATCTCCGTTTTCTTCCCTCTGACTCTAGTTAATGATGAGATCCATACTCTCTGTGAATTACTGGTATGGAGCAGCTGGCTGTAAGACACTCTGTGGCAAGAGAGAGCAGGTGTTTTCCCTGTCAGGTTCTGTCTCCCAGGCTGGACTTTGCCTTCTTTACCCGAATGTGCAGGACACTCCCCTGGCTTGTTCACGCTCCTGTGAACTGTTGACCTGGGGCTGGCAAGCGAAGGTAGCTCTGAGTTATGGCTCAGAGCTCTGAGCTGGCACCCCAAAACCTCAAACTGGGGCTCACCTGATCACAGCAAATCCCATCTCTGCCTCTCTGGTGGCCCCACATGGCACCCTCGCCTTCTGCCTGTGCTTCCCAAAAGAGAGACAAAAAACTCTTTGTCTCAGATGCGTTATATTAATGAATTCATATGTAACTTCCCCCAACCCCAAAATGTTTGCATTTCAGGCAAAGAGGACAATTAGAAAGGCTGATTGTGGAATCTCACAGAAGGAAAAATCGCTGTCATACAGCTATGGTAGACCCTGGGGATCCTCAAGTCTCAACAGGCCAGCAAACCCAGTCCTCATGGGTATCTGAGGGGTAGTGTTACATTTTGTATTGAATTAGATTATAAATGAAATATCAGTGCGGTTCACTAACCTCCCAAGGCATTCTTCCAATCTGTGTGTCCTCCCCACACCCACAGCGACTCCTTCTTCTAGGATCTTATTTACTACCTGGTCCAGGTTTTCAAACTAATAGACCACAAGCACCTGGACTCTGGATAAGGCAGAGATGATGGCTCAGCAGGTGTGGGGTAGTGCCTGAGATTCCATTTCTAACCATCTTGCTGACTGGAGCCCACACATTGAGACCCACTGCCCTCAATTATTGTAGCAGCCCCTGTCTTGTCTCTCTGCCCCCTCTACTTTCTTCATCAAATCACCAGAATGCTCCTTAAAATCCTAAAAATGAGGATTTTCCCACCTTGTTTATACAACTGCCAGTGAAACTCAGTGGGCCATTGAATGCATTTCTAGACACTTCAGCGTGATGTCACATATGGCTGGGGACAAGCATCCCAAGACGGGATTTTGTCAGAAACCTGCTTCTTGGGCTCTCTATTGGCAATGGTAGCCACTGTCTGCTGGGCATTCATGCCTGTATGTATCAGGGCCTCAGGCAATTCTTTATTTCAGAATAAAAATTTATTCTGCAGACAACAGAAGGCTTTGTTGAGAATGAATAAACATACGTAAAGAATGATGTCTGTAAACTTTTTAGTAATCTATAATAAAAACATAATACCAATGATGGGCTCATCAGACCATACATCAGAATTTTACTGTCAACCCTGAGTCCAGTGTCTTGGGAAACTGACAAGTGTCAGCAAGAGACACTTCCTCCCTGTCTCCTGACCTGAGCTGTTCTATGCTCTGCAGTAGTTCGGCCAGTTCTCTCCTGTGAGACCCCAGCTATTTCTTTTCCAGACTGCTAGATGTGAGGCTTATTTGTTGCTGCTGCTACTGCCTGTTTTGTTGTGGGGATCTTGGTCCTAATTCCTTTTCTTTGAACCTGTAAATACTCCAAATGCAGCCCATAAAGAGGTCTGACTGGCCTCCAGAACGCACTGCCAGATGCAGGCTTCCAGCTTTCCTGACCTACCGGAGAGCTGGATTTCGTGGGTTTGTTTGGTCTTGCAGTCTGTGCCAACTGGGCACCCTGTCCTCGGTCCACCTTCTTCTTTGCACACAAGTAAAAGGGAACATGTTATTCTTTCCTGTGGGTGGAAACAGTCCCTTTATTTATGGAGCCGTACTAAAATTTGGTTTCCCGATGGCCTGATGCTCTGGCTTTGTCTGTCAAATGACTTTCTGTCCTAGGTTTCCATTTCACGGCCAAGTTCTTCTAGGCTTCTGAGAGCATCTGAGCCCTTGGTGGCTCTGGTCTTCCCCCAGCCCCTGGCACTGGGGTTCTGCTTCCTGGGACCCCAGAGATGTCACAGACTGATACCTCCCTTGCCTCTGCTCTGGTTCCCACCTCAGCCTGCTGATGCCCACACGTGCAGGCCTCCTCGGACAGGACGCTGGTCTTTCTAAGCTCATTGGAAATCATGTGGTTTGCCCCAGAAGGCGATAGCCTCTGACGTGTCCCCGTTTTCCTTTGGTCTGGTTTTCCTAGGAATGTGGGAGGGAGGAAGGAGGTATTCGCTGCAGGCGAATGTCTGACCATCAGCAGACTGAGGGGAGCAGGATGTCGGGGTCTGTCACTGTGGGCACAGCTGACGCAGTCTTGGCACACCGAGAGGAACGTCGGCTGCTTCGTGATCTCCACGTTCTGTTTGTAAGACCTAAGGCAATTAAAAGCAGGAAACTGCTCTAACCAAACTGACGTTTATTTTTCAGTACATGTGGTACACTGTATACTCATTCTGCATATTTTGTAGAGTTTTTGGAAAGTAAAAACTTGAAAACTGTCGAGAGCTGACTCTCCCTTTTCTCTTCACTGGGCCTTGGAAGGAAAAAGGACAGAGCTGGGCTGTTTGTTCTGGGTTTTTTATGCGTTGACACAGATGCAGTTGAAAGATTTGAAATGACTTGCAGGTTGAAATTTGAGTTTCTTTTGCTCTTTACGTTCTTCTGCGTTTTCGCCCATCAGTACCCTTGTCGTACAGTCTCTCAGGCGTGTCTGACTCTGCAGCCTTGTGGACTACTGCGCGTCAGGCTCCTCAGTCTTCCACTGTCTCCCGGAATTTGCTCAGATTCATGTCTATTGAGTCAGTGATGCCATCCAACCATCTCATCCTCTGTCGTCCCCTTCTCCTTTGCCTTCAATCATTCCCAGCATCAGGGTCTTTACCAATGAGTCAGTTCTTCGCATCAGTTGGTCAAAGTATTGGAGCTTCAGCTTCAGTGTCAGTCCTTCCAATAAATATTCAGGGTTGATTTCCTTTAGGATGGACTGGTTTGATCTCCTTGCAGTCCAAGGGACTCTCAAGAATCTTTTCCAGCACCACAATTTGAAAGCATCAGTACCCTTGATTAATATTATACATTGTTCATGTCAGGGAACAGACTACGTGCTTAGGACTTTGATGTTTTTAAGGAAACAAGCAGAATGTCCTTATCCCAAAAAGGGAGCTAAACATCTTCACATCTGAGGTTTTAAGATAGTATTTTTTAAATTATGCACATATTAATGAGTAGTATCTTCACTCTTTAGGACTATAAATTAGGAAGCCTTGAGCAGCTGATGACATCAGTCTCCTGACCAGACCCTTTGGGGTCAGTGCACCATCCGTCTGGTGGTACAGGTTCTGGTCTGGGCATTTGAGGAAGAGCAGCCATACCCATGTCCTTTACCCAGAGATGCCAGTATCATGCTGGCAACCAAACTGTCTCCAGGCTTTGCTAAATGCCCGCAGCTCGAGGTGGGGGAGACGTGAGCAGCAAAACTGTTCCCTATGGACAACCACTAGAGAAAGAAATGGCACCACTCCAGTATTCTTGCCTGGAGAATCCCATGGACAGAGGAGCCTGGGAGGCTCTAGTCCACAGGATAGCACAGAGTCAGACATGATTTAGCGACTAAACCGCCACCAGCACGGAGAAGCACTGGTCTACTGAGAATCTAAAAATGAGCTGGACAAAAGTCAGGTCTTTCCCTAGAATTTTTCCGAGAACAAAGGACAGAAGAGATAGTCTGCAATTTCTCTGCTCTTCAATTTTAACGAAGCTTTAACAATGATGATTTCCTCAAACATTCAAAATGACTGGAGAGAGAAGGTGGATGCTTTCTAGTTTAATGAGTGTAAAGAGGTTAAAAATGGTCCTGATATAAAGTAGGGAGGCCAAGGATATTCATGTTTTATGTTAGATTGTGGCAGGGTACAAAATTGTAAAAGAGCTTTAATAGTGTCACATACTTCTACGATATTTTTTCAAAGAAAAGAACTTACTGAATATAATTGCCTGATGTTATAAAGACGGAGACACACTATTCAATATGTTACCCCCAAATCATGGGCCTGACTAAACTAATCTTAACCTTTTCCTGCTGATAAATTTCAACCTTCCATGTTCTTCTTTAGTTTTTATCTGCCCCTGCAACTCAGTCCTTCATGTATATCGTGATGGAAGGCCTACACGTGGTAGAGATAATTAAGCCAATCTGATTTTCAAGGCTTGAATAATTAATTACTATGAATTTGACATTTTAAGACTGTGATGTTGACCTTGTACTTTGCTCAGTAGTGAAATTTAAATCTAAGAGATACACATCAGAACAAGGCCCTTCGCATAATAAAGATTTAGTTTATATTGTTTCCTGGTGTTCTGTTCTTTTTGGTTTGCACGGCCCACATTGTGCCTTTTCCCAAGGTAATCATTAGTTATTGTTTGAACTGTTAAGCATGCACCTCTGTCATTTTGTATTATGTTGTTACATTAATTAAGGCAGTAACAAGCAAAATTGTTGTCCCCAAATCCTGGAGAAGGCAATGGCAACCCACTCCAGTACTCTTGCCTGGAAAATCCCATGGACGGAGGAGCCTGGAAATCCTAACCTGCTTTAAAGTAAAACTGATGTTCACTTTTTAAATGAGCCATTAAGCATATCCACTGATTCGGGGGGTGAAAAATATTTCTTGGGAGCTCAAATTGCACTTGACAGTTGCCTTTGGAATGTGTTCCTTCTCCCAAAGGGACAAACAGCAGTAGGAATTGTGTCCTTGGAACACTTCTTCAGGTCCAAAAGGCAACTTCTGTCCTCTCCAGAGAGAAATCAAAGAGGAAAGGCAAGAATCATCTGGAAGAGAATTCAAAACGGAAATGCACAGCTTGGTAAAAAGCTGGCCAGTGAGAGAGACAGAGGGAAGATACAAGATCATAAGAGAAAAGGGAATTTTCAAGTGTTTGTGGGGTGGAGGAGATAAAACTATAAACAAAGCCAAAACTCTAAATATAGAAACTATGAAAATAAATAGCCTATGCTCCCTGGATAGTCTTAGCTTTGATGTTAAGCAGTAAAACAACTCTGAATGGGTTCCTGTGTAAAGCTACAAATAGGAAAGGGTTAAGAATATGCTGATTAAGAAAAGCAAACATGTCTTACCTTTGAATTTTGCTATTTATTAAATAAAAGGCAAGAATGTCCAAACAAGCGTTTTTGAATAATTAAAATTCTAGTGTATGCAGGGTAAAAGTATACTGTCCATTGTCTTGAAATGTCTATTATGCAATTTGTTGCAAAAGAGTAGGTGTCTTATTTTAATTATCTGTGCTGACCAGGAAAGAAACCATGGTTGTGAACTCCGAGGAGCAAGGCTGAAGCCAAAGTTGCAGGCAGAGCTGGACGAAAGGGAATCTAACTGGAGCTAGATGACGAAGCTAGAGTACATGTCACACGTGCTTTTTTATTGCCTTGGATTGGTTTTCATGGAAATTTTCATTAGTTGGATGACACTGGGTACATAATGGATACAGGCACTTCTTTATTTGCTGTTAGTTGAGAATGTGGCTGTTTTAGGGGAGTTGGAATGATTGAAAAATAAATAGAACAGCTCATCAAAATATTGTTACACTTACTGTTTCTTTTAGAACTTCTTCTAATGTTTACTGACAGTGTTACTATTACAAGGGACTGACTTAGACATTAGAGTTAAGACAAAGCATAAGGATGATGAATTTTTTTAAGTTAAATTTCCACTTAATTCTATGATGAGAGATTTATGAAATCTCAAGTTTCCTTTAGTTTCAAGTAGTTCAAAGACATAAAAGTCATAGGTCCTTAAGAAGCCACGTACTAAGATGGTCAATTTTTCGCCCAAGAAAAACAGATTGGGAGTATTCTGGCGGGGAGATGTAGGCACATTGCAAGTTTCTATTGGAAAAGAGGTGTTTGCAGTCATCTCTGAGAGATCATGTACTTGAGAAGGTCATAGGACAATCCCAGAGAAAGGGGGGATTGTTCATCCACTGACTCTATTGTCCTTTAGCAAATGCTTATTTCATGTCTGTTGAACACACAAGTTGTGTTAATATACACATGCACAGAAATGTCCTTCCAGATTGAGGAAGTCAGCTAGTAACTGAGCTATATACATTCCCTCTTCACACTTCCTGATGTCCCTAGCAGCTAGTGTGTGCCCGTGAGAGTAAATTCTGGCTCAGAGGTGTAAGCAGAAGCCTGTGAGCCTTCACGGATATTTTCTTAGAAGAAAGGGCATATGCTGTTTAACCCTTCCTCTTTGCTGAAGTGGGAGGGTTGGAAACTCCATCACATATTGGCTGAAGTGTTGCCAATATAAATTGTGTTTGAGCAGCTATCCCTACCGTGAGGTCTATGTCACACACTGAGGACTGAGACACTGTCAGACAGAAAAGGTGGGACATCAGCCACCTTGTGGTGCCGCCCTCCCAGACTGTGCTCCTGTCTGCAGGACTTCTTTACCTGAGGAGGGAGTGAGTCTCTAGCCTGTCTCAGCTAAACTGCTATTTTCACCAGTTTTTTTAACTTATTGCTGAACATACATTCACTATGATTAAAAGTAGGATTAAATGACATTTATACTCAGAAATTTACATGATTTTCCCAGTTCATGCTAAAATTAGGGCAGAATCTTTGCTTAGAAACAGATATTAATCAATTAAATGTATTTGTATATGGATTGAAAAGAAGTGTGAAATGGAATTTTGGCCTTTAAGAGATTTTCTTTAAGGTGAAAAAGCAATGAAAAGTGCGCACACACACACACACACACACACACACGCAAAGCAATAGAAAGTATCCCATTGTGTAACAGTTCAATCCAATAGAACCAGTGGAGCAAAGAGCAAAAGATTAGCACAGGAAATGAAATCCTCAGCCCTTCAGAGGAAACAGCTGAAAAAGACTGAAAGAGATCAGGGAGTTTGGGCAGAGAGATTTTGAAGATTAGAAGGAAAGATTAGATAGGTGACAAAAAGAGGAAATGGGATACAGTGAATACATTGTCAACAGAATGAAGGGATTTTAGATGTTTATCTTAGTATGATATGTACTCCGCTTACATCCTGGTGAAGGACCTTCTGCTAATGCTCGTTTCCTTCAGCTGCTTTTGATGGACTGTCACACTGCCATGATAGACCATGCAGTTTCCCTGGTGGTATTTTCAGGAAAACTCTGCAACTGGTGTCTGGATTCTTTCTATGAACAAACCTTACTGTTTGCATTTCAACTTGCAATTCTGTGGTCAAAGAAATGAGTGGATGATTGCACTGTGATGACTGTATCTGCAAAGTGAAGCAGGGTGCTTTGGTGGGGGCTGGTGGCATTTCTCACGGAAATTGGAAAGCTGGGGCATTTGAAATGATCAAGTGAGAGGAACAAAGTAAGATGGAGAAATGTGACAAGCTGGTTTGAGGGGACCAGGTGGAGAGACAGTACTCTGAGGAGAAATATGGGGTTGCTGGTCAATAGAAGAAGTACCACTGAAGTTTGGGCAAGTATTCTCTGATACCAGTGTCGTAATTGCTATAGCTTTATAGTAAGACTTGAAATCTGGCAGTGTGAATTTTCCAACTTTATTCTTTCCTTTTAGTGTTGTGTTCACTAATTCCCAGTTCTTTCCTTTTTCATAAACTTTTTTAAGTGTGTTGATATCTTTAAAAAAATGGTTTCTGTATTTTTAGTTGGGACTACATTAAATTTGTAGTTTAGTTGGGAAAAACTGTCATCTTTACCATATTGAATTTTCCCATCCATGAGCATGAAATATTTCCCAGTTTATTTACAACTTCTTAGACTTCATTCATCAGTATTTTGTAGTTTTTCACATGTAAGATTCTTGACATAGATTGTCAGACTTAACTTGAAGTGTTTCAGTTTTTGGTGTGACTATAAATTGTATATATATATATTTAAACTTTCAATTTTTATTGCTGGGATATAGACTTCTTATACATTGACTGTGTAAGCTACAATTTTACTGGAGTCCTTATCCAGATGTAGTTTTTTCATAGCTTCTTTGGGGGTTCCTGTTTAAAATATCTTGTCATTTGTGAGTAAAGACAATCTGAGTTCTTTTTTTTTTTTTTTTCTTTTTAAATTCACCAATTTTCTTCTTCCTCAGTTGGGCCATCGTTGGTACTGTTTCCAGGCCCTTAGAGGATTCAGTGATACCCAGCCACATGGGGAGGGCAATCTGCTTCTCTCAGCCTGTGTGTGTTAGTCGCTCAGTCATGTCCAACTCTGCGAAACCATGGACTGGGGCCACCAAGGTCCTCTGTCCGTGGATGTGCCAGACAGGAGTACTGGAGTGGGTTGCTATTCTCTTCCCCAGGAGATCTTGCTGACCCAGGAATTAAACCAGGGTCTCCCACATTGCAGACAGATTCTTTATTGTCTAAGCCACTAGGTCAGCCTACTGATTATAATGCTCATGTCATTCCAGAAATACCCTCACAGACACACCCAGATGTTTGGCCAATATCCAGGTACACTATGGCCTGGTCACAGCACATATGATTAAAAGGACAATGTGTCTCTGATGTTTTATGATCTGAAATGGTTGGGTTTGTCTTTTACTTTTTTTCGATAAAAAAGTTCATATGAGCCTTATATTACCTGGAGTATCCTAACTATTCAGTTCAGGTCAGTTCAACTGTCTGTCATGTCTGACTCGTTGCAACCCATGGACAGCAGCATGCCAGGTTTCCTTGTCCATCACCAATTCCCAGAGCTTGCTCAGCTCATCCAGTTGGTGATGCCATCCAACCATCTCATCCTCTGTCGTCTCCTTCTCCTCCCACCTTCAATCTTTCCCAGCATC
Source organism: Capricornis sumatraensis (assembly GCF_032405125.1). Lineage (NCBI taxonomy): Eukaryota > Metazoa > Chordata > Mammalia > Artiodactyla > Bovidae > Capricornis > Capricornis sumatraensis. Next base: position 4,788,891 of record NC_091083.1, read on the forward strand.
AGAGTCTTTTCAAATGAGTCAGTTCTTTGCATCAGGTGGCCAAAGTATTGGAGTTTCAGCTTCAGCCTCAGTCCTTCCAGTGAATATTAAGGACTGATTCCCTTAAGGATGGATTGGATGGATCTCCTTGCAGTCCAAGGGACTCTCAAGAGTCTTCTCCAAAACCACAGTTTAAAAGCATCAATTCTTCACTGCTCAGCTTTCATTATAGTCCAGCTCTCATATCCATACTTGACTACTGGAAAAACCATAGCTTTGACTAGACGGACCATTGTTGGCAAAGTAATGTTGCTACTTTTTAATATGCTGTCTAGGTTGGTCATAGCTTTTCTTCAAGGAGCAAGCGTCTTTTAACTTCATGGCTGCAGTCACCATCTGCAGTGATTTTGGAGCCCCAAAAAAACAAGTCTGACACTGTTTCCACTGTTTCCCCATCTATTTGCTGTGAGGTGATGGGACCGGATGCCATGATCTTCGTTTTCTGAATGTTGAGTTTTAAGCCAACTTTTTCACTCTCCTCTTTACTTTCATCAGGAGGCTCTTTAGTTCTTCTCTTTCTGCCATAAGCGTGGTGTCATCTGTGTATCTAAGGTTATTGATACTTCTCCCGGCAATCTTGATTCCAGCTTGTGCTTCATCTGGCCTAGCGTTTCTCATGATGTACTCTGCATATAAGTTAAATAAGCAGAGTGATGATATACATCCTTGATGTACTTCTTTCCCAATTTGGATCCAGTCTGTGGTTCCATGTCTGGTTCTAACTGTTGCTTCTTGACCTGCATACAGATTTCTCAGGAAGCAGGTCAGGTGGTCTGGTATTCCCATCTCTTGAAGAATTTTCCACAGTTTGTTGTGATCCACACTGTCAAAGGCTTTGGTGTAGTCAATAAAGCAGAAGTAGATGTTTTTCTGGAACTCTCTTGCTTTTTTGATGATCCAGCAGATATTGGCAATTTGATCTCTGGTTCCTCTGCCTTTTCTAAATACAGATTGAACATCTGGAAGTTCACGGTTCATGTACTGTTGAAGCCTGGCTTGGAGAATTTTAACCATTACTTTGCTACTGTGTGAGATAAATGCCTGACTTGGAGAATTTTGAGCATTACTTTGCTAGCATTTGAGATGTGTGCAATTGTGCAGTCGTTTGAGCATTCTTTGGCATTGCCTTTCTTTGGGATTGGAATGAAAACTGACCTTTTCTAGTCCTGTGGGCACTGCTGAGTTTTCCTAGTTTGCAGATGTATTGAGGGCAGCACTTTAACAGCATCATATTTTAGGGCTTGAAATAGCTCAACTGGAATTCTATCACTTCCACTAGCTTTGTTTGTAGTGATGCTTCCTAAGGCCCACTTGCCTTCACACTCCAAGATGTGTGGCTTTACGTGAATCATCACACCATCGTGGTTATCTGGTTCATGAAGATCTTTTTTGTATAGTTCTTCTGTGTATTCTTGCCACCTCTTCTTAATATCTTCTGCTTCTGTTAGATCAATTGTGCTCATCTTTGCATGAGAAGTTCCCTTGGTATCTCTAATTTTCTTGAAGAGATCTCTAGTCTTTCCCATTCTATTATTTTCTTCTATTTCTTTGCACTGAGGAAGGCTTTTTTACCTCTTCTTGCTATTCTTTGAAACTCTGCATTGAAATGGGTATATCTTTCCTTTTCTCCTTTGCCTTTAGCTTCTCTTCTTTTCTCAACTATATATAAGGCCTCCTCAGACAGCCATTTTGCCTTTTTGTATTTCTTTTTCTTGGGGATGGTCTTGATCCCTGCCTCTTGTACATTGTCACGAGCCTCCATCCATAATTTTTCAATCACTCTGTCTATCAGATCTAATCCCTTGAATCTGTTTGTCACTTCCACTGTATAATCATAAGTGATTTGATTTAGGTCATATCTGAATGGTCTAGTATTTTTCCCTACTTTCTTCAATTTAACTCTGAATTTGGCAGTGAGGAATTCATGATCTGAGCCACAGTCAGCTCCTGGTCTTATTTTTGCTTACTATATAGAGTTTCTCCATCTTTGGGTGAATGTTTGGGTACTATTATAAAAGATAAAATCTGGAATGTCAAAGTATTAATGTAAGTATTCTAGTATTTCTCATTCACTTCAGAGTTCAGCATCAGTGTATCTGATCTAAAGATGCCTATTCTCTACCGATGACCAGGGACCTAGGCTGTGTTCAATCTTGTGGTTTCAGTATCTCTTAGGCTCTCTTTGACCTCTGTGTAACATAAGAAGGGGGAGGAAAGGCTCGAAAATGGTCCTCATCCTTTCCATTTATGTTCTGCTTATGAAAACTTCTCATGTGACCCTCCTTAAATTGAAAGGGTGCTCTGAAATGTGATTTATGATTAGGTGGTGAATTTTCTGCAATAGCCTGCTGTTTGTAAGGCAGAGTGCAGACTTTCAGTGGACAGTTATCCACACTGCCTTAGACCCTGCACTGCCCATTAATGCTGATCTTCTGGAGCCCACCCACCTGGGTACAGGGAGCAGTTGGCACTATGAGAACACAGTCCTTCAGAATTGCCAAGTGGCATGGTGCAGTTAACCCTTTAGTTCTGTGCCCTGTAAATGACTTAATAATAATTCTATCAGAAAGTGTTAAACCTCTTGGGAATGCTTTCATATTACTAAAATAATATTAAGGAAATCACTCACTCCAGTCTCAGCATCAAATGATATTTTATGTAACAAAGAACCTCTTTGCGCTGTACTTTTCTTTTTTAAATTCAGACGCAGAATGAATGTGAGATAAATGAAGACTGCCGTGTCTGTAACATACTTCCCTTTGAACTTGAACTGGTAGATTTTCTTCCCTCTTTCTCTCACTTCCTCTCTTCCCTGGCATTTCAATTTTCAATTATTCACATATTTTTATTTTAAAATAGCATCTGATCACTATTAACATCAGTGATTTTCTTTAACGAACATGAGGCACTTTTTCTTTAATTGGTGCGCTTTAATTTGAATATGAGCTTTTATAAGTGAAGCAATACAAGCAAGAAAGCCACATACTATTATTTGTTTCTGATCTATGTGTGGCCATGTCACAGTGTTCCTAAACCTTGAGAGTATATCAGGATCATCTGGAAGGTTTGTTAGAACACAGATTTCTGGATCCCACTGCCAGAGTTTCCTCTTCAGTGAGTTTGGGATGGGACCCACAGATTTCTTTTTCTAGCAAGTTCCCAAGTGATGCTGCTGCTGCCGGCCTAGGGACAGTACGTTGAGTAAAATGATCTTTCTATCAAGTAATACCAAAGAGGGAGGGATAAAGTTACTGAATTTATGCAGTTTCTTGAAGGTTTGAGTATTTGATATGTCTCAGCTTTTGTACTAAAAATAATAATAATAATAATAATGCCAAAAGACATTCAGTGCTTAAGACTAAGGTTAATTTAATTCCATAATCATAAGGCAGAACAGTACCAAATTCGGTACATGGAGATTTCTGTACTTAATTTTGACTGACCCACATAGAACAAATGTGATTCATCTGACTTCAAATTGAAAACCCAAATAAGCTAGGTTGGAAAACACAATACATTTTTATTATGGGGCCTAAAAGGAGACAAACTGGTTATTAGAATTGTAAGAGTGATTGGACCAAAGCTACAGGTGAGTAAGTTGCTCCGACATTAAGCAAAATAATCAGAAAATTATGCAAATCTTATGAACAAGCAAGCTAGAATATTTTCCATCAGCATGAGTGCAGGGTCTGAGCTATACAGATTTAAGAATTTTCTCCTAGGCATTTACTTTCTTAAGTAATTCTGAAGAAAATTTATTTTTAAGGCTTTCACCTAAGCAAGAAGAAATCTGTTGTACAATAATGAAAAAAGAAAAAGAGCTCTGTTCTCTGGATGTTCAACAGTTCTGTTAAGGGTTCGTAAGTTATTTATTTGGAAAATCATATACCCAGGGGCACTGAACCTGGTCCAGGTGGTGCTGGTGGGAAAGAACCTGCCTGCCAATGCAGGAGACATGAGGTGGGTTGAATCCCTGGGTCAGGAAGGTCAGCTGGAGGAGGGCACGGCATCCCACTCCAGTGTTCTTGTCTGGAGAATCCCATGGACAGAGGAGCCTGGCAGGTTATATTCCATGGGGTTGCAAAGAGTTAGATATGACTGAAGTGATTTAGCATGCATGCATAGAAGATTATAAAATTCAGTTGGAGAAGGAAAGGGCAACCCACTCCAGTGTTCTTGCCTGGAGAATCCCAGGGATGGCGGAGCCTGGTGGGCTGCTGTCTATGGGGTCGCACAGAGTTGGACACGACTGAAGCGACTTAGCAGCAGCAGCAGCATACTCTAGAGAATCGAGTAGTTTAACCTAACATGAAAAACTGTGGAATGAAAGAATAAGAATTACATTGGGTTGCTTTTTAAAGTATGAAGCCTGCCCAAAGTCAGCATATAGGACTCGCTTCAAAAGGTGACCAGTGATGACGATCAATATGTGATTCTTCAAGGAGATGATCTGGAGCAAAAAGGCAGTTTACACACCAGAAAGGTAACATTCAAGCAACCAAGGATAGTCAGAATATTTCTTCGGACTTTTTTCTTCTCATAAAAAAATGAAAATTTTTATGTAATTATTTTTCTCAATTATATTTACAAAAGAGGCATTAGCAAGGAAAATATCTTGATTTGAAGGAAGGAAAGGATACTAAGAAATTCTGCCCGGCCTTTTGCCAGTTTTATTTAGGATCTATTCCATTCTCCCTTGCTTCTTCTTTTATCACCTGATTTAACATTTCAGGGAAGTCATCCCAGGAAGGGTTTTTATGGTTGTTTTTCTTGGCACGACTCTACACTTCCTCTGTGTATTCAGAGTGTTCTGCCTTGAGGAGGTGAACCTCATGCCAAGGCATGGACAGAAACCCAGGGCCCAGTGCCCCTCAGTGCCTCAGAGTCAGTTCTCAGGGAGTCACATTGGCACGCTTGCCATTATCACGCAGCTTCATCACGCAGCGAGGTTGTCCTGGGTCCCCTGCTTCTTTCCTCCTTCCCGATTTTAGTCTTGGGTTTGCCCATTCTGCTGTGACTGCCCGGTAATGGCCAGCCTGGGAGCTGACCCCAGCACATCTGATCTCCTGAGATGAAATGCCACATGAATTTCATATGAAGGTCAAGACAAAGATGGGTTGGAAAAAGACAGCGTCTTCTATTAATTTTCCTTCCGTCTTGTTTCTACCTGCTGTTCTGAAGCTGTAATTGGAGTAAACATTAGGCCTTGTGAAAGAAATTTTACAGAGTATGAGTACCTTTTTTATGTCATGGAGTGCAAATGCGGAGGATATAGGTGTGTTGCTCCAAGCTGAAAAGGTCCAGCAAGTTCATTCACTCAAGCTTCCTTTGAACAAGTAGCCTACTTCCCACCTCCCAATGCTGTCCACATCTGACTCTGGTAATTTAAAATTCTATAATTCCTCCTTAAAACATTTTAATGTTTAGTGACCTTTTAGAGTTCATTAAACTTTATGTTTAATAGAATTCCCTCTTTCCATGTTAGCCACTAAAGTCTGATTCCTATAAATGTGTAAATCCCAATTTTATTTCCCTTCGAAATCTGTGCTATCTCCATGTTATCCCCAAATTCCTGTGATAAACTTCATGTAGCTACTTGCCTTTTTCTTGATCTTTATCCTTGTCTGACCCCTTAATGGAAGTTGGGTCTTTTCTTTCCCCTCTTCCTGCAGGGGTCTCCCCTCAAGAGCGGTAAGTTTTCAGTTTAACAGTCTTCCCTACGTCGTCTTTCAAATCTGCCCCACACTAGGTCTTACTGTGCTTGCTTTTCACCTACTCCCTCACCACTTATAGAGAAGCAGTAATGCCAAAATAATAGGATTTGTGGAAATACCTAGAAAAGTGATGTTGTTTATAGAAAGGTTTTTTTAAAAAATTCATCTTTATTCACATTTAAAATTTTGATAAAATTATGAAATGAATTATTTTTATTCACCTTTGGAGTAAAGTGTGTATGTTCTCCCTAGGGATATATATTTTTTAAAGAAGGGAAACTATAGTAGGTGGTTGAAAATAGAATAAATCTTTACCAAAAAGAAATTGACCTGAAATATAGTGGATATGAACATATTTCTTTTCAGCCCTAAATGTGACGAAAGGGAACTCTAGTTTGGAAATTAGGTAAGCTGATGTTTTTTATAATCTTTTTCTCACTAGGAAAAGAGAAAACTATTTACACATTAGATTAGATGATATATACCCATATAACTATTTCCAGGAAATAATCAAAATATTTTAATGATGATACAAGATAAAACACAGTGTACAGTGACCAAGAACTCGCTGTCTCAAAAAATGCTCATTTTAGTAGATGTATCATAATAGTTCAGCCTGTTTTCAAAGAAAATTTAAGAATTCCAAAAGTACACAGAATATATCAAAAGTCAAAGACAATAATAAATGTAAAAATGTGATTTTAAGATTTGTATGCACGTGATTCAGAATGCTTTTAACATTAATTTCTAAGTTGATTATTTGGAAACGATACCTGTCTTGGATCACGTCCTCCAAACAGACCCAAATACAAGTGGTAGTGAGCAAGATATTTATTAAGGTAGGGCTTCCCCAAGACAACAAGAAGAGAGAGGGAAACAGGACCGTGAAAGAGCAGACAGCAACCCAAGGGGAGCCTTGGCCTGGGAATGTGGTTGATCGGAGAATAGGTGGCTGGGCTACGATGTTCCTGTCCCTCCTGAGCTCTCACCCTCTGCTGCATTGCCCCCCAGGCTCTTCCAAGTCTCTATGTAGATGGGCCAAGTGTTCCAGGAGGCCAACAACAGTCAGGGTCAGTGCTTAAGGGAGAATCTCACAGGCACTGAGAATGGTGTCCAGTCAGGAAAGGGAACTGGCGAGCATCAGTGTGGGCATCAATCAAGTTTCCTACAGGAAGTTTACTAGAATTTCCTGGTAAGCAGGACATGACCCTGAACTTAGTGAACTTTTTCTGTTATTTGGGGGCTTCCCTGGTGGCTCAGAGGTTAAAGCGTCTGCCTGCAATGTGGGAGACCTGGGTTCGATCCCTGGGTTGGGAAGATCCCCTGGAGAAGGAAATGGCAACCCACTCCAGTATTCTTGCCTGGAGAATCCCATGGACGGAGGAGCCTGGAGGGCTACAGTCCACGGGGTCGCAAAGAGTTGGACACGACTGAGTGACTTCACTTTCACTTTCACTTTCTATTATTTACAGTTCTCAATATGAATACCTGGCTTCTTTATGTGTACTTGCATTAGGTTGATCAACAGGCAAATAGAAATGAGTTTACCTCTGATGAACTTAGAGCACACAGTCAAGACCTTAGGAATGATGTGTTCACTGACTCAATGACTATACAGGGACAATTCATTAAGCATGTTACTCCTCATTGGACATACCCACACCTTATCCCTACACATGAACGTTGGAAAGAGCTTTGTTGGCTTCCTTTTGTCTTGCCAGAAAATGAAAAGTGATCTTAAGAAGGAAGTCTTCTTTGAAAAGAAAATGACATGTTATTGTATACTTGTCAACTTCAAATATCTCATTTTAGAAGCTACATTAACTCCTTGCATGTTCAGGATGTCACATGAGATTAAAAGATCACCAAAACCCTAGGGTTGTTGCTTTTTCCACATCCCATACATGCTGATATGTTGTGTTTTCCTTCTGTTTGTTTTAAGATATTGTCTATTTTCACTTTTGATTTTCTCTTTGATTAAATTGTTGTTCAAAAGTGTGTTGTTTAATTTCCATGAATCACAGATTTAAAAAGGCTTTAGAATATCCTTCATGAACCCATAAAAATTTTATTGAATCTTAAAAAAACAGATGTGTGGTTGCCAGAACACTGGGAGAGTCATAACAAGATAAAAGCAGACTTTTGGACAGAAACATTTGTGTTTCTGTGATAATGTGTTGGAATGAATAGCTGAGGGAGAAAACATGAGACTGTGATTTGATATTGTTAATACAGTGTGATTACTCGGGAAAGCAAGGACAAATGATGTTTTTGTATACTTCAGAAAATTTAAAAGTCATCATACATGCCATGACTGTGTGATTGAAAAGAAAAGGAAGTATTTCCGTTTCCAACCTTGCTACAGGGCTGAATCACAACATCTGGCAATAGGCCAAGCATCTTTAGAACCTCTCCTTGACTTTGTCCAGGCTCTAGGGCATGATAAGGAAATCACTGCTTTAATCTGTAATGATACTGATGCTATGGATAAGCTCAGTAGTCTGAAGACTTTTCTCAAACAGTCTTATTATCAGTTCTCTCATTGCTTTTGGGACTCTGATGCAGTTATTTCATATTACATGGATATAGGCAATTTGTCCAGCATTCTACAGAATGTTTCACAAGTTCCAGCCCTGGTGAACTAGCCTTCTCTATGGGCAGCTGTTGTCTCCATTTAATATCTAGGACAGAGGTTCTCAAACTTAAGATTACTTCTGAATCACCCCCAAAGCTTAATTAAAATACAGATTTCTGGGCCCCACCCCAGAGGTTCAGATTCAATAGGTCTAGGGTAGGGCCAGATAATTTGCATTTTGCACATATTCCAAGGTGATGTTCTTGGTGATCCTACTGGTCCAGGAACCACATTTTAAGAACTACTAGTTTAGGGAAATGAAAGAGTTTAGTACATGGAAGCAGATAAATGGTATGCTCAAATATTCTAGCATGGTAAGATTAAGAGACTAGAAGCAGCTTGAACTACCAGATAAAAAAACTTGGCTGGCTGTTCAGCCATAGGGAAATAGGTGTAGACCAGAGACAACATTTTAGATGACTTAATGGAAAAATCTGACTATGTTTAAATTATCTGGACTTTTCAAGTGGAAACAGCTTGTTTGCCTGATTAATCTATATCATTTCAGTATTTCTTTTTAAGAGATATTTTATGGAGATTGGATATTATGTTCACCTAAATATCCATAAAGATAAGTTTTCTACATTTATGAAACTATTTGCCAAATGATAAATGCTGTTTCTAGTTCATCCGATTAGCCTGAAATTAGGACATTTGCTGAAAAAGAGCATAATAGAAAAATTTGACAATGCAATATTTATCACCATAATACAATTTTTAAAAAACCCTGAGTCTTTAGCAAATGCAGTATCATTATTTATCCATAAAAATGCCATGAATCCCTTCTTGGGGATTCATATACTGTTAATAGATATGAGCTAGGAAAATAAAACATATTTTCATAAACTTTCATTATACTCCTGAATATATCTTTAGTATATGTATAGATTTTCCCTGTTGATTATAGTCTTTTTCTCAGTTTTTAAAATAATAAACAAATAAGTTAAAAATAAATCCAGTTACTATCCATTTAAGTCTCTCCAGGTTTTCATCTATCATTTAAAAAAATTGCCAAAATATATTTTCTGACATTATAAGCTCTAGATCTCTTTTCTCCTGTAGTCTTACATGCATGGAGTTATACGTGTGTCGTTATAAACATGTATGCTGTTAGAATTAAGTTTTATTAATGTTATATTGTAATATAGGTTTGGTGCTATGGATATAATTTTATGTTCAGTTGCATTAACTTTCAACTTAAGCAGCTTTTTTATTATTAGATGAATATATAAAAGTTTTTCAGAGAGTTGAAGAAGGAAGTTAGAAGGAGGAAATGTGGCTGTTGCTTAACAAGGGGCTGAACTATCTTTATGGTTATGTACAAAGGAAATGTTAAGTAGGTATTTGTCAGTATACTTCACGTATTTGACCCAGTTTCACAGCCTCTTTAAAATTCTGTTACATTAAAGACATTTATCATGAGAATCATGATAAAGAATCATTTATCATGAGAATCATGATAAAGAATCATTTATCATGAGAATCATGATAAAGAATCATTTATCATGAGAATCATGATAAAGAATCATTTATCATGAGAATCATGATAAAGAATCATTTATCATGAGAATCATGATAAAGAATCATTTATCATGAGAATCATGATAAAGAATCATTTATCATGAATTGAACTGAACTGAAAGACACATGTTTATTTTCTACTTGTATTATTCTGTTAATATTCCTGCTATTTTTTAATACTGAAAAAGATTTCTTTCAGTTCAGTTCAGTTCAGTCGCTCAGTCATGTGTGACGCTTTGCGACCTCACGAATCACAGCACGCCAGGCCTCCCTGTCCATCACCATCTCCCCGAGTTCACTCAGACTCACGTCCATCGAGTCCATGATGCCATCCAGCCATCTCATCCTCGGTCGTCCCCTTCTCCTCCTGCCCCCAATCCCTCCCAGCATCAGAGTCTTTTCCAATGAGTCAACACTTCGCATGAGGTGGCCAAAGTACTGGAGCTTCAGCTTTAGCATCATTCCTTCCAAAGAAATCCCAGGGCTGATCTCCTTCAGAATGGACTGGTTGATCTCCTTACAGTCCAAGGGACTCTCAAAAGTCTTCTCCAACACCACAGTTCAAAAGCATCAGTTCTTTGGTGCTCAGCCTTCTTCACAGTCCAACTCTCACATCCATACATGAACACAGGAAAAACAATAGCCTTGACTAGACGGACCTTAGTCTGCAAAGTAAAGTCTCTGCTTTTGAATATGCTATCTAGTTTGGTCAAAACTTTTCTTCCGAGGAGTAAGCGTCTTTTAATTTCATGGCTGCAGTCACCATCTGCAGTGATTTTGGAGCCCCCCAAAATTAAGTCTGACACTGTTTCCACTGTTTCTCCATCTACTTCCCATGCAGTGATGGGACCTGATGCCATGATCTTCATTTTCTGAATGTTGAGCTTTAAGCCAACTTTTTTGCTCTCCTCTTTCACTTTCATCAAGAGGCTTTTTAACTCCTCTTCACTTTCTGCCATAAGGGTGGTGTCATCTGCATATCTGAGGTGATTGATATTTTTCCCGGCAATCTTGATTCCAGCTTGTGTTTCTTCCAGTCCAGCGTTTCTCATGATGTACTCTGCATAGAAGTTAAATAAGCAGGGTTACAATATACACCCTTGACATACTCCTTTTCCTATTTGGAACGAGTCTGTTGTTCCATGTCCAGTTCTAACTGTTGCTTCCTGACCTGCATACAGATTTCTCAAGAGGCAGGTCAGGTGGTCTGGTATTCCCATCTCTCTCAGAATTTTCCACAGTTTCTTATGATCCACAAATAGATGTTTTTCTGGAACTCTCTTGCTTTTTCCATGATCCAACGGATGTTGGCAATTTGATTTCTCGTTGCTCTGTGTTTTCTAAAACCAGTTTGAACATCAGGGAGTTCATGGTTCACGTATTGCTGAAGCCTGGCTTGGAGAATTTTGAGCATTACTTTACTAGCATGTGAGATGAGTGCAATTGTGTGGTAGTTTGAGCATTCTTTTGGATTGCCTTTCTTTGGAATTGGAATGCAAACTGACCTTTTCCTGTCCTGGGGCCACTGCTGAGTTTTCCAAATGTGCTGGCACATTGAGTGCAGCACGTTCACAGCATCATCTTTCAGGATTTGAAACAGCTCAACTGGAATTCCATCACCTCCACTAGCTTTGTTCGTAGTGATGCTTTCTAAGGGCAACTTGACTTCACATTCCAAGATGTCTGGCTCTAGATTAGTGATCACATCATCATGATTATCTGGGTCGTGAGGATCTTTTTTGTACAGTTCTTCTGTGTATTCTTGCCACCTCTTCTTAATATCTTCTGCTTCTGTTAGGTCCATACCATTTCTGTCCTTTATCAAGCTCATCTTTGCATGAAATGTTCCCTTGGTATGTCTAATTTTCTTGAAGAGATCTCTAGTCTTTCCCATTCTGTTGTTTTCCTCTATTTCTTTGCATTGATTGCTGAAGAAGGCTTTCTTATCTCTTCTTGCTATTCTTTGGAACTCTGCATTCAGATGCTTATATCTTTCCTTTCCTCCTTTGCTTTTCACCTCTCTTCTTTTCACAGCTATTTGTAAGGCCTCCCCAGACAGCCATTTTGCTTTTTTGTGTTTAGATCTGGGGGAACATGAATTATTTTGCTATCCTGTATTCAGTCTCAGTGATCTTTGGCAGTGAATATATGTTTCTCTGAAACTCAGTTTCTTCACCTATGATCTCCTCCAGTACCAAAGTCTATGGTTACATTATAGTCATTGTTTCCTGTAGGATGTGTCAAAAAAGATGACAGCTTTGCTGTCATTTTTATGCTGGGGAGAGTGCCAAGATATGTAAAGTTATTTAGATTTTAATTAAATGCCTTAGAACGTGGAAACAATGGTATAGTATATTAGTTATCCACTGCTGCATAGCAAATGACCACAGACTTAGTGGCTTGAAGCAATTCACATTTTTTAATATTATCTCATAGTTTCAAGTGGGTCACGGTCTCATCTACTTAGGGTCTCACAGGCTACAATGAAAGTGTCTACTGGGCTGTGTTTCCATTTGGAGCTAGAGTTCCGTTAGCAAACTCATTCATTTTGTTCCCACAGCTGACAAAGGTCTGTGGTTCTTTGTCACCATAGGACTGAAGCCCTTAGCTCTTAGAGGCCTTCTCTTTCCAGAGACAATCCAGAACCGAGCCAGCACGTGAGCATCTCTATGGCTTTGAGTCTATCACTGCCGGTCACTTCTGAAGGACTCACCCAAGATGTCTTTGTTTTAGTTAAATTTAAGTTATCTGTTCAGAGATTTCATGGCGCCTGTAAGATTCCTTCACATTTGCCACATAAGGTAACAGAATTGTGGGAGGGAAGAATAGCCTTTGCTGTATTCTGTTGCCTTGAAGCAAGTTGTAGGTCCTGACCACAGTCAGTGGGAGAGGTTTCCAAAGAGGCACAGAAGTCAGGGGCAGGAGTCCTGGTGGTCAGCTTGGAATTCGGCTTGCTACAGGTGGGCAAAAAGTTGAGATTCGTGATGCAGTTATTCATCTGATGAGCAGTAGTCATTTAAGGTCTCCGTTAGTTCTCCTATCTTCAAAGTAGAGGAACACAGTACTGATGTTTCAGTAGTGCAGTCAAGACTAACGAGATAATGTGTGCAAATTATCTTACAATTTTTGGCACATCGTTGGTTCTCTATTATTAGTTAAATTTATTATTATTGTTGTCATATTAATTATATTACTTGATTTTGGTTCCTTTTATCTCATGCAATAATTTTTCAGTTTTATTTGATTGGCTGAAAATTATGTCAATACTTATAGTACGATTCATAAGACATGCTGGTTCATGTGTTCTCGATTTCAAATATTAATTTTGTTTTGCATTTAACTGTGACACTGAAAGTAAATCCAACTTCCTTTCCAAGCTGACTCAACATTTAATGAGTAATATCTCAATTACTAGATTTTCATTTTTGTTTGTTTTCTGGTTTGCTTTCTGTGCTTTTCTTCACGTTCTTACATGTTACTGGCTTTTCTCCTGGGGCCCTTTCCCTTTCACTTGGCATGGCAACTATTGCCAGCATAAGAATTTATATAGATGCAGGAGTCCCTGCTAGCCAAGTGGAGATCTCAGTTTGGTATCTCAATAGGTTAAAGAACAGCCCACTGAGAAAGATATTGATAGCACTGGCATCTCTGTTTGACACAGAAGGATTGAAGGAACAGGCATCTGTAGTAACTGACTTAATAGTTCACAGATTACAAAAGGTAACTCCAAGAGACAGCTTAAGGGTTCCGCCTTCTAGTTCTATGAAATTTGCACGATATTAAACCAAGAACTTTTAAATAAAGAAATGCAGATGTGTCATCTTTCTCTTTCCTCTGCTGTGGCTGGTATTGGTGACCTGGGCATCTCATTTCCTTGTACGGTTCCTACTGAGGCTCCATTGCAGACTGGGGAGGGAAAGCCGTCTGAGGCTGGGGAGCAAAGAAAGCAAGAGACCAGGTGAAGGTGGGTGCAGGGATCTTTTTTTGAGAGGTATACTAAACAGATTTTCACTCCCTCAGGAGTGAAATCAAGTTAAAGAACACAGAGTCTATTTTATCTGCTTGTCTTTAAATTTAAACACTTCATTAAATGATGCTCAAGTTGCTTTATTTAAACATTGGACATTTTAGGGGGTTGGCAGCCAATAAAACATAGTAATGTCTTCTACTTTCGGTAAATCGAGGTTGAACAACTTAATGAATATAACACATGGGGAAGTACACATACCCAGCCATTAATATCTTCCCTGTGTAATATTTGTGACTGTAATTGCTGCTCTGATTGTATATTGTGTGAGCTTGAAGCACATTAATGTATTGGATGACTAATAGAATTTGGTGGCAATGCACAGTAATTGGTATTCTGGAAGAGGGCTGAGTTTTAAATTGCATTCTTTCCTGAGTTTGCAGTGCATTTTATGACTCATCTACCTCACAGTGTGTTGGTGGCTGACAAATTGAAGTCTTTTTGCTGAATAGTAAACATCAGAGACAGTTTGGTCTTCTCCTAGCTTTTCTGTTTGAGTTTTCTCGTCATTCATTCAAAGTATCAAAAATAAATCATTGATTACTGTTAACTGACTTTTGTCCATTCTGACCTAGAGAGAAGGCGCATTTGTGAATACATCACTGTGTGTATCGGGGGTGCCAGGAATGTGGTCTCTACGCTCTTCAGGGGCCATTGTATGCCTTGGAATAAAAGGGGGCCTATTAGTTCATTCTTCATTGACTGTTCCAGGTAGATCACAGGCCTTTGGGCACCCCAGCCCTCTTTCCTTGTTGGGTGGACTTAGAGGTGAGAGAGAAGGACATATTTTCTCCTTTTACTTTGCTAAATGTCTTTATTGTTACAAAGTGTAACACAAAAGTAGTATAGTGTAGCAATTTTCATCAAAAATCAATGATTGCTTAAATTTACAAACAGGGACACTTATGCTGTGGAGTAAAATCTAATGGTAAGGACACATTAGAATAGGAGATAGTGGCTTTTGTCATTCAATAGTTCATCTTCAATAAATAAAATCTGAGCCTAGGTTAGTCACCACTAGTCACACTGTTGCTTTTAATACGTGTACATTTTTATTTGCCCATTCCGTATATAAAGAAGTAAGCATTTAAAATTTTTCATGCAACATAATATAGCATATAATACATAGTTTGATCTCTCATGTTCACCTAAAAAGCCTTATAAGAGCAATTCTGTGAATGAGTACATCGGCGTTTTCCATTATGGTCCATGGAACAGCATCACAGGAGAGCGTGTTAGAGATGTGGACTCTTAGGTGTGCCCAAGTCCTGCTGAACTAGAAATGCTGATGAATGGTGCTCAACCGGTCTATGTTTTACACGTGTTCTAGGTGACTCCAGTGTAGTCTATGAGAACCATTGATGTAGAAAGTATTATCATACTCATTGTAGAGATGATACAGTTGATGCTCACTGTGGTCTGATGATTGCAGAAATAAATGGCTAGTTCATTTTAGGGCCCTTCCTCAAACCCAGAAAATACATAAAGAATTAAATAAATAAAATAAATAAATAATTAAAGAAAATAATAAAGAAATAGTGAATTCCATAGACCTGGAAAACAGTCACTCGTAAATGAATTGAGAAAGGGGCCATTTCCTTGCTTTCTCATCATGAAAGTGGGTTTTAAAACTATTAACACTAGAATATTAACCTAGAAAGAGTTTTAATGATGCAAGGAACATTTTGCAGTCCCTCCATTGTGTTCCTCATTTTCTTTTTAGTGGAGTGCAAATAGGATGTAGTTAAATCCCAGAGAGGTGGCGGTTGCATGTTAATAGAAGTGGGAGACTGTTTTAATCATGTCTTCTTAGCCCAGTGAGTCTGTGGATAGATTTCCACCAGGGCCTTTCACACACCACATTACCCATGCTCAGAGTGCCCTGTGGTGGTTTTCCTGCACGCACAATTTTACACACGCTACAGAGAAGTTTCTTAGTTGCTGTGGTATCAAAATGAATGTTAACTACCCCTCTGTGACTTAGGAAATGAATGTTTCCTCTTGCGCTGAAAGCAGAAAACAGTGGCCGTTATCTGTAATAGGAAAGTCTGTAGAGTGCTGCCTGCTGAGGCCTGTTTCTCTGTGAACTCAATTTGGGCTTTGTGTGAAAAACAAATAAGTAAAGTTTAAGTCTATTGTTTATTCAACTAGGAAGAATTTCCTTGAATAGAAGATGTTAGTGTGCAATTAGGTGAATGTACCATGTATTTGGGTGTGATTTTTATTCTGCATATATATAAAACATGATGCTACGTTTATGGGGGAAAAAAGCTTGAAAAACATGTCAGTATTTTATGAATAATTACAAAGAGAACATGCAGGTAACAACTGCTAAGTTTGGAAGTGATTGGTGACTCTCCACGCACTTCTGCTGTGTGTCCAGAGTGACTTGTTTTCTGCTCAGAACTCCTGCCTCTTTGCATTTGCAATTGCAGTTTCCTTTCCCTGGAGCCCTCCCCACAAAACGCAGAATTATAAGGCTGGCAAACTCCTTTTCATCCTTATGTGTTGGCTGAAAAGATGCCTTAGCCCTTTCTGGTCCACGCCTGCAGTGCACTTTGAAATGTCTCCTTCAGAGGATAATCATTAGCTATGTGCATGATTGTCTCTCTATATTTTCAGGTGCCACTCCTCAGTATCTAGTCTGTACCTGACATATTGCAGGATTCAATAAATAATGCTTCTGTGAATTAATGACGGGCATTTCCAAATGGATAAAGTCCTCAAACCAGCATCTCCTCTATGCACTGTCATTTGTACCCAAACTTGCGAGTCCCAGTGAGGAAGCTGGAATCCCTAGAGCTGTCAATGCCTTCTCTCTTTACTTTAGTCAGTTCTACCTCCTATCGTCAGTTCGGTTCGGTTCAGTCCCTCGGTCGTGTCTGACTCTTTGCGAGCCCATGGACAGCAGTACGCGAGGCTTCCCTGTCCATCACCAACTCTCAGAGCTTGCTCAAACTCAGGTCCATCGAGTCGGTGATGCCACCCAGCCACCTCACCCTCTGTCGTCTTTATTCCTAACACCCTGACCTTTATCTGGTGTCTGTCTCTCAACACTCCACTCAGTTCTTGTCTAAAAGATTAAGTTTCTTCGAGCTAGGTTCTCTTCCTGTTTCTCCTCTTTTAGTGAATGTTTTGGTGGCTGTTGCCATGAAGATGAAACCTGGGCCAGTTGCCCTACCTCCTATCTCCTGAATCCTCTGTATGCCTTTGCCTGGGTGAAGTCTTAAGTCCCGCATTTGAGAGCTGTTGGTTCCTAACTCTCACCAGGTGACCTTCGATACTGTGGACGGTACATCCTTGGGGGAAGGATGACTCCCGCTACTCTGTCCTGCAAGATCCTTGCTGGTTTTGCTTCCTGTCACACACCAGGGTATGGGAGGTTCTCCACAGAGTCATGCACAATAATGGGTTAAGGAATTCACTAAAATGGGGGAAAGCAAATTGAGAAGGCCAGTGTGAGTGAAAGCAGAAAAGGCATTGTTTGCTGCGCTCCCTTCCGCTTGTGGAGAGCTGTGAAGGGCCCGGGGTTCTGTTGTACCTGCTGTGGGGTTTGCACCCCAATGTAGAGAGTCCATCATATCTTTGACCCTTATTGTCCTGCAATCATGAAATCAACCTTCAGTTCAGTTCAGTTCAGGAAAATAATCAGACCATTTTGCACCAAACGTTTGGGGTTGGAGGCTGTTTGAAGGAACTGGCTGGGAATCCCATGTGCTGGTCCTCATAAAAGCCAGGGCCTGTGAGAAATTACCACCCCTCCTGTGAGGGTGCAGCACCTCTCGCTGGGAGAGGGGGCACGGAGGAGCCATCCCAATGGCTCCTTGTCTAGCAAACGGCTTGGATGTCTCTGCTTACTGCACTAGTCTCATCTGGCTGGTGGCGGAGTTCTCTGTGTAACTTGGTGTTGTGCATGTCCCAGACGCCATGGTTCAGTGTCCCTCACCAGACTTTTAGTGTTTCTGTCCTTTTGCCCAAATCCATTTCTGGTCTTCACGCTCCCTTTTCTTCATATGCTCTGTGCCCACAGTGGAATTCTGCATGCCGCCTGTGCGGGCCCCTTCCTGCGCTGCCACTGTGTCTTCCCTTGTGCCTTCCCTCACTCACTAGTTTTTTTTTTTTTTTAATTAATTAATTTAATTTTTTTTAATTGAAGGATGATTGCTTTACGGAATTTTGCTGTTTGCTGTCAAACCTCAACATGAATCGGCCGTAGGTCTACACAGATCCCCCTCTCATCCCTCTCCTCCTTTGCGTCTCCCCCTCCCATCTGCTTCCCACGCACTGTCCTCCTTCTCTGAGCAACTAAGAGGCATGAAAACCTCAAGGTTCTGCTCAAACCTCTGGTCCTCTCTTCGCTGGATGTTTGCCCATGAGGGACCTCCAGATGAGGGAGACCTTTATCTCCTCACTTCTCTTCTCCAGTCTCAATGATGCCTCCACAGAATATTTTTTCTGAGCCTCTAGGGGAAAAGTAATCTTTCTTTTTAACCCTCCTCCATCATAGCAGTTAACTTTAAAGTTGGCATTAACACACTATCCCTTGTCTTATGCATATATTTATTTCTTTCCTTTGCAAGTTCATTCAGAGAAGCTGCCATATCTTATGTGTCTTATATCCTGGAGTAACTTGAGTATTATAGACATTCAATAATATATAATGAATAAATGAAAAGATAGGTGCAAGGAGTGTGTGCAAAAGGCTTGAGGTGCAGGTATGGGAGGCATACCCATCTCTTTAGCTTGGCCACGTGGGCTGGGTATGCTGCGAGCTGGGGGTGACACCTCCTCCAACCCCCACTCTAACCCCTCACCCCACTCACAAATCCTCAAAACACTCAGAGTGACTCTCAGGATTATATTTCAGCAAGGGAACAGGAAGGCTTGACTCATCATGACTTAGGAGTGGGTTATAGGATAGACTGGGGACCCAAAGCATTGTACTTTCAGAATGCATTATGATATATGAAGCTGAGAACTAGCAGGTAGGTATCTTTTTGTTTCCACTCCCATTCCATTGACAGGCAGTGCCTGTAAGAGGAGAAAAATATCCCAACCGCAGGGAAATTTTAAGGCAAGTCTCAAGATAATATTATTTTTAAAGTGATGTCAATGCTATGAAACAAAAGAAAAAAGATCTGTGTGGATGCTTAACGATCTCACACTTTTGCCTTCCAGGAGACGGAACTGTTAGATCTCAGCCTTGTCAAAGACGCCAGATGTGGGAAACATGCCAAGGCGCCCAAGGTAGGAAGTGGAGCATGCTATGCACACCAGATGCTGCCTTGATTATTTAGCTGTGTCATGGTATCAATTAATTGCCCCAGTTAAAAGTTTCTCTGTTGTAGATGTTGTAAAATGCAATAAAACAGCCAATCCTTCCAGAAGCCAGTATGTCCAAACAGTACCATTTTTGATAAAAAATGGAAACAATGAGCAAATATAGAATCAGTGGACAAAGGACTTGCTTTATGCCCTTGGATTTTTTTTTTTAATAATAATGCAAACGTTATTGGATAATTCTAAATACTCAAAATGTGCTTTAAAGTATTTGAAAAATTCCCTTAGCCTTGTAAGCATACGCGAACCTACCTTTTAGACAGATAAACAGGATCTTTTAGCTCAAATGTTTTGCAGTTGGAGTCATTTCATCCCTGAAGCCAAAGTGTCAAATCTTTTTGCAAATGTTCCCAATGAACACCCACAGACATTGGGATCAGTTATACGGAATGTCAACTTACCTGCGTTTGAAAAACTTACTGAAGAAACATCTAAAGCAGTGTTTGCAATTTATTTAGTTTTGGAAGATTGTTTTAAAATGTTGAATATAGGACTTCCCTGGTGATCCAGTGGTTGCGATGCCATGCTTCTACTGAGGAGGGTGCAGGCTTGATCCCCAGTCAGGGAACTAAGATTCCACATGTCATGTGGTATGGCCCAAAAAGTGTTGAATAAAACATTACATATATTTAAAAAATTTAGATTGTCTAGTAAGGTATAGTAGCAGGATGTATTGACTGTTATCAAACTGGGAAACTATGCTTTAGTGTATTTAAATTTTAATACTTTAAGGACTTCTGTAGCACAGAGAGAATGTTGGCAAATAGGGAAGTACAGGTGCCATTCAGGGACTCGCCTCCTTCCATAATTGATATAAAACCAGCGATTTTCTATTTGAGTGTCTACCTGCAACTTTTGCTTTATTCCTTAAAAGTCAAAACATATACTTTGACATCAAAAATTATCTGTTGCTGTGGAGATGCGGTGAGGAAAGTCACCTAGAGTGATTGTCTTCAGATACCTAGCAGTGTGGTAGTTGCTGGTGAATTGTGTCATAGAGCAAACAGCCAAATACAATACAAATTTTATTGCTGAAGATGTTAAAATACCTACAGAAAAATGTGGTAAATGAAAAGAAAGAAAAATCAAAATTATTTTCAGAAAGGTTTCTGTGCTTTACCTGAAAATGGTCCATTATTTGCATCAATCACTTAGAAATATGCTTGCAATGCAGAAGACCTGGGTTCAATACCTGGGTTGGGAAGATCCTCTGGAGAAGGGAAAGGCTGCCACCCACTGCAGTATTCTGGCCTGGAGAATTCCATGTACTGTATAATCCATGGGGTCACAAAGAGTCGGACACGACTGAGCATCTTTCACTCACTCACTCACTTGAAAATACAGTGGTGTTTCACTCACTTAGAAATATAGTGGTGTTTCAATAGTTTGGTCTTTCATTTTTGTATCAAGCTTATTGTCTTTAATGTTTTGTTGCTGATTCAGAATTGTTCAGTTTTCAGGGTAGACATTTTATTCTTCTCCCAACATTTTAGACAGGTTTCACATAAGTCTATTAGTTCCAAGAACTATATTGATAACAATGACAAATGTTGTCTTTTAATGCAAATTCATTGGCCTAATTTGAAGTTTCCTAGTCATTATTGGCTGAAGTCAGTTGCCTGCCCTCCATCGGACCCTTTTTGTTTCCAGGCTTTGGGTGTTCAAGTCAGTTCCTCTGGCACACGGAGACCTTCTTTTAGGTTTGATTCTTTTACTGCAGCCCACAGCCTACTTAAGTTAAATATTTCATATATGGGCACAGTTTGATAAATGTCTACTGAATGTTGAGAAATGAACAGCACTAGGGTATGTACTCTGCTTGGTTGATAAACCACTATTTGATCCTAAAATGCTACCCTTCAGGACAGATTTCAACCTCAGAATACTCTGGCTTTTAAAGTTTGTTCAACCTAGGTTTGTGTTCTCTATTTTATTATCCACATTCTTGATTTTTTTTTTTTTTTTACTTTACATTCCTTGCTGGAGTTTAAGCATCTCAATATACTTTAACATTTTCAAAGCCAGTTTCTTTGCATATTGTTGTGGTTGTTCAGTCACTCAGTTGTGTCTGACTCTGCAACCACATGGACTGCACCATGCCAGGCTTCCCTATCCTTCACCATCTCCGGAAGCTTGCTCAAATTCATGTCCATTGAGACAATGATGCCATCCAACCATGTCGTCCTCTGTCATCCCCTTCTCCTCCTGCCTTAAATCTTTCCCACAATGAGAGCCTTTTCTGTGAGAGTTGGCTCTTTGCATCAGATTCCCAAGTACTGGAGCTTTAGCATCAGTCCTTCCAATGAATATTCAGGACTGATTTCCTTTAGGATTGACTGGTTGGATCTCCTTGCAGTCCAAGGGACTCTCAAGAGTCTTATCCAGCACCACAGTTCAAAAGCATCAGTTCTTAGGCACTCAGCCTTCTTTATGGTCCAACTCTCACATACATATATGATATTGGAAAAACCATAGCTTTGATTATATAGACTTTTATTGGCAAAGTAATATCTCTGCTTTTTAATATACTGTCTAGATTGGTCATAGCTTTTCTTCCAAGGAGCAAGTGTCTTTTAATTTCATGGCTAAAGTCACCATCTGCAGTGATTTTGGAGCCCAAGAAAATAAAGTCTGTCACTATTTCCATTGTTTCTCCATCCATTTACCAGGAAATGATGGGACTCGATGCCATAATCTTCATTTTTTGAATGTTGAATTTGAGGCAAATTTTCACTCTCCTCTTTCTCCTTCATCAAGAGGCTCTTTAGTTCTTCCTCGCTTTCTGCTGTAAGGGTGGTGTCACCTGCATATCTGAGGTTATTGGTATTTCTCCCGGCAATCTTGATTAAAGCTTGTGCTTCATCCAACCCGACATTTTACATGATGTATTCTGCATATAACTTAAATAAGCAGGGTGACAACATACAGCCTTGACGTACTCCTTTCCCAATTTTGAAACAGTCCATTGTTGCATATCTGGTTCTAACACTTGCTTCTTGACCGACATACAGGTTTCTCAGGATGCAGATAAGGTGGTCTGGTATTCCAAATTCTCTTGAAGAATTTTCCACAGTTTGTTGTGATCCACACAGTCAAAGGCTTTAGCATAGGCAATGAAGCAGAAGTAGATGTTTTTCTGAAATTCTCTTGCTTTTTTGATGATACAATGGATGTTGGCAATTTGATCTCTGGTTCCTCTGTCTTTTCTAAATCCAGTTTGAACATCTGGAATTTCATGGATCACTTACTGTTGTTGAAAGCCTGGCTTGGAGAATTTTGAGCATTATTTTGCTAGTGTGTGAGATGAATGCAATTGTGCAGTAGTTTGAGCATTCTTTGGCATTGCCTTTCTTTGGGACTGGAATGAAAACTAACATTTTCAAGTCCTGTGGCCATTGCTGAGTTTTCCAAATTTGCTGGCATGTTGAGTGCAGCAACATATCAGCATCATCTTTTAGGATTTTAAGTAGCTCAGCTGGAATTCCATCACCTCCGCTAGCTTTGTTTGTAGTGATGCTTCCTAAGGCCCGCTTGACTTCACCTTCCAGGATGTTGGGCCTTAAGTGAGTGATCACACCATCGTGGTTATCTGGGTCATCAAGATCTTTTAATAATTCTTCTGTGTATTCTTGCCACCACTTTTTAATAGCTTCTGCTTCTGTTAGGTCCATACCATTTCTGTCCTTTATTGTGCCCATCTTTGCATGAAATGTTCCCTTGATATCTCCAATTTTCTTGAAGAGATCTCTAGTCTTTCCCATTCTTTGTTTTCCTCTATTTCTGTGCACTGATCACTGAGGAAGGCTTTCTTACCTCTTGCTATTCTTTGGAACTCTGCATTCAAATGGGTATATCTTTCCTTTTTTCCTTTGCCTTTCACTTCTCTTCTTTTCTCAGCTCTTTGTAAGGCCTCCTCAGACAACCATTTTGTCTTTTTGCATTTCTTTCTCTTGGGGATGATTTTGATCACCACCTCTTATACAGTGTTACAAATCTCCGTCCATAGTTCTTCAGGCACTCTGTCTATCAGATCTAATCCCTTGAATCTATTTCTCACTTCCACTGTATAATTGTAAGGGTTTTGATTTAAGTCATACCTAATGGTCTAGTAGTTTTCCTTATTTTCTTCAACTTAAGTCTGAATTTTACAATAAGGAGTTCATGATTTGAGCCACAGTCAGCTCCCAGTCTTGTTTCTGCTGACTGTATAGAGCTTCCACATCTTTGGCTGCAAATATCACAATTAATGTGATTTCAGTATTGATCTTCTCATGATGTTCATGTTAGAGTCATCTCTTGTGTTGTTGGAAGAAGGTGTTTGCTATGACCAATGCATTCTCTTGGCAAAACTTTCTTAGCCTTCCCCTGCTTCATTCTGTACTCCAAAGCCAAACTTGCTTGTTACTCCAGGTATCTTTTGACTTCATACTTCTGCATTCCAGTCCCCTGTGATGAAAAGGACATTTTCATAGAACCATTCAACTTCAGCTTCTTTAGCATTAGTGGCTGGGGCATAGACTTGGATTACTCTGATATTGAATGGTTTGCCTTGGAAACGAACTGAGATCATTCTATCATTTTTGAGATTGTACCCAAGTACTGCATTTCATACTCTTTGTTGACTATGAAGGCTACTCCATTTCTTCTAAAGGATTCTTGCCCACAGTAGTAGATATAATGGTCACCTGAATTAAATTACCCATTCCAGTCCATTTTAGTTTGCTGATTCCTAAAATGTCAGTGTTCACTCTTGTCCTCTCTTGTTTGACCGCTTCCAATTTCCCTTAATTCATGGACCTAACATTCCAGGTTCCTATACAATATTGCTCTTTACAGCCTCGGACTTTCCCTTCACCACCAGCACATCCACAACTGGGCACTGTTTCTTAGACACTAGATAATAATAATAAAAATGAATACTTCATATACATTGTTGTAAGGGTTAAATCAAATAATTCATTAACAAACCACTAGCAGCAGAGAAGTTCTCAAATTTAAGTGCTTATAGAATTAAAGGGTCAGCCCTGGGGAGTTTTAAAAAATGCTGACCCTTGTTTTCTACTCTGAGAGATGCTACAAGAATCTAGTTACTATGTGTAGTGTGGACACTGGGTTTTGAAAAGTAAATTTGTCACAAAATTTGAACACCACTGCCTGAAGTTATCATTACTATATAATCAGCACTCATTAAATAGTAACCACTATCATCACTATTATCATCATTATTTTTTTATTTATCATTATTTAAATTTCAAATTTCCAGAAATCAGTTTCATTTCACTCAAACTAGAAAAGCTTATGTTGTAAAAACAGTTTGGAACAGACGCTTGCCTGAAAGGGACTTGGTGGATGGACAGGCAAGAGAGAAGTAGGTTATTAATACCAGATTTAAGATCTTTAAATTGCAAAAGAAAATCTTTCCTTGAACTGAATGAATGAAAAGTTAATTTATTAAAAATGATTGGAATGTGTTGAACAATTCAATGAAATTTCTGAGTTTGCATCGAGTCTCATTCAGCTGCTCAAGAACTGTTACCAAATAATAGATGTCTTTTTCTTTCACCGGATTGGCTTCTAAGGTGCTGGAAGGAATTCCTTTTTTATCCTCAGGGTCCTCGTGGTGGCCATCTCTGCACACCACCCCTGGCAGCACACAGCTTCCCACACTGCAGCAATTCTGTGTAGCAGGCAGCAAAAGAGAGGTTAGCTTCCTACAGAGTATTCCAGAAAGACTGAAGCATAACCGCCTCATAGAAGGAGGCGTCTGGTCCGGAGGAGGAAAGCTCAATAGGAGGGGACCATTGTGTTGGTGAGATTAGATGCAGCAGGATGATGATTAGTGAGAAAAGTTGGGAAGCTTAGGACAAGAAGGTGGTGCAACATGGAGACAGACTGAGTGGAAGACTTCCTGTGGGCACAATGATCAGAGGAAGGCAGAACAGTGAAGCAGATAGTGTTTATCAAATACGCAAGAACCCCGCAAGTATTTATCCATGTATTCCTATTATTTTTGTTTTTCACAACATCTCATTATAGAAAAATTCACAATCTAGTTGAAGAGGAACTGTTTCCTATGCCTGCTGTGATTTGAAATAACACTTATAGGAAATGAAAAAGCATCTATGTGTTAATGAATTTTAAATGTCTACTCCCGACACAATGCATTCAATTCCAGATCTGCTTTGCTGTATACAGCTTTTGTTCAAGTTAGCAGGTCTGCAGTTTCTCATTGGAGAGAAATTAGGAAATGTTTCTTCAAATAGAAAAGCTAAACTAAAAGAACCTAATTTTTTGAGATGTGAAATGTGTTTATGCTTCCCTTTTTGCCCTCTGCCTCCCCTCCTTTTTGCCTCCTCTCCTTCCCCCTGCACCCTCAGGTTTATGAAGCGCGTGTAAGAGAGTCTATGTTGCATGCGTCTTATCTATGCCATATACACACACTGGATCTTCATTTCAAAAGGAGCTTTGATTTTTAAAGGAGAGTGTATCACTATGGTTTCTGATCTATTAGTGGTATAGCATTAATTAAATAAAATAGGCTTGATTAGAATGAAAAAGATCAGTCTTGTGCAGAGCAAATTTTGTGATACTTTTTTATGTGTGTGAGTGTATGCTCTGGAACAGAACAAAAAGTATATTTTTTGTATGGGCTACCCCAAATCCTGATTGCATGCATGCTCAGTAGTGTTCGACTTTTGTGACCCCATGGATTATAGCCCACCAGGCTCCTCTGTCCCTGGGATTTCCCAGGCAAGAATACTGAAGTGGGGTGCCATTTCCTTCTCCAGGGATCTTCGCAACCCAGAGATTGAACTTGCATCTCCTAGAGTATTCTTTACTCGTCCCAGAAAGGTTTCAGAAATGCTGCTAAAAAAGGTAATTCCTTTACCTCTTAGGAAGTATCTTATCCTTAGGAGTGTTGAAAAGTAGATGGGCCTAGGGAAGTGGAGTTGTGGTCTCGGATGCCTGCCCTACCATTAACGAGCTCAGGTTGTTCCATGCCTCTGCTTTCTCATCGAAGAAATCAGTGTCAGGGGAGCACATGATTTTATGCATGTAAGTTTTGTTCACTGCTTATTCCAACATTTAAGGGCAGTTAATCAAGCCAAGGCACTCCATCTTACAGATTATAAAACTGAGGTAAAACTTCCTACCCTGGTCATAGCAAATCATGAACTTAAAAAGAAGAAAGACATGTCAAATTGTGCACATGTCTTCTTGGCAGCAGTTCTAAGATTGCCTTGGACTCCAGAAGGAGCAACACCACAGTTATACGCTCCTGGCTTTATTCAGGGCTCATGATACATATGCAGCAGTATCACTGACAAGGATTTCTGTGGCTGGACTTTCAAACTGTGTTTTATGCAAAGTAAACTGCTTCTCTTGCTCAACGGATAATTACCCAGGAGATGCAAGAGACGTGGGTTTGATCCCTGGTTGGGAAAGATCCCCTGGAGAAGAAAATGGCAACCAACTCATTTTCTTGCCTGAACATTCCATGGACAGAGGAGCCTGGCGGGCTACAGTCCATGGGGTTGCAAAGAGTCGGAGACGACTGAGCACAGCACCGCAGAACCTTGTATATATCCAGGTCTCAGTTAAATTCTAAGTGGTACGGGGGTGCCGGCACTGCAGCACAGTAGCCCCGTTCAGTGGTACCATGGCGCAGCCCAGGCACACAGCAGCACAGAACAGGGCTCAGTGGTATATGACATAGTCAGCAGTGAAGCGGTGCAGCACCGTGGCGCCGCGGCACAGCAGAGTGCAGCAGTATAGGTACCCCACGCTTTTCCAAGGTTCGCTTTACACCACTTCATTAGACCTACATTAGCACCTGCTTTGGCTCAATGAAAGACATCTGAAGAGGATTTTCACTTTTACAAAAAAGAATAAAAGCAAAAAGTGGGAAAATACTGCTCAGCACTTGTGTGCAGCAGAGGAGCCTTTACAGAGGCAGTATACTGTGAACTTTGAGGGGCACCACCAAGCTCCTTCCCTGGGAACCATCCTCAGCACCTCAGCAGGCTTTGCACTGCCTCTGTGAGCACTGGTGCTTTATCTCGATTTATTTTGTGCCTGGCTTAGCAAGATGTGTCTGAAGACAACTGCTTCTCCACTTTATGCCATTTCAGCTTATGGAAACTTTCACAGGAATGGTCTACTTTTGGATAATGCAGGAAACCTGTGCATATATCACCACAGTCACATAAGGCAGGTTAGAGTAAAACTAAATACAGAAAGCTGATCGGGTGTTATTTTTCTAATCCTTACAGCAGAATGATGCCTTTTCAATTTCACTGTTGCTTTGACACATGACCATTGACTTTCTGCTTCTGCCAGGCACTGTTCTGGGCACTAGGGAAAAAACAACTCTGTTCTCATATAACATTCTTTTTAGGAGCAGGAAACATGTGGTGGTGGTAAACTGGCTTTCCAGGAAAAAAGCAAAAGAAAGAAAGACAGGGAGGGAGATAGAGAGAGAAGGAGGGAGGGAGGGAGGGGAAGGGAGGAAAGAAGGGAGGAAGGGAGGAGGAAATCCCTGATCTGCTGTGTTTCTTCATTTCCTTTGGGTGAATATTCCAAACCTGGGGAGTTTCAGACCAGATCCTGCCATCACCTAGAGCTCGAAAGCAATGTGCACGCAGCCTAGAGCCCTGTGAGCAGGCTCCCTCCAGCACCCCTCGGGGTCCGGAAACAGATGGCAGATACGTCCCACTGAAGTGAATCAAGCAAGGATAAGGGGCCACAGATCATGAGTGGCAGAGAGGGTTGCTGGTTTTTTGAGCCCTGGCAGAGTAGGCTCTCTTGCTGAGATCAGATGAGCAGAGACATGCATTAAGGGAAGGGGACGGATTCCAGGCAGAGGGTGCAATAAGAGCAAAGACCCTGAAGTAAGAACAAACTTGGCATGTTTGAGGAACCAACTCTGTGCCCAGTATGGCTACAGCAAAGTGCAGCAAAGAAAAGCAGAAGTCAGATAGGTGGCTGGGGGCCACATATTTTGGGCTTCATAGGCCATGCTAATGATTTTGGCTTTTCCTCTGAGAGACATGAGCAAGGATCTGAATGTTCTGAGCAGAGGAGTGACAAAGATCTGACCTAGCTTTTAAAAAGCATCACTGGCCACAGCCTTGAAAACAGACCACAGAGGACAAAGGAAGAAGGATACCAACCAAATGGCTGTTGCCAGTGCCCAGGCAGTGTTGATGACGATTTTTGACTAAAAGATGTAGACAAACGCCAGAATCTAATGTGTTTTAAAGAGAAAAGGTTTTGCCAGTGCCTTGGGTGTGAGGGATGGGGTAAAGAAGGGATTCAAGAACAACTTTTAGTGTTTTGACTTCGGAAAGTACAGGAATTGGGTTTTCATGCAGATGGGAAGGAAGAAGTTCATATAAACAGAAAAATTTAGTTTGGTTTTTGGATATTTAAAGCTTGAGATGCTTATCAGACTGCCACCTGGTATCATATTTGAATATATGGGGAAATGTTGGCCATGGAGTTAATAACTTTGATTCTTCAAAACTCAAAGTCAAGGGAGGCCTTTAAGGAATATAGGTATAAAAGAAACTTCTGATATCTAAACCATGCTATCTCCAGCATTTAGGCTTCAAGCGGATGAGGAGGGGTAGTGAAAGAGACTGAAACTGGTATATTCCCCAAGGAATGGAACACAGGAACTGTAAAGGTACTTATATGCCAGTGTCCATGGTGACGTTACTTACAAAAGGTGGAAAAACCCAAATGTGCATCAGAAGATGAATGGATATACAAAATGCCCTACCTACACACAAGGGAATAGTGTGCAGCCCCAAAAAGGAATGGAATTTTAACTGCTACAGTAAGGATAACCCTAGGAAAAGATATGCTAAGTGCAATAAGCCAGGCACAAAATGACAAACATCATGTGATCCCTCTTAGGAGAGGTACCTAGAATAGTCGGATTCATAGAGTCCAGAAGTAGCATTGGCAGTTTCCAGGGGCTGGATTGAGGGAGCATGGGGAGTTCCTGTTTAATGAGGTCAGAGTTTCAGTTTGAGAAGATGAAAGATTCTGCAGATGAATGGTGGTGATAGTGTATACCAATGTAAATTTGTTTAATATCACTAAACTCCAACACTTGACAATCACTAAAATAATAAATTTTATGGTATGTGTATTTTGCTACAATAATAAAAATAGAGACTGAGAAGGAAGCAGAATGAGAAGAAGGTATACCTTGGAAGCCTAAGAGCGTTTAAAAGGAGGAAGGAGTCATCGTTTTAATAAAGTGGTAGTTTCCTGCTACTCTTTTTCTTCTTAGTTTTGCATACTTGTAACTTTATTGAAGATAAAACTTTATATGCACTTTTAATATTTTCCCTATATGATTTGCATTCCTTGCCAATATTCAAAATAGGCTATTTATTTAAGGGTTGTCAAATCTTAAATAGCTCATCATAGAATCTGGATGCCAATATATAAAATCTCATAATGAGCTGTTATTTGGATGTTATACAACAGTGGTTTTAATTAATCATCCTTGAGGCCTGGAATTGTGCTTTCTTTATTGTCTCTCTTTGCTGATTATAAGCTATTTACCCGATTTGTGAAGATTCCACCATTATTTGAAACCACAGTCATAATGTGATGTAGATATTTGAGGTTTACTAAAGAATAAGAAAACCCTTTGTACAACAAGATAAAGGTTTCTCCCTTTCCACTCAATTGCTGAGGACATTTACCTTTGGCCCATAATCTTGGTTCCAACTGTTTCGTAATTTACCCAACATGGTGCCACAGCTGATTTGGGATAAGAGGGGTACAGGATTTTCTTCTGTCATTTTATTTACATAAATGTTACTTACATCTTTACCAAATGGAGAAAAAAAGGGTTAAAACTTCACAGAATTATCAATGTGTGCGTAATCATTTTGACAGCTAATCACATTTATCTCCAGATGTAAATTATATGGCATAGCTCCTTTTTCATGTTCATTAAATTCCATAGATGTCAGTGGTTTCCTTGGAAACAAAAACCTTTATGTAACTAGTTGGAGATTTAGTAGCAGAAATATCAGGATGCTAAGGAGGGTAAGGAATGGTTCATTTGGTAGATCTTTCTGTTTAAAACTCTTTGGTCTCTTCCACCTGCCCCTCAACCTCATGGACATTCTCTAATGAATAAGTGAAGGCTTTTAAAGCTACCATTAAATTATAGAATATCTTCTCTAATGGTTACAAGTTTTTAACTTCTTCATAACCAGTCACAGATAGGCTAAGTCTCTTCTGGGATGTTGGTATAAATCACTAAATTTGCAAAGGGATTGGTGTGTCTCTTATCAACAATTAAATTTGAATATTTGAGTGGTGCCTCCATTACTTGGTGTACATATGTGTGTGTCCATCTGTAAAACATGGTGAACTAAATATGTGTATGGCTGAGTAAAGATTCTGTTTTTAAAAAATAATAGCAAGCCTCTGTCTTAGTATCTACTGCCAAAGAGTTCCAAAGGCCCCTGAAGAGTTCCTGAGGGGCCAGGGAGAGGTCACAGTTTTGGCAAAGGCTAATAGTGGGTGAGAGACTTGACAGCTAGGAGCGTTCTCCTTCTGGCCAGCGTGGACCTCCTGTTGAAAGCAGGGGGACAGGATTAGTATCATGAGTTAACTAAACTTCAGGTCTTTTTAGAAGGTTCTGACTCATTCCATCATTGCTCCTGTCTTGTGTAACTGCAGCCTAAATGCAGTTTGCTTTACATGCAATGGTACAGAGTTGCGTTTTGGAAACATTTCTCAATTATAATTCTTTCAAATGCCATAATACGCCACCTTGTGGATTTAGCTGATAATACTTTAATTCTACACAGTGAATTTCTCTCTAAACCAAGGTTTTCAAACTTTGTTTCCAATATAGAGATGTGAGAAACACTGGGGAGTTTTAAAAACCTCAATGTCCAGGCCTCATCGAGATAAATTAAATCAGAATATCTTCTGTGGGGCTCAAGCACTGATAGTTTCTTTAAAGCTCCCCAGAGATTCCCATGTTTAAGTTTCCTTGGTTAAAGTCTACACTGCTCTCATTAAAAAAAAAAGAAAAAAAATCAGGTTAAATAGATGTTTCTCTTTTTAAAATAAGGACTTTACACAGTAAGGTACTGAGAACTTTCCTATAATATTCCCTCATCAAAATTCTGGTTTTCAGTCTAGACTTCCCTCAACTTTCCCAGCTGTACTTAATATAACAAGAAGTGTGCTTCTTGTAGGAGTGTTTTCCAGGTGCCCAACAACGTTCCAAAGATGGGGTGAATTAAACAATGGAAACTTGTATTCTCATTATTCTGGAGGCTTGAAGCCTGAGACCAGGTGTTGGCAGGCATGGTTTCTTCTGAAGCCTCTCTTGTCCGCTTGTAGATGGCTGGCTGTTCCCTCTCTCTTCTCACGGGCCTCTCTCCCTGTACTTACCTGTGTCCTGATCCTCTTCTTGTAAAGACTCAGTGTATTGGACTAGGACCCACCCTAATTACCTCATTTAATCATGATTTCCTTGAAGGATTAAGGACTTTAATGAAGTGAAGTTGCTCAGTTGTGTCTGACTCTTTGCAACCCCGTAGACTGTACAGGCTCCTTCATCCATGGAATTTTCCAGGCAAGGATACTGGAGTGGGTTGCCATTTCCTCCTCTAGGGGATCTTCCCAACCCAGGGATTGAACCTGGGTCTCCTGCACTGCAGTCAGGCTCCTTACCATCTACATTCTGATTAATAGATATCTGTGGTGAGGGTGGTTAGGAATACAGGGGAAGGGTGGAAGACACAATTCAGGCCATAACAATATTTTCTCACTACATGCAAAGGATAATTTCACAATGGATCTAATATAAATAAGTAGACTCTTTCTTTATAATCAATTTGATTGTTAAAGTGCATTGAAATGTATAGTTAGAATTATTTCAGAAATACACATTATTTATTGCTTTTACAGAGGCTCCGTATTGCAGCTTGCATTATTTTTGTATCATTACATTTGTGCCCATTCTTCTCTACTCCAGGCCCCCAACATGTGTCTTTGCACATCTGAGTGCCTACTATAGTGTAGTCATTACTTGTACAAGCTTTGAGTCAAATGGTCAAGCCTCAAAGCCAATTACTAGCTATATATAACCCAGGAAGTGATTCCACATCTCTGAGATTTAATTGCCCCATATGAATTATGGAAATAATCTCTATGTTTATCTTATTTGGTTGCTGTAAAGACTCAGTGGTAAAATGCATCTAAAGCAGTTGACACAACTCTCATGTCCACTGTGTATGTTAAATACACTTTAGCTTTCACCCTTAATGACTTTTAGTGAGTCAAATGTAGAATTGATGCTCATGCCATGTATTGTAGCAGGTAAAAGCAAGTTAGTTACCTATTTACAGTAGGATTCAAGTACTGCTGTGGGTTACTCCACGTGAGAGATTTATACCTTTGTAGCTCTACTTAAACCTATCTGTAAACGTCTAGTTTTATATATTAACTGTAGAAAAATGAACTTGAAGCATACTTATCCTTGCAGCCAAACACCTGTCTCTAGTGGACCATCACAGCAACTTGTTGTGCTGACTTAAAATTCTTATCTAGAAAACTGCCTAGGTTTGTAAAGAGTTAAATAGATTTTCTCAACAATCAAAATAATATTCAGTTCAGTTCAGTCGCTCAGTCGTGTCCGACTCTTTGCAGCCCCATGGACTGCAGAATGCCAGGCCTCCCTGTCCATCACCAACTCCCGGAGTTCATGGAATCATGTCCATTGAGTCAGTGATGCCATCCAACCATCTCATCCTCTGCCATCCCCTTCTCCTCCACCTTCAATCTTTCCCAGCATCAAGGTCTTTTCAAATGAGTCAGTTCTTCACATCAGGTGGCCAAAGTATTGGAGCTTCAGCTTCAACACCAGTCCTTCCAATGAATATTCAGGGCTGATTTCCTTTAGGATTGACTGGTTGGATATCCTTGCAGTCCAAGGGACTCTCAAGAGTCTCCAACACCACAGTTCAAAAGCATCAATTCTTTGGCACTTAGCTTTCTTTATGGTCCAACTCTCACATCCATACATGACTACTGGAAAAACCGTAGCCTTGAGTATATGGACCATTGTTGGCAAAGTAATGTCTCTATTTTTTGATATGCTGTCTAGGTTGGTCATAAGTTTCCTTCCAAGGAGTAAACGTCTTTTAATTTCATGGCTGCAGTCAGGATATTAGAGCAATTTACTTACAGTTAAGAACATGTTGGTATCTTTTTCTGCACTTTGAAACCACTGAAGTAAAATTGGAAGCACTGTTTGGAAAGGGAAGATCAAAGTTATTTAAAGAAACCCAGATTCAAATCCCAGTGCATTATCTTAACTGAGAGATCTCGAGAAGGTTTCTTAGCTTCTCTGTGAGAATAATACTGGTTAGATATAAGGTTGTCTGGTGAGTTGAATTACCATTGGTAACAAGACACACATCCTAATGTTGGATACACTCTAGGAGTTCACTCCTTGTGACTTAATTGCCTACCTGCCTTGGGTTCAATGTTGGTTTATTCTTCTTAACTCTCAGTGAATCTGATGGGTAATTAAGCACATATATTACTTGAATTACCTTCTTGTTGGAGATTAGCTTCTAATGTGCTTTCCATGTAATTTAACATGTGCACAAACAGGGTGAAAAAGTGGAATGTAATTTGACCCATGATGTAAGAGAAGAAAAAGTTGAGGGAGTGAAAGTAATGTTTATGACTACCACGGAGTCATTGTGAGAATTAAATGATGCATATACCTGAAGTGACTTTGCCAGCCACAGTCACGAGCAGCTTGGTATAATGGAAGGAATCTGAAAATATATACAAGATAGATAAACAAGGTCTTATTGTATAGCACAGAAAATTATATTGACTATCCTATGATAAATCATAATGGAAAATTGCTATATTTAAGATTGATGACCAACAAGGAACTTCCTGTGTATAGGATAGGGGACTTTGCTCAATATTATATAGAAACCTAATAGGTAAATAATTTGAAAAAGAATATATACATGTATATGTATAACTGAATTACTTAGCTGTACAACTGAAACTAACACAGCATTGTTAACCAACTATACTGCAGTATAAAATAAAAGTTTTTAGGAAAGTCATCCTGAAGGTTAAAAAAAGAATGTATATAAATGTATAACTGATCACTTTCCTGTGCAGCAGAAATTAACACAATATTGTAAATCTACTATATTTCAATGAAAATAAATACAAATAAAAAAGAATATATAGTAAAAATTCATTTTTATTACCCTTCATTGGAAAATGACTGAAAATTCCTTAATTCCTTTTGTCTACCACAATAGCACAAAATCCCAGATTTCAGATTTTTTTAATTTATTATTTTAACGGGAGGATAATTATTTTACAATACTGTGCTGGATTTCACCATATATCAACATGAAGCGGCCGTGGGTATACATGTGTCCTCCCCTTCCTGAGAATGAGATACCTGACACTAAGGTATTTTCAGGGATGAAAGAATGCTTTCACTGTAGTTTTCTCTTGTTCCTGAATATGAACATAATTAGCATTCTTGCTGTCTAAAATATAAAATTTCAAGTACCTTAAGAAATAGCCTTGATTTTGTGTAAAAATTGACATTTAAAAGACAAAATAACATAGTGAACTATTTGCTACTTAACAGATCATTGTTAATGGCAGAAATGAGGTTTCCAGAGGCTACTGAAATTAACATCCATAGAGGTTTATAGAAGGTAGACTAGCCTAACTAATCAAGCAAAATATTTGTTGTTTACCTGTGAAACAGGACCATTGGTCCTAAGAGGTCAGGAAATTCACCTTTTATTCTCACACCAGCACATCTTCTCAGTGCCATTTCATGTTTTAGCATCCAGGTGTTTCCTGATACTCTAAGTTGCATCCAAGCTTTACAGATTTTAAGAAGACCAGTGGAGTTGGAAGAACTTGTTGATCACTGTTGGCTGTGAATGGATAGATGTAACTTTGTGAAGATTGTGTATTTTATTTTTTCTTAGACAGAAAATTAAAAAAAAAAAAATAGGACCGTATTTCTCCATGTGAGTTCTGGGATACTAGCAGTTGTTATGAGTAAAAATGTCAGCCTGGATGCCACGATCTTAGTTTTCTGAAAGTTTAGTTTTAAGCTAACTTTTTCAATCTCCTCTTTCACTTTCATCAAGAGTCTATTTAGTTCTTTCCTTTCTGCAATAAAGGTGGTGTCATCTGTGAATCTGAGGTTATTGATATTTCTCCCAGCAATCTTGATTTCAGCTTGTGATTGATCCAGCTCAGCATTTCATATGATGTAGTCTGCATATAGGTTAAATAAGCAGGGTGGCAATATACAGTATTGATGTACTCCTTTCCCAATTTGGAGCCAGTCTGCTGTTCCATGTCCAGTTTTAACTGTTGCTTCCCGACCTGCATACAGATTTCTCAGGAGGCAGGTCAGGTGGTTTCCTGTTCCCATCACTTGAAGAATTTTCCAGTTTGTTGTGATCCACACAGACAAAGGCTTTGGCATAGTCAATAAAGTAGAAGTAGATGATTTTCTAGACCTCTCTTGCTTTTGCAATGATCCAGCGGATGTGGCAGTTTGATCTCTGGTTCCTTTGCCTTTTCTAAATCCAGCTTGAACATCTCAAAGTTCATGGATGACTTATTGTTGAATCCTGGCTTGGAGAATTTTGAGCATTACTTTGCTAGCATGTGAGATGAGTGCAGTTGTGTGGTAGTGTTAGCATTCTTTGGCATTGCCTTTCTTTGGGATTGGAATGAAAACTGACCTTTTCCAGTCCTGAGGCCATGGCTGAGTTTTCCAAATTTGTTGGCATATTGAGTGCAGCACTTTCACAGCATTATCTTTTAGGATTTGAAATAGCTCAACTGGAATCCATCACCTCCTCTAGCTTTGTTTGTACTGATGCTTCTTAAGACTCACTTCACTTCATATTTCAGGATGTCTTGCTCAAGGTGAGTGATCGCACCATTGTGATTATCTGGGTCATGAAGATCTTTTTTGTATAGTTCTTCTGTCTATTCTTGCCACCTCTTCTTAATATCTTCTTCTTCTGTTAGGTCCATACCATTTCTGTCCTCTATTGCACCCATCTTTGCATGAAATATTCCCTTGGTATCTGTAGTTTTCTTTGAGAGATCGCTGGTCTTTCCTGTTCCATTGTTTCCCTCTATTTCTTTGCATTAATCGGTGGGGGAAAGACTGTCTTATCTCTCCTTGCTATTCTTTGGAACTCTTCATTCAAGTGGGTATATCTTTCCTTTTCTCCTTTAATGTTCTCTTCTCTTCTGTTCTCAGCTATTTGTAAGGCCTCCTCAGACAGACATTTTGCATTTCTTCTTCTTGGGGATTGTCCTGATCACTGCCTCTCCTATACAATGTCATGAACCTCTGTCCATAGTTCTTCAGGTACTCTGTCTATCAGATCAAATCCCTTAAATCTATTTGTCACTTCCACTGTATCAACATAAGGAATTTGATTTAGATCAAACCTGAATGGTCTACTGGTTTTCCCTAATTTCTTCAATTATTATGATTATTATTCTTCAATTAAAATGATTATCTTTGCCATAGGCAAATCCTTGCTGTCTAAAATAGGAATTGAAAGAAGTTTATTTTTGTTGAAGACTCTGAAAACACTTCTACTGTATAATCATAAGGGATTTGATTTAGGTCCTACATGAATGTTCTAGTGGTTGTCCCTATTTTCTTCAATATAAGTCTGAATTTGGCAATAAGGAGTTCAATACAAATAGCTGTGGAAAGAAGAGAAGTGAAAAGCAAAGGATAAAAGGAAATATATTCCAATTTGAATACAGAGTTCCAAAGAATAGCAAGGAGAGATAAAAAAGCCTTCCTCAGTGATCAGTACAAAGAAATAGAGGAAAACAATAGAATGGGAAAGACTAGAGATCTCTTCAAGAAAAATAGAGATACCAAGGGAACATTTCATGCAAAATGGGCATAATAAAGGACAGAAATGGTATGGACCTAACAGAAGCAGACGATGATAAGAAGATGTGGCAAGAATACACAGAAGAACTATACAAAAAAGATCTTCACTACCCAGATAATCATGATGGTATGAATACTCACCTAGACCAAGACATCCTGGAATCCAAAGTCAAGTGGGCCTTAGAGAGCATCACTATCAACAAAGCTGGAGAAGATGATGGAGAAGGCAATGGCACCCCACTCCAGTATTCTTGCCTGGAAAATCCCATGGATGGGGGAGCCTGGTAGGCTGTGGTCCATGGGATCCCTAAGAGTCGGACACGACTGAATGACTTCACTTTCACTTTTCACTCTCATGCATTGGAGGAGGAAATGGCAACCCACTCCAGTGTTCTTGCCTGGAGAATCCCAGCGACTGGGGAGCCTGGTGGGCTGCCGTCTATGGGGTCACACAGAGTTGGACACGACTGAAGCGACTTAGCAGCAGCAGCAGCAGAGAAGGTGATGGAATTCCAGCTGAACTATTTCAAATCCTAAAAGATGATGCTGTGAAAGTGATG
Source organism: Capricornis sumatraensis (assembly GCF_032405125.1). Taxonomy (NCBI): domain Eukaryota; kingdom Metazoa; phylum Chordata; class Mammalia; order Artiodactyla; family Bovidae; genus Capricornis; species Capricornis sumatraensis. Next base: position 4,826,728 of record NC_091083.1, read on the forward strand.
CACTCAATATGCCAACAAATTTGGAAAGCTCAGTCATGGCCTCAGGACTGGAAAGGTCATATTTCATTCCAATCCCAAAGAAAGGCAATGCCAAATAATGTTCAAACTACCACACAATTGCACTCATCTCACACACTAGCAAAGTAATGCTCAAAATTCCCCAAGCTAGGCTTCAACAGTACGTGAACTGTGAACTTCCAGATGTTCAAGCTGGATTTAGAAAAGGCAGAGGAACCGAAGATTATATTGCCACCATCCGTTGGATCATCAAAAAAGCAAGAGAATTATGGAAAAACATCTACTTCTGCTTTACTGACTATGCCAATGTCTTTGACTGTGTGGATTACCTCAAACTGTGGAAAATTCTTCAAGAGATGGGAATAGCCTGACTTGCCTCTCAAGAAACCTGTATGCAGGTCAGGAAGCAACAGTTAGAAATGAACATGGAACAATAGACTGGTTCCAAATTGGGAAAGGAGTACAACAAAGCTGTATATTGTCACCTTGCTTATTTAACTTATATGCAGAGAACGTTTCTCTTACATCTCTGGATCAATCATAAGCTAGAATTTAAATTACTGAGAAAAATATCAATAACCTCAGATATGCAGACACACCACCCATATGGCAGAAAGCAAAGAAGAACTAAAGAGCTTCTTGATGAAAGTGAAAGAGGAGAATGGAAAAATTGACTTAAAACTCAACATTCAGAAAACTAAGATCACGGAATCCGTTCCCATCACTTCATGGGAAATAGATGGGGAAACAATGGAAACAGTGACAGACTTTATTTTGGGGGGCTCCAAAATCAGTGCAGATGGTGCCTGCAGCCATGAAATTAAAAGACATTTGCTCCTTGGAAGAAAAGCTATGACCAACCTAGACAACATATTAAAAATAGAGATATCACTTTGCCAACAAAGGTCTGTCACGTCAAAGCTATGGTTTTTCCAGTAGTCATTTATGGATGTGAAAGTTGGACTATAAAGAAAGCTGCGTGCCAAAGAATTGATGCTTTTGAACTGTGGTTTTGAAGACTCTTGAGAGTCCCTTGGACTGCAAGGAGATCTAACCAGTCCATCCTAAAGGAAATCAGTCATGAATATTCACTGGAAGGACTGATGCTGAAGCTGAAATTCCAATCCTTTGGCACCTGACTCGAAGAAATAACTCATTTGTAAGGACCTTGATTTTGGGAAAGATTGAAGGCAGGAGGAGAAGGGGATGTCAGAGGATGAGATGGTTGGATGGCATCACTGACCCAATAGACATGAATTTGAGTAAGCTCCAGTAGTTGGTGATGGACAGGGAGGCCTGGCATGCTGCAGTCCTTGGGGGTCACAAATAGTCATACACAACTGAGCGACTGAAGAGAACTGTACTGAAAACACACTTCTATATTAATCTAGTTCCACCCAAATTTTCCACTTCAAATTTTATTTGAAGATTAAAGATTCTTTAGAAGTCATTGTCTACATATTTATGCTTACAAATATGGATACCAGATAAAAATTAAGTAAAATTAAGACCTCATGTTAGTTTGTCTCACACATACACCTAAGAATGTGGAATAGCTGAACAATGAAAGAAAACTTCTTTACACATTTTAATAGTTAGTGATGATTTCAAATAAATTATCAGTGCCCAATAGTGAAAGAGAGGATGTTCTTAAAACATCAAGAAAGATGATTGCATGAGACATTTCATGAATTAATGATTGACAGATATTTTGGAAAGTATGTTAAAGAATAAATTGTGTCAATAATAGCAAACTAGATTGGATATCTAATTTTATGGCTAGCTGCTCAAAATTTCATGTTTCTAGTTGATAATTCTTAGTCACATAATTGGTTTGAAGGATACTGTAGAGCATAGTGGAGATGTACAAAAAGATCTCTAATTTTTTCCATGAAAAAAAAGCAAAATAAATTATTATTCTAGTGCATAAATTATAAGAAATCATATAGATTGATTCTCTGCTCTGTAAATTTTTTGACTGATACTTAGCTTTGCTACATTACCCTATATTATTTAGCTAAATTTTCAGAAATGCTCCAAGAACTGAGAAATTTATCAAGCTTCTTTTAATTAGATTTTAAAATGTTTTGGTTTTAATTTAGCAATATCTGTGCCCAATTTGAGATTATGAACTGAGAAACTATGAAGTTGCGAGAGTAAAGTAATATGTTGTGCTGAACCAGGCCTTGCCTTTGTAAACTGAGCTAGCTTATCTGGCAACAAGATGTTAGATGATAAATAATGCATCAAAACCATGCAGTCTAGGAGGCAGGGAGGTGCAGGAAGTTCAGGGCTGTTACTTGGCTTATGTTGATGGTATCTTTGCCACAATGAATAAGGTGTGGTCTGGTTAACTCAAGGGCAGAAATGCAGACTGTGGTGAATCAAAGTCCATCACAGTATTTTCTTTAATCATAATAAAACATATTGCTTTAATAGAATTTGTTGCTATTAGTTGCATGAGGCAAAAAATTCATGCGCCATTAATTCTAGCACTACACTGAAACACTAGAATTATGCTGCCTTGACTCTAAATAAATCCTCTTGGCTCTGAGTGAGGAGAGAAAGCCAATTATTTTAGGGGCCAGTTCTAAATTATCGCCTTAATAAAGACTCAGTCACCAACAATGAGAACTTGCATAAAGAATAATTTAAGAACAAGCTAGAGAGAGTGATGGAAGGAGATTCTGTCTTCAATTTTGGCAACACTGAAGCTATTACAAAAGTGTATTAAAAAAAAATTAAGTTACCTTAAAGCTTGAATAATTCCAAATATGTAAAAAGAAAAACCCAATCATGTGTTTATCTTCCAAAAGATCACGCTCTGTTCATCTACACATTTGCATACGTGACATAGTAAAGTTCTTTTGTTTAACATGACAAGGTAAGTACAGCCACGGTGCTAAATACTTTTCATACTTATCACTTTTATGGCTGAATAATAATCCATTGAAATATAAAATATTTACCATCCATTCACTATGTAATAATTACACAATTTCCATTTTATTTCTGTTATAAATAACTCTGAAACAAACATCTATTATTTTGTGTCTTTATTGTTATTTCCTTAAATTGTAGTCCTAGCAATGGACTTACTTGTTCAAATACATCTGATCACACCTGTTATCATGGAGTTCTTCATTTTCTCTCCTTCCATGTGCATGTGTCTTTTTTCTCACAGGGGCAGTTCTGTTTCCTAAGGGCACCCTGTGGGTACCCCCACCCCCTGGTGTACAAGCAAGGAGGGCACTCTGTGTTGGTCCTGGGATCTTTCTCATTCCTTTATACAACAGTATATTATTCCACTGCATGGTGTACTGTAGTTTATTCAACTGGTCTTCTGTGGATGATCATGTAGGTTGTTTCCAATAGTTTACTGTATGAAGCTACAATTTCAAAAACAAAACCAACAAGCACGCAAAACTTTATGTATGTCTTGCCATACATATGCAGAGGTTTCGTTTCAGGATAAATTCCTAGGATTGATTATTTTGCTTAGCTCTCCTTCATAGGATTTTGAGTGTGTTTCATTTGCTTTTATTCTCCCTGTAATGTATAAGGATATCTTCCCCCCCCTTACCCTCAGCCTTAACACACAGTATTTTGTTAAGTTTTATATTTTTGTCAGTTTGATATGATATGTTATTAATACAGTTTTAACTTGTATTTTTCTTACTCTGCTTGAAATTACGCATTCTTTCATATGTTTCAGAACCATATTTATTTTTTCTGTCAACTTCTGTTCATATATTTTGCATTTTTCCACCTGCTCTTTTAGCCTCCTTAGTTTTTTTTACAGTTCTTTAAGATAGTTACCTCTATCTATCATAAAGCTGCAAAAATGTTCTCCTGCTTTGTCTTTTGCCTTTTGAAATTGCTTATGATTTTTTTGCCATGCAAGTAAGTCTTCACTTGTTATTTTTCTGTAGTCAACTTGTTAAATTTTTATTTTATTGCTTTTGGATTTTGAGTCACAGAAAGTCTTTTCCTGTATCTAAAAACATTCACCTGTAGTTTTCTCCTAGTATGGTTTCGTGTTTTTACACTTAGATCTTGGATCATCTAGAAATCTTTTATGTTGTATTTTTTGAGGTATGGATCCAATTTTATCTTCTTCCAGCTTGATATCCTTTTGTTAAAACACTAATTTTTAAATTTTAAATTAAGTAATTTATTTTAATTGGAGGCTAATTACTTTACAATATTGTGGTGGTTTTTGCCATGCTTCGACATGGGTCAACCGCAGATGCACCTGGGTCCCCATCCTGAACCCCCCGCCCTCCCCACCCCATCCCTCTGGGTTGTCCCAGTGCACCAGCTTTGAGAGCCCTGTTTCATGCATCAAACTTGCAGTGGTCATCTATTTCACATATGGTAATACACATGTTTCAGTGCTATTCTCAGAACCCTCTTACGCTGTTTGTGAGAATGCAAACTGGTATAGCCACTATGAGAAAAGTGTGGAGATTCCTTAAAAAACTGGAAATAGAACTGCCATACAACACTATTTTTTTAAGTCCATCTTTTGCCTTAATCTGGTGTCAAGGTGTTTCAATACTATTTAAGAATCCAGTTGTATCATTTTTCACCTTGTTGTGCACTTGTGCCAACACCATTTATTATAAAGCCCATTTTTTACACAATTTATTTAGCTGTCTAACTTTTGTCCTAGTGAGTTGAGGTTCTACTCTTTTCATATATTAATGTAATCTTTTGACATGTGCCTGAGCCTATTTCTGGACTATATTCTATTTCACTGTTCAGTTGGACTGATAATGTATACTGGAGTACTTTAAATTCGGGTTCTACAAGGGAAAAGTGAAATATTAGTCCAAAATGATGACAAAAAAAGGAAGCTATAATTTTTTTTTTATCAACCCATATGTCTGCTGAATTTTGCACTCAATACTATTCTCTCCTTTACTCTAAACTTCTCATAGAAAAATTATTTTGCCCTTAGGCAATTCTTGTTTGTTTTATGTATTTTATGTAGTTATGACATGACTTTGCTAATTTAAAAATGTTTAATTTTTTAATTTTATTTTTTTAAATCCCTAGAAATCAAAAACAAAATCATTATCAGATAAGCAATTGATATTGACATCTTGTAAATTTAACCACGAGATCCAAGAAATAAAAACAAGAGAACATGTGTGGTTTTCTGCCTTACAATTTTGACTTTTAGAAAACTATGCCATCCTCGAGTTGTCCGTTCTATAATTTTTGAGCACGTTTTATGTAAAAATAACTCCTGCGCATTATTCATGTTGGCAGGCCCTTTAAATAGCCATAAAACACGTGGGAGCAGATTAATGCTGCATCTGCCCTGTGCTTTTTAAGTCTGTCAATTTTATGGAATACAAATCTTACATAAAGTCTTTTTTACATGCCCTTTTGCTTCTGGTGGCCCAGGGAAGTACTGGAGCTGCATTATGTAGGTGAAAATGTCACATTTTCTGATTGGATTTTCATCTAAGGAAGGTGAGAGCTGTCAGTTTCCCTTTCTAACTGTTAAAATGATGTTCCAGGTTGACTAAGTTTTCCTTTCAAAGAATAATAGGAGTAGCAAGTGTCTGTGACCTGTTTATTTGAGTCAGAATTTTTCTAAACAGTGATCACCAGGAACATAACCATTCTTACCATTTATAACCTTTGAGATGTGAGCATTCAAATTATATTAGTCATTTGAATAACAGTAGAATTGGTCTAGCTTAATGTATTTAAATTGTTTTTATTTTTGGAAAAAAAAGCAATACATGCATCTAACTAAAAAAAATAAATTCTAACAATGTTAAAGGTTTCATTAAAAAGTATGCATTCTACCCGTATTTCTTCTGCTCCCTTCCCAGAAGCGACAGTTCATACTTACTCCCTTCCCACCAGTGCTCCCCGCCCCCGCCCCGCCCCACACCCCACTGCCCAGGAAATCTATGCATCTACCGGCCCAATTAAAAACATTAAACTCTAACAAATGATGGCATACTATCAAATGTTAAACTCCAACAATATGTCTCAGAAATTATGCCATATATCTACTTCATTAGAAACTCTATTTTGTTTTATAGATGCACCAGCATTTATTTTTTGAGTTACTTCTTAATAAGTATTTTATTATTTCTAAGTGTTTGCTGCTCCAAATAATGCTTCAATATGGATTTATTAAATATATTTTGGGGTATAATATGGGTACATTTGAATTTCCTACAACTGAAATTCTTGTATCCACTTATATTTTAAATTATAAAACATATTACCAATTTGCTTTTGAATCAATTTATACTTCCATCAATAACATTCAAATTGCCTATTTATTTACATTGTTAATAGTGTTTTTCTAACCTTTGGTGATTTTTGTAAATATGATAGATGAAACACTGATAGCCCTTTATTATTTAAATTTGTGTTTCTCCCATGATGAGTGAAGAACTTTTTGTTCTCTGCAGTATATTTGTATTTCTTCCTATAACCTTTGGCCAACTCTATGGACATAAGTTTGAGTAAGTTCCTGGAGTTGGTGATGGACAGGGAAGCCTGGCGTGCTGCAGTCCATGGGGTTGCAAATAGTTGGACGTGACTGAGTGACTGAACTGAACTGAACCTTTGCCCATTTTCCAGTGGATTATTTACTTTTTTAAAAATTGCTTTATATTTTGATATGTTAAGAGCAGTCTGTCATGTGTTATTTCCAACTTTTTAATTTGATTTTGTGGAATTTTTGCTTTCCAGATTTTTTTGGTCATCATATTTGTTAATCATGTTCTTTATGAGTTTCCAATTTGGAGTGCTACTTGTAAGAGTCATCCATTCTAAAATAATAAAGAAAATTTTGTGATTTCTTCTGATTTTTTTTATGTTTTAGTTTTTATGATTGTGCCTTTAAGCCATCTGGACCTTATTTTATGACAAGTGACAAAGGGATCTTCATTAGTCAGGATAGGCTAAGGTAGGCCTGAAAACAAACAACTGCTCGATGCCAGTGGGACAGCACATCAGAGATTTCTTACTTCCTCTGTTTGCTGGAGGTCGGAAACCTTCCAAACTACCCTCAGCAATATAGGCTACTTCTATTTTGAGCTCTGCCATCTCAACAGAAGGCCTTTGCTTTTTCTGGGTAAGGAGATGAGAAGCAGCTGTGGAAACAATGGAGACTTTTCAGTGGGTCAGCCCAGAAGTGACCCATATTCCCTCTACTCACATTTCATTGGCCAGATCTAGTCACATGGTCCAGCTCAACTGCATGGGGACTGGGCAATATAGTTTCCAATATTCCCAGAGAAGAAAGGAAGACCAAATACGGTAAGTCCACTGTGTACAAACCTTCAAGTTACTGACTTTCAAAGATCTGACCTTGTGCTGGCATGTCCAATCACGTAAGTTAGTTCATGTGTCTCACACAAAACATCACGTGCATGCATCCTGTACAAGTGGTTGTGCTTTCGTCTACTTTGCAGTACTGTATACAACATAGTAGTACAGTATCTTGATTTCAAGCCCAGGAAGTCCAGAAGCAAGCATAAAAACAGCAGTGATGTAAGTGGTACTGCTAAGCAATATGTGTACCTATGGCTGATTCATGTTGAGGTTTGATAGAAAACAGCAAAATTCTGTAAAACAATTATCCTTCAATAAAAATAATATAAAAAAGTGAAAATAATTGAGAGATTGAAGTGAGGCAAAAAGATGGTAGGCTTTACTTGTTCTTATAACATAAATCTTTCAACCATTGGCATGATTCTAAAGAACAGGGACAAAATCATGGAGTGTGTGAAGTTTTCCATGCTGATTATGTCAGAAATAATACTGAAGAATCATGGAAAAGGATGGAGGAGATGGAGAAGGGTGGAGGAGATGGAGAAGCTTCTCAGTGTGTGGAGGCAGAATCAGCGTCACTGGTGAGTATTGTTCAGCTTAATCCTGATTCAAGAGAAAGCTAAAAGCCTTTACAAAGACTTGAAGAAGAAGCATGGTGAAGAATCAGACTGTGCATCTTTCAATACGAGCCATGCAGGTTTCATCAGTTCAAGGCTAGAGCCAAACTTCATTATGTAAAAGTAAGTGGCAAGGCAGCAGGTGCCGATATGGTAGCTGCCTGGGAATTTCCTGAAATGCTTCAGGAAATTTTTGATGAAGGCATGTATTTACCCAAGCATATTTTTAATGTGGATGCCAGCACAAAGTTATTCTATATCAGTAAGGAGGAAAAGTTGATGGGAGGGTATGAAGCAGCAAAGGATAGGGTCAATCTGCTGTTTGGTGGCAGCACTTCTGGCAATGTAAAACTGAAGCCTGTCTTAGTTTATCATTCAGAGAACCCAAGAACCCTTAGAAATATAGCCATGGGGCTATTTTCCTATTGTGTGGGAGAGTAACCCCAAAGCCTCAGTTACATAGGGCCATTTTCCAAGACTGGTTTTTCCACCACTTTATCCCAGAGATAGAGAAATATTGCTTGGAATAGAGCATCCTATTCAACATTCTTTTGCTGCCTGACAAATGAGCCACACTCCCTACACATGGCTGAACTTCATCCCAATGTCAAAGTAGTACATCTAACACCCAGTGCTACATTGCTCAGCCAACCTATGGGCCAGGAAATTATAGTGACTTTTGATAAATATTATTTGTCACACTTTTCATCAGTCAGTAAAGGTGAGTGACAGATCAGGAATAGCCTTGCAACAATTTTGGAAGGACTATAACATCTACAAGGCTATAAAAAACATTGGCTTTGCTTGGAGTGAAGTTATGGCCATCACCATGACTGGAGTTTGTAAGAACCTTTGACCACAGCTTGTTCATGAGTTTCATGGATTTGCAAAGATTGAAGAGGAGTCTGAAGAAGTCTTCAGCAGCTTAGTGACCTCCAGTGAGAAGCTGGAGCTAGAGCTCCAAGAGGACAGCTTCACTGAACTCCTTGTGCAACGTGAGGAGCTTACGAATGAAGACCTGATGGAATTGGACCCGAGAGAAGGGGAGAAGAGAGACAAGAGGGAGAAGTAACTGAAGCACTGAAGAGATTCATGGTACAGGAAATGGCAAGCGGATTTTCTTTATTTGAGAAGGCATTGTTAGATTTTGTGACACGGGACCTGAACTTAGAACAATACACAAAGGTTGCAGCAGCCACTGAGAATGCAGTCCACCGCTACTGTGACATCTATGACAAGACGAAAACAAGAGCTGCTACCTCGATAGCACTGGATCATTGTTTCAAAGGGGTAGATGCAATTGGATCCAGCAGAAGCTATGTCGTCAGCGTCAGGTGTGAGTGAAGCCCCAGCTCACTTCACATCCTGTTGCTGCTGATCTCTCAGCTCCACCGTCTCCCGCCTCCTCCCCCTCCTCTGGGCAGAAACTCTTCCTGCCTGTCGCTCAGGGTCAGCCCCTGTGTGCCAGCTGTTGTACTTTGCAAGGCACTGTACTAAAAGTTAAACATGTTTTCTTTATTCTTGTGTTTGTTTTTTATGTATTATTTGTGTGAAAATTATTATAAACCTGTTACAGTACAGAACTATATAGACAATTGTGTTAGTTGGGTACCTAAGCTGACTTTGTTGGACTTACAAGCAAACTGAAACAGAACTCATTTGTATAATCTACAGGGAACTTACTGTATTACTGACCTTGCAATGTCTACTACAGTATCAATATTATTGAACTCTACATGGCTACCTTGTTGTCCAACATTAATTATTGCATAATCTCTCTTTTTCTCACTGGTTTTAAATGCTATCCTGATTATATTCTGAAAGCCTCTCTATGTTCTGGTATTTTTGAACTTTCTATGTAGTTTAGACTAATACTGAAGTGTTTTAATTTTTATAGCTTTCTAATACATATTATTATTTAATGGAGGTAGTCCTACTTCATTAAGTTTTTTTCACTTATTTTTATTTTCATATGAATTTCAAGATCAATTTATATTATTTTCCTAAAATTCCCATTGATTATTTATTCTGGTCTAGTCTGCATCTGCACTCAGTCATGTCCAGCTCTTTTGCAACCCCATGGACTGTCGTCCACCAGACTCCTCCGTTTATGGAAATTTTGAGGCAAGAATACTGGAGTGGGTTGCCGTTTCCTTCTCCAGTGGTTCTTCCTGACCCAGAGATTGAACCTGACTCTCCTGTATTCCAGGCAGATTCTTTATCACTTAAGCCATCAGTAAAGATTATTTATTGGTATTACTTAAATGTTTAGATTAATATGCTGCTGCTGCTGCTAAGTCGCTTCAGTCGTGTCCAACTCTGTGCGACCCCATAGATGGCAGCCCACCAGGCTCCCCCGTCCCTGGGATTCTCCAGGCAAGAACACTGGAGTGGGTTGCCATTTCCTTCTCCAATGCATGAAAGTGAAAAGTGAAAGTGAAGTTGCTCAGTCGTGTCGGACTCTTAGCGGCCTCATGGACTACAGCCTCCCAGGCTCCTCTGTCCATGGAATTTTCCAGGCAAGAGTACTGGAGTGGGGTGCCATTTCCTTCTCCATTAGATTAACATAGTAACAGTTTATGTATTTAGCATACTGCGTGTTTCCATTCAAGTAGAGCATGTCTGTATTTTTATTCAGGTTGTCGGTTACATGCCTTCTTAATGTTCTCAAGGCTTCATTCAGTGGTCTCCAATCTTTCTGGCACCAGGGACTGGTTTTGTAGAAGACAGTTTTTCTGCAGGTGCGGGGTGGTGGTTTCCAGATGGTTCAGGTGCCTTATACTTATTGTATAGTTTATTTCTATTATTATTACATCAATTCCACCTCAAATCTTCAAGCATTAGATCCCAAGGGTTGGGAGCCCATAGAACATACACATTTAAGCTGTTTTCTTGGATATTCCATCACTTTGATGCTGTTCTAAGTAGAGCTTTCATTCATATTTCTAAGTGCCTTGTATTTAATGAAGAAAAACTGATTTGGGGTATATTGTTGTATATCCAGGAACTTCACAGAACTCTTTGCAGTCTTTTCACTTGATGTTTTTCTTTCTAACAAGTATATAATGATACCATATGTAACAAATGATAATGTTGTCTCTTCATTTTCAAATTTCATATCTATTTTTCTTTATATATTTTTTTCTCTTTTCTCTCTCTCTTTCTTTTTCTCATAGTGTTTTTTTTTAAATTTAAATTTTTATTTTTACTTTATTTTACTTTACAATGCTGTATTGGTTTTGGCATACATTGACATGTATCCGCCATGGGTGTACATGAGCTCCCAAACATGAACCCCCCCTCCCACCTCCCACCCCACATCATCCCTCCAGATCATCCCCGTGCACCAGCCCCAAGCATCCTGCATCCTGCATTGAACATAGACTGGCGATTCGTTTCTTACATGATAGCATACATGTTTCAATGCCATTCTACCAATTCATCCCACCCTCTTCCTGTCCCTCAGAGTCCAAAAGTCCACTATACACATCTGTGTCTTTTTTCCTGTCTTGCATACAGGGTCATCATTACCATCTTTCTAAATTCCATATGTATGTGTTAGTATACTGTATTGGTGTTTTTCTTTCTGGCTTACTTCTCTCAGTATAATTGGCTCCAGTTTCATCCATCTCATTAGAACTGATTCAAATGTTTTCTTTTTAATATATTTGAACTTAAGCATGTATTTTGATGATTTGATAAAGTTCTCCTCCCTTTATTGCTGGGAAAAAAAATTAATCAATGTTGTATCCAATATTTTACTAGATTCTAAACTCTTTTTGAATTAGAACTGTCTAATTCAATAAAGGGCTTCTCTGGTGGCTCGGGTGGTAAAGAATCCTCCTGTAATGCAAGAGACCTGGGTTGGATCTCTTGATCAAGAAGATCTCTAGAAGAAGGTAATGGCTACCCACTCTAGTATTCTTGCTTGGAGAATTCCATGGACAGAGGAGCCTGGTGAGCTACAGTTTACGGGGTCACAAAGAGTAGGACATGGCTGAGCAACTAACACACACACATGCACAATTCAATAAAAATTTTAAACACCTCCCACAGGAAAATCCCTATGATTTGTCCCAAATGATATAAAAAGAGAAATGAAACAAAGTCCTTGCTCTCATAGTTCTTATGCTTGAAACAAGAAAGCCAGAGGTAGTATGCAAATGTCTATAATTCAAATTTAGATGTGGAAAATGATAAAATAGGAAGGCAAAGAAAGCATTCAGGGATAACATGATTTTAATTTTGTCCTTTGGGGCTGGGAACTGAGATGGCAGGAATGGGAGAAAGCAGGCAAGGCTGCACTGCAAGCATAACATTTAAGTGAAATCTCAATAGATGTTTGAGAAGGAGACAGGGGTGCGTTGCTCTGGCGGCCAATCTAGGTCCAGAGGTCAATCAGGACTCATTTTTGAAGGATAATTTTATTCAGCACCTAGAAACAGTCTGCCAGTGCACATTCACGATCATCTGGAGACTGCATCTTTGTGGGGATGAGACACTAGTGGCTCATTTTTCTTAATTTGGATGGCCATTCTATTGGAAATTAGAATAATTTCTTTTTCATTAATTGAGAGCCAGAGATTGTCTATAATTTCATTTGTTGTTAAGAATCCATCCTGGACTTTGACTTGTAAATCAGGCTGATTTTGGTCTCATAGATATTTATGTATAAACAGAAGTTTTCTACTTTTTACCTGTTTTTAATAAGTGAAAAGGGCAGCATTCATTTTGTATGGTAAAATTGTTGTTTTCTTTGCAGACAAATTTTAGTTTAAGGAATATTGCCAGTCTACCATCATTAAGGTATGACCTAAATCAAATCCCTTATGATTATACAGTGGAAGTGAGAAATAGATTTAAGGGCTTAGATCTGATAGATAGAGTGCCTGATGAACTATGGAATGAGGTCTGTGACATTGTACAGGAGACAGGGAAAAGAAATGCGAAAAACCAAAATGGCTGTCTGGGGAGGCCGTACAAATAGCTGTGAAAAGAAGAGAGGCGAAAAGAAAAGGAGAAAAGGAAAGATATAAACATCTGAATGCAGAGTTCCAAAGAATAGCAAGAAGAGATAAGAAAGCCTTCTTCAGCAATCAATGCAAAGAAATAGAGGAAAACAACAGAATGGGAAAGACTAGAGATCTCTTCAAGAAAATTAGAGATACCAAGGGAACATTTCATGCAAAGATGGGCTCGATAAAGGACAGAAATGGTATGGACCTAACAGAAGCAGAAGATATTAAGAAGAGGTGGCAAGAATACACGGAAGAACTGTACAAAACAGATCTTCACGACCCAGATAATCATGATGATGTGATCACTAAGCTAGAGAGAGACATCCTGGAATGTGAAGTCAAGTGGGCCTTAGAAAGCATCACTATGAACAAAGCTAGTGGAGGTGATGGCATTCCAGTTGAGCTATTTCAAATCCTGAATGATGATGCTGTGAAAGTGCTGCACTCAATATGCCAGCAAATTTGGAAAACTCAGCAGTGGCCACAGGACTGGAAAAGGTCAGTTTGCATTCTAATTCCATAGAAAGGCAATGCCAAAGAATGCTCAAACTACCACACAATTGCATTCATCTCACATGCTAGCAAAGTAATGCTCAAAATTCTCCAAGCCAGGCTTCAGCAATATGTGACCCGTGAACTCCCTGATGTTCAAGCTGATTTTAGAAAAGACAGAGGAACCAGAGATCAAATTGCCAACAACCGCTGGATCATGGAAAAAGCAAGAGAGTTCCAGAAAAACATCTATTTCTGCTTTATTGACTATGCCAAAGCCTTTGACTATGTGGATCACAATAAACTGTGGAAAATTCTGAAAGAGATGGGAATATCCAGACCACCTAACCTGCCTCTTGAGAACTCTGTATGCAGGTCAGGAAGCAACAGTTAGAACTGGACATGGAACAACAGACTCGTTCCAAATAGGAAAAGGAGTACGTCAAGGCTGTATATTGTCACCCTGCTTATTTAACTTCTATGCAGAGTACATCATGAGAAACGCTGGACTGGAAGAAACACAAGCTGGAATCAAGATTGCCAGGAGAAATATCGATAACCTCAGATATGCAGATGACACCACCCTTATGGCAGAAAGTAGAGAGGAGCTAAAAAGCCTCTTGATGAATGTGAAAGATGAGAGTGAAAAAGTTGGCCTAAAGCTCAACATTCAGAAAATGAAGATCATGGCATCTGGTCCCATCACTTCATGGGAAATAGATGGGGAAACAGTGGAAACAGTGTCAGACTTTATGTTTTGGGGCTCCAAAGTCACTGCAGATGGTGACTGCAGCCATGAAATTAAAAGACGCTTACTCCTTGGAAGAAAAGTTATGACCAACCTAGATAGTATACTCAAAAGCAGAGATATTACTTTGCTGACGACGGTCTGTCTAGTCAAGGCTATGGTTTTTCCTGTGTTCATGTATGGATGTGACAGTTGGACTGTGAAGAAAGCTGAGCACCAAAGAATTGATGCTTTTGAACTGTGGTGTTGGAGAAGACTCTTGAGAGTCCCTTGGACTGCAAGGAGATCCAACCAGTCCATTCTGAAGGAGATCAACCCTGGGATTTCTTTGGAAGCAATGATGCTAGAGCTGAAGCTCCAGTACTTTGTCCACCTCATGTGAAGAGTTAACTCATTGGAAAAGACTCTGATGCTGGGAGGGATTGTAGGCAGGAGGAGAAGGGGACGACCAAGGATGGGATGGATGGATGGCATCATGGACTCGATGGACGTGAGTCTGAGTGAACTCCAGGAGATGGTGATGGACAGGGAGGCCTGGCCTGCTGCGATTCATGGGGTCGCAAAGAGTCGGACACGACTGAGTGACTGAACTGAACTGAATCATCATTAAAAGCAATGAGTTTTATGATTTTATGGAAAGAATACTGTGTGCTAAGAGTTTATTGGATAAGTTTTTATTTTGGGGAAGTATCTGTGGGCATGAAACCTGTTGCCATCAGGTTCCTATTGTGTTCAGTCAAGATATGGAATCATAACATTCCTAGGTCTCGTCTCTCCTGAATGGTTTTAACCAACCCCGATTTTGCCTTGTATGTCCAGTGGTTTGTATTTTTCTATGCAGAGAAATGCATAGAGAAGTTCTGGTGCTGACCTAAATATAAGATATTAAAAAGTACCTTATACAAAGGACAAAAGGATGATTCCCAGGATTATTTTCTGTTATCGTCCTTTGCTTTTTATCTTACTCCTCCCACAAGCAAGTTATTAAGCTATTTGGGAAGTTAAAATGTTTTGACAGATTATTAAACCTCAGTTTATCGTACACATGACAATCTTCTCCACAGCACCTGTATCTCTTAGTACTTTTTTTATTTTAATTGGGGTATAGTTGCTTTACAGTGTGTGTTAGTTTCTGTTGTACAATGAAGTGAATCAGTTTTTTTGTATATGTATATGCCTTTCCTCTTGGACTTCCCTTCCACCCCCAATACCATCCATTTAAGTCTCTTAGTGTTGTTCGAGACATACTTTGCCTTTCCATAAATATGTCTTAGCAAGACAATGCATAAGAATCTGCAAAGATCCAATCATAGAAGGGAGTTTGAGTATTCTAAGACTTTGCTGGTAGATATTTGAATTTATTCCTCATCACACTGTTTATTTCAAAGCTTAAGACATCTAATCTTCTTTGCGATCAATTAAAATCACTTGTTACTTATTTCCCTTTCCTTTTCAATACTCTGCATGATAAGAAAATGTATATTATAGGAAGAAAATCTAAGAAGTCTTACTCTTCAAAAATCTTACCACATTAAGAAAGAATGGGTGAGACGTTTTCTTGTTATTATGTAATTTTTCCTTCTAATGAGGGAAATGGTGCATTTTGAACTAACATATAACACAGCATTCGCATATCTGGATGTATACCCTGAGAAAATCATAATTCAAAAAGAGACATGCGCCCCAGAGTTCACTACAGCCCTATTTACAATAGCTAGATCACGTGTGGTGCGTGTGCTCCGTTGTGTCTGACTCGTTGCAACTCCATGGACTGTAGCCCGCCAGGCTGCTTTGTCCATGGAATTTTCCAGGCAAGAATACTGGAGTGGGTTGCCATTTCCTACTCCAGGGGATCTTCCTGACCCAAGATTGAACCCACATCCTTGTGCCTCTTGCATTGGAGACAGATTCTTTACCACTGAGCGACCTGGGAAGCCCCTCGCCAGGACACAGAAGCAACTATATATATATATATATATATATATATATATATACACACAACAGAATGTTACTCAACCATAAAAGGAATGAAATTGGATCATCTGTAGAGACATGGATGTACCTAGAATCTGTCATATGAGTGAAGTAAGTCAGAAGGAGAAAAACAAATATGATATATTGATGGATATATGCGGAATCTAGAAAAATGGTAGAGATGAACCTCTGTAGGGCAAGAATAGAGATGCAGACATAGGGAATGGACATTTGGACATGGGGAGGGGGCACGATGAATTGGGAGACTGGGATTGGTGTGGGGACACTGCCATGTGTAAAACAGCTAGAGGGAGCCCGCTGCGTAGCACAGGGCGTTCAGTTCAGTGTTCTGTGGAAACCTAGACAGCCGGCTAGGGGGAGGGTGGGGCGGGAGGGAGACCAGAGAGGGAGGGGATATATGCATGCTATGCTTGGAGCTCTTTCACTTCATTGTTCAGCAGAAACTAACACAACATTGTAAAGCAACTATACCCCAATTTAAGAAATACATATCCTTTTAATTACCCTTCCCCTGAAATACTAGTATTTACTAGTGGTATTTCTTAAAGAGCAAGTCTTCGTTTTCACAAGCTATTCAATTATATCAATTTTAAAGAAAATGCATTACCTTGAAAGAAGGTAAATTTACTAAATAAAAAAACAGTAAGTACCCCCTTTCATATCCTGCTTATTTTTATTTTTATCTATGCTCTCAATGTTATTTACAATTATAATATCTAGATAGTGGAAATGCTATATAATGGATCACTATTGCATATCACTGCTCAAATCTGTACCATCATGCTGATAGCGTGAAATTGGCCACCAAAGTATTTACAGTTCGAGAATTAACAAACACTACTAATCAGGGCCCTTTTTTTTTTTTTTTTTTTGATATATGCTTTTTAACATTTATCAACCCATCAGTGACTGGAAGTGTGATGCAGGATTTGGAGGCTTAAGCCAAGTCCTTCCTTCGTAGCATGAGTTACAAATTCACCTTATCTATTCTTTTTTTAAATTGAGATATAATTGATATAAACATATTAGCTTAATACTTGTATATATTGTGAAATGATCATCGCAATAAGTCTTTTTAACATTCATCGCCACATGTAGCTACAGAATATTTTTCTTGTTATCAGAACTTTTAAGAGATAATCTCTCAGCAACTTTCAAATGTGCAATACAACACTATTAACCATCCTCTGCAATAATCCCATGCCTTGGTTATTTTATAACTGGGAGTTTGTACATTTGACCCTCTTTACCCATGTCATCCACCTCCCAGCACCACCACCCACCTCTGGTAAGCACACACCTGATCACTTTTTCTAAGTCGGGCTTTTGTTTAGTTGTTGTTTTAGATTACAAGTAAGATCATATACAGTGCTTGACTTTCTCTGTCTGATTTACTTTACTTAGCATAATACCTTCAAGGTTCACCCATGTTGCCACAAATTCACCTCATTTATTCTTATATGTTCTATTGCTTCAATTTAAGAAAGCAAAAATACAGAGTAATTGCAGAAACTGAATCTCCTAAATGTGCAGTTTAAAGTCAATGAGGACCATAGTGGGAAAAGCTGCTTTTGTCTTTCTTTGATGAACTCTAATGTTTAGAAATGAAAACATAAATAAATTCAAGTTACTAAGGTACAAGCCTAACATTAAGGTTGTGTGGAGGAATAAGGTGGCATTATTCCACGTGATAGCCACGGTCATAGCATAGGATATGCACATGCAGGAGAAAATTGCCTTATATGAAGTGTTTTCAACACATTATTTTAGGATGAGTTTTATGCCTTAAGAATCAACAAAAAGCAAGTTACTATGTTTTATCTCCTTGTGAATAGAGACCAGGTCTTATTTATTTTCCCGAGTCAGATGGGTTGACATTTGCCTTCCAATATTCCTACACAGCAAAAGGTCATTCCATCTACACAAAGCCTGTCAAGCAGAAAGCCTTTTCAGAAAGAAAGCTCACTGAAGAAGCACTAGAAAATAGATAAAATACAAAAAGTAAGGCTACTCAAATCCTATAGTTTGATTGTATCAACTTCATTGTGAATTCCCAGAAAAAGCAAGAATTGCAGCCGTTCTGTGTGAGGATCAGCTTCGCTGGGCTATTCATTCTTTTTAAAATCCTTTTATTAAGAGTGCTTTGATGAATTGTTGGACTATGGTATTGCATGGTGAGAACTTAGGATAAATGATATAATGTTTTAGAGTGGGAAAACTAAGAGACTGGTAACTAAGAAAAGAATCAAGATTCAGTTTCTAGCCTCTAATAGCTCTTAAGAAGGTCATTTTAACTTTAAGTCCATTGCATCACATGTGTTTGCTCAGTTGTGTCCGACTCTTTGCAGCCCTATGGACTGTAGGCCACCAGACTCCTCTGTCCATGGATTATCCAGGCAACAATACTGGAGTGGGTTACCATTTCCTTCTCCAGGGGATCTTCCTGACCCAGGGATCGAATTTGCATCTCCTGTGTCCCCTGCATTGCATGCAGATTCTTTACCATTGAGCCATTAACTTTCAGTCCATAATCTCCTAATATTTTCATTGCTACAGATAGCCAACCGCTGAAAGGTAGAATGAATCTTGTGATACTAGAATGAGACATTGGTATGAACCCATGTTTAGCTTAATATAGATACACATGACTAAGAGGTAAATAATATAGGTATGTGTACATAAACAAAGTGTTTTATATATATGTAAGTTGGGAAGATCCTCAGGAGAAGGAAATGGCAACCCACTCCAGTTCTCTTGCCTGAAAAATCCCATGGATGGAGGAGCCTCGTGGGCTACAGTCCATGGGGTTGTAATGAGTTGGACACAACTGAGCGACTTCATTTTCATACAAACGTGTGTGTGTGTGTGTGTGTGTGTGTGTGTGTTAAAAGAATCCACCTGCCATTTCAGGAGACATGGGTTTGATCCCACGGTTGGGAAGATCCCCTGGAGAAGGAAATGGTAAACCACTCCAGTATTCCAACCTAAGAAATTCCATGGACAGAGGAGCCATGTGGTTGCAAAGAGTCAGGCACAACTTAGTAACTAAACAACCACCAGAACAACATATGTATTTATATGTATACACATACACATATATATTCTCAAGCTCCTGCCCACTAACAAAACTTAGGAGCAATAATACCCCCCAGAAGCAATAAACACATCAAGTTCCCAGAACTTGGTTTCTAATACCATTCTCTAATAACTAGAACAGGGCTCCTTGGAGAAGTGGCTGATCCTGGAGCTGTGACAGAGAATTGACATGATAAGCTTGGCTCATTTCTGAGTCCATAAAGTAAGTAGTCAAAAAATTAAACAATGAGGGTGTATCAAAGGAACACCAAAGCAATCTGAAATAGCTCCCAAGGGAACCATGTGAGCAAGAAAATAAATATTATAATATTGGTTTATAACCCAATGTATTAAATAAATTTCCATGAATATATAACTATATGATTGAATAAAATTTTAGAATGGGAAATAATAGATAATAATAGAAAATTCTCCCATAGAGAAGAGTCCAAATAATTGATGTAAATAATGATCCCTTAATATGGTAGAATATTAAAACTTTAAGTGTAGGCTTCACATGTTGCCTGCATTCCAAAGAGAAAACTATGGAAAGGGGGAGAAAGAGAAACTTTACGTTAGGGCAACCCACCAACCACTGCCTCAAAGTAGCCAGGGTCAGGATATCAGCACTGAATCAGGTTGATGACTGCTATTCTGTAGTCACTCAGCTGTGTCTGACTCTTTGAGACCCCCCTGGACTGCAGTATGCCAGGTTTCCCCATTCTTTACTGTCTCCTGGAGTTTGCTCAAACTCATGTCTTTTTGAGTCAGTGATGCCATCCAACCATCTGATCCTCTATCCCCTTTCTCCTCCTGCCCTCAAGCTTTCCCAGCATGACGGTCTTTTTTGATGAGCTGGCTCTTCGCATCCGGTGGCCAAAGAAGCATAAGTCCTTCCAATGAATACTCAGGATTTATTTCCTTAAGGATGGACTGGTTTGATCTCCTTGCTATCCAAGGGACTCTCAAGAGTCTTCTCCAGCTCCAGTGTTTGAAAGCATCAATTCTTCAGTGCTGTGCCTGCTTTATCATCCAAATCTCACATTTGTACATGGCTACTGGAAATACCATAGGTTTGACTATACAGACTTTCATTGGTGAAGTGATGTCTCTGCTTTTTAATATGCTGTCTAGGTTTGTCATAGCTTTTCTTCCAAGGAGCAAGTGTCTTCTTTTAATTTCATGGCTGCAGTCACTGTCTGCATTGATTTTGGAGCCCAAGAAAATAACATTTGTCACTATTGCCATTTTCCTCCCATCTATTTGCCATGAAGTGATGGGACCAGATGCCATGATCTTAGTTTTATGAATGTTGAGTTTTAAGCCAGCTTTTTACTCTCCTCTTTAACCTTCATCAAGAGGCTCTTTAGTTCCTCTTCACTTTCTGCCATATGTAACCTTTATATGATGTCATAAAGGTGACACTTTAGCTAGTGGTCTTTCTCCTTAAAATTGACAATTTCAGTCCAGTCATAAACAAAACATCAACAAAACATATTTTTCAAAATGCCTGAACAGTACTCTAAACTGTGAAAGTCATCAACAAAAAGGAAAATCTAAGAAACAGTCACAGTAGAGTACACTATGGAGACTTATAGGCTGAAGATAATGTAGTATCCTGGGTGGAATCCTGGAACAGAAAAAAAAAAAAGTAGATAAAAGTTGAGAAAATTTCACTGAAATATGTACGTTAGTTCAAAAAAATGCGTCAGTATTTGTTCTTTGTGTCTCTGTGTGTCATTCACTCATTCGTGTCCAAGTCTTTGTGACCCCATGAGCTGTAGCTCGCCAAGCTCCTCTGTCCATGGAATTATCCAGGCAAGAATACTGGAGTGGGTTGCCATTCCCTTCTGCAAGGGATCTTCCCAACCCAGGGATCAAACACAGATCTCCCACCCTGCAGGCAGATTCTTTACCATTTGAGCCACCCGTGAAGCCCGTTGGTTCTTTAGTTGTAACAAATGTATCATGCGCTTATAAGATAGTAATAACTGGGAAAACTTGATGTGGGATATAGTGAGATTTTCTCAACCATCTTGGCAATAGTTTTTGTATGGCCATTGACTAACATAGTTGCTGTAAAAATATACCAAATTGGAAATTTATTATTTGTATATTATTGATGTACAATTGACATATAACATGTTATTAGTTTTAGGTGTATAGCATAATTATTTGAAATACCTATAAATTCTGAAGGAATTTTTATTAAAAAATTACAATGACACGTGGGACTTCCATGGTAGTTCAGTGGTTGGGCATCCACCGTGCAGTGCAGGGGACACAGGTTCAATCCATGGTCAGGGAACTAAGATCTCACATGACGTGGGGCAGCTAGCCTGCATGCCGCAACTTAGAGAGCCTACGTGCAACAACTGCGACTCAACCAAAGTAAACAAATAAATATTTCTTAAAATTGCCATGATAGAAATGCTAGGCTTCCATTACCAAATGTTCTTATATTTTAAAGAAGATGTTTGGATATATTATCTTATTCAATTTTAAAGTTAAGTGTAGTGTAAATCTGTAGGTAGTAGATGATAAGACATCCTCAATACAATGATGCTTAATTTGGAGAAGCTTTACACCTTGAAGCATATTAGCACTTTAACCTAAGTAGCTGAAATCACACTGTAAAAAAGACAGCTTTGTTACAGTCTGTTTCTAGCTATGCCACTACCAAGCATGGCAGCTGAGACAAATTTCTTAGTCTCATACTCATCAGCTTTTCTGACCTCGTTGTTGTTTTTCTGTCGCTCAGTCATGTCCGACTCTTCGTGACCCCATGGACTATAGCCCGCCATGCTTCCCTGTTCTTCACCAACTCCCGGAGTTTCCTCAAACTCATGACAATTGAGTCGGTGAAGCCATCCAACCATCTCACCCTCTGTCATCCCCTTCTCCTCCTGCCTCCAATCTTTCCCAGCATCAGGGTTTTACAGATGACTCAGCTCTTCGCATCAGGTGGCCAAAGTGCTGGAGTTTCAGCTTTAACATCAGTCCTTCCAATGAACACCCAGGACTGATCTCCTTTAGGATGGACTGGTTGGATCTCCTTGCAGTGCAAGGCACTCTCAATAGTCTTCTCCAACACCACAGTTAAAAAGCATCAATTCTTCAGCACTCAGCTTTCTTTATGATCCAGCTCTCACATCCATACATGACTACTGGAGAAACCATAGCTTTGACTACATGGATCTTTGTTAGTGAAGTGATGTCTCTGCTTTTTGATACACTATACATGTCATAGTTTTTCTTCCAAGGAGCTAGCAAGTATGTTAGTTTCATGGCTGCAGTCACCATCTCAGTGACTTTGGAGACCAAGAAAATAATAATGGTCTGTGAAGCAGTGGTGGGTGACTTCTGGAACTCCCTCGCTTTTTCTATGGTCCAACAGATGTTGGCAATTTGACCTCTGGTTCCTCTGCCTTTTCTAAACCTATCCTGTGTATCTGGAAGTTCTCGTTCACGTACTGCTAAAGCCTAGCTTAAAGGACTTTGAGCATTACCTTACTAACATGTGAAACGAGCTTAAAACTCGACATTCAAAAAAATAAGATCTTGGCATCTGGTCCCATCACTTCCTGGCAAATAGACGGGGAGACAGTGGAACGGTGGCAGACTTTATTTTGGGGGGCTCCCAAATCATTGCAGATGGTGGTGACTGCAGCCATAAAATTAAAAGACACTTTCCCCTTGGAAGAAAAGCTATGACCAACCTACACAGCATATTAAAAAGCAGACACATTACTTTGCCAACAAAGGTCCATCTAGTCAAAGGTATGATTTTTCCAGTAATCATGTATGGATGTGAGAGTTGGACCATAAGGAAAGCTGAGCACCGAAGAATTGATGCTTTTGAGCTGTGGTGTTGGAGAAGACTCTTGAGAGTCCCTTGGACTGCCAGGAGATCCAACCAGTTCATTCTAAAGGAAATCGTCAGAAGGACTGATGCTGAAGCTGAAACTCCAATACTTTGGCCATCTTACGTGAAGAACTGACTCTTTGGAAAAGACCCTGATGCTGGAAAAGATTGAAGGCAGGAGGAGAAGGGGACGACAGAGGATGAGATGATTGGATGGCATAACTGATTCGATGGACGTGAGTTTGAACAAGCTCCAAGAGTTGGTGATGGACAGGGAAGCCTGGCGTGTGGCAGTCCTTGGAGTCGCAAAGAATCGGACATTACTGAGCAACTGAACTGAAGTGAACTGTATGGTAGTTTACGCATTTTTTGGCATTGCCTTTCTCTTGGATTGGAATGAAAACTGACCTTTTCCAGTCCTGTGGCCACTGCTGAGTTTTCCAAATTTGCTGGCATATTGAGTGCAACACTTTCACAGCATCATCTTTTAGGATTTGAAATAGGTCTGCTGGAGTTCTATCACCTCAACTATCTTTATTTGTAGTAATGCTTCCTAAGGCCCACCTGACTTTGCACTCCAGGATTTCTGGCTTTAGGTGAGTGACCACACTGTCTTGGTTATCCAGGTCATTAAGATCTTTTTTGTATAGTTCTGTGTATTCTTGCCACCTCTTCTTAATCTCTTTTGCTTTTGTTAGTTCCTTGCCATTTCTGCCTTTATTTTGCCCATCTTTGCATGAAATGTTCCCTTGGAGAATACAGGCCCATTATTTAACACCTTCTGCTTCCTCATCTTTAAAGCAGAGATAACACAGTGCCTGTCTTATAAAGTCATCAGAAGATTCGTGTGGTTAGACCTATGCGGAATGTGCACAGCACCTGACACAAAGATTATAGTGCTTGTCTGCGTCTATTTTCTTGTCCACGTAGCTAATTAGTTTGCCCTTAATTTAACATAATGAAATATATGTATATGTTTATGAACTTTTCAAAGAAAACCAATATAGAAGAAATACACTAGCATGTTTATAGTGCCTGTATTGGGTTTTAGCATAATGATTTTTTTTAAATAAATTTAGATAGTTTAAAAAATTTCCACAGTGATCTATATGCATTTTAACAGGTAATTTACCCAGTGTATTGACTCACATGGGGAAATTCCAGCTCCAATTTTGTTTACTTCCTAAAGAATTTCACCAAATTATGTAGATAATCATGCAAACACTGAAGCTTGTTTTGTTTTCATACATTGGATTCTCTAGAAAACTTCTATTATGTACATATATATGTGAATTTGATTTCTAATAATTGATTCAAAGTTTATTTTATATTACATCTTTTCAACTGTGTAACCAGTAATATCATCCATTTCTTTCTTGCCTTACCCTCTTGTTTAAAATGGTACAGGATTGCTTGTTTTCCTCTCTTGGGCAAAGATGGGTATACTGCCACAGTAAACCTTTACTATAAGCAGATACTCTCAAGTTTGTTTTAATTGTTAAAACTTAACAGCAGTAACATAGAACAGTGAACAGCCTGGGTTTTTCTCTTTTTCAAGTTGTCAATATAAATAAATTAGGACCTTTGAAAATATGAGGTTCTGCTTCCACTACCAGTCTTTGTAATTAATGTGCAGGAAGTTTATCAAACACTTGAAATAGGGTGAGTGTTTTGCTGAATTTGCTCCAGATCCTGGAGTTGAGTTGATACCTACTTGCTACTTTTCACAGGCTCTTTCAAAGTACTCTAATTAAATATGAAAGGACTAACTTTGGGAGGTTCCCATCACTGCTGTTTGACCATGAAGGTTAAGGACAACCAGGAGACAGTACAGTTCTAGATCCTTCTCTATTTGCAGGATCAGAAATATGTTCTATTTTTTTTTTTTTGAAATGCTCCCTGTCTCCAAATTGATTTTAGAACTCAAGAGCTAGAAGGATTGAACTGGTGCCGTTTCGAGCACCTTCCATAGAAGAGTTGCCTACGGCATATTCTGCTATCTACTGCAGTTTTCTAAACCTAAGTGCTTTTCGTTATAATCAGGCAATTCATGCTGCATCTAAACTTTGGGTGTATCTATATATTCTAGAAAAACTGTTATCCAACAGCCAATCCTAACTTTCTGAGACATTAACAGATTAACCAAGAAACAAACAAGTATATTTCTGAAGCATTTTCAGCTTAGAGAGATAAATTACAATATGAGTCAATTACAAGTATCATTTTTATGAAAAGGTAGTTTGAGAGAGCACTATCAGGACAAAGGCAGAAATCTTTCCTTTTTGATTAGAAGTGCTTTATCTTCTCAGTCTTGACACTAAGACATGAATGGCTTGTACAAATATTGTATTTTGGTTAATAAAACTGAGAAAGATTATTGCTGTGGCTAGTATTCTAAGAGGACATTTAAGCCATATCAAATTTAGTGTGTTTGCCCAAAACTATCTAACTGACTATGTCATTCACTAAATCTTAAAAAAACAGACTAGAAATATGATAGTTATGGAGGGTCCATTGTTTTGATGGCCTGTGGAGTTTCAACCAATTCTTTGAGAAGAAATGTATTCAGAGAATGCCTCTGAGTCCCCTATTGCAGAATTTTTATGAAAGTGTAAAAAGCAAGAACAAAAACTCCACAGTGTAGAGAACTGGAGGGGAGTAGGGAGTGGGGAAGGTAGGAAAGAAAGATTAAAA
Source organism: Capricornis sumatraensis (assembly GCF_032405125.1). Classification (NCBI taxonomy): domain Eukaryota; kingdom Metazoa; phylum Chordata; class Mammalia; order Artiodactyla; family Bovidae; genus Capricornis; species Capricornis sumatraensis. The sequence goes on from NC_091083.1 coordinate 4,852,564, forward strand.
GAGTGATAAATAAAAGATATCTGAGAACATCTCTCCAATGTTTAAAGTAATGAATTCAATGAACTTTTTTGCACAGCTGGAAATGTTCTCTGTTTGTGCTCTCTAGTATGGTAAGGCCACTTAGCCTCATGTGGCTATTGAACACTTAAAACATAATTAATGTTGTGGGATGATTTGAGAGAATAGCATTGAAACATGTATATTACCATATGTGAAATAGATCGCCAGTCCAGGTTTGATGCATGAGACAGGGTGCTCGGGGCTGGTGCACTGGGATGACCCAGAGGGATGGGATGGGGAGAGATGTGGGAGGGGGGTTCAGGATGGGCAACAAATGTACACCCGTGGCTGATTCATAGCAATGTATGACAAAAACCACTACAATATTGTAAAGTAATTAGCTCCCAATTAAAATAAATGAATAAATTTAGAAAACGTAACTACTGTGACTGAGGAAAATGAATTTTTAATTTATTTAATTTCTAATTAAATAAGCACATGTAGCTAGTGGCTGCCTTAGGGGAGGGCACAGGTTTACAGCTTTACAGCTCAATGTGTGGTCTTTGCATCAGAACTATCAACATCTGGGAGCTTATTAGAAGTGCAGAATCTTGGCTCCCAATCAGTCCTACTGATCCAGAATATGCATTTTAACAACATCCTAAGGCAAGTAGTATGAAAGCTTGAAAGGTCCTGCCCTGGAGCAATTTTCACTTTGCTATAATCACCCATTCAGAAAGAAACTCTATTCTCTATTTTACCACAGGCTAAGACACATTAGAAACATGCTCATTTTACCCACAGAAGAGTGAGGCCGTAGGGGTGAGCTGTAATAGTGCTGGAACTGCTTACTTTAAATCTTTTCCAAACGTGAATAAAATGTGCCCCCTTGAATGATCTGTTGATTTATCCATTTATGAGAGAAACACAAAGTCCTTATATAGGAGGTGCTGTCTGATATTTACTGAGTATCTTCAGTTAAATCTGAGCGTGTTCTTTATTTCTCTGAAGTGAGGGGAAAGGTGGGGAGGGATAAACAGGTTACCAGTTTCATTCTTGGGACTGAGATTTTAAAGTTATCATTTAAAAATTCAAAGACAATGTCCTAAGAGCTAGAACTGGAGAATGATGTTGGTTAAACAGTTTATTGTATTTGAGCCCTTACTATATGTCTTACTTTGATTTCCCCTAAATCTGATTCTGAGACAAGAACTTGGGGACGTCTGTTTGCCAGTGACCCCGAGAACCACTGTGAGCGCAGTGAGGGGAGCCAAGCAGGGACAGGAAGAAGGGCAGTGCAGGGCACACTGCCGCCTGGGTCACAGATGTGGGTAGCTGGGGTTCAGTCCCTCTGGGGGACATCTGAGAGGCTGTGGGTGTTCGAGGGAGGAAGACACCAGCATATCTGGGAACTGTCTGCCTCAGATTCTGGTGACTTCCTAGGTGGTGATGATGGGAGGGGCCTGCAGAGTCTTGACCATAGTGGACATTGCTTCTGTAATAGGCTGTTACCCTGGAGAAAGATAATGAGAGCTACTGGGGAGTGAGGACTAAGAACCAGGACAGTTGAATCTCACTTAGGTCTCCTAGTCTTTAATTATTTGGCTTAGGTACCTTGCTCTGGGCCCCAGAGTACAATAGTATTCCCTGCTGTAATGTCACTATTCTTCTCTACCCTTCCTCATCAATATCTGTGTTATCGGTTATCTGAGATATCTGTTATCTGAGATAACCATCAGTTATCTCTGTTTTACTGAGACTAACCCTTTCCATCTCTCTCCCTACTCCTCCAGAGAACACAAAACAACCTAGATGCTAATGAATGTCAAAAAGCATAGGCATGATTTGGGTTGAAGTTCCATTTGGCCTGTGTGTGGTTTAGCTACTTCTAAGTTCAAGATATTGTATTTGAATTATACTTGCAGAATCAAGAGAATGGACATGCCTGGTATGGTAAAGGAGTTCTTTATTCCTTATGTGCCTTCATTTATGTTTATCTCAAAAATTACTGAAAGCCATTTGCATAAAGTTGCTAGTACAATAAGTTCTGGATGGGTAGAAAATAAAGGCAAGTATTTATAGAAAAAAAAGTCCTTTAGATTTAAAAATATTGCATAAAATCAGATTTAGTTATATATTATCAGATTGACTTTCCTACATAAAACAGAATTCTGAAGGCTCTACAATAAAACCCAGGACAAGTAGTCATACTAATTGCAAAGGATGTGAAGATAACATTTGCTTCCTTTAAGTAACCTATTGTCCCTTTGGGAGGTAAGATATTAATATATCCCTAAGAAGAACAACCTAGATAGCATATTCAAAAGCAGAGACATTACTTTGCCGACTAAGGTCCGTCTAGTCAAGGCTATGGTTTTCCAGTAGTCATGTATGGATGTGAGAGTTGGACTGTGAAGAAGGCTGAGCACCGAAGAATTGATGCTTTTGAACTGTTGTGGTGTTGGAGAAGACTCTTGAGAGTCCCTTGGACTGCAAGGAGATCCAACCAGTCCATTCTAAAGGAGATCAACCCTGGGATTTCTTTGGAAGGAATGATGCTAAAGCTGAAGCTCCAGTACTTTGGCCACCTCATGCGAAGAGTTGACTCATTGGAAAAGACTTTGATGCTGGGAGGGATTGGGGGCAGGAGGAGAAGGGGACGACCGAGGATGAGATGGCTGGATGGCATCACGGACTCGATGGATGCGAGTCTGAGTGAACTCCGGTAGTGGGTGATGGACAGGGAGGCATGGCATGCTGCGATTCATGGGGTCGCAAAGAGTCAGACATGACTGAGCGACTGAACTGAACTGAACTGAACTGAAAGAAGAAGAAACATAACCTTTGAATGAATATATTTTACCCACAATCACGAGTAGGACCAGAAGGAGATTCTGTGGATATTTGGGAGAGTGTGTGTGTGAGAAAGCCCAGGGGAGCAGCATAGCTGTCTTTTAGCATCCTCGGTAAGGACTCTTCTGGACATGGGAGTGTTTGAACCAGTGCTTGAAGAATTAGAAATAGATAATAGAGACTTCCAAGAGGATCACACAAACTGAGCTGGGTTTGATTATGTTGGGTTTAGAGGGCTGTGTGTAGATAGCCTGACTGAAGGAGACTGTTTGGCAGAAAAGGGAAAGTTGAGCATGCCAGGGGGAGCACGAGTGCCAGGAGTAGGACTCGAGTGCTGCAGTCCTAGGGCCCTCTTCCACAGCTGAAAGGACCAGGTTCGCTACACATATAGTTTTTGCAAGGTGGACTTGATCGTGGCAATAGGACGTTATTGTCTCAATAGTTCTTTTTTTTTTTTTTTTGTCCTGTATAAGACCAGTGTTTGGGGGTTATTCATTAAAGAGTTCATCCATTTCTTTACTTTTGTTGAGTCCTTGAACTAGAACTGCAACACTGAACAGAAGAGCTCACCCTACAGGTTGACAAATGATTTCAGTTCAGTGCAATAAACCTAAATAAAAAGTGTCCATGAAACTGTATACAGCCTAATTAGATTCTCTAATTGATTTGTTATTTAATTCCTATTTTCAATGGAATCCCACATACTTTGTAACAAGACAGAATGTCTGAGCAGAAAATCTTACATGAGAAAATCCAGTTTATCAGATACTAAAAGCGCATTTTTATTCTTGTGCAATAGTTCTTCTAGAAGGATGTTCTGAGGCATGCTTAAATAGCCTGCAGACCAACTTGTAGGAAAGCCAAGCTGCCCACGAGCATGATACATGGGTGTCACTAGTCTGCAGTTGCCCAGTTGGAGTGGGCGGCAACTTGCCGTCCTTGAACTCGGGGTGGGATCCTTTTCATCAAGTTCAAGCCTGAAGCTCATGGGCGTTCCCGTGAGGGATGCTGGGGTCTTCTGCAGGTCCGCTGAATGTAAGGTTGAAGGTGCTGGGAGTCAGACATAGATTCCTGGTTGCCCTCGCTGTCTCCCGCTTCATTCCCATCTGTCTTTCCAAGTTGCCTGATGTACAGCCATGTGGGTCCCACCAGTAAATGCAAAAGCACCAATCTTCCATAGACCCCTTCACCAGCTCCCACAGTTTTATGAGATAGACTTGCTCTAGTAACCCTGCTTCCCTGTCACTCTGAGTGGCTCTGCCTCCTGGATCTTGTGCCAGCTTCATTAGCACCTGTTCCCTCCATCCCACTCGTCAGGCCACCTCCAAGCCTTAAAGCATCACGTGATCAGGGACACTTACAAAGTCAGAAACTCTGGGATTGAATATCTTCAGAACATGTAGATCATGGCTTCTGTTCACATGCCCTAAAAGAACTTAGAAATGAGCATATGTAAGTTCTTATTTTGTTGAAATCTGTAGTGAGTGATGAAGGGCAGTCACTTAGTGAAACACCTTCTGAAAGCTTTCTTTGTTCTTTCTTTTTCTTTGTTTTTTTCAAAGATGATCTTTGGGTTTTGAAAAAGTAGGCTATAATGAGAAAATAAAAATCTACATTTTAGAAAAAGGATAACTACTTTGTGACCTTCTTCTCTAATTATAGTCTAATTTTCATACAATGACTAAGTGTTTTTGATGTCTGGGTTGACTCAAACACACTGATGATTCTGATTATCTTAACCTAGCCATCCTGGAGAGAGACTGGAAGAAATGGTTCTGGGTTTCCCCAAAACCCCCAAAGCCACCTTGCCTACACAGAGAGGAGGGAACAACACTGAGCTTTCTAAGGGTCCCATGAACCTTAAAATCCCCATCAGTATAAAATACTTTTAAGATATTTCCATTAGCTCACTAATATAATTTTCACATGATAATTGCAGTTAAGCTCATTAGTGTAATTTTCACATGATTATTGCAACTATTATTTATGTAAGCATCACTGATCATGTGGAAAATTAAAGATGTTAAAATATTGACATTGATGATAGTAAGTAGTGGTTGTTTATAAGATGTCTAAGTTTTGAAAGCTTTTTCATATAATCTTTTAAAATCAAAGTTAACATGTCTTTGATGTATAAAATTAAACTTGTAACACTTACTCTGAACTTCACACAATGTTTACCAGCTTCTGTAATACTTTTTTCTTTTTTCTAAAGTTGAACTACAGTTGATTTACAGTGTTGTGTTAGTTTATATATGCAACAAAGTTACTCAGTTACATACATGTATATATGCATATGTATATGACTATGAATATATATGTATCTGAATAACTTTGTTGCATACATATATATGCATATGTATATGTACATATACATATATACACACACATATATATATACTTTTTTCAGATTCTTTTCCATTATAGATTATTGCAAGATATTGAATATATTAAATATTTCCCTGTGCTGTTCAGTAGGTCCTTGTTGTTTATCTACTTTATATATAGTAGTGTGTATCTGCTAATCCCAAACTCCTAATTTATGCCTCCCCTGTTCACCCATTTGGTAACTATAAGATTGCTTTCTATGTCTGTCAATCCATTTTCGTTTTGTAAATAACTTAATTTGTATCATTTTTTGATTCCACATCTATGAGATATCATATAATATTCATCTTTGTTTGAATTACTTAGTATGATAATGTCTAGGTTCATCTAGTTCAGTTCAATTCAATTCAGTCTCTCAGTTGTGTCCCACACTTTGCGACCCCATGGACTGCAGCACACCAAGCCTCCCCATCCATCACCAACTCCCGGAGTTTACTCAAACTCATGTCCATTGAGTCGGTGATGCCATCCAACCATCTCTTCTTCTGTCATCTCTTTCTCCTCTCTCCTTCAATCTTTCCCAGCATCAAAGTCTTTTCCAATGAATCAGTTCTTCACATCAGGTGGCCCAAGTATTGGAGTTTCAGCTTCAGCATCAGTCCTTCCAATGAATATTCAGGACTGATCTCCTTTAGGATGGACTGGTTGGATCTCCTTGCAGTCCAAGAGACTCTCAATACTCTTCTCCAACACCACAGTTCAAAAGCACCAATTTTTCGGGGCTCAGCTTTCCTTATAGTCCAACTCTCACATCCATACATGACTACTGGAAAAACCATAGCTTTGACTAGACTTTGTTGTCAAAGTAATGTCTCTGCCTTTTTTTTTTTTTTTTCATTTTATTTTATTTTTATTTTATTTATTTATTTATTTATTTATTTAAATTTTAAAATCTTTAATTCTTACATGTGTTCTCAAACATGAACCCCCCTCCCACCTCCCTCCCCATAACATCTCTCTGGGTCATCCCCATGCACCAGCCCCAAGCATGCTGTATCTTGCGTCAGACATAGACTGGCGATTCAATTCTTACATGATAGTATACATGATAGAATGCCATTCTCCCAAAAAGTAATGTCTCTGCTTTTTAATAAGCTGTCTAGGCTGATCATAACTTTTCTTCCAAGTTGCAAGTGTCTTTTAATTTCATGGCTACAGTCACAATCTGCAGTGATTCTGGAACCCCCCCAAAATAACGTCTGTCACTGTTTCCACTGTTTCCCCTTCTATTTGCCATGCAGTGATGGGACCAGATGCCATGATCTTAGTTTCCTGAAAGTTGATTTTTAAGCCAACTTTTTCACTCTCCTCTTTCACTTTCATCAAGAGACTCTTTAGTTCTTTGCTTTCTGCCATAAGGGTGGTATCATCTGCATATCTGAGATTATTGATATTTCTCCCAGCAATCTTGATTCCAGCTTGTGTTCCATCCAGTGCAGCATTTCTCATGAGGTACTCTGCATATAAGTTAAATATGATGTTAAATAGGTTCATCCATGTAGCTGCAAATGGCACTATTTCATTCTTTTCATGGCTGAGTAATATTCCATTGTGGACTTCCCTTATAGCTTAGGTGGTAAAGAATCTGCCTGCAGTACAGGAGACCTGGGTTAGATCCCCTGGAGGAGGGCATGGTAACCCATACTAGTATTCTTGCCTGGAGAATCTCCATGGATAGAGCAGCCTTGTAGCCTATAGTCCCTGGGGTCACAAAGAGTCAGACATGACTGAACAACTAAGCACAGCACAGCACAGTATTTCATTGTATATATCTACATCTTCTTTATCCATTCCTCTCTTGTTGCACATTTAGGTTGCTTCCTTGTCTTGGGTATTGTAAATAATGCTGCTATGAAGTTGGGATGCATGTATGTTTTCAAATTAGATTTTTTGTCTTTTCCACATATATGCCAGGAGTGGGATTGCTGGATCATATGATAACTCTATTTCAGCTGTTTAAGGAATCTCAATACTGTTTCCAGTGGTACCTTCCTCAATTTATATTCCCACCAGCAGGGTAAGAAGTTTCCCTTCGTTTCACACCCTCACCAGTGTTTATTGTTTGTAAACTTCAATGATGGCCATTCTGATCAGTGTGCAGTCATACCTCATTGTAGTTTTGAAGTGTGTTTCTCTATGAGTGATCTTGAGTACCTTTTCATGAGCCTGTTAGTGCTTCTCGAACACCGTTCTGTAGCTTTTGTGTCTGTCATCGGAAACACCTTTTTACTAAGTAAGCTTGTATTTTCAGAAATGGGACTTAAATAGGCCTGGGACAGTGCTTACCTTATAAAAACTATCCAAAAATGTTAGTGATTGTTAGGGTAATTTCACAGGGAAGTAATAGTAGAAAATTGGACTATTTGCTCAAAAATACAGTTTATTTGTAACTCAGATATTTATGTATTCAGTTTGCTTATAATGTTTGTAAATTCTGAGATAACTATTCTCTTAACACTGTGGTAGGTTTGTCATTGTCTTTGATTTGTAGGCCTTGGTTATCTACGTGAGCATCAGTTTGTATCTGAAATTATTGTGAATGTATTTGCATATTAGAAATGAGCCTGTCGAAATTCCATTATTTAATAAGGTCACAGCAGTAATCCTGATTAATGGAGCTGATTCTTGAGAGCTCTGAGGATAATGCTAAGACATTTATAAATATACATTTTCATAACAGAAAATGCCCTTCATTTCCTTGCCTGTAAAGAATGGGTAATGACATCTACCTTATGGATAATTATGAAAATGAGAGAGGTTCCTGAATTAGCTCAATGAGAACAAGCAAGCAGAGCCGAGCTGCAGGTAGTGGGCCGTCAGCTGGTCACTTTCACTGGTCTGCATGTCCTGTTCCTGCCCCTGATCCTTGCAGAGGACATGACTCCAATTTATAATTTTTCTGTGACCCCCCAGGTTTGTTTGGGAGTATTTGAAATATAAATATGAAATCTTAGAGTAACCAGAGTTTACTAAATAGCTTTAGTGATGTTTTTAATGTTATCTTCAGTAAATACAATTTTGAAAGCCTGTACATTAAATCAGTGCACTTAGGTAGCTAAAACAAGACTGTCATAAGACAATGCAAGGCTGTACTTCAGAAATCCAAGTGTGTCTGTGACAGTAATGGAAAGATTCCAGTCAGAAAGAGAAATTTGCCATCACAATTCTGAATTTCTTAAGTTTACTAGAAGTGCATATTTTTAAAGTCTGTTTTTGTTTTAAATACCTCAATAAGATAGACCAGTTTGACACTCTGAAAGAAATTTCAAAACTCAGCTGTCGTCTGAGTCATGTCCCAAGTAAGAGGCATACTGAGGGAAAGTCATTATTTAGAGAAATGACAGAGGACTCAGTTTCCCAGTTAAGCTAGTGGGAGGAATGAACAGCATTGTTACAATGTGGGAAAAATGAATCCTATAAGCTAACCATTATTTGTGAAGCTCATTGATGCCAATAATTTACTTTCATAGGTTATATGTTACACAGCTTTCTAGGTACCCACTTTTATTTGTTTTTAGGCATTAAGTTGCCAACAATGTAGAATCCTAGCCTTCCGGCTCTGAAAGTTTGTGGAATCTGTAATTTCAAAAAGGCATAAAAAGAAATAAGGAATATTAAACAATGGGAAGTTTTGCATTGTATTTACTTTGTCAAGATAATCAAATCCTTGAGAGAGCTTCCTTAGAAATAATAGAAGTTTAGGTTCAGAAGGATGTACAAGGTCCTTTCACCCTGCTGGATAGGCAGTGGACCTATCAGATGCTCTTCAAAAAAAGTGCTCCTTGATCTAATAAACATGGAAAACTTCATATACCATAAGTAACAATTTGCATTAGCATGTTATGGGTTCTATGAGTTCTATCTTAAAGAAACCATTTTAAATTTAACCCAATAACCCCTAAATTTATTTTAGCAGAGTCCCTTTTATGCCCTAGAACTTGACTCATTGGTAAATGTTTATTTAATCTGACCTTAAATTTGTCCTGAGTACTCAACTTGTGGTCTTTGGACTACTAGCATCAGCATCACCCAGAACTTTTTAGAAATTCAGTAACAGGCCCAGCCCCAACCTGGTAAATGATACTTTGCATTTTTCTTTTTTATTTATTTATTATTATTATTTTTTAATTTACAGTATTGTATTGGTTTACCCACACATCAACATGATACGTTGCATTTTAACAAGATCCTTAGGTAGTCCATGGGCATATTGAAGACTGAGAAGCACAGGCCTATTTCATTCTGATTTACCACCTTCACTTCCATGAGCATGGCATCCGGTCCCATCACTTCATGGCAAATAGATGGGGAAACAGTAGCTGACTTTATATTTGGGGGCTCCAAAATCACTGCAGATCGTGATTGCAGCCATGAAATTAAAAGCTGCTTACTCCTTGGAGGAAAAGTTATGACCAACCTAGACAGCATATTAAACAGCAGAGACACTACTTTGTCAACAAAAGTCCGTCTACTCAAGGCTATGGATTTCCCAGTAGTCATGCATGGATGTGAGAGTTGGACTATAAAGAAAGCTGAGCACCAAAGAATTGATGCTTTTGAACTGTGGTGTTAGAGAAGAGTCTTGAGAGTCTCTTGGACTTCAAGGAGATCCAACCATTCCATCCTAAAGGAGATCAGTACTGGGTATTTCATTGGAAGGACTGATGCTGAAGCTGAAACTCCATCACTTTGGCCACCTGATGCAAAGAGCTGACTCATTTGAAAAGACCCTGATGCTGGGAAAGATTGAGGGCAGGAGGAGAAGGGGATGACAAGGATGAGATGGTTGGATGGCATCACTGACTCAATGCACATGGGTTTGGGTAGACTCCAGCAGTTGGTAATGGACAGGGACGCCTGGCGTGCTGTGGTTCATGGGTTCGCAGAGAGTCTGACATGACTGAGTGACTGAACTGAGCTTCCATGAGTTAGAGATCTGCTGAGAAAATACCTCATGTGCAGATTTTAAATAGTTTGGGAACTTCAGGGAATGTGTGGAACCCAAATAGTATCTGCCTGTGCCTTCTCTCTAGATTTTAGGATGGTAGGACACATCTTCAGTGGGCTGTGCATGATGAGTCTGTAGATTACAAACAGTGGACGATGGAGCCCAAGCCTTTGCCCAAGCACCATGTCAGCAGGTGGAGTGTATGGAAACAGATGTACTGAACCAAAATCAAAGTGCAACTAACACTTCCGAAGAAAATATGCATATGAATATTATAAAATGGCAAAAAGATATGATACTGAAAGATGAATTTCCCAGGTCAGTAGATGCCCCAGTACGTTATGGGAGAAGAGTAGAGAAATAACACCAGAAAGAATGAAGAGATGGAGCCAAAGTGAAAACAACGCCCAGTTGTGGATGTGACTCATGATGGAGGTAAAGTCCGATGCTTTAAAGAGCAATATTGCCTAGGAACCAGAAAATTTAGGTCCTAAATCAACTTAGGAGATGGCAAGACTGAACATTGATATTTTAGAAATCGGTGAAATAAAATGGACTGGAACAGGTTAATTTAAGTCAGATGACCATTATATCTACTATTATGGGCAAGAATCCCTCAAGAGAAATGAAATAGCCATCATAGTAAAGAAAATACTCCAAAATGCAGTAAGTGGGTGCAATCTCAAAAACAACAGAATCATCTCTGTTCGTTTTCAAGGCAAACAATTCAATATCACAGTAATACAAGTTTATGCCCCAACCAGTAATGCTGAAGAAGCTGAAGTTGAACTGTTCTATGAAGACCTACAAGACCTTCTAGAACTAACACACAAAAAAGATGTCCTTTTCATTATAGGGGACTGGAATGCAAACGTAGGAAGCCAAGAGCTACCTGGAGTAACAGGCAAATTTGACCTGGGAGTACAAAATTCAAAGTCAAAGGCTAACAGAGTTTTGCCAAGAGAGCACACTGGTCATTGCAAACACCCTCTTCCAACAACACAGGAGAAGACTTCCCATGGACATCACCAGATGGTCAATACCAAAATCAGACTGATTATATTCTTTGCACCCAAAGATGGAGAAGCTCTATACCATCAGCAAAAACAAGACCAGGAGCTGACTGTGCCTCAGATCATGAAGACCTTTTTGCCAAATCCAGACTTAACTTGAAGAAAGTAGGCAAAATCACTTGAAGGTTCAGTTATGACCTAAATCCCTACAAATATACAATGGAAGTGACAAATAGATTCAAGGGTTTAGATCTGATAGACTGCCTGAAGGACTATGGATGGAGGTTTGTGACATTGTACAGGAGGTAGTGAACAAGACCATCCCCAAGAAAAAGAAATTCAAAAAGGCAAAATGGCTGTCTGAAGAGGCCTTACAAAGAGCTGAGAAAAGAAAAGACATGAAAGGCAAAGGAAAAAGGGAAAGGTATGCCAATTTGAATGCAGAGTTCTGAAGAACAGCAAAGAGAGATACAAAAGCCTTCCTCAGTGATCAGTACAAAGAAATAGAGGAAAACAATAGAATGGGAAAGACTAGACATCTCTTCAAGAAAATTAGAGATACCAACGGAACATTTCATGCAAAGATGAGCACAATAAAGGACAGAAATAGTATGGACCTAACAGAAGCATAAGATATTAAGAAGAGGTGGCAAGAATACACAGAAGAACTATACAAAAAAGATTTTCATGAGCTATATAACCATGATGGTATGATCACTCACTTAGAGCCAGACATCCTGGAATGAGAAGTCAAATGGGCCTTAGGAAGCATCACTATGAGCAAAGCTGGTGGAGGTGGTGGAATTCCAGCAGAGCTATTTCAAATCCTGAAAGAAGAGGCTGTGAAAATGCTGCACTCAATATGCCAGCAAATTTGGAAAACTCAGCAGTGGCCCCAGGACTGGAAAAGGTCAGTTTTCATTCCAATCCCAAAGAAAGGCAATGCCAAAGAATGTTCACATTACCACACAATTGCACTCATCTCACAGGCTAGTAAAGTAATGCTCAAAATTCTCCAAGCCAGGCTTCAAAAGTATGTGAACAGTGAACTTCCAGGTGTTCAAGCTGAATTTAGAAAAGGCAGAGGAACCAGAGATCAAATTGCCAACATTTGTTAGATCATCATAAAAGCAACAGTGTTCCAGTAAAACATCTACTTCTGTTTTATTGACTACGCCAAAGCCCTTGACTGTGTGAATCACAAGAAACTGGAAAATTCTTGAAGAGATGGGAATACCAGACTACCTTCCCTGTCTTCTGATAAATCTGTATGCAGGTCAGGCACAAACAGAATAGGACATGGAACAACAGACTGTTTCCAAATCAAAAATGGAGTACATCAAGGCTGTATATTGTCACCCTGCTAATTTAACTTATATGCAGATTATCGTGCAGAATGCCAGGCTGGATGTAGCTCATACTGTAATCAAGATTGCCGGGAGAAATATCAATAACCTCAGATAAGCAGATGACACCACCCTTATGGCAGGAAGTGAAGAACTAAAGAGTTTTTTGATGAAAGTGAAAGGAGAGTGAAAATGTTGGCTTCAAACTGAACATTCAGAAAACTATGATAATGGCATCTGGTCCCGTCACCTCATGGCAAATAGATGGGGAAACAATGAAAACAGTGACAGACTATTTTGGGGGGCCCCAAAATCTCTGCTGATGGTGACTGCAGCCATGAAATTAAAAGACTTTTGCCCCTTGGAAGAAAAGCTATGACCAACCTAGACAGCATATTAAAAAGCAAAAACATTATTTTGCCAACAAAGGTCCATCTAGTCAAAGCTATGGTTTTTCCAGGAGTTATGTGTGGATGTGAGAGTTGAACTATAAAGAAAGCTGAGGGCAGAAGAATTGATGCTTTTGAGCTGTGGTGTTGTAGAAGGCTCTTGAGAGTCTCTTGGACTGCAAGGAGATCCAACCAGTCCATCCTAAAGGAAATAAGTCCTGAATATTCATTGAAAGGAATGATGCTGAAGCTGAGACTCCAGTACTTTGGCCACTTGATGCGAAGAACTGACTCACTGGAAAGGACCCTGATGCTGGAAAAGATTGAAGGCAGGAGAAAGAGATGACAGTGGATGAGATGGTTGGATGGCCTCCCCAACTCTATGGACATGAGTTTAAGCAGCTCCGGGAGTGGTGATAGACAGGGATGCCTGGAGTGCTGCTGTCCATGGGCTCGCAAAGAATTGGACACAATTGAGCAACTGAACTGACTGATATACACAAAAAAGGGCAAGAAATACAGAATTTCAGCTTGCTTTTGAAAATTGCAATGGATATTGTAACTTTCAAATATGACTATTGGCTTGTACTGGCAGGTGAAACATTGATGAGAAATCTAAACACTGTTTGGATGCAAAACATTAGCAGAAGCAACTAAAATGGATACAGTTGATTGAGACGGGACAGAATGGACTTTTCTTGGATGATGGAAATGGTATCTTGTTAGATGTTCCATGCGTATATGTATTTGTCAGATTTGGTAATTTTTGCACTTAAGACCTATATATTTTATTATGTTTTAATTACTCGAATAAAAAAGTAAAAGATTTTGTCTTATGAAACTTAAATACAGTTGATATTAGATGCAGCAATGCATTTTTCCCTTGAAAATGTGCATTTGTTAATACCCATTACTCGGTATAGGGAAAGTATTTCATTGCAGGGCATAGCCACATGGGTTGTGTAGGCTGGTTTACGTTAATGTTATAGGCAGGCCAAGTGGGGTGCCAGTTCTCCAGGGAAGCCATGCCTAGGGGTTAGAGTTTATGTATAAAATGGCAGTGATAAATGTATTTTTTGGTAATCATATTTTCAAGAATGAATGATTTAATATTTTTAAAGAACTTAGAGTAGTCCTTGTTGTTGTATTTCAGTGGCCAAGTTGTGTCCAGCTGTCTGTGATCCCATGAACTCTAGTATGTCTGGCTTCCCTGTCCTTCACTATCTCCCTGTGTTTGTTCAAACTCATGTCCAGTGAATCAGTGATGCCATCCAACCATGTCATCCTGTGTCAGCCCGTCTCCTCTTGCTGTCAATCTTATCCATCATAAGGGTCTTTTCCAGTGAACTGGCCAAAGTATTCGAGTTTCCACTTCAGCATCAGTCCTTCCAATGAATTCCAATTCAGGGTTGATTTCCTTTAGGATTGACTGATTTGATCTCCTTGTTGCCCAAGGGACTCTCAGGAATCTTCTCCAGCACCACAATTCGCAAGCATCAATTCTTTGATGCTCAGCTTTCTTTATGGTCCAGCTCTCAAATCCATACATGACTGTTGGAAAAACTATAGCTTTGACTATATGGACCTTTGTTGGTAAAGTGATATCTCTGCTTTTTAATACACTCTCTAGGTTTGTTATAGATTTTCTTCCAAGGAGCAAGAGTAATCCTAGCACATAGCAAAGGTTATATATGTTAGGTAAGTGAAATGGCTCAAATAAAGTAGCTACTATAACACCATTTCTCTCATCTTCACCAGTTTTATTTTCTTAACAGCACTTTGCACTGTTTAAAACGATCTTTTGTGAATTTTTTTGCATGTTTATTGTCAGGTATGCGCCCAGCTATTCCATGAGCCTCAAGATATAATGAACCAATCTATATTGTTCATTGATGTACCTACCACCCCCATCCCCTATCACCACAACTCTGCCCAGAACAATGCCTGACACATAGTAAATGCTAAATAACATATTGAATGAATGAATATGTGAATAAAGTTTAAACCAAACCAGTTCTTAAAGAAGTTAATTCTGAGATGTAATCTCATTTTCTTCAATAGTGAATAAACTATTATGGACCTATCACATGTACTTAGTGATAATGGCTCCTGAAGCTGAGGAGTCTGTTCTGATGGGATTAAGAAAGCGTCAATGAAAGAGACAACATTTTGAAAGGCCAAGAAATGGGTGTTTCAGGTAGAGGGCAATGCCATTGCCAAGCCCTGAGTCTCCAGTGATAGTAGCTCATTCTAGAATCTGAAGAAATAGTGTTTATCAATATTTAGAATAAGAGTTTATTTGTCTCAGAGAAACACAAACTTCTGCTTTTCAGAATACATAAAAGCTTAGCCCAGACATTTATTATAGCATCTAGTTGTGCTAGATCTACCTTTTTTCCCTTTAGGATAATACGTCATCTAAGATTAGGTGGTTGATATTATGATTGGCAGTAAAGCCAAACCATCAACGGAAAAGTTTTGCCCTTCCAATCTGGCAAGGACTATATTTCATTAATCTTTGCACTTGGCTTCAGACTCCAAGGGTCATTCCTCTGTGTACCTTTTAGAAGCTTCCCAAAGTACTTTGTACATCATAAGCACAATTAATATACAATGAATGTATATGAATTGAATTTGAAAATGTAGACCACAGGCCCAAGAGCTTGAGACCCAGGATTTGCAAAGAAAGGTTTAGTGTTTTACTAAGATTCTGCCTACTGGGAGGACAGAAGCGTCACCCTACAATCCAGGAATTAGACACACTCCTTATAGTTTACAATTTCTTATTGACCCTGCTTGGCCTGCGGTTTATCCCCCTACTCTCAAAACACTGACCAAACATAGTAATGAGCATGGAGTTGATTCCACAGCTGTGAGTTATAAGATAAACTGCAAGATTTTACAACATGGCAGAATATGTTGTGAAGATCTATGTTTGAGTCAAAGATCAGGAACTCAAACATTTATTTCCATGGAGCTCAGATAACACACTTATGTTTGAAAGACAACAAGATATTTGTTCAATAACACATTTATTATTTTGTTGAGATGAACTTAATTTCTCTGATTTTCACTGTGACAGCCTTGTTTTAATACAGGTGGTGGAGGGGGCTCTTTTTAGCATTTTTAGAATGTTTTAGGAAAAAAAAGTATTTGATATAAGACCAAATCTCCCTTTTGACTCTCTCCTCTGACCTGAATTTCTGAATATTTTTATGGTAAGAATACATTAACCCTCTAGGCTGTCTTCCAGCTTCACCAATATCATTTTTAATAGCCTGAGTTAAGCACAGATGGTTTAGTTTAGCAGAACTCTTCCACCTCTATACTTACCAACACTCAGAGAGACCCAATCTAGTCAGCTGAGACAACTAACTACAAAGTGTATCCAGCTACTCAAGCTACAAAGTGCATCCAGATCCCCTGGAGAGCCTTTTAAAAGGTCTTTCTGCTTCCACAAGTCTGGGCTAGACCTGAGATTCTGTATTTCTAACAAGGTCCCAGGTGATGCCATGGACCAGGTCTAGAAGGAAATACATCTGTCACTTATCTGGAACTGGTCCCTTTTTCTTTTTCATTTTTTAAAGAAATCTTGTATCTTCATCCTTGAAACATCATTGCATATTATTTGCCTCTGAAATGGAAGGATATAAATCTTCTAAGCAATGTATGCAAAAGTCTTACACACCATCAGCAGCTATGTCCAGAAGAGCTGAGCCCTTAATTTCTAGACTTGCCATTCCACTGAGCTGGTGTGTTATGTCTATACTACACAAGTTTAGAAGAAAAAAAAAATAGTTTTTGCAAGTTTTTCAAGAGAGAGCCCTTCTGTGCTGTTTTTAAAACTTCCTTCTCATTTTTCTGGTATCTTCCAGCAAGCAGTGGGGAAACCTGCTTAAGCTCATCCCTCTTTCACTTTGAATTTCATGGTGACACTTTTCTGGCACGACTGTCAGGAGATTCTTCTTTTATGCAAAGTTGAAAAGACCATGGAAAGCACTGCTTCTTCTCTGGAAAAGCAAGAGGCTTGGTGACAACGTGATTTCTTTCCCTGAAATGTGGAAGGATGATTGGAGAAAATGAAACAGAGCACAGAGATCATTCTTCCCTGGGGACCAAGGCCATGAGTATGTGCTACTTTAACTTTCAGTAGTTTCTGGACAAGGCTTAAAATAAATCATAATACTCAGGAAGGAAGAATTCTATTTCTTTCCAGTGGTATTTAGGAAAATAGGAAATCTATGCAATTTGATTTCCACTCTATTCATGAAAACCAAAGAATTTAACTAGTTTCCTTGGTACACACACATGCTTGTGTATGTATACACACACACACAAACACACACACACACACACACACACACATACACATACCAAATATGAAGCTCAAAAAAGTAATGATGAGGAAAATGGAATTTAAATGTAAGCCCATTTACAGTTCTAAGCTTCAGACTGTCAAATAGGCTGAGATGTTCAGAACACAGAGGAAAATAATGAGGATGAGAAAGTGCCCAAAATGGAAAAAAAGATTATTATCACAAGAGAATAATAAAGACCAGGAACGTGGATACACCCAGATTCCCAGTGTATACTCATGAAAGATGAAAGTCCAGTCTGTTCCCCCAACTAAAGGGTCTCAAAGGAAACCTGGCATCTGAGCACCTTGAAATTTGATTCGCTAATCATAATTGATCTTCACTGAGTTAGAGAATAAAGGGGGACAGGGGTCAGATGGAGCTTGAGTGGGAGTGAGGGGCTCACAGAGAGCTGTCTGAAGAGGGAGGTGTTTAAAAACTGTTTGAATAGGCAGAAAACTCGATGACATAAATCAAAATAAATGTAAAGCAAAATCTTCTCTGGCTTACCTCCTAAAATAATGGAAACAAAAACAAAAATAAACTAGTGGGACCTAATTAAACTTAAAAGCTTTTGCACAGCAAAGGAAATTACAAACAAGATGAAAAGACAAGCCTCAGAATGGGAGAAAATAATAGCAAATGAAACAACTTACAAAGAATTAATTTCCAGAATATACAAACAGCTCATACAACTCAATACCAGGAAAAAAAAAAAAAGCCCAATCAAAAAGTGGGGAAAAGCCCTAAAAAAAGACATTTCTCCAAAGAAGACATACTGATTCTTGTTGATTTATGACAGAAAATAACAGAATTCTGTAAAGTAATTATCCTTCAATTAAAAAAAAATAGTGGCAAAAAAAGCAACAAGTTACAAAAAAAAAAAGAAAAAAAACAGCTCAATCAAAAAGTGGGAAAAAGACATTTCTCCAATGAAGACATACTGATTCTTGTTGATTTATGACAGAAAATAACAATTCTGTAAAGTAATTATCCTTCAATTAAAAAATAAATAGTGGCAAAAAAAGCAACAAGTTCCCCAAAAAAGAAAAAAACAGCCCAATCAAAAAGTGGGAAAAAGACCTAAAAAAATACATTTCTCCAAAGAAATTCTTATTGATTTTTGTTGATATATGACAGAAAAATCACAGAGTTCTGTAAAGCAATTATCCTTCAATTAAAAAAAAAAAAATTAGTGGCAAAAAAATGCAACAGGTTCCAAAAAAAAAAAAGAAAAAAATACTGTTTGAAATAAAACTGAGGCAGGAAGATAAGACCAGAGGTGGGCCCAGATGGACATACTCAGCTGAAGCTTTCATGGCCTGAGTCTCAAAAAGTAAATCTGAGGTCAATGGTAAAGATTTTTATGACTATGTTTAAATTTTTTTAAAAAAGAAAGAAATTGCACAGTAAAGATATGTGTAGTGTCAGTAGAATGTGCAGTAGGATTATTTATCTCTGGTTTGTATTCTGTATCCTCCCAAAACACTTAAATTGCAAAGACATACTAAGCATTACGAAGAGGGATGTGTGACACATTAAATACTAAAGATGAGTTCAGAAATCTTAGTGAAGGGGTGACTGCAGACTCAGGCAATCCACACTGTCTTTGAGAAGTGATGGAGAATAGGAGTGTGTCAGAAGTTAGGCACTTCTTTGACTTCCATCTAGAATTTTGCTTGGCATCTTTGTCAAACAGTTCTCAAAAATATTAGAATTAAAGAGGAAAAAGTTCTCATTCTGTGCCGTGGCAGTTAATAAAGAATTTGTGTACTGTGGGTTAGATTTTTGATTCAGCCATCAGTGGCTCCTAAAAGAGAAACGTTCATAAAAGCCTCCAGGACGTGACACCCAGTAAGAAAAGAGGAGATCCGTGTCTATGCAAGCATTGTCTGTGGATCAAAGTTGTAAACAACTGTACTCATTTCTGTCCTTTCCTCCTCTGACCTGGGAACATGCTTCAGATAGGAGATGTCTGGATATACCTTCCTGCTTGTGTTCAACATTTTAGGAGTTTGCTGGTAACATCGAGCAGCTACCCAGTCACTTACTCATTCACTTTTAATTTCCAGGGAAGGAACAACTGTCTTGGATTTTTTTAAACTTTCTAAACTCTTTAATAACTACACAAAATAGCTGAAGGTATGAAGACAAGGTATGAAGACTTCCTATAGCTTTTCTGAAATAGCATCGTAGATTTCAGTGCCATCCATCTCTAAGGTCATACAATGAGCTTATCTGTCAGGGCTTTTCAGATCCTGACCTATCTGTGGGTTATAAATTCAGTTGTGAGGGCTGTCTTTTAAAAAATGAAATAGAATACAATGGAGTATAATATAGTAGGAAACAACATAGTGTAACACAGCTTATAAGGTAAAGTGCTAGTTTGTGTATGTTTCAGGTACATAAATATCTGTATGTATCAGTGTACTGAGCGATGATGTGCATTTTGACTGAGAGGGATGATCAGAAAAATGTAAAACCTCTGACAAACATCAATGTATCTCAGTTAGGAAGATTTTTAAATGATGCTCTTTAGAGTAAAAGGAAGGAACACTAAAAATGGGAGGGTCTCTTCTACAGTCCTTTTACCCTCTACTCTCTAATCCTCTTAACCTGGGATTGTTAGGTATTATAATACCTAATAAACACTAAATGGACTGGAATGGGTGAAGTCAACGCAGATAGCCATTATATCTACTACTATGGGCAAGAAACACATAGAAGAAATGGAATAGCCATCATATTCAACAAAAGAGTCCTAAATGCAGTACCTGGATGCAGTCTCAAAAGCAACAGAAGATCTCTATTCATTTCCAAGGCAAACCATTCACTATCACAGTAATCCAAGTCTATGGTCCAACCAGTAATGCTGAAGAACCTGAACTTCAATGGTCCTATGAAGACCTACAAGACCTTCTAGAACAAACACCTAAAAAAAGATGTCATTTTCATTATAGGGGACTGGAATGTAAAAGTAGGAACTCAAGAGCTACCTGGAGTAATAGGCAAGTTTGGCCTTGGAGTACAAAATGAAGCAGGTCAAAGGCTAACAGAGTTTTGCCAAGAGAGCGCACTGGTCATAGCAAACATCCTCTCTCAAGAACACAAGATATGACTCTACACATGGACATCGCCAGATGGTCAGTACCAAAATCAAATTGATTATATTCTTTGAGCCAAAGATAGAGAAGCTCTATGCAGTTAGCAAAAACAAGACCGGGAGCTGACTGTGGCTCAGATCATGAACAACTTTTTGCCAAATTCAGACTTAAATTGAAGAAAGGAGGGAAAATCACTAGACCATTCAGATATGACCTAAATCAAATCCCCTAAGATTATACAGTCGAAGTGACAAATAGATTCAAAGGTTTAGATCTGATAGACAGAGTACCTGAAGAACTATGGATGTAGGTTCAACATTGTATAGGAGGCAGTGATCAAGACCATCCCCAAGAAAAGAAGTGGAAAAAGGCAAAATATTTGTCTGAGGAGGCCTCACAAACATCTGAGAAAAGAAGAGAAGCTAACGGCAAAGGAGGAAAGGAAAGATATACCCATCTGAATGCAGAGGTCCAAAGAACAGCAAGGAGAGATAAGAAAGCCTTCCTCAATGATAAATGCAAAGAAATAGAGGAAAATGGTAGAATAGGAAAGACTAGAGATATGTTCAAGAAAATTAGAGATACCAAGGGAATATTTCCTGCAAAGATGGGCACAATAAAGGACAGAAATGGTATGGACCTAACAGAAGCAGAAGATATTAAGAAGAGGTAGCAAGAATACACAAAACTATACAAAAAAAGATCTTTATGACCCAGATAACCATGATGGTATGATCACTCACCTAGAGCCAGACATCCTGGAATGTGAAGTCAAATGGGCCTTAGGAAGCATTGCTATGAAGAGCTAGTGGAAGTGATGGAATTCCAGGAAAGCTATTTCAAATCCTAAAAGATGATGCTGTAAAAGTGCTGCACTCAATATGCCAGCAAATTTGGAAAACTCAGCAGTGGCCACAGGACTGGAAAAGGTGTTTTCATTCCATTCCCAAAGAAAGGCAATGGCAAAGAATGTTCAAACTACTGCACAATTGCACTCATCTTACATGTTAACAAAGTAATGCTCAAAATTCTCCATGCCAGGTTTCAACAGTACGTGAACTGTGAATTTCCCAGATGTTCAAGCCGGATTTAGAAAAGGCAGAGGAACCAGAGATCAAATTGCCAACGTCAAAAAAGCAAGAGAATTTCAGAAAAGCATCAACTTCTGCTTTATTGACTATGCCAAAGCCTATGAGTGTGTGGTTCACAAGAAACTGGAAAATTCTTAAAGTGATGGGAATACAAGACAACCTTCCCTGCCTTCTGAGAAATCTGTATTCATGTTAAGGAGCAACAGTTAGAACTGGACATGGAACAACAGACTGGTTCCAAATTGGGAAAGGAGTATGTCAAGGCTGTACATTGTTACCCTGCTATTTAACTATGCAGTGTACATCATAAGAAACACTGGGCTGGATGAAGCACAAGCTGGAATCTGGAGTCAAGATTGCTGGGAGAAATATCAATTACTTCAGATATGCAGATGCCACCACCGTTATGGCAGAAAGCGAAGAAGAACTAAAGAGCCTCTTGATGAAAGTGAAAGAGGAGAGTGAAAAAGTTGGCTTCAAACTCAACATTCAGAAAACTAAGATCATGGCATCTGGTCCCATCTCCTCACGGCAAATACATGGGGAAACCATGGAAACAGTGACAGACTTTATTTTTGGGGGGTTTCAAAATCACTGAAGATGGTGACTGCAGCCATGAAATTGAGTCACTTTCTCCTTGGAAGAAAAGCTATGACTAACCTAGACAGCATATTAAAAAGCAGAGACATTACTTTGCCAACAAAGGTCAGTCTAGTCAAGGCTATGGTTTTTCCAGTAGTCATGTATGGATGTGAGATTTAGACTGTAAGAAATCTGAGCACTGAAGAATTGGTGCTTTTGAACTGTGATGTTGGAGAAGACTCTTGAGAGTCCCTTGGACATCAAGGGGATACAACCAGTCCATCTTAAAAGAAATCAGTCCTGATTATTCATTGGAACGACTGATGTTGAAGCTGAAATTCCAATACTTTGGCCACCTGATATGAAGAACTGACTCACTGGAAAAGACCCTGATACTGAGAAAGATTGAAGGCAGGAGGAGAAGGGGACGACAGAGGATAAGATGATTGGATGATATCTATCACCAACTCGAACATGGGTTTGAGCAAGCTCCGGGAGTTGGTGATGGACTGGGAGGCCTGATGTGCTGCAATCCATGGAGTCACAGAATCAGACACGACTGAGCGACTGAACTGAACTGAACTGATTAGGTCTTATGTTTTACTGCATTTATGTGTGAACCCTTAATGGCTTATAAAGGTGAATTGATGTCTGTGGCTTAAAAAGTAAGTTAACTTAAGTCTCTTTGTTGCTTTTGTCAGAGCCTGAATTCAAACATGTATCTGCATTAGCCGCAGTAATCGGTTGTTAGAATTCAAGATTGGGCAACAGAAGCACAGATCAGACTGAGAAACTGGAAGCATTTGATGAGCGCTGAGAGTCTGAAACCTAGGGTAAAGCCAAGGGCTATTTACTTTATGATTGGGCAATTAAAAGTGTGAATCTGAAGACAGGTCTAAATTAGAACATAAGTCCATGAGAGAAGCAGAAAAACGTGCAATGTGTTTTCAGTTAAATTTGCAAAAGAGCAAAGTTGGGTTCAAGATGGAAGAATTTCTAAAGTAGAAAGGGTAGAGGTGATCAGCAAAGGTTTAGGTCACTGGAGAGAGGCTGAAGTTGATTTGAAAACCAGACATAGAGGCAAAGGAAACAGGAGGTTCTCCCAGATCACTTTTAAGGCTGAGATTATACTTCTCAGGAAACAGGAGGTTCTCCCAGATCACTTTTAAGGCTGAGATTATACTTCTCAGGAAAACTGGGCGCGTGGCTAGAGCAGGCTGAGCTGGTGCACCTGTGCACAGTAACCTCGGGACCACCTTGCCAGGGAGCAGAATGGACACAGAGCTGGGCTGAGAATGCAGGTTGCAGGTAACGTGTTTGATGAAGCTAACTGAGAGCATTAGGGCACCAAGGATGTTAGGACTCAAACTGACTCTGATGTAAGAACTTACTTTTCAAAAACTAAGCTAATAGAACTATAGCAGTGCTGATGAGGGAAATTTCTATTGTACTTTTTCATCAAAAGAAAGATGAGAAAATGGAAATTAGGGGGAAATATTTTCCTACAATTTCTCATTGTTTGTGGTTTAGTTTCTCAGTGGTGTCCAACTCTTTGCAACACCATGAACTGCAGCACACCAGCTTCCCTGCCCATCACTATTTCCTGAGTTTACTCAAACTCACATCCTTTGATTTGGTGATGCCATCCAACCGTGTTATATCCTCTGTCATCCCCTTCTCCTCCTGCCCTCAATCTTTTCCAGCATCAGACTCTTTTAAAATGAGTTGGCTGTTAGCATCAGGTGGCCAAAGTATTGGAACTTCAGCTTCAACATCAGTCCTTCCAATGAATATTCAGGACTGATTTCCTTTAGGATCGACTGTTTGGATCTCCTTGCAGTCCAAGAGACTCTCATGTGTCTCTTCCAATAGCACAGATCAAAAGTATCAATTTTTTGCTGCTCCGCCTTCTTTATGGTACAACTCTCACATCCATATATGACTACTGGAAAAATTATATCTTTGACTACACAGACCTTTGTCAGTAAAGTAATGTCTCTGCTTTTTAGTGTGCTATCTAGGTTTGTCATAGCTTTTCTTTCAAGAAACAAGTGTCTCAATTTCATTGCTTCAGTTACCATCTGCAGTGATTTTGGAGCCCAAGAAAATAGTCTGTCTCTGTTTCCATTGTTTCCTCATCTGTTTGTCATGAAGTGATGGGACTGGATGCCATGATCTTAGTTTTTTGAATGTTGAATTTTAAGTCAGTTTATATAATTGTCTATTGATTTAATATGTATTGTTTTATTCAACATTAAGCTTATATATATTTTTTAATACAAATTTATTTATTTTAATTGGAGGTTAATTACTGTACAACATTGTATTGGTTTTGCCATACATCAAAATGAATCCACCACAGGTATACACGTGTTCCCCATCCTGAACCCCCCTCCCGCCTCCCTCCCCGTACCATCCCTCTGGGTCGTTTCAGTGCACCAGCCCCAAGCATCCAGTATCATGCATCGAACCTGGACTGGCGATTCGTTTCATATGTGATATTATACATGTTTCAGTGTCATTCTCCCAAATCATCCCACCCTCTCCCTCTCCCACAGAGTCCAAAAGACTGTTCTATACATCTGTGCCTCTTTTGCTGTCTCGCATACAGGGTTATCGTTACCATCTTTCTAAATTCCATATATATGCGTTAGTATACTGTATTGGTGTTTTTCTTTCTGGCTTACTTCACTCTGTATAATCGGCTCCAGTTTCATCCATCTCATTAGAACTGATTCAAATGTATTCTTTTTAATGGCTGCGTAATACTCCGTTGTGTATATGTACCACAGCTTTCTTATCCATTCATCTGCTGATGGACATCTAGGTTGCTTCCATGTCTTGGCTATTATAAACAGCGCTGCGATGAACATTGGGGTACATGTGTCTCTTTCAATTCTGGTTTCCTCGGTGTGTATGCCCAGCAGTGGGATTGCTGTGTTCCAAACGAGGTAGAAAAGAAAGCCAATCAAAAAACCTACTCAGTTTGAAGCATTCTTCCAAATGTTTAAGTTCTTTAATGTGAATAACAAAACCTCTAAGATTCTTATCATTAGGCTATTTTCACTGTCATCAGATAGACATGAACAGTGGGTTATGATCATTATCAGAATGCTATACTAGAAGAATGTTTACCTGAGTGGGAATGTCACTACTTTTTACTTTTCTAAAAAGAAACAGTGGAAAGGCAGATGGAGAGGGAGGAGAAAAAATAAAAATCATTTCCAACCAAATGCAACAGATGTATGGATCCAAGTGTGATTTTTCAGTACCATAAATTGTTTTTCATTCTTTCTTGATAAGTTTTGCCACCAAATGAATTTACTGCAAACTCTTGGCCATATTTGTGGTTTCCATGGATTTTAGAATTTCCAAATTTTAAGTGGTAGACTTCAGACCTGTATTTGGCGTGTGCCGTGTGGGGAGGGCTTCAGTGTTCTTTGCGATGTCCCCTTTCTGGGTTTTTGTCCATGTCAGCACATTCTGCACAATGGTATGAAGATCTCCTGATAACAGTGTCAGTAAAGCTTACTTTGGAGTTCAAGTTTTCCTGTGAAGGTTTTGCAAAGAACAAATTCTTAGATGAAGTTTAATTTAACAGTTTGATTTGAAAAGGCTTGGATGCTGTAATTAGTCTGCTTGGGCTGCCAAAACAAAATACCAGAGGATGGATGATTTAAAAACAGAGATTCATTTCTCATATTCTGGAGGCTGGGAAATCCAAATTCAAGGTGCCAGCAAGGTGAGGTTCATTTACAGGCTCCTTACCTTGACTGGCAGATGGCCGCCATCTCCTATGTGTGCCTTGTGAGTACAGAGAGAGAAAGAGGGCCTTCTCATGTCTCTTCATGTAGGACCACTAGTCCAACAGCCCCGATACTGCACTCTTATATTCATTTGATTTTCATTAATTCCCTGTTTATCATCATGTTGGCGCTTAGGCCTTCAATGTGTGATTTTGGGGAGTCACAAATCAGTCTGTAGCGTATGCTAAAATTCAGAAGTGACTTTCACTGTTTTTCAGATGATTAGGGGCTGTGGTTAATGGTAGTCTTTTTAAAATCCTATTTTCTTTCAATTCCATGTTTGCTTCTTTTCTAAGAATCTCTTTCCTGCATGATCAAAGAGACAGGAACCCAGAAGTGTCATTTGAAGTTGCCAACATTAAACCTGTGATGGATGGCGCCTAACTCTCAGTAGAAAAAGGAGGAAAGATAATCACTTGGCTTTCTAAATTCACAGCTGCTGCTGCTGCTGCTGCTGCTGCTAAGTCACATCAGTTGTCTGACTCTGTGCGACCCCATAGACGGCAGCCCAACAGGCTCCTCTGTCCCTGGGATTCTCCAGGCAAGAACACTGCAGTGGGTTGCCATTGCCTTCTCCAATGTATGAAAGTGAAAAGTGAAAGTGAAGTCACTCAGTTGTGTCCCACTCTAAGCGACCCCATGGACTGTAGCCTACCAGGCTCCTCCGTCCATGGGATTTCCCAGGCAAGAGTGCTAGAGTGGGGTGCCATTACCTTCTCCGAAATTCACAGCACAGAGGCACAAAAATTCAGCTGGCGTGGAAACTACTTCCTGTCTAGAGTTAAATTTAGTACTGAACCCACCATTTCTGACTGATTTCTCCCTAGAGTGTCCGCAGGCGTGTGCAGTGTGACTCCCCTTGCCTGTGCCATCTGCAGGCTTTTCTCATCACACATGGGATCTGTTCACCAGCCCTGGCTAGAACCAGTTTCCTGGAATGAATGGGTTCAACATCATGGGTACAGTCATCTGAGGTTAACCAAACTTTTAATTAGACCCAGAATGGTTTATTAACACAATTAACTTTCTGGAGGACAGTTACAATAGGAAGTAAATTTCTTGCAACATACTATCCTTTTTTTACACAATGTTAGTTGATCAAGAGAGAAAACCTCAAGCTTCAGAATCAGGAGTGCAATTGTTAACATCTGGGAACTTAACTTTTTAATAACTGTAAAATTTTAACTATAAACTTTCTAGTAACTGTAAAGGAAAATCTAAGTTTCTAAGAACTGTGGAGCAAGAATGGATTCTAGAAAAATTGCCTGGAAATTAATTGTTAAAGTGCTGATGGTTTTAAATTTGGGGAGAATATGGTTATTTTGATTTGCAACATCGAAGAAATTTTTGCCCATGCTTTCTGAAGGTCTCTCGAAAAGAGAGGACCTATGAATTCCAAAGTCAAGCACAAGTGGTGTGGAGTGACTTTGCTGGTGTCGTATTCTATCTGTGTGAACTTTGGCAAGTTTTCTAATCACCTGTGCCTCAGTTTCCTAACTTTTAAATTCAGGTAATAAAAGCAACTGTCTCCCAGGATTGTTGCAAGGATTAAATGAGAAAATATACAAAGAACTTACAGGAGGAGTTGCCACTAAGTGAGTGATCAGTAAATGATGAATACACCACCATCATCATCATTATCTTCTGTATCATCAGCATTACTATAATAGGTGGGTTTTATCAGATGATAATGGTTGTATCCATCTTATAATATTCCACTGCTCATTGTCCCAGGAAATAGTGTGAAAGAAGCCTGTATATAGATGTTAAAAGTGTTTAATTCTAACACTATGAATCTAGGATAATTGTGGGTGGCACCAGGGGATAAGCTGATTCTCTGCAAGGATAGTAAACATCCACCTATTTAAAAAGATGTATTAGTCAGCCCATCATGTTTTTTATTCTTTCTCTTATTACCAGAAAATTACAAGATGATCTTCAATCACAGTGACTATTAGTTTATGTGATTAACATGCTTATTTCCTTTCCTTGTTATGAATTTGATTTTCTATTCATAAACTAACAAACAAGCACACACATTCTAAAATGTGTGTCCCTGGAAAAAACAGAAAGTTAGCTGACAATTATTTAATTCCTGAATTTATTCCAGTTAGTTAGTGTCTGCACTTCCTCCTGAAATGTAAACATTTTTGATAGCATGGTCTTTATCTTGTGTTTTTTTTTTTCATTTTTTCATTCATATGAAATTTGGATGGATGTGTTTGAACCACTAGACACTAAGGTTGCACAGAAATGAAGTACCAAGCCTCTATCTTTTATGGTATAGCATGTAGCAGAGGACATAGTTAAAAAAAAATAGTAGTGACAATATCTAAACTCTCTGTGTGAACATGTAGGATCAGGAAAGTGGGCATTTCTTTCTTATTAACTGCTTTATCTCTACTCCTAAAAGAGTGCCTTGAATAGATTAGATGCTCAATTAATATTTCTTTAAAAATTACTATACCAAGCATTTGTGTATATTACAAATATAAGAGCTAACATTTATTGTGCAGTTCGTATCTATACACTATGCACTGTATGTGGCATTTCAGCAATACTATGAATCAGAAGCCATTATTAGTGTTATAAAACAGAAGTGAGCATCAAGGTCTTGAGAAGTTGTATAGTTCACGCATGGTCATACAGCTCGTAAGAGCCAGATATCACTTCCTGGTTCCAGAGTCTGTAGCCTTAACCAGTACTGGCATCTTTCACACTGTCTTACCCTAGTAGCACAGAGGTGGAGGGACTGTCCCCTCCCCTTTATGGGTAATGCAGCTGAGACTTCCTAAGGCAGGACTGTTTAGTGGAAAGGATGTTCACACTGACAATGTCAGGACTCCAAATGTGCACTCTATCTACCTAGCCTCTTAAGCACATAGACAGTAGACACACACACATTCTAGTGAAACTGTGTATACATTGTGCTGGGACTTCGCCATGTAGTCACAGCTCTTGATCCTATGACATGTGACATGTCTGCAGTAGGATACCTGTGGAATTAAGCTACATAGTTAACCCATCGGGGATGGAATTTGGTGTGAAACTTACAAGCTACCTGCTGATTTGAATTGGGCACCGTTTGCTACTCCGCTTAGTTCTTGTGTAGTTATCCTCTAAACAGTAAGACATTTTATATTCTTATATAAAACTGTAGAACATAGATGTGGTAGGTGGAATTCTAGATGGCCCCCTGTCCCCCGCCCTCTGTTTCCAAATCTTCCATAAATCTTCCCTGCCCCCCGGAGGGTGGGCAGAATTAAGGACTTGGTTGTAGAATATGACAAAGATGAAGGGATTCTGAAGACATAATTAAAGCCCCAAATCAGTTGACTTAGAGTGATTTAAAATGGAGATCACACTGGGTGGGTTTGACTTAAGTGGAAGCCCCCAAGAAAGAGACTGGGCCATCCCTAAGTTCATAGACTGTCCTTAGAGACTTGATGAAGATTGTGGCCATGTTGCAGGGGTCCACATGGCGAGGACATGGCAGATTCTAGGAACCATGGGCAGCCTCTGGGATCTATGGAAGCCAGAAAAAATCCAGGCCCTTTAAGCACACAGGTCATGGAACTGAACATGACCAACAACCTGAATGATCATGGAACAGAATTACTCCTCAGTCAAGTCTCTTCTTGATAATTTAGCTTGACTGATACCTTAGTTGCAGCCTTGTGAGCCTCTGACAGAGGATTCAGCAAAGCTTTTGCTCATGCCCAGACATGGAAACAGAGAAAATGTGTGTTGTTGTAAGCTGCAAGATTTGTGGTAATTTCTTACACAGCAATGGAAAGCTAATACTTGTGGTTTAGTAACACATCATTTGCAATCCACTATGGTTAGCAAATATCACCATTATGTCACTGTTTTTTTTCCTATGGTTCTATTTCTCACAGGTAAGCTTTTGGATTCAGAAAAGTTAATATTCCTTTTCTCCCTATCAGATAGACTAAAATTCAAACAGTTTTTTTTTTTTCCAAAGAAGCAGTTTTTCTTTTTAATTAATTATTTTAATTGGAGGCTAATTACTTTACAGTATTGTAGTGGTTTTTGCCATACATGGATGTGAATCAGCCATGAGTGTACATGTGTCCCACATCCTGAACCCCCCTCCCACCTCCCTCCCTACCCCATCCCTCTGGGTTGTCCCAGAGCATGAGCTTTGAGTGCCCTGCTTCATGCATCAAATTTGCACTAGTCATCTGTTTTACTTATGGTAAAAATACATGTTTCAATGCTATTCTCTCAAATCATCCCACCCTCCCATTCTCCCACAGAGTCCAAAAGTCTGTCCTTTACATCTGTGTCTCTTTTGCTGTCTTGCATATAGGGTCGTTACCATCTTCCTAAATTCTATATATATGTGTTAAGATACTGTATTGGTGTTTCTCTTTCTGACTTATTTCACTTTGTATTATAGGCTCCAGTTTCATCCACCTCATTAGAACTGACTCAAACATATTATTTTTTATAGCTGAGTAATATTACATTGTGTATATGTACCACAACTTCCTTAAGCATTTGTCTGCTGATGGACATTTAGGTTGCTTCCATGTTCTAGCTATTGTAAACAGTGCTGCAATGAACATTGAGGTACACGTGTCTCTTTCGATTCTGGTTTCCTTGGTGTGTATGCCCAGCAGTGGGATTGCTGGGTCGTATGGCAGTTCTATTCTATTTTCTTAAGGAATCTCTACACTGTTCTCCATAGTGGCTGTACTAGTTTGCGTTCCCACCAACAGTGTAAGAGGGTTCCCTTTTCTCCACACCCTTTGTGGCATTTATATTTTGTAGACTTTTTGATGACAGCCATTCTGACCAATGTGAGATGGTCCTTATTGTGGTTTTGATTTGCATTTTGCTGATAACGTGTGATGTTGAGCATCTTTTCATGTGTTTGTCAGCCATCTCTATATCTCCTTTGGACAAATGTCTGTTTAGTTTTTTGGCACATTTTTTGATTGGGGCATTTATTTTTTGGTATTGAGCTACAGGAGATAATTGTATATTTTGGAGATGAAATCTTTGTCAGTTGTTTCATTTGATATTATTTTCTCCCATTCTGAAGGCTACCTTTTCACCTTACTTATAGTTTCTTTGGTTGTGCAAAAACATTTAAGTTTAGGTCCCATAGGTCCCATGCAATATGCCAGAAAATTTGGAAAACTCAGCTGTGGCCACATTACTGGAAAAGGTGAGTTTTCAGTCTAGTCCCAAAGAAAGGCAAAGCCAAAGAATGCTCAAACTACCACACAATTGGACTCATCGCACATGTTAGCAAAGTAATGTTCAAAATTCTCCAAGCCAGGCTTCAACAGTATGTGAACCAAGAACTTCCAGATGTTCAAGGTGGATTTAGAAAGAGGAACAAGAGATCAAATTTCCAACATCCATTGGATAGTGGAAAAAGCAAGAGATCCCAGAAAAACATCTACTTCTGCTTCATTGACTATGTCAGAGCCTTTAACTGTGTGGATCACAACAAGCTGTGGAAAATTATTAATGAGATGGGAATATTAGACCATCTTATCTGCCTTCTAAGAAACCTGTATACAGGTCAAGGAGCAACAGTTAGAACCAGACATATAACAATGGACTGGTTCCAAATTGTGAAAGGAGTAGGTCAAGGCTATATATCATCACCCTGCTTATTTAACTTATATGCAGAGTACATCATGCAGAATGGAGGGCTGGATGAAGCATTAACTGGAATCAAGATTGCAGGGAGAAATATTAATAACCACAGATATGCAGATGATACCACCCTTATGGCAGAAAGGGAAGAGCAACTGAAGAGCCTCTTGATGAAAGTGAAAGAGGAGAGTGAAAAGCTTGCTTAAAACTCAGTGTTCATAAAACTAAGATCATGGCATCTGGTCCCATCACTTCATGGGAAAATAGATGGGGAAGCATCTATTTGTGGCAGATCTTATTTTCTTGGGCTCCAAAGTCACTGTAAACGGTGATTGCAGCCATGAAATTAAAAGATGCTTGCTCCTTGGAAGAAAAGCTATGACCAACCTAGATAGCATATTAAAAAGTAGAGACATTACTTTGCCAACAAAAGTCCGTATAGTCAAAGCTATGGTTTTTCAAGTAGTCATGTATGGATGTAAGACTTGCCCATAAAGAAAGCTGAGCACTGAAGAATTGATGGAGAAGACTCTTGAGAATCCCTTGGACTGCAAGGAGATCCAGCCAGTCAATCCTAAAGGAAATCAGTCCTGAAAATTCATTGGTAGGACTGATGCTGAAGCTCTAATACTTTGGCCACCTGATACAAAGAACTGACTCATTGGAAAGACCCTAATGCTTGGGAAGATTGAAAGCAGGAGGAGAAGGGGAAGACAGAGGATGAGACGGTTGGATGGCATCACTGACGCAATGGAAATTACTTTGAGCAAGCTCTGGGAGTTGGTGATGGACAAAGAAGCCTGGCATGCTGCAGTCCATGGGGTTGCAAAGAGTTGGACATGACTGAGCAACTGAACTGAGCTGAACTGAAGTCCCATTTGTTTATTTTTTTAAATTTCCATTACTCTGGGAGGTGAGTCATAGACGATCTTGCTGTGATTTATGTCAGAGAGTGTTCTACCTATGTTTTCCTCTAAGAATTTTATAATTTCTGGTCTTACATTTAGATCTTTAATCCATTTTGAGTTTATTTTTGTGTATGTTGTTAGAAAGTGTTCTCATTTCATTTTTTACAGGTAGTTGACCAGTTTTCCCAGAACCATTTGTTAAAGAGATTTGTTTTTTTCTCCATTGTCTATTTTTGCCTCTTTTGTTAAAGATAAGGTGTCCATAGGTATGTGGATTTATCTTTGGGCTTTCTATTTTTTTCCATTGATCTATATTTCTGTCTTTGTGGCTGTACCATACTGTCTTGATGACTGTAGCTTTTTAGTATAGTCTGAAGTCAGGAAGGTTGATTCCTCCAGTTCCATTCTTTCTCAAGATTGATTTGGCAATTCGAGGTTTGTTGTGTTTTCATACAAATTGTGAAATATTTGTTCTAGTTCTGTGAAAAATACTGTTGTAGCTTGATAGGGATTGCATTGAATCTATAGATTGCTTTGGGTAATATACTCATTTTCAGTACATTGATTCTTCCAATCCATGAACATAGTATATTTTTCCATCTATTTGTGTCATCTTTGATTTCCCTCATCAGTGTTTTATAGTTTATATATATATAGGTATTTTATTTCTTTAGCTAAATTTTTTTCTGAAGTTTTTTATTCTTTTCATTGCAATGGTAAATGGGATTGTTTCCTTAATTTCTGTTTTCTCATTGTTAGTATATAGGAATGCAAGGGATTTCTGTGTATTAATTTTATATCCTGTAATTTTACTATATTCATTGATTAGCTGTAGTAATTTTCATGTCATCTGCAAACAGTGAGAGTTTTGCTTCTTCTTTTCCAATCTGGATTCTTTTTATTTCTTTTTCTTCTCTTATTGAGGCTGTGCATTTTGAAATACCATTATTGTGGTTGACTAACTCCAGGTGAAAAGATGAACTATGAGCAATCCCACTGCTGGACATACACACCGAGGAAACCAGAACTGAAAGAGACATGTGTACCCCATTATTCATCGCAGCACTGTTTATAATAGCCAGGACATGGAAGCAACCTAGATGTCCATCAGCAGATGAATGGATAAGAAAGCTGTGGTACATATACATAATGGAGTATTACACAGCCATTAAAAAGAATACATTTGAATCAGTTCTAATGAGGTGGATGAAACTGGAGCCGATTATACAAAGTGAAGTAAGCCAGAAAGAAAAACACCAATACAGTATACTAACACATATACATGGAATTTAGAAAGATGGTAACAATAGCCCTGTATGTGGGACAGTGGAGGAGACGCAGGATGTGTCAAACGGTCTTTTGGACTCTGTAGGAGAGGGAGAGGGTGGGATGGTTTGGCATTGAAACATGTATAATATCATGTGGGAGGCGAATCACCAGTCTAGGTTTGATGCGGGATGTGAGATGCTTGGGGCTGGTGTGCTGGGATGATCCGGGGGGATGGTGTGGGGAGGGAGGTGGGAAGGGGGTTCAGGATTGGGGGTATGTGTGTGCCCATGGCGGATTCATGTTGATGTGTGGCGGAGCCAATGCAATATTGTAAAGTAAAAAAAAATAAAAAAAATAAAAAAAACAACTATCCACTGTTACCAGATCTTTTCAGTGCTCAGCAATCTCACTTTGGACACTATCATTCAAGGGGGAGGGGGACTCAAAAATGAAAAAACAAACAAACAAACATCAGAAACCTTAACTTAAAAATAAGTGAATAAAATGTATTCATATATTAAAAAACAAAAAGATTTCAAGCATCTGTAAGGATAAATTAGAAAAATGCTAGATGATCCCTAGATGAGTTGGGTTAAATTTCATTTCCATATGAGAAAGATAATGGTGTGTGTTTCTCTACTTCTTTTGAAAGCTCCTTCATTAAGAATATTGAATATGTGAGTACATGCATTAATTTTTTTGATCAATGCCTATTTCTGCTTCACTAAATCTAGAAACCTCACTTTGTGTTCCGAAAAATGAGCATGCAGGCACTTCAAGACTAATGCTTTTGCTTTGTTATTACGTGGGAAGAGGTTTGTAATTAAAAAAAAAAAATCTGTTATCTATCATCTAATATGTTTCTGTTCCTTCTCTCCTTCTTCTCTGTCCTCTCCCCCATCATCTCTCAGATCTTAATATTTGTTAGCTCCCCTCCATGCAGTCCACCTCAGTTCAGGACTTACATACTTCTAGCTCCAAATTCAAGAAAGAGCCTTGGTTCCTTTTGCTCCAGCAAGAACCCTGGTGTTCCTTTCCTTGGACCATCTTATATCATGGGCCAACCCTTGACCTAGTCACTCTGGCCATGGGCTTTGATGATCTGGTAGCCTGGCTTGAAATCTAATCCCTTTGTTGTAGCCAGAAGCAAGGTTGGTTAATCAGAACCATGTGGACTGCAGTTCTATTTGCAAATAAAGGGAAATAAATGATTTTTTTTTTTTTTTACTGAAAAGACTTCAAAAAAATAAAAGTTTTTTCAAGGAGTGGAAGTTGGAAAACATATTTAGAATCATCTGAAGGTTTTGAGGGAGTTAGGGTTAGAAGAAAGAACATTCCAAAGAGCCTGTTTACTAAAATATTAATATCACTTACTAGTATAGGAAGAGAAAACTAGAATAGTGGAGTAGAAGAGATTAAAAACTATTCAGATAGGCATGACTCATTTAGAATGGCTACACTGAATGCTAATTCATTATAAAGCTATTGTTTTAGAAATGTTTTTTAATAAACTATATACAGACACATGAACACACATCTTCTTGTCCTTAGTGCGTTTAATATATATTTCTCAAATAACCAGTCATCTAGTAGAGTGAAAGCCTATTGCATTCACATCAATTTATTCTCTCTGATATGGTGTCTATTTCTAGCAGTATTTTTGTATTATCATGAACATTTCTGAGCCAAGATGGCTAATAAAATGTGCATATGTTAGCTGTGGCAATGTGCACAAAAATGGAAAAGAAAAATATCCAATTTGATGTTAAATACCACTTTTACTGGGCCCTTGGGTGCTCTCAAGATGATCATCAGGAAATATTAGGTAAAATTACCAATTATATAGTTATTAGGTATTAGGAAAAATCTTTGAGAACTTAGTAGGTCATATACACATTGTTGCAACCCTAGAGGATTGACAACTGGGGGAAAGAAATTACCCATAAGGGATACTGAGATCACGCCTCTTTATAGACTATACAAACTATGCAAGGTTTGAACGTCGTGCATTCAAACATAAGTAAATTACATGAGTAATTTAATACACTTTATATATTTATAAATATCTTATTTCATATATTTATTTATTATTTATAGAATTCTTTTATTTATGTATTTTATACCTCTATGTTACATTTTATTTTGTATATGTTAGTATTTTATATGTGTATGCATGGAGAGGGAAATGGCAGCCCACTCCAGTATTCTTGCCTAGAAAATCCTGTAGATGAAGGAACCTGGTGACCCCATTCCATGAGGTCACAAAGAGTCGGACACGACTGAGTGACTAACACAACATATGTATGCATAATTTCATATATGTTTAGTTTTGGTAATTAAGCATGAGCTGGTTGGATGGCATCACTGATTCAATGGACACAAGTTTGAGCAAACTCTGGGAGACAGTGAAGGACAGGAACCCTGGTGTGTTTTAGTCCATGGGGTTGCAAAGTGTTGGACATAACTGAGCAACTGAACAACAACAACATAAGTGACATTTCCAATTATTTGGGAAATTGTATCTTCTATAAGGGTTTTGGGCAAAACTTTTATATTTTGTTAGATTTATATGTAATTCAATTCATTTTGGCACCCTGCCTTACACTATGTAAATAAATAAGTTCCAGAAGGAATAAATTTCTAAAACATTGAGGGAAATCCAAAATTACTAGAATATGTAGAAAATATACTTTATATTTGTGGAGGGGAAGAATACATTTCTAGACATAATATAAAACTCAGAAATCTGAAAGGAAAACGCAGGCAGGTTGTCTGTTTAGGACTGTTGAATCTTTGTTTGGCCAATCATGTTCAGTCGTGTTCTCAGTTGTGTTCGACTATTTGTGACCCCATGGACTGTAGCCTGCCAGACTCTTCTGTCCATGGAATTTTATAGGCAAGAATACAGAAGCCAATTGCCATTTCCTATTTCAAGGAATCTTCCTGACCCAGAAATCAAACCTACATCCCAACCCAGAGATTGTCTCCTGCATTGACAGGCAAATTGTTTACCACTGAGCCACCTGGGAAACCCAAAGATGCAGACAAAGGTAAAAGATAAGTTATACATTGAAATAAAACCTTAAGCGATATATAGATAGATAGTATATGGCTCTTATCAACATGAAAGGAGGTTCTTGGGCATTTCAGTGCAAGCCTCACTGTCTCCTGGCCACAAGGTCTTTCAGTAATAGTTCCTTCTGGCTCTGGCTGGATGCTCTGAGGCCTGCCTTTCCATGGCTTCTGTACAGAAATCCTTCCCAGAGGATCCTTGGGACCCAGCTCATCTCCTTGCTTCTTCAGTTCAGTTCAGTCGCTCAGCGTGTCCGACTCTTTGCGACCCCATGAATCGCAGTACGCCAGGCCTCCCTGTCCATCACCAACTCCCGGAGTTCACTCAAAGTCACATCCATCGAATCAGTGATGCCAGCCAGCCATCTCATCCTCTGTCATCCCCTTCTCCTCCTGCCCCCAATCCCTCTCAGCATCAGAGTCTTTTCCAATGAGTCAATTCTTCTCATGAGGTGGCCAAAGTACTGGAGTTTCAGCTTTAGCATCATTCCTTCCAAAGAAATCCCAGGGCTGATCTCCTTCAGAATGGACTGGTAGGATCTCCTTGCAGTCCAAGGGACTCTCAAGAGTCTTCTCCAACACCACAGTTCAAAAGCATCAATTCTTCAGTGCTCAGCCTTCTTCACAGTCCAACTCTCACATCCATACATGACCACAGGAAAAACCATAGCCTTGACTAGGCGGACCTTTGTTGGCAAAGTAATGTCTCTGCTTTTTAATATGCTGTCTAGGTTGGTCACAACTTTCCTTCCAAGGAGTAAGCGTCTTTTAATTTCATGGCTGCAGTCACCATCTGCAGTGATATGGGAGCCCAAAAAAATAAAGTCTGACACTGTTTCCACTGTTTCCCCATCTATTTCCCATGAAGTGATGGGACCAGATGCCATGATCTTCGTTGTCTGACTGTTGAGCTTTAAGCCAACTTTTTCACTCTCCACTTTCACTTTCATCAAGAGGCTACTTCTTCTTCACTTTCTGCCATAAGGGTGGTGTCATCTGCATATCTGAGGTTATTGATATTTCTTGATTCCAGCATGTGTTTCATCCAGTCCAGCATTTCTCATGATGTACTCTGCACAGAAGTTAAATAAGCAGGGTGACAATATACAGACTTGATGTACTCCTTTTCCTATTTGGAATGAGTCTGTTGTTCCATGTCCAGTTGTAACTGTTGCTTCCTGACCTGCATACAGATTTCTCAAGAGGCAGGTCAGGTGGTCTGGTATTCCCATCTCTCTCAGAATTTTCCACCATTTATTGTGATCCACACAGTCAAAGGCTTTGGCATAGTCAATAAAGCAGAAATAGATGTTTTTCTGGAACTCTCTTGCTTTTCCCATGATCCAGCAGATGTTGGCAATTTGATTTCTGGTTCCTCTGCCTTTTCTAAAACCAGCTTGAACATCAGGAAGTTCATGGTTCACGTACTGCTGAAGCCTGGCTTGGAGAATTTTGAGCATTACTTTACTTGCATGTGAGATGAGTGCAATTGTGCAGTAGTTTGAGCATTCTTTGGCATTTCCTTTCTTTGGGATTGGAATGAAAACTGACCTTCTTAAGCAGCCACAAAATTTTCAGTCCTCACCCCAAACCACAGGGAGAGTGTCTGCTTACTCAGTGACCACTGGCTGTCTCATCTGGCCCTGAGGTGAAGGAAACCACATCCCCTGCTCTTCCTAAGGAACTTGGCACAGCACTCCTGACCTTACGTGTGCCCTCCAGACGCTGGCCGTTTGCTCTCTGGTTGTTGACTTCACTCCAGAAAGAAAACTGGGGAGATAAGAGGTTCAGAACACACACTCAGAAGACCATGTTCTTCAGATCCCCCTCTTAACAGTAATTTCTGAGCATCTCTTGAGAGCCTGTAAGGTTCCTTTAAACTACCTTAGCATCCCCAGTTCTTTACATAGAGCAGACATGCAGTCAATATTTTGGCAAGACTGAACAAACAATGTAACCTTTAACAGAGAGCAAATTGCTGGCTCCCTCTGTCTTTTCCATCCACAGGATTCAGTCAGTGGCTGAAGTAGCTGTGGTAGGGATGTCGGGCTTTGAGGTGAACATTAGCACACTGGCGTGTTTCTTAGGACCAGGGAATTCTTTTACTGACCCTTTCCAAACAATACCTAAAACAGAAAGCTCTTCTCTTATAGCCTTCAAGAGATGGCAGGATGTGATTTTTCCCTAAATACATAAATACAATCAACATAAGCTTACTATTTCAGAAGAAAAACTGTGCTACATAAATACTCAGATCCTTAACCAAGGAAGCTGGATTTTCTGTCAGAATTTTTTTTCAAAGGTGTATATAGCTCATACTATTCAGACCACATCCCAAGAAGGCCTTTATTACTCTTTAAAATCACAACTTGCCATTTGGATATTTAGATGTATGACATTTAGATATTTGGGTAGATGATATGTGGATAGGAGATCTGTAAATAAAACTTGAATCTTTTCTGATATTATCCTCTTCTACTATGTTTTCTAAATTCTGCCTTAAATTTGATTTAAATCTTTCCCCAATTCTTTTGACTGGCTAGATTTTTTTTCTTTCCTTTTTTATGTATCATGTACCGAAGTGCTTAAAGTTTTAAAAATTTACTTTGACTAAATCATCCCTTGTTCATTTTTGAAACTATCATGACCTTTACTTTCTATTTTATTTTACAGTGTCTTAGAGATTTGCTAGTTTATTTGTAGGGACATATATATTATCTTGTTAAGTGTACAGGACTGATTCATATAAAGGATTATGTTAGTTTCAAAGCATGTTGTGCAAAAGAAGCAATGGGATCCTGAAAAGCAGAATTTCACATATTCAGAGCTTTCATTAGAGCATTTGAAATATAAGCTGATCACATCAAGGTCACCATGAAATAGGATGATTTAAATTAGCTGTATTTGGGTAGAAATGCCTTGTACTTGAAAGCCAGCAATCAATCAGTGACTGGAAAACATATCTCTAAAGCTGGAAAGTCATTTTAATGGTGACCAATATTTTGCTGGTGAGAAAGCCTTAGACATTTGAGAGTCCTGTAGTTAATATTGTTATAGATGATGATAAATAAGAATTTATCATTTTTATTGTCTTTATTCTTCAAAAAACTTTGAACTATTTTATTCACATTTTATTGTCTAAGAAAACTGCTTAACAGTTATAGCTGGTTCACTGAAAAGAGAAGGTGAACTCAGAGCAAAGGCGTCCCCAGAGATTACTTGTTTTCTGGACTTTCCTCAGGAATTGACTGCTATTGTTGCTTCTTCTCACCCTTTTAACCAGTAAAATACTTGTCTCTTCAGGGCTTACTTGTGTTGCCGAATATC
This sequence comes from Capricornis sumatraensis, assembly GCF_032405125.1. Lineage (NCBI taxonomy): Eukaryota > Metazoa > Chordata > Mammalia > Artiodactyla > Bovidae > Capricornis > Capricornis sumatraensis. Next base: position 4,892,652 of record NC_091083.1, read on the forward strand.
TGGGAAGTCTGTGTATTACAGCTAGCACACAGCTAAAAAACTAACACAGTTGCATTATTTTACAGTAGAGAGACTTTAAACGGGACAAATTCAAAAGTCTTTGCTATCATTTAATAGTCTTTTCAGAAAAAGCATCTGATACAAGAAATCTGATTGTATCCCTGCAAATAAATAGCTACATCTCTTGATTACCATGTTCCAATTATTATTATTGTACACAGTTCAGTTCAATCGCTGTCGTGTTCAACTCTTGCAACCCCATGGACTGAAGCATGCCAGGCTTCCCTGTCAATCACCAACTCCTGGAGCTTACTCAAACTCATGTCCGTCGAATCAGTGATGCCATCCAACTATCTCATCCTCTGTCATCCCCTTCTCCTCCTACCTTCAGTCTTTCCCAGCAGCATGGTCTTTTCTAGTGAGTCAGTTCTTCGCATCAGGTGGTCAAAGTACTGGAGCTTCAGTTTCAGTATCAGTTCTTCAAATGAATATTCAGGACTGATTTCATGATTGACTGGTTGGATCTCCTTGCAGTCCAAGAGACTCTCAAGAGTCTTCTCCAACACCACAGTTCAAAAGCATCAATTCTTTGGCACTCGGATTTCTTTATAGTCCAACTCTCACATCCACAACATGACCACTGGAAAAATCATAGCTTGGACTAGATGGACTTTTGTTGACAAAGTAATGTCTCTGCATTTTAGTATGCTGTCTAGGTTGGTCATAGCTTTTGTTTCAAGGAGCAAGTGCCTTTTAATTTCGTGGCTGCATTCACCATCTGCAGTGATTGTAGAGCCCAAGAAAATGTTTTCCCATCTATTTGCCATGAAGTGATGGGACCGGATGCCATGATCTTAGTTTTCTGAATGTTGAGTTTTAAGCCAAAGATAAGTCCTTGTTTCTAACTGTTGATGATGCAGTTAAGGCAGTATCACCATTTGTTCATTGGTTTCAAGCATGGTTAGTTCCGAATTTGAGTGAAAAATTTTACCCGTGTGATTCTCTTTAATAAAAAGAATAAATTCAGAATTAGATGGTAGTAGTTGAAATCTATAGGAAAGTATCTATTTCAAGCTTACAGACCATAGTAGGATACTTACAGAAGAGTCTGATAATAAAGGCCATCAACCAAAGACTTCGTGAATATGACATAAATTTTTAAAGGATAGAGAGATTGACTATAAGAAAGAATTGCTTTGAGTTCATTTTCTAACCAACACTTTTGATATCCTGCAGTGTACTGGTTGCAAGATAATCTGATCACAGAGTAAGGAATTTAATCAGTGTAATTCCAACTCATGTCAATAGGAAATAATAAATACTCCTTAATCTGGAACTCTCTTGCTTTTTCCATGATCCAGCGGATGTTGCCAATTTGATCTCTGGTTCCTCTGCCTTTTCTAAAACCAGCTTGAACATCAGGAAGTTCACGGTTCACGTATTGCTGAAGCCTGGCTTGGAGAATTTTGAGCATTACTTTACTTGCATGTGAGATGAGTGCAATTATGCGGCAGTTGAGCATTCTTTGGCATTGCCTTTCTTTGGGATTGGAATGAAAACTGACCTTTTTCAGTCCTGTGGCCACTGCTGAGTTTTCCAAATTTGCTGGCATATTGAGTGCAGCACTTTCACAGCATCATCTTTTGGGATTTGAAAGAGCTCAACTGGAATTCCATCACCTCCACTAACTTTGTTCGTAGTGATGCTTTCTAAGGCCCACTTGACTTCACGTTCCAGGGTGTCTGGCTCTGCTCTATTGACTATGCCAAAGGCTTTGACTTTGACTGTGTGGATCACAATAAACTGTGGAAAATTCTGAAAGAGATGGGAATACCAGACCACCTGACCTGCCTCTTGAGAAATCTGAATGCAGGTCAGGAAGCAACAGTTAGAACTGGACATGGAACAATAGACTGGTTCCAAATAGGAAAAGGAGTACATCAAGGCTGTATATTGTCACCCTGCTTATTTAACTTACATACAGAGTACATCATTAGAAACTCTGGATTGGAAGAAACACAAGCTGGAATCAAGATTGCCAGGAGAAATATCAATAACCTCAGATATGCAGATGACACCACCCTTATGGCAGAAAGTGAAGAGAAACTAAAAAGCCTCTTGATGAAAGTAAAAGTGGAGAGTGAAAAAGTTGGCTTAAAGCTCAACATTCAGAAAACGAAGATCATGGCATCCGGTCCCATCACTTCATGGGAAATAGATGGGGAAACAGTGGAAACAGTGTCAGACTTTATTTTTTTGGGCTCCAAAATCACTGCAGATGGTGACTGCAGCCATGAAATTAAAAGACGCTTACTCCTTGGAAGAAAAGTTATGACCAACCTAGACAGCATATTAAAAAGCAGAGACATTACTTTGCCAACTAAGGTCCGTCTAGTCAAGGCTATGGTTTTTCCAGTAGTCATGGATGGATGTGAGAGTTGGACTGTGAAGAAGGCTGAGCGCCAAAGAATTGATGCTTTTGAACTGTGGTGTTGGAGAAGATTCTTGAGAGTCCCTTGGACTGCAAGGAGATCTAACCAGTCCATTCTGAAGGAGATCAGCCCTGGGATTTCTTTGGAAGGAATGATGCTAAAGCTGAAACTCCAGTACTTTGGCCACCTCACGCGACGAGTTGACTCATTGGAAAAGACTCTGATGCTGAGAGGGATTGGGGGCAGGAGGAGAAGGGGACGACAGAGGATAAGATGGCTGGATGGCATCACTGACTCAATGGACGTGAGTCTGAGTGAACTCCGGGAGTTGGTGATGGACAGGGAGGCCTGGCGTGCTGCGATTCATGGGGTCGCAAAGAGTCGGACATGACTGAGCGACTGAACTGAACTCAATGAACTGAATCTGAAGGTTTGCTAAGTAACTTAACATTTCTCTAAATATAAATTGTTATGCATCAACACTTGGAATTAAGTTTCCTTACTAATTAATGAACCAAGTAGATATGAAACATGAGCAATGACCAAACAGGACAGAAGATGGCTCTGAAAATATTCATGTTTCCAGTGGCAGTAAGAATTCATAAAGGGCAGGTGGGGGATGCGATCGTCTTCAAATTCTGGTTAGGAAGAAGGACCATTCCCCTTGGCTTGCTCATCTATGAAGCTCTTTGTGTTGGAAATTTTTCTTAAACCAATTTAATAATCAGTACAGGAGGATTAGCTGAGCAGTAGCAATAAGATACCTTATCTTTACCTGTTATATAATTAATATAAGGAAGCACTGTATCAAGGTAAATGAAAGTAGAAAGAAATAAACATTTGGTTTTAAGAAATACACTTTGTTCTAGTTTTGATTTCATGTAGAAGAAAAGATAAGATACACTGAGTATAACTGAATTTTATTTTGAGAATTTTCTAAAGAAGTCTGTATGTATCTTAATTACTTAATTTGTCTCTTTATTTTAAAAATAATTTCCTGGGGGCGGTCCTAAGATGGCAGAGGAATAGGGCGTGAAGACCACTTTCTCCCTCACAAATTTTTTTAAAAAAATTAAAGTCCAGTTCAATGAATAGCTATATTAAAAGTTTAGTGAAAGCCCAAATCAAAATTATCTTCTTTTGCAACTAATTTAGTAGATGTTTCTTGACATCACTTATCAAGATATATGATATTATCTTTTCAATTCTTCTTGGTTTTTTTGATGAAACCCAAGAGATTCAAGTAGTTCTGCCATGCTGTAGAAAAACTAGTAAAATAGCCAAACATAAAAAAACCAAGCATGCTGGGATAATACTATTTAACTATGAAATAGTCATCTTTATTTTCTTTAATATTAGTACCACCCAAAATGACTCAATAAAGCTGTTTTCCAGAGGACAGGAAAAAATTGCATTTGACATGTTGGTTCTAAAAGTGCATTGTGAAGTTTAATGCAAATGGTACTTGATGATGGGTCCTGGCCTTAGCCTCTATTTTTCTCTAGAATTGTTGGCTGGTGTGGAAGAGGCCAGTTCCTGCATCTTGATGGGGTGAGACCCCTGATTTTTACCTGGTAATGGAAGAGTATGTCATTCAATATCAATTTAAAAATCACATTTACTAATGTGATAAAGAAATTGGCAAGAAAGTTTTTGACCATTAACCAAACTGTAGAAGGGACAGATGCTGATTTTTCACTCTTTGCTGCCTCCCACTCATTTCGCCTCCCCTGAGGTCAAGTCTCCCCCATTGTCTTCTCGGCTGCTTGCCCTGGGATGGTGACTCTTGGGGAAAGTTTGAGTTTGGCCAGAAGGAAACCCATCAGGCTATTGGAGGGCAGGGGGAGGGAAATGCAGGGTGTTTATCGTCTACTCCTGTCTCCTTCAGCACCGCATTTCTGGCACTGGTGGAGTATCTCCTCACCTGTATCTCCCCAAAGGCAGCCCGTCTTTTATGGCTGCAGCTCTAACCACAGACAGTCCCTCTTTTCCCATCATACCTCTCCTTCCACTTCACCCCATCTGTTCTTACCCAGCTCCCCACAGGGGCTCATCCTGCCTATACCAGCTTCCCTTATTGGCTTTCCGAACCTGCCTAGAACACTGTGTTCTATACCTTCAGTAAAGTCTCTTTACTTCATGTATATTCTAATTAAAATCGGGAGGGGCGCATGAGTGGGTGGGATCTTGACTGATATGGAGTTTTTAAGTCCCTTGTTTGGGAATACTTAGACAAGAACAAGATGATCATTAAGAGACTGCAAGAGTAGGTCATTTAGCCAAGTAAATTAGTATCTCTTTGTATAGTCATCTCCAATGAATGGGTGTTTATGATGGCTTATATCTCAGGAGTATAACCTTCTTCTTCTGATCAATTATTTTTACCAAGAAAGTCTATGAAGCCATCATGGAAGATGTTATTTTCAAATGTTATGTGATACACAGTTTTGGAGATGCAGTTAATTCAATGAAGATTCAAAGAGGTCTCAATGTTATAGAATCCTGGATATGTAGAATTGGAGTTGCATTGAAATTGGACACAAATTACAATGTGCATATATGACTGACAACGTACTGAGTGAATTGTTTTGATCATAAATCCAGTGTCAGGTAACTGTGATTTGGCTGTTTAGAAGTATTCATCACATTCTAGGCCTCATTAAAAGAAATCAAAAGCCAGCTATACACAGTACCAACCAGACCACAGCTAGAGATATACTTCTAGTTTGGCGCACTCCCATGAACAGGTAAACAAACAAGAAAGCTGTATAGCAAATGGTTCCAAGCAGAGAATTTGAGTGCTGGATTTTAGTGGCCTAGATTTTACTCTCAGCTCCCTCACTTACTGGCTGTGAAATTTGGGACAGAAGGATACCTCATATTCCTCTTCTCTGAAGATCCCAAGACATAATGATTATTCAGTGAGAAAAAAGTTACATAAAGCTGTGCTGACCACATACTCTGCAAATTATACCTAGAAAACTGCTGATAATCACTAAGGGTGTGAATGGTCTGCAAACCAAGTTACGTGAGAAACAGTCCAGGATATTGGGGAGAGTTTTGTTTATGGTTGAAAAGACATACTGGTGAGTGAAGTTGGCTTTATGAAAATGTGAAAGATTGTTCAATAGGAAAGATGTTCTAGAGAGTCAGGAGACACAGTGGAAATTACAGGGAATGTCATTTTGCCTGTCATCACAAATACCTTTCTAGTTTCCTGATGTCCAACAAGAAACAGACTAATGAAAGTCTTTTTGTCATTGTCAGTAAAACTGGATAATTACTATGTGGAGTATGATTTTAGCAGGAAATCCTGCAATAAAGATAGGACATGGAAAGATGAACACCCCAGGTTGGTAAGTGCCCAATATGCTACTTGAGATCAGTGGAGAAATAACTCCAGAAAGAATGAGGAGATGGACCCAAAACAAAAACTATACCCAGTTGTGGATGTCACGGGTGATGGAAGTAAAGTCTGATGCTGTAAAGAGCAACATTGCATAAGAACCTGGAATGATAGGTCCATGAATCAAGGCAAATTGGAACTGGTCAAACAGGAGATGGCAAGAGTGAACATAAATATTTTAAGAATCAGCAAACTAAAATGGATTAACGGGTGAATTTACTCAGATGACCATTATATCTACTACTATGGGCAAGAATCCCTTAGAAGAAATGGAGTAGCCATCTTGGTCAACAAGAGAGTCCACAATGCAGTACTTGGGTGCAATCTCAAAAACAACAGAATGATCTCTGTTTGTTTTCAAGGCAAACCATTCAGTATCTCAGTAATCAAAGTCTATGCCCCAACCAGTAATGCTGAAGAAGCTGAACAGTTCTATGAAGACTTACAAGACCTTCTAGACATAACACCCAAAAAAGATGTCCTTTTCATTATAGGGGACTGGAATGCAAAAGTAGGAAGTCAAGAGCTACCTGGAGTAACAGGCAAATTTAGCCTTGGAGTACAGAATGAAGCAGGTCAAAGGCTAACAGAGTTTTACCAAGAGAAAGCACTGGTCATAGCAAAAACCCTCTCTCAACAATACAAGAGAAGACTCTACACATGGACATCACTAGATGGTCAATACCAAAATCAGATTGATTATATTCTTTGAGCCAAAGATGGAAAATCTCTATACAGTTGGCAAAAACAAGACTAGGAGCTGACAGTGGCTCAGATCATGAACTCCTTATTGCCAAATTCATACTTAAATTGAAGAAAGTGGGGAAAACCACTGGACCATTCAGGTATGACCTAAATCAAATCCTTTATGATTATACAGTAGAAGTGGCAACTGGATTCAGGGGAGTAGATCTGATAGACAGATGCCTGAAGATCTATGGACAGAGGTTTGTGATACTGTACAGGAGGCAGTGATCAAGACCATCCCCAAGAAAACAAAATGCAAAAGGCAAAATGGTTGTCTGAGGAGCCCTAACAAATAGCTGAGAAAAGAAAAGACATGAAAGGCAAAGGAGAAAAGGAAAGATATACTCATGTGAATGCAGAGTTCCAAAGAATAGCAAGGAGATATGAGAAAACCTTCCTTGGTGATCAGTGCAAAGAAATAGAAGAAAACAATGGAATGGGAAGCACTAGAGATCTTTTCAAGAAAATTAGAGACACCAAGGGAGCATTTATGAAAAGATGGGCACAATAATGGACAGAAATGCTATGGACCTAACAGAAGCAGAAGATATTAAGAAGAGGTGGCAAGAATACACAGAGTTCAGTTCCAGTCACTCAGTCATGTCCAACTCTTTGTGAATGCATGGAGGAACTATACAAAAAAGAAACTCATGACCCAGAAACCACGATGGTGTGATCACTCACCTGCAGCCAGACATCCTGGAATGTGAAGTCCAGTGGGCCTTAAGAATCATCACTAGGAACAAAGCTAGTAGAGGTGATGGAATTCCAGCAGAGCTATTTCAAATTCTAAAAGGCGATGCTGTGAAAGTGCTGCATCAATATACCACCAAATTTGGGAAACTCAGAACTAGAAAAGGACCACAGGACTAGAAAAGGTCAGTTTTCATTCTAATCCCAAAGAAAGGCAATGCCACAGAATGTTCAAACTACCACAGAATTGCACTCATCTCACATGCTAGCAAAGTAATGCTCAAAATTCTCCAAGCCAGGCTTCAATACTATGTGAACTGTGAACTTCCAGATGTTCAAGCTGTATTTAGAAAAGGCAGAGGAACCAGAGATCAGATTGCCAACATCTGTTGGTTTACTGAAAAAGCAAGGGAGTTACAGAAAAACATGTAGTTCTGCTTTATTGATTATGCCAAAGTCTTTGGCTGTGTGGATCACAACAAACTGTGGAAAACTCTTCAAGAGATAGGACTACCATACCACCTTACCTACCTCCTGAGAAATCTGTATGCAGGTCAAGAAGCAACAGTTAGAACTGGACATGGAACAGCAAATCAAGAAAGAAGTACAAATCAGGAAACAAGTACATCAAGGCTGTATATTGTCACCCTGCTTATTTTATTTTTATGCAGAGTACATCATGAGAAATACTGGCTGGATGAAGCACAAGCTGGAATCAAGATTGTTGGGAGAAATATCAATAATCTCAGATATGGAGATGACACCACCCTTATGGCAGAAAGCAAATAAGAACTAAAGAGCCTCTTGATGAAAGTGAAAGAAGAGAGTGAAAAAGTTGACTTAAAACTCAACATTCAGAAAACTAAGATCATGGCATCCGATCACATCATCTCATGGCAAATAGATGGGAAAACAATGCAAACAGTGACAGACTTTATTTTGGGGGGTGGGGATGGGCTCCAAAATCAGTGCAGATGGTTCCTACAGCCATGAAATTAAAAGACACTTGTTCCTTGGAAGAAAAGCTATTACCAACCTAGACAGCATATTAAAAAGCAGAGACATTACTTTGCCAACAAAGGTCCATCTAGTCAAATTGTGGTCTTTCCAGTAGTTATGTATGGATGTGAGAGGTGGACTATAAAGAAAGCTGAACACCAAAGCATTGATGCTTTTGAACTGTGGTACTGAAGAAGACTCTTGAGAGTCCCTCAGGCTGCAGGAAGATCCAACCAGTCCATGCTAAAGGAAATCAGTCCTGAATATTCATTGGAAGGACTGATGCTGAAGCTGAAACTCTAATACTTTTGGCCACCTGATGGGAAGAACTGACTCACTGGAAAAGACCCTAATGCTGGGAAGGATTGAAGGCAGGAGGAGAAGGGGATGACAGAGGATGAGATGGTTGGATGGCATCACCGACTCAATGTACATGAGTTTGGGTAAACTCTGGGAGTTGGTAATGGACAGGGAGGCCTGGCATGCTGCAGTCAGTGAGATTGCAAAGAGCTGGACATGACTGAGCTACTGAACTGAACTGAACCTGTAGTAAAGGCTGGCATGGGGGGAGCAGCATGACAGAAGGAAAAGGTGACAAGATGACCTTTAATTTCCCTTTGGGACTCTGTGATTTATGAGTCTAGTGTGTTGGACAGAATATCAGGAAAATGGCTGCAACCTTTGTTTGTATTTATGTTGCCTTCTTCACATGGGCCCTTTGGCAGTTGTCCTGAGACATGTTGTCCCAATAAGTCCTGACAGTCCCAGTTATATTTTCCTGTGAAGAGGATTTTGCCTTCTGGATTTTGCCTTTGGGTGGCACACAATGGCTTCTGTGTCACCAGCTTTGCAGATTTCTTCAAGAAACTGTATTTGGTGCTAATATCTCACTGACTTGGAACAAACCCCTTTGAAAAGGGATTGCTTTTCTTGACCAGAATGAAAAATGTATTGAGTGGGAAAAATACCTCACAATGTTTGTGTTTTCCTTTTGGCCTCATCTGGTATTTTTACCCTGATGGAGCAGCCTCTGGAAACCTGTGGCACACATCAGTCTTGCATCTATTTCTGTTTGTACCATTAGGAATGGATAATTAAAGCTTTTCAAAGATACTCAACACATGACATATTTTTGGTGAAAGCAGACTTTTGTTTGGAAAAGTAGCTAATATATTTTCAAGCAAATCTGTCGATGTGTTGTGTTCAGGAGGCAGCAGAAGAGATCTGAGCTGGCAGATTAATTGCTGTGCTAGGGCACCACTGAAGACAAGCAGTGGATCCAAGACCGTGAAAACCCGTCTTATATAAACTCATTTCATCATCCAGGTGGAAATAGCATGCCTACCATTTCTGAACAAATCTGGAGAAAATGTCAGTGTAATATCTCAAGGGTAATTCATTTTTGAAAAATGAGTGTCCTTTCTACTGACTACTTCTTTTTGGAAGAACATTTTTAGCTTTTCAAACTGTGCTTTCCTGCCCTGTCTGGATTTTAGCTGTTTGTATGAGAGGTGATGAAAACAAAGTAGAGAAATGGCTCTCACCCAAATCAGTCTCAATTACTGAGGTCAACAGTCTTCTAGTTAAGAAAGGAATTTTCATCTGTGGAGAGGCAGGGCACAAGCCTCTGGATGGGCTGGTCTTGGTGCTCCCTTTCTTTTCTAATCTTTTCTGATTCCATAGCGTAGCAACTTCCAGGGGGTGTGACATTTCATAACCCATCCATAGGCTATTTCAAATGCCAACTAAAGGGAAAAGGAGCATAGAATAGACTTCAGGGAAAATTAAAGTAAAAACACTAAAAGAAATTGGATACATTTTCGTGGCTTGGTGAGCATTTCTGGTGATCAAAAAAGATGTTTAGAAATATTTCTTTAGGAAAATGAAAGCAATTCATTTCCCTTGACTGCTTCCTATATGCTAGGTCCTCTATCAGACATTTTATGCGCATTGTAGACTCTATTATTATCACCATTTTATTGATGAGGAAACTGCAGAGTATAGATAATCTGTAACAGTGTCATGGAACTGACACTGAGCAAACACTATTTCAGCTACTATTTCATCCTTCATCTCTATAACTGATGGTAGTGATTCACCATTCATCCTTGGTGCAACGTCCATTGCACCATGGTGTCGACTTCAGAAAACCTAAGTTAATTATTTCTGATTATTTCTGTGGCATCAAATCTCTAATTATATAATAGTTAATATATTGAACTTTGCTCTTTGGAATTCAGTTATTCAATAAAATAAAAGAGAATCTTTACGCTGTGAAATCTTCAAAAAGCCTCATGATTTAGCAGGAATATTTCAAGATCATTTTTCTAGGCTTCCTACCAGCCCCCTCCCAAAACTGTCTGCTATTTATTTCCTTTGTGGTCTTAGATGAGTCAGAGATTGTAGGTGAAATGATTATGTTCTTATTTCTTTTGAAAAATTGCATGCCAGATCTCTTTCCACATACTTCAAACCTTGATCTAATAGATTAAAACAGCTACAAAAAGTTTTATTGAAAGTAGTGAACAAAATCATCACATATATTTTTCTTTCAGTTTCTTGTCAATCTCTGAAATTAATGAACAAGTAGAAGTAACCATTGGGACCATTTATTTTCTTCTGCATTTCTGGGCTCTGTGTGATCTTCCGTTGCATTGGGACCATTTTTAGATGTTGTTGTTTTCTTTTTCCTTACGTGAAAAAAGTACGGTTCTGGAGTGATGAAGCTTGTCCACATTAGTCACATCAGAATTCTGCAAATGTACCACTGTTTTCATCTTTTCTTTCTTTAGCCTCTGCTCCTCTGGTATCTGGGGACTTTGCTTTATGCTTCAAGAAGAGTACTGGACTATGCATACCTTTTTCCTTAGCCTTTAGGAAGCATGCTTCTTTCTAAGGACTCTGTTTTTAGTAAAGCAGCCACCAGAGATTCTACATTTTGTGCCAATAATGAATCTAGCTGGAAGATTTTCTTTGAGAAATTCTACCATCCTCCACTAATCCTCCACTAATGTCTCAGTGAAAGTGAAAGTGTTAGTCACTAGCCATGTCCTACTTTTTGTGACCCCATGAACTGTCAGGCTCCTCTGTCCATGGGATTCCCCAGGCAGGAATACTGGAGTGGGTAAAAATAAGAACTGGTTCCTGGTATCTATGCTACCTCAGACAGTTGACAAACATTTTGTGAAGGAACCCCAAACTAATAGAAGTCCCCACACTAGACTTCATCACTTCGCTGCTAAGTTGTAAAGAGAGAGTTTGTACCTAAAGGAAATACTTTACAGATTTGGACGCGATGCCCGTGGGAGATGTGTACCAAAGGGCAAGGTGAGATAAGGTCCTCATGCGCGCGTGCCCTAGACCTATCCCAGCAGTTGGATGAATACTAAACTTTGCAATAATACAGAAACCATAAGCTTGCTTCTCATCAGTGGTAACACAGTCTTCATTTTTGAAACACAGTATTCATTCATGGATTCTGTATTCAGCTATATCTTTTTGTGTTCATATCAAATGTTATTTTCCTTTTAATAATGCACTCTAACCTTGTGATAAATAAAAGAGTTACAAAAAACTATTGCAATTTGTATTTAGATACAAATTTTAAGTGGACTCGCTTATTTCTGACTCATCCTATAAACCTGCAAGAGCTTGCCTTCTTTAAAAAAAGCTTATACTTCTTGTGAGCAATTTCTTCCCTTCCTTCTTTCCTTATTTCTTTCCCTCATCTAAAAAAAAAAAAAAATTCTGTGATATAGATGTTTGGGGGATTGTTATCCTCTGCAAAGTTTCCCCTTGCAACTCAGTTTTAGAGTTCTGTCGTATTTTTAAAATTTCTACCAAGTAAAATGAGATCTACTAGGAAAATTTGAAACCATTTCAATGGTGAATTTTTGCTTAAATGGTAATATTCATGAAACAACTGTACTTCAGATGGTTATTAATTTGCAAAACATCATTCCATTTAACTTTAACTCTCTTTTCTTATGCCTTTACTAGGAAATAAATATTCTCTGGTAGAAAGAGATTATTCTTTTTAAGTTTTCTTTTCTGAAGATGATTTTCACTCAACTCTTAATCTTCTTTGCCAGAGCTGGAAGTTCAAGGGAAAAGGTGAGTAGGGCCCTCCTGGGAATTTGTTAGCCCTGTGAGAACATATGCTGAAGTGACTTAAAAAGACGCAATATAGCATATTGGAAAAATATTGAAATTTTAGGGAGAGGAATTAGATTCATACCCCAGCTCTTCTATTAGTTAATTATCTTGGGCAAGTATCAAGATTCTCATTTGGAAATTGAAGTTCAATTTCCGAACATTTATGGTGTTTCTCAAAAGTGCTAAGCACATGTTGGCATGCTGAAGATGTGAGTTGAATTACCATATAGGTGATGTATTTCAGGAATATTACAGAAGAGAGTCTGAGCTAAAACAAATAACGACTTATGTGCCAGAACACAGCCAGCTTCTACAGTGGGAAGTTCTGTTAACACAGTTCAGTGAACCCTGGAAGAGTAGCATTTGTTTCTGTACAAGAGGAAGAGGCAGAAAAAAACAAAGAGAATAAATATTTCTAAGCCCGCAGTGTCCACCTCTGACTGCACCCTGGTTGAAATTATCTCAGACCTGGAACTCTTGGTTCTGTGGCTCTGGGGTGTGTGGTGGGGAAGCAAGCGGTGAGGGAAGTGGCTGTGGATGGTCTTTGTCCTTGGGCAGCCCCCACTCACCACCGTCACGCAGATGGATGCTTATGCAGATTGCCTGCTTCCTTCCTAAGTGCTCATCCTTGTGCTGAGTATTAATTCTCATCTGTGTTCAAGGATTGTAATCAAGCCAGGACAGTAATCAAAATGATGTGTACATCAAAATCAAGGCGTTTTACATCAAAATCAAAATTGCACGGTAAATTAGAGGAATACATATTATAGTTTAATCAATGATTCTGATCTTGCTTTCACGATTGATGCAGAAGGAACGAAAGTGAGGTTTAAAAGTGGCCAAGAGGAAAGTATTAAGAATTTATCTCATAATCTTAGCTTATTAAGACTTGTTTATAAGAAAGAAAAGTTTTGCTGTATGTCTTACCATACTATCCTTCTCCTTTGAAACATGGGACCCACCCAAAAAAAAAAATCCATAAAACAAAAGAACTTTTAGTATCTGCCTTTACTTAGTTTCTTACAGAATAACCTGCACCCCCGGCAGAAAAAGTTCTTTACAAGTGAAATGATATAGGCATGAGATAAAAATGGCTAATATGCTTATTCACAGTGTTAAGTAGATTCCTGTCTTTGCTCATGCTTATACTCTCAAGCACACGCGCACACACACACACACACACACACACACCCCTACACAGCTCTTTACCCTCCAGATATACTCAGCTATCAGTACTGTCCTTAGCATGCCATCCTGTGTGTCACTCTGAGTGCCTTCCCTCTTTGTAAAATCACTCTCTTCATTCACTTTCAGGATCACTTTTTAAAGTTGTTTTAAATATGTGTCTGTGGAAATAAATGAAGACCGTGCAGATGTGAATTAACAAAACTATTCATTTAGACCTGGCAAGGGTGTCAGCAACAATTACTTGTATTTGACAGAGACTCCAAGGCAGGCAGAAGAATAGGAAGCCTTTACAGTAAAACCAAGAAGTTTTCAGGTAGGGTTTTCTGGAAGGATCTGAGCATGGGGAAACTGGAGTTCAGCTGACTAGAAGTGGGCATCTGATGTGCTTGAGGAAGCACACTTGGCTTCCTCTGGTTGGCCCTGAGTTGGAAGGATGGTGGGGACGTAAATAGGAACGATGAAAGTCATTGGCCAAATACCAATTGCTTGTAGCCAGTTGTTGCAGGGCATTTGGGTTTGCTTCATGGTCTGGTCACCACAGAGGTCATGGTCAGAGTTGTCTTGTCATATATGGTCTGGCTGTTGTCTGTTTGTATGTTCAATATCTCTGGTCAATCAATATCTGCTGAATAAGCAGATGAACATTTTAGCTCATTAAGTGTTCATTCTCTCCACTTCCAACTTAATGATAAATTCCAGTGTTCCAGCTTCTTTATCTGTCAACAATTATAAGTCCTTTGCTTAATGTATAGAAAGGGAACCTCTGCATAGGTCTGGACACGCTGATTCCAAGGGGAAGGAGATTTCCTTGTCCAAAGAAATGTCTGAAGCTTTTCCCTTAAGCACTAGGCGACCCCACCATTCTCAGATGAAACGGGAACTTGAGTTCCACAGTCCATTACTGCCGCTTGTCCCGTTTGGTCAGTGATGACCTCACTGACATCACTTGCCTGAGATGAAAGATGTGTAAGATTGTAGTTCTCTATTCTTATGTAGCTTCTTCCTTTACAGATTAAGAATTTGACCTTCAAAAATAACTTTTCTTACTTAAAAACCATGATAATAATGTGCCATCCACTCCAGAAAGATCACTCAGTTGCATGAAATGTTTGTATAAAGCTTGACACTCTACCAAATATTCTAATAACATAGTGTCTACTCTATGAAATGTTTAGATTCTATTTCAACAGAATTAAAAGTCAGTGTAGGATAAAATGTAAATTGCTTGTCAAGATTTTGCATGGAGGTATATATAAGGCTACATTGATGTTGTTGTTGTTGTCTTTCAGTCGCTAAGTCGTATCTCTTTGTGACTCCCTGAACTGCATCACACCATATAGAGATAGTCCTTCACTTTTTCCATGAGTTTGCTTAAACTCACGTCCATCAAATCAGTGATGTCACCCAAGCATCTCATCTTCTGTCACTCCCTTCTCTTGCCCTCAATTTTTTCCAGCATCAGGGTCTTTTCCAATAGTCAGCTCTTGGCCTCGAGTGGCCAAAGTATTGGAGCTTCAGCTTCAGCTTCAAAGCTAAGCCTAGCAGTATCTCTGAAGAATGTGATTGGTTTGAAGGGAAGGAGGTGACAGTGGTATTTATTCATATCCATCTTTGTAGGAAAACAATGGGCTACAATGTGAACCAAGAAACCCCTTATGCAGCTAAATCATGGAAATCTGTCTACTTATCTCCAAGAAAAAGTTTTGGCTAAGCAAGTTAATTTTATCATAAGGTATTTGCATAGTAATTGTATTGGATCTGAGTGTGCATCAGTCTGGAAGTCATCCTTTGCTTTTCAATCATATTCTTTGGACAGGGATTAATATAGTTCCTAGAGAATTGTTATGTAGTAAATTATGGATGTTGAGTCCTGATTTACTTTGGTGGTTTGGTCCTGTGTAATGTGATGCTTAAGACTCTAGTCTGTTATGTGTTGCAGCTGCCTTTATTGTTGCTACCAGGTTCTGGTCACTTGAATTTTGTGTGCAGACTTGACTTAGGGTCACTAATAAATGCTCTTATATAGTATAAGGTTTCAAGTATTAAGAGAATGATAGTTAAGTCTGCTTTTGTGAAATAGGTGTGTGATATTGTTTAACATTTTTAATGTGGATACCATGATGCTCATGAAAAATGTGACTATGGTAATTATCTATTGAGATTGTTCCAGGAACCTCAGATGACCTCAGATCATTGAAACCATTGCATCCCATGGTCTGCCCTGGAGGTCACAACATTTCTACATGCCCCCACTCTATTCAAGGTTATTTTACAAACCACTACTTTGAATGGTACAACTCTTAATCAAGGTTTCTAAAGATTACCTTAGAGTGATGAATGAGAGTACATTCACCAATAGGATTTCCTAGAATTCGTGAAAGACGTGTAATCAACTTACTATGTAATATCTTCCCCAACTTTAATGAATGTAAATATCAGACAACTGAATTACATTCATATTATGCCAATTTCATTGGTAATTCTTAGTTTAGAAGATGTTTGTGAACTAATGTATTGTGTTCCTAAGCCAGTTTGGTCTCTATGGATAGAAAAGACTTATTTGTGCAGATCTTCTTTGTTAACAGAAAAGTGGTAGAGATTTTCTTCCATACTCAAGATTAGAATGAGGCAATAGCAGAGACATTATCATGGTGGGTTGTGATTTCCAGTACATCCTTCTTAATCACAGCCTTCAGAGCATTTTCTAGACTTCTTGGCTATAGTCACATGTTGACATCACCCAAGAGCAATCAGAAGGGGCCCTACAACTACTTTCCTGGCCTTCCCTCAGAGCTGGGAAGTGATCCTCTTCTTACTCATGGCCTCGAGCATAATTTTTAGATACATGCTTGCTGACCCTCAGTGCATCTACCTCCAGTACACCCTGCTCAGACCCCTGTGGACGCCTCCTGGAGATTGTTCTGCTTGCTCAAGTTTCATTGAAAACATTCCATCTTCTCAAACATTTATCAGAAAACAAGGTGGATATACTATCTGCACCAAACACAGTTCAAAATTCTGTCCACAAGAAGTGATTGCTTTTGACATGAGCAAAGTTTCTGTTTGCTGCTTGATATGTAGGTTATCCATATTTGATGACCATTATTTTTATTACTGACCTTTAAAAAATTTTACTTATTTATTTAGCTGAGCTGGATCTTCACTGCTGAGCATGGGCCCCTCCAGTTGCAGTGAGAGGGGGCTGCTCTCCAACTGAGGTGCTCAGGCTTCTCACTGTGGTGGCCTCTCTTGTTGCAGAGCATGGGCTTTAGGCATATGGGCTTCAGTAGTTATGGTGTGTGGGCTCAGTTGTTGCGGCTCACAGGATCCAGAACACAGGCTCAGTAATCTTTGCACACAGGCCCAGTTGCTCTGCAACATGTGGAATCCTGGACCACAGGTCAAACCCACATCCTCTGCATTGGCAGGTGGATTATCAGCCACTGGACCACCAGGGAAGCCTGTTATTATTGACCTTCTAGTGTTTGTTCTGGATATAAAATCCTCTATGGTCTTCTAAATATTCCTCACTGTTGCCCTCTTCCACCCACTCACCATCTCACATATTTTACTTGGTTTGAGTGGGGAAAGATGCAAGCTTTTTTATAAAACACCCCATTTGAGATTTGAACATTCATAGGAACCACTGGGGCCTTTTGCAATTGTTCTGATTCAGTAGGTTTGGTTTGGGGCCTGAGATTCTTCATGATAAACCAGCTCCCAGGTGATGAGACGATGCTCAGAGCAACCGTGAGTCCCAAGGCCCTCGAGCAGTGCCTTTTCATAGAACTTTCTGCAGCAGTTAAAATATTCCATATCTGCGTTGTCCAAAGCAGTGACCACTTCCCCATGTGAGTACTGAGCACTTGAAATGTGGCTAGTGTAACTGCGAAACTGAAATTTTATTTTACTGAATTGTAATTAGTCTGTATTTTAATAGCTGCCACAATATTTGACTACTTCAGAGGACTTACAATAAGGTCTTTGCAGCTCATTGATTTTGCCCAGTCTCGAGAAGGGTGATCTTAAGATTGAGGGCTTTTTACCTAGACAGCATATTAAAAAGCAGAGACATTACTTTGCCAACAAAGGTCCATCTAATCAAGGCTATGGTTTTACCAGTGCTCATGTATGGATGTGAGAGTTGGACTATAAAGAAAGCTGAGCACAGAAAAATTGATGCTTTTGAACTGTGGTGTTGGAAAAGACTCTTGAGAGTCCCTTGGACTGCGAGGAGATCCAACCAGTCCATCCTAAAGGAGATCAGTCCTGGGTGTTCATTGGAAGGACTGATGTTGAAGCCAAAACTCCAATAATTTGGCCACCTGATGCAAATAGCTGACTCTTTTGGAAAGTTCCTCATGCTGGAAAATATTGAGGGCAGGAGGAGAAGGGGATGACAGAAGATAAGATGGTTGGATGGCATCACCAACTCAATGGACATGGGTTTGGGTTGACTCCGGAGTTGGTGATGGATAGGGAGGCCTGGCGTGCTGTGGTTCATGGGGTTGCAAAGAGTCGGACACTACTGAGTGACTGAACTGAACTTATCTCTGAACTTCCATAATCTTGCATAGTGCTAAGAACATTATGTGTCCATGTAAACAGCATCCCTAGTGAGAGATTATCTCCAGTTATGAAAGCAGGTTCATAGAACTGTCATACAACAAAAAATTATTTTACTTTAAAGCTACATGGCATAGCGTGTAGGTAGTTCTGCCTCCACCAATTACAGGATAATTTCTGACAAGTCACTTAATCCCTCTAAGCATCAATTTACTCATCTCAAAATAGTAATCATGATTATGGTAATACCTATCACATAGGGTTGCTATTCACAGGTGTTATTCACATAGAATTTTTGTCAAATCACTTTTTCAAGTGATATTTATTCTGGAAATGCTAGTTTTTGTTGTTATATTAGCATGTGTTCTTTCCCTCCCCTAAATATTTTTATTTCTGGTAAACTAATAGAGAAAGATGCCTCATGTGGACAGGATGGCAGTCTTAATTGGGAAGTGAAATGATACCACAAACTCATGTGCAGTTGGTATATTTCTTCATGTGGAGAAAACAGGTCAGATGGTCAAGGAGGAAGGCTTTTACAAGTTTCTCTCACTGTATGGCATTGCATTGCTTTTTTTGTGGAAATGGGTGTAGTATTTTTGCTTGGGAACTGTGTGCTCTTTGATTAAATTTGCTAATAAATATGGGTCATAAATGTCTTGCTAAGTGTAACTGAAGTTGTATGAATCCATTTCATCTTAAATATACCCCACTCCAATTTGCCAAAAACCTAATGCCCCACTTGTTTATAGTGATGAAATGAACAACAGACATATTTTCTTGAGCAGATGGGCTTTGGAATAGCCTTTTTTTTCCCACATCCTTTTTTGATAAAGCATTGTTTGCTTCATGAGCATAAGAAAAATCATAATAGCTAACATTTAGCAAGTGTACAGACTATTTTAAACACTTTACATGTATAAACACATTGAGTTGCCATTGAGGCTGAATAAACTTTTTAAGCTCTTTTTTTTCTGTTTGCAAATGTGTTGATTTCTGAAAATATTGATGGCTTTGTTACTACTGGTGGTGGCATGGAGCAGCCATCCAGTGACCTTTGTACAGTCATGATTTATAAATGCGTTGAACTGAGAGCTTCAGCAGAATGATTTAAGAATGATTGATTAAGACAAATTAAGGCATTTCTGAAATAGGATGGATTGATTTTATGTTTCTCAGTTAAAGTGTTTATAGCTTATAATGCAGCTGTCTGATTTTATATATTCTTAAATAAGCTCCATGAACGTGAAAGTGAAAGTTGCTCTTTGCGACCCCATGGACTATACAGTCCGTGGAATTTTCTAGGCCAGAATACTGGAGAGGGTAGCCCTTCCCTTCTCCAGGAGTTCTTCCCAGTGCAGGGATCAAACCCAGGCCTCCCACATTGCAGGCAGATTCTTTACCAGCTGAGCCACAAGGGAAGCCCATAGACCTTATTAAATAATTTAAATGTTTTGTTTAAAACTTGATATTACAAAATTCATCTTCCTCTTTGCATTCATCAGTGTTTCTTTATAGACATTTTACCTTCACTATAGATTATATTTTAAAGTAAATCAGCCAGTCTGGATAAAGTAAAAACCAACATGATGTGTTAACTGTTAACAATTTCTCAAGACTGAATCAATACTGTCTTTGGTCTGAGTTTTTATGGCAGGAAAAAGGACCCAAACTCTGTCTCATCACTGCAGTGTGTTTTCTTTCCACCTCCCTCCACAGTAAGACTTGAATGAAAAATACTTTATTTTCCTAATCATGTCTCAAATGTGATAGACCGTGAACTACTACTGGTCGATAAGCAGAAAACACTATGGAGAACCTCCTTCCATGAATGAAAAAAAATAAAGAATTCTGAGAATACCTTTCTGTGTTATTCCAATCTCATTCAAATGAAAAAATGGAGGTCTGGTAACCATCTTGTGATCATGGAGACAAAATCCACAGTGTGAAAATATCAGAGCAGAAAAACCTAAAACCCAGAACCCTAAACCACTGTAACAGCCCTACCAACCTGCAGACATTGTTATGTAAGAAAAAGAAAACCCTATATGTTTGCTGTTTTTTCTGCATCAAGCATCCATAATTAGGAGTTCCACTATCAAAGAGGAAACCAGAGAATTGCAGGCTATTGTAGAAATATCATGTGAAAAATGACCATTTGGGTATAAAACATGACCATAAAAATGTAAAACATAGTTCTGGACAGCCTCTGAAAGCTTGATATCTGTAAAGCAAGAGAGATGTTTCCATGAAGTATAAAGTGACCCAAAGGGAAATTTTCGTATCTGAAGATTGGCTATGCATGCGTGCATGCTAAGTCGCTTCAGTCATTTCCAGTCTTTGCAACCCCATGGACTGTAGCCCTCCAGGCTTCTCTGTCCATGACATTCTTCAGGCAAAAATACTGAAATGGGTTGCCATGTTGCCTCCAGGATATCTTCCTGACCCAGGGATCAAACCCACATTTCTTATATTTGCAGGCGGGTTCTTTACCACTAGTGCCACCTGGGAAGCCTGACCATTGATTATGTGCTCAGTCTCTCAGTCGTGGCTGACTGTTTGCAACCCCATGGACTGTAGCCCACCAGACGCCTCTGTCCATGGATTTCTCCAGGCAAGAATTGTGGAGTGGATTGCTATTTCCTTCTCCAAAGACTGACTATAAGGTGTTTCAAAAGTTATCTAACACCAAAAATCCCATAAGAAGGCTAAATCTGTCCTTATGCAAATATTTTAACTCTTCCCGAGTTGCTGAATTTCAGCTCTGGACCGTGTCTGAGATAGCAGAATGTCTGCCCTTTAATAAACCCGAATCTATATGACTTCATAAATTGCCATGGATCACTACTAACGTTTTCCATGGATCCATCTAACCAATTGACTATAAAAAGCACCTAAATGCTATAAAAAGCATCCTGACACCGTTTAACGTCTCCATTCTTTGATGGAAAAACTGCCGTTAGTTCATGTAATATTTCCAATGCCCTCTGATTTCTAGACACCTCCCTGACATGATGACTTTTATTTTTCCAGATTGTGTTCATTTGTCTCCTTAAACTAAGGTTTCTACAAATAAAGGCATTTTTCTCCAGGAACAATCTGACCTGGCACAGAACAGCATATTAGTGTGTGTGTCTGTGTGTGTTTGTACTTGCGCACACATGCTTTTAATTTTGTGTTGAATATATACTGGAATGTTTCTAATACATATAAAATATTCAAAGAATAATAATAAAATGGGGCTTCCCAAGTGGTGCAGTGGTAAAGAACCCACATGCAGTGCAGGAGATTCAGGAGTTGTAGGTTCAGTCCCTAGGTCAGGAAGATCCCCTGAAGAAGGAAGTGGCAATCCACTCCAGTATGCTTGTCTGGAAAATTCCATGGACAGAGAAGCCTGGCAGGCTACCGTCCATGAGGTCACAGAGTTGGAAACGACTGTGTGACTAAGCACACACATGAACACCACCAACTTGCCCTATCTTGGAAGCTGTCTGTGTATCCCACCCTATCCCCAGCTTTTCTTCCCCAGCAATCACCGCTGTTATGAATTCCATGCTTATTTTTCCCATCCGTCTCTTTATAGTTGTACTACAAACCAAAAAGCTCTAAAAATATGTTGTTTAATTTTACGTTTTAGGAGTCTTTGACAAAAAATCACGCTGAATATAAATGAAATCATATTGTATACATTCCTGTGAAACTTGATTTTTCATTCAGTGGCACTACTTGCAATTTATTTATGTTGATGCAATTAGCTACAATCATTCATATTTGACTGTTCTATATTTGTCTCAGTTTTTCCAGGTTTATTCTTTTTCTTTTCCCTGTTGAGTTAGTTTGAATTTGCATATTATATTCTTTAATCTCTTGGTTATCCTAGAAATTTTAACCTAATACTTAATTCTTATTTAATCAACATCTTTATATTTGTCTGAAATAATAAAAAATGTTAAACATTCAAATTTCAGCTATTATCCAATATTTATTTATTTTTATCTTCTTTAGCCACACAAATAGGTATTTTAATATAATCAATGCTTATTAAAACTCACTTATATATTTACTGGTTTCTTAGTTTGCCTCTCTATGTGTCTCTGATTTTTCATTTGCATTTGGAATTATTTTCCTTCTGCCTGGAACATTCTGTACAAATTTCCCTAGTTAGGATCTGTTGTTAAACATTTACCTTTTCTTTTTAATGAAAATAACTTAATTTTATCCTTTATACTGAAAGGTTCACTGGGCTCTGGTTCTGGGTTGACGCTGGTTAGCTCTTGGCACAATGACAAGGATCTCCCACAGTCTGGAACCCACTGAAGCTGTTGACAAGTTGGCTGTCAGTCCAGTTGCTCTACCTGAAGTTACCTTTTCTTCTGGTTGCTCCTTAGGAGAAAAGCTATGACAAACTTAGGCAACATATTAAAAAGCAGTGACATCACTTACCAACAAAGGTCTGTATAGTCAAAGCTATGTTTTTTCCAGTAGTCATGAACAGATGTGAGAACTGGACCATAAAGAAGGGTGAGCGCTAAAGTATTTATGCTTTTGAACTGTGCTGATGGAGACGACTCCCTTGGACAGAAAGGACATCAAACCAGTCAGTCCTAAAGGAAATCAATCCTGAATATTCCTTGGAAGAACTGATGCTGAAGCTGAAGGTCCAGTGCTTTGGCCACCTGATCCAGCGAACCAACTCATTGGCAAAAACACTGGTCCTGGGAAAGATTGAGGGCAAGAGGAGAAGGGGTCGACAGAGGATTTGATGATTGGATGGAATCATCTATCCAGTGGACATGAGTTTGAGCAAGCTCTGGGAGATAGCAAAGGACGAGGAAGCCTGATGTATTGCAGTCCACAGGGTCACAAAGAGCTGGACACAACTTAGTGACTGGAAAACAACATTTTTACGGCATCTTGCTTGTTCTGCAGTTTCACTGTTATGTCTCCAGATGTGGGTTTTCTTTTAGGTATCCCTCAGGATTTGTTCACCTTCCTAAAATGAGGAGGGGTTGATCAGTTCTGACATTTACACCTGTGGTGTCTTTGCTGCCTCTCTCCCATGTCATTTCTCTCTGCTATATACCAAGGAAAGTGTCATATGGTAACTCTGAGTTTAAATTTGAAGGAAGCTCCAGATTGTGTACACAAAGGATTGTATTTTTTACTTTCTTAGCAGCAGTCAGTGGGGTCACAAAGAGTCAGACATGACTGAATGACTAACACACACACACATCAGCAGAGCATTGCAATTCCAGTTTCTCCCTGTCCTCAGCAACACCTGTGATTATTTGTCTGTTTGTTTATAACCGTATACTAGCTATGAGTTGATGTCTCATTTGCATTTACCCAATCTTAGAGATGGGGAGCATCTTTACATGTGCTTGTTGGTCATTTTTGTTTCTCATTTTGGAGAATATTTATTCGATCCTTTTCTCATTTTTTTTTTAGACCTGGGTTAGGTATCTTTATAATTGAGTTGGAAAAATTGAGTCATGATTTTTGTAGGTTTGTTTACTTTGCTCTGGTTAACCATTTGCTTTTGTTTGAAAGTGAGTAGTTAATGAAATGACTACAGTGAAAGAATAAAGGAAGAGGTGAGGGGAGGGGAGAGTTCTCCCTCGTAGCTCAGCCAGTAAAGACTCTGCCTGCAAGGCAGGAGACTCGGGTTTGATTCCTGGGTTGGGAAGATCCCCTGGAGAAGGAAATGGCAACCCACCACAGTATTCTTGCCTGGAGAATCCCATGGACAGAGGAGCCTGGGGGGCTACAGTCCATGGGGTCACAAGAGTTGGACACAGCTTAGCAACTAAACAACCACCACCAAGGGGAGAGGAGAGAGAACTAAACAGTGTGGGACAAGTGCAAGCAGGATAACGTTGTTGCTGTTCTGTTGCTGGCTTATGTCCGACTCTTTGAGACCCCATGGACTACAGCACGTCAGGCTCCTTGGTCCTCCAGTCTTCCGGAGTTTCCTCAAATTCATGTCCATTTAGTAAGTGATGTGATCTAACCGTCTCATCCTCTGCTGCACCATTCTCCTTTTGCCTTCAGTCTTTCCCAGAGTCAAAGTCATTTCTAGCGATTTGTCTCTTTGCATGAGGTGGCCAAAGTACTGAAGCTTTAGCCTCAGCATGAGTCCTTCCAATGAATATTCAGGATTGATTTCCTTTACAATTGACTGGTTTGATCTCCTTGCAATCCAGGGGACTCGCAAGAGGCCTCACCAGCACCACAACTCGAAGGATCAATTCTTTGGCACTCAGTCTTCTTTATAGCACAACTCACATCCATATGTGACTACTGGAAAAACCAACTATATGAACTTCAGCAAAGTGAAATCTCTACTTTTTAATATGCTGTTTAGGTTTGAGGCTTCCCAGGTGTCACCAGTGGTAAATAATCCATTTCCCAATGCAGGCGACACAAGAGACATAGGTTTGATCCCTGGGTCAGAAAGATCCCCTGTAGGAGAGAGAGCATGGCATCCTTCTCCAGTATTCTTGCCTAGAGAATTCCATGGACCTAGGAGCCTGGTGGGCTATGGTCCAAGGTTGCAAAGAGTCAGATATGACTGAAGTGACTTAGCATACCCACAGGTTTGTCATAGCTTTCCTTCCAAGGACCATAATCTTTTAATTTCATGGGTACAGTCTACAATGATTTTGGAGCTCAAGAACGTAAAATCTGTCACTGCTTCTACTGTTTCCCCTTCCATTTGCCATGAAGTGATGGAACTGGGTGTCATTATCTTAGCTTTTTGAATGTTGAGTTCAAGCCAGCCTTTTCTCTCTTCTCTTTTACCTTCATCAAGAGGCTTTTTAGTTTCTCCTCATTTTTTACCATTTGGGTGGTATCATCTACATACCTGAAGTTGTTGATATTCCTCCCATCAGTCTAGATTCCAGCTTGTGATTCATCCAGCCTGGCAGTTCGCTTGATATAGTCTGCATGTAAGTTAAACAAGTAGGGTGACATTATACAGGCTTGTCTTACTACTCTCCTGATTTTGAACCAGTAAGCTGTTCCATGCCCAATTCTAACAGTTGCTTCATGACCCACATACAGGTTTCTCAAGAGACAGGTAGGGTAGTCTGATACTCCTGTCTTTTTAAGAATTTTCCACCATTTGTTGTGTTCCACACAATGACTTTCAGTTCAGTTCAGTTGCTCAGTTGTGTCCTACCCTTTGCTACCTCATGGACTACAGCACACCAGCTCTCCCTGTCTATCACCAACTCCCGGAGCTTGCTCAAATTCATGTCCATTGAGTCAGTGATGCCATCCAACCATCTAATCCTCTGTCGTCCCCTTCTCCTGCCTTCAATCTTTCCTAGTATCAGGGTCTTTTCCAATGAGTCACTTCTTCGCATCAGGTGGCCAAAGTATTAAGTTTCAGCTTCAGCATCAGTCCTTCCAGTGAATATTCAGGACTGATTTCCTTTAGGATTTGCTGATTTGATTGCCTTGCAGTCCAAGAGACTCTCAAGAGTCTTCTCCAACACCACAGTTCAAAACCATCAATTCTTCAGCACTCAGCTTTCTTTATAGTCCAACTCTCACAGCCACACACGACTACTGGAAAAACCAACGCTTTGACTAGACAGACCTTTGTTTGCAAAGTAATGTCTTTGCTTTTTCGTATGCTGTCTAGGTTGGTTATAGCTTTTCTTCCAAGGAACAAGCATCTTTTAATTTCATGGGTGCAGTAACCATCTGTGAATTTTGGAGCCCCCAAAATAAAATCTGTCAGTGTTTCCATTTCCCATTGTTTCTCCATCTATTTGCCATTAAGTGATGGCACCAGATGCCATGATCTTAGTTTTCTGAATGTTTAGTTTTACCAAATTTTTCACTCTCCTCTTTCACTTTCATCAAGAAGCTCTTTAGTTCTTCTTCACTTTTTGTCATAAGGGTGGTGTCATCTGCATATCTGAGGTTATTGAATTTCTCCCGCAAAGACTTTAGTGTAGTCACTGAAGCAGAAGTAGATGTTTTTCTGAAACGTCCTTGCTTTTTCCATGATCCAACCAATGTAGGCAATTTGATATTTTGGTTCCTCTGCCATTTCTAAACCCAGCTTGTAAATTTAGAAGTCCTCAGTTCCTGTACTGCTGAGCATAGCTTGAAGGATATTGGAGCATAACCTTGCTAGAATGTGAAATGAGCACAGTTATATGGTAGTTTGAACATTTTTGGCATCGTTCTTCTTTGAGACTGGACTGAAAACTGACTTTGCCAGTCTTTTTGCCAGTGCTAAATTTTCCAAACTTGCTGACACACTGAGTGCAGCATTTTAATAGCATCATCTTTTAGGATTTTAAATAGTTCACCTGGGATGCTATCACCTCCACTAGCTTCATTTGTAGTAATGTTTCCTAAGGCCCACTTGACTTCAGACTCCAGGATGTAGGCTTGTAGTCTTCTGTGTATTCTTGTCACCTCATCTTAATCTTAATCATGATAACTAAGATTTGCCAATTAGTAACAACAGGTCAATATTTGATTTACTAGAGTAGGGGAGGAAAGCATTTTCTTTGACCCGCTTAGAGTCCCTGGCTAGATCTGAAAATTAAAGTGACAGAGACAGATTAACAGGAGAAAAGCATACAAATTTATTTAATGCAAGTTTTACATGACACAAGAACCTGCATAGGAAAAAAAAGACTCAAAGAAATAGCTGATTAGTATTTTATGCTAGATTTGCTGAAGAGTGACAGGTGTAAAGACATATGATAGATCCAGGGGTACAGGTAAGTGTTATAAACTGGGGCAAACTTACGAAGGCCTGTTTGTTCAGAATCTTCTGGATATCTCTTTATCTTTGGATATAAGGATGCTCCTTTCCTCCAGGAGGAGGGCACATCCCTCTGGATGGTTCTATAACCTGTTTCATGGAAGAAGAGCAGAGGAGAAGTCAGAATTACCATCCTCTTTATGCTACTTTACTACTACTAAACTCCTTTCATTTAAAATATTTAGAATGTCATGGTCCCATATTTTGGTCTGTGACCCCATGGACTGCAGCACACCAGGCTTCCCTGTCCTTCACCAACTCCTGGAGCTTGATCAACCTTATGTCCATTGAGTCAGTGATGCCATCCAACCATCTCGTCCTCTGTCAACCCCTTCTCCTCCTGCCCTCAATCTTTTATTTTTTTAACTTCTATGCTATATTCAGGACAACATTAATATGACCTACTGTTTAACACATGAGAGTTTTTTCATTTTCATAGCTATAGTCTTGGAATGTTTAAACTGGGAACTTTTTGTATAGTTACTCTTGCAGTCTTTAAACTTCCACTGTCATATCACAGCATCAGTTACAAAGAAGCAGGTTTTACTTAATGTCATTATCTAGAAGGGGAAGTAAATATTCCACAGATCTTATTTTTAATCATCCCCAAATAAGAAGCTTGTGATTTTTGTACAGAACTTCCTTCATAAGTCTTTAGAACTTCTGCAAGATTTTAAATAAAGGAACAAAATAGGTAGAAAATTTCCATAATATAAATAGTTTAGATTCTGATTACTTCTATTGATGCCCCAAACACTTGATAATGATTCTGGCACCAATGGGATTGATTATTGTTGTTATTCAGTCTCTCAGTTGTGTTGGACTCCTTGCAACACCACGGTCTGCAGCACACCAGGCTTCCCTGTCCTTCACCATCTTCCAGAGCTCGCTTAAACTCACATCCATTGAGTAAGTGATGCCATCCAACCATCTTATCCTCTGTTGTACTCTTCTCCTGCCTTCTGTCTTTCCCAGTATCAAGGTCTTTTCCATTGAGTCAGTTCTTCTCATCAGGTGGCCAAAGTACTGGAGCTTCAGGTTCAGCATCAGTCATTCTAATGAACATTCAGGACTGATTTCCTTTAGGATTGACTGGTTTGATCTCCTTGCAGTCCAAGGGACTCTCGAGAGTCTTCTCCAACACCAGAGCTCAAAAGCATCAATTCTTCACTGCCAATTCATAGTTCAAAAGCATCAATTATAACATTGATAATTGTATGGAACTGAACTGTGGTGTTGGAGAAGACTCTTGAGAGTCCCTTGGACTGCAAGGAGATCCAACCAGTCCATTCTGAAGGAGATCAGCCCTGGGATTTCTTTGGAAGGAATGATGCTAAAGCTGAAGCTCTAGTACTTTGGCCACCTCATGCGAAGAGTTGACTCATTGGAAAAGACTTTGATGCTGCGAGGGATTGGGGGCAGGAGGAGAAGGGGATGACAGAAGATAAGATGGCTGGATGGCATCACTGACTCGATGGGCGTGAGTCTGAGTGAACTCCGGCAGTTGGTGATGGACAGGGAGGCCTGGCATGCTGCGATTCATGGGGTTGCAAAGAGTCGGACACGACTGAGCGACTGAACTGAACTGAATTGTATGGAAATAGCTATTGTCAGTCTTTCCCAGCATCAGGGTCTTGTCTAATGAATCAGGTCTTTGTATCAGGTGGACAGAGTATTGGAGTTTCAGCTTCAGCATCAGTCCTTCCAATGAACACTAAGGACTGATTTCCTTTAGAATTTGCTGTTTGGATCTCCTTGCAATCCAAGGGACTCTCAAGAGTCTTCTCCAATACCACAGTTCAAAAGCATTAATTCTTCAGTGCTCAGATTTATTTATATTCCAACTCTCACATGCATACATGACTACTGGAAAAACCATAGCTTTGACTCAATGGACCTTTGTTGGAAACGTAATGTCTGCTTTTTAATGTGCTGTCTAGATTGGTCATAGCTTTTCTTCCAAGGAGGAAGCGTCTTTTAATTTAATGGCTACAGGCACCAACTGCAGTGATTTTGGGGCCCAAGAAAATAAAATCTCTCACTGTTTCATTGTTTCCCCATCTATTTGCCATGAAGTGATGGGACTGGATTGCAAGATCTTAGTTTTCTGAATGTTGTATTTTAAGACAGCTTTATCACTCTCCTCTTTCACTTTCATTAAGAGGCTCTTTAGTTCCTCTTCAAATTCTGTGAGTCAAATGGTATCATCTGCATATCTGAGGTTATTAATATTTTTCCCAGCAATCTTGATTCCAGCTTAGGCTTCATCCAGCCTGCATTTGCATGATGTACTCTCTATGTAAGTTAAATAAGCAGGGTAACAATATACAGCCTGAAATACTCCTTGGTACCACTCCATTTTTCCATGTCCAGTTCTAACTGTTGCTTCCTGATCTGCATACAGGTTTCTCAGAAGGCAGGTAAGGTGGTCTGGTATTCCCATCTCTTTAAGAATTTTCCACAGTTTGTTGAGATTTACACAGTCAAAGTCTTTACAGTAGTCAATAACGTAGAAGTAGACTTTTTTTTAGAAGAAATAGAGTAGCCATCTTAGTCAACAAGAGTCTGAAATGCAGTATTTGGATGCAATCTCAATTCAACAACATGGTAATCCAAATCTATGCTGTGATCAGTAATGCTGAAGAAACTGAAGTTGAACTGTTGATGAAGACGTACAAGACCTTCTAGAACTAAGACCCAAAAAAGATGTCCTTTAATTATAGGTGACTGGAATGCAAAAGTAGGAAGTCAAGAAACATCTGGAGTAACAGGCAAATTTGGCCTTGGATTACAGAATGAAGCAGGGCAAAGGCTAATAGAGTTTTGCCAAGAGAACGCACTGGTCATAGTAAACACCCTCTTCCAACAACACAAGGGAAGACTCTACACATGGTCATCACGGATGGTCAACACTGAAATCAGATTAATTATATCCTTCGCAGCCAAAGATGGAGAAGCTTTATACAGTCAGCAAAAACAAGATCAGAAGCTGACTGTGGCTCAGATCATGAACTCCTTATTGCCAAATTCAGGCTATAAATTGAAGAAAGTGGGGAAAACTACTAGACCATTCAGGTATGACCTAAATCATAAATCTAAATAGTTAGAACTGGATGTGGAACAAAACACTGGTTCCAAATAGGAAAAGAGTCCATCAAGGCTGTATATTGTCACCCTAGTTATTTAACTTATATGCAGAGTACATCATGAGAAACACTGGGCTGGAGGAAGAACAAGCTGAAATCAAGATTGCTAGGAGAAATATCAATAACCTCAGATATGCAGATGACACCACCATTATGGCAGAAAGTGAAGAAGAACTAAAGAGCCTCTTGATGAAAGTGAAAGAGGAGAGTGCAAATGTTGGCTTAAAGCTCAATATTCAGAAAACTAAGATCATGGCATCTGGTCCCATCACTTCATGGGAAAAAGATGGGGAAACAGTGGAAACAGTGGCTAACTTTATTTTTCTGGGATCCCAAATCACTGCAGATGGTGATTGCAGCCGTGAAATTAAAAGACACTTACTCCTTGGAAGGAATGTTTTGACCAACCTAGACAGCATATTAAACAGCAGAGATATTACTTTGCCAACTAAGATCTGTCTAGTCAAGGCTATGGTTTTTCCAGTGGTCTTATATGGATGTGAGAGTTGGACTATAAAGGAAGGTGAGCGCTCAAGAACTGATGCTTTTGAACTGTGGTGTTGGAGAAGATTCTTGAGAGTCCCTTGGACTGTGAGGAGATCCAACCAGTCCATCCTAAAGGAGATCAGTCCTGGGTGTTCATTGGAAGGACTGATGTTGAAGCTGAAACTCCAATACTTTGGCCACCTGATTGAAGAGCTGACTCATTTGAAAAGACCCTCATGCTGGGAAAGATTGAGGACAGGAGGAGAAGGGGACAACAGAGAGTGATATGGTTGGATAGCATCACCAACACAATGGACATGGGTTTGGGTGGACTCCAGGAGTTGGTGATGGACAGGGAGGCCTGGTGTGCTACGGTTCATGAGGTTGCAAAGAGTCAGACATGACTGAGTGGCTGAACTGAACTGATACGTTTTTCTGGAATTCTGTTGCTTTTTCTGTGATCCCATGGATGTTGGCAGTTTTGATCTCTGGCTCCTCAGCTTTTTCTAAATACATCTTGTACATATGAAATTTCTTGGTTCACACACTGTTGAAGCCTGAACTGGAGAATTTGAAGCATTTCTTTACTAGCTTGGAGATTAGTAATAAAAACTGACATTTCTAGGCCTATGGCCACTGCTGAGTTTCCAAATTTGCTGGCATATTGAGTGCAGCACTTTCATAACATCATCTTTATGATTTGAAATAGCTCAACTGGAATTCCATCACCTCCACTAGCTTTGCTCGTAGTGATGATTCCTGTGACCCACTTGACTTCACACTGGAAGATGTCTGGCTCTGAGTGAGTGATCATACCGTCATGGTTATCTACGTCATTAAGATCTTTTATTTACAGTTCTTCTGTTTATTCTTGTCATGCCTTCTTAAAATTATCTGCTTTTGTTATGTCCATATCTTTTCTGTCCTTTTTTTGCTCATCCTTGCATGAAATATTCCCCTGTTATCTCTAAGTTTCTTGAAGAGTTCTCTAGTCTTTCCCATTCTATTGTTTTCCTCTATTTCTTTGTATTGTTCATTTAGGAATGCTTTCATATCTCTCCTTGCTATTCTTTAGAACTCTGCATTCAGATGAGTATATCTGAATGAATGTTCCAAGGTGTTAATAGCAATTCTGTAGCTTGAAAGTCTGTAGAACTTTAGATTCAATAAATAGAATGCAGTGTCTTAGCTAAAAAGCTTCCTAAAAACTTTAATATGTAAATGAGCATCATAAGTGTTTTCGGTGGGGGCTTGCGTCTACAATAGCCTCCCCATATCTTGGGGAATATGTTGCAAGATCTCTAAAGATACCTGAAAGTTATATAGATTCTTTTCTCCTATATATACACATTATAGTTGTTAGTCTCTTATGATGTCTTATTTATAAATTATACCATAGGTATAATTTCCTACTGTAGATCTTAGCAACCTCACCATACATATATTTTCCCTTTCTTTAGGAAGTCAAAAATTTTTATTAATACCTTTGCATGTAAAGGAAGCACTTTACCATATAATTTATATATAAATTATATGACAAATATAAATATACCTATGGTGTAATTTATAAATAATACATTATACGAGACTAACAAGA
The DNA here is from genome assembly GCF_032405125.1 of Capricornis sumatraensis. Classification (NCBI taxonomy): domain Eukaryota; kingdom Metazoa; phylum Chordata; class Mammalia; order Artiodactyla; family Bovidae; genus Capricornis; species Capricornis sumatraensis. The sequence continues at coordinate 4,924,861 of NC_091083.1, forward strand.
ATAAATAATAATAAAATATGACAAAGCAAAATATTGTAAAACAATATATTGTAATAAAAGTCATGAGAATATGATCTTTCTCACAAAGTATCTCATTGTCCAAATTTAATTCCTTTTCTCTTTTAACTATGCAATGACCAAGCACTGTGGCTATTACTTTTGCATTGTTATAGCAAAATTAGCAAAGATTTGTTTTTCCTTGTTCACAATATCACAGGTAGCAGATATCTTCCTAAAACCTGAAACTGTTAGTCACTCAGTCGTGTCCAACTCTTTGTGACCCCTATAAACTGTAGCCGGCCAGGCTCCTCTGTCCATGAGGTTTCCCAGGCAAGAATACAGGAGTGGATTGACATTTCCTTCTCCAGGGAATCATCCCAACCCAGGGAGAGAACCTAGGTCTCCTGCACTGTAGGCAGATTCTTTACCATCTGAGCCACCAAGGCAGCCCTTAAAAATACTAGATTCTGTGATAGAAAGGGACTTGCTATTGGGAGCTCTGATGGTGATGATAGGACAGGGATGACAGCCAGGTGGAGAAGCAGCAATTGATAAGTTGCCTGCTACATTATCATAATTAATATTGGAAGGAGCCTGAGATTTTACCAAATGAAAGTTAATATTAATTAAGCAGAAAGGAAAACAACCGGGAATTTTTGAGACAAATAGTTTGTGATTCCTCTCTGCTAGCTGCCATGTTGATTTTTCACTAAAGTTGTGATTGACCTCCTGGTAAGTGAATTGGAATTTGCAGGCCTTCTTTGTTAGGTATGTCAAAGAGCTTGAAATTCAACACATGCTGATTTTCAAGGTGTGAGCTTTGACCAGCCTTCCACTTATGGGCTGTAGTCTAGCTGGGAAAGTTTCTCTGTCCCTATTAAATTAGACCAAAAACTTCTTTTCAATGAAGCCAATGTAATTTACATATTATTTTGGTGAACATGAAATTTTCTCATAAATGTGTAGGGAATAAAGCTATTTCTGGAAATAGGAATTGAGAGTTTATTTGTTCCTGACTCTCTTATTGCCCTCACCCAAACCACAAAAAATAGCTTTTGCCAGTTACTGTTGCTTCGGGTTGAAGATATAAAAGATTTTTAAATGATCCAATGTTCATAATACATGCAAAAATGATCATTTAACAGATTTCCCCTAAGGATACGAGTGATGGGCTCCTTAGGAAATTCGGCTTTTAATTTTTGTTTTATGTTTGGCAAAGTAGTTGAATTTTTGTTTCAAGGCAAATTAACCATAGATAATTTGATTCTAAAGATATTATTGTTTGCAAACCTCTAGGATTTCTTTCTTTCTCATTCTGAATCCCCCAGGGTATACCAGTGGGGGCAGGTGCCCTGGCTGAGGGCTTGGCAGCTGGCAGCCCATTTGTCTCCATACTGAGTCCCCTCAGGGCTCACTCTGAGGGAAACTGTAGTGAATTGATGGTGGTGACATTCTTTGTTATGGCAGGCAACAGTTTTCATTTACAGATCTTATAGTGATCACTCAATTATTCTGGATGATTAAAGGATGACATCAAAGCACTAGATTATAAAGACAGGGTGTAGGTAGAAGAAGGGTAAGGAGGGAGTCCATTGTCCTCTCTGATGCCAGATGCTAGAGAACATGAACCTCCAAATCTCAGGAACTTGACTCTACATGTGTTGTTTACAAAATGCCCCAGATGGTGGGTTGTTCTTTTCAGGCCAAGACTTACAGACCCAGGATTCTTACATTTTATAGCTCATCACCTTCAAATAGAGACTTCCAGTTTACCCTGCTAAGCTGCAGCAGGCCAAAAGGGAAAGGAACATGGAGGATCACCAATGGAAGTTGGTTGTGAGCACACACTTTAGGTCTTATTCCACTAGTTAGAGGTCGGTCACTTGACCACATCTTCCCTCTGGAATATGTACCCCATGGGGATTCCTAAAAGAGGAAATGCAGCTATGTTTGCCTCAACTCTCTCTGGATGTTTGCTTTTTTGTATTTTTTCATGGTGTTGAAATTAATTTGAGTCATGAAAAGGAGTTAGTTATCTAGAAAGGAAATAAAACATACACATTAATTATGCATTTAAAATTCAGCCTAATAATTAATATATACCATTTTAAATAATTTCCTAAATAAGTTTTTTTCAAATTGCTTCAAAGATTTTTTTTTTTTTTTTGCATTCCTGGTAAGGCAAATTTTATTGAGCAAAGGATCTAGTTTCAATTTACAAACAAATAACCAGCTCATTTTTATATCTCTGGAATCCCTTACATCAGACTGAGTAGCTGAGCATCACACCTGGCTAGAGAATGGATTTTGACAGCCCAGCCTTGTTATGATCATTCAAACAGCTACCATTAGCAGGAAGATCCCGCCACCTGCCATATCTCCAGTGTGCTAATGGAAGTAAAGACCTACACAAGCACCCTGGCCTCCTTTCTGAAATAGAAAATGACGTCATGTAATTGGTTTTGTCTGAACTGCCCAGTGGCTGAAAATGTGATTCTGAGGAGTTAAGGCATGATGTCATTATTCCCAAAGCAGATTCTCAGGGAGACTGGGCACTCAGCAGCCTGATTGTTGGAGCCAGAAGCAGTACATAAACCTGGTGAAGAACTTTAATCTCTTTTGTACAATGTAGTGACTTTTTTCTCAAACGGAAATGTTACCAAATCCACGGTTTGTTGGCTCACCACATGACTGGCCAATAATCAAACGAGGTGTTGAGGCAAGGAATAGTAACTTTATTTGGAAAGTCAGATATCCTAGAAGATGATGGAATCGTGGCCTAGGGCACCCTCTTACTTGGCTCTGGATGACAGTTTGTTTCATAGACAGAGAGAGTGAGGAGGTGAGACTATTAAGTAAAAAGGCCATAAATCTTGCTAAACATCTCCTGGCTTGGCTAGCATTGGGGGAGGGGGTATGCTGAGTTCTTCTTTTCTGAAGCCATTCACAGGTGAGCAGGGTCAGAATGTCTCCCTGTAAGCTGGACAAAGGCACTTTACCTTAACATTCAGGCAGAGGGGCAGGGTTCCTGAGGCATGCCATTATATGCTTACAGCTATAGACAGAATCATCCTTTTGGTGACTGTATTAACAAAAGCAATGAAAAGCAAAGGTTAAAGTAAAGGAAACAGATACAACATGTAGTCAGATTTTGTTCCTCCCTATTACAGAAACACGGTGGGTTATTTTTAAACACAGGAAATGTGCTCCAGAGCACCACTGATGCCTCTAAGAGAATTTGTTGGATTGAAAAATTATGTTATGATGCTGACTCTGGTCAGTGTCTCACCTGAGCACATATTGAAGACTAGGTAGGCACATCATGACAGCCTTCCTCTCATTCCAATCCCAAGTGGCAAAGAAGGACAGAATATGGAGATGGTTTTTAGTTACATATTTAGCAATACTGATCACCTGCTATGTGTCTGATAGTAACCTAAGTGCTGGAGATTTAGCAGTGAATAAAATAAAATATCTCTTCTTATGGATAATAAGCAAATAAAGCTGTTGTCTAATGCCAGGTCAGAGGTACATGACAGGAATAAAAAGTGGTCTGAGTGTATGACATTGAAGCAGAGAGAGAAGCAAGGAAGTGAGGGGAAAATTATGTGGAAATCTAGGGGGAGAAGGTTGCGGGTGGTGGGAACAGCTGGAAGACAACTCCATGGGCTGTCAGTGTGCTTGACAAGTTTGTAGAGCAGCAACAGGGAAGGAGAGGGAGAGAGGTCGGGAGTCTGCTTGGGTGAGGTGGGACACAAAAAAAGCCTGTAGCTGCTGCTGTTGACCACCGTAAAGATCCACAGTGCTACCCCACTGATGCTTCTCTTTGATGATACTTTGTGCTGACATGGCTGAGGACTGCAGTTTGTCATTTCTGGGCCTTAGGTGATTGGAGAAGGTGGAGAGGGATTGGGTTCAGGCAATAAGGACATACATGATCCATGAAGAATTTACAACAATTATAAGTGGTCTTAGAGTTGGTCTACTCTTTATTATCATAATGCTTGAACAATTTCAGGGATAAAATACTCTTCCCCTCATGGCCAGACTGCCGGGAGCCAGCACGGGAGATCCCACCCATGACAAGGTCATGTGGAGGAAACCTGACAGGCAAGGCGGATCAGGACTCGAGGGACTCCCTGGACCTGCTCGAGCATCTCCCCCAAACCAAAATCTGTCTGTCTACTACATTATGCCTTTCACCAACTCTTCTGACATTAACAGGGGGCTATCTCCGACCACCTTTCTCTGGAGAAAATCAGCTTTAGGGCTCTAGTTGATAAGTCTCCTGGGCATGAAAGGAGCATTTCAATTCAAACCCCCCTGTTAGAATTCTAGCTTGCTTGGCAGGTTTATCCAGACTCTTGGAATTACACATATGATTATTCACAACATCCCAACCATGACCAGGAAGCCTAAGTATTCTAAAAATACAGAGCCCTTCGAGGGGTGAAAAAGTTTTTTTAAAATAATACTGGTAAAGAGTTTCATTGTTGAGCCAACGCTTGCTGCCAAGTTCCTATATCCCTTATCCATTGTGTGCCCGGGAGTGCGTTAGTTAATATAATTGGAATGTAAGAAAAACAAGTAGTAGCCTTCGTATTAACCACATCAGACCTTTGAGCTAATAAGTTCTTTCTTTTTGTTGTACCCCACTGCACCTTTGCTCCATGAGAATGTAACTCTGTTTAGTACTTTCTGAGGCTGACACAGATTAGAGGTATAAAGAAAAAACACTTCGAGGAAAAACAAGTTTTCTGGTTGATCAACCTTTATTAAAAAGAAAAAGGGGGGGGGTCATAAAATGTCAACAGGCCTCCAAGGCTAGAAGATAATGTACACAACATAAGAACCTTGTTTATGGGAAAGGTATGCAGAAAAAATCCTGGTTTTGATAAGGGCAAAACTGCTGGAATGTTTGAGCTGACTCTGCATGACCTTGCATCTTTCATTTTCCTCTATGTACAAGTCAAGGTATAAAAGCTATTTTTGAAAATAGAGTTACAGGCCTCCCTCACTGAAGCTTGGTCTCCCCGTGTCATTCTTTCACCAATGGCATTCATCCTGAGGGTATCCCTGGACTCTGTTGATGCTGGACCTCAGCACAAGACCACCGCCATCTCCCCGCATCCTTTGGTATATCACTGCTTTCTCCTGAAGATTCCTGTCATAATCAAACATTGACTAAACAAAAGCCTCCATACCTCTAACAACAGTATGTAGTTGTTTAAAAAAAGAAGACTATATGCACATGCACATATACACACAAACACATACATATATATTCTTTACCATATGTAGCAAGGACAAATCATGAAGTATTAATATAGAAATTTAAAATGAAATTTAAAATATTTGAAATCAAAAGATCTTACATGGAAGATATGAAATTATTAAGATAAACTAATATTTACTCAGTACTTAGGATGTGCTAGGCAGGCTTTTTCCTTACATTTTGATTTGTTCAAGAACCATTTTGTGAACTGTGGACATGGGGAGAGGGGAGGAGGGAGAGGGTGTGATGTATGGAGAGAGCAGCGTAGGAACTTGCAATCCCACTTGTGAAATAGACAGCTGACAGGGAACTTGCTATATGGCTCAGGGAACACATGCATGGCCTCTGTGACCATCCAGAAGGTGGGACGGGAAGGAAGGTGGGAGGGAGGTTCAGGAAGGAGGGGACATGGGTGTAACTGTGGCTGATTCTTGCTGATATTTGACTGAAACCACAAAATTCTGTAAAGCAATTATTCTTCAATTAAAAAAACAAAGTGGTGGAAAAGGAAACCATTTTGTGGAACTTACCTGAGTTTCTGAAGAAATAAAGAACAAAAGCAAGGTGCTTGTATCACACCACAAAGTATGGCTTAACTATTCCAAATTTACAAATGAGGAAACTGAGATTTGGAGGACTTCAATCTGTACTCAATCCACAGAGCTAATAATGAAGAGTTGGAACTCAAATGCCATTTTTTCTACATGTTTTCTTCTGAAAACAAAACAAAACAAAATAAAAACAAAACAAAGTTCCGATACTTGCACTAATTGCACTAATTTAATTTTTTGAGATAATTGGCATTGTGAAATATCACTATCCATATGGAATGGGTGTATATTTGGATGGGTGTATAACATCTAAGAAGATATAATTAACATGCGTTTGGGAGCATTGTTTTTATGCAGTATAAAAACATACAGGATAATCCAATACAAGTAGAATCAGCTCACACAGAATTAATTAATACTGGGATATATGGCAAAGCATACATGATTTTCTTCTTTAAGAACAAGTCTTCATCCCCCTGTGATAGCTTCTATTAATTCTGTGACTCACAATCATAGATATGGCTGCTTCACCACACCTCTACCTGGATAGTATCTAACACTGTATCATGTACCACCACTTCTCAAATTTTAAGATATTTATGACTCTCTTAGGGATCTTGTTAAACTGCAGATTCTGATTTGCAGGACTAGGCTGGGGCCTGAGGTTCTGAATTTCTAACAAGCTCCCAGGTGACACAGACGCAATGGTCTGGACACTTTGAGCTTAAGGTGGTTACAATCATTTCTGGCACCAACTAGAAGCGGTATCTGGGTCCCCATCTCCTCCACTGGTTACTTTTTCAAGAGTGTTTACTGGGAAGACTGTCCAGTAGAGCAACTTCTGAAATTTCAAGAGTATAGAGTAATGGGAAAGGGTTAAAAGAAAAGGTGTAAGTGTACAAAAGGAAGCTGGACCTCACTCCTGAAGGAACCACGCCCCCGGTCATTTACCCCTTGTTATGAGAGTCAGCACAGCCAATCTGAAGACATATGCCCTTAGGTAGAAAAGCTGTATGTAACCTTGAGGAATGAATATTCTGCTCTTTGCTGTCACCTCAGTTTTATTTTGCTGAAGCAAGACAAGAAGAAGCCAACAGTGCATTCCTCGTATTACTCATTCTGGCTGGATGCTAAAGTTAATTTTCTTAAGTGCTTTGGTCCCTATATTAAAATCATCGCATTTGTGAAATTAATTAATGTGAATCATTTGAAAACATGCAGGAGAATTTCTTCATTTGAGCACTGTTTCTGACATTTTAATGAGCAAACCTATCACCTTAGAATCTGATTAAAAATATAAATTTTGATTCATTGGGTTTGAGGTGGAGACTGAAATCTTGCATTTCTTAGAAGCTCCTTGGTAAGGCTAATACTGTAGACTCTTGGGTCACTATGAGTAGAGAGGTCTTATTTGACCTTGTCTTGCATTAAAATGGCTCATGTATCTATATATGTGTATGTGTGAGGTCGTCAAAGTGGTGAGGAAGTTATATACTGTCAAATAGTTTGAAATGTTAGAAGGGAGGCATCCTCCTTATCACACAGAGAAGTGATCAAAAGTTTCACAATCACAATATTTTCTTACCATGAAGGACTGTTCAAATACCAGTGTTACAAAAAAAGATTTTTGTTAGTAAGATGAGAATGCATTCCAGTTTTTCTCAGTTCAAGATCTTCTTTAGATCACTCAGCATGTTCTAAGAGCATAGACACTCAGGGCCCCCCTGAGACCTCTAACTCAGAATTTTTGGGCCTGAATCTAAGAAGTCATCTCTAGACCTACAGCAGTGGCACCTGCAAGCTTATCACACATAGAGACTCTCACACCCCATCCAGACCTACTGAACATGAATCTACAGTTCAAACAGGCCCCCAAGCATTCTAATCCATGTTCAATTTCCAGAGACACTACTGAGTGGGAGGCAAACCTGGAAAGTTGCCACAGCAACATAATTGTAAGGTATTAAATGCCTCCTTTCCTGTCTGATAGTTTGGGACTCTGCCTGATACTAAGACTAAAAGAAGACAGACAGACATAATGGTACTTTGACCTAACCTGAAGCTTCTGGGATGGTGTAAAATAATAGGAAGAAGATATGGAAAGTGCACCCAGGTCACTGTAACTAGTGCTTTATATCAGCAATCCATCTCTTTTTAGCTCTTGTTTTTCATGATTTTTCCTCAACTTTTTCACAAACATTTGCATCACTTGCTTTCAGCTTCAAATCTACTGAGTAGAAGGTAATCTGAAGGAAACTGAATAGACAGTTGAAGTCTGGAGTTTCTTGGCGTAAAGACAGCTATGCTCATATTCTTGCTACTTTGCAGGGAGGCAGTTCCTGTCACTGGGCTAAAACCCAGGAGAGACAAGGAGCAATTTGGTGAGCATTTGCTGAGGAACTACTTTATGCCTGGCCTCATGCCAAAGATGATGGAGATGAATGGGAATAGTAGCCTGCTTGAAACTTGTTGAAGTCATGAGTGTTTAACTAACAAATAATGTGTAAATAGTGCATTATTAAGTTCTGGAGTAGTGAAAAGCATCAAGGAAAGGCTTAACAGCAGAGTATAGATAGTCTGAGCAAAAAAATAAAATGAATTAGAGAAAGACAATGTCATGTTCTTTTGTTTTTGTTTTAAATACCTGCAGTATTTTTCACAGAGCTAGAACAAATAATTTCACAATTTGTATGGAAATACAAAAAAAACCTCGAATTGCCAAAGAAATCTTGAAAAGAAGAATAGAACTGGAGGAATCAATCTGCCTGACTTCAGGCTATACTACAAAGCCACAGTCATCAAGACAGTATGGTACTGGCACAAAGACAGAAATATAGATCAATGGAACAAAATAGAAAGCCCAGAGATAAATCCACATACCTATGGACATCTTATCTTCGACAAAGGAGGCAAGAATATACAATGGAGAAAAGACAATCTCTTTAACAAGTGGTGCTGGGAAAACTGGTCAACCACTTGTAAAACAATGAAACTAGAACACTTTCTAACACCATACACAAAAATAAACTCAAAATGGATTAAAGACCTAAATGTGAGACCAGAAACTATAAAACTCCTAGAGGAGAACATAGACAAAACACTCTCCGACATAAATCACAGCAGGATCCTCTATGACCCATCTCCCAGAATACTGGAAATAAAAGCAAAAATAAACAAATGGGACCTAATTAATTAAAAGCTTCTGTACAACAAAGGAGACTAGAAACAAGGTGAAAAGACAGCCTTCAGAATGGGAGAAAATAATAGCAAATGAAGCAACTGACGAACAACTAATCTCAAAAACATACAAGCAACTCCTGCAGCTCAATTCCAGAAAAATAAACGACCCAGTCAAAAAATGAGCCAAGGAACTAAATAGACATTTCTCCAAAGAAGACATACAGATGGCTAACAAACACATGAAAAGATGCTCAACATCACTCATTATCAGAGAAATGCAAATCAAGACCACAATGATATACCATTTCACATCAGTTAGAATGGTTGCAATCCAAAAGTCTATAAGCAATCAATGCTGGAGAGGGTGTGGAGAAAAGGGAACCCTCTTACACTGTTGGTGGGAATGCAAACTAGTACAGCCACTATGGAGAACAGTGTGGCGATTCCTTAAAAAACTGGAAACTGAACTGCCTTATGACCCAGCAATCCCACTGCTGGGCATGCACACCGAGGAAACCAGAATTGAAGGAGTCACGTGTACCCCAATGTTCATCGCAGCACTGTTTATAATAGCCAGGACATGGAAGCAACCTAGATGTCCATCAGCAGATGAATGGATAAGAAAGCTGTGGTACATATACACAATGGAGTATTACTCAGCCATTAAAAAGAATACATTTGAATCCGTTCTAATGAGGTGGATGAAACTGGAGCCGATGATACAGAGTGAAGTAAGCCAGAAAGCAAAACACCAATACAGTATACTAACACATATATATGGAATTTAGAAAGATGGTAATGATAACCCTGTATGTGAGACAGCAAAAGAGACACAAATGTATAGAAAGGTCTTTTGGACTCTGTGGGAGAGGGCAAGGGTGGAATGATTTGGGAGAATGACATTGAAACATGTATACTATCATGTAAGAAACGTATCACCAGTCTAGGTTTGATACAGGATACAGGATGCTTGGGGCTGGTGCACTGGGATGACCCAGAGAGATGATATGAGGAGAGAGATTGGGGTGGAGGGGAAGGCAGTTCAGGATTGGGAACTCATGTACACCCATGGTGGATTCATGTCAATGTATGGCAAAACCAATACAGTATTGTAAAGTAAAATAATTAATAAATAAGTAAATTTTTAAAAAATGAAAAGAAAAAAATAATAAATTTTTTGTCTGCTTTGAGTCTGTTCATAGCAGTGACTTGTCTCTTGTTGCCAAGTACAGGCTCCAGGGTGCATGGGCTCAGCAGTTGTGGCTCAACTGCCCGTGTGTAATCTTCCAGGGGCCCTGGATCAAACCTGTGCCCCCTGTATTGGCAGACAGATTTTTAACCATTGGACCACCAGGGAAGTCCAGGGCAATGTCAGTTTAAGCTGAGCTGGTGGGCCTTGACTTGAGTAGATACAGGGTGGAGGACATTCCATTTAGAGGCAACAGTTTTAACAAAGGCAAAAGAATTAAGCAGCACATGATGACAGGGAACAAATAGTATGATAAATTACTCTTAAACATGTAATATTAATTTAGTGCTCACATTTTTAATTGTGGATGCAGAATTTTACACATATTGGGAAAATTGTAGCTGTTTTTCTAATTCTTATTAAGGAAGGGAGTTACTTCTGAAATTAAATATATTTTCAATAGTTATCACTTTCATTATTTTTTCCTCAAGGGTATGGATTATGGTGTTTCCTGGTAATTTTTGCTAACTTCAAAATGGAAAGTATAAAGATTCAATGAAATATTAAATTTTTAAAAAAGTTTTCATCTAGTAATGATCTAAAAAAACTGCAAATGTTAATTTAAGCACGTTCTTTATATACATTAAAATTGCTCAAGATTGCATGGATGTTATGGGCTGATATTTCATGAACTTCATTCTGTTATACTTGTAAAATCTTCACTATATGGTTTATAGAGGCAGTTTTGCAGTCTGGCAGTTATGCCTAATTCTTTAAATAAATGCTATTTGAAATCTCTGTTGACGTCAACTCTTCTATGTAGAGAATGGGATTTATAATTCCAATATAAATAAGTGTTCTCTATTTTGGGGTAATAATGTGTTAATAATAGCATTCAAAATAGTACAGAATGATATGATGAATAAATTCACATTTTTTATATCTTTACTTTTTTATTATCAACTGTACTTATTTTACCTTATCTACTTTAGAACGCTAACAGTAACAAAGTATACTGTTTATAGAATAGATGTAGGCCACCAAATTGTGTATTTATATGCAAACATTTTATTTAGGCTGTAGAAAAATGCAGTGTGGAGAAGGAAATGTCAGCTCACTCCAGTATTCTTGCCTGGAGAATCCCACGGACAGAGGAGCCTGGTGGGCTGCAGTCCATAGGGTTGCACAGGGTCAGACACGACAAACGACAGCAGTCACGCAAATGCAGTGTATTCTCAACAATAAGAGTGCTGGAACGTATTTCAGGAGATACAGGATTACTAAAACACACAAGAACTTGTAAAATACTGGCTTACATGAAATAATTTCTGAGTTTGATCTTTGATCAAATAGCTTTTTTTTTTTTTAACTTTATTTTACTTTACAATACTGTATTGTTTTTGCCATACATTGACATGAATCCACCATGGGTGTACATGCGTTCCCAAACATGAACCCCCCTCCCACCTCCCTCCCCATAACATCTCTCTGGGTCATCACCGTGCACCAGCCCCAAGCATGCTGTATCCTGCGTTGGACATGGACTGGCGATTCGTTTCTTACATGATAGTATACATGTTTCAATGCCATTCTCCCAAATCATCCCACCCTCTCCCTCTCCCTCTGAGTCCAAAAGTCTGCTCTACACATTTGATCTTATGAAAATCTGTGACTATAAACTGGCAGTGGAAAGTTGTGGGAGAAAAATGGTTGTGTGCTGTATCTCTGCCTCCACTAACAGAAGATGCTACAGAATGCACACGGTGGCTCACTAGACTGCAGGCTTGCTTAGAACAGACTTGTTTGTATGGTTCTTACTCTCACAGCCTGAACACCCATGTAGACAACATCATGAGTTCGCAATTCTTTTGCTCCCCATCTTTGCTATGGTTGGGTGGGTGGAATAAATAGTAGTGGATCCCACCATAGAACAGGTCCTGCAGACACCGGTCTGTACCCAAAAAGCACCTGTATGCTGTCATAGTTCTGGGATTTCTGTGAACGGGCATCCTCTAAGCTGAGCTCTAGCATGTGATGCTGGTAGGGAAATAGCCAAATATTGGTTTCTAGAGGTTTTATGCATAGTGAGACAGTAGCCAAGAAACAGAGAAGAAATCAACCAGGCCAGCAGCCTTCCCCATCTCTGGGGCTCCTAAGTACTCAGTGATACAAAGGGAAAACATCGGGGTCAAGCACTTGCTACGGGAAGATTCCACAGCTGTGAATTGGTGCCTGAGTGGGTGGCAAGTCAGAGTCCCTGTCCAATGCCCAAGCTGGGCCAAGGATAAAAACTCAGGGATGAGATCAAGCTCACATTCAGCAGTGCAAAATGAACAGGAAACTACCAATATAAGTTAAGCTGACAATTGGTAGTTCAAGTGATAAGGAACAAACTTTAAGCACTGGGAAAAGGTTAGTCCAGAAACTGGAGGTGGAGGAGGTGGAGAGGGGCTGTTCCTAAGGAGATTACTGAGAAAGGCATGTTTATCCTCGAAGGAGTCCTCTGGGGCCTCCCTGCAATTTTACAGTAGTTTTGGTGTGGACAGATTACAGTCTTTGTGTACAACCTCTGTCACAAGTGGAAAGGGGAAGGTTCCATATCTACTGATAACTGCTATACAAGGGGGGTTTCCTATCAAGTCCTCCAAATTGTAACGAGACAATGATCCCTGGAGTGGGACAGTGGCTGGGTGGAGGGAAGTTTCTGAAGATAGCTGAGAACCACAACAGGAACTGTGTTAAGGCTGGCTTTATAAAGTAAAACCAGGGAACTCTGCTCAATACCATGTAACAACCTAAATGGGAAAAGAAGTTGAAAGAGATTAGATACTTATATATGTGTAACTGAATCACTTTGCTGTATACCTGAAACTAACATAGCATTGATAATCAACTATATCCCAATATAAAATAAAAAGTTTAAAAAATTAAATTATAATGTATTAAGGTTTTGTACATGTTATCACCAGGCAGACAACAAAAATATTCATACATATTGCTTTCAAAGAGTCTTGTGGCATCTTCTGATATTAATTGCTAACAAATTCCTAGTGAAATTGAACTAATTTGAAAATACTAAATACTGTGAATTTTTGGATAACTTCTGATAAGTATATTTTAGTTTGAAAGTATTGTTTTCTTTCCTTTGTTAGTGTTAATAATACTAACACTCAATATTCATCTTATCTTTCATTTGTAGCTGATTAGTGCATGCTGTTTGCCTTGTACTTAAAAGGTAATGCTTTAGGAAGCCCTAATTAGTTTCTGCTAACAGGGGTTGCATTTAGTCTGACGAAATTGAATCCTTAGTAAGCATTTCACATTGTTCTTTCTTGGCTGTGCAATGAATTTAGTGCATTTTTGTTAAATTTTTGAAATGGAATCATAGACTACTTTACATGTGCGTGCATGTGAAGTCTCTTCAGTTGTGTCTGACTCTTTGCAACCCTGTGAACTGTAGCCTTCCAGGCTACTCTGTCCAGGGGATTTCTCCAGGCAAGAATACTGGAGTGGTTTGCTATGCCCTCCTCCAGGGATTAAACCCATGTCTCTTACTTCTCCTACATTGACAGACACATTCTTTACCACTAGCAACACTGGGAAGCCCACCTTATATGTAATAGTCCTTAATTACTATTTTGGATGGAACTATTTTTTATTCTATTTGTTTTGGCCCCCACTAGATTCTGCCTTATTTGTCCTTTTTCATCCTTTAGTTTGATAATATTACTTTGAATGTAGTAGGCAGTAAACAAATAATTTGAATTGGTTCCTTGATCTGAAATTCATAGATAATAAAAACAATTGAAAGCCAGTGCTTCTGTGAATAATATTTTACTTTAAGAAAGTAAAAGTTGGTGTCTATTATATACCCTTCTCTTATGAAAGAGGAAAAATTAAATATCAGGAAATCTTTCTGGCTTAGAAATAAAAGAAAAAATAAAGCTTAATAGTGATATGAATTTTCATGAATGGCCACAGCTAAGAAATTATTTGAGTATGTCATTTATTCACAGTTCAATAAAAACTATGTTTTTCTGCAGCTCAATTTATTTTGTGCTTGAAGGAAATGATTTTAAAACTGTGATTCTGTAAACCTAGGGTGAAATGTGTGTCTTTTGTCAAGCTTCACAAAGCAGTATGCCCATTAACCTATAGCAGTGAATTTTAAAAGGTTATTTCTTAATATATTTGTATAACATTCTATAAATCCCCCTAATTGAAAGTGATAAGAGCAGTATTTTCAAAATTATTTAGCTCTCCAGTCAACCACATATAGTCTTGATTGTAGAGAAACGTTTGAGAATACCACCTGCAGATCTCATTTATACTCAGAAAACCAGAAAGCAATATAATTACAAAGGACTTGATTTTATATATTGGGATATATATATTTATTGGAATATATTTATTTATATATATATATATGTATGTGTATGTGTGTGTGTGTGTGTATGTGTGTGTGTGTGTGTGTAGCTGCTTGTCAAATGGGACTGTACATAATAAAGTGGGTTTTGAAAAATTATGTTCAAAACATAATCAGAAAGTGACAGAGTGTGAAGCTGCTATAAAAGGCAAATAGATAATTTGCCGATGGAAACAGAGCAGGATGTTTAATTTTCTTTTTTACCACTTTTTCTAAAGGTTCTCTACTAACTGCGTGAGTCATCTAGGCTGAGGAAATGGTGGTGGAAGGAGTGTGGGAGAAGCTTTCTCTCCACTTGTCTGAAGCCTATCAGTTCAGTCAGTTCAGTTGCTTAGTCATGTCCAACTCTCTGAGACCCCATGAATCACAGCACACCAGGCCTACCTGTACAACACCAACTCCCGGGGTTCACTCAGACTCGTGTCCATTGAGTCAGCGATGCCATCCAGCCATCTCATCCTCTGTCGTCCCCTTCTTCTCCTGCCCCCAGTCCCTCCCAGCATCAGAGTCTTTTCCAATGAGTCAACTCTTTGCATGAGGTGGCCAAAGTACTGGAGTTTCAACTTTAGCATCAGTCCTTCCAATGAATACCCAGGACTGATCTCCTTTAGAATGGACTGGTTGGATATCCTTGCACTCCAAAAGACTCTCAAGTCTTCTCCAACACCACAATTTACTTATTTTCTCCTTATTATTATTATTTTTATTTTACAATATTATATTGGTTTTGCCACACATCAACATGAATCCACCACAGGTGAACACGTGTTCCCAATCCCGAAACCCCCCTCTCACCTCGCCCCACAACACCATCCCTCCAGGTCATCCCAGTAAACCAGCCCCAAGCATCCTGCACCCTGCATCAAACCTAGACTGGTGATTCATTTCTTATATGATATTACACACGTTTCAATGCCATTCTCCCAAATCATCCCACCCTCTCCCTCTCCCTCTGAGTCCAAAAGACCTTTCTATACATCTGTGTCTCTTTTGCTGTCTCACATACAGGGTTATCATTACCATCTTTCTAAATTCCATATATATGCATTAGTATACTGTATTGGTGTTTTTCTTTCTGGCTTACTTCACTCTGTATCATCGGCTCCAGTTTCATCCACCTCATTAGAACGGATTCAAATGTATTCTTTTTAATGGCTGAGTAATACTCCATTGTGTATATGTACCACAGCTTTCTTATCCATTCATCTGCTGATGGACATCTAGGTTGCTTCCATGTCCTGGCTATTATAAACAGTGCTGCGATGAACATTGGGGTACACGTGTCTCTTTCAATTCTGGTTTCCTCGGTGTGCATGCCCAGCAGTGGGATTGCTGGGTCATAAGGCAGTTCAGTTTCCAGTTTTTTAAGGAATCGCCACACTGTTCTCCATAGTGGCTGTACTAGTTTGCATTCCCACCAACAGTGTAAGAGGGTTCCCTTTTCTCCACACCCTCTCCAGCATTGATTGCTTATAGACTTTTGGATTGCAACCATTCTAACTGGTGTGAAATGGTATCTCATTGTGGTCTTGATTTGCATTTCTCTGATAATGAGTGATGTTGAGCATCTTTTCATGTGTTTGTTAGCCATCTGTATGTCTTCTTTGGAGAAATGTCTATTTAGTTCCTTGGCTCATTTTTTGACTGGGTCATTTATTTTTCTGGAATTGAGCTGCAGGAGTTGCTTGTATGTTTTTGAGATTAGTTGTTTGTCAGTTGCTTCATTTGCTATTATTTTCTCCCATTCTGAAGGCTGTCTTTTCACCTTGCTTCTAGTTTCCTTTGTTGTACAGAAGCTTTTAATTTTAATTAGGTCCCATTTGTTTATTTTTGCTTTTATTTCCAGTATTCTGGGAGGTGGATCATAGAGGATCCTGCTGTGATTTATGTCAGAGAGTGTTTTGCCTATGTTCTCCTCTAGGAGTTTTATAGTTTCTGGTCTCACGTTTAGATCTTTAATCCATTTTGAGTTTATTTTTGTGTATGGTGTTAGAAAGTGTTCTAGTTTCATTGTTTTACAAGTGGTTGACCAGTTTTCCCAGCACCACTTGTTAAAGAGATTGTCTTTTCTCCATTGTATATTCTCGCCTCCTTTGTCAAAGATAAGGTGTCCATAGGTATGTGGATTTATCTCTGGGCTTTCTATTTTGTTCCATTGATCTATATTTGTGTCTTTGTACCAATACCATACTGTCTTGATGACTGTGGCTTTGTAATAGAGCCTGAAGTCAGGCAGGTTGATTCCTCCAGTTCTATTCTTCTTTCTCAAGATTGCTTTGGCTATTCGAGGTTTTTTGTATTTCCATACAAATTGTGAAATTATTTGTTCTAGCTTTGTGAAAAATACTGCTGGTAGCTTGATAGGGATTGCATTGAATCTATAGATTGCATTGGGTAGTATACTCATTTTCACTATGTTGATTCTTCCAATCCATGAACATGGTATATTTCTCCATATATTAGTGTCCTCTTTGTTTTCTTTCACCAGTGTTTTGCAGTTTCTATATATAGCTCTTTAGTTTCTTTAGGTAGATATATTCCCAAGTATTTTATTCTTTTCATTGCAATGGTGAATGGAATTGTTTCCTTAATTTCTTTTTTCTACTTTCTCATTATTAGTGTACAAGAATGCAAGGGATTTCTGTGTGTTAATTTTATATCCTGTAACTTTACTATATTCATTGATTAGCTCTAGTAATTTTCTGGTAGAGTCTTTAGGGTTTTCTATGTAGAGAATCATGTCATCTTCAAACAGTGAGAGTTTTACTTCTTATTTTCCAATTTGGATTCCTTGTATTTCTTTTTCTGCTCTGATTGCTGTGGCCAAAACTTCCAGAACTATGTTGAATAGTAGCAATGAGACTGGGCACCCTTGTCTTCTTCCTGACTTTAGGGTAAATGCTTTCAATTTTTCACCATTGAGGATGTTTGCTGTGGGTTTGTCATATATAGCTTTTATTATGTTGAGGTATGTTCCTTCTATTCCTGCTTTTTGGAGAGTTTTTATCATAAATGGATGTTGAATTTTGTCAAAGGCTTTCTCTGCATCTATTGAGATAATCATATGGCTTTTATTTTTCAATTTGTTAATGTGATGTATTACATTGATTGATTTGCAGATATTGAAGAATCCTTTCATCCCTGGATACAGCCCACTTGGTCATGGTGTATGATCTTTTTAATGTGTTGTTGGATTCGGATTGCTACAATTTTGTTAAGGATTTTTGCATCTATGTTCATCAGTGATATTGGCCTGTAGTTTTCTTTTTTTGTGGCATCTTTGTCAGGTTTTGGTATTAGGTTGATGGTTGCCTCATAGAATGAGTTTGGAAGTTTACCTTTCTCTGCAATTTTATGGAATAGTTGGAGTAGGGTAGGTGTTAGCTCTTCTCTAAATTTTTGGTAGAAATCAACTATGAAGCCATCTGGACCTGGGCTTTTGTTTGCTGGAATATTTCTGATTACAGTTTCAATTTCCGTGCTTGTGATGGGTCTGTTAGAAATGGATGTGATGGGTCTTTCTATTTCTTCCTGATTTAGTTTTGGAAAGTTGTACTTTTCTAAGAATTTGTCCATTTCTTCCACATTGTCCATTTTATTGGCATATAATTGCTGATAGTAGTCTCTTATGATCCTTTGCATTTCTGTGTTGTCTGTTGTGATCTCTCCATTTTCAACACTACAGTTTAAAAGCATCAATTCTTTGGCACTAAGCTTTCTTCACAGTCCAACTTTCACATCCATACATGATCACTGGAAAAACCATAGCCTTGATTAGATGGACCTTTGTTGGCAAAGTAATGTCTCTGCTTTTTAATATGCTATCTAGGTTGGTCAAAACTTTCCTTCCAAAGAGTAAGCGTCTTTTAATGTCATGGCTGCAGTCACCATCTGCAGTGATTTTGGAGCCCCCAAAATTAAAGTCTGATACTGTTTCCCCATCTATTTCCCATGAAGTGATGGGACCAGATGCCATGATCTTAGTTTTCTGAATGTTGAGCTTTAAGCCAACTTTTTCACTCACCACTTTCACTTTCATCAAGAGGCTTTTTAGTTCCTCTTCACTTTCTGCCATAAGGGTGGTGTCATCTGCATATCTGAGGTTATTGATATTTCTCTCGGAAATCTTGATTCCAGCTTGTGCTTCTTCCAGCCCAGCAATTCCCATGATGTACTCTGTATATAATTTAAATAAGCAGGGTGACAATATACAGCCTTGACATACTCCTTTTCCTATTTAAAATCAGTCTGTTGTTCCATGTCCAGTTCTAACTGTTGCTTCCTGACCTGCATATAGGTTTCTCAAGAGGCAGGTCAGGTGGTCTAGTATTCCCATCTCTTTCAGAATTTTCCACAGTTTATTGTGATCCACACAGTCAAAGGCTTTGGCATAGTCAATAAAGCAGAAATAGATGTTTTCCTGGAACTCTCTTGCTTTTTCCATGATCCAGTGGATGTTGGCAATTTGATCTCTGGTTCCTCTGCCTTTCTAAAACCAGCTTGAACATCTGGAAGTTCACAGTTCATGTATTGCTGAAGCCTGGCTTGGAGAATTTTGAGCATTATTTTACTAGCGTGTGAGATGAATGCAATTGTGTGGTAGTTTGAGCGTTCTTTGGCATTGCCTTCTTTGCGATTGGAATGAAAACTGACTTTTTCCAGTCCTGTGGCCACTGCTGAGTTTTCCAAATTTGCTGGCATATTGAGTGCAGCACTTTCACAGCATCATCTTTCAGGATTTGAAATAGCTCCACTGGAATTCCATCACCTCCACTAGCTTTGTTCATAGTGATGCTTTCTAAGGCCCACTTGACTTCACATTCCAGGATGTCTGGCTCTAGGTGAGTGATCACACCTTCGTGATTTTCTGGGTCATGAAACTCTTTTTTGTACAGTTCTTCTATGTGTTCTTGCCACCTCTTCTTAATATCTTCTGCTTCTGTTAGGTCCATACCATTTCTGTCCTTTATTGAGCCCATCTTTGCATGAAATGTTCTCTTGGTATCTCTAATTTTCTTGAAGAGATCTCTAGTCTTTCCCATTCTGTTGTTTTCCTCTATTTCTTTGCATTGATCACTGAGGAAGGCTTTCTTTTCTCTTCTTGCTATTCTTTGGAACTCTGCATTCAGTGGTTATATCTTTCTTTTTCTCCTTTGCTTTTTGCTTCTCTTCTTTTCACAGCTATTTGTAAGGCCTCCTAAGACAGCCGTTTTGCTTTTTTGCATTTCTTTTCCATGGGGATGGTCTTGATCCCTGTCTCCTGTACAATGTCACAAACCTCCATCCATAGTTCATCAGGCACTCTATCAGATCTAGTCCCTTAAATCTATTTCTCATTTCCACTGTATAATCAGAAGGGAATTTTTTAGGTCATACCTGAATGTTATAGTGGTTTTCCCTACTTTCTTCACTTTAAGTATGAATTTGGCAATAAGGAGTTCATGTTCTAAGCCACAGTCAGCTCCCAGGCTTGTTTTTGTTGACTGTATAGCGCTTCTCCATCGTTGGCTGCAAAGAATATAATCAACCTAATTTTGGTGTTGATCATCTGGTGATGTCCATGTGTAGTCTTCTCTTGTGTTGTTGGAAGAGGGTGTTTGCTACGACCGGTGCGTTCTCCTGGCAAAACTCTATTAGCCTTTGCCCTGCTTCATTCCATACTCCAAGGCCAAATTTGCCTGTTACTTCAGGAGTTTCTTGACTTCCTACATTTGCATTCAATTTCCGTATAATGAAAAGGTCATATTTTGGGGATGTTAGTTCTATGAGGTCTTGTACGTCTTCATAGAACCATTCAACTTCAGCTTCTTCAGCCTTCTGTTTGGGGCATAGGCTTGGATTACCATGATATTGAATGGTTTGCCTTGGAAATGAACACACTTTTCATCTACACAAACAAAGATAAATGAGACTGGCTAAATCAAACTTTAGTTGATTAACCAGACCAGTAGTCTTTGAGAGTACAATCTTCTGCACCAGCCCTCTTTTTTCATCTAATATACGTTAAATTCGAACACATTAAAGCATGTTTGCTCTCTTTCTAATTCTGCTGTAAGCTCAAGATAAAAAGTCTTCTACTTTGTCCTCTTGACCAACAGCTGATACAATATTTTATCCACAGAAGATCCTCCAGAAATACTTTCTGCTAAAATTATTGATCTTACTCTTCCTAAATGTGTACCTCTGAGCATTTAACCAGCCTCCTGCCTCAGTCTGTTCAACTGTACAATGAGGATAATAAATTTCACCTGCAGTTAGCATTGCAGATAATGGGTGCAAAGTACCTGGTGTATAGTAGGGCTCTATGAATGGCTGATGGACCCTCTGTCTCAATATAAAGTTTCCTGATTATTCTTGTTCCATCCTTTCCTGCTGTTTCATCTTC
Source organism: Capricornis sumatraensis (assembly GCF_032405125.1). NCBI lineage: Eukaryota > Metazoa > Chordata > Mammalia > Artiodactyla > Bovidae > Capricornis > Capricornis sumatraensis. The sequence goes on from NC_091083.1 coordinate 4,945,867, forward strand.
CCTGCTCCATAATGTGGCACACAAACATTATATAAATATACATATAATTTATTTTTTTAAATTGTATTTTATCAAAGTATAGTTGATTTACAATGTTGTGTTGATTTCTCCTGTATAGCAATATTGTGTTATTTGATGCTTTATTAACAAAGTGATTCAGTTATATATATATATATATATATTCACACACACATGCTTTCCCATGTTCTTTACCTTTATATATTATAATAGGATATTGACTATAATTCCCTGTGCTATACAGTAGGATCTTGTTTATCCATCCTATATATAATAGTTTGTATCTGCTAATCCCAAACTCCCAATCCATCCATTCCTCCAACCTTTTCCCTTTAGTAACCATAAGTTTGTTTTCTGTATCTCTGAGTCTATTTCTGTTTCCAAGATAAGTTCACTCATGTCATATTTTAGAATCCACACATGAGTGATATCTTACTCATATGTTTTCATAGTTTCATTAATTACATGCCACATGCTAATATACTAGCTTAAATTGTTTCATCAAATTGTTAAAGTTAACATTAGTGATATGAAGTTGGTCCTCAAAAATGTGGAACACATTTTTTCCAGTGATTTGCTGTTCAAGATTATCCTTCTAAATTCCTGCCAAGTGATTCACCTGATCAAACCTTCTCTGCTTCTGATCAAAGCACTTGAACAAATAGTTCTTTGAGGTCTTTCTGATTAAAATTATGGAGTTAGTACCTTAAATTTATAAGCAACTTTGGGCCATTTGATTTGAATAAGGTTAGAATAATACTTCACTTCATGGGAAATAGATGGGGAATCAGTGGAAACAGTGTCAGACTTTATTTTGGGGGGCTCCAAAATGACTGCAGATGGTGATTGCAGCCATGAAATTAAAAGATGCTTACTCCTTGGAAAGAAAGTTATGACCAACCTAGATAGCATATTAAAAAAGCAGAGATATTACTTTGCCAACAAAGGTTTTTCCAGTGGTCATGAATGGATGTGAGAGTTGAACTGTGAAGCAAGCTGAGTGCCAAAGAATTGATGCTTTTGAACTGTGGTGTTGGAGAAGACTCTTGAGAATCCCTTGGACTTGAAGGAGATCCAACCAGTCCATCCTAAAGGAGACCAGTCCTGGGTGTTCATTGGAAGGACTGATGCTGAGGCTGAAACTCCAATACTTTGGCCACCTCCTGCGAAGAGTTGACTCACTGGAAAAGACTCTGATGCTGGGAGAGATTAGGGGCAGGAGGAGACAGGGGCGACAGAGGATGAGATGGCTGGATAGCATTACCGACTCGATGCACATGAGTTTGAGTGAACTCCGGGAGTTGGTGATGGACAGGGAGGCCTGGTGTGCTGCGATTCATGGGGTCACAAAGAGTCAGACACGACTGAGCGACTGAACTTCACTGAAAATAATACTGTCCAATAGAAATTTAGTGCCAACCACACATTCAAGTTAAAATATTCTAGGCATACAATGTTGCAGAAAAAGTAGTAGGGCTTTGAACAAAGAATTGTGTCTTGTTAAAACCATTTAACTCCTTTAGCAATCTTTCTTCATTCTATAAAGGATCAAAGACAACTGAGGGAAAGTATATGCAATAAAATAACTATAAAGCAAGAATTAGAGCCCCTCCAAAAATAAATTAGGAAACCGAAAGCAAGGCAAACAAAACCCAGATACACACACCTAACAGCCACGCTGCCTCACCTCTCAGAGCCTTTCCTCTTTCCTGTTCTGGGATCAGTCAGTTTCCCAGATCTTTTGATCACTCCTTTATGTGCTGTGGGTCTTTTCTGAGATATCAGTTTTTCAGAGATGGTCTCACTGACCACCTTGTCCGTATAAGCTTTTCAGTCACCTCTGTCACCTCGCTTTGCTTTATGTTCTTTGGAGCAGTCACCAAAATCAAGTAATTTCTTGTTCACATATGTGTTTATGTGTTTTTGTCATTCTTCCACAATTGAAATACCAGTTCCAGGAGAGCAAGGGCCTTGCTCACTCCAACTTTGAAAAATGTGCCCAGGGCAAGAGGATCCTTTATAAATAATGTTAAGTGAAGGAATGTTCTTATGAAGCTGTCATGTGGCCCTAAACTTTCTGGAAGTCAAAACTGAGAGAAGGATGCTTCCCAGAGCTCCTACTGCATGGGACCCCATTCAAGGGGAACTGACTGAGGCAGTTAGATTCCTACAGTAAACGTGGAAACAGAAGCCTCCCAGCTATTTCTTAAGTTTTCTTCAAATAAAAAATAAAAGGAATGTGAAAGGCGTAACTGTCACATAGAATGTTGCCTTGGAGACAAATTTACATATCTGCATCTGAAACTTTCTGCTAAGTTGGCTTTGTCTGAACATAGAACTTGGATTAAAGGAGTAAATAATCCATAAATCTCATTTCTCACCTCTGCAATTGTGACAGGAGCTGGAGAAAAGGCACACAATAACAACTGAAACAAGAGAAAAGCTATTCAATATTTAACTTTTTGAAGTTTCCTTTTCTTCTTGCATTCATGATTCATTTTAATGCCTCAAATAAATTGTAGGCTGAGTAAGGGCAGAAACTATATCATATTTTATATTTTTTCTTATTCCTAGAACATAAAATAGTCCCTATACTTGACCAGTATTAGTTGAGAATCAAGGTTTGCTTTAGCTATTATATACATTCATTAATCATATAGAAATCCGTTATATGCATAAGCAAATTTTATCATCTGTACCTTTTCAAGCCAAGTTCTAAGAAACAACATGAGCCAGAGTTGAGCACAGAACTTCAGAGCCAGAGGGCTTCAGCCAATGAATTTGGACCCGAACAAGCACAACTAGTTATTGACAGAGGCTCATTCTGCTATGCCAGTGTTAACAGACAACATGGAACATATTTAAAAAGTTAAGATTTTATGAGCAAAAATCAATTTGAATCAGCAGCATCAACTGAAAATGGTTAGGAGTACTCTACTAACAGGGGCTGGGGCAAGGACTTTTATAGAGAAGACATGGAAGGAAAGTGAGGAAATAATTTGATTGGCTGTAGTGTGAGTGGTTGCCTTCTTTGGGAAAGTCTATTTGGTGTTTGTCATGGGTTGGAATTAGGTTTCAGTTTCCTAACTTTGAGGCATTACAGGCTTAGGTTTTTGGTTTGCTGGTAAGGCATTAAGGTCACTTCAATCTAATACCCTTATTGTTTAATTAACTTAATACCAGTGATTCTCCAAAGTTAACGTACATCTAAGTTACAGGAGGAAAGCATTAAAAATGTAGATGTCTGGACTCTACTCCATATTCACAGATGCAGGATGTGCAGAGATAGCCTTTAAATTCTCTCCAGATCTTGGCAGAATACACTGCAATGCAAGGAAAATAGATAAAATATCTAGGAAATGTAGAGAAGCTTAGCTAGAAGGATCTAATTAGCTACTGCACATAAAAACTACTCCGAAACTTAAAGACTTGAAACAACTGTTTTATTATTGTTATTACCATGGCTGTGGGCAGAGTATTGTGCGTAGAGACTTGTCATAGCTCCACAGTGTTTGTTCCATCCTGAGCCAGAGTGGAAACAGCTGGGAATGGTTAGCATCACTGTTTTCCTGGAGAAAGAAATGGCAACCCACTCCAGTGCTCTTGCCTGGAGAATCCTGTGGACAGGGGAGACTGGTGGGCTGCCATCCATGGGGTCGCACAGAGTCAGACATGACTGAAGCGACTTAGCATGCATGCATACATTGGAGAAGGAAATGGCAACCCACTCCAGTGCTCTTGCCTGGAGAATCCAAGGGATGGAGGAGCCTGGTGGGCTGCCATCCATGGGGTCGCACAGAGCCAGACACGACTGAAGTGACTTAGCAGCAGCAGCAGCAAGACCTCTCTAGATGTTTCTCAGGTGACACTCCCTCCCAGCATGGCAACTGCAGATAGTCTGGCTTCCCTTGGCTCAGGGTGTTCTGAGACAGGAGGAGGAAGCTGTCAGTCTCCAAGGAAGCTCAGTCTCAGAAACTAGTGCAATATCACTCCCACTGCATTCTGTTGGTCACAGCAGAGGCCACTGAGAACTGTGGGTGGGAGAGAGAAGAAACACCTCCTCTCCTTGGGGGTGGTGTCAAAGATTTCCTGATCTTCAGTCTACCACAGATACCTTAAACAAGTACAACTTTAGGAAACCTTAGTCCGACTTCACAGTTTTAACAGGACATTTGTTTTTCCACCTCACTGAATCAAGAGCAGGAGCTGAAAAGTTTTCTAACAATACAAAATAGTGCTTTTACACCATAAACCTTAAAATACGTGGGACTGCAGGCACTGTTAAAGTTAGACTTAAAACGTGTGTTAAATTTTTTGGACTGTATATAACATAGGATTAGTGGGATAATTAGTCCTGTTTTCATTTATTGTAGATTAGGTTTTTATTTGACTTGGTCACACAGAAAGAACCATTTAAATGATAGATAAAATGTTTCAGTGTTGTGTTAGGAAATAGAGGTTTTGTTAAAGTAGCTATTTTAGGAGGTTTTTTTTTTTTAGTTGCTGTTCAAGCCCCAAAAATGTTACATTGTTATGAGGAAAGAAAATATAAAAATTAAACTTTACTGAATTGAATGCAAATGTCAACACATGCAGTGTTTATAGTATAAGTGTCAAGTGGAAAAATAATCTGGGTGGAGTTAGAAAATTTAATTTCAGTGTAGGCATAAAAACTCTGGAATGTTTTATGCTCAAAATAAAATGCCAAAACATTTCAAGGCCAATGAGAATGTTAGTGTTGCTTGCCTGTGTTTTCTGTCCTACCCAGTCCCCTCCCTGTCCCTTAAACCTATACACTCAGAGTTTTCACAGGAATGAATAATCATTTATTGTCTTAAACTTGCAGGATACTTTTAACTCAGCAAGATGTTTTAGTAGGGGTGGTTTCCCTGGCCATTGCACTTTAGGTAACTAAAAATTAGTCCACTTTCTCACACTTTAATCTCTTGTCAGATTAGTCATCTATAACGGGAGATTTTGCTTTGATTTTTGGTGATGATATTTCATCTCTTTCATTAAGAACATGTTTTAGAGCACCCTTAAATTCCCAATTAAGTGCCTGACTCACTGCTTTCATACCTCTCCTGTCTTTAACTGTAGGTGACTGTTATGGTGCATGGTTGTTTTGTTTTGTTTTGAATAATGATGGTTTTGTAACTGGCAGAGGCTCCCTGTGTGGTTTTGAGATTAGAATGAGATTAAAAAAAACACTGAAGTAGATTATTTATATGAGTTAGACAAAAACAATCATTGCTTCCACTGGAAATGCAATAGTTGTAGACTTTTATGAGAAGTTTCTGTGTACTGTTTAAAAGTGGCTACACACTATTTCCAAATTCTCATCATTTGGAAATAAATGACGTGCTACTTGGTAATACAGATGGCTTTTTAAATGAGGACATATGACTTGGATTTAGGAAGAGTCACTGTGAACTGACTCACTGTGCAATAATAGATGCCAAATACAGTAAGATCTTGATTGTTCCCTATTGGAGCTCAAATTATTGCTATTATCTGAACACATTCATTTTCTCTAACTGGCTTCCCCATTTTATCCAAAATCTTTTGCATCGTATATTTCCCATCAGTTACTTTGTAATAACCAAGTAAACAGTTATTATTCACCCTTATGGCGTAAACTAAACATGTTCTTAAAAGATGTACTATTTTCCCAGATAGTAACAGATGGAGATCACGTATAATTTGCTTATCAAACCATACCATGAGCTCTTAATAGTCAATCAGATTATGATTAAGACCTTCCCTCTAAAACATTAAAGGAACTATAGGCTTTTAGTTCTAGAGTTTGTTATTAGTGGCATATTTAGAAGGATCTTTCTTTTGATGACTAATAAAAGATTAATTTCCATAGGAATCAATAAAAGAGAAGTAGCTTGATGTTGTCTATATACCCATTACTTTGAGTTTCTGAATATTTTCTGGGAACACAGGAATTTGTTATGAAATTAAATAAATAGTCAAACTGTTTTGAACAAGCCACTGCACGTACATTCCAGAAAAGCAGGATGGCCGGGAGCAGTGTGTTTCCACTGTGGCATCTCCAGAACCTAAGCAAACGCCTAGCATGTAAGTGCCCGCTATCTGTTGGATGAATGACACTTAATGTCCTGGCAGTGGCAAAATCTGGGTGTTCCTATTCTAACTCTATAATTTAGCTATGATATGAGGAAGCACATTAGTTGATCAAGCTGTTCTTGTCCACTAATTTAAAAGAATCTTAATCTTTTCAGGAAAGATAAAGCAGAGAAAAGGCAAACTCCAACCGAGTATCTCAGATATCTATGATTCTAATCCATCCAAATCTATACCTTTGTTCAATGCAATAGTTACTTTCCTAGTTTAGACTTTCAAGGTTAAAAAAGAATTGAGATTCAGTAAGATAAAATAGCCATATAGCAAACTCATTTTTCATTTTTTCCTCTCAATTGTTTCTATTCTAAAATCTCCAGAGTTGCTGACACCTGTGAAGGTATATGTTAATAAAAGAGAAATGGTATCTGTTTATGAACATTTTCTTTCAGAGTGCCTTCTACAGCACTTTTGTCATTGTGATATGAACAGTAGAAATAGATCATTGCATCCTCATCAGGACTGAATGCAAGTGACTTTGGGTTTGCTATTTCAGATAATCCTTGCCATCTAAACTCTACATGGAAACAAATCTTATTGCATTTGCAGCAGTAGACATCTTTACAGAAATGTGAGCATTTCAAATGCTTTATGTTCACAAGTCCTTCCTAACACTTCTCTTTCATATTAAAAAATGAGCCATGTGACTTTGTATGCATGTGGATACATTTGCATGTGCACACGTGTGTGTGAATTCAAAATCTTATCCAGTTACAAGATATTAATAGAATCAGAAGATGGAGTCTTTGCTATTCTCAGGTTTTTTTTTTCTTTATTCATATATATTTTTAAAATTTAAGTAGAAATACTTATGCAGCACATGTTAGAGATGTTTTGTGACTGCTGCTGCTGCTGCTGCTGCTGCTAAGTCGCTACAGTCGCGTCTGACTCTGTGCGACCCCATAGATGGCAGCCCACCAGACTCCACCGTTCCTGGGATTCTCCAGGCAAGAACACTGGAGTGGGTTGCCATTGACTAAATCCCCCAAATTGCAAAATAGGTCCAGCATGACATTTTTCCCCCCTTTGGGTACTGGTTTGGCCATATCTGATTGCATTTCTGGAAGAAAGGAGCGGAGGATTGCAGCTACACCTTTATCAGTGCTTCCAGAAGACAAAGACTCCAGATGCTCTTGTACTGGACTTCTCCAGGAGATCAGGACTTGCCCTGCATCGTCTGTGGTGATGACCCAGATTCATTCAGAAGGGTTTGAAGAACTACTTTGTAAGATGAGATTGGCTGTCTTCTACCTCCCCTGGGGTGACTGGCATTTTTCAACATAGGACAGGCATCAAGTCTTTCTCAACAGGTTTGATCAGATGCAGGGGGATGAGCAGACATATGGGACTTCCAAGACAGAGCTCTTCTTACATTGCTGCAGCAGCCCATGGCCCATCTCTTTGGACAAAGGAGACACGTTGATGAAATTATCTGTTTCAATAGATGACCCATTTCAGAGGTTGGCCTGGAAAAGTGGAGTGGTTTTTCAAGATAACCATTTATTTTTTTTTTTTTACAAGCTTTCTTAAGGTATAATTTATTTATTTACTTTAATATAAATTTATTTAATTGGAGGTTAATTACTTTACAATATTGTATTGGTTTTGTCATACATCAACATGAATCTGCCACGGGTGTATATGTGTTCCCCATCCTGAACCCCCCTCCCACCTCCCACCCCGTACCATCCCTCTGGGTCATCCCAGTGCACCAGCCCCAAGCATCCAGTATCATGCATTGAACCTGGACTGGTGATTCGTTTCATATATGAAATTATACATGTTTCAATGCCATCCTCCCAAATCATCCCAGCCTCTCCCTCTCCCACAGACTCCAAAAGACTGTTCTATACATCTGTGTCTCTTTTGCTGTCTCACATGCAGGGTTATCATTACCATCTTTCTAAATTCCATATATATGCATTAGTATACTGTATTGGTGTTTTTCTTTCTGGCTTATTTCACTCTGTATAGTAGGCTCCAGTTTCATCCACCTCATTAGAACTGATAATTTAGAAACATTTTTGTAAAAACATTTGAGGAGTGAAGACAAAGGACCGATTCATTATAGAAAATTTGAAAAGTACAAACAAATATAAACTCACAATTTTCAGATAATATCCTCTTAAAAATTTTATTTATTAACACCACTTTTTTTCTCTATCAAACTATATGTGTGTGTGTATACACACACACACATTAATAGTTATTGGGATAGCATTTTGTATAGATTTTTGTAATCTGAGTTTTCATGTAAAACATGGAATTTAGAAAGATGGTAACGATAACCCTGTATGCAAGATAGCAAAAGAGACACAGATGTATAGAACAGTCTTTTGGACTCTGTGGGAGAGGGAGAGAGTGGGATGATTTGGGAGAATGGCATTGAAACATGTATAATATAATATAAGAAATGAATCGCCAGTCTAGGTTCGATGCAGGATACAGGATGCTTGGGGCTGGTGCACTGGGATGACCCAGAGAGACGGTATGGGGAGGGAAGTGGGAGGGGGGTTCAGGATTGGGAACACGTGTACACCCATGGCAGATTCATGTTGATGTATGGCAAAACCAATACAGTATTGTAAAGTAAAATAAAATAAAATAAAAATAAATAAATAAAAACCTGTTATTTGAATAAAAAAATAATAAAGTTTAACAGTTCATCATAAATTCTTCAGAAATCTTGCATTAATGTTTATGATGAAAACATTCAGCTTGACATTTTCTTCAGATTAATCAGAGAAGGGGAGTGAGGCCAATGAAACAGGTCGAGAGAAAACAGGCTAGCACTTGCTTGATATTTGTTGAGTGCAACTGCTTATGGGATCTTTATGTGCTTCTTCTGTACACGTGTGGGCTTCCCTGGTGACTCAGATGGCAAAGAATCTGCCTGGTTTCAGCTCATGGGTTGGGAAGATCCCCTGGAGAAGGGAATGGCTACCCACTCCAGTATTCTTGCCTGGAGAATCCCATGGACAGAGGAGCCTGGTGGGCTATGGTCCATAGGGCTGCAAAGGGTCGGACAAGACTGAGCAACTAACACTTTCACCTTTCTGTACACTTGCATAAGTTTGATATTTTCTATAATAAAACAATGTAAAGCCTTGTTTTGAGTAGTTATGCTATACTGCAATTTGGATGTTTATTAGAGATTTAGATTGTTGATAGTTCCTTGCTATTGAAAACATCACTATCATAAACAGACAAGTTTTTTTAAAAGCAGCAAATGTGTTAGTGTCCAGCCCACATCCCTTTCACTAGGCTGATGTTCCCTGCTCTCAATTAGACCCCTCAGATCTTTTAAAACTTCATGGTTCTATAAGTATCCAATGAACATTTTTACAGTTTTTCTGTCTTCTCATCATAACATAGTGTCAAAATTTATTGAACTGCATTTGGTAACTATATTTTTGGTGTTAAACACAGTAAACCTCCAAATAAAGGAATTCAGTGAATCTATGTAAATTTCCTAGATTTAATGACTCTGTTTTAAACAGTGTTGTCATTGATATGAAGGTTTAATTGATAGCTCATATAATGAAAAATGCAACACGATGAAGACTCATAGTCCTGTTTAATCTCAGCAGTGGCATGTTAAGAAGACAGATGGAGATTAGGAAATATTTTCCTAAATAAAATACCTCATTTTACATGGTTCTGATAAGCAGTGTTTACAACATTAAATAATTTAGTGCTCATATATTTATTGAATACCTTAAAAGTATGTACACTCTGGTAAGGTCTGGGGGAAACCAGAAGAAGTAGAATATGGATCTTACTCCCAAGAAAAAATGCACAGTCTGTTGGGGGAGAGTAGGGGGGTGATTGAGGGTGATCTCAGATCTGTAAATAATTTATAAGTAAACATCTGTACATCAGACCTGTCTACAGCATGGCAAAACAGAGAATCTGAGCAAAGTGCAAAACGAACTCAGAGGGAAGTTCTGCTATGAACTAAATATTATTTTTCTCAAGATCAGTATTACATAACTAAAATATTTCTGCTGAATGACCTAGAAAGATAAATAGTCATGGGAAATGAAAATGTCTTCATATCTTTATATAGCTGCTCATTTTGTAAAACACATAACTTGGCACACCTTTTCTATTTACCCTCTTCCTCCAATAAATTCTTGGACTTCAAAAGCTATCTTTGATTTAGTAGGTTTTTCAAAATGTTTATATTATATCAAGTTATGGATTGGATCAGGGAGGTGGTAAAAACAGATCATATTAACAGCACCAGGGTATCTCCAAAAAGCTCTTGCTTTGGGGAAGTACTGATTTGAAGAGAATTTTGTAGGGTTATCATATTTACCCTGGAACCTTCCATATCTGAATCTAAAGAGGAGCCCTTTCTTCTTTGCAGATTTGGGACTCTCAGATGAGGCTGCAGGAGTTCCACTGGGGTAATTCAGTTCAGTTCAGTTCAGTAGCTCAGTCGTGTCCGACTCTTTGCGATCCCATGAACCGCAGCATGCCAGGCCTCCCTGTCCATCACCAACTCCCGGAGTTTACCCAAACTCATGTCCATTGAGTTGGTGATGCCATCCAACCATCTCATCCTCTGTCATCCCCTTCTCCTGCCCTCAATCTTTCCCAGCATCAGGGTCTTTTCAAATGAGTCAGCTCAAATGAGTCTACCCCAGTGGTGCTGCTACCACTGGGGAAGATATTTGGCTTATTTGATTAAGAGTCTTGCCTCCTTGCTGGCATCTGAGGACTCATTCACAGTGATCCAGTCACCTCTGGAGGTAAAATAGAAGGAATCCAGGGAGAACACTATGGAAAATGCCTTGAACCAGGCAAGAGAGGATTCCAGTACTGTGGTGAGTTAAATTATTGTCAGATATTTACTGCTCCTTCCATCTGTCTTCCCTGTTGAGTCCCTCCATTCTAAAGGACTATTCTCCATGCCCCATTGCTGTAAGGCTGGGACGCATGTCTTGCTTTGAACTCTGATATGTAGGAGAAGCAATGTAAACCATTTTCTCACAAAAATTTTAAGAGACAATTAGTGATTCAGCTGTGCAGTTTCGTTGGTCATGGATTTTGATTGGGATTGTGCTAACTATATAGATGAATTTAGAGAAAATTTACAATTTAAAAAATATTGAGTTACCTGACCCATGAACATGGTATGTCTTTTCCATTTATTTAGTTCTTCTTTTTCAAAAAATTCTCTATTTACTTCTGGCTGTGCTGAATTTGTTGCTGCACTAACTTTTTTCCAGTTGCAGAAAGCAGGGACTACTCTGGCTGCGGTGTGCAGGCCTCTCTTTGCGGTGGCCTTTCTTACTGTAGGGCACTGACTCTCTAGGGATCGCAGTAGTTGTGGCCTGTTGGCTCAGGCTCCAGACAGAGGCTCAGTAGTTGTGGCGCCCTGGCTTGGTTGCTCCGCGGCATGTGGGATCTTCCCGGATGAGGGATTGAAAGCTGGTCTCTTGCATTGGCAGGTGGATTCTTTGCCATTGAATCACTAGGGAAGTTCCTATTTCGTTTTTCTTTAATTTTTTTCAATGATTTTTTTAGTTCTCAGTATACACATTTTTTGTGCCCTTTTTTTCTCCCAAGTTAGTGCTGAAAATTCCATGCTTTTATGCTTTTGCTTTTTTCATTTCAATTATATATTCTCATATACAGAAAAATTTATAGAGATAAAATTGATTTTTATATCGGTTGTGAGTACTCCAATTATGCTAAACTTATTTGTTTGTTATAATAGTTTTTAATAGATTCCAGTAAATTTTCTACAATCTTGTCATTCTTTCTTTCTAATGCAATTGCCTTGCTTTATTGCACTGGCTAGAATGTCCAAGACAATGCTAAATAGTAGTGGCAAGAATGGCGATGTTCATCTTGTTCTTGTTCTTAAAGGGAGAGTATTTAGATTTTCCTGATTAAATATTGACATTACGTGTAGATGCCCTTTATTTAAGAAATAAAAATCCCTATTTTGCTGAGGTTTTTTTTTTTTTTAATCAAGAATGTATGTTGGATTTTATCAATTTTTTGCATCCATGAGGTGAGCATATGATTATTCTTTTTAGTTTGTTTTTATGATTAATTGCATTGATTAATAAGTCTACCTTTGCACTCCTAGAATAAAGCCCTCGTTTGATCATTCAGTATTGTTTTTTGCTTATATTATTAGATTCAATTTGCTAATATTTTGCTTCCAAATTGGCATCTGTACTGATAGAGCATATTGAACTATGATTTTCTTTTCTCATGATTTTGTCTGATTAAGGCACTCAGGTAAAGCTGGCCTATGAAATGAGTTGGGGGTGTTCAATTTTATTTTAATGTTCTATAAGAGTTTGTAAATTATCAGTATTATTCATTTTTTGAATACTTGATAGAATTCACCAGTAAAGACATCTGGGCTTCAACTGTCATTTGTAAGAAGATTTTTCATCTCACATAGTGTAATTTTGTTTCTAGAAGTTTTTTTCTAATTTATATATTTTTAAATTGAAGGATAATTCCTTTACAGAATTTTGTTGTGTTCTGTCAAACCTCAGCATGAATCAGCCATAGGTATACATATATCCCCTCCGTTTTGAATCTCCCTCCCATCTCCCGCCCCCTCCCACCCCTCTAGGTTGATACAGAGCCCCTGTTTGAGTTTCCTAAGCCATGCAGCAAGTTCCTGTTGGCTATCTAGTTTACATATGGTAATGTAAGTTTCCAGGTTACTCTCTGCATACATTCACCCTCTCCTCCCCTCTCCCTGTGTCCATAAGTCTGTTCTCTATGTCTGTTTCTCCATTGCTGCCCTGTTAATAAATTCTTCAGGACCACCTTTCTAAATCCATGTATATGCATTAGTATACAATATTTATCTTTCTCTTTCTGGCTTATTTTAGTCTGTATAATAGGTTCTATGTTCATGCACCTCTTTATGACTGACTCAAATGCATTATTTTTTATGGCTGAGTAATATTGCATTGTGTATATGTACCACAACTCCTTTATCCATTCATCTGTCGATGGATATCTAGGTTGTTTCCCTGTTCTAGCTATTGTAAATAGTGCTGCAATGAACAATGGGATACATACCTGTTTTCCAGTTTTGGTTTCCTCAAGGTATATGCCTAGGAGTGGGATTATGCTGAGTCATATAGTGGTTTTATTCCTAGGTTTTTTTTAAGGAATCTCCATACCATCTTCCATAGTGACTGTATCAATTTACATTCCCACTAAGAGTGCAAGAGTATTCCCTTTTCTCCACGCCCTCTCCAGCATTTATTGTTTGTAGACTTTGATGATGGCCATTCTGACCGGTGTGAGGTGATATTTCATTGTAGTTTTGATTTGCATTTCTCTAATAATAAACAATGTTGAGCACCTTTTCATGTGTTTGTTAGCCATCTGTATGTCTTCTTTGAAGAAATGTCTGTTTAGGTCTTTCTCCCACGTTTTGATGGGGTTGTTTCTTTTCCTGCTATTGAGTTGTATGAGATGTTTGTATATTTTGGAAATTAATCCTTCATCAGTTGTTTCGTTTGCTATTATTTTCTCCCATTCTGAGGGATGTCTTTTTTTCACCTTGCTTATAGTTTCCTTTGCTGTGCAAAAGCTTTTAAGTTTAATCGGGTCCCACTTGTTGACTTTTACTTTTATTTCCTTTACTCTGGGAGGTGGGTCATAGAAGATATTGCTTTGATTTATGTCATCGAGTATTCTGCCTATGTTCTCCTCTAAGAGTTTTATATTTTCTGGTCTTCCATTTATGTCTTTAATCCATTTTGGGTTTATCTTTGTGTATGATGTTGTGTATGGTTCTTTTTAAATATCTTCCATGTCTCTACTTGAGTGGCTCAATGGTAAGGAATTTACCTGCAAAGCAGGAGACACAGGTTCGATTGCTGGGTCAGAAAGATTCCCTGGAGAAGGAAATGGCAACCCACTGCAGTATTATTTTAGCCTGGGAAATCCCATGGACAGAGGAACCTGGCAGGATACAGTTCATGGGGTTGCAAAAGAGTTGGACACAACTTAGCGACTCAGCAATATGTCTCTACGTAACATTTTGCACATGTGTGATATAGTCATGAACACTGTTTAATATGTCATTGTATGCTAATTCTAACATTTGCATGTGGTCTGGGTCAGTTTCAGTTCCTTGACTTTTCTCCTCTTTGGGTATTTTATATTTCTACTTATTTGAAAATCTGTCAAGGTTTAACTGGATTTCAGACATTGTGAATTTTACATTGTTAGCTGCCAGAAATTTTTCTATTCCAATGGCCATGACTTTGTTCTAGACACAATTAAGTTACTAAGAAACTATTTAGCCCTTGCGGGTCTTGCGTTTAAGATTTTTTAGACCACAGGAGTATTCATCCAACCTACTGTTAGATATTTCTTATTGTCAAGACAAGCACCTTTGCTTTGCTTCTCTCTGCAGCTCTCCTCTCTCCAGTCCTCTTGACTTAGTCTGCCTATTTACTCAGCTCTGCGTCCTCAGTTCAGAGAATCCCCGGAATGTGCGTAGGTCCCTTCTCCTTGCACCACAGACTGCCAGCTCTCTCTAGACAATAGCTGGGTTATAATAAGACTCACCTCGTTTGTTTACCATCACCCAGATACCACTGTTCTTTATTTGATTTTCTGTGTCTTAAAAAGAGTGGCTTCATGCATTTTGACTGTTGTTGTTTCAAGTAGGATTATTCAGATCTCTGTTACTCCATTCTGCTTAGAAGTAGAAATAACTAAATTGATTTAGAAATCAGTACATAGTCTTTATTTTATTTTTTAACACCAAAAATATTTTGTATTGGTGTATTGCCAATTAAGAATGTTGTGATAGTTTCAGATGAACAGTGAAGGGACTCAGCCATACATATACATGTATGATGGATGAAAGATAGGTCCAAATTGTATTATTTATCTTTGCCACACCATTTACTAGCAAGCCTTCTCATTTTTAATGAATAATTCCTTTGCCAACCATTTTTATCCAACCAGCACCTTAAACTTGTTGCCCACTTTCTGTTGACTTACATAGAGCTCCATTATTTAGAATTCTGAAAATAGTCTTTCTGTCATGTGACTGTGTGTGTGAGTTACTCACTTTTGTGTAGTTTGGATAGTCAACTGCATCTTCCAAATGGTGATTCCAAATGGAATTCTGATGATGTTGATAAACTGTTCAAATAAATCTTTTTAAAGTTTGCATCAAAGAAAGTTTTATGGATGTGTTTGGCCTAACTGTCTTTTCTTGCCTGTTAGAAAATAGCATGGCATAACAGTAAGTAATTTAAGCAGGAAGTTTTTTTTTAGTCAGATTTCCTCCTGTACCAGTGTTAAGGAATAATTTTGGCAGCGTATAGTTTCAGTGTGATAAAAAGGAGGAAAATGATGCATTTCCTCTGGGCTCAAATTATAACGTAGACATAAGTCAGGATCTAAGAATATCTGCTTTGGAATACATAATAGGATTAAATTTAAGCACAGATATTCCCAGAAGTAGATTTTTTTCATGTAATGATTTAGTCTAAGTTGGGACTTTGTTTTCATGCCTTAATTTCCATAAAACAAAGGTTATTTTATATGTGCTCTCATTTTTCTGTTTATTTCTTGAATTACATTTTTGACTACATATGTACATGAGTAATAATAGCATTCTCATTGTAAAAAAGTCAAAAAATTCAGATAAAATAAAATGTATTTTCTTATCTCCAATATCCTTATATTTTCTTATCTCCAATGTCTTTCTTTCCCAGGAAGTCATCATTGAAATGAGTTTGCTGTGAATGACTCCCAGTGGTAGTCCCCAAATCCCATTCTTCATCCATACCTGCCGCCTTTGAGGTGTGAATTCTCATAGGCAGCTCTCTTCTTTTGTAAAAGTCTGTTCCTGCATTATGATTTTTTGTTTCAGTCAGTTCTATATGTCATTCATCTTTCACTGATTTCTTGATGTTTCTGATCATCAAGGGCCCTACATGTTCTATTGCTTGGAAGAGAAAGTAGCAAAAAAGGAACACAAACTTGGATTATTACAAAAGCAAGTTTTGAATTTAGAATGAAAGTAAATATATCATTGATTAAATCTTCCCTTTAAGTTGTACAATGAATTAAATTTTTATCTAATCCAAAGATTATGCATCATTAGAGTTTAATTAATGTCTTGATTTTATGGCAGTTTCCAATTGTGGCACAGTTTAGGATAGATGGAGGACTCTGGTTTATTCTAGGTGTCTGGATAAGTTCTTAAATCTCTGAATGATTTTCAGGACCTAGCAAATAGGTAGCTTTTGATAGTTCATTTCTCTTACAGTTTTCAGAGTTCTACGTGTTTTGGCATGATTAAAAGGTGAACATC
This sequence comes from Capricornis sumatraensis, assembly GCF_032405125.1. NCBI lineage: Eukaryota > Metazoa > Chordata > Mammalia > Artiodactyla > Bovidae > Capricornis > Capricornis sumatraensis. Next base: position 4,962,371 of record NC_091083.1, read on the forward strand.
AGGTAGTCCTTACCTTGATCTGCCTTTCTACTTTAGAAGATTTTCAAAATGAATTAACAATGATTTGAGCATTTGATACACTGGACAATTAATAGCGTTTTAGAAAACTGTTTTCCTTCTACTTTTTAAATGTTTCTATTTTGTTTTCTCTAGATTTTTCAGTATATATTCAGAAGTATTTTGGTTTGAATTATTGTATGTTCAAGGAATTCTAAGATGATAATTATCAGGAAATTAAATAATATAAGAATGCATTCGAGACAGGATAGGTCTTGTATTGTAGTGGGGGAAATGCCAGGATCCATCCTAACATTTTAAAATTAGTAATGTATTTTAAGTACTTGAATATTTTCTTTCATCTAAGACGCTAGCTTGCTCTTAAATCAGAAAACAAAGGCCAGCTGCCAGAGTGAAGGAAGTACTTTAGGAACTAAGGGAGGAGGTAAAATAGACCATTCTCAGGCTGTGATTCCAGGAGTTGTTTCAACGTGTCACAATGCTCCCCTTGCCGACTTGTTATGTAAGTTTCTACTTCTTTCTTTATTAGGCAGCGTTCAATAATGCTTTTCCCCCAGGACAATTGGCTTCCACCCTTTGGCTTTCTGGCCCTCCCTTCCTCCTGTCTCCCTCCATCTCTCTCTCTCTTTCCTCCCTTCCCTCCCACATTTCTTTCATTCTTTCTCTTTCCTTCCTTCATGCCTTCCTTCCTTCCTTCCCTACCTTCTGTGGTTTACAGACCAGCTCTACTACTAGGTTCTTTTGGAGCTTGAACAATAACTTAACTTTTCACTTTCAGCCTCCTGATCTGTAAAATGCAGATGATACTTTCCTATGTCAGAAATTTCTTGTGATAATGATTGAGCCACAACAAATAAGAAAGCCCACCATGATATTTACTACCTAGTCCATTCTGAAGGAGATCAGCTCTGGGATTTCTGGAAGGAATGATGTTAAAGCTGAAACTCCAGTACTTTGGCCACCTCATGCAAAGAGTTGACTCATTGAAAAAGACTTTGATGCTGGGAGGGATTGGGGCAGGAGGAGGAGGGGACGACAGAGGATGAGATGGCTGGATGGCATCACTGACTCTATGGACGTGAGTCTGAGTGAACTCCGAGAGTTGGTGATGGACAGGGAGGCCTGGAGTGCTGCGATTCATGGGGTCGCAAAGAGTCAGACACGACTGAGCGACTGAACTGAACTCAATAAATATTGTTTTTACTTTTCCTTTCTCTTTTTTTTAACTCTGCAATTTTTTTCCCCTCATCTCAGATTTAGTTCAAAATCTTAAAAAAAATGTTATGGAGAAGAAGAGGTATGAAACCATGAACAGAAGGAAAAGAAAAGCACCAGCCACTGAGAATTGAACACTGACACACCATTTTAAGCCCTTCACTTGCATAAATTCGTTTTATCATTGTCTGTTTTATACTGAAGGAAACAAGATCTTAGAGAGGGTAAGCCAGCAATTAGTGGAGTCAAATGTGGCATTTTGGTTTCAGACCCTCTAGTCTCTGTGCAGCTGAGCTTGGGTAGCACTGATATCTCCGTAATGTGCTTCTGCTCTCCTCATCAGGCCTTACCTGCCTCTCCTGACAGTCATGCCACTGACCTGCACTGGCCTCAAAATCCAACTTCTTTCCTACCTCAGAGCTTTTGTATATATTTGATTCTCACCACAAATTTTCCAGATCTTTGCAGCTCAGCAAAATATTATTTTCCCAAAACACCTTCTGTGATCACTCTCTTCAGAGTAATAGAGTCTCTTCCCACCAACCACTCTTATGCATGGTTTGCTTTATTCAGAATACTTATCACAGTAAGATATTATTGTCTGTATTTACTAGGTTTTCTTCCTTGTCTTCTGTATGCCATCTGAAGGAGGGTGTTACAGAGTTTGGACATTGCTTTTTTGCTTCCTGATTTCTTTTCAGTGCCAAGTATTGTCCCTGTCATATAATAAATGTCTGCCGCTGCTGCTAAGTCATGTCCGACTCTGTGCGACCCCATAGATGGCAGCCCACCAGGCTCCTCTGTCCAGGGGATTCTCCAGGCAAGAACACTGGAGTAGGTTGCCATTTCCTTCTCCAAATAAATGTCTGCTGCTGCTAAGTCGTGTCAGCCATGTTCGACTCTGTGCGACCCCATAGACGGCAGCCCATCAGGCTCCCCCATCCCTGGGATTCTCCAGGCAAGAAAACTGGAGTGGGTTGCCATTTCCTTCTCCAATGCATGAAAGTGAAAAGTGAAAGTGAAGTCACTCAGTCATGTCTGACTCTACTATGAATGAAAAACTGAGAGGCTTGTATTTTACACTGCAGTGATGATTTGTCCTAGACTTAAAGCATTTAAGGAGAATTTACTCTTAAAAATATGGGGTCATTTATACGTATCACAACTTTGCCATAATTAATAACTAGAGATTGTCCTCAGTTCTGTCTTTCTTCTGGGCCTTTTGAAGAGAAGCTGATGAACAGTGTCAACAGACACCTTAAGGCCACTTATAGAAGTAGATTTTCTTCCAGGGTTAATTTTTGGCACAGAGTTGGCTAATGACATTTTCAAATGCTATCTACATTGATGTAACTTGGAAACTGGTCAATGACAGCCTGTGGTAGAGTGGACCCTAAGTAAAAGAATGAACCCCGCAACATATAGTCTTTTGTTCATACCAAGCCTTCATACTCAAATGGATGCCTCAAAAATTATCCTTCATTTTTGAGAATAATACTAAAGGTTAGGCTAGAGATTGAAGAGATTGAAGGCAAAAGGGGAATGGGGCAGCAGAGGATGAGATGGTTAGATAGAATCACTGACTCAATGGACATGAATCTGAAAACACTTTTGGAGATAGTGGAGAACAGAGGAGCCTGGTGTACTGCAGTCCATGGGGCTGCACAGAGCCAGGCACAACTTAGAGATGAAGCAACAATTTAGAGACACAGTGTAGAGAACAGAAGTGTGGACATGGCAGGGTGAGAGGGTGGGTGAACTGAGAGACTGAGATTGACGCGTGTTCTCGGCCAGGTGTGAAACAATATATAGTTGGTGGGAACCTACTGTAGAGGGCAAGAAGCTCAGCTCAGTGCTCTGTGATGACCTGGATGGTTGGGATCGGGGGTTTGGGGAGGGAGGCTCACGAGGGAGGGGATATATGGATACATATAGCTGATTGACTTTGTTGTATAGCAGAAACTAATACAACATTTTAAAAGCAACCGTACCCCAGGTGGAAAAAGAATAGTGCCAGGCACAAAACAAAAGGTACATAAATGTTAGCTCTTAAAAAAAAAAAAAAAATGCTAACCTGTATGAGATCTCTGTGTACTTGGTCTGAACTATTCTGAAGATATTAGAAGCTTGCTTGACATAAGGTTGTAAAGGACCATTCTATTTCCAGGGATATTATATATATGTAATATATATGTCTCTGAGGAATCTGATACCTATTTATACATTAGATGTGATAATGAATGTAATTGCTTGGAAAAAGGAAAGGTCTACAAAATTTTTATTTAAGCTCATGCATTTTATGTAGAAAAAAACATTTAATTTTGGAAGCAAATAGAAAATCTGCATATTACTTTGTATATACCTTCTGCTCACTTGTTAATAGCAAAATATTTTAATTTATTAAATGCATTATCAGATATTTGAAATACCCATATATTTGTTACTGAACTTAAAAATGATATGTAAGGATTAATGTAAATACTGTCTGTCCAATAGTAATTTTGGAAAGTAATTTAGAAGATAATATTTTGAATAGTTCTGGCAACAGTTACTAAATATGTTTTGAGGAGAAATTACTATCCAAATTATCCATCTTATCCTTGGCCTTTTCTGAAAAGCAAGGCAATTTTTTTTTTTTCCATTTTTGGAAGGCTGCTCACAGCAGTAACAAGCCAATTAATTATAAATGATTCAACCATGCGCTTGACCGTAGAATGGATTGGTTGTGACTGCTGGATTATACTTTTAGATGATTTTATGAAGATCCAAGCATTACTTTGACTTCCTGATGAGTACAATGATTATCTGTGCGTGCCTACTCAGTCACTAAGTTGTGTCCAACTCTTTGTGACCCCAGGGACTGTAGCCCACAAGGCTCTTCTGTCCATGGGATTTTTCAGGCAAGAATACTTGAGTGGGCTGCTTTTTCCTTCTCCAGGGTATCTTCCTGACAGAAGGATCAAACCCGTGTCTCCTGCATTGACAGGCAAAGTCCTTACCACTGAGCCACCTGGGAAGCCCAATTATCTGTATAAATGATCAAAAAAACTCAATAAGATTAATAAGATATTTTCCCTGGTAAACAAACTATGTTTGAATAAATACAGTTAAATAAATAAGGCATGGAAAATATCTAGGCTTCTTATGAATTTTTAAAATTAGTTAATAAATAGTAACCAGGTGAGAATATCATTACAGACATTTAGTCTTATTTCTTAGGGAGTGTTTCTCTTTAATCACTACATTCATTTGTTCATCTAGGGCGTTATATTTTTCACAAACATGTAAGTTCTGTCTGCATTTGTCTTTTCATGTGATGGTGACTGTCGTGTGTGTGTGTGTGTGTGTATGTGTGTGTGTGTGTTTCCCCTTGGTCACTAATTATCTTTTAGGAAGATCATGAAGTCTATAACAAAAATATATTCTTATAGTAAGCTAAATGCCAAGAATTGAAATGTTTATTTTATAGGTTATTTCATTTAACCTTCAAAATAATTATATGAAACAGATTCATTTTTTTGACTCCACAAATGCTTATTGAGCTACTAATAATTATAAACTCTTTTGAGACTTTGAGGCACATGGTAAAATAAGGTTGCCATGCCCCTGCCCTCTTAGAAATTACATTCTGAAGGGAAGAAACATCCAGAAGGAAGAGAGTTAGGACATCGTGTAACAGTGACCAATGCAGTTATGCTTTACTGCATCACAAGCTGTCTCAATATTTAGTGACTTAGGACAACTCTTCATTTAGGCTCATTTTCAGCTGGTTGCAGTGTGGCTAGGCTTAGCTGTCTGGCTCTGCTGATCGAGGCTGGGCTAAGTTGATCTCAGCTGGAGCAACTTCTGAAAGTGCTCTCAGCTTCCAGATCAGCTGGAGACTGGCCAAGAGTATCTTCAACTGAAACGGTTCATGTGTGCTTCTGATGGTCTCTCCTGTTAGATTTTTCACATTATGGTGGTTAAAGGGGTTTCAGCTACAGCAGAGATCCTTGGGGAAAATAACATTCTTGCCTCAGTTTCATTCTTCTGAGTGTATGCTGAATAAAAGTGATCAGATTATCCACAAATCTTCCTGTTTCATTTGTCAGGGTTGAAAACCCATGAGAAAAACAAGACTCATTCTGCTGAGGGAGTGGTAGAAGTAAACTTTTGAAATCTACCCTTGTGCCAAGATGTATATTTGTTGAACTTCAAACCAGTTATGTGATTCTCATTTAGAGAAAAACTATTTTACTACGACCACTCTAATGAGTCAAGTCTATAATAACATGGACTTATGTGATATTCCAGGTAAGGGTAAAAGAAATAATTTGGGGGAAAATACAGATACTGCTTTTTTTATAATATTCTCCTACATATTTCTCTTACAGTTGTCTCAGTGAGATGCTTTCTCATCTATCCACCTGGCCTGTCAAACACTAATGCAATATTAAAAAACACAACATTGAGCAGGACTTACATTGGGAGGAGTCAAAAAACTATGCAATTTTTATTATCGTAGGGAAGCAAGAAAGATATACAGATATCCTTAGAGATACTGCAGATTTGCTTCCAGACCACTACAATAAAGCAAATTCAAAATAAAGTGAATCGCATAAAAATTTTGGTTTCCCAGTGCATGTTAAAGTTATGCTTAGACTACAGTGTACTCTGTTAAGTGTACAATATCATTATATCCAGAAAACAATCTACCTAACTTAATTTTAAAATATTCTAGGCCAAAATATAATAACTGTCTTCCTGAGCTTTCAGTGAGTCATAATTATTTTGCTGTGGTAACATCAGAGATCACTGATCACAAATCATCATAACATATATAACCAAAATGAAAAATTTAGAATAATGGTGGGAATTACCAAAGTGCAGCACAGAGACATAAGGTGAACAAATGCTGTTGAAAGATAGTACTGATAGAAATTGCTTGACAGAAGGCCATCACAAACTTTCAATGTGTAAAAAGGCAGTAAATTGAGATACAAGGAGGTATACCTGTACAGAATCAGCGCCAGACCCTTCATATAAGGTGTTCAGTGAAGAGAAGGTACAGAAGATCATCATGTAGGGAAGAATCATATATACACTCTAGAAAATTTAGAGTTATTTTGGTCCTTATTTTAAAGTGTTTTAAAATAAAATACTTCATTTTGTTGTATGGAAATGCTATAATGTAGAAAATACTATAATGTTACATTGGAATTAGAAGTATCAATATTCACTCATGTACAACAAAATTACTTCTTTGTTCTGTTGAATAATCATCATATTCCAGCAACAGCATCATGCCTAGCACCCAGATCAAGGTTTCTCATATTAGCCACTTGGAAATCTTCCATTGTGAAATGTCTGCTCAAATCTTTTCCATGTTTTTATTAGATTGTTCCTGTTTCTTGTGATGGAGTTTAAGGACCTCTTTCTGTATTCTAGGTAAGGGTTCATTATCACATTTATGTTTGGGGAATTAATAATTCTTAATTATGATGAAGTCCAGTGTACTTTTTAAAAATTTTATTTGTTGTTCAGGTGCTAAGTAATGTCCGACTCTTTGAGACCCCATGAACTTCAGCACCCAGGCTTCCCTGTCCTTCACAATCTCCAGAAGTCTGCTCAAACTCATGTCCCTTGAGCCAGTGACACCATCCAGCTGTCTCATACTCTGTTGCCCTCTTCTCCTCTTGCCCTCCATCTTTCCCAGAATCAGAGTCTGTTCTAGTGAGCTGGCTCTTCACATAAGGTGGTCAAAGTATTGGAGCTTCAGCTTGAGCTTCAACATCACTCCTGCAATGAATATTCAGGGTTGATTTCCTTTAAGACTGACTGGTTTGACCTCCTTGCTGTCCAAGGAACTCTCAAGAGTCTTCAACACCACAGTTCAAAAGCATTAGTTCTTTGGCATTCAGACTTCTTTATATTTTTATACTCACATTTACACATGACTACTGGGAAAACCATGGCTTTGACTATATGAATCTTTATCAGCAAAATGTCTCTTCTTTTTAATTTGCTGTCTAGGTTTGTCATAGCTTTTCTTACAAGGAGCCAGTGTCTTTTAATTTTGTGGCTACAGTCACCACCACAATGATTTTGGAACTCAAGAAAATAAAATTTGTCACTACTTCCACTTTTTCCCCTTCTATTTGCCATGAGGTGATGGGACTGGATGCCATGATCTTAGTTTTCTGAATGCTGAATTTTAAGACAGCTTTTTCACTTTTTTCTTTCATGCTCATCAAGAGGCTCTTTAGTTCCTCTTCACTTTCTGCAATTAGAGTGGTATCATTTGTATACCTGTGGCTGTTGATAATTCGCCCAGCAGTCTTGATTCCAGCTTGTGATTCATTCAGCCTGGCATTTTGCATGATGTACTCTGCATATAAGTTAGATAAGCAGGATGACAATATACAGGCCTGGTGTACTCTTTTCCCAGTTTTGAACCAGTCCATTGTTCTTTGTCTATTTCTAACTGTTGCTTCGTGAGCTGCATACAGTTTCTCAGGTCTGGTAAGGTCTGGTATCAACATCTTTTAAAGAATTTTCCATATTTTGTTGTGATCCACACAGTCAAAGGCTTTGGCATAGTCAATGAAGCAGAAGTAGATACTTTTTCTGGGATTCCTTCACATTTTCTATGACTGGTGAATGTTGGCCATTTGATTTCTGGTTTTTCTGCCTTTCTAAACCCAGCTTGTATATCTGGAAGTTCTTGGTTCATTACTACTGATGTCTAGCTTGGAGGATTTTGACCATTACCTTGCTCAATGTGAAGTAAGTGCAGTTGTACCATAGTTTGAACATTCTTTGCCATTGCCTTTCTTTGAAATTGGAATGATAACTGACCTTTTCCAGTCCTGTGGCCACTGCTGAGTTTTCCGAATTTGCTGGCATATTGAGTGCAGCACTGTAACAGCATCATCTTTTAGATTTGAGATAGATCACCTTGGATGCCATCACCTCCACTAGCTTGGTTTCTTGTAATGCTTCCTAAGGCCTACCTGACTTCACACTCCAGGATATCTGGCTTTGGGTCTGTGACCACACTATCATGGCTTTCTGGGTCATTAAGACCTATTTTGTACAGTTTTTCTGTGTATTCTTGCCACCTCTTCTTAATCTCTTCTGTTCCTATTAGGTCCATACCATTTCTGTCCTTTATCATGTCCATCCTTGCATGAACTGTTCCTTTCATATCTCCAGTTTTCTTGAGGAGATCTCTAGTCTTTCCCATTCTATTGTTTTTCTCTATTTCTTTCCATTGTTCATTTAAAAAGGCCTTCTTATCGCTTCTTGCTATTCTCTGAAACTGCATTCAGTCGAGTATATCTTTCCCTTTCTCACTTGCCTTTCACAGCTCTTCTTTTTGCAGCTGTTTGTAAAGCCTCTTCAGATAACCACTTTGCCTTCTGGCATTTCCTTTTCTTTGGCTTTATTTTGGTCACTGCCTGTTGTATAGTGTTATGAACTTTAGGCCATAGTTCTTCATGCACTCAGTCTATCAGATGTAATCCCTTGAATCTATTTGTCACCTCCACTGTATAATCATAGGATTTGCTTTAGGTCCTACCTGAATGGTCTAGTGGTTTTCCCTACTTTCTTCAATTTAAGTGTGAATTTGGCAATAAGGAGTTCATGATCTGAGCCACAGTCAGCTCCTGGTCTTGTTTTTGCTGACGGTATAGAGCTTCTCCATCTTCGGCTGCAAAAAATATAATCAATCTGATTTCACTGTTGACCATCTGGTGATGTCCATGTGTAGAGTCTTCTCTTGTGTTGTTGGAAGAGGGTGTTTGCTATGACCAGTGCATTCTCTTGCAAAACTCTGTTAGCCTTTGCCCTGCTTCATTCTGTACTCCAAGGCTGAACTTGCCTGGTTACTCCATGTATCTCTTGACTTCCTACTTTTGAATTCCAACCCCCTGTGATGAAAAAGACATTTTATAGGTGTTAGTTCTAGAAGGTCTTGTAGGTCTTCGCAGAACTGATCAACATCAGCTTCTTCAGCTTTCGTGGTGGGAGTTCTCGAGGCAAGAATACCGGAGTGATTTGCCATTTCCTTCTGCAGAGGACTACGTTTTGTCAGAACTCTCCACCATGACCCATCCATCTTGGGTAGCCCTGCATGGCATGCCTCATAATTTCATTGAGTTATGCAAGCCCCCTTCCCATGACAAGGCTATAATCCATGAAGGGTGTCCTTTTATAGTTATTGCCTTTCTGTCTTCTGCACAAAAATCTTTGCCTACCAGTAGGTTACAGATATTCTTCTTATGTTTTCTTCTAAAAGCTTCATAGTTTTTCTTTCATGTACAAGTCTAAAGTCTGTCTAAAATAAACTTTGAATGTATTTCTTTTATTAAATACCATCAAGTGCTTGATAAAAAACCTAATAAATTCATATAATCTTGTTTTCTTGGCATATGTTCCACCATCTGTCCTTTAAAGTCGACTGTATTAAAGTATTTCAAAGAATGTATACAACTACCCTATACTTGTAATAACTGAATAATTATATAAATTTGCTGTGTTTTAACAAATAGACATGCACATAAAAGTAAACATTTGTGGAGATTTTTATGTGATTCACAAAGATTTTCTCTTTACTGATATTTTTCATTAAGTCTCTCACCAAATATGTGGTAAATGTTTATTATATACTTAGCATTGTTTTAGGTGCTAGAGACACTTGAAAAATCAGGCAGAAAATGTTCCTGCTCCCCTTAGCTTACAGTTCAGTTCAGTTAGTTCAGTTCAGTCACTCAGTTGTGTCTGACTCTTTGCAACCCCATAAACTGCAGCATGCCAGGCCTCCCTCTCCATCACCAACTCCCAGAGTCCACCGAAACCCATGTCCATCGAGTAGGTATTGCCATCCAATGATCTCATCCTCTGTCGTCCCCTTCTCCTCCTGCCTTCAATCTTTCCCAGCATCAGGGTCTTTTCAAATGAGTCAGCTCTTAACATCAGGTAGCCAAAGTATGGGAGTTTCAGCTTCAACATCAGTCCTTCCAATGAACACCCAGGACTGATCTTTAGGATGGACTGGTTGGATCTCCTTGCAGTCCAAGGGACTCTCAAGAGTCTTCTCCAACACCACATTTCAAAAGCATCAGTTCTTCAGTGCTAACCTTCCTTTATAGTCCAACTCTCACAGCCATACATGACCACAGGAAAAACCATAGCCTTGACTAGACGGACCTTTGTTGGCAAAGTAATGTCTCTGCTTTTTAATATGCTGTCTAGGTTGGTCATAACTTTCCTTCCAAGGAGTAAGCATCTTTTAATTTCATGGCTGCAATCACCATCTGAAGTCATTTTGGAGCCCCCCCAAATAAAGTCAGCCACTGTTTCCACTGTTTCCCTATCTATTTGCCATGAGGTGATGGGATCAGATGCCATGATCTTAGTTTTCTGAATGTTGAGCTTTAAGCCAACTTTTTCACTCTCCTCTTTCACTTTCATCAAGAGGCTCTTTAGTTCTTCTTCACTTTCTTCCATAAGGGTGGTGTCATCTGCATATCTGAGGTTATTGATATTTCTCCCAGCAATCTAGATTCCAGCTTTTTCTTCCTCCAGCCCAGTGTTACTCATGATGTACTCTGCATGGAAGTTAAATAAGCAGGGTGACAATATACAGCCTTGACGTGCTCCTTTTCCTATTTGGAACAGGTCATTGTTCCATATCCAGTTCTAACTGTTGCTTCCTGACCTGCATACAGGTTTCTCACGAGGCAGGTTAGGTGGTCTGGTATTCCAAATCCTTTTCAGAATTTTCCACAGTTTATTGTGATCCACACAGTCAAAGGGTTTGGCATAGTCAATAAAGCAGAAATATATGTTTTTCTGCAACTCTCTTTTTTTTTTTTTGATGATCCAGCAGATGTTGGCAATTTGATCTCTGTTTCCTCTTCCTTTCTAAAACCAGCATGAACATCTGGAAGTTCATGGTTCACATATTACTGAAGCCTGATTTGGAGAATTTTAAGCCTTACTTTACTAGCGTGTGAGATGAGTGCAATGTGCGGTAGTTTGAGCATTCTTTGGCATTGCCTTTCTTTGGGATTGGAATGAAAACTGACCTTTTCCAGTCCTGTGGCCACTGCGAAGTTTTCCAAATTTGCTGACATATTGAGTGCAGCACTTTCACATCAACATCGTTCAGGATTTGAAATAGCCCAACTGGAATTCATTCCATCATCTCCACTAGTTTTGTTCATGGTGCTGCTTCCTAAGGCCCACTTGACTTCACAGTCCAGGATGTTGGCTCTAGGTGGGTGATCACAGCATTGTGATTATCTGGGTCATGAAGATCTTTTTTGTACAGTTCTTCTGTGTATTCTTGTCACCTCTTCTTAATATCTTCTGCTTCTGTTAGGTCCATACCATTTCTGTCATTTATTGAGCCCATCTTTGCATGAAATGTTCCATTGGTACTCTAATTTTCTTGAAGAGATCTCTAGTCTTTCCCATTCTGTTGTTTTCCTCTATTTCTTTGCATTGATCACTGAGGAAGGCTTTCTTATCTCTCCTTGCTATTCTTTGGAACTCTGAATTCAAATGGGTATATCTTTCCTTTTCTCCTTTGCTTTTCACTTTCCTTCTTTTCACAGCTATTTTTAAGGCCTCCTCAGACAGCTATTTTGCTTTTTTGCATTTCTTTTTCTTAGGGATGATCTTGATTCCTGTCTCCTGTACAATGTCACAAACCTCCATCCATAGTTCATCAGGCACACTGTCTATCAGATCTAGTCCCTTAAATCTATTTTTCACTTCCACTGTATAGTCATAAGGGATTTGATTTAGGTCATACCTGAATGGTCTAGTGGTTTTCTCCACTGTCTTCAGTATCAGTCTGAATTTGGCAATAAGGAGTTCATTATCTGAGCCACAGTCAGCTCCTGGTCTTGTTATAGTTGGCTGTATAGAGCTTCTCCATCTTTGGCTGCGAAGAATATAATCTGGTGATGTCCATGTGTAGAGTCTTCTCTTGTGTTTTTGGAAGAGGATGCTTGCTATGACTAGTGCATTCTCTTGGCAGAACTCTATTAGCCTTTGCCCTGCTTCATTCCATACTCCAAGGCCAAATTCGCCAGTTACTCCAGGTGTTTCTTGACTTCCTACTTTTGCATCCCAGTCCCCTATAATGAAAAGGACATCTTTTTTGGGTGTTATTTCTAGAAGGTCTTGTAGGTCTTCATAGAAGTGTTCAACTTCAGCTTCTTCAGCATTACTGGTTGGGGCATAGACTTGGATTGCCGTCATAGTGAACAGTTTGCCTTGGAAATGAACAGAGATCATTCTATTGTTATTGACATCCAAATAGTGCATTTCAGACTTTTTTGTTGACTGTGATGGCTACTCCATTTTGTCTAAGCGATTCCTGCCCATAGTAGTAGATATAATGGTCATCTGAGTTAAAGTCACCCCTTCCAGTCCATCTAAGTTCACTGATTCCTAGAATGTCGATGTTCACTCTTGTCATCTCCTGTTTGACCACTTCGAATTTGCCTTGATTCATGGACCTAAAATTTCAGGTCCATGCAATATTGCTCTTTACAGCATCGAACTTTGCGTCTATCACCAATCCATTCACAGCTTACCGTTAGTTGGATATTAAGTGGATGACTCAGATTTTCTACTTTTTAAAAACAAGGTACTGATAACTTTTTTAACAAAAATCATCATATAAGAAATTTACCAGGGAATTGCATGACAGTTGAGCTGGATCAAGTATTCCAGTGCTTTTTAAAAAGTAGTTTATTCATTTAGGAAAAGGTCACTTTGATCTGAAATATCTATTAAAATCAGGCCATGAGCTATAAAGAAGCTAAGGAAAAAGAAGCAGAGTCTAAGCATTTACACAGAACATGTTAGAAATTGTTCAGTTTTCTTTCTTGTCATACAGATTGTTCTCTCGAGAGTTCAAAAATTCAGATATCTTAACCACCAATACAGCCAATGTTTGGGTATAGGTTCTATATATCTTCTAGGCTTTAGGATTTAAAGACATTTAAGATATATGAAAGACCAGTCCTTGCTGACATCTAGAGCTTTGTACGATCCCTTGTACCATGGGTAGTAATGGTAGCTGCATGCCAAGTCACTCAGTCATGTCTGACCCTTTGTGACCCGATGCACTGTAGCCCACCAGGCCCCTCTGTCCATGGGATTTTCCAGGCAAGAATACTGGAGTGGGTTGCCATGCCCTCCTCCAGAGGGATCTTTTGGACTCAAGGATTGAACCCATGTTTTATGTCTCTTGCATTGGCTGGAGGGTTCTTTACCACTAGCCCCACCGGGGAAGCCCAAGGAGTGATGGTAGAAATGACAAAATGACAGGGATCATGGAAGTCACAGTTAGAATTCACTATGTGCACAATATGGAGAAGGAAATGGCAACCCATTCCAGTGTTCTTGCCTGGAGAATCCCAGGGACAGGGGAGCCTGGTGGGCTGCCATCTATGGGGTCACACAGAGTCGGACACAACTGAAGCGACTTAGCAGCATGTGCACAAAGAGTTCACAGTCTTTAAGTATTGGTTTTTCTGTCAATTTAGGAAAGTAAACTTTCACCAAATCCTTTATTCCTTTATTATATATCTCTTATTAGTGATTACAAGCCCATATGCAGATCAGATGTGGTTTTTTTTTGCCTGAATCCAAGTTTTTGAGTCATTTTTTACTATTATTACCACTGTGGACAAGTGGCTTAACCTCCCTAAGACTTAGCTTTCTCCTCTGTAACATGGAATTCTTAGGGTTGACTGTAACTTGCTGGTAGAGTGAATTTGAGGCTTAAAGGAGATCATGCCTGAAATAGTTTACAACAGGGCCAGGAGCATCACAAGCTAAAAGTAACACAACTTCGTAAATTAACTATATCTCAGTTTTTAAAATTCCAAGATATCCTAACCTTCAGGTCCAGACAACAAATTGATACCTAGAGCTGATCCCAGGCCCTCCTCTTCTCTCTCTCACACTGCCAGCTGCTCTGAGAGAACTGTAACGTGGACCAACCAGACAGAGGGCATATTCCCTTCAGGGCCTGGGACAGATAATGCCTTTTCCATGGCAAAGACCAACCTCTGCAAAACCAAATCACTTGGCACAATTTACAGCTCAAAATTCACTTCTTCATCGATTTGCTTAGGAACTCCCTTCTCGGCAGACAGCCTGGGAGAGACAGTGAACGTGCCTTGTACACAGCAGGTGCCTAGCAGAGGCCATCAGTGTGCTGCTAAGAAACCAAGACAAAGGGCACTCTGCAGTTGGATACAGTGTGCTCATCCAGGCCACCTCCACTGTGCCCCTGCGAGGGCTTCTGGACGCTGCCTGCCTTCGGGGTTTGCTCTGCAGAGAAGGCCCTGCCCGGCTGCTGCACAGCCCCTCCTACACTGTGGGGCATCAACCCCAGCCCCACAAGATTTTCAGGCTGAGGCAAGTGGAGTGCCCGTCTGTGGTCATGTCCCTGCTGCGGTCCTAGGCTGCTCCATGAGTCTTCTGTGGAGTTGAGCTTCCCCTACATGAGTGCTTTTTGCTTGGTAGTGGACATGCTTACGGTCTTAACAAGTATTTCCAGACTGTCTCTTTTCTAAAAGATATTAAAAAGTACTGCAGTGTTTATCATATGCTACTATTTGTGGGACAAGTTACATATATATATATGTATATCTCCTTTGGGTTTCTCTTCCTTCTATAATGCCTGTGTTTTACCTCTTCTAAGGTTGGCACTTTCTTCTAGGGCATGAAGAATACAATTCAAAGATAAATAAATAATCAAATATAAAAGGATATAAAATTTATAATCAATGACTTCCCTTCCTTTGTTGAATGAATTTAACATTTATCTTCTTTATTACTGACTGCTCTCTATTTTTAATATATACAATGACTACTGCATAAAAATACCGCTGTATAAACTAAAATTAACAATGCTTCTGCTAAAGATAGCATAACTATGAATATATGTATATATTTAAAGTATTACAAAAAGGAAAAATACTTGACATGAACTGTTCTGACATTTAAATCTTTTCTTACTCCCATCAGCTCTGTCACAGTGAATGACAAAGGTAGTATTAATAGCCATACATTTTTCTGAAAATTAATTTCCTAACATATTTCTAACATTTTCTTATTTTCTAACATTGACAAGGCAGATGTATATGTTTACACTTTAAAAATCTTTAATTTACAGTTATATATCATATTTTACATGCATATGTGTCCTTATTTAGAGGAAATAAAATGTTTATTTATTTTTTGACCCACTGATTTGAATTTAATTTAGTTTTTCCATATCTAAGTGCGTTTATCCATTGAACATTTTCAAGTTCTTGTTATTCTTTGAATAACTGCATTCTCATAGATTATAAAATTTGCAAACTTTCGGTTAATACTAACTCTGTTGTTTGTGGTGAGTAGTTTTTCAAGTGCTACTCTCCAGACCTTGGAGAAAATATTTTTTTCTGTGTGCATTTAGCAGAATTCTTGGACTATTTCTTGGTGAATTTGTGCAGATCCCAATCCAAGACAATATTTTTCCATTTTGTTGGTAAATCTTAGAATATGTTCACAAAACTAATTTTATTTTATTACCATGTCTCATGTTTTCCTATTTCCTTTCTCCAAGTTATAGAAAATCCATAAACGTTGGGCATATTCAATGTCCTCTGCAACTCAATTTCAGTCAGTCTCTATACTTCCACAGTCCCAGGCAGGGCTAAACAGGAAGGAGTGTGTGACCCTCTACTGACCAACTATGTGCTGGGAAATCCTGGAACCTGAGTTGACCGTTATCTGACCAATGACAAAATGAGATCCACTGTAGAGCTTAATATGAAGATCAAATTAGTTAATAGGGAAGAGGATACATTGGACACTTAACCATGAAACCCACCAATAGTAAAGGAATACTGAGAAGTAATCTTTCCAATCTCCAATTGATGAAATGTTTCCTTCAACACACCTCCAATAATACAATGTGTCAAGACTCCTAGAACAACATCCAACTCTCTAACCATGGTGGTAGCTGCTCATATCAGCTATTTCTTTTATTTCTTCTAAGATGCTACCTTTCCCTGGGACACATGCAATTAAAACTATGCCTTTGAAGTAAAGCTTTAGTTTTACTGAAAACTACAGCTTCTTCCTTTTCCTGGGATTCCTGGCAAGATGCTTCTGTCCAACTCCTACATGTAGTTCAATCCCAACCCCTCCTTGACATCACTTCTTCCCTCCAACTCCGTTAATTTCTCTCTTACCTGAAGGGTCAGTAGACACTCTATCTGCTACATCAATATACATGAAAAATACTCCACAGACCAAATCTTAAGAATATCAGTTTTTGTCCCTTCTCTTTTCTTACCTAATGGACAACTTTTTGGATGAATATGGAGAGAAAAGAAAGTTACTTAATTTCTTATCTCATAAACTTTTAATCAAACTCTATTGGTTTATTTTCCTTTTTTCCTCATAAATTACAATGATTTAGATTGCTTATTTACAAATAGTCTCTCTTTAAAAAGATATTTAATATGACATTGTGTGGGCATTGCAGGCTGATTCTTTATCTTCTGCGCTCTCAGGGAAACCCTGATACTACCACAGACATAAAAAGTAAAAGTCTCTGGAAGGAAACATGTGTATATTTAAAACAAACAAATGAACAAGGACTTCCCTGGTGGTTAAGACTTCACTTTCCAAGGAAGGAGACGTAGATTTGATGCCTAATTGGGAAACTAAGATCCCACATGCCGCTTGACCAAAAAACCAAAACATAAAACAGAAGCGATATTGTAACAAATTCAATAAAGATTTTAAAAAGAAATAAAAAGGAATTGAGGGTTAGGATTGGGCTGATAGCATCAAGGCTTGGAGACAGACTTCACTGTTTACATTTTTAAAATTTTGAATCATGGGAGTATATTTCTCATTTAAATATTAAATAACAAACATTTAACATAAAATTTTAAAAGTCCAAGGGAGTCTAATATGAAACTCATTCATCAAAAAGCCTGTAAACTCGTAAGTTTGCAGGAGAGAAAACAATGTAGCCGGTTTTGTCCCTGTTTACACCCTTGTCTATTTTTCCTACATTACGCAGGATGACACTCTTGACATCTCTGAAGGGCTGGAGCTGGGACAAGGAGAGAAAGAAGGGACATGAGGCTTTACTTCAAAGGCACAGTTTTAGCTGCGTGTTTGGCAGAAGAGTTTAATACAAAGCATATTTCCCAGTCAAGCTGCACTGCAGTCAGGTTCTGCCTGTGCACAGGCAGGCGCTGTGCTCTGCGTCACGTGCACTCTGAGGACCCTGGGACGGAGCAGCCCCCATCTGTTGCATCCAATCACTCTTCCAGTTACTGTAGCAGAAGGAAAGGACCAATGACAAATCATGTCGTAGTTCTTGAAAGTGTCCACTCAGAAGTCACCCTGGCCACTCCAGGTGACATACCCTGGGTGGAGACTTGCAGTTCTTCCATGTGTCCAAAAATATCAAATTGATGGCAAACGCACTGATAAATATTTTCTGAGGAATATCAATCAAAAGCAGAAGTCCTTTTAAGTTTTAATTTGGTTGTTTCCTGAGCCCCAATATTTTGAGGGTTTCATATGAAATTCACATAACTAAAAAATAATATGCCTGTGCCTCAGCCCCTGCTCCAGACTTTCTCCTCTGCCTCTCTCCTTGTTCTCTTTCTTTTGAGTTTCTCTTATCTTTTTCTTTGGCCTCACCCTGAAAACAGTTTTTCCCATAAGTCACCAGGAAAACAGAAAACAACATAAAATGGTACTATCTGGAGGCCCCCTGAAGTCTGAATGGTCCCGTATTGCCAGAACAGCATTGAGACCTGAGCAGCTCTGCTCTTCTGTAGCTTTTCTCTCCAGAAGGCGCTTACAGGGTAGTTCTTGCTACAAAGATGAAACTACAAGCCCTTACTCAAGGACGACCGGTGGCAATTATTTTTGCCCTATGCTTTCTTCCAGGGTCATTTCTTTTTCTTGTGTCTGTTGCCTCTTCTCTAAGTGAGGAGAAGACACTCTTGAGACTCAGTAACTTGCACTGTGTCAACCCTCTGTGACTATGAGGGAAACATGGGCTGGGATGTATGGAATAGATATTGATTTTAGTTATCCCACCAGAGACATTTTGAATTAATGCAGTTGGTGAATAAAATAGAAATTAAATGTTTATGTCCTTTTCCAGTTAGTGGGAGAAAGAAGTAGAAAGAATAAAGAAATAGAACCTTGGTGTCTGTCTGGTGTGTTTCAGATATAAATTTAAAAGCCTATAAAGTCTTTACAATGCCAAATTTCTCATTGCTGGGATATCAAGTGAAATGCTCTGTAAAATATATCCTGTTTTGCTAGATTTGATGGAGACAATTTTCTGAAACTGTCAAATTGCTCAGTGAGATTAACTCTTCTCCAAGAAACCATGGAAATTTTAGCATCTAAAAAAGAGAGGAGGGGAAATACAGTGGGCTCAGCTGAGAAGCAATCTTGGAGCTGGTAATTATGTCACATCTGTCTGGAGATACAAGTTGGCCTTTAAGGAAGTGAATGGGATAACAACTTAATTAAAGATGGGTTAGATTACATGCAAATTACTTGCTATTATTACTGGAGAAATCTGCTAAAACAGACAACTGGGAAAGCACTGTTTTTCATTTTTCTTGAGGGAATAACTCAACACAGCAGGAGAATTTAACTAGCTTTTCTGGATATAAGTTTTAATTCTGATGTGTGGATGGATATCATCTGCATATCTGATGTTGTTGATATTTCTCCTGGCAGTCTTGATTCCAGTTAATATTTCATCCAGCCTGGCATTTCACATGATGTACTCTACATGTAAGTTAGAAGAACAGGATAACAACATACAGCTTTGTCGTAACCCTTTCCCAATTTTGAACCAGTCGGTTGTTCCTTGAAGGTCTTTAACCTTTGCTTACAGTTTCCTAGGAGACAGGTAAGGTGGTCTGGTATTTCCATCTCTAAGAATTTTCCACAGTTTATTGTGATGCTTTCACATAGTTGATGCTTTCACATAGTCAAAGGCTTTCACATAGTTAATGAAGCAGATGTTTTACTGGAATTCCCTTGCTTTTTCTATGATCCAACAAATATTGGCAATTTGATCTCTGGTTCCTCTGCCTTTTCTGAGTCCAGCTTGTACATCTGAAAGTTCCCAGTTCGTGTACTGCTGAAGCCTAGTTTGAAGGATTTTTAGCATAACCTTACTGGCCTGTGAAATGAGCTAGTAAGATAGTTTGAACATTCTTTGTCATTGCCCTTCTTTGGTATTGGAATAAAAACTGACCTTTTCCAATACTGTGGTCACTGCTGAGTTTTCTAAATTTGCTAACATGTGAGTGTAGCACTTTAACAGCATCATTTTAAATATGATGTTATTATTGAAATTTATCTTTAAAATATCTTCAATACAGCTGTTATATATGGCTATTAATATAATAAATCCTGCTCCTTAGTCAAAATCCTTTTAGTCTCACAAGTGTCATGATTTCAACCATAAATTATAAGATCATGGTCATACTAGGTAGGAATTTGTTGACCTCAGTAAATCTGAGGTTACTTCATGGCTGACCTGAGAAAGTAACAGTAATACGTTGCAAACCCTTTGGGATAGTGAAAATGTTAGGGAGTATGTTTTCCCACATGCTGCAATCCATAGTAAGCAATTATTAAAGTCAAGGTAGAATGAGAATATATAGTTAAATAAATATTATGATCACATTATGGAACACTATTCACCATCATTTGTGGCTATGATTATAAATTCTGACCCACAGTTGAGAACTGCATAATGCTTTATTTGATTGACTAATTAATGTAGATCTCATGGCCAACAAGGGGCAAAGAGTCTGAGAAGATTACCTAGGAATGTAAAAGTCATCATTTTGTCATCATTTTGTTGAGACCCAAACAAATAATTATATATAGAGAGAGAATTGTATTTCATATGTGTCTTATGAAAATTCAGTAGGAAGCTCAGCAATTGTTTGAGCCAACAGACTTTTCTTTGTGGGAGAAGGGAGGAGGTGAGAGGGAAGTATTTTATCACTGACTTTGTTAAGAATTGCCAGGAAAGGATGACAGTAATAATAAAAAAAACTTGTAGTTATAGATGTTTAGAAATTCTTTCAGATAATCCACTCCTCAGTTATCTGCTCCTGGGGCAGACAACTTCCTCCAATTCACCCTTGTCTACATGACTGCCTAAATATTTATATTTTAGTATTTTCTTTTAGTGTCTATTAAAAATTACAATTAATTGACTACCAAAGTTTTGCACTTTTTCAGTAGTAGCAATTCAGGGTTTAAACTTCACTGGTTATTTCTAACGTTTGGGGTCTTCATGCTATATTGTAGCAGAAACATCATATGAATCCTCTGCCTGGGTCTGGGTAGACAACGACAATGGCATCTTGCTTCAGAATGCCTCCAAACATATATTACAAGAACAAACACTGATCCTTGTAAGACAACTGGAAATGAAGTCATCACTTTGAGCTGAAAGCGGGGAGGTTATTGAACGCATTTTCCATGTGCTTTGTAAATAAACACAAATTCAAATGAAAAATCCTTCAGTGAGGTCTAATCAAAGGCAGTTGATGGTTACCATTTTGCTTATATTCTAACAGAAAGCTAGTTAATGCTGTTCATTGAACTATATTATTCTTTCTGCTTATAAAATATAATGAAGAAAAAATGACAGTAGCTGTAGAGTTAATTAACATTAAGTTGGTTTAGTTTTTAGACAGTGGCACCCTCTACCAAAGACACTGGCATGAGAAAAACCATTAAAAATATTAGATGTCAGTAAAAAAAAAAAAAGAAAGAAAGAAAAGTTGTTTTGTCAGTATTTAGACTGTTGAGGTGACTTCAGTCTAGTTTTGCTTCTGAAGACCCAGGAGTAAATGTACA
This sequence comes from Capricornis sumatraensis, assembly GCF_032405125.1. Lineage (NCBI taxonomy): Eukaryota > Metazoa > Chordata > Mammalia > Artiodactyla > Bovidae > Capricornis > Capricornis sumatraensis. The sequence continues at coordinate 4,983,548 of NC_091083.1, forward strand.
TTTTCAGGTGAATGCTTGGTACACCATTGCTCCATTAAGCCACTTAAGGGTTGGTGGAGGCATGAAAAAGCATTGCCATCTGCTTTGTTGCTCATCTCTTTGTTTATATTTATGCTTTCTTTTGAGGAACTACATTAGGGAACACTTACTCACCATTATTTCTGGCAGTGACTATAATTTTATGATCCACAGTGCAGGACTGAATAATATTTGACTAATTGATTAATACAGATTTTGTGGATAACAAGGGACAAAGAGCCTGAGAGGATTTTCTCGGTATGTAGACGTCATCATTTTGTCTACTGTGTCTGAGCCCTAAAGATTTTGTGATATTAGAGGGAGTTTAATGTCGAGTATGATGAGGATCTTGTTTGTTCTAGTAACCAAATGACTTCAGAACTGGGACAGGTTGCTTCCAAGTGAGAAATTTTCACTAGTCAAAATGAATCCTCTATATTCATAACAAAATTAATTGTCTGAATTGTATTTTGGGGGATAATACTGATCTTTTTAATCTGTAATTTTTAAATTTACTCTTCTCACAGAAGAAGCGAATTAATTTTTAATTACTGTTCTGCAGAAGTTAATTAAACCTCAGCTGGACTACTTCTAAAGGAGAGGATTTTTACCATGTATGCACCTAAATTTTTTTAGATAGAACAACCATTATTTTAAGTAGAAGCAGAAAAAATGTTTTGTATTCTAAAATTTGATTCCATATGACTTAAATTTTATTGGATTTGTGGTTAAGTGATCGATTATTTTGGAATTAAAAGAATGATGAAGTTCTAATCACAAAACTATAAAGTGTGCAATCACCACTTTTAAACTATTTCTTATTCATTAAGATAGGGTGAGCATTTACAGAAAAATATGTAAATAAACGATAAACAAGTTACTGTTTCATAACAAAAATCACAATTTAGACACGGGTGATATAGTTTCAGTTTGTTGTTTATTCAGTTGCCGCGTCATGTCCAACTCTTTGCTACTCCATGGACTGCAGCCGGGCCTCCCTGTCCTTCACCATCTCTCAGAATAGGCCCAAGTTCATATCCATTACATCGGTGATGCAAGCCAACGATCTCATCCTCTGTCGCCTTCTTCTTCTGCCTTCAATCTCCCAGCATCCGGGTCTTTTTAAGTTATTTTAATCATTTCATAGAAGCTAATGTTACTAAATAGTTTCTTTTCTTCGCTGTGATTGTGTTTGGGGAAAGTATTGAAGCTGTGTGAATATAAACCCACTACAACTTCTCTAAAATATTCTTTAAATGAATTGTTTTAGATTTTTGAAGAATTTATATCAACTTTTCTCCCCTTTTTTATTTTGTGGCTTCTTTCTTTAAATGTTGAAACAAAAGGGTTTAATATTTCAATCTGACATAAACAAGTCCATATGTCACAGCTGTGGTTTTTCCATTAGTCATGTATAGATGTGAAAGTTGGACCATAAAGAAGGCTGAGCACTGAAGAATTGATGCTTTCGAACTGTGGCGTTGGAGAAGACTCTTGAGAGTCCCTTGGACTGCAAGGAGATCAAACCAGTCAATCCTAAAGGAAATTGACCCCGAATATTCATTGGAAAAACTGATGCTGAAACTGAAGCTCAAATACCTTGGCCACCTGATGAGAAGAGCCAAATCATTGGAAAACACCCTGATACTGGGAAATGTTTAAGTCAGGAAGAGAAGGGGATGACAGAGGATGACATGGTCGGATGGCATCACTAACTCAAGGGACATGAGTCTGAGCAAGCTCCGGGAGATGGTGAAGGACACAGAAGCCTGGTGTGCTGCAGTGCATGAGGTCACAGAGCCAAACACAACTGAGTGACTGAAATGAACTGAACTGTATTATTCTATGTATGTGATGGACAAGAACAGGCAAAATTAATCAAAGAGAAGAGACCAGAGATATTTTTTCCTCTAAGAGAAAGTCACATGAGCTACAGATGGGGACAAATTTCTTAAGCCATGAACTCAGTCAGTATTAGAGTCTGGCAGTAATGAAGGGCATACACGTATACTCACTCATTTACCACAGGAAAAGTAATCTATTAAATGACAATAGGGTACAGAATGCATTTCATGTTAAGTTTCAGTAAGACAAATTACATTTTATAAATGTAAACAGTTATCTTTGTTTTAATGCACCAAGTGTGTAGAATATCCTGAATAATTCAAAATGTTTGAATTGAACTATACTTACAGCAAGTGCTGAAAACAAGAGTTACATCCCCATTAAAGTCTTGTAAAAATTCGGTTCCCTCTACTGCTAGTTGCTGTCATTAAATAGCATAGTGTTTCCTAAAACTTACTGGGTGAGGATAGGGCCAAATTAATAGTTTCAGATGAATGTAAAGGATACAAGAGGTGAAGAAGCAAAATCATTTAAATTTCATTATTAAAAAGAAAGATAACTTCATTATTAAAAAGAAAGAAATATAAAAATAAGAAATCCTATCCCTAAGCAATATTGTGCCTGTTTTCCCATAATGTTGTTTCTGCCCTAACAAAGAAAACTATGGTTTAATATTAAAACAGTAAATTTTAGTTTATTCATGATATAGCCCATATAGTATGGATAAATGAATATTCCTATAGTATTATATTTTGCTTCAGATGTAAAGAAATTCTTTAGAAAGGAAACACAGAGCTCAGCTTCTCAAACTGTGATATTCATACAAATCACCTGAGTATCTTATTAAAACTGAGCTTGTTCTACAGTCCTGAAGGGATGGGCTGAAGTGCTAGGTTCCTAACAATTCCCAGGTGATGCTAAAACTGCTGCATAGACCACATTGTTACTATTGACTTTGATTCAATTATATAGAAATAAACCCTGGATTTTACCATGCAATTTTGGACATTAGATTTTAATACATGTTTGTGATAAGGAGCTATTTTTACAGCAGTTTTGCATATTTTAATGTGCATATGAATCTTGCTATAGTCAGACTCTGGTTCTGCAATTCTGGGTTAGACCTAGAGATCACATAGCTAGGTCTTAGGTTAAAAGATAATTTCCACTTACTGACATGAATTAACTTATAAAAGTCAGGGATGGCGGTGAGGGAGAACCAAAGGCAAACGTTAGTCAAGACAGAAAATGCAGTTGACCTTTGAATGACATGAGTTTGAACTGCTTGGGGCCCACTTATGTGCAGACTCTTTTTCAATGAATGAATAGCCACTACAGCTCCACATCCTTGGTTCCTTGAATCTGTGACTGTAGAAACACAAATGGGTGCCACTAACCCCCACATTGGTCAGGAGTTAACTGTATTGCTATGTAAAAAATGGTAGATGTTTAAATATATTCCGCCCTGGAGAAACAGTCCCGCACTCTAACAGTACTACCACTTCTTTAATGTTCCTGTTTTAAGGTGATTGTAATAATAGCCCTTCAATTAAAACACTGTTTCAGTACTAGCATCTGCTTTATTAGAGCAGTGATTTTATTAAACTAATAACTGTTAGCATGAAGACACCATTACTGTAATTGTATTTGTAATTATGACAGTAAATATATTCAGGTCATATATAATTATTAGAAATGTTATCCTCATCATTTACCTCTCCCACAACTTTCTTCCTGTCATACACTCTGAATTTGTGTCAATGTTGGCCAGCTTTCAAATGTAGCTATTTTCCTGTGTCCCATAGAGTTATGCAAATTGATGCATGCTCTGTCCAGAAACTTATCACCCCTTTAAAGAGTAGTTAATTAGAACTTCCTTCCCAATTTCTACTTCCCTCAGTGTGGATCAGGTCAGTGCTTAGGGCCTCAATCAGAAATAATTTGCTGTCTAGCTGGGCATGTCTTTGGCTTTGAGAGAGGCACCATATAAAGAAATGTCTTTATAGAAAATGCACATATTAAGTGTTAATGTGTAACAAACACCCCTAAGTGCAGAGGTGTAAACAACATTTATTCTCACTTCCATCAGGTGGGGAGACTGAGGGGCCATTTGCTCCTCATGCGCCTCCTCTGAGCCTTGCCCTAGCGATGGCTGCTGCATAGAAGAGGCACATTGCAAGCCTTCTCCGCATCTGCGAGTATTATTATATTGGTCAAAGCCAGGCTCGCAGTTCAGCCCAGTGTATAACCCCTCTGCTCCTGATGAGGTTAAACCAAGTCACATGACCAAGCCCAGATTATATGGAGCAGAGAGATGTCATCCTTTCACGGGTTTGAAGGATAATGAGTGATCCTTTCAGGACAACAATCTAACCCACCAGGGGCGGTTTTCCTTTTACATGTGTAAGTACAAGTCATGTCTAAAGGCTCTGAGTCAGTTAATTTTATAATATGCCAAATAGCCATAGCTATATTTAGCCAACTTGGAACACTAGGATTGAATTGTTTCTTTAAGAATCTCAGGTTTGTATAGGCAGAAAGAAATCAAGGCCCTAACATCCATTTATGCATTATTTTTTAGTTTAATTTTCTATATTACTAATTACAAATAAAGGTTTTAAATTTCAAAACTCTGGTAACTAAAATCTCAGGCAAGATGGATGTAATAGTCAAGTCATAGTCAAGGTGGCAGGTCATTCATTCAACCAGGAAACCATTCCTCAAAGCTTTTCCACGTCCCCTTTATTATGGCCAGAGAGGAATTCAACACAGTTCCAGGCTTCACAATTCTTACGCATGAATGAAGAACACATTCCATAAAAGGTGACAGGTCCTGTATACTGTGTGTATGCCACTTCTCACAGAGAGTGAGTTTAACCACTGAAGGGTGGGGACTGGATCCAAATCTTGAAAAGGAAGAAAAAAATCCATCAGGAGGTTAGAGGAGTTAGGCAATTTGCATAGAGAGATAGCATCACACTCCATTCAGGATACTGCAAGGAGTGGATCAGGAGTATTTTGTTAGTACTGTTAGTCCCCAGTCTTTTTGGCACTAGGGGTAGGTTTCATGGAAGATGATATTTCCACTGACTAGGGTGGGGTGGGAAGATTGTTTCGGCATGATTCTCATAAGGAGAATGCAGCCTAGATCCGTTGCATGCTCGATTCACTATAGGGTTCAGGCTTCTAAGGGAATCTTGTGAACCCGCTGAGCTCAGCTGGTCATGTGAGTGATAAAGTGGCTGTAAATGGAGATAAAGCATCTCTCCCTGGCCCACCGCTCACTGCCTGCTGTGTGGCCAGGTTCCTAACAGGCCACGGACCTGTACTGGGGGCTGGGGACCCCTGTGATACCTTCTCCCTGGCATCTTGTCCCGAGGGTGTCAGACCTTGAAGGGACCTGTGTCAAAGCCTGGAGCCTAGGGTTGCCAGAACATGGGAAGACTTGAAACAGAGATAGATCCTCTCAGAGGCATTGTCTAGAACTGAAACCAGTGTCAGGCTGATGAGACCACAGGGTCACCAGTCAGAGCCATGGGGTCTGACAACCAGTGAAAGTTCACCTTTCTATGAGTGGTATTAGTCCAGTTCAGGATGGAGAGCAGTGAAGCCTGTGTTGCAGAAATAGTTTCAGCAGCTCCAGCAGCACTCACATCCTGCCCTCCTCTTCCTAGGCTCACATTAGGCTGCATTTCATGCCTGCCAAGTAGTTATGATTGTTGTTCAGTCACCATGTCGTGTCCTTTTGTGATCCCATGGACTGCAGTGTGCCAGGCATCGCTGCCCTTCACCATCTCCCAGAGTTTGCTCAAACTTATGCCCACTGAGTCAGAGATGCCATCCAAACATCTCATCCTCTGTCGTCCCCTTCTCCTCCTGCCCTCAATCTTTCCCTGCATCAGGGTTTATTAGAGAGTCAGCTCTTGGTATTAGGAGGCCAAAGTATTGGAGCTTCAGCTTCAGCATCAGTCCTTCCAATGAACACTCAGGACTGATATCCTTTCGGATGGACTGGTTGGAACTCCTTGCAGTCCAAGGGACTCTCAAGAGTCTTCTCCAACACCACAGTTCAAAAGCATCAATTCTCAGTTCAGCTTTCTTTATGGGCAACTCTCACATCCATACATGACTACTGGAAAAACCATAGCTTTGACTAGATGGACCTTTGTTGGAAAATTCATGTCTCTGCTTTTTAATATGTTGTCTAGGTTAGTCATAGCTTTTCTTCCAAGAAGCAAGCATCTTTTAATTTCATGGCTGTAGTCATCATCTGCAGTGATTTTGGAGCCCAGAAAAATAAAGTCTCTCACTGTTTCCATTGTTTCTCTATTTTGCCATGAAGTGATGGGACCGGATGCCATGATCTTCATTTTTTGAAGGTTGTGTTTTAAGGCAACTTTTTCACTCTCCTCTTTCACTTTCATCAAGAGGCTCTTCAGTTCCTCTTTGCTTTCTGCCATAAGGGTGCTGTCATCTGCATACCTGAGGTTATTGATATTTCTCCCGGCAATCTTGATTCCACCTTGTCCTTTATCCAGCCCAGGATTTGACATGATGTACTCTGCTTATAAGTTATATAAGCAGGTGACAGTATACAGCTTTGAACTACTTCTTTCCCAGTTTGGAACCAGTATGTTGTTCTAGGTCCTGTTCTAACTGTTACTTCTTGTCCTTCATACAGCTTTCTCAAGAGGCAGGTCAGGTGGTCTGGTATTCCCATCTCTTTAAGAATTCTCCACAATTTTGTTGTGATCCACACAGTCAAAGGCTTTAGCTTAGTCAATGAAGCAGAAATAGATGTTTTTCTGGAACTCTCTTGCTTTGTCTATGATCCAACCGATGTTGGCATACATACGATCTCTTGTTCCTCTGCCTTGTCTAAATATAGCTTGAACATCTGGAAGTTCTCAGTCCACGTACTGTGGAAGCCTGGCTTGGAGAATTTTGAGCATTACTTTGCTAGCGTGTGAGATGAGTGCAATTGTGTGTTAGTTTGAATATTCTTTGCCATTGCCTTTCTTTGGGACTGGAATGAAAAGTGACATTTTCCAGGCCTGTGGCCATGGCTGAGTTTTCCAAATTTGCTGGCATATTGAGTGCAGCACTTTCACAACATCATTATTTAGGATTTGAAATAGCTCAGCTAGAATTGCATCACCTCTGCTAATTTTGCTCATAGTGATGCTTCCTATGGCCTACTGACTTCGTACTCCAGGATGTCTGGCTCTGGGTTAGTGATCATACATCATGGTTAATCTCGGACTACTGATTTATATCCCTCCCTCCTTTCCCCTTTGGTAACCATGTTTGTGTTCTATGACTGTGAGTCTGTTTTGCAAATAAGTTCACCTGTATAATTTTTTTTAGATTCCACACATAAGTGATACACAATATTTGCCTTTTATTTAGTATGATAATGTCTAGGTTCGTTCATATTGCCACAAATGTCATTATTTCATTCCTTTTTGTTTCTTAGTAGTATTCCAGTGTGTGTGTGTGTGTGTGTGTGTGTGTGTGTACCACATTTTCTTTATCCATTCATCTGTCAATTAAAGGAATTATTAGAAAAACCAGTTGGGTTCCTCTATTCATTCATATCAATGAAGTTTTACACAGACTTCAAATTTTACTTAAGTATTGGCTGCTTCGTTTTAATTGATGATGTCATGTTTTCTAGGTGCATGTGTTTTTATCAAATGTATTCTAACATTTTCTCAGTTTTTTTTTTAAACTGGGGCCTTGTTTCTATAATGTAAAACCTATTTGCAATTTCTAATATGTTATACATATTAATATCATCTTACCAGTTGGGAATAGAAAATCTCTTGGTTTATATGGTGCCCTAAGCTTCCAGGTACCTTCACCTCTAAGCCTTAGCTCTGATTTATCTTTGTATCATCCATTCCTGGGTAGTGAACATCTTTATTGTCCTCCAATATGGTAAAATTGTGTGAGAGTTGTCTTTAGTCAAAGTATATTTTTGAATTCATGCTGTTCTTCCAGGATACTCAATTCATTACATTCTGTATAATTTTGTATACTGATGTCTTGGGGGCAATAATTACATGTTAATGAAAAATGGCCCCAGTTAGCAGTAATATGATAAGTTGTGTTAACATTCACCCACAGTTTCAGTTTTCTAGTAAAGCTTGTAGTGACTGAAGAAAACAGTTTATTCTGAAAATCGTGCCTGGTAATTACATCTGTCATTAAACTGGCCTTTGATCCTTCATCTCTGGCACCTTGGCCTTAGCTTTTATTGAAGAGTGGAAAAAAGCAGGGCTAGTGCTAGCATCCTCTGATAATTGTTTAGATTTTTACCTGGTGCTCAAGCGTTTGCAGTTCTAAAGGACTGATCTCAGAAAATTGTTAAGCCATGGACAGGGATATTAGAAACAGCTGCTGCTGCATCCCTTCAGTCGTGTGGGACTCTGTGAAACCCCATAGATGGCAGCCCATCAGGCTCCCCTGTCCCTGGGATTCTCCAGGCAAAAACACTGGAGTGGGTTGCCATTTCCTTCTCCAACTCATGAAAGTGAAAAGTGAAAGTGAAGTCACTCAGTCGTGTCCAGAAACAGCTAGATGATGTCAAATACACCTGGGTATGCATTCTTGCTGAGTCACATACTAGCCTTGTGAGATGTGCAATCTAGTTTCCACTCAGCCTCATATTTATTATCAGAAAATGAACATAACTGTCCCTTTCTTATTGGGTTATTGAAAAGATCAAATGAGATTATGGATGTAAATTTCTTAGATGGCACCTGGTATGCAGCTCTGAGCTCCACAAATGATGACCATTATTTTTATGAAATACTAGGTGGTAGCTCATTCCAATCAAATTAAAAATTAAGCTCTACTTTTTCTTTTAAACCTTGCATATGAGAATAAATATGAATAAACATTTGGTTTAACTTATACGAAGTTTAAACAGAAGCACAGTCATTTTACAGGATCAGTGTCAGAGTAGCAGTTGCTTCTGTGAACCCTGGTATAGTCTAGGAGAGATGTAGTTTCTAAGGTGCTAAAAATATTCTTTCTTGATCTAGGCCATAGCTAGTGAATTTTATATTTGTAAAAAATTCATTGAGCTGTATACTTAAGTTCTATCCTTTTTAAAACTCATTAAAATAAAAACAATAGATTTCTCAAAATTTTGAGGCAGTGTAAATTACTGCAGATTTTGTAAAGTAAAAAGTCATGATAATGCACTAACTCTTCCCCTGTTGTCTCAAGTAAATATCCCAACAGCAGATATATTCCAGCCACAGATAAAAATTAATTTCACCAAGGCATTAATTGCAACATTGTCTATTTGTTTTAAGAAAATAGTATTGAAAACAATATAAATTAATTGTCTAACAATATAGAAAAATTACATATTTGATGATGCATCAATTCCAGAATTATGCAGTCATCAAAAATAACTGCAAAATAGTGCTGTAGCCATTTTAGAGGAAGCAGTATTTTGTAAACCTACATTGGACCTATGACCCAACAATTCCACTTCTGGATTTTTACCCAATAGATGTATGAGTGCACACAAAGACTTGCACATGAATGTTCATAGCAATCTCATTTCAACAGTAGCACAAAGCTGGACACAATCCAAATATCTATCCATAGGAGAATGGATAAAGAAATTACAGTATATTCATACCATGTGATACTATTCAGCAATTACTGTAATGTGGATGAATCTCCAAAAAAAAAGGTAAAGAAGCCAAATATAAAAGATTAGATACTGTGTGATTCCATTCATATGAGATCCAGAAGAGGCCAAGTTAGTCTATAGTAATAGATACTGGAACAGTGATTGCCTGTAATTGGAGAGCACGGGATTGCCTGATGATGCAGATAGCCTTTATCTTGTTTCGCAGGATCTGCAGCAGACATACTGTGACCTTGAGGGTCTGCCCAGTAGAACTGTAAAGATGCCAGTCCTGAAATTGCTAAGCTGATAAACCAATGACAGAATCCATATACTTTCATACTTCTCATGTAAAAGAAGATAAAGTCCCATTTGTTTAATCATTGTAGCTGATAACATCTTGTAAGAGAAGACTCAAGGAAATGCTGCTTTGATTTGTGTCAGTGTAAAAAGGAGTTATTAATGAGAGTTGCAGGAATTCTAGAAGCCTCTAGTGGTCACTCTGGCATTATAGAATGATAGGCATAGAAGGGACGTTATCATTTACAGAAAATGGCACTAAAACCCAGAGAGGTTATGTGTCTTCCTTGTGGACACATATGGCCAAGATTAGATTATGTAGTATTCAATTCTCAATCTCCCTGATGAGAAAAAAAGGAGATTAAAAACTGTGACAATTCCTATAGAAACTGAAAGGGTATTTCCTATATAACTCTTAAAGATCACAACAGACAAGATAAAAAAGTTTGAGGAGATTCTGCCAAAGTTGTGATGGTTTGACAGTGAAAATAGAGCTCCACACACCAACCTCTTAATGATTTCTCGTTGTGGAGGCGCAGGTAGGACCACATGTAGATATTTGCATGTCCAGTCTCTTCAATAATAGATTTTTATCCTATCTCAAGTGCACATCAGTTCAGTTCAGTCACTCAGTTGTGTCCAACTCTTTGTGACCCCATGAACCACAGCACGCCAGGCCTCCCTGTCCATCACCAACTCCTGGAGCTTACTCAAACTCATGTCCATTGAGTCGGTGATGCCATCCAACCATCTCATCCTCTGTTGTCCCCTTCTCCTCCCACCTTCAGCCTTTCCCAGCATCAGGGTCTTTTCAAATGAGTCAGCTCTTCACATCAGGTGGCCAAAGTACTGGAGCTTCAGATTCAGCATCATTCCTTCCAAAGAACGTTCAGGTCTGTCTCTCCCCTGAGGAAGCTTCCATAAGCCTTTTACCCTTCTCCATCAGAGGGTAGACAGAATGGAAACCACAATCACAGAAAACTAACCAATCTAATCACATGGACCACAGCCTTGTCTAAGTCAATGAAACTATGAGCCATGCCATGTGGGACCACCCAAGACGGACAGGTCTTGGTGGACATTCTGACAAAATGTGGTCCACTGGAGAAGGGAATGGCAAACCACTTCAGAATTCTTGCCTTGAGAATCCCATGAACAAACTCACATACTTGATGTTTTTACTTTTCACTGATTTATTTTGCCTGTTTGTTCTTGTTCTATTTTAAGAAGTGTTGATAAATTTTAAATTGTGTTCTCATGAAGAAATTTATGAAAATCTTTACTAATTTCATGATTATATTTAATTATATCTCCATTTATCATTTTCCAAAAGACTAAAATATACACAAATGTACACCTCTGTGTTCTTTATGGCATTATTAACAGTTTCTTGTATCTTTGAGAAAAAGATAATTTCAATTTTCTGTCCAGTTATTTTAAATATATGTTACTCCTTCTCCAAGACCCTATGAACAACAACACTTCCTGCATAACTTCTGACACATGCCCGGGGAACATTTGTAGGGGTTTTCAGTAACCCTGTTGCCTCTTGTGATTCCATTTCTATGGTATTTGGCTAATCATTGACAGATTTTTTGGTTCAGTCTCTTAACAGAGTCCTAGTGAATGAGAACTGGATGGTTTTATTTTCATTTTCTCATGGTCTTTTATTTTATCAATAGTTCACATTAGTGATGTATTGCAGTCACCAAATTCAAAAGGGACAAATAAATGATGGATGATAAAAAGCATGAGTCTCTCTCACACCCTTCTCCAGTCCATTCTGTCCTCTTCTCCAGAAATAACATCTTCAAATAGTTCAACATCCCTTTGTTGTCTGAAGCTATCAGAACACTGTTCATAGGCTATATTCCAATATAAAGTGAAATGTTTTTTACAAAAGGAAAAATGTACAAAATGATGCAGAATAAAAAGCCCACTCTTAGCTGTTTCCCATCCACCCTGTTACTTTCCCTTCGAACAATTATCTTGATTTTTCACATAGTTTAAAATAATTTTAAATTTACAAGTATATATATTTTTCACCCTATTTTATGCGTATGCTGTTGACATATTTTACACAATGCTGTGAATCTTTTGTCAGCAGTGCCTTTGAAGTCTTCATGCACTAAGTCTTAAGGCACTGGAGCGATCTTTTCTTTGGCTCCCTTGTATTTCATTGCATGGATGAACCGCAGCTGAGTCAACCAACCCTCTAGGATAGGACTTAGAATGTTTCCAATATTTTACTGTTACAAACAGTGGTGTAGTGAATTACCTTAGATGCACATTACTATGTATGTGTGGGGTTATTTTTGGTACTTAGTTTTATAAGAGTATGTGCTTTGATGATTTTAGTAGATATTAGCTTGCTCCGTGGGTCGGGAAGATCTCCTGGAGGAGGAAATGACAACCCACTCCAGTATTCTTGCCCAAGAAATCCCATGGACAGAAGAAACTGGTGGGCTCCAGTCCGTGGGTCACAAAGGGTCGGACACAACTGAATGAATGCATGCAGGCGCCATGCTCACTGTAGGGCGATTCTGTGCTCTTAGAGAATGTCCCTGGCGCCTGGACAATCCCCGCCGGCCCCTCCAAACCCATCCCGATGCTCCTCCCACCCCAGGAGACAGAGGCACTGTCCTGAACGTTTATTTGTGATCCCCTGTTTTTTCTTTATAATTTTACCACTTCTATGTATGTGTATATATTTATAAGTAGCATAGTGTAGTGTTAGTCACTCAGTCGTGTCTGACTCTTTGGGACCCAATGGACTGTAGCCCACCAGGCTTCACTGTCCATGGAATTCTCCAGGCAGGAATACTGGAGTGGTTTGCCATTCCCTTCTCCAGAACAGGTAGAGTAGGTATACATATATATATATATATATATATATATATATACACACATACATATATAGGTTCCTAAATAATGTATTATTTTAAAATATAGGTACCTAAATGGAACCATTCAGTATAAATTCTTCTGCAATTTGCTTCTTCCTCAGAACATTATATTTCTGAGATCATTCATATTGATCCATGTGAGAGTAGTTCTTTCAGCTTTGCTTCTACGATATTCCATCGTAAGAACACACGGCAGTTCATTTATCCATTCTAGCAGTAGACGTTTTTGTACCAATTAACATTTTTACTATTTCTGTATTGCATTAATCTTCTTGTCAACTGAGTGACTCACACTTTCACTTTTTTAAACACAATGTTATCTTTTCCTCTAAATCGAAATTCAAGATTGTACTTTTAAACAATTCTACATCTTTACTATTAGACCAATTATTAAAAAGTCGTATCTGTCTGTTAGTAGCATAACCAATGCTTCCAGGTTTTATATACAAACATATTTGGTTGTTCTGGATTGATTGTGATATAAAGTGTGAGTTTGAGATCCAACTTTTTTCCCAGATCCTAATAATGACAGTAACTTTTATAATATATGTATTTATACAATAGAAAATATAAATGTATACAAATACAGTTATTTAATATGTTTATGTATAAATAATACATCTATCTAATATAATAAATACTATTTTATAAAATATATTTATACAGTAGTGGAATAATTCATCATTTCCACTACCTACTTGTTATGTCAACTTTATTATGGACCAAATAATTGCATTTTTGGTTTGCTTGTGGACTTCTATTCTTTTCTACTGATCTATTAATATAACTATGAATCTTTTTGATTAGATGACAGCAGTAAAAATTAAAACTGAGCTTTGATGGAATGATACACTGAAGGGCTAAGGATGGACAAGTGAAGTAAAGACTTTAGAAAGATAGGTAGGATCATAATCTTTTTGCCTAAAGAGGAGTGAACCTAGAATGGATGAAAATGCAAGTTTCATCAGAGGAAAGTATACACTGTCACTATTTAATAAATAGTGACACTATTTATTAATAAATAGTACACTATTTAAACTGTATAAAAAGGACTCTGCAATGCTTTCCCCTTTAAAAGGCATGATGTCAGGGAGATAAACATCATACTGAATTACACTTGCAACGCATATTTGTGTCTCCAGAGAAACAGTGAATATGGTTAATGCATGTTTTATGCTGTTTTGACTCTAGTCTAAACCAATCAGATTAAAGAAATTTACGAACAAAAATGGCAAGACATAGTAGCTGCAATTAGAATGTTATGTTGAACTTAGTACCTGTAGTCCTCATTCCTAGAACACACCCACCTAGTAAATGAGGCCGACATTCCACGTTTGTATTTATAATCTACTCTCTAGGATGTGTCGGAGAAGGCAATGGCACCCCACTCCAGTACTCTTGCCTGGAAAGTCCCATGGATGGAGGAGCCTGGTGGGCTGCAGTCCACGGAGTCGCGAAGAGTCGGACACGACTGAGCGACTTCCCTTTCACTTTTGACTTTCATCCATTGCAGAAGGAAATGGCAACCCACTCCAGTGTTCTTGCCTGGTGGGCTGCCATCTCTGGGGTTGCACAGAGTTGGACACGACTGAAGTGACTTAGCAGCAGCAGCTAGGATGTGTGGAGCTCATGTAAAATTAATGCTCACTTATGTAATTTCATCAATGCTTCTTAAACCTCTGTTTCTCCCCTCATGCATTAAAGAATTCATCCTGACCACCCCAGTAGGGGCTTCCCTGGTGGCTCAGTTGGTAGAGAATCCACCTGCAATGCGGGAGGCCTGGGTTTAGTCCCTGGACTGGGAAGAGTCCCTGGAGGAGGTCATGGCATCCCACTCCAGTATTCCTGCCTGGAGAATCCCATGGACAGAGGAGCCTGGTGGGCTACGGTCCCCAGGGCCGCAGATAGTCGGACGGGACTGAGCGACTGAGAGCACACGTGCAGCACCCCTGGGTATGGCCAAGTCCCTGCATTGCTCACCTGAAACTAGCGCAGCACCCAAGCAGACTGTGGAGAGAAGGGACGGGATAAAAAAAGGGGTCGCCAAGAGTTTACAAAATTTTCTAGACTAAAAAATATGTATCTTGAAAATGTGATGATGTTATATCCAAAGCAAAATCATTACCACTTATCCAAGATTTTAGGACCCATGAAACTGTTAAAGCATAAGCCATTTTTTTAAAAAAGCTTCAGTTTAATTTTATTTGACTTTATTTTTTAAAACTAAAAATTAAAAATAATATATTATATATATATATATATATATATATATATATATATATATATATAGCAATGTGCAAATAATAGTGGATTTTATGGTAAAGTCTGATCTACTGGGCTCTGCTTAACCTGTAAGTCGGGGTGTGGAGAGACCCATTACCTTTTCTGAGACATTATTTTGTTTCCTTTCTTACTCTAGAAAGTGCCTTATTTGCCAATCTAATATGTTTTGTGAACCAACTTTACGTTGCCTGCATTTATTTCTATTTAAATAAAACAAAATGAGCATCTAAACTGGAAACTTAGTGAGTTCTTCTGAACTATTGGTAATATTAGATTCTTCAGCAAGAAAGCTGTCTTATCAGTATGGCTGGATGGCATCACGGACTCGATAGACGTGAGTGGTGAGCTCCGGGAGATGGTGATGGACAGGGAGCCCTGGCGTGCTGCGATTCATGGGGTCGCAAAGAGTCGGACACGACTGAGTGACTGAACTGAACTTAACTGAAATACACAGACACTGTATAATCTCGCCCATTAAAAGGTGGGTGAGGTACAAGCTTTGGTTGCCAGGCATCAGTAGGAGAAGCAGGTCCTCCCAGACCCATGGCTCACAGGCCGGCCCTTCACACCAGGCTTCCCAAACTGACCAGAGAGTCGCTAGCGAGGTCCTGGAGTCTCTGCCTTTGTTTGTCATTTCCCTGGCACAGACACACCATTTGTGTGTCAGCTTTTGTCAAGGACATTCCTGGGTGAATTTACATGGTAAATTTATATTAACTGATTATGAAGACTCACAGTGAACAGAAATATAACAAAACCATAAAGCCATTTGTGGAATTTGAGAGTATGGATGAGAATATATTAAAATTTAAAGACAATTTATGTTTCACTTCTATTTTCATGAAATTTGGCAAAAAGTCTTCAGATGGAAAGGAAAAAAATGGGACAGTGAAGGGGAGAGAAGAAAAATAAAGAAAAGAGAGATTTGGGGAAAGAAGAAAGGAAATGCGGGAGGAAGGCAGGGGAGGTGGAAGGACACACCACCCTGATCAGTCCTGTATGTGCGCCTGGACTGCCGTGGAACGTTCTCACGTGCAGACTTTTATGCTGCTTGTCTGCCTGTACTATGTCAATTCCTTTCTTCAAAACACACTAAAAGCCATTCAGTTTTATGAATAAACATATAATTTCCCATATAGTCTAAATAAAGTCTTTCGCAGTCCACTGTATGACCCTCAATCAAAATTCAGATCACAGGAATTCAGAATCATTCTTGTTCCTCTGATACAATAATCTGAGAATTGTGAATTTTATGGTTTACATAACAGAGGCTATTCATTAAGTAAATTTGGAAGTGTACATTAATTTTGTGATCTCTTAGGGAAGGATTACCTATACTTTTCTTGGATATCTGTGAATATGTCTTTATTTCAACAATGTTAACTAATATTTATGACTTCTATCTATTGCTTCTATGAGTATTTGTCAGAAATTTGATGAACAGTCATCT